>NC_062547.1:7638271-8838271 GCF_016906955.1 Phacochoerus africanus
ACCGTACCTGTGTATCTTTTCGAGTCATGGTTTTCTCTGGATAGATGCCCAGGAGTGGATTGCTGGATCAAATGGTAATTCTATTTTTAGTTTTCTGAGGAATCTCCATACTGTTTTCCACAGTGGTTGCACCCATTTACATTCCCACTAACAGTGTAATAGGGTTCCCTTTTCTCCACACCCTCTCCAGCACTTATTGTTTCTAGACTTTTTGATGAGGCCATGAATATTCTACTTTTAATTCAAAGGGAAGCTGGCTTGTTTCGAATGTCGAGTTGTCCATGCACATACAAATATGACCACTGCTTTAGGAAAAACTTCTAAATCAAAATTTGTGATTAAAAAAAAAAAACAGGAGGAGTTCCCGCCATGGCGCAGTGGTTAACGAATCTGACTAGGAACCATGAGGTTGCAGGTTCGATCCCTGCCCTTGCTCAGTGGGTTAACGATCCGGCGTTGCCGTGAGCTGTGGTGTAGGTTGCAGACGTGGCTCGGATCCCACGTTGCTGTGGTTCTGCGCGGCGGTGGCTACAGCTCCAATTGGACCCCTAGCCTGGGAACCTCCATATGCCATGAGAGTGGCCCAAGAAATGGCAAAGAGACAAAAAAAAAAAAGGACACAAAGCTGTCAAGCCCAAGACTAGTTGGTTTCCTTGTTCTGACCACAGCCACACATGTGCAAAGGACCAGTGTGGTACCATGTGGATAGAAAGAGGGGGCAATTAACAGTCTCTGGAGTTCCCGCCATGGCTCAACGGTAACAAACCCAACTAGTATCCATGAGGTTGCAGGTTCGATCCCTGGCCTCACTCAGTGGGTTAAGGATCCAGCGTCGCCGTGAGCTGTGGCATAGGTCACAGATGCGGCTTGGATCCAGAGTTGCTGTGGCTGTGGTGTAGGCCGGCAGCTGCAGCTCCGATTGGACCCCTAGCCTGGGAGTCTCCGTATGCCGAGGGTGGGGCCCTAAAAGGACAAAAGCAAAAACCAAAAACACAGTCTTTTGCCCAAAGGAGGACCCGAAACGCCCTTTCTCCTTTTGTCCCATTTTGACATGATGAGACGTGACATGATAATATTCTGAGTTTGAGTTGCTGTAGTTGATGCAGAGAAGTTAATTAGCAGAGGCTTGTCAGTTTTCTTATTAAGTTAATTGCAAAGAAAATTCTATATAACAGGAAATAACCAAATGAGCCATAGTTGGAATTATGTCTTGCAGTTTCAAAATAAACACTAAGCATCATTGTTGACTGACTCAAATGTAACCTTGAAGTGTCATAAAAATGTGAAAAGAGATACAATCCATGGGAGTAAACCTCACCGTGTCGGTGGAGTGTCTCTATTTGTCCAGGCTGTGTATGCGGCTTCTCTTGTTTCCAAAACCACCATGCAGAGTACACATTCCTCCTTTTTTTCTTTTTTTTTTTTCTTTTTTTTTTTTTTTTTTTTGGCTTTTTAGAGCTACACCTTCAGCATATGGAGGTTCCCAGGCGAGGGGTCTAATCGGAGCTACAGCTGCCAGCCTACACCACAGCCACAGCAACACGGGATCGGAGCTGCATCTGTGACCTACACCTCAGCTCAGGGCAACGCCAGATCCTTAACCCACTGAGTGAGGCCAGGGATCGAACCCACTTCCTCATGGATCCTAGTCGGATTCGTTAACCACTGAGCCACGAAGGGAACTCCTACACATTCATTCTTCATGGGACTCAGAGGTTAAGAAACTTGCCTAAGGTCTCAGAGATGGGGCAGGAGTTTGACTGCCATTTCTTTCTTCCCAAATCAGTGTCCTTTTTAATCTACCTTTGTGTCTTTCCACTTATATAAAAGGTATCTGAAAAGATAGATTATCAATAAAAGAATGACCATTAGGCTGAAAACAGACTTACCGCAAGCAACAATGGGAGCCAGAAGACAGTGAGATAATTTCAAACTGCCGTTATTATGAAATAAAGAAATTACAACCAAGTAAAAATCGAGAGTTTACCAGCCATAGACACCAACCAAAGGAGGTTCTAATGGATGCATTTCAGGAAGAAGGAACACAATCCCATAAGAGAAGGTCTGAGATAGAAGAAGAAATGATGGGCAAGCCAGTCGGGGAAGATGCAATGTGGGTAAGTCTACACTGATTCAGACTGTGTCAAATAGGCATGCTACTATTTACTTGGAAAGGTTGAAAAACCAAATTAGGAGTTCCCCGGTGACTCAGTGGGTCGAGGATCCAGTATTGTCACTGCTGTGACTTGTGCTGCTGCCGTAGCATGGGTTCAGTCCCTGGTCTGGGACCCTCCACCTGCCATGGGCAAGGCCAAATGAATAAATAAGCAAATAAACAAACACGATGAAGGCACGTTCACGTAGCCTCTGTGATTTGCTGCCCCACTATGAGATGGAAGAGGATGGACTGAAATGTGCAAAAGTCATTGAGGCAAATGGGTCAGTTATGCAATTACTGACCCACCTCCAAACCACTCGTGTGGCTTTGTGATCCCAGGGCTGGAACTCAGCAAACGTGTCTGCTTTGCCAGCTGGGTCCCTGTTCAGTTCTGCCCATAGGGGGCACTAGAGAGGGAGACTGCAAAGCTAGAGGAGGGCGAAGGGACTAACTCCTTCCTGTTTGCTTCCTGTTTTGTGAACTTTATCCCAGTAAAGCCGCTTTCAATCCGGCAGCAGCACCAGTTTACAGTTGTGACTATTAATAAACAGAAACCTCATTTAAAACGGAGTCAGGAAAGGAGTTCCCTTGTGGCACAGCAGGTTAAGGATCAGGTCGCTGCTGTGGCATAGGTTTGATTCCTGGCCTGGGACTTCCACATGCCGCAGGTGCATAAAAAAAAAAAAAAAAAGGCATTGAGAGTCCAGAAGGGGAAGTTCTCATGCCCTGCCCCTTGACCTCAATTGCAGACCCAACCAAAAGAGATACCTTGAATGTCCAACAGGAAGAAGGTTGCTACTTACCACCCAAGCAGGAGAAAGGAAGAATTTCTCCCTGCCCAGCAACAGCCCAACCAATGAGAGACAGCCACATTCAGCCAATGAAAAGTCACTACACTTTGAATACCCAGTTTCCTCCAATGGGCTCTTTGTTTATAACAGCCCCTCCCAGCTTCCCCTTCTCTATATAAGGACATTCTTCTCCTTTTTCTTGGACTTGCCTAAGGTGTTCCCTAGAGTGTTGGTTGCAAGAGGCAATGCTTTGCTGTTCCCATTTAAACCCATTTTGCTGGTAAAGTAACTGGCTATTTTATTATTTTAACATGGTCAGGTCAACATGGTTTTGCCAACACTGGCAAACCAACTCCATCATGCCTTCACGCTACCCTGCAGGTAGTCAGTACCTCCCCTCAGCCGTGTGGGTACCAGTCTAGAGGAGGGGCCCGCCCCTCAGTTTCTAAGCATGGAGATTCCATTCTCTTTGTTCCTTCAGCCCTGGAGGTGGTAGCTCCTTCCTGTGGTTGCTAACCCTCCAATACCTTAAAATTCTCTCTTTACCTTTTTTTTTTTTGATGGGGGGCTGCTTTTTGCTATTTCTTGGGCCGCTCCCTCGGCATATGGAGGTTCCCAGGCTAGGGGTCCAATCGGAGCTGCAGCCACCAGCCTACACCAGAGCCACAGCAACGCGGGTATCCGAACTGCGTCTGCGACCTACACCACAGCTCAGGGCAATGCTGGATCGTTAACCCACTGAGCAAGGGTAGGGACCGAACCTGCAACCTCATGGTTCCTAGTTGGATTCGTTAACCACCGCGCCACGATGGGAACTCCTCTTTACCTTTTCTGTTACCTAGTTAACACTGTAAACCTAGAATTCTTTTTTTTTTTTTTTTTTCCTTGGCTGAGCCTGAGGCATGTGGAAGTTCCCAGGCCAGTGACTGAACCAGAACCACAACAGCAACCGAAGCTGCAGCAGTGACAACACCAGATCTTTAACCCACTGCACCACGAGGGAATTCCAAGATTCTTCTCCTTTTTTTTGCATGTTATCATACACTTTATTCAAAGAACTGGAGTGGTTTTTGTCTCCTGACTGCTCTGAGACAGTTTTAGAAATTAAAAGTTTGTATCGTCTAATGTTGGAAATATCACACACACACACACTTCTTAGGCATTTGAGTGAACCATGAGGGAATTATTTTGTACTATTGGAGAGAGGAAGTATTTTCAACTATAACACAAACATAAAAGCCATGAAATACACCAAGAAAATGAATAGATTTGACTATGTAAATTGAAACATTTTTGAGTGGGGAAAAAAAATGACTGCAAGTAAAATTAAAGGACAAAGTCAAACTGGATTTACATTCCAGTGAAATCCTAGTACATAAAGAATTTCTACAAATAAGCAACACCAGCAACCTAAAGAACAAAAACTGGCAAGGGAGATAACTATTCAAAAAGAAAAGAAATACAAAGAAATACAATAACTCTTTTAAAATGAACTTTTTACCTAGGAATAGATATACAGAAAAATTGCAAAAGTAGTCCAATATTGCATTTATTTTGCTGCTCATATAGTTCCAACTTTGGCCATTGGGCACTTTTTCAGTTGGCTCCTATGACCTTTGATATTCCCCTATTAATGTGAATTGGGTTTTTTGTTTGTTTTTTAGCACTTCTTTAATCCTGACACAAGAGGTTCCAGGCTTAGCTTGCATCTTTCCTGCCCCAGGGAATCAGCCTTTTCTCCAAGGACCCGTAATTTTTTCTTGGAATAGCATTTAGAAACCAAGATCCGGGAGTCCCCATCGTTGCTCAGCAGTAACCCTACTAGGAACCATGAGGATGCAGGTTTAATCCCTGGCGCTGCCGTGAGCTGTGGTGTATGTAGGTCACAGACGAGGCTCGGATCCCTCGTGGCTGTGGCTCTGGCGTAGGCTGGCGGCTACAGCTCTGATTCGACCCCTAGCCTGGGAACCTCCATATGCCGTGGGAGTGGCCCAAGAAATGGCAAAAAGACAAAAACAAACAAACAAACAAACAAACAAACAAAAAACACCCAAAGAACAAAGGCAGAGAATGAATGGGCATTTCCAACGAGGTCTCTGAAGAGAGAGGTGCCTTGATGTTTGTCGAATCTGTCCATTAACCACTCTTTTCGGTTTTTGGTTTTTCTGTTGGCCATGCCTGCAGCATGTGGAAGTTTCTAGGCCAGGGATTGAACTCGCCACAGCAGCAACCTGAGCCTCAGCAATGAAAACACTGGGTTGTTAACTCTCTCAGCCACCAGTAAACTCTCATTAACTACAGTTTTAAAAAAGAACAAATTTTTGATTCCATCTCTGAGTGGTTATGAAGGAGCTTAAAGGGGAGTTCCTGCTGTGGCTCAGTGGGTTAAGAACCTGATGTAGCATCCATGAGGATGCAGGTTCCATCCCTGGCCTTGCTTAGCAGGTAAAGGATCCGGGATTGCTGCAAGCTGTGGCATAGGCCACAGATGTGGCTCAGATCCCAAATTGCCATGGCTGTGGTGTAGGCTGGCAGCTGCCGCTAGGATTCAACCCCTAACCCAGAAACTTCCATATGCTGCAAGTGCGGCCTTTAAAACAAATAATGATTAATTTTTAAAAATAAAGAGCTTAGAGTCCTTAGAGCTCAACTAGTACAATCACTCACTCCTGGTTGGAGAAGCAGGGCCTTGGGAGATTTGGGGGCATCAGTCCCCACCTTCTCTTACGTCTGTCCTGAGCCCTCCAAAATGTCCCCATGGCGCATCCTGGGCTCATGTACCCTTTGGGTTTTGTTTGGGATTGTTTTGGCCACACCCACGGCATACAGAAGTTCCCCCGCCAAGGATCAGACCCAAGCCACAGGAGCAATCTGAGCCACTGCCATGAAAACGCCAGATCCTTAACCTACTGGGCCACAAGGGAACTCCCTGGCTATACCATTTGGGAAACAGCATCAGGATGGTGCTCTGAGGAGGGGTCTGAGATACAAGCCTCCAGGACACAGTGAACCAGGCCACAGGCATTACTGGCCTGGAGGAGACTTTGTCCCCAAGTACAATGAGCTCAGGCTGGGATGAAGACATTTCTGGCAAATGGGAAGGCAACCCCAGAGGTCTGTTTCCTGGAAGTGCAGGAAGCTGAAGAAGAACAGGGAGTTGGAGCAGGAGGCACTGACCCATTAACAAGGGGAGTGCACTGCAGAGGGGGCCCAAGATCAAGGCCAGGTGGCCACTGCTTGGCCTGGACACATCTGGGCCCTAGAGGGCAAGCCTAACACAGCTGGTTTTGTTTGTTTGGTTGGTTGGTTTTTGTCTTTTTAGGGCCACACTCGTGGCTTATGGACGTCCCCAGGCTAGAAGTTGAATTGGAGCTGCAGCTGCCAGCCTACGCCACAGCCACAGCAGCGCCAGATCCAAGCCACGTCTGCGACCTGCACTGCAGCTCACGGCAATGCCGGATCCTTAACCCAAAGGAGCGAGGCCAGGAATTGAACCTGCGTTCTCATGGACACCAGTCAGATTCGTTTCCTCTGAGCCATGATGGGAACACATAAAAGAGCTGTTCTTTGTTATTTTTTTTATTTTCTTTTTAGAGCCACATCTGCGGCATATGGGAATTCCTAGGCTGGAGTCACATCGGAGCTGTAGCTGCCTGCCTACGCCACAGCCACAGCGATGCCCGATCCAAGCCGCATCTGTGACCTACACCACAGCTTGCAGCAATGCCGGATCCTTAACCCACTGTACGAGGCCAGGGATCGAACCCACATCCTCACAGATACTATGTCGTGTTCTTAACCTGCTGAGCCACAACGGGACCTCTTGAAACAGCTGTTCTTGAAATGTTCTGGGCACAGGGGGCTCAATGGCAAGGCCTAATCCCTCTGCAGACAAGCGAGAGGGACTTCTCCCCCACCTGCCACCTGGAGCAGAAGCCAGGAGGCTGGGCCAAGGGAAGGGACAGCTTGGCCCAGCAGAGTCAGGTGCTGGTATGCTAACTTGTCTTGATACCCAGCAGAAGCCAGCTGGTAGCACAGTGGGCTGCCCAGGATATTGGGGGGATGCACATTGAGAGACCTCTGCGGGAGGGAGCCCCCGCCCCAACAAGGGTGGCACCAGAGCCCATCCCAGGTTCTACCAGACCTGTGACACCAGCCACCCCTAGGCATCCTTTGTGCCCACAGATGGGGAGGCCTGCGGGGGCACCAGCCCCACCAGCAGATGCTCCCAGCATTTACAGCACAGAGAACAGCTTCTGAGGCCATCAAACTGCCTAACTAGCAGTTCCAATCTCATGAAAACACAAGGGCAACTGGGACCTGCTCAAAGAATAGAGAATAAAAGACTTGGTGATTTATGGTACAGACAAGATTGCACATAAAAGGTTACTTTAGTCCTAAATTTAAAACTTACACTGGTTCTAAAAAGTACACATTTGCAAGTGTTTTCGCTTTCGAATATTACAAAAACAATTTCCCGCGGACTTAAAAGATTCGGATTTTGAATTACAGAAGGTAAAGTGGAAGAGGCTGCTCTCTGAAAATTGGAATAAATGTGGGTGGAATGGCACAAACAGCAGAGCCATGATTTTATGGGCAAAACAGATTTCTTAAAGCAACACCACGAGGCCTGCATTGAGTAGTTACTTTGAATGTCCTAATTTCAAAGGAATTTGCCGAAGCCCTCTGCACACAGGCACTTCACAACCAGCAAGTTATTAAGCAAACAGTTTTTTGTTTGATGCCCATACATCTGCCACACCGACTGCCAGCAAATTGATGGAGCCATTCTTGCCTGAGATGGGCAGGATGCAGAACCCCAGGCCGGAGCCAGCCTGGCTCCCAGGGACAGGTAGGGACCGGCACGCACACCCATGGGCACTGCATGGCCCCTGAGAAGGCTTTCGCAGGCAGGAACAATTTGCTGTCAGCCAGGCTCCTTCTGGTGCCCTTACACACACTTCCTGCAGCAGAAACACAGGGTTCCCTGCAGAAACATTCGGGCCGAGAGATGCCTCCAAGGCTGAAAGAAGCTCTGCTGATGCCAAGACCAGCCACACAGGAGGCTTTGCTTCTGAGAAGGCAGCCGCATGGCCAAGGGTGGAGGGGGGGCCTGGTCTGGGGGTGAATTTGAGGGCTGGAGTCGGCTCCGGTCTCGATAGAAACCCTTCTGTTTGCTGCTCAAGATGTGAAACTGCTATCTTGGTTGGGAGAACAGTTTGACCAGACCAGATAAAATGAAGATGCACCTACAGGCGCTCCTGTTCCCCCCCACCCCGGGTCTGTCCCCTAGAGATATGCACACACACGTGCACACGCGTGCACACACACACACACATGCACATGCACACACACGGATATTCGTGTTCTAGTGAAACTTGGCAACATCCAGAATGCCCATCGCTAGAGAATGATATGGAAGTGAAAGTCAATTCAAACAAGGGGATTCTGAACAGTCCCGTAAAAAGAAGGAACTAGAGCAGCAGCCTCAACACGGGAGAACTTCAGATTCTTCATGCTGAGTGCAAAAAGCACATTGCTGGCTGTATCAGATAACGCTGTCTCTGTAAAGCTCAAAAAACATACCACACACTACCAGGCTCTGTTTCCGAGGGCTTTCCTGTGGAGGAGAAGTTGAGCCCCTGCTGGGTGGAAAACACGAACTGAAGAGAGGGAGCCAGGAGGAGAGGGATGGCGGGTGGGGACGCAGGTGGCCACCTGTGGTGTCTGAGGGCAGGTGGCTGGATGTGGACATTCATTATATTACTCTTGCTGCTTCTCGTTGCATGCTTGAAATAGTTCATTAAAAAAACAACAGCCAGAAGGTAGAACAACCCAAATGTCCATTGACAGATGGATGGATAACTGAAATGTGATTTAGTTAAAATGTACCCAGGATTTGTTTTCATCAACTACAGTAAGACATGCAGACTCAAAAATGATGATCATGGGAGCTCCCGTTGTGGCTCAGTGGATTAAGACCCCAACATAGTGTCCGTGAGGATGCGGGTTGGATCCCTGGCCTCCTCCGTGGTTTAAAGATTCAGCACTGTGTTGGAGTTCCCGTTGTGGCGCAGTGGTTAACGAATCCGACTAGGAACCATGAGGTCGCGGGTTCAGTCCCTGCCCTCGCTCAGTGGGTTAAGGATCTGGCGTTGCCGTGAGCTATGGTGTAGGTTGCAGACGCGGCTTGGATCCCGCGTTGCTGTGGCTCTGGCATAGGCCGGTGGCTACAGCTCCATTCGACCCCTAGCCTGGGAACCTCCATATGCCAGGGAGCAGCCCAAGAAATAGCAAAAAGACAAAAAAAAAAAAAAAGATTCAGCACTGTGGCAAGCTGCAGCATAGGTCACAGACACAGCTCAGATCCGGTGTTGCTGTGGCTGTGGTATAGTCCTCAGCTACAGGTCTGATTCGACCTGTAGCCTGGGAACTGCCATATGCTTCAGGTGTGGCCTTAAAAAAAAAAAAAAAAAAGATTGTCAGGAAGAAGTTTATACTCACAGATCCCTAGAAACAGGAGACACAAAACTCCAGACAGGGCCACATGGGGAAGCACCAGGGTCCATGTGAAGGCAGAAAGATGGAAGCAAAGGAGAAGCAGGGCCCCAAGCTCCCATTCTGTGGGAGTGAATGGGAGAGGAGGGTGGGGATGCTGAGTAGGCTTGGGATCAGATAGATGGAACCATTTCAGCAGGCTCTGGGCTAGAGAGGTGGTCCTGAGTGGTCCAGCACCCAGCCCTGGGTGATGAGAGCAGGGAGGATATCGGCCTGTGGGAGAGTCTGATAAGCTGGTTGGCCGTGCAGGCCCTGGCTTGGTGTTTTGTAGGTCAGAGGTGCACTCAGAGGAGAGACGTTTCTATGTCCAGGAATTAATAAGCCCTGAGAGAGGCAGACTCTCTAGGATCAAAGCCCCAAAGGCCAGAGTATCCAGAATAACAAAACATGAAAAGATAGTCAATGCAGTGGTATAGACATACAATGGACTATCATTCAGCCTTTTAAAAAAGGAAAAGCTGACACATGCGACCACCCGGATGGAATTCTGAAGGCATTGCGTCAAGCGATAAGCCAGTCACTAAAGGAAGGACACCGTATGATCCCACTCAGAGGAGGTCACCAGAGTCAGGTTCATAGAAATAGGACATAGAATGGCGGTTAGTAGGGGCTGGGAAGGGGCAAACGGGAGCTACTGTTTAACGTACAGGGTCTCTGTTGGGGAAGAGGAGAAAGTCCGGAGGTGGACTTGGTGATGGTTTACAATTATCCAAATGTATTTAATGCCACTGAATGATTCAAATGGTGGATTTAATGTTACGTATATTTTACCCAATAAAAAACCCAATGAGGCTTCCCGTCGTGGCGCAGCTGAAATGAACCTGGCTAGTAACCATCAGGTTCCAGGTTCAATCCCTAGTCTCTCTCAGTGGATTAAGGATCCCGCGTGGCTGTGAGCTGTGGTGTGGGTCACAGATGAGGCTCGGATTTGGCGTGCTCTGGCTGTGGCGTAGGCCGGCACCAATTCAACCCCTAGCCCTGGGAACCTCCATATGACGCGAGTGCGGCCCAAAAGAAGCAAAAAAAAAAGAAAAAAACCCAATTCCCAATGATATTAAAAGACCTCTTTTACATACATAAGCTTATGTGATTCTTTGGGTTATTCTCCACTGACTCTTTTACAAGAAACATGTTTTCTGAGATCACTAAGCTTTTCAGACACTACTTGATAAAACTGAAAACAAAACAACACGGCCGTGATTGGCAAGGGGCTTCTTCCTAAAGGTCAGGATGACCCATCCCGCTCCAGGATCCTGGCTGAGATTTTATGTCTTTTCCTTAACAAGGGGATCTTGTGGACACCAGGTGAGGACATGCGGTCACGTTTTAAGCTCTGGGGACACACAAAGCACAGAAGCACAAAGCACAGAAGCACTCCGCGTTGGCTTGAATCTATTCCTCCTGCCCCAGCCAGCGCACGTCAGGCCTGGCTCTGTTCCAGGGGACAGTGACGTGATCAGGCCTGGCCGCTGCCCTCGGGAACAAAGGACACAAGAAAGACCTGCCAAGAAGTGTTTCCAGAAGGGCCGGAGGCTCTCAGGGCCCCAGGGGATGGTACACAGGCCACGGAGGGAATACCCGGAAATACGGTGTGTCCAGGAGGGAGGGCTGGGGAGACTGGCAAGGGAAAGGCCCTTGGAAGGGTTCCTGAGATGTGGATGCTGGTGGCAGCACTCAGCAGCGGGGACAGGGAGGCCCGCTAACTGGGTCACATGGCATCTGGGCAGAAAGGCACGCAGCCTGCTCAGGGAGGCTGAGCCGTGAGAGCTGCGTCAGGCAGAGAAGGTTCTCAGCCATGGATGACGATGGACAAATGGCAGGCTGAAGGCAGGGGGACCCAAATCCCACTAAGGCCCCTGGGCTCCACTGGGGAGATGTGGGGACTGAAGCACGAGCTTCTATGGCAGGAATGGCACAGCCAGAGTGGGGCTGTGGGAGCTTGTTTCCCTACCAGGCATGGAGGAGAGGGGCAGAGGGACCAGGTGTGGACAAAACTCACCAAATTGCACAAATAGATGGAAACTGACCACTGTGGCCGCTGACTCCAAAAAGCATACAGGTTCACAGGACAGGGTATACAGGGGGCTTTGCTGTGGCCGCAGAGGTCAGAGACAGCCCCCGGAGGAAGCCAAGGGTTTCAGTGTGAGTAGAAATTCACCAAGGGAGAGGGAGAAGCAAGACACTCCCAGCACAAGAAGCAGCACAAGGAGCAGCATATGCCAAGGCCCTGTGGCAGGATAGAGAGTGGGGCATTCTGGGAGAAGGAATGTGGCCAGAGCTGAATGAGGGGAAGGCAGAGAGGTAGGTAGGGTCCTTCAATAAAAGATGCACCGTCATATATCTGACCAGTCACCTCCGCCTGGTCCCATGGCGTCAGACACCAGCCACTCCCTGATGGCTCCCAGCTCAGGCTCCAGACTCACCCCAACTGCCTACTTGACATTGGCACTGGGCTCCCTAATGGGCCTCTCAAACGTAACAGGTCCCATCCTTGATCCTCCCCCGATCTTCCTCCACCTGCAGCAGCTTCCACCTGGACGCAGGTAACCCAGGTGCCACCTGTGAGTCCTTTTCCTCCCCCCACCGCACCCCCTGCAACGAATGCTATCTGTGCTCCCCTGAGACCCCTCTTTCCTGCTTGTGTGCCCTCCCTGAGCCACTGAGCACTTCCCTCCTGGGCTGGCACCTGCCATGTTCTCCGGCTCCTGGAGCCACTTTAACTGAATACCCCTGGGATTGCTCCTCCGTTGGCTTCAGCTTCTTTATCCTGCTCCCCGCTCCACTTCCAGCTTCCCCCGGTAGCGCTTCCTCAATCCGTCCTCTGCCTGTGAGCCCTATCTCACCATCTGCATCTGCAAGAATCTCATCCAGGGAGTTACTGCTGTGGCACAGTGAGTAAATGATCTGGCTTGTCTCAGTGCAGTGGGTTAGAGATCCAGTGGTGCTACTGTGGCATAGCTCACAGATGTAGCTCAGATTCAATCCCTGGTCCAGGAGCTTCCATGTGCCATTGGCATGGCAGAAAAAGCAAAAAAGAAAATAAAAATTAAAGAAATAATAAACATCCTGCATCTAATCTACTACCTAATCCCAGGGTTCACCTCTAATGCTTCTCCCCACCTTTCTAGCCGCCCCAACTCAGACAACCATCAGCTGTCAGCTGAACAAGTACAATGGCCTCCTGGCTGGTCTCCTGGCTGGTCTCCCTGGCCCCACCACCCTCCCTCCCCCCACACACACATTCTCCCTCCAAATCATGTCACTGCGGAGGCAAGCCATTGCTCTTCTCTCGAGTCAGCCAGGGTGGTCTGCTCCGGCTCCTCTGGTTACCCCCTCCCCGCTGCAAGGCAGAGATGAACTGCCCTGACATTTACTAGCTGTGTGATCTCAGGCCAGTTGCTTAGCCTCTCTGTGCCTAGGGGGAGTGGTAGGCCATACAATTACAGAGTCTATACTCCAGAGCCATAAATGGATGATAAGACGAAACAAATGCATACATTCTCTCCTTTTTGTATATCTTCCAAATTTCTTCTTTTAAATTTTAAGTGAGAATTGCAACAATTTTTAATTTTTATTTTTTAATTTATATTATCTATTTATTTTGCTTTTTAGAGCCACGCCCATGGCATATGGAGGTTCCCAGGCTCGGGGTCAAATTGGAGCTACAGCTGCTGGCCTACGCCACAGTCACAGCAACACAGGATCCGAGCCATGTCTGCCACCTTCACCACAGCTCAGAGCAATGCCAGATCCTTAATTCACTGATTGAGGCCAGGGATCGAACCCACAACCTGGTGGTTCCTAGTCAGATTTGTTCCCACTGCACCACCACAGGAACGCCCCAAATTTCTTTTTAAACCTGTTTTTAAAATCATAATTTCAGGACAGATGCATGGTTTAAGAAGATGCACATATATACAATGGCATACTACTCAGCCATAAAAAGAGTGAAATAATGCCATCTGCAGGAACAGAGATGCAGCTAGAGATTATCATACTAAGTGAAGTAAGTCAGAAAGAGAAGGACACACCATATGATGTCACTTACATGTGGAATCTAAAATATGGCACAAATAAATCTATCTACAAAGCAGAAACAGATTCAGACATAGAAAACAGACCGGTGGTTGCCAAGGAGGAGAGGGGAGGGAGTGGGATGGACTGGGAGGTTGGGGTTAGTAGGCGCAAGCTATGACATTCAGAGTAGATGAGCAATGAGGTCCTGCTGTACAGCACAGGGAACTATATCCAGTCTCTTGGGATAAACCATGATGAAAAGTAATATACGTATACAGATATATATGACCGGGCCACTCTGCTGTACAGCAGAAATTGGTACAACATTGTAAATCAACTAGCACAGAATAAAAAAATCAAAAAATTTTTAAAAATCCATTTCAGAAGTTGTGCAAGCTTGGAAAAGGAAATCCTTTTATGCTAAAGAAAGCTCTAGAGTCGTGGGGAAGGAAGAAGCAACACTTCCAGGGTCCTCAGACATCTTCCCTTTGACCCTCTGGAGAATCCATGACCTGGGAGGAGGCAGTGGGGCAGCCTCCTGCTTCCTCGCTCCTGCCCTCCCAGCTGCCACCCACAGGCGGACTCCGGACGCCACCTTGAATCTCGAAGGCTGTGGGAATCCCTCTGCAAGGACCATGTGACCCGAGCCCACCAATCAGAGGGCTGGGCCCCACCGCCCGCTTTTGATTCATTCATTAACTGTGGGGGGAGGGGAGAGGGGGCAGGGAGGGAGGGGGGAGGGGGGGTATCCGAATTTGATAGGGTTGGGTATTTATTTGAATGAGGTCACAGCATTTAGGTCCAACTTAACAGTTAGGAAGTTCTTTCAATTGTCCACAACTTCTCTGGTGCCTCTCCATGACGACATGTCAGCAAAGGGCCACCCTAAGGGCGTTGCCCTCCAAAAATGCTCTCTCTCAAGGCCTGGCAGCTGTTCATTCCAGCTATTGTCTGTGTGCTGGTGTTTACCTGTTTTTTTCTCGTTGTCTGTCTCCCCACCCCACCTCCCATACCCAGTCCTGCCCAGTCTAGGAGGGCAGGACTCTTGACAGCCACCCTGGCATCTTTTCTCACTGGGAAAGATGAGGCAGCAGCTCTTCTTGCTTTTAATCAGGCCCTTCCCAGCCTTTCTCTGCTCCACGTCCCTCTCTAGTGAGCTGGGGAGAACTCCGGCCGGACATGTGTCATAACTTTGTATTCTATTACAAGTTAATCGCCAAAGGGATGTTGCCTATAAACTCAAATTATACATAATAGCCCATCTCTGGGAAGCCTGCCTTCCAGGTTATGAGCATTAAGCTAAAATACATCTGTTGAGCTCCAGGAAACATCCTGACCAGGCCCACCGGAGGGAAAGTGGCTGCAGGAAGGAAGAAATTAACACATCACCTCTGGAGTCTGGCTAGAAACAGGACTTCACGTCCCTCTCCTTTTATTTATATTTGGGGTTTGTTTGTTTGTTGCTTTTTAGGGCCCCACCTGTGGCAGATGGCCCTTCTTAGGCTAAAGGTCAAATCAGAGCTGCAGCTGCCAGCCTACACCACAGCCGCAGCACCTCGGGATCCAAGGCGCATCTGCAACCTACGCCCCCGCTTGCAGCAATGCCTGGATCCTTAACCCACTGAGCGAGGCCAGGGATCTAACCTGCATCCTCATGGATTCTAGTTGGGTTCATGACCAACCCACTGAGCCACAACGGGAACGCCCTCCCTCCCCTTAGTATATTTAGTATAAAAGAAACACGGGAAAAATGGTTCTTTGGGACACTAAGCCACCATTGTCTTGATCTGCTAGCTTTCCAGATCAAGTCACTATGTCTTCTCCCAACACCTTGTCTCTCGATGTACTGGCCTCTCGTGTGGCCAGTGGTATGAGCTGGAACACACATGCTGAGGCTTCCGCATTGTCAGAGCTGCCGGAGCCATCCCAGGGGTCCTGTTTGAAAAGAAATCCACGAGGACTGGTTGGCAAGCCTGTGACCCGCTTTGCTCCACAACACAAGCCACAGCTTCCCCACAGCCCCCCCTGAGGTGGCAAGGCCCAAAGGCAGTCAGCAGAACTGGTACCACTCACAGTACCAGTCCGGCTCCTGCTCTAAACCCCATCCTCAACATACCAAACGGGAAATGAGTTCCCGGGGGGGCACTTGGTGTCGCAGTGACAGAGAGGGGTCCTGCACAAGGCGAGAATCACCCCCATCACACGAGACTTTCAGGTGTCCCTGGACTGGATTTCCAACCATTTAAAATCATTATATAGGAGTTCCCGTCGTGGCGCAGTGGTTAACGAATCTGACTAGGAACCATGAGGTTGCAGGTTCGGTCCCTGCACTTGCTCAGTGGGTTAACGATCTGGCGTTGCCGTGAGCTGTGGTGTAGGTTGCAGACGCAGCTCCGACCCTGCGTTGCTGTGGCTCTGGCATAGGCCGGTGGCTACAGCTCCGATTCGACCCCTAGCCTGGGAACCTCCATGTGCCACGGAAGCGGCCCAAGAAATAGCAAAAAGACAAAAAAAAATTATATAAATGTACTGTGATTTTTAAAGGTTACAATTATAATTTCAAAATTAATTTCTATTGCAAGTCCCTGTTTATAATTATTCAGCACCTAAAACCTAACAGCATTTTATATGGATTATTTTTTTTCACTAAATACTCAGTTTTTCAAGACCGCAGCTACCATGTAAAACAAAGGGAAATTGTACCTTGTCATGTGCCAGTTTTTACTGAGACTTGGTCAGCAGCGGCAGTGACAGCGTGTTGATATTTGTGTCACCGATACAGCACTCCTTGTTGGTTGGCACGTGTGGCTGTCAGGGCCACGGTCCCAGCCTCTGAGAGGCGTGTGGCAACACAGCAGTAGAGACGTTACCGAGAAGAGATTTGATTCAAAAGTAAAATACAGAGGATAATGGCAGCCAGATCGCTCACTGTCAGAGAAGGGGTTATAAAAACGGGACAGAACTGAAGCGTGTGCGTTAGAATATCACTGCACTCATGGTTTTCAATATTTACTGGAATAAATATTGCCTTTTTTTTTTTTTTTTTTGGCTGCACCCAAGGCATGTGGAAGTTCCCAGGTCAGGGATGGAACCTGCACCACAGCAGCCTCCCAAGCCACAGTAGTGACAACACCAGGTCCTCCACCCACTGCACCACAAGGGAACTCCCATATTCCCCAGTTTTATACACAGTCAAGGCCAGGGAGAAAGAGCAACCAGCTTGCCCAGTACCCAGAGCTTGGTTTCTCCCCTAAAAGGAACCAGGGCTTCTTGGGGAAATGGCCAATTTGAAGATAGAGGCAGAAAAATACAAGATGAGCCTATAACATCTTTTGTGCCAGAAAATAAGGCTGTGCTCAGAAACTGATGTGGTCAGATCAAAAGCACAGAGGAGCCAGCTCTCAGGGGCTCCCACTGGCTCTGAGAGGACTTGAACATCAACATAAATAAGGAAATAACTGGAGTTCCCGTCGTGGCTCAGCCGTAATGAACCTGATGAGTATCCATGAGGATGTGGGTTCCATTCCTTGCCTCGCACAGTGGGTTAAGGATCCAGTGTTGCCATGAGCCGTGGTGTAGGTCACAGACGTGCCTCGGATCTGGCATGGCTGTGGCTGTGGTGTAGGCCAGTGGCTACAGCTCTGATTCCCTAGCTTGGGAACTTTCATATGCTGTGGGTACAGCCCTAAAAAGATGAAAGAAAGAGAGAGAGAGAGAGAGAGAGAGAGGAGAGAGAGAGAGAGAGGAGAGAGAGAGAGAGAAAGAGAAAGAAGGAAGGAAGGAAGGAAGGAAGGAAGGAAGGAAGGAAGGAAGGAAGGAAAGAGAGAAAGAGAGAGAAAGGAAGGAAGGAAGAGAGAGAGAGAGAACAGATTAGAACCTATGGAATGAAGTGGAAAAACATGCAGATAAAAATGAATGAATACATAAATGAAAAGAGGAAAAAACTTTAAAACACCAACTAATAAATGAAGAAAGAATGATGGAATTAGAAAAATGATCATTTAACAACCATCACAGCTATTATCAGTTAGCCTAGAAGAATCAATAGATGCTAAAACTGGTGGGTGAAAGTTTGCAGAGATGAGTTACTTACACGGCCCCAGAGCCCATCCCCACAAAACACTTATAATTACAATGGGAAAAGAGTAACGCTGCAGTGGAGAAGCCTGGCAGATACCGCCTTAATCAAGTGATCAAAGTCGCAGCGTCACACCACCAGTCATGGGACAAATTCAAATCATGTTCTCTCTGATCAGATGCAAAGAGGAAAATATAACACAAGCTCTGTGCTATTCCAGCCCCAAATGCATAACCTGACTTTAATCAAAAGGAAACATTAGAAGTTCCCGTTGTGACTCAGTGGAAACGAATCCAACAAGCATCCATGAGGGCGCAGGTTCGATCCCTGGCCTTGCTCAGTGGGTTAAGGATCTGGCGTTGCCTTGAGCTGCGGTGTAGGTCGCAGACATGGCTCGGATCTGGCGTGGCTGTGGCTGTGGTGTAGGCCAGTGGCTACAGCTCTGATTCAGCCCCTAGCCTGGGAACCTCTATATGCTGCGGCTGAGGCCCTAAAAAGATGAAAGATGAAAAACATAAATAACTAAAAGGAAACATTAAACAAACCCTGCTGGAGGGACAGTCTACAGAAGAGCTGACCTCTACGCTTGGAAAGTGTCAAGGTCATGGACGTCAAGGAAAGCCTGAGAAGCTGCCATAGATTGAAAGAGGCTATAAAGACGTTATTGGGAAATCGCTAAAACTTGAATGGGAGGTTCTGTTGATTCGATGCTGATAAGGTGTGAGTTTTAATGTTCTGATTCTGATGGTGCCTTGTGGTTACACAGGAGAAAGTCCTTGTTTGTAGGAAATACACTCTAAAGTATCCGAGATAATGGGGCATCCAACTGGCCATGGGTTCTCGAATGGTTCGGGGCGGAGGGGAAGCTATTTGTACTATGATAATTTTCTGTAAGTACCAAATCATTTCTAAATTGAAATTGTCTTTGGTATAACAAATAAGAAGGAATGATAAGCAAAGAAATTGCTAACTATGTGGGCAAATCCAAATATCGACTTGAAATAATAAACATAATGTGTAATTTTAAGGGTTAAAAGAGAGAGGTTAAAAGACCAGAAGACAAGGGTGTATAAGTGGGGTGGGTTATGCTAGGAATTACAGCATTTTATTATTAAGAAATTGGATAGTTATTAGATGCTATTAATTTAAAAATGTATTTTTAAAAGCTATGGTTATCACAAAAAGAGTAAACAAATAATAAGAAAAAGGGGGGAAGAGCAAAAATTAATCCAAAAATAGGCAAGAAAGAGGAGGAAAGGGAAAGTAAGACGATAGAAAACCCCAGATAAGATGCACATGATAAATCCAGGCAGATGGAAAGAGAAAGAAAACACGAGGGCACCATTGACATGAACGTGAGATTTAGGGTAAAAACGCTACCTAGGAAGAAAGAGCAAATCTATGTAATGATAAAGTTCCTATTTATGAAGAAAATAAAATTGTTGTAAGCTCGTGTCCAGAAAGCAGCACAGCAGCTAAATATAAAGAAATACTATTAGAACTGGTAGAAAAGGGAGTTCCCTTGTGGCTCTGGGGGTTAGGGATCTAGCATTTTCACTGCTGCGGCTCTAGTCGCTGCTGTGACTCAGGTTCCATCCCTGGCCCAGGAATGTCCACATGCTGCAGGTGTGGCCAAAAAGGAAAAAAAAAGTAATGGTAGGAGACCTCGAGAGAGGTATACATGTGTATACGTATACACACCCATATAATAATCAATATATACATACACTAACTTACATATATATAAGTATAGCGGGAAATTTCAATATATACAATAAATACAATAAAAAATCTTCATTTAGGGGAGTTCCCGTCGTGGCGCAGTGGTTAAGGAAACCGACTAGAAACCATGAGGTTGTGGGTTCGGTCCCTGCCCTTGCTCAGTGGGTTAACGATCTGGCGTTGCTGTGAGCTGTGGTGTAGGTTGCAGACGCGGCTCAGATCCCGTGTTGCTGTGGCTCTGGCATAGGCTGGTGGCTACAGCTCCGATTTAACCCTGAGCCTGGGAACCTCCATGTGCCTCGGCAGCGGCCCAAGAAATACCAAAAAAAAAAAAAAAAGACAAAAAATATTCATTTAACAAAAATATATCTAGAACTTTATATCACCTGAATGGAGAAAATTTTTTTTTCACGTCTATAGAAACCATTCCTATTTTGTCCAACAAGAAAACCTTGAGGAATACCCGTCATAGGTCAGCGGAAAGGAGCCTGACTAGTATTCATGAGGACACAGGCTCCATCCCTGGCCTCACTCAGTGGGTTAAAGGATCCAGCGTTGCCATGAGCTGTGGTGTAGGTCTCAGATCCGGCTGAGACCCCACATTGCTATGTCTGTGGCGTAGGCCAGCAACTGCAGCTCCAATTCGACCCCTAGCCTGGGAACTTCCATGTGCCTTGCTTGGTATGGCCCAAAAAGACAGACAGAGAGAAAGAAAACCTTGAGAATATTTTTTTTTTTTTGTCTTTTTGCTATTTCTAGGGCCGCTCCCGCAGCATATGGAGGTTCCCAGGCCAGGGGTCGAATCGGAGCTGTAGCCACCGGCCAACACCAGCACCACAGCAACGCGGGATCCGAGCCGCGTCTGCAGCCTACACCACAGCTCACGGCAACGCCGGATCGTTAACCCACTGAACAAGGGTAGGGACCTCATGGTTCCTAGTCGGATTCGTTAACCACTGCGCCACGACGGGAACTCCGTGAGAATATTCTAAAAGTAGAGGCTTTTAGGAGTTCTCTGGTGACCTAGCAGTTAAGGATCTGGCATTTTCTCTGCTGTGGCTCAAGTTGCTGCTGTTGTGTGGGTTCCATCCCTGGCCCATGAGCCTCCAAACACCATGGATGCAGCCAAAAAAAAAAAAAAAAAAGTAGAGGCTTTTAAACCACATCTTCTAAACATGATCCAAAATGATTAGAAAAAATTAATACAGAGATGACCCCAAAACATTCATTACTATAAAAGTAAGAGGCATGGTCCTAGCTCACACTTAGCTCAAAGAAGAAATTTAAAAACAATGGCTTACTATCTTGAAAACCAAGAGAAAGAGGACACTTCATTCTCAAAATCTATATGAATCCTGCAAAAAATACACTTGGACGAAAGCTCATTATTTTAGATGCTTTTGCTGTTAAAGTAGAAAGATAGGAGTTTCCGTCGTGACGCAGTGGTTAACGAATCCGACTGGGAACCATGAGGTTGCGGGTTCCATCCCTGGCCTTGCTCAGTGGGTTAACGATCCTGCGTTGCCGTGAGCTGTGGTGTAGGTTGCAGACGCAGCTCCGACCCTGCGTTGCTGTGGCTGTGGTGTAGGCCGGCGGCTACGGCACCAATTCGACCCCTAGCCTGGGAACCTCCATATGCCGAGGGAGCGGCCCTAGAAAAGGCGAAAAGATAAATAAATTAATTAATTAATTAAAGAAGAAAGATGAAGAGTAAAAGAATGAAAATCCAACTAAAAAATAAACAACCCAATTGAAGAATGGGCAGAAGACCTGAACAGACATTTCTCCAAAGAAGACAGACGGCTGGCCAATAGGCCCATGAAATAATGTTCAACATCGCTAATTATTAGAGAAATGCAAATCAAAACCACAATGAGATACCACGTCACACTGGTCAGAATGGCCCTCATGAATAAGTCTGCGAATAAGAAATGCTGGACAGGGTGTGGAGGGAAGGGAACCCTCCTACACTGTTGGTGGGAATGTAATTTCGTACAACCACTATGGGAAACAGTATGGACAAAACTATAATTCAAAAAGACGTACCTCTAGGAGTTCCCATCGCAGCTCAGCGGAAACAAATCCGACCAGCAACCATGAGGATGCAGGTTCCATCCCTGGCCTCACTCAGTGGGTTAAGGGTCCGGCATTGCCGTGAGCTGTGGTGTAGGTCGCAGACGCAGCTCAGATTCCGAGTTGCTGTGGCTGTGGCGTAGGCCAGCGGCTACAGCTCCAATTAGACCCCTAGCCTGGGAACCTCCATATGCCGCAGGTACGGCCCTAAAAAAAAAGACAAAAAAGACACACACACACACACACACACAAAGATGTACCTCTCTGTATTCACTGCAGCATTATTCACAATAGCCAAGACATGGAAACAACCTAAATGTCCAGATAATAAAATGGAAACAGATACATAATTAACTTTTCTCCTTTTTTTATATCTTCCAAATTTCTTTAATGGGCATTTTTAAACTTGTTTGTAAAATCGTACATTTTGGAGTTCCCGTTGTGGCTCAGTGGTAACAAACCCAACTAGCATCCATGAGAATATATACATACCTCCAATCACCTGGGATAGGCCATGCTGGAAAATAATATATTTTAAAAATAATGTATATGTATGTGTGTGCGTGTGCACGTGTCTGTGTGTCTGAGTCACATTATTGTGCAGCAGAAATTGGCATGACATTGTAAATCGACTATGCCTTAATTTAAAAAAATTTTTAGGAGTTCCCACTGTGGCTCAGTGGGTTTTAGGAGTTCCCACTGTGGCTCAGTGGGTTTTAAAAACCCAACCAGTATCCATGAGGATGTGGGTTTGATCCCTGGCCTCGATGAGCAGGTTAAGGATCCCGCATTGCCGCAAGTCTCAGCATAGGTTGGAGCCTCAGATCTGGCGTTGCTGTGGACTGTGGCGTAGGCGGGCAGCTGCCACTCCGATTTGACCCCTAGCCCGGGAACTTCCATGTGAGGCAGGTGCGGCCCTAAAAAGGGAACAATAATTAATGAATGAAAATCTTACATTCCTTGCGATAATCAGGAAAGGGAAACAAAATTACTGAGAAGAAACTGTAAGGGGAATTAACAAGGCAATAGTGCTGTTGATGGAGGGAGAAGTGGGCGGGGAGGACAGTCCAGTAATTTGCCCCCATCCTTGGGGCACAGAGAAGCCCTGAACACGGCCATGCGATCAGAAGGCATTTCCTCAAAAATGGCTGTGGCCGCAGGTGGAGGGTGCATGCGGGAGGGTGGCTAGGGACACCCAAGGGTGTCAGATCACACGGATGGTGGTGGAGAGGGGTGCCAGAGGGAGCTGACGGATAGCACAGCGTTCTCCAGGGAAGATTCCCAAGGGTGGGATTCAGCAGCCTCAGGTGGGATCCTGTAACGTTGTTTTTCAACAAGATCCCTCACACAATTCCTCAGAGCCACGAATTACTGAATTTACACCAACCGAGTGCACAACTATTACTAATCAGAATATGATGGTTGTAGGACATGGAACTGACCAGTCCCAGGAACCCAGGACTGGTGGATTTGAGCAATACGTGGTGTGTGTGTGTGTGTGTGTAGTTTCCACGAGATGAAGCAGGAAAAGCAACCATCATTAAATGAAAAAACACCTGTCTCTGGATGTATTGATCCAATGTCCACAGTGTCCATGCTGGTCAGCGGTGAGACTGAAGCAATCAAGGGTCTAAGTTGAGGTGACGGAAAGGACAACGGGACAGAGGAGATTTCTCCTGACCCTAGAATTGCAGGGCCACCGGCTTGCTCTGGGTCAGTGCGAATATGGAATTGGGCCCCTCCTGCTTGGGAGAAACCCTGGGATGAGTCCGAGGAACCCCCCCAAGGAAGGGTGGCTGCCCCAGCGAGGTGGTCCGGCCGGCTCATCGAGGTGGTGCCAGGAAAGCGCTGTGTTCATTCTTGCCCCCCGGACATCCGGTGGTCCCTTCGGGCTGTGTTTATTAATGGAAGTTTTGTCTTGTTTCGTTTTTTTGTCTTTTGTCTTTGTCCTTTTAGGGCGGCACCCACAGCAAATGGAGGTTCCCAGGCTAGGGTCTAACAGGAGCTACAGCTACGGCCTACACCACAGCCACATGCAATTCAGATCCGAGCCGCGTCTGCGACCTACACCACAGCTCATGGCAACACCGGATCCTTACCCCACCGAGCGAGGCCAGGGATCGAACCCGCAACCTCATGGTCCCTAGTCAGATTCGCTTCCGCGGCGCCACGACGGGAACTCCAGAAGTCTTCTAAATGGCCGAAGCTGAACTGAAGGCCCCAAACCTGCAGAGCCCCTCAGCCCTGAGATTTGCTCCGGCTGGTGGCCACGTCTCCATGGCGACCATGGTGGACCACAGAGGAGGGTGCAGACCTCCCGGGGAAACAAATCCTAAGGGAATACGGGGTCCCGCTTGTGTGGGGCGCCCCCAAGTGGCCAGTCATGGCAGAGGCGCATGCGTGTACGGGTCACGGAGAGGGAAGGATTCTAGGAAAGTGGCCAGAGGGGGCTTTTCCTGAGCGAGCCCATGCCAAGGGGAAGTGATGCCACGTGTAGGCTCCCCCCCTGCACCACCTTGGCGGCTGGCAATGAGGTCATGCTCTGTCTCTGTTTATTCATCCTCCACTTGCTGGGCCCAGGGGACCCGGGAGTGAGCAAGACTCATCAAGCCCCTGCCCTCAGGGAAGGTGTAGGACACTCGAGTGAGCACGTCGAGTTCGCTGGGGTGAAACCTTAGCAGCAGTCATTTTACATTTTTATAGTAAAATGAAAGCCGAGAGTTTAGAGAGTAGCATGAACGATGCGTAAGGATCTTCCAGGTAATCAGACTTGCAAGTAATTTTACCCTTGGGAGAGTCACTTCCAGCTCCTTCTCTGTGTTCCCAGGGGTACACATTTCTCTTCTGTGTGGAGGATGCTTCTAGGGGAAGAGTGGAAAATTGTGGCATAGGCTTTAGAATCGGAAAGATCTGGTTCAAACCCTCAGCTCAGCCTAAAACCAGCTGTGCCACCTTGGATGAATTGCTTAATCTCTCTGAACCTGTGGTCTCATCTTAAAAAATGGAGATTAAAAAAAAGGGGGGGGGGGAGTTCCCGTTGTGGCGCAAGTGGTTAACGAATCCGACTAGGAACCATTAGGTTGCGGGTTCGATCCCTGCACTTGCTCAGTGGGTTAACGATCCGGCATTGCCGTGAGCTGTGGTGTAGGTCACAGACGCGGCTCGGATCCTGAGTTGCTGTGGCTCTGGCGTAGACTGGCAGCTACAGCTCCAATTAGACCCCTAGCCTGGGAACCTCCATATGCCGTGGAAGCGGCCCAAGAAATGGCAAAAAGGCAAAAAAAAAAAAAAAAGAGGGGGGGGGAGTTCCCTTCATGGCTCAGTGGTTAACGAACCCAACAAGCATCCATGAGGATGCAGGTTCCATCCCTGGCCTCGCTCAGTGGGTTAAGGATCTGGCGTTGCCGTGAACTGTGGTGTAGGTCGAAGATGTGGCTTGGATCCCACATTGCTGTGGCTGTGGTGTAGGCCGGCAGCTGCAGCTCCTGTTCAACTCCTAGCCTGGGAACTTCCATATGCTGTGGGCGCGGCCATAAAAAAGCAAAATGAAAGAAAAAAAGAGAAAAAAATTAAATGGAGATTATATCTATTTTCCACAACGCAAAGAAACCTGAAACACATTTCTAAACCTCTTAGGAATTTCAGATTACAGTTGGTTTTCATTATTCGAGGTAGTTATATTCTATAAATTCACCACTAACACGGAAGTATCGAAACCCAGCCATTGTCCAAAGGGGAAATACAGGGCTAGGAAACCCTGCCAGCCTCTGGTCCCGGCATTTTATCAACCCACTCCCATGCATAACCTTGTTTTATGTGTATTTCAGTTCAAAAGTCCCTTATTTAATATACATTGTTGACTCATTAATATTGAACCCACGGCCAACAGCTTACACCCGAAGTGTCCCTCACACAAACGTTTTCTTCCCTCGGTCACATGCCAGTCCTTTCATCGTGTAGACAGTAGACAGCATCTCTGCGCTACCCTTGGGGACCATTTTAAACAATGAAATCACCGAGGAGTTCCTGCCGTGGCGCAGCGGGTTGGGATCCGGCATTGCCGCAGCTGTAGTGTAGGTCGCACCCCACCCTGGGAACAGCCACATGCAGGCAGGTGTAGCCAATACAATAATACCACTGAGGGAAAGCAGAAAAATGCAAAAAAAAAGGGGGGGGGCAGTAAATAGACATTGAAAAGGACACCCGTTTACAGCATAAGGGCCGAAGCAAGAAGCCTTGCTGGGCTCCAGGCTGGAACATGCCCTTCAGGCAGCTCAGAAGTTCTGGCGCTCTGCGCATGTCTGCAAATGACTGGGACACCATGGCAAGTGTTGACTTGGGGTTGCAAATAAATCTTAGCAGGGTAGCAGATGTGCGAATAATGAGGCTCCCACCGCCTCTGCCTTTGGCTTCTCCAGGCCTCCATCAGCTGGCCCCTCTTTGGAGCCTGGAGCATTTCGCAGCTTTGGATGTGAGATGGGGCTCTGAGCTGGGAGCCTTGGTGACAGCCTCTCACAGGGCTTGTTCAGGAGCAGGCCTGCCCCGGGCTCAGGTCACCTTGGCAAAGCCGTGATGGAATGCCAAGAACTTGATTTTCCTTTTGTCTTGTTGGAGCTCAGAGCAGGCCACCCCAAGACATGTCACACTGGCTTAGTGATTATTTTGAATTAAAATTACCGGACACGTTCCCAGGTGGAACAGTGGGTTAAGGATCCGGTGTTTATTGCTGCCGTGGTTTGGGTTCGATCCCTGGCCCGGGGAACTTCTGCACGCCGTGGGCATGGCAATAAATAAATAACTAAAGTTAATAAATAAAGTTACTTGAGAAACAGCCAGTGGGGGAAAATGGTATCTAAAAAAGCACTCCTGGGAGTTCCCTTCGTGGCTCAGTGGTTAACGAATCCGACTAGGAACCATGAGGATTTGGGTTCGATCCCTGGCCCTGCTCAGTGGGTTAAGGATCCGGTGTTGCCATGAGCTGTGGTGTAGGTCGAAGACGCGGCTCGGATCTGGTGTGCTGTGGCTGTGGTGTAGGCTGGCGGCTACAGCTCCCATTCGACCCCTAGCCTGGGAACCTCCACCTGCCATGGGTGCAGCCCTAGAAAAAGACAAAAGACAAAAAAAAAAAGCACTCTGACTCCTCTTTCCCCCTGAAATCGGAAAATGCCCCTCCCATGTGAAGTCACCCTCCCTATACCGGGAGGGAGAGAGAGCAGCCTTATCACCAGAGTTCCGGAACCCAAGGCTGAGAAAGCTGTGTAGACGAATTTTTTGTTACTTCATTAAACTGCTGCCCCAAGCACGGTCCCTTTGTTTGATGATATCTCCACAAATAATTTTTTCTTTGTCTAAAAATGGTATATAAGGAGTTTCCCTTGTGGCTTAGTGGGTTAATGATCTGGTGCTGGCACTGTTGCGGCTCTGGTTACAGCTGTGGTGCAGGTTCGATCCCTGGCCCCAGAACTTCCGCATGCTGAGGGCACCCCCCCACCCCAAATGACATATACACAGCCTGCTTGGGTCACCTCAGGGGTCCCATTTCTATAAGCCCTCGTAAGTGAAAATTCAGTTTCTTTTTTCTCCTGTGGATCTGTCTTGTGTCGATGTAATTATCAGACCTGCTGAGAGAACTCAAGGGGGATGGAGGGGCATTTCCCCAGCAGCCCAAGGAATGTTTCTACATTTCCATCCTAGGCCTTCACTCTTCGATTTTTTCTCTAATGAGAAAAGCAATAAAAGAGGCCAAAGTCCACCTCTGGGGCCTGTGCTCATCCCTGTTCAAGACAGAGATCAAGGATATTGGTCCCCAGTCACCTGCAGGCCCTTTGCTCCCTGAACCAGAACAGAGAATACACCAGCCAAGCTCCCCCCCCCCCCCCCAGTGTATCCAGGTCCCTGCTCAGAGCTTCTTCTCAGCATCTCCCACACCCTCCTCAGCTAATTCCTCAAAGCAGGACCAGGATCCGCTACAAAAAGAAAAAGCAGGAAAAAACCAGTTTCAAATTAAGAATCTCAAGGAGTTCCCGATGTGGCACAACAGGATTGGCGGTGACTGTTAAGGGTTAAGAATCCCACGGTGCCAAGGTGCAAGTCACAACTACGGCTGGGATCTGACCCCTGGCCTGGGAATTCCATGTGCCAAGGGGCGGCCGAAAAAAAAGAGGAAAAAAAAAATTCAAGAGCATTAGACCAAGCATGGACCCTTCTGAGTACGAGGCCTGGCCTCAAAGCCCTATAGTCCCCCAGGCCCTTCTCCTGCCCAACCCCCTCCCATCCCGGTGGTCCTTGCTGCCCTGGCCAGCACCCCGTGTCCACTCTCCAGGGCGGCCAGCAGGCTCCCTGCACTGCACGGGGCAGGGCCTGGGTCTCCAGCGGGAGAAAACAGAAACGTATTTGGTCTGCCAACCCCCCTCCCCGGCTCCTGTCCCCGCCCCTGGGTAGGACAGGTTTTGTAACAGGATCTTGGGGGTGCTGGGAGGGTGGGATGTGTGTGCCCTCAAATCTGATGGAGCCAACCTCTGGGCTCGGCAGCCAAGGAGCTGAGAGAACAGACACCCCCCCCCTCCGCCCCCGATGTACTCCTGCCCCTCTGACCTCCTGCCCTCTGCCCTCCTGCCCTCTGCCCTCTGCCCGTGCCCCACTGACAGCCCACGGAGCAGTCCCTCGCCTTCTGCACACACCTGTGACACCATGACAGCTCCTACCCCATTGTGCTGTGATTCTCCATTTACGGGTTTATGCCCCGCCCCCACTCCCTGCCCCCAGAGGGGGACACCCCCCCCACCCCCGACCCCTGGCCTCACTCTCCTAGGAGTTACCAGCTCCTTGGCTGGCACCACCAGGTCCATGGCACTCACAGTATCCACCTGCCTTCGCCCGAGGGGCCCCCCCAGTGTCTCCAGGAGCTGGTGGGCGTGCCATCCCTCCAGGCTGACCCCCACCCCCCAGCGGCGCTTTAGTGCTGAGCCCTGTGGGACCATCCTGAGTCCCTCTGTAGGGACCAGGCCCTACCCCTGGAAGCTCCGCCCTGGGCATGCCCACCAAGCCACGGTTCTCCTGAGTTTTCTTCTCCAGAAACTCTCCGCAGGGGTTCCTCGCAAGAAAGCAGAGAGTGAGGAGGTCCAGCAGCGCCAGTGCCGGGCAGTGAGGTCAGTGGCCAGTCCACGTAAGAGGCCTCTGGAGGGTCCTCTCTGGCTGCAGGACGGGGCAGAGGTCCAGCAGGGGGGTCGTGGAAGACGTTGAGGAGGGGGCTGGAGAGATTCCAGCAGCACCTCTGAGGGGGGACTCTGGAAGAGGGAATAGCTCTCAGAACAGTCAAGGGACAGAGTGACGGGGCAACAGGGAAAGGCCCTTTGGGAATAAACATCCTACAAAAGGGCCGGGAAAAGCGCCTCTCAAGACAAACACAAGAGCAAACCATCTGGAGCCTGTGCTGTGTGCCCCGCCCCGTTCTACGTGCCTCCCCGGCCTTAACTGACCTCATCCTCACATCCGTCCAGTGATCGTCCCCATTCCACAGATGAGGACACCAGGCAGCTGTGTCCCCCAGGCCCTGAGTGTCACGCCTCCCCTCACCTCCTCCAGCCCCTACCGCCTATCCCGCTGTCACGATCAGCTGATGGCACTGCTCCCTGCCTCGAGCTTCCTGCCTGCTGCCAGAACCTCCGCGAGTGAGCCCTCCGGCCCCCACCTGCCCGCGCCCCCCCACACCTCTGCACTTGTTCCCAGGCCAGGGAATAGGAGTCTCCCTTCTCCCTTATTGAATCCCTCCCTTCCTCCCGCATAAGCAGCATTTTCCTCTCTTGTCGAGACGACCAGAGATTTCCTTGCTGCTACATGCAGAGGGCAACTCTCCCGTCTCAGCTACCGGACTTCCGGCATTTGGAAGTTAGTAGGAGCAGTTCAGCTCCTGACACAGCCTGCTCGTTCCTTCTGGAAATGTTCTCTCTTCTCCCTCGCTGGCCCTGCCCTGCCCACTAAGGGCTCACACTGAGGCTCCGCTCTCTGCCCACCCACCGGGGGCAGGGGGCAGGAAGGCTCAATCAGATCTACACTCCAGCTGCATTTTCTACCTTCAACAGCTTGATGTCCAGCTTCCTGCAAAACGTCTCCACTGGATCAGCCAGGCGGCCAGGCCCCCTCGCAGAAATGGCAGCTGCGTGTGGCCAGTGGCTCGTCCATGCTTGGTTCCACCCTTCCTCTCATATGTCATACACAAGCCACCAGCACGCCTGGCCAGTGCCACCTTCAGAATAAATCCAGACTCCCACCTCATCTCCCTCCCTCCCTCCTTCCCCAGCGCCCACCCTGGACCAGGCTTCTCTCATCTCACTGCTGCCCCAGAGGCATTTGGAAGTTAGTAGGAGCAGTTCTGCTCGTTGCCGGGATTGTGTTTGGCATTTAGGGGCAGGGCCAGAGCAGCCCCCATGTCTGGGACAGGCTCTCCTGCTCAAACCCCAGGGGACCCTCAAGGCTGGCTCAGTCTCCAAGTCCTCCTGCAGGCCCTGCCCCCGTGACCTCATGCGCAGCCTCCACCACCACAGCCCCCGGAGGCCGGCCTCTCCATCTCTGAGCCGCACCCCAGACAGGCAGTCACCCCAGGAGGGCGGGGCAGCCAAGAAGAGGTTTCCCAGCTTATCAACCCTCAACCCTAAAAGGACCAAGATCGCAAAGTCTTTGTAAAAGGACTTCTTTGGAGAGAGCTGGAAGTCCCACCCACCCCACTCAGCCTGAGGAGACTGGGCATCTCAAAGGCCTTGATGGGGACCCCACAATTAGGGGCTCAGTGATGGAGTGAGAGACCGGGATGCCCTCATGGCCAATGTCCCAAGCAGGGACCAGCCGCATTCCAGAGTTTGTCCAGGCAGAGGGGGCGAGGGGCCACGCGTGTGAGAGAGAAGCTCTGGAGTCCAGTGGGCCACCTAGAAGGACATGCGGGCCTCTGAGGGCTTCTCAGTTCCCCGGATCTGAGACAGGAGTTACTGAGCGTGGAATAAAGGACGTCGGTCAGGAGCAAGGGGACCGCAATGAGGGACCCCTGCCCTGGAGTGTCCCCACCTCGCCCATGCCAGCCCCCAGGGGAGGAAGTGGCAGCGTCAAATCTCACAGACCTCGGGCTGCAGAGCTATCCTAGGCAACCCCCCCAAACCCACCCCTTCACATAAAACTCTTCCCCGGGCCCCCCTCCTGCAGCTGGGAGGGGAGAGGAAGCTGTTTAGACCTGCCCCCTGCAGCCCGGTCTACACACCTCGGCTCGGGAGGAAGAAGCTTGTGTGGACACCTCGAATTTCTGAAGTGACACCCTCTTTTGGACCCGAAGGGGCTATGGGACATTTCTCCCCAAGGGTCATCGGGAAAGTCACAGGGCTACCCAAATTTTCACCTCCCGCTGTCCTGGGTTGAATAGTGTCTCCCCAAAGTTCACAGCCACCCAGAACCTCAGAATGTGAGCTTATGTGAAAATAGAGCTTTGCTGAAGAAAAGGTAAGATGAGGTGAGATAAAAGTGAGCTCTAGGGGAGTTCCCGTCGTGGCGCAGTGGTTAACGAATCCGACTAGGAACCATGAGGTTGCAGGTTCGACCTGGCCTCACTCAGTGGGCTGAGGATCTGGCATGGCCGTGAGCTGTGGTGTAGGTTGCAGACGTGGCTTGGATCCTGTGTTGCTGTGGCTGTGGTGTAGGCCAGTGGCTACAGCTCCTATTAGACCCCTAGCTTGGGAACCTCCATATGCTGCAGGAGCAGCCCTAGAAAAGGCAAAAAGACCAAAAAAAAAAAAAAAGTGAGCCCTAAATCCAGCAACTGCTATCCCCATAAAAAGAGGGAAATTTGGACGCAGACACACACGGGGGAGGCATCTGAAGACGCATTGGCAGGAAAGCCACGCGACGGCCGAGGCTCTAGCCCAGCAACACCTCCATCACCGGAAGCTGGAAGAGGCCTGGAAGGACCCTCCCAGAGCCTTTGGAGAGAGTGTGGCCCTGATGACACTTTCAGTTCAGACGTCTCGCCTCTGGAACTGTGAGAGCACAAATTGCCATGGTGTTTGGGGGGTTGTCTGTTTATTTCATTTTTTAAAGTTGTATTGAAGTACAGTTGATTTACAATGCTGTGATAATTTCTGCCGCACAGCAAGAGACTCGGTTATATATGTACACACATCCATTCTTTTTCAGATTCTTTTCCCATATGGCCCATCCATCACAGAATTTTTTAAATGATTTTTATCTTTTCCATTGTAGTTGGTTTACAGTATTCTGTCCATTTTTTACTATACAGCAAAGTGACCCAGGCACCACATACATATTTACATTTTTTTATCACATTATCCTCCATCATGCTCCGTCCCAGGTGACTAGATATAGTTCCCAGTGCTATACAGCAGGATCTCATTGCTTATCCACTCCAAATGGAATACTACTCAGCCATAAAAAAGAACAATGCCATTTGCAGCAACATGAATGGAACTAGACTCTCATATGAAGTGAAGTAAGTCAGAAAGAGAAAGACAAATACCATATGCTATCACTTATATCTGGAATCTAATATAGGGCACAAATGAACTTTTCCACAAAAAAAGAAACTGATGGACTTGGAGAACAGACTTGTGGTTGCCAAGGGGGAGAGGGAGGGAGTGGGATGGACTGGGAGTCTGGGATTAATAGACAATCACAGAATTTTGGGTAGAGTCCCCTGTACTCTGCAAAACTGCTGTTGTTTTGTTTGTTTCTTTCTTTTTAGGGCTGCACTTGCAGCCTATGGAAGTTCCTGGGTTGGGGATCAAATCAGAGCTGCAGCTGGAGCCTATGCCATGGTCATAGCAACACCCAATCCAAGCCATATCTGCAACCTAGGCTGCCCCTTGTGGCAACGCCAGATCCTTAACCCACTGAGCAAGGCCAGGGATCGAACCCTCATCCTCAGGGATACTACGTCAGGTTCTTAACTTGCTGAGCCACAATAGCAACTCCCAAAAATGCTGTTGTTTTAAGCGACCCGGTTCATGGCTTTTTGTCACAACAGCCCTAGGAAACTAATACACTCGCTAAATGAATTTGAGGTAAGGTGGTGGGGACAAAAAGATGCGTTCTGATGGCTGCCGGCTGACCATTTCAGCGAAACAATCAACTACAGGCTTGTATTTCATCTTCGAAACCTCTGAGGCCTTGCTGGGCCTACCTGACCCAGGAGAATTCCAAGTTCACCTCCGAAGTCCAGACCAGGCCTGCCGAGTGCAAGGCCAAAATCTGCAGTACGACCCAGTGCCTCCCAGGCTCTCCTTATCAGCCTGAGTCAAGGATGCAGAGGTGATACTGCCACCCCTGCTCCTCTCCTAAGGGCCAGTCCCAAATGTCCCATGATGCCCTCCACATTTGGATTCGGTTCATCGATTGGCGTACATCTGAGATGCCAGGACTTAAACAAGAGCCCTTGATGCTAATTAAAATCTCGCCAGCCCCAAAGCCGCTGCGACTCCTGGGAAATGCCCGCAGCAGACGGCGTTCGTCCTTATCTCAGTGGCCAGTGTGTCTCCAGCTTCTTTTTCCCATTCACTGGGGCTGGGTTTTGAACTCCAGATCTAGTTTACCCGAGGTAATCAGCCCACTGGGAGATTCTTCCAAATACCTCGTTGGGCTCTAATTTCCCACAAGAAACACTTAACGCAGCTCAGCAACACCCGCAATGGCTGGATAACGAATGCCCACAGCAAGAAGCGTCCCCAGCAGCCTAGCTTGTTAGGGTCCAGCATTGCGTACACATTCTTTCGAAGTCGGAAGTCTGTCTTTCAATCCGGTGATTAGTGCCCAGAGCAGACAAAAATGGATTTGAATTTCAAAGCTAGGTTAGAAGGTCGTACTTTTTCTTTTCTTTTCTTTCTCTTTTTTTTTTTTTTTTTTTTTTGCTTTTTAGGGCCGAAGGGGTGGCATATGGAAGTTCCCAGGCTATTTCAATTTGTACCAACTTTATCGCCTCTATAGACCTCAGTGATTCAGATTCTGGTCTCTTTCTTTCTTGTTTTATTTTATATCTTTTTTATTATCTTTTTTCGGCCACACCCACAGCATGGGGACGTTCCCGGGCCAGGGATCCAACCCGAGCCACAGCAGTGACCTGAGCCACTGCAGTAACCATGTCAGGTCCTTAATCCACTGAGCCACCAGGGAACTCCCATGGTCGATCTTATATTTTGTTTATGAATGTTAATAATGCCTTTCATTTACACCTTTCCCAGTCAACAGGGCCCTCCTCATTTTGTAGATGAAGCTGTGCAGGTACTGATTAGGAAGCCAAATTTGCCAATCTGCATTCTCATCTTCACTCCAAGGCTTTGTCCCCTGTGTTGCTTTCTCCTAAAGCTAATGAATGCAAATGGGCAGTAAAAGGACCTGAGGGTCCGCTTATGGGAACCACTCTGGAAAACTGATCAGAATCTCTGGACCAGAAGAGTCCTCGCCACAAAGGCTGGTAAAATGATCCGAGGAGCATCCCTCCTCCCTCCCAAAGGGGGGTGGCGGCGCTGGTGAGAGAGAATCCCCTGGTGAGTGTGTCCTTTCTCCCAAACCAAATTAACAGAAGCACAGCCTGTGTTGGTGACTTGCCAGCTCCCGGACAGCACGGAACTCTGCTTTTACATTCAGTTCCCCAGCCCCTGCCAGAGGCTGGCTCGCAGCAGACATAGAATTGGCTCACCTGCTTTTAGGGGCTGAATTGCGCTCTCCCTAAAATTCATATGTTGAAGCCCTAACCGCTCCCCCCCACCCCAGGACCTCAAAACCTGAGTATATTTAGAGCCTGGGCCTTTACAGAGATGATGGAAGTAAAATGAGTACCACTGTACAGCACAGGGAACTATATCCAGTCTCTTGGGATAGAACAGGACAGGAGGTGAAATGAGAAAAAAATATATATACATGTATGTCTTGGTCACTTTGCTGTACAGCGATTGACACAACATTGTAAATCAATGGCATTTTATTATTATTTTTTTGTCTTTTGACTTTTTTAGGGCCACACCCGCAGCATATGGAGATTCCCAGGCTAGGGGTAGAATTGGATCTGCAACTGCCGGCCTACGCCACAGCCACAGCCACGCCAGATTCTTAACCCACTGAGTGAGGCCAGGGGTCAAACTCGTGTCCTCATGGATACTCGTTGGGTTTGTTAACCACTGAGTCATGACAGAAACACATCAACTGCACTTTAATTAAAAAAAAAAAAAAATTGGAGATCCCATCATGGCTCAGTGGTTAACGAATCCGAATAGGAACCATGAGGTTGCGGGTTCGATCCCTAGCCTCGCTCAGTGGGTTGAGGGTCTGGTGTGGCCGTGAGCTGTGGTGTAGGTCGCAGATGCGGCTCGGATCCCGCGTTGCTGTGGCTGTGGTGTAGGCCGGCGGCTACAGCTCTGATTCGACCCCTAGCCTAGAAACCTCCATATGCCACGGGAAGCAGCCCTAGAAAAGGCAAAAAGACAAAAAATAAAATAAAATAAATTTAAAGTAAAATGAGGCCGTTACGTGGGACCCAGTCCAATCTGGTTTTTTTTGGGGGGGGGGGTTGTTTCTTTCTGTTTTGGCAACCCCTCAGCATATGAAGTTCCCCGGGGCCAGGAATTTAGATCCGAGCCACATTTGCTACCCAAGCCACAGCCGCAGCGGCACCAGATCCTGAACCCACTTTCTGGGCCAGGGTTTGAACCTGCGTCCCAGCGCTCCCAAGACACCACGGATCTCTTTGCACCACAGTGGGAACTCCCAGTCCAATCTGTTTGATGTCCTTACAAGAAGAGAAAAGTTGGACCCCAGGGTTGCTCACACCCAGAGGAAGACCCGGTGAGGCCAGAGGGAGGAGGTGGCCATCTGCCAGCCAAGGGAGAGGACGCAGAAGAAATCCAACCTCGATCTCGGGCTTTTAGCCTCCAGAAGTGTGAGAAAATAAACGCGGCTTAAGCCGCCCGGTCTGCGGTATTTTGTTATGGCAGCTAGAGCTTGAGCTTGAGCTGACAGTCTCACTGTCCCATGGCCTTAGGTCTCCCATCTGCCGTAGGGATGGGTTCCTGCCCTCTCGACCTCTCGAGGTCAGTGTTGAGGCCATGGACACAAAGCCCGTAAACATCCAGGAGAATGCAGGGTCCATGCTCACAGTCGCCATGGCCAAGGCTGAGGCCATTGGAAAGCTGCGGTCAGACAGTCACGGAGCATGTGCCTCTGGCTTGAAAGGAGACAGTGCTGGTCTTTCAGAGGCTAATTGGTACAAAACCCCGAAAATATGCATTGCCTTGGGCTCAACAATTCTACCTTTTGTTGAGAAGCAAACAAGTGAAATGACATGATGGAAAAAATTCATTCATCCCAGAGTTGTTTTTGGTGCCGGAGGGAAAAAAAAAATCCAACAGGGAATCAGCTAAGGAAAAATCTCCTATGAGGAGATAATTTGCATCTGTTCAAACCACATGGTAGGAAAAAAAATACCTCTTTTTATGAGGATACAGTCATATGGGCTTAGGGTCTATCCTAAGATTCTCATCGTAACGTGACTACATCTGCAAAGATCTTATTTCCAAATAAGGTCACTTTCTGAGGTCCTCGGGGTTAGGACTCAATACCTTCTGGGTAACAGATGCTATTCCAGGCAGTGTCCAGGGAGAAGCACATGATACAGAGACGTGAAGACAAAAGAAAAGGCACCGGTGCCCGAGAGGGTGAAACAGACACCGGAAGGACCACACCAGCTGCTGCCCGCTCCTGCCCAGGCTCCCATGATCCCGAGTTGCCTGAAGTCTACCTGCATGGGGGGACACTCACTGCTACCTCCCGTCATGCCAGGGCCAGTCTGGTTCAGGGGCCACCGCTCTTGACCCCGACTTCAAATTCCAATATAAGACATAATGAAGTCAGGAAACTGGTGGCACGAATCAAGACCTAAAGATGAGGGCTGTAGCCTACTCTGTTCGTGTTTGTTTCCCACAGATGCAGAGGGCACTTTGTACGGATTCCGGGATCCATCGATTTTGCCAGCATCTTCTATGTGCTCGGCACCGTGTGGACAAAGTGATGCATGAAATCCCGCTAAGGAAAAAGCCTTGAGTGGGTCTCATCCAGGGACAGGACACCCTCCACCCCTGCTGGATGGTGGCATTTTGCCCATCCGTTGACTGAGAAAGAAAAATCCTGAGCCTCGGTTCTGGGCGGACAGAGTGGCGTAGCCCCACTCAGAGCAGCCCTGAAGGACGGTGGAGAGGAATTCCTCCCGTTGGGCAGAAGGATGCTTTGAAGGAGAATAATTTAATTGTCCACTGTGCCTGGAAGGAGATCTAGGCCAGAAATCTAGATCTACACAGACTTCTGGGCAGTAGCTCCTGATCTGGCTGGTTTTGGTCAGTCTGAGAGGTTGTTTTGCTTGTTTGTTTTTTGTTTTCTTTCAACGGCTGTACCTGTGGCATATGGAAGTTCCCAGGCTAGGGGTCGAAGCGGAGCTGCAGGTCTACACCACAGCCACAGCCAACACCACATCCGAGCCACATCTGGGACCTACATCACATCCGAGCCACATCTGGGACCTATACCGCAGCCTGCAGCAATGCCGGATCCTCACAGGCACTGTGTGGGTTCTTAACCCACTGAGCCACAGCGGACATTCCAGTCTGACACCAAATGTGTGCAATTTTATCCTCTTGACACCAAATGTGTGCAATTTTTTTTTCTTACACCAACTGCAATAGACTGAAAGTCTTTATCTCCCCAGATTCGTTTGTCGAAACCATAATCCCACTGCGATGGCATTTGGAGGTGGGACCTATAGGAGTTGATGAAGTCAAGAGGAGGTGGCCTCAAGAACAGGGGATGCCCCTGTAAGAAGAGACCAAGTGGGGGTATGATGGGTCTGGTCGGCCACAGGGAGAGAGAGCTCTCGCCAGAGCCTGACCAGGCTGGCACCCTGATCTCAGATCTCCCCACCACCACCCCAGAACGGTGAGAGATGGATTTCTCTTGTTTATATGCCACCCAGTCTGAGGTCCTTTGTTACAGCAGCTCAGACTAAGACAGCAGTCAATTGTCTGACGCCAGCCAGATGTCCAGTGATTCAGTTCAATCCTGACACTCCCTGTGTGGGCTTAGCATCAGATCCCAAAAGGGATCAGTCCCACAGGGCTGCCCCACTCAGACCCCAGTCGCAAGTCCTGGGCTCCCCACTGCTTCTGGCTGATTGGCTATAAATAGGAGGTTCCCACCACTTCCTTCTTAGGTATGACATTTCGCTGGAACAGCTCACAGAACTCAGGAAGTCACTTTACTTACCACTACCTGTTTCTAATAATGGATACGAGTCAGGGAGAGCCAAATTGGTGTGTGTGTGTGTGTGTGTGTGTACACAAGATGGCGTGCTTTCAGAGTTCCCGTTGTGGCACAGCAGAAACGAATCTGGCTAGGAACCGTGAGGTTGTGGGTTCGATCCCTGGCCTTGCTCAGTGGGTTAAGGATCCAACATGGCCGTGAGCTGTGGTGTAGGTTGCAGATGCAGCTCGGATCTGGTGTTGCTGTGGCTCTGGTGTAGGCTGACAGCTATAGCTCCAGCTAGACCCCTAGCCTGGGAACTTCCATAGCCCTTGGGTGCAGCCCTAAAAAGACAAAAGACCAAAAAAAAAAAAAAAAAAAGATTGCATGCTTTCTCCAGGTGCCTTGTGTTCATCAGTTAGGAAGCTCCCCAAACCCTGTCATTTAGGGGTTCATCATGGAGGCCTCATCACAGAGGCATGATCAATTACTAGCTCAATCTCCTGACCCTCTCCTCTTCCAGGAGGTTGTGGGTGGGGATGAAAGTTCCAACTTTCTAATCAGGGTCTGGTCCTCCTGGTGACCAGCCTCCATCCTGAGCCAGCTAGGGACCCACCTAGAGTTGCTTCTTTAGAACAAAAGATGCTCAGCAAATTCCAAGAGATTGAGGAGCTCTGTGCCAGGAACTGGGCGTAAAGACCAAACATATATTTCTTATTATGCCTCCGTCAGGGGACAGGATAGAACAAGAAGGATTGCTGGTGCCAGGGGCATCTGGGGAAGGGGTATGTGGACGGACCTCCTGGAACGGACACAGACTGAGGCCACTGTGACCTCAGCAAAGGGCCATCGTCGCAGTGCAGGCTCTCAGGAATCAGGTAGGAACGTTTGCAAAAGCGAGGAAATTGGCAGCCAAGTAAGTTGTTGCTCACGTGGTTGAATTTTATAGCACTTTCCAGGGGCTGCTGAGCAGGGAATTTATCTGAGTGAATGGAGTTACTGATTCTTCCAAGCAACTCCAGCTGGTTTAGCCAGCTGGTTTAATTTATACTAAAATTCCAATTCATTGGTAACAGGATGTATTATTCAATGAAATTTTTGGTGTCATTAGCTATCCATTTGGAAAGAAACAAAGCTGGATGTCTACCTCACACCATACACACACAAAAATTCCTAATCAATTGAACATTCACACGTGTATTTTTTATATATATCAGCTATATGAAACATAAGAGGGTGCATTTATAAATTTGCAGGGAGTAGGGCCTCTCTCTAAACATAACCCACAAACCCAGAAGCCAAAGAAGCCAGGCTCACAGATTTGATTACATAAAAATTTTAATTTGCAGTGCAGAAAAAGACATTAATTACGTTAAAAGAGAAGTGGCAGATGGGAGAAAATATTTGTAGCACGTTTTTTCATTTATCATTCAACAAATATTTAGTGAGTATCTACTGTGCCCCAGGCACGATACTAGCTGCTCATAAAATTACTTAGAACATAGTCACAAATTTGCATTTTTATTCCAATTTTTAATAATGTGTGACGAAGCAAAGGGTTTATCTCCAAAATATGTCAACTGATACATCTAAAATAAAACAACATTGAAAATAAACACCAAAGCAATGCCCACTGTGGCTCAGCAGGTTAAGGATCCTCCTGCAGGAGTTCCTATCGGTGACTCAGCGGAAATGAATCTGACTAGTATCCATGAGGACGCAGGTTCAATCCCCTGCCTCGCTCAGTGGGTTGAGGATCGGTATTGCCATGAGTTGTGGTGTAGGCTGCAGACACAGACTCAGATCTGGCATTGCTGTGGCTGTGGCATAGGCTAGCGGCTATAGCTCCAGTTTGACCCCTGGCCTGGGAACCTCCATATGCTGCAGGTGAAACCCTAAAAAGACACATACACACACACACACATACACAAAGGGGATCCTAGTGCAGTGTCCCGGGTCACTGCAGAGGTGCAGGTTCAATCCCGGGCCCAGTGAAGTGGGTTAAGCATCTGGCATTGTCACAGCAGTTGTCACAGCTGTGGCTCAGATTTGATCCCTGGCCCAGGAGCTTCCATATGCTGAGGATATAGAAAAGAAGAAGAAGGGAGTTCCCGTCGTGGCGCAGTGGTTAACGAATCCGACTAGGAACCATGAGGTTGCGGGTTCGGTCCCTGCCCTTGCTCAGTGGGTTAACAATCTGGCGTTGCCGTGAGCTGTGGTGTAGGTTGCAGACGCGGCTCGGAGCCCACGTTGCTGTGGCTCTGGTGTAGGCCGGAGACTACAGCTCCGATTCGATCCCTAGCCTGGGAACCTCCATATGCCGTGGGAGCGGCCCAAGAAATAGCAAAAAAAAAAAAAAAAAGAAAAGAAGAAGAAGGAAGAGGAAGAGGAGGAAGAAAGAAAGAAAGGAAAAAACAAAATTAAAATGAATAAATAAAAATAAAAGGACAAAAATTAAAAATGAATGCACGCACACAAAACATATAGTTGATGTATATTAGGATTAGTTTTGACTACACATGCAAAAAACAGCAGCATAAACACAGGAAAAGTACGTTTCTTTCTCGCATGAGAAGGTGCAGATGCCCATCCGGAAATGGTGCAACAGTTCCATTGTCGAGTGGGACCCAACCTTCTTTTTCTTTCTTTCTTCTTTTTTTTTTCCCCCAGCCACAATGTGCAGAAGCTTGATGTGGGATCTCAGTTCCCAAACCAGGGACTGAACCCAGGCCACAGTGGTGGAAGAGCTGAATTCAAACCAGTAGACCGTCAGGGAACTCCCTCGCTTCTTTCTGTTCCACTCTTCCAGTACCAGGTGCCCCCCTCAAGGCAACCTCAGGATCCAAGACGGCAGCCAGAACTCCAGCCATCCAATCGGCTCTCCTGATAGCAGAAAAGGGAAAGAGAGAAAGAACAGGAGGGGGCCCTCCTTGCCACACTGACTCCCTTCAAGCAGCCTTTCCTGCCAACATCTCATGGGCCACACCCTGCCGCAAGAAAGGCTGTTTAGGAGTTCCCGTTGCGGCTCAGTGGAAACGAATCTGACCAGCATCCATGAGGACCCAGGTTTGATCTCTGGCCTCGCTTAGTGGGTTAAGGATCCGGCGTTGCCGCGAGCTGTGGTGTAGTCGCAGACGTGGCTCGGATCCCGCATTCCTGTGGCTGTGGTGTAGGCCAGCAGCTACAGCTCTGATTCGACCCCTATCCTGGGAATCTCCATATGCCACAGGTGCAGCCCTAAAAGACAAAGAAGAAAAAAAAGGCCTTTTGACAGTTTTTTAGCCAGGCGCATTTTCACCACACACACGGTTTGTATCTGCTACTAAAAAGCATGGTCAAATTAATACTGTATGAGAACAAGAAATCTCTGCTGCACTAGGTAAATACTAACCAACAAAAGCTGGCCTAGCAACATTAAAATAAGAATTTATGGCAGAAAGCATTAATAGGCATACAAAAATAAATATACAACATGGGGAGTTCCCGGCGTGGCACAGCGGAAACGAATCCGACGAGGAACCGTGAGGCTGTGGGTTCCATCCCTGGCCTCGCTCAGTGGGTTAAGGTTCTGGCGTTGCCGTGAGCTGTGGTGTAGGTTGCAGATGCGGCTTGAATCTGGTGTGGCTGTGGCTGCGGTGTAGGCCGGCAGCAATAGCTCCGATTCGACCCCTAGCCTGGGAACCTCCATATGCTGCGGGTGCGGCCCTAGAAAGATAAAATGAATAAATAGATAAAAGTAAATAAATAAACAACATAATGACAAAGTGTACTATCATCCAAAATCCTGAATTTGCATGCACCTAACAATATAACTTCAACATACACAAAGGAAAAAATGACTCATTTATAATGCGAAATTGTAACGCCATGGGCATGGAGGAAGACTTTGATACTTATCTACCAGACACTAATAGATTCGCTAGATTAAAAATTAATAATTTATAATATCTGAACAACATAATACACAAGCTTAATCTATATATTTGGACCCAACAAATAGACGGTACTTATTCTTTTCAAGCACACACTGAATATATATAAAAATGGACCACTTACGAGGGCACAGAGGAAGTCTTAAGAAATGTCAAAGAGTTGGGAGTTCCCGTCGTGGCGCAGTGGTTAACGAATCCGACTAGGAACCATGAGGTTGCGGGTTCGGTCCCTGCCCTCGCTCAGTGGGTTAACGATCCGGTGTTGCCGTGAGCTGTGGTGTAGGTTGCAGATGCGGCTCGGATCCCAGTTGCTGTGGCTCTGGCGTAGGCTGGTGGCTATGGCTCCGATTGGATCCCTAGCCTGGGAACCTCCATATGCCGCGGGAGCGGCCCAAGAAATAGCAACAACAACAACAACAACAAAAGACAAAAAAAAAAAAGAAAAGAAATGTCAAAGAATCTATATTTTATAGACAACAATCTTTTTGGGGTCACACCTGAGGCATGTAGACCATCCCAGGCCAGGGATTAAACCCATGCCACATATGTAACCAGAGCCGCAGCAGTGAAAATGCTAGATCCTTCACCTGCTGGACCATGAGGGAACTCCCTGGATAACAGTCTTTGAGTACAAGGCAGTTAAACTGGAGAACCACTATGGTTTTTTTTATTTCAACCCCACTCATGTAGAAATAAAAAAATTAGCCTAAATAACTATAGACTATAAAGGAACCTACAAAAAAATGACAAAATATTGAGAACTACCTGTCGACCAAGTCATGCTTTTCAAAGCTTGTGGGATGCAGTTAAAGTACACAGGCGCTTCGTTTAAAGTGTGCGTCCTTAACCGTATTATATTTTTAAGAACAATGAAGATGGAAAACAGTGACTAAAAGCATTCAACTCAGGAAGCAAGAAAAATATTAAAGGGAAAAAAGCCAAAGAAATTATTAGCAGGAATGAAATACAAACCCAATAAAAGAGGAAATGTTAGATGCCAGAGACAATTAGTGTCAGGGGAGACTGCTCATTCCTTGCTTCTGAGGCGTCCTTCCAAGTGGAGGAAGAAACATGGCAGCCTCTCCTCTCACTTCCGCCCCACACTTCCTGGGGGGACTGGAGGAGGCCCTCTCCTGGACATGGACGCCACGCACATACGAACCTGCCTCCTCCCTTCCCCGCTTCTCCCTCAGCCTCTGTCCCTCTGTGTGTGTCTCTCTCTGTCTCTGCCTCTCTCCTTCTCCCCACTCCAGCCAAGAACGTGTTCGCTACAGAGTAAGTTGAGCACAAACACCCACTGAGGCTGCCCCACTCCAGGTTCAGTCCCGGATGTGCCTTTGCCCCAAATATGAGTTTCATTCTACATCCGTTCCATCAATAATAAAGATGCTTCCCTTTTTGTCTTATTTCTCAAGTGATCTACGAATTCCATAAAAAGGAAAAGATGCTATCTGTTGGATTCCTTAAAACCCCCTCAATCAAGAACACCAAGAATTGATTCCTTGAAAAGACCCATAAAATAAACTTCTAGCAAGTCCAATCCATTCAAAGGATGGGGTTATAAACATCAGGAACAAAAGGGACACCATAGCTACTAACGCAGTAGGGATCTTTTTAGGCCATTGGAGAAGATGATGAACAAATTTATACCAACAAATGTTGAACTTGAGATGAAACTGTACACAAAGTTTCGAAATAATATAAAGGACGGCCCTCACTTACTTTAGGAAGCCAGCATAACTGATAGACTAGTTGGACAAAGATTACACAAGAAAGAAAATGATAAACCAATTTCACCTTTAAACACATACGCAAAAATCCTTAATAAAATACAAGCAGGAGTTCCCGTGGTAGCACAGTGGTTAACGAATCCGACTAGGAACCATGAGGTTGTGGGTTCCATCCCTGGCCTCGCTCAGTGGGTTAAGGATCTGGCATTGCCGTGAGCTGTGGTGTAGATCACAGACGCAGCTCGGATCTGGCATTACTGTGGCTCTGGTGTAGGCCGGTGGCTAGAGCTCTGATTAGACCCCTAACCTAGGAACCTCCATATGCCACAGGAGCGGCCCTAGAAAAAGGCAAAAAGAGAAAAAAAAATGCAAGCAAAACAAATCCATGATTTATTCTAATTTATTTTATTTGTCTTTCTAGGCCTGCACCATGACACATGGAAGTTCCCAGGCTGGGGGTCGAATCAGAGCTGCAGCTGCCAGCCTGTGCCACAGCCACAGCAACACCAGATCTGAGCTGTGTCTGAGACCTACACTGCAGCTCACGGCAATGCTCAATCCTTAACCCATTAAATGAGACCTGGAAAGAGTCCTCAGCGGTAACAAACTAGTTGGGTTCATTACCTCTGAGCCACAGTGGGAACTCACATGATGTATTTCAAAAATATATACATCATGGAGTTCCTCTGTGGCACAGTGGGTTAAAGATCTGGCATTGTCACTATGGTTGCTGCTGTGCTACGTATTTGATCCCTAGCTCAGGAACTTCCACATGCCATAGGCATGGCCAAAAAATAAATTAATTAAATTAAGTACATACATCATGAATAAATTGGGGTTATCCTAGGCATGTAATGGCCAATTTGAGAAAAATATTTATGTCTTTTTTGTTTTAGGGCTGCACCCACAACATATGGAGGTTCCCAGGCTAGGGGTCTAATTGGAACTACAGCTGCTGGCCTACACGACAGCCACAGCAACGCCAGATCCGAGCCGCGTCTGCGACCTACACCACAGCTCACGGCAAACACCGGGTCTTTAACCCACTGGGCGAGGCCGGGGATCAAACCGGAAACTTCATGGTTCCTGGTTGGATTCGTTTCTGCTGCGCCACCACAGGAACGCCTAGAAAAATATTTAAAGAGAATTTGCCACATTAACAGATTAAAGAAGAAAAAGCATCACCACATCAGTAAATGCAGAAAACATGTAATAAAATTCAACACTTATTTATGATACAAACCAAAATTAGAAAAGAATTTCCTTAGTTTGATGAAAAATATCTCTTGAGGAGTTCCTGCCGTGGCTCAGGAGGTTGAGAACCCAACATGGTGTCCCTGAGGATGCAGGGTCAATCCCCAGCCTTGCTCCGTGGGTTAAGGATCCAGCATTGCCACAAACTGTGATGTAGGCTGGCAGCTGCAGCTCCAATTTGACCCCTAGCCTTGAGAACTTCCATATGCCACAAGTGTGGCCATAAAAAGAAAAAAAAAGATATCTATCAAGAACTCATAGCAAATTATCAAATTTCATTGATTTACAACGTTGGGTTAGTTTCAGGTATACAGCAAAGTGATTCAGTTATACATACATATGGATCTAAAATTTCTTTATGGGAAAAGCCATTATGTGTATAGGGTTGCAAGACAAATGACAACCAGGAAAAATAACATGAGATAATCATATTTTATCTATCAGACTAGCAACACCTTAGAAGAAGGAAACTTCTAGTGGGAAGAAGGACGTGCTTAAACCTGTGCTGCAAACAGACTTCAGTGCAACGTGTTGGGAGAACAAGTTGGTACTATCTACAAACATTTAAAATGCCTACAGGAGTTCCCGTCGTGGCGCAGTGGAAATGAATCCGACTAGGAACCATGAGGTTGTGGGTTCGATCCCTGGCCTCATTCAGTGGGTTAAGGCTCCGGTGTTGCCGTGAACTGTGGTGTAGGTCACAGACGCAGCTCGGATCTGGCGTGGCTGTGGCTGTGGCGTAGGCCATCAGCTCTAGCTCTGATTAGACCCCAGCCTGGGAACCTCCATATGCCACGGGTGTGGCCCTAAAAAGACAAAAGACAAAAATAAATAAATAAATGAATAAAAATAAAAAAGAAAAGAAAAGAAAATGCTTATACTCTGGGACCCAGCCATCCCACTTCAACAAATGCATCCTCCAGAAATAACAGCATGAAAATATAAAATATATTAAAAGGCATAACCTTTTATGCAGAAAAAAATGCCCTTTAATATATTTTTATTTTCTGCTTGAAAGGAAACCTAAATATCTCTCAATATAGAATTTTTAAATACATGAAACTATACCACTCCATCATGAGAAGCAAGAGCTGAAGCGTGGTTATACACACAGTGGAACGCTATTCAGCTGAAAAAGATAGGAAATTCTGACGTCTGCTAGCACATGAAGGAGCCTGAAAGACCCTAGGCTACGTGAAATAGCCAGTCACCAAAGGACAGGTCCTGAAAGATTCCACTTATAGGAGGTCCCTGGAGTGTCAAGTTCATAGACACGGACAGCAGGATGCTGGATCTAAAGGGCTGGGCAGGGATGGTGGGGAGAGGGGAGTCTGAGCTTAAGGGGGGCAGGGTCCGCCTGGGATGACGAAAATATTCTGGGGGGAGATGATGAGACGATCACCCAACAGTGTGGCTGTACTTCAGGCCACCGAGCTGTACACTTAAAATGGTTACACTGGCATATTTTATGCCATGTCTATTTTTGCCACCATGTCTTTTTAAGGCCCAGGGCAGATAACACTGATTAGCCTCGGGAGATGTACTCATTTGCTTGGGAAACACTGGGACCGACTTCCAGGGGAAGAAATGACAATAAAGACGCAAACGAGCATAGACAGGAGAAAATGTGAGGCTGTAAGTGGTACAGAGAACATGCAGAAAATGCAGGGAGGGTGCATGATGGCGAGGGGGTGGGCATGAGATGGAGAGCCGGGGGCGGGGGGCGGGGGGGGGGGCGCATGGCAAAGGGGGCAACCGACTGAGGTCTGCACAGCGGTGACATTTCCTGAAACTTCCCTCCTTCTTCTCACCTTCCCCGCCCTCTCAGTCCCACCTCCCCCTCCTCTAAGAGCCAGAGGAAGCCCTGGGCTCTTTCCAGGGAGGCGCATCCACTCTAGATGTCATCCTAGTCCATGAATGAGGGCAAGTTTGTAAAGAAACCCTCGGGTTAAAAAGAAGTGACTCAGGGGGAGGGAGTGGGATGGACTGGGAGTCGGGGGTTAGCAGATGCAAACTCTTGCCCTTGGAGTGGATGAGCAGTGAGGGCCTGCTGTCCAGCACAGGGAACTCTCCCTAGTCACTGGTGATGGAACATGATGGAGGATAACGCGAGAAACAGAATGTATAGATGTATGTATGACTGGGTCCCTTTGTTGTACAACAGAAATTGACAGAACATTGTAAATCAACTAGAATTTTAAAATTATTAAAAAAAAAAAAAAAAAGGAGTTCCCGTCGTGGCTCAGTGGTTAACAAATCCGACCGGGAACCATGAGATTGCAGGTTCGATCCCTGGCCTTGTTCAGTGGGTTAAGGGTCTGGCGTTGCCGTGAGCTGTGGTGTAGGTTGCAGACGCGGCTCGGATCCACGTTGCTGTGGCTCTGGCGTAGACTGGCAGCTACAGCTCCGATTCGACCCCTAGCCTGGGAACCTCCATATGCCGCAGGAGCGGCCCAAGAAATGGCAAAAAGACAAAAAAAAAAAGAGAGAGAGAAAGAGAGAGAGGTGAATTGATTGGTCAGGGTTCGTGTTCTGGGGAAGAAGGGAAAGGTGATGATAGTGAGGCAGGAGGATTCCAGGAAGGAAATCAACACCCCGGGGGCCGAAGCCTGGGCTGCAGTCCTGCCCCGTAGGTAACATGTCATCCACCCACCTCTAGATGCTGCAACAGTCTTGCTGCAGTAATGACCATGCAATAATCCAGATTGCTTCATTTAAGGCTGAGGCTCAGACCTCAGGAAGCTCGCAGGGTTGGGGGGATGTGTATGTGTGTCTGTATGTGTGTGTGTGTCTGTGTGTGGGTGTCCACATATGTGTGTGAGTCTGTGTCTGTGTGTGTCCGCATATATGTGTCTGTGTATGTGGGTGTATGGCAGAGGAGAGAGGGGTTCTTATTTTCCATAGGTCATTTTTTTTTTTTTGTCCTTTTAGGGCCGCACCCGTGGCATATGGACATTCCCAGGCTAGGGGTCTAATCAGAGCTGTAGCCGCTGGCCCACACCAGAGCCACAGCAATGCGGGATCTGAGCCGCCTCTGCAACCTACACCACAGCTCAGGGCGACGTCGGATCCTTAACCCACTGAGCAAGGCCAGGGATCGAACCCACAACCTCATGGTTCCTAGTCGGATTCCTTAACCACTGAGCCACGACGGGAACTCCTCATAGGTCATTTTTTAAATTAAGGTGAAATTCACATAATATAAAAGTAACGGTTCTAAAGCATAGCTTTCTGTGGTATTTTGTACACTCACAATGCCACACAACCACCACCTCTATCTAGCTCCAAAACCCGTCCATCACTCAAAAGAAAGCCCCGGAGCCATTAAGACTAGGTTGGAGCCCATTAAGGCAAGGTCACACTACAGCCAAAGTTTGGAAGGAATTGGGGAAGAGAACGGGGCAGCGCAGGGGTGTGGGCTCCCACTGAGCACAGCCCTGCTCCATCCCAGAGGGAAGACTCTGGAGAAGCCACAGCAGTTGGACCAGTGCACCCAGTGACTGAAGCTCTGCCCACCACCCCTTGGGAGATGGGGGCCCCTTGGGACATGAACACAGTGGCCCCCCCCTCCTCAGCTCACACCAGCACCCCAAACTGATGAGCCCACCTCACTTTCCCCTCCTCTCAATTGGTCACAGGGAGGCCCCCAAGGTGGGAGGGGGGGAGCATCAGGGCAAGAGTGGTCCTTGGCACAGGAATCTGAGCCACCTGTTCTTGCAGTCTGGGCCTTAGGGAGCCCGATCCGCTTGCATCTTAGAGGCCCGGCCTTATGATCTGGTGGGTGATTCCTCAGCCTGTGTGACAAGTTGTGGTCAAAGGTCATTGGATGTGCCCAGGTCAGAGGCCAGGCCTTGCACCGGCACCTAGGGATCGGCAGTGTGGCTTTCCTATTGGAGCATCTCAGACAGTGACCTTTGCTACCACAGGTGCCTCTGGTACCACTGGGTCTGGCAGGTCTCATGTCCCAGGCATGGGTGCATACACCACTGCAGCTCCAAACTACAGCCTGCTGCATCCCCCAGGAATGGGCCAAAGTAGGATTCCTGAGTGCTGACTATGTTGTCCCCAAACCCCAGGGGGCCCCCCAGGAGGTGTGCTTCCTTCCTGATGGTGGGAGGTACAGGGTGCAATAAGCTGACCCTGACTTTGGAGGCGATGAGCAGCATGCAGGCCACTGGGCCTTTTAAAATATCCCCAATGGATAGGGCCCTGAATCTCAGCTACCTCCCTCCAGCCTCCAGAGCACACATATTCTACCAAGGCTTGCGAACACTTAGCACTTATTTCTGCTCAGATCTGATTAAAATGCTGCTGCTGCTGCTGCTGCTGCTGGGATGGTCTTTTTGCCATTTCTTGGGCCGCTCCCACAGCTTATGGAGGTTCCCAGGCTAGGGGTCGAATCGAAGCTGTAGCCACCGGCCTACACCAGAGCCACAGCAACGTGGGATCCAAGCTGCGTCTGCAACCTACACCACAGCTCACGGCAACGCCGGATCCTTAACCCACTGAGCGAGGCCAGGGACGGAACCCGCATCCTCACAGAGACAATATCAAGTCCTTAACCCACTAAGCCACAATGGGAACTCCTAGAGAATCTTTTGATACTGCCAAACTCTTCAATATCCAGCTTCTATCCAGCCTCCCTGATCTGGAATCTTAGGATCTAGAGCCACTTCTGGAAATACTCTCCCAGTCTCTGCCAGTCTCTGCCAGACTCTGCCAGTCCCTGCCAGTCTCTGCCAGTCCCTGCTGGCTCGCTCCTGTGGCTCCGTCGGCGATTCGTTCCTCTTGTCCCTTAGCAGGCAAAACACTCCCCAGTCTGCTCCTGCTGAGATGTTACTGCACTTCGGGGCCTGGGGGTCTAGGGGTGGTGGGGGCAGATCCTGAAGAGGGTGTACCTTGACTTATCAGACAGTGTCCCTTATTTAAGGTCTCTGCATAGCCAGAGAGGGGACATCTTTATTCCAACAGGGACAGATGAGCCACTGCTGCAGGACAGCACAGGAGGTCTGGTGTTCGAGCTTCTCAGGAGCATCTCCCCAAAAGCTCCATTTCAGGTCTCGGGGGCCCCATCACTCTCCGGTGGGGCCCTGGCTTTGGTGGGGAGCCTTCCCCAGGCTGGGAATTCAGCCTTCTCTGAAGTTCTGTTATGGTTGAGTCCCAAGCCTGTCTAGAACCATCTGCCCTCTGGCTGTAGAAGAGAAAGTTCCCTTAAATGCTGCCAAGGAATCCTCCCGACTTTGCTTTAAAACGGGTGATCAATGGCCTGAACTGATGGATTTTCCCTTCAGTGGGGACCCAGCAGCCGCCTCCCCCAGTTCACAGCCCTGGTTGTCCTCGTCCCCAGTGTCTCTCCCACACCAGGGATACTGCACGAGCCAGTGCATCTCTGTCTATCTGAGTCCCATCCCAGCTGTGACCGCGCTGAGCAGCTGGGACCGTCAGCTCTCTGCTCCCCACCAGTGACAGGGCTTCGCCACAACCGGCCAGCGAGGCATCCAATGCAGAATCTCATCCTTGGACTTGGCTTCCTAGGACCACTCCCAGGACTGCCTGCCTTCAGGTGGCTGGAAGGACAGCATGAGACAGGGTTTCAGGAGCAGGCGTTTACCAGCAGGGAGCGTGTCAAGACCAGCCCCTCAGGGAGTGAAGGAAGCAGGATAGGGGAAAGGAAAGGCTGAGCCTGGCCTTCACCCCATGCACAAATCATACCACAGGACCCCTCCACCCCCCACCCCCACCCCCGTCTAGAGGCGAGGGGACAGCTTCTTACACCTGTAGAAGTCAGTCTTTGGCTATGGGCCATCACCTGAATCTTCCAGGCATTGTGGCTCCATAGCTGACGGTCTCCAGGGAAGGGGGCAGGGCGCACCAGCCAAAGAGCAGGGAGTGGCCAGGATGCCACCCGCATCTACCAGAACCACAGCCCCCTTTTCGCTACCTCAGGCTGAATCACTAGGCAATCACCACTTCACAGTCGCTCGTGGGAGTCAGTCACCCACCCAGTGTGTCTCCCAAGCTGCAGGGGACACAGAATAACCCCTCCAAGCAGCTCTGCGGGTGTCTCTCCATATCACCTCAGGTAAGAGGCGGGGGGACCGCAGGCCACTCTACTCTCTCTGAAGAAGCCCCCCCCCCTCCCCCGTGGCCTCTCTATCCTTTGATAAGCTGGACAGAGGTGGTCATCTAGAAATTTCGAAGCCAGTTATCCATGCCCAGCTTTGCAAAGGATGGGAGACGTGCCTGCCTATTTTCTTAAAGCCTGTGCCAAAGGGGGTCAGAAAGTCTGGCATCAACACATAAGCTTAGAATGTGAGCTGCCTCTGACTCCGGCTTTCCACTCCCCACCCCTCAGCCTCTGCACCAGGGCTCACCCCCGCCCCCACCCCCGCCCCAAACCGGCAGAAACAAAGGCCAAAGCTCTGTCCCGCCCCCCACCCGCCTCCGAAGGAAACCCAGGAAGAACGCGGAGGAGGAGAGCGCCACCTAGTGGACGTCAGGGGAGGCGGACTCTGCAAGCGGCTGAAGGGCGGTGTCCCAGGGGAGGGGCGGGGCCTCGGAGCCGAGGGCAGAGATGCGAAGGGAGAGGGTTGGGCAAGTGAGGGCACCCAGGAGCTTCCACAGGGGCGCCGTGAGTCCCGCCCCAGCCTGCCTCTGCCCACACAAGGGAGGGAATTGGCCCCCCCCAGGGCAGAGGTGCAGCCGCTGCCCCCTTCCCTGACGCCAAGGGCAAAGTGCCCGAACATTCCAGGCAAGAGAAACAAAATCCATTTGGCTCTGGTGTTGGCTTTATTCCAAGACATAGCGTAAGGAAAAAATCAGAAAGGGGAGACAGGGTCCTCTCTTCATAGCGGCCTGGGGGACCCTGGCCCGCCCCCTCAGCAGTCAGCCTACAGCCACCCGGAGATGAAAGGTAGGTCCTGCAACCTTCCCCTTGGAGACCCCTCTCTGCGCAGAAAGGAGGCAGCCTCCACACCATTACAAGATATAGGTTCTCTAAGGACAGGAGAAGTTCTGGAAGAAACCACCCAGCTGATGGTAGAGGCTGGGGTGGGGGCAGGAGACAGCTTTCAGTTCTCAGTTTATACACTTCCCCAAACATGTGGCGGGATCCTGGGTGAACTCCACTTTCAATTTTGACCTCGTTTTGTATTTTTGAAGTTAAAAAGCCATTGAGTATATAAACAACAATCACCTGCTATATAGCACAGGGAACTACAGTCAATATCTTGTAATAACCTATAATGAAAAAGAATCTGAAATACGTATGTATAAACGGAATCACTTTGCTGAATACCTGAAACTACGACAAACTATAAATCAACTCTAGTTTAGTTTTTTTTTTTTTAATTTTCAAAGCATTTGGGTCAAAGAAGGTATCATGGTGATTGTCTGGAGCTAAAGGGAGAGGAGATGGGGGAGTCAGTGTTTAATAGGGACAGTTTCCATTTCACAAGATGAAGAATTATGGGATGGGTGATACTAATGGCTGCACAGCAATGTGAATGTATTTAATAACCACTAAACTGTACACTTAAAAATGGTTAAGATAGTAAATTAAAAAAAAAAAAAAAAACGAGTTCCCGTCGTGGCGCAGTGGTTAACGAATCTGACTAGGAACCATGAGGTTGCGGGTTCCATCCCTGGCCTTGCTCAGTGGGTTAAGGATCCCACGTTACCGTGAGCTGTAGTGTGGGTCGCAGACGCGGCTCAGATCCCTGCGTTGCTGTGGCTCTGGCGTAGGCTGGTGGCTACAGCTCCAATTAGACCCCTAGCCTGGGAACTTCCATATACCTTGGGTGCAACCCTAAAAAGCAAAAAAAAAAAAAAAAAAGATACATGTACTCCAATGTTCACTGCAGCACTACATACAATAGCCAAGACTTGGAAAAGAAGCTAAATGTCCAGAGGAGTGGATAAAGAAAATGTGGTACATACACACAATGGAATATTACTCAGCCGTAAAAAGGAAAGAAATAATGGCATTTGCAACAGCATGGATGGACCTAGAAATTATCGTGCTAAGTGAAGTTAGTCAGACAGAGAGACACCAACGTCCTACGCTATTACTTACAGTGGAATCTAAAAAAAGGACACAATGAACTTCTTTGCAGAACAGATACTGACACACAGACTTTGAAAAACTTATGGTTTCCGAAGGAGACAGGTTGGGGTCTGGGGGGATGGGTGGAGGTTTGGGATGGAAATGCGATAAAATTGGGTTGTGATGATCATTGCACAACTATAAATGTAATAAAATTGATTGAGTCAAAAAAAAAAGAAGAACCTACATGTCTCATGGAGCATAAAATATTTACTATCTGGTTTTTGAGAGAAAAGCCCCCTACTCTCCATCCAACCACCAAATTTTACAGGAAGTATAGGGGACAGAGGAACATGTTTGACAATGGCAGGCATGCAGCCAGCAAAAGCCAGACTACAGGAAACCATAGGACAAACCACCAATCTCTTCACTACATAATTTGCAACCACCACAACAGCAAAAAATGGAAGGTGCCTCTAGGTTTCCAAATGGCCAGGCAGGGACAGATAATAGAAGTATGGATGGTGGGGTTCCCGTCGTGGCTCAGTGGTTAAGGAATCTGACTAGGAACCATGAGGTTGCGGGTTCGATCCTTGGCCTCGCTCAGTGGGTTAAGGATCCGGCGTTGCCCTGAGCTGGGGTGTCAGTCGCAGACGCAGCTCGGATCCCGCGTTGCTGTGGCTGTGCCGTAGGCTTGCAGCTACAGCTCTGATTCGACCCCTAGCCTGGGAACCTCCGTCTGCCACAGGTGCGGCCCTAGAAAAGACAAAAGACAAAAAAGAAGAGGCGTATGGATGGTAAGAAAGTAAGACCTCATTTTCCATAGTAGCAAGTGAAGAGCTACATCTAAAACTGAAAACCAGGAATTAAAGTAAAACCGCTTCACTGAGAAGTGGTGACTTAAAAAAAAGAGGAAACATCTATTAAAAAGCTAAACATTCCTGTGTTGCTGTGGCTGTGCCGCAGGCCAGCCGCTGTAGCGCCGATTGGACCCCTAGCCCGGGAACCTCCATATGCCATGGGTGCGGCCCTAAAAAAAGACAAAAAGACCAAAAATGGGCGTCTGGGTCTTTACTTCCTCCCCGTAGGTGCCTCTCAACCACTTCACCTTCTCCACCGTTCCAGCTGTCCCTTCTCTCTGCAGAGAGGGAGGATAGCCCCGGGCAGTCGTGAGTTCTCAACATAGAAACAGTCCTCTCCCTAAAACACACTGCGACTCTGCAGGGCTCGCAGAGATTCCGGGACCAGGCAGCGCAGGGGTCTCAAACGCCAGCGTCTGAAAGGGCCAGGCAGGTGCCTGGGCCGGGTGTGAGGCACTGGGGAGTGGAGGGCGCTGTGGTGACCTGGACCGAGGGGGCTCCATGGAAAGGACAGGTGGCCACTCAGCTCTCGCTGGCTGTTGTCATGTGGGAGCAAAGAGGCTCAGCATTGCCAGCATCACCTTGCAGGGACCATGATGAGGATAAATGAGAGACACAGAGTACCTGACACCCAACAGGCCACCAATATACATACAGAGCCTCCTTCTCTGGGAAGCCTCTGATCTTCTTCCTTGTGGATCTTGCCCTCCTTCAATGGCTGCAATAGCTGTAATACCCGCCTGTGGTCCTGCTCATCGTCCTTAAGTGACAGGATGTATTGGTCAGCTATTGCCATGTAACAAAGTGCCCCCAAATTCAGTGGATTAGAACAATAATTTTATTCTCATGAATTCATGGGTGGGTTGGACGTGGCTGATCCAGCTGGTCTGTGGCTGCTCAGACTCTGCTTCTGCTGCTGGGGCAACGCAGCCCTCCGTGCCTCTCATCCTCCTTGGGCTGGTGGGCCAGCTGGGGTGTGTGTCTATGACAGAGGCACCAGAGTGTGCGCAGGACACATGAAGCCTCTCAGGACCCCGGCTGATTGGCACTTCCACCACTGACCAACGCCTAAGACATGAGCAATCTCAAGTCAAGGAGCAGGAAAAGTGCCCCCATCCATGACCCAGCCACAGCAAGCTGGGGTTGGCACTGACACTTCAGTCTATGGGATGGAATGGGCAGCCTGGTTTGGGTCAGTGCCTCATTGCAGTGGCTGGCTCTGTGGGGCACGGCCCTTCCTGAGAGGTCCTGGGACCCTGCTGTGAGCCATTGCTGAGACAAGTGTTCACACAGCCCAGGTGAAATGGATTAGCAAATGGTTAGAGTCAGCTATTCCGTGTGTGTGTGTGTGTGTGTCAGGGGTGGGGAGAGAAGGACACACCTGGTCCCGCGGTGCATTCAGCAGGCGCCTACTCAGTGTTCAAACAAGGAACTTAAGTCTAAGGCCAGAAGTCCTATCTTCTGGAGGTTCCATGGCTCAGTGGAAATGAATCTGACTAGGAACCATGAGGTTGTGGGTTCGATCCCTGGCCTTGCTCAGTGGGTTAAGGATCCGGCGTCGCCATGAGCTGTGGTGTAGGTCACAGACATGGCTCGGATCTGGTGATGCTGTGGCTCTGGTGTAGGCTGGCAGCTGTAGCTCCAATTGGACCCCTAGCCTGGGAACCACCATATGCTGCGGGTGCAGCCCTCAAAAGACAAAAAAAAAAAAAAAAAGAAGTCCTGTCTTCTGTCCAGGAGTGAAGGAAGTAGATTTTCCCTGGGGTGGAGGTGGGAAGGAGCCCAGAATGGGGACCTGGGGGGTTTGGTGTCACTTCTAAGGGACTTGCCCCTTCCTCCCACAGAGCCGGAAGCGCTGTCTGAGGGAACAGGACAAGGGAGTCTGGATTCGGGCTTGAAATGTATTTCTTTAGGGTTTTCTTTTTTCCTCAAGCAAGTGAGTCTTTTCAGTATTCCTTTGCATTTTGTTTTAAATATATCTTCTTTCTAAATGGTACGACTGAGTTGAAACATTTACTGGGGTATAATAAGCATCTAGTTTTGAGTGCAAAGCACACTAATCTTGACTAGACAACCTGCCTACGCTGAATGCAGATTTTTTTTAACTCAATGAATTTTATTACATTGGAGTTCCTGTCGTGGCTCAGTGGTTAAGGAATCCGACTAGGAACCATGAGGTTGTGGGTTCGATCCCTGGCCTTCTCAGTGGGTTAAGGATCCGACGTTGCCGTGAGCTGTGGTGTGGGTCGCAGACGTGGCTTGGATCCCGTATTGCTATGGCTCTGGCATAGGCCAGCGGCTACAGCTCTGATTAGACCCCTAGCCTGGGAATCTCCATATGCTGAGGGAGCGGCCCTAGAAAGGCAAAAAGACAAAAAAAAGTATTAGGTTTATGGTTGTACAACCATCATCACAACCCAATTGTATCGCATTTCCATCCCCAGCCCCCAGCCCATCCCCCCACCTCCCAACCTAGGTGTCTCCTTTGGAAACGATAAGTTTTTCAAAGTCTGTGTGTCAGTATCTGTTCTGCAAAGAAGTTCATTGTGTCCTGTTTTTAGATTCCACTTGTAAGTAATAGCGTAGGACGTTGGTGTCTCACTGTCTGACTGACCTCACTTAGCACGATAATTTCTAGGTCCATCCATACTGTTGCAAATCCATTATTTCTTTCCTTTTAATGGCTGAATAATGGTGTTTTTTTCTCCTAATATTATGTTTGTGAAGTTCATCTATATTGTTGGGTATAGCAGTAGGTTGTTCTTTTTTTCTTTGCTCTGCGGTAATCTGCTGCACGAATATACCATTATTTATCTGCTGTTGATGGACATTTGGGTTGTTGCTAGTCTGAGGTCTGTATTGTGTAACCTTGCCTTGAACTTGCCTTTTGGTGGAGATATATATGCACTTCTCTTGGCTATTTCCTCAGGAATGGAGCTGCTGGACCACTGTGTAGGCAGGCATATGTTTACCTTTGGCAGGCAGACAGGGCCAAATGGTTTTCCAAAGTGGTAGCATAGGAGTTCCCGTTGTGGCTCAGTGGTTAACGAATTCGACTAGGAACCATGAGGTTTCGGGTTTGATCCCTGCCCTTGCTCAATGGATTAAGGATCTGGCATTGCCTTGAGCTGTGGTGTAGGTCGCAGACAGGGCTGGGATCCCACATTGCTGTGGCTGTTGTGTAGGCTGGCAGCTGTAGCTCCGATTGGACCCCTAGCCTGGGAACCTCCATGTGCCGTGGGAGCGGCCCTAGAAAAGGCAAAAAGACAAAACAAAAAACAAAAACAAAAACAAACAAACAAAAAAACCCCAAAGTGGTTGCATATAATGGGATTCGGGATTTTCTCTCTTCATTTCTCCTTTCCTCCCTCCCTCCTCCTCCTCCCCCTCCTTCCTCTTCTCTCTCTCTCTCCTTCTTTCTTCCCCAACTTCAAAGTTAATAGGGGAATTTGGCCCATTCACATTTATTGTGATAACTAACATTTTTTTTATCGTTTCCATCTTATTTTATATTTAGGTTTGTATCAGTTACAGTTCAGTTGCATGTAACAGAAATCACCTAGTTTAAGCAAAGAGGTTTATACGAGGACCCAGCTGCTTAGTGCATTGGTGACATAGCTGGAAGAACAAGTTTGGGGCTGAGTTTTCAGGAGTGACCATCTGAGTGGCACCACAGAACCAGCCTGAGAGGGAGCAGTTATTTCCAGCATGACCAGGAAGCTGGGGACTCTGCCTGCCACCACCCCAGAGGCTGGCCCAGGGCCACACCATCCCTGCCAGACACGGGAGTCAGGACACACTGCCACGACTGGTGATAACCCACCCCGGCAGGCCATGCTCTCCAAGGCCTCTGCCCTTGGGACCTTGGCCCCGCCTGAAGCAGAAGCAGGGCTTGGCCTCACTTTTGCCCGCAGATCTCAGGTGCGGCTGTTGGTGGAAGCAAGGTCGTGGGCAGCACAGAGCTGAAGGGGGTCTGGGGAATGCATTTTGTTTTCCGCCTTCGAGCAGGCAGCAAGGTGCTCTACGAGGGGGTGGAACCATGGGGCTTGTCCCAGTGCTTGCCTTTGTGGTTATCGTCTTGCCTCTCTTCACTTTTCCTGGTTGAACGATTTCATTTTTATCTCTCCCCTCCCCCTCCTGCCCTGTTCCGATTTAGAAGTTCCACCGGGTTTCTGGATTCTACCAGTGGTTAGGTTTCCATCTTAAATAACCTCATTTAACCTTCAAATTCCCTCTGATCATATCCAAGCTGAGTATTAAAAATACTCTTCTCTGGAGTTCCTGTTGTGGCTCAGGGGTTAAGGACCTGACATTGTGAGGACTCGGGGCTCGATCCCTGGCCTTGCTCAGTGGGTTAAAGGATCTGCGTGGCCACAAGCTGTGGTGCAGGTCAAAGACTCAGCTTGGATCTGGCATGGCTGTGGCTGTGGATGTGGCCAGCAGCTGTAGTTCCGATTTGACTCCCAGCCTGGGAACTTCCATGTGCCATGGGTGCGGCCCTAAAAAGACCAAAAAAAAAAAAAATCATCATCTACTGAGTGTAACTATAAGGAAACTTTCTGCTCAATGCTGTTTCTTACATTCTCTGTCTTCTACTCTTTGAAGACTTTTGTTCTGATTTGATTTCCAACTTGTCAGAGTGCTTCCTGGTCTGTTTTCCTTGCTCGTGGTGAAGAAGCCTTTCTCTTCCCATTCGCTGCCGTCTCTCACTGGTTTGTGGATGGGTCCCTCCCAGCTCGCTTCCAGGGACCGTGGGAGAAGCCTGCCTCTCCGTCTGTCAAGACCCTTTCCATCTGGAAGCTCCAAAGACTTTGTCTTTATCTGTGGAGCTCAGACATCTTGCCAGGCTGCATCTGGGTGTGTATTCTTCATTCATCCCTTCTGCCTGCAGCCCGTTCCCAGGTTAGGGGTCTAATCAGAGCTACAGCTGCCAGCCTACACCACAGCCACAGCAACACCAGATCCAAGCCTCGACTGCGACCTACACCACAGCTTACGACAACGCCGGATCCTTAACCCACTGAGCAAGGCCAGGGATGGAACCCGCAACCTCATGGTTCCTAGTTGGATTCGTTAACCACAACGAAGGGAACTCCATACTTGCTGATTTCTTAAATGACATCTCCTTTTGTCATTTTTCTTCGTCTAGAAACTCTATTACCCACAATTTGGGGTCCTGGGTCTGATGATTTTATTTGTGGTTTTGTTTCTTTGTGCTGGGAGCAAGCCCTTCCAGCCTGTCTTCTGTTCTCAGAGGAACTTTCCTTTTTTCACTTCCTCTATCAAAACTTTAGTTCTGGAAATTGTGTGCGTGTCTGTCTCAAGTTCTCATGAGCCTCTCCTCCGAATACTGAGCTCAACCTCTGCCCATCCCGGCTGCTCTCATGAGTATCATTAGGGCCCTTTCCTTTCATGCAGAGAGCAGAGGAGGTGTGGTCCAGCTGGGGCTGGTGCTTTCCTCTGCCCACTCCAAGGGGCAGCAGGAAACTGGCGGGTAGAACAGGGCTGGTGGGACCCTTCACCGAGCCAGGCTGTGGGTGGGAGGGCACTACAGAGGGAACAGAGAGCCAGGGGCAAAAGCTGTACAGAACCCAAGGTGGCGTGACCCACAACCCCCACTTCAGTTGTGGGCAAGGAGGTTAAAATAGAAGGACTCTGAGGTTGTGGCGAATAATGGAAAGGGAGTTTTGCCAAAAAAAGAGGAGAATTAGGGCCCAGGCAAGGAGAGTCCTTTATGTGGGAGGAAGAGCCAAACAGATATGTGGTGACCAGAGGGAGACTATAGCAAGGACGGTGCTAGGGTGGGGGGATGGGGGGTTTGCTAAATGTGGCTCCTTTTCTTCCTGGCACAGAGTAAACTACAGTTCCCAGTGTGCTTTGCAGCTGGGTGGGTCCAGGTGATCATGTGACCTGTTTTGGACAATGGAATGTGAGCAGACGGCACCTTGCAGTGATCTGGGAGTTTGTCTTTTTTTTTTAATTGTTTCTTTTTTAGGGCCGCACCCACAGCATATGGAAGTTCCCAGGCTGGGGGCTGAATCTGAGCTACAGTTGCCAGCTGACGCCAGAGCCACACTGAGCATGATAACCCAGGTAGTCAGTGTAGGAGCAGGGGCTTCGATGCCTTCTTCGATATGGCCACTGATTAACATTTGTGGCTTATGGGCTCCAGGGAGTAACATCCCCACAGGCCTTGTTTACTATAGGGAGTGTTCCTGCGCCCAGATGGACATTAACCCCTAATCCCCTGTGACTCAGTCTACGGGAAGAAAAGCACAGAGAGACTATGAGACTTATCGGATATTTCCACCCCTAAGACCCTATTGGACAAGGACTGATATGGGTAATTGAGCAAGGCCAATGGGAGAAAAAACCACATCTTTCTGGACCCCACGTTGGTACCCTCCCCCCCCTTTAAGATATAAAAACCCCTATAGGGCAATAGAGAAAGGGGGCCCTTTTCCCTGCTCCCAGCAACGCTGGGAGCTATTTGCTTTCCTTTAATAAAGATTTTGCTGGCTTGCTTGCTGCCTGTGTGTTCGTGGAGCTCATTCTTCGACTGCCGTGAACAAGAACCTGGATTCTGATATCATCATTCCAGTATCAACAGCAATGCCAGATCCGAGCTGCATCTGCGACCTACACCACTGTGCACAGCAATGCTGGATCCCCAACCCACTGAGTGAGGCCAGGGATCGAACCTACATCCTCATGGATTCTAGTTGGATCATTTCCACTGCACCAGGAGGGAAACTCCTGGGAGTATATTTTGAGGATGACAGATCCACATGGAGGAAGGATCTTAGGGTCTGAGTGACTCCCTGAGCAGGACCACATGGACCGAGCACCCAGCCAGGAATGCCCTTGTTGGACTTTAGCATGAGCAAGTTCTGTTGTGTCAGCTACAGAGATGGGGAGCATGCTTGTTCCAGCAGCTTACCTGAGCTAACTCAGAAACCTTCCCTGGCAGCCTCCTGGCAGACCTCCCTCCCTGCTCATTGACCAGCTTTCGATCCCACACACTCCCCAACTTGTTTGCCGATGGGATTGGTGTTCAAACAATCAAGGGAGAAGGTGGGAATTGACTTGGAGTAGGCGACCACTGGTGGCTGCTACGTTAGTGAGGCCAAACAGCTTTTTATATATTTATGGCCTATTTTACTTTTTGTCAATTGCCTCTTTGTGTTACTTTGCCTATTTTTTTTTTTCTTACTTTCCTTCCCTCCCTCCTTTCTTTCTCTTTTTTTCATTTTATGGCTGCAGCTGCAGCATATGGAAGTTCCTGGGCTAGGGAGTGAATCTGAGCCACAGCTGCGACCTGTGCTTCGGCTACTGTAACACTGGATCCTTTAAGCCATTGCGCTGGGCTGGGGATCGAACCTCATCTCCACATTGACCTGAGATGCTGCAGTGGATTCTTAACCCACCGTGCCACAGTGGGAACTCCTTGCCTATTTTTTCTATCAAGGTTTTCTTTTTTCTTTTCATGGCTGCCCTTGTGGCATATGGAAGTTCCTGGGCCAGGGGTTACATCAGAGCTGCAGCTGCCACTCACATCACAGGCATGGCAACATCGGATCCTGAGTGAGGCCAGGGATTGAACCTGCATCCTTTGGAGACAATCCTTGACCCACTGAGTGAGGCCAGGGATTGAACCTGCATCCTTTGGAGACAATCCTTGACCCACTGAGTGAGGCCAGGGATTGAACCTGCATCCTCATGGAGACGACGTCTGGTCCTTAACCTGCTGAGCCACAACAGGAATTCCAAGGTTTTCATCTTTCATGTAAGGTCTTCTGATGTATCAGGGACATCACCCATCTGTCCTTATTCTTGTCCACCTGGCATCTGATTCCTTGTCCTCCCTTTGGAATATCCCCTGATTTCTGCAGTGGAAGCGGGAAATGTCAGGAGCTTGCCTTCCAGCCCCCCTTGTATCGAGGATGCTCAGAAATGCAATTGGAAGCTGATGATGGGAAGGAGCAGGAACTGGGCAGATTTTCTTCTGGAGAGGGTGGAAGGAATGGCAGTCGACCTACGGCCCTGCCAGTGCCCAGCATGAGGGACAGCAGGGGTGCTTGGCCTGACGGGCTGCAGCACAATCGCCGTTTCTGACCGGGAGGATCGTGCTCCCTCCCAGAGAGTCTGTGCCAGACTCAGTACCCATCGCTTTTCTGCGCAAATCAGCTAAGGTCCATTTCTGTTGCTTGGAACAACAACAAAACCCAGCTGCGATGTTAACCCTTTGTCCGCATTATCTGTTGCAAAGCATTTTTCTGGTTTTCATGTGTCTCGCAAACTTGTACACACAGCAGCCTTTCCCGGAAAGACATTTTAGAGTCACACATATATATATATATATATATATATATAGATAAGTAATCGAATCACGTTGCTGTACACCTGAAACCAACCCAACATTGTAAATCCACTCTACTTCAATAAAGTAATAAAAAAAAAAGAAATTGTAGATTCTTATGCAAATAGATCAACCACTTCCGTTGTTTTTCTGATGTTGAAGTCGTGTTTAGAAAGGCCTCCTGGCATCCAAGATTGTAAAACTCTTCACCCGCGTGTTAAATTTTTAAAATTTCCAGTTATTATTTCATGCAAATATTTATATTTGAATATTTTATGTTGAAACATACACACATACATAAAGTCAAATACTATCACTAGACCTGAAAAGAAAATGAGTTCTCGGCTTCCTTTCTCTGATTCCCGAGACTGCTCCAGAGGCAACCACGTTCAGCCTTTTTTTTTTGAGAGAGACAGAAATGTCCAGAAGCCATGAAGAGAAGCCTTATCTGTGGAAGGAAGGATGCCAGCGGATGCCACAGAAAGGCACAGAGAGGAGAACCCGTCAAAGACCCCACTTCAGGCAGCAGGAGGGGGACCATGACCTCAGCTTCCACAGCACAATGGGCGAGGAGCTAGGCTGCAAAGGTGTTTGTTTGTTTGTTTGTTTGTTGCTTTTTAGGGCCGAACCTGCAGCATATGGAAGTTCCCAGGCTAGGGGTCGAATCAGAGCTGCAGCTGCTGCCTACACCACAGAAATACCCAGCAGCAAAGCCAGGGGTCGAACCCGCATCCTCATGGATACTAGTCAGGTTTGTAACCTGCTGAGCCACAACGGGAACTCTCAAAAGGTTTTTTTTCCTAAAGGCCAGAAACAGCTCCTGAGGACTCAAAACACCAGCTGGAGGAAGGCTGGTTGGACAAACTTCCAGCTTTGTCCACGCGCTGGCTGGTGGACACCCAGAGATCTCCTATGGAAAACAGGTTCTCCGTTGCTTCTCGAAATGCTCCTAAAATTGGGTTGTTTCCTCCATTTTCCCCAGATCTCTCCATTCGGCTTTGCTCCACATTCTTTGGTACAGAAGAGACAAATGTACTTGAATAGGGTTGGGAGATTTCCCAGAAAAAAACAGCAAACACTTTGGTTGCCATAGCTGTAGAGTGGTTGCTCCCTAAATACCTGGGTCCATCATTTTGTTTCTAGACAGATCCCAGGAGAACAAGCCAAGACGCCACCCAAACTCATCCACTGCCACCTCTGCCCTGGAGATCTGAGCCCCTAGCAGGCAGGGGCGTGAGTGGAGCCCAAGATCAGACAAGATACACTTGTTCAGACTCTACGCCGGGCCAGGCTCAAAATATCCAAAATATTTTATTCCATCAAAATATCCTCAACTAGTAGTTCTCAGAAAATGACACTGCATGCATCTCCTCTCCTGCTGTCTCATGAGCAGTCAGCATCCAGGCATCCTTTCTCTCTCCTCTCCTCCCCCCACCCCTAAAGCCCCCCAAACCCAGCAGGGCAGCTCCCGCCCTCTCCTTGACTCTTTCCCATCCTCCCAATTTTGCATCAAGGAGTCTGGGGACTGAGCTGGCAGGGTCTAGTTTCATCTCAAAGGCCAGAGAAGTTGATCCTTTCAAGGACAGAAGCCCTCTCAGGAGGCAGGAGGAGGGGGAAGGACCATCCAGCAGCACTTGAAGGCTGGAGAAATTTTCTCTTTATCAAAAATGAGTTCTCGTTGCTCCCAAGCGAGTGCACTGGAGCTGAAGGTCCTTCCCTGGTAATATCCCACCCCAGCTGCCAGGAGGTACCATTCAGGATGCTCTCAAGTAAAGGGGGGAACGTCACCCCAAAGTCCACAGGTGCGGTGTGCTCAGACAATATCATCCAAAACCATGCTCTGGCTATCTTTTCACTCTGTCTTCCCAGGCATTTGCTTTGTCCTACCAGCAGTTCCTCTGATGGCCCAAGCATGGCTGCCAGCAGCAGCTGGGGCTGCCTGGCCCTGGATCATAGTTAGTGGGAGAGGGTCAGAAGTGTGCCAGTTAGCCAGCTCTCGGGGAGTGGCTTTGGCAGAGCTCTGATTGTAGCACCTGCCAATTTCTGTGGTGTAAATGCTCACTTTGCAGTTGACCACAAGCTACCAACTTGGCAACACAGCTGGAAAAAGATGCTAAGATAGACTCTCACGAGCAAGTCCTAACCAGCTCCAGCACCTGCTTTCCTAGACAAGAAAATCCCCATGGGACGAGGATAGGACGACATGGATGGGTTTCGACCAATCAGGGCCCATCCCTGGGCTGGGAGCAAGGTCAAGTCCCCCTAAACTGGCTGCTGCACAGTGAGGCCCGGAGGAGGGAAGAGTAGCTGCTGGGAGAGGCAGCCCTGATGGGCACCTCTCACCCTCCCAGCATTCCTGCAGCTTCCAGCATCCCGAAGCAGCCAGCATCCTGCAGCTTCCAGCAGCCTCAGGAGCAAGCCCCACCCAGAGTGGTGCTGGGCAGTGGTTGGTTCCTGGTTGTTCCAGGGACAAAGAAGCCCTGAGGGTGGCCAATCAAAAGAATTGAGAGATAACCAGGGGCAGCAAAAGACCACATCCCATAAAAGGTTCCAGAACCACAACATGAGCCTTCACCATGTGTGCCTGGAGGCAGTCTGCCTGCTGGACAGTAACAGCAGCCTTTGCTGGTGCCCCTCACTCCAGGTCCACAAGCTCTCTTGGACCTTCTCTGAAAGTCACTGTGAGTAGAAGAAGCTTCGAAGCCGATATTGCAACCACCTCTGTCTTGATTTACGATTGTGTCAGGCAGCTCATTTTTCTTTCAAGCTGCGCCCTTGGCTTTGGGACGCCCGACAGACGGCGTTGGGAGGCCATGACACAGCTCCCCCAAGTCGACAGGGCTGGCACCTGCTCCGGGCCAAGGCTGAGGACCTGAAGCCCCTCCTCCGCTGCCCGCTTCCTGGCTCAGAGCTGCGGGGTGGGCTGGACATGGTCCTTCCCACATCGTCTGTGCAGAAACCTGTTTCTCTTTGCTGCCAGCAGAGCTAATTGCTGAGTTAATTGGCAATGTGTTGTTAGGTGAAAAAGAGCAAATTATGAAACTGTATTTATAGTTTGACATTATTCCTAAGGAAAAGAAAACGTGTCTCTGTGTGTGTGTGTGTTATGGAGTGTCTGTGTGAATATAAATGGACATGAGACGCAAGAACAGGGCAGAGGTTCTCACTGGGGACAATCTGGGGGGTAGGGGAGGGGGTGCTACTGGGATCTAGCAGGTGGAGCCCAGGGGTGCGTCCTGAAGCACACGGGTCAGGCTGAGCAAGCCTGATCGGAAGCATGCTTCTCAACGTGGGGACCTGGGATGGGTGACATCCCCCGGGAACTTGTGAGACATGTAGCTTCTTGGCCCTGCCCCAGACCTACTGACTCAAACCCTGCGGGGCGGGCCCAGGAGGTCTGCGTCTTCGCAAGCCTTCCAGATGCTGCTAATGCAGCCTCCAGCTGGAGACCCACTGGTCCTAGAAGATCTGTGTTTTATCTTCCGGGGGAGGGGGGGGGCAGCGCCCTTTATGCTTTTCTTTTTCTCTGCATTTTCTTTTTTCATTCTCTGCACTTAGTATTTTATTATAGCTGATTGACAATGTTCTGTGCATTTCTGCTGTACCACGAAGTGTCCCAGGCGTATATACATGACTTTCTCACATATCCTCCATCATGTTCCATCACAAGTGACTAGATATACTTCCCTGTGCTATACAGCGGGATGGCATTGCTTTCTCTGTCTTTTCTAAAATCTCTCTGTTGAAGGAGGTATTTCCTTTGTGATCAGACAAAATATCATCTAAGGTCTTGGCAATGCTAAGCTTTCCTGGGGGGCGGGGGGGGGCGGGGGAGAACAGGGCGTTCCAAGACCCGAATGCAAACCTGGCTCCATTTAGCAAACGAGCTGAGTCACCTTGAGTGAGCAGGTGCCCCATGCCTCAGCCTCCTCGCCTGAGAAATGGGCCTGAGACGGTCCTTCTCTCTCAAGTTTACTGGGGAGGTGAGATAACAGGTCCGGGTGTGTGTGGGGGCCCCTGGGGCAGTGTAAACGGCAGGTCTTTGGGGACCAGGAAGAACCCATGAAGAAGAGCAGGGAGCTCCCCCACCACCCCTGAGGGTGGGGCCTCTAGAGGGAGGTCAGCTGGGTTGTGTGCTGTATTTCCAGCTCCTGAGTTCAGAAATAAGCACTGGTTAGAAGGCAGGTCTTGGCAGACCTTGCACTGTGACTGCCTCAGACCACCGTGTCCAGGCACGGGATGCTGGGTCATTGCTCTTTTTAATTTCTGGAGGATGCAGGACTCTGCTCAGCCATCCCTCCACCCCAGGACCAGGCAGGGCCCTCAGTCTCGAATCCTCAAGAAGAAGGCCCAGGATGGAATTTAGAGCAGAGTCCTTGCCCCTCCACCCCAGCTCCAGGGAAGATAACTTTCCATGCACCCCTCGCCTAAACCAGGCTCTCCTCGTGGCCTAAGGAGATATGGGCTAAAGACTGAGTTTTGAGAGGGAAAGGAGAGCATGCGAGAGGCAGCCCGGACTTGGGGGAGGGAGCAGCTCCCCACGCCCAAAGGCTCTTAGAGCCATCTCCTGCCCTGGGGGCCCATTTCGGTGCCTGCGCAAGCATCTGAGCTGGCTTAGAAGGTGACAGCATCTGGCTTTTAGCAGGACAAAAAATAATGATCCTCAAAGGACCTACCTGATGGTTACCTTGTGGTTTCCTTGGAAACCGTCTCCTGCTCACCTTCCCCAGGCTTCTTCTTCCCTTTCTGCCTCCTTGATCTCAGCCACAAATCCAAGAAGGGCCAGGCCACTGCTGTAAAAGGGTGACCTTCCACTAATAAAGGAGAAAGAACCTCACAATTTCTCTTTCATGCAAGGTCCATACTTCTGGGTCACCGAAGAATGCTAGCTGCTGAAGAATTCCTGCAAACAAATGTGGGAGGAAGAGTAGAATTAGAAAAGCACCGTTTTGGGAGTTCCCATCGTGGCTCAATGGTAACAAATCCTACTAGCATATGAGGGTGTAGGTTCGATCCCCGGCCTCGCTCGGTGGGTTGAAGATCCAGCGTTGCCATGAGCTGTGGTGTAGGTTGCAGGTGCAACTCGGATCTGGCGTGGCTGTGGTGTAGGGCTACAGCTCTGATTCGACCCCTAGCCTGGGAACTTCCACAGGCTGTGGATGCAGCCCCCAAAAGACAAAAATAAATAAATAAGCTAAAAGCACCACTTTGTAACTACTAATAAAATAATGGATTCAGGCAATAAAGAGCAATGGTTGGACCATTTAGAGGATGAGTGGCTGGGTGTTCCTTCCGGTCAATGACAAGCCACCCGAAGCCCAGTGGCTGACAACCATTCCACAGGCTGCCTCACAGTCCATGTGGGCAGGTCTCTCTCGGGGCCTCTCCGACAGCTGGGGTCAGAGAAGGCTGGGCCTGGAGTCCCCAATCATCTCTCCCTCCATCACTCTCAGGTCTGATGCCTCGGCTGAGATGACAGGGGTAGCGGGGACGGGCAGGGCATCCCCCTTGTGATGCGGCCTCTCCGCGTGGCTGGCTTGGGCTTCCTCACAGCATGGCAGATTTAGGGTAGCAGGCTTCCTGCGTGACGGCCAGCTTCCCCTAGAGTGAGTGTTCCCCAAGCCTGCAGGGGGAAGCTGCAAGCCGTCCCCGCAAAGTACAGTGTCACTCCCAACACTATCTTGTGCCAAAAGCAAGGCTCAGAGCCCGCCAGGTTCAAGGGCCAGGATCCCAAAGGACAGGACTAAGATGAGACACCGTCGGATGGGGGAGCTTCCGCAGAGACTAGCTGCCAAGGGAGGAGCCTTACCGCAGAGGCAGCACACTGCCAACTGGAACCCACAGATCATTTTGAGTGCCCCTAGAAGAGGGACAAGCTGATGTGTGTGCCTCCCGGCATGGTGCAATGGGAAACCCCAGCATCACCAGGGAGTGTGGGTTGAACCTAATTCCAACTGAGACGTCATTTCCCGGAAGTACAGGGGGAAAGAGGAAGCAAACAGGAAGTCCAGAGTGAGGAACGACCTTCAGCAGAAATGACAAGGCTTCTACACTAAGTCCATAGCATTAAATTAAAAAAGAGAAGGGAGGAGTTCCCATTGTGGCTCAGTGGGTAGAGAATCCAACTAGTATCATTTAGGATGCAGGTTCAATCCCTGGCTTTGCTCAAGGGGTTAAGGTTCCAGTGTTGCCACAAGCTGCAGTGTCAGTTGCAGACGTGGCTCTGATCCCATGTTGCTGTGGCTGTGGTGTAGGCCGGCACCTGTAGCTTCAATTCAACCCCTAGCCCGGACATTTCCATGGGCTGCAGGTGCAGCCCTGGAAAAAGAAAAAGAAAAAAGATCAAGAGAGAAGGGAGAGGACCAGCGCTAGACTGGAGAGTCCTTAAGAGCCTTAAAGACAAAACCCTGCACACAGGCCTTTTCTGGATCCAAAGTCCAACAGACCAACGGTCAGACAAAAAGACACTTGAGAGGCAAACAGGGAACTTTGCTTATGGACTGAGTATTGGAAGAGCCCAAGGCGTTGTTATTGATTTTGGTGGGTGTGATCATGGCCTTGCGGTTATGTAAGAAAACTCGTGTGGGTGTGTTTAGAGAAATATATAGGAGTTCCCGTCGTGGTGCAGCGGAAACGAATCCGACTAGGAACCATGAGGTTGTGTGTTCGATCCCTGGCCTCACTCAGTGGGTAAAGGATCTGGCGTTGCCGTGAGCTGGGGTGTAGGTCGCAGATGCGGCTTGGATCCGGAGTTGCTGTGGCTGTGGTGTAGGCCGGGGGCTACAGCTCCGATAGGACCCCTAGCCTGGGAACCTCCATATGCTGCAGGTGTGGCCCTAAAAAAAATAGACAAAAGACCAAAAAAAAAGAAAAGAAATATATAGAAGTGAAGTCACAATATGATTGAGATTTTATGTGAAATACTTCAATAGAAAGTAAGAAATAAAAGAGTGAGGAGGAAGCCGATGAAGCAAATGTGACAGAATCTTGCTCAGGATCAAATCCAGCTGGGGGATGGGCATCGGGGCTTTGCTGTTCTATTCTTCCCACTGGTGCACGTGTTGGAAATAGTTCATAATAAGAAGAAAAGTCTAAAGGGGAGCCATGGAGAGGGAGCCTTTTATCCTGCTGCTCCTGACAGTGTGGCCTCACACTAGAATCATTTGTCACAGTAAAGCTCAGCTGCCCAGACCTGGTCAGGAACAAGGGCAGCCTTTCAAAGTCACCTTCTGCGGAGCCAGAGGCTGTCACCTTCCACCCCACCTATTGTTCTGCGGGGACCTCTGCTCAGCGGGATGGCAGGTTTGAAGAACAGTGGGCCGTTCCCCGGGAGGGCCCGTCCCCAGCATTCTGTCCCCACTGGGGGGGGAGTGACACTGGCATCCAATGGCTCTTGCAAGCCACACGCTACAGGAAGGAAGAAGGTCAGATACGTGGCACATACAAGCCCACATGTGCATGTCCTTCCCAATGAGAGAGAGAGAGAGAGACAAAGAGAGAGAAAAGGGGGAGGGAGAGACACTCAGTAGGAACTCACTGGCTGTGGCCAGTCCTCCTTCAGGCTGGATGATGCTTCTTCCTCCGTAAAGAAAAGGGAGGAGGGAGTTCCCGTCGTGGCTCAGTGGTTAACAAATCTGACTGGGAACCATGAGGTTGCAGGGTCGATCCCTGGCCTTGGTCAGTGGGTTAGGGATCCAGCATTGCCGTGAGCTGTGGTGTAGTTTGCAGACATGGCTCAGATTCCGAGTTGCTGTGGCTGTGGCGTAGGCCAGCGGCTACAGCTCCAATTAGACCCCTAGCCTGGGAACCTACATGTGCCGCAGGTGTGGTCCTAAAAAGACAAAAAGGCAAAAAAAGGCGGTGGAGAGAGGCTAGGTTAGGGGTCCTCTCTCCTGGTCCCCCTCCTCCTAGGCAGTGTCTCTTCCATAGGTTTGAATTCTGCCTGAAGTTTTTTTTTTTTTTTAAGCCTGCACCTGCAGCACATGGAAGTTCCCAGACTAGGGGTCAAATCAGAGCTACAGCTTCCAGCCTACACCATAGCCACAGCAGCTTCTGTGACTTATTCTCCCAGCCGCTTCTGTGACCTTCACTGTAGCTTGCAGCAACAATGGATCCTTAACCCACTGATCAAGGCCAGGGCTGAACCCGAATCCTCATGCACACTATGTTAGGTTCTCAACCCTCTGAGCCACAACGGGAACTCCTCTGCCTGATTTTTAAATTCTCCGCTGGCTTCCAGGTCACGGTCCTCAGAGTAGCCTTTGGGGGCCCCAGGGCCTGAGTCTGTGGCCCCCGTGGGGCTCAGACGGGCTGCCTCACACTTCCTGGGAAGGAAAGGAGTGAGGGGAAAAGGTTGCTGGCCTGAAGATCACGAGCCCCGGGCCCAGCCACAGCTGAGGGCCTTTCTGGGGCTCATCTGTATGTCGGGAGCAGGGCCGGATGCTGGGCCAGGGCCCTGACCTCTGAGACGCCGTGAACTGTGAAAGGGTGGGGAGAAAATTGTCGAGCACCTGCTCACCAGGGCAAGGCTATCGGCACGTTTGACCTGCAGCAGTGCACAGCCATTGCGAGCGAGCTGAATGTTTCACAAGCAGATCTGGGTCTAACACCTGCTACCTCTCCAAGGAGAACCCAGGGTATCTCCTGGGAGATGTCGTCTGAGCCCCAGGTCTTACCTGAGCACACAAAGAAGGCACATCAGGGGGTTCCCCTGTGGCACAGCGGGTTAAAGATCTGGCATTGTCCCTGCAGCAGCTTGGGTCACGGCTGTGGTGCAAGTTCGATCCCTGGCCCTGGAACTTCTGCATATCATGGGTGTGGCCAAAAAAAAAAAAAAAGGCAAGAAGGCTCAAGGTATGACAGCTCAGGGGGGACTAGGGGTGGGTATGTTCAGCCAGAGGAAAGCCACATGGCCAGGCTGAGAAGTCCTCAGCCCCAGAAAGACTCCTGGGAACCATTACGCAATCACAGGATTCCATCCAAATGAAGACACCAAAATTAACACAGTGGATTCTTTGCCATAGTTAACAGAGTTACAGAGTCTCCGGGACACCTGTCTACCCTCCAGCCAGATGACGATATGGGACCACACTGTGCACACACAGTCAGGTACACGCAGATCTCACGGGAAGTCATCAGGTCACCCAGAGAAGGACTTTTAAGTCCCACCAGCTGCCCTGCCCCACCTGCACCTACAAAGCCCTCCTTCTAAGGACCACCCCATAGACACGGGCACTTACCTGCCTGACTCATCAGGAAGAAAAGGATGGCGCATCCACAGACTGGGCAAAACCTTCTGGGCACTGAAATGGCACTAAACACATAAGGTCCATTGAACAACTATAAATGTAGTAAATGCATTGAGTAATAAAAAATATTTTTTAAGTTCTTAAAAATTTTTTAAATTTTGGAGTTCCCGTCATGGCGCAGTGGTTAACGAATCCGACTAGGAACCATGAGGTTTCGGGTTCGATCCCTGGCCTCGCTCGGTGGGTTAAGGATCCGGTGTTGCCATGAGCTATGGTGTTGGTCGCAGACGCGGCTCAGATCCTGCATTGCTGTGGCTCTGGCGTAGGCCAGCGGGACCCCTAGCCTGGGAACCTCCATATGCCGTGAGTGCGGCCATAGAAAAGACAAAAAAAAATTTTTTTAATTTTAAAAAATTAAAAATAAAAATTAAAAACCCACATAATGTTACATAACCAGATAGGCAGTATAGCTGGGAAAATCCAAAAGGGCCTGGATATTCTCACTCTACAAAAATCCCTGTTTTTTTCAAATATTCTTCCTTAACACTATGACAGTATTATGAGATTATCTTTTTGTTCTTTTTTTTTTTTTTTTGGCTTCTCTGTATGTTCAACCCGTTTTCCAATAGCCTCGTAGAGCCATCCCCATAGAGACTGCAGCACTATTACCATCTGGGGCCAGAAAATGTTTTGCTGCTGGGACACATCCTTGGCATTGCAGGGCAGTTGGCGGCATCCGTGGTTTCTGCTCGTGAGTTGCCAGCAGCATCTTCCCGACTTTGACAACAAAAAATGTCCTCAAGCATTGCCAATGTCCCCTGGTGGGGCAAAATCGCCCCCGGTTGAAAACCACTGCCCTAATGTATACCTGCCAAGACCAAGGATGCATAGTCAGCTAAAAGAACACCAGGAGGCGATAAAGACAAAAGTGATCCGTGCCAGGTACCATGCTCCTCACTTCCCAGGTACCACCTCGTCAGAACCCAATAAGAAGACTCTGTGATCATCCCCATTCTAATGCAGTTAATGACTTGTGCCAAGTCACATGTCTGTTAAGAGTGTGTCATGAAAACAGAGAGGGAAGACTTTCAAGAAAAAAGGATCCCTTAGTGGTCCAAGACTGAAAAGTGCTCCTAAAAATGAAAATGTAGGAATTCTCTTGTGGTCCAGCAGGTTAAGGATCCAGAGCTGTCACCGCAGTGGCTTGAGTCGCTGCTGTGGCACGGGTTCGATTCCTGGCCCCAGAACTTCTGCCCATACTGAGGGCTTGGCCAAAAAAATTTTTAAAAATAAAAACGCATAGGGAGTTCCCATCGTAGCACAGTGGTTAACGAATACAACTAGGAACCATGAGGTTGCGGGTTCAATCCCTGGCCTTGCTCAGTGGGTTAAGGATCCAGCATTGCCGTGAGCTGTGGTGTGGGCCGCAGACGTGGCTCGGATCCCACATTGCTGTGGCTCTGGTGTAGGCTGGCAGCTACAGCTCCGATTAGACCCCTAGCCTGGGAACCTCCATATGCTGCGTGAGCGGCTCAAGAAAACACAAAAAGACAAAAAATTTTTAAAAATTAAAATAAATAAATAAATAAATAAAAACGTATAAGGGATATACCAACAAATCAGATAACTCAGGTGTAATGGACCAATTCCTGGAAAGATACATACTACCAAAATTAATTCTCGAAGAAATAGGAGATCTAAATACACCTGTAACAATTAAAGAGACTGAATCAGAAAACTATCCTCAAAGTCCAGGCCCAGATGGCTTCATTGGTGAATTCCACCAAGCATTTAAAGAATTAATACTAATTCTTCACAAATTCTTCCAAAATATAAAATAGGAGAGAATACTTACAAATGTATTCTATGAGGCCAGTATCACCCTGATACCAAAACCGTAAAAAATATTACACGGAACCTGTAGGCCAATATCTCTTATGAACACAAATGCAAAAATCCTTGATAAAATACTAGCAAACTGAATCCAGCAACAAGTAAAAACAGATTACACATTATGATCAAGTAGGATTGGGCCCAGAAATGCAAAGTTGTTTTAACACCTGAAAATTAATTAATGTGATACACCTTATCAGTAGAATAAAAGACCAAAACCACATGATCATCTAAATAGATGCAGAAAAAGCCACTGACAAAATTCAACAATACTTCGTGATGAAAACATTTAACAAATTAAGAATAGAGTTCTCTCAATCAGAGTAGCTATGAAAATTCCACAGCTACCATAAGCAGTGTTGAAAAATGGAAAGCTTTTCTCCAAAGATGAGAAACAAGACAAGGATATCTGCCCTCACCGCTTCTCTTTCCTTTTTTTTTTCCATCTTTTTGCCTTTTCTAGGGCCACACTCGCAATATATGGAGGTTCCCAGGCTAGGGGTCTAATCAGAGCTGTTGCTGCCAGCCTACGCCACAGCCACAGCAATGCAGGATCGGAGCTGCGTCTGCGACCTACACCCCAGCTCACGGCAACGCTGGATCCTTAACCCACTGAGCAAGGCCAGGGATCGAACCCGCAACCTCATGGTTCCTAGTGGGATTCGTTAACCACTGAGCCACGACGGGAACTCCTGCCCTCACCATTTCTATTCAACACTGTACTATAGCTCTATCCAGGGCAATGAGGAAAGAAAATGAACAAGACATCTATACTGCAAAGAAAGACATAAAACTATTTCCATTTTGGAGTTCCCATCGTGGCTCAGCAGTTAACGAACCTGACGGGCACCTGTGAGGATGCAGGTTCAATCCCTGGCCTGGCTCAGTGGGTTAATGATCCAGCATTGCTGTGAGCTGTGGTGTAGGTCACAGACTCGGCTCGGATCCCGAGTGGCTGTGACTGTGGTATCGGCTGGTGACTACACCTCCGATTGAACCTCTACCCTGGAAACCTCCACATGCCGAGGGTGCAGCTTTAAAAAAACAGAAAGACAAAAAAAAGCTATTTCCATTTGATGATGAAATGAACTTGCATATAAAAAAATCCTAAGAAATCTAATAACAAAAACGATTAGGAGTTCCCGTTGTGGCTCAGTGGTTAGCGAATCCGATTAGGAACCATGAGGTTGTGGGTTCGATCCCTGGCCTTGCTCAGTGGGTTAAAAGATCCGGCGTTGCCGTGAGCTGTGGTGTAGGTCGAAGACATAGCTCAGATGCTGCGTTGCTGTGGCTTAGGCATAGGCCGGTGGCTACAGCTCCGATTAGACCCCTAGCCTGGGAACCTCCATATGCCGCGGGAGTGGCCCAAGAAATGGCAAAAAAAATAAAATAAAATAAATAAAATAAAATAAAAGTAAAACAATTGGAGCTAATAAATGAGTTCAGCAAGCTTGCAGGATCTATGGTCATAAACAAAAATCAATACTATTTCTAAACATTTGCAATTAACAACTCAAAAATGAAATTTAAAAATCAGTTCCAGGAGTTCCTGTTGTTGCGCAATAGAAACGAATCCAACTAGGAACGATGAGGTTCAGGTTCAATGGGTTAAGGATCCGGCGTTGGCGTGAGCTGTGGTGTAGGTCACAGACCCAGGTCGAATCCCACGTGGCTGGGGCTGTGGCTTAGGCCGGCAGCTGTAGCTCCGATTGACCCCTAGCCTGGGAACCTCCATATGCTGCAGGTGTGGCCCTAAAAAGACAAAAAAAAAAAAAAAAAAAACAATTCTAGGGAGTTTCCATGTGGCTCAGCACATTAAGGATCCAGCATTATCATTGCCTGACTTGAGTTGCTGCTGTGGTGCAGGTTTGATCCCTCACCTAAGAAATTTCTGCACACCAGGTCCCAGCAAAAAAAAAAAAAAAAAAAATCATTTACAATAGCCTCAAAGAGAATAAAACACTTATAAGTTTACCAAAGGAAGTGTAAAACGTAGACTCTAAAAACTACAAAATACTGTTGAAAGAAATTAAAGAAAGACCTAATAAATGGAAGCATACCCACTTTCATGATTGGAATATTTAAAGTTATTAAGATGACAGTACTCCTCAAATTGATCTACAGATTTAGTGTAATCTCTATCAAAATCCCAACCTGAATATTTACAAAAATCGATAAATTGACTCTAAAATTCACTTGGAGGAGTTCCCTGGTGGCCTAGTGGTTAAGGACCTGGCATTGTTACTGCTGTGGCTCAGATTCATTCCCTGCCTGGGAACTTGTTATGGGTGCAGCTGAAAAAATAATTAAAATAAAATTCGTATGGAACTCAAGGGATCCAGAATAGCCAAAACAATATTTTAAAAGAAGAAATTTAGAGGACTCACACGTCCCAATTTCAAAACTTACTAGAAAGCAACAGTAATCAGGAGAGTATGGTACTGGCATAAGGAGAGAGTTAGCAAGCTTGCAGGATATGTGAACAACAGAATAGAATTGAGAGTTCATTGGAGCTCCCAATATGGCTCAGCAGGTTAAGAACTCTACTAGTACCCACGAAGATTCAGGTTTGATCCCTGGCTTCGTTCAATGGGTTAAGGATCTGGTGTTGCTTCAAGGTACAGTATAGGTTGCAGATGCAGCTCGGATCTGGCATTGCTGTGGCTGTGGCATACACTGGCAGCTGCACTTCCAGTTCGACCCCTACCCAGGAACTTCCCTATGCCACACCTGCAGCCATAAAAAAGAAAAAAAAAATTGAGAGTTCATTAATAAATCCTCACATTTGTGGTCACCTTGATTTTTGACGAGGATGCCAACACAATTCAATAAGGAAAGAACAGTCTTCACAAATGGTGCTGGAACAATGGATATTTGCCTGCAAAGAATTAGGTTAGACCCCCTACCGCACACCATATACAAATATTTACTCATAATGGATCAAATACTTAACCATAAGAGCTAAAACTGTTAAACCCGGGAGTTCTCTGGTGGCCTAGCAGCTAAGGATTTGACATTGCCACTGCTGTGGCTCAGGTCACTCCTGTGGCTCAGCTTCAATCCCTGGCCTAGGAATTTCTGCATGCTGCGAACACAGCCAAAAACAAACAAACAAACAAAAAAAACTATTAAACTCATAGAAGAAAACATAGGCATAAATTTTCATGACCTTGGATTAGGCAAAGATTTTTTGATATGAAAAAAAACAAGCTACAAAAGAAAAAAAAATAGGTACATTAGACATCATCAAAATTGAAAATTTGTGCGCTTCAAATAAAACCATCAAGCAAAGTAAAAAGACTGCCTCCATAATTGAAGAAAATGTTTGCAGATCATATATATCATAAAGGGCTGATATCCAGAATACATAAAGAACACTTGACAATTTAATAACAAAAAAGACAAGTAGAAGGTCTCTTGTGCAGGCGGGTTAAGGACCCAGCATTGTCACTGCAGCAAATTCGGGTTCACTGCTATGGCATGGGTTCCGTCCCTGGCATGGGAACCTTCTCATACCGTAGATGTGGCCAAAAAAAAAAAAAAAAGACATGGAACCCAATTGAAAAATGGGCAAAAAGTCTTAATGCACTTTTCTCAAAGAATATCTGCAAATGGCCAATTGACATATGAAAAAATAGTCTCATCATCATTAGTCATTAGGAAATGCTACCAAAATCACGATGGTACCACTTCACACCCACAAGGATCTATAATCAACAAGACAAACAATAACAGTGTTGACAAAGATTTGAAGCAATTGGAACCTTCACACCCTGCGGGTGGGAATATAAAATGGTGCAGCTTCTTCAAGAAAGTCTGGAAGTTCCTCAAAAGATTCCACATAGAATGACCATAGAGTCCAGTAATTATACTGCTAGGTACACCCAAGAGGAATGGTTATATCCACACAAATTAGCTCCTTTCAGAGGGAAAGACTCTCTGACATGGTACCCAGATTCCAAGACACAGCTTTATCCCACCTCAAACCCCTCAAGACCAGAGACCTAGCAGCACCGACTTAGAGCAGTTCAAAAGAGATTGGCAGAGTTCCTGCTGTGGCTCAGCAGTAATAAATCTGACTAGTATTCATGAGGTTGCGGGTTCGATCCCTGGCCTTGCTCAGTGGGTTAAGGATCCAGCGTTGCCACGAGCTGTGGTGTAGGCGGGCAGCTACACTCAGATTCGACCCCAAGCCTGGGAACTTCCACATGCCGTGGATACAGCCCTAAAAAGACGAATGAAAATAAAAATGAAAAAAAGAGGTTGGCAATCCCAAGAAAGTGCCAGGTCTTTTCTTCTTGGCTTCCAGAGGAGAGCATCCATCCATCAGAGCATCCATCCATTGAGAAATAACTCCCTGCCTGTGAAGCCATTAACCTCACAGCCCCTTTGAAGACTGATCTTATTTTTCCTCTGTCACCATAACCTGGCCCTCTCCTTGTACAATCTTTTCCTGGGCCTGTGCTTGGCACTTGGCATCTGTTTTCTCATGCACTCTCATACTAACTCTGGGGGGTTTGTGTTTTTACAGATCCACAGACCTTTCTCCAAAAGCCCTGAGGCCAGAGGCATTGCAGAAATCAGATTCCTTCAAACTGTAGGCAGGTAATGTGATACATACACTGTGTATGATGAATCTCCCTAGGGGGAGCTGGGGCAGTGCCCTTTAATCAAACATATTAATATTCCACAGCGAGACACATGAATATTCACATTGAGTAAAATAAATAAAAACTATAAATAGCCTTTCATCAGCCCACATCACATTCTGCAGAGTTGAGGGTCTAACCAGGTCTGTCTGCTTCGAAGCCTCTGCCTTCACCCCCTCTAGGGACCCCTCCTTACACTTACTCTTAAAACTTCAGCCACATCCAAGTCCCCTTTACCCTTGTTCCACACAAAAGCCTACCTTCACCGTATTCTCTAGCCCCAGCCTATGTGCCCAGCCTTAGGGGGACTGAAGATTCTTGGGGCTTAGAGTCCATCCCTAACTTTCTGAGCAAGCCCTGCAGAAAAAGCTCTTGTGTACACAAACCCTGTTAAGGCTGAGCCGTGGACCAAATGGCCACCCGTGTGATATTTTGAAATAAGATACACCCTTTGCCCCTTGTCTCAGGAAAAGGGTTCCGAGCCCCTGACCCACTCAAGGTTTCACCTCTTCTGGGGAAATAGAAGGCCAAATTTGGCAAAGCAGACCCTGTTTGAGTCTGAGACCTGCCATCCATGTCTCTGCTCCAGAACTTGCTGTGGCTCCCTATTGCCTGTCATTTTCAATGACTCCCTTTCTCAGACTGGCCTTAAGAGAACTGGCTTCTGAGTCCCATTATAAGATTCGTCTACCTATATGCTAGGCGCCTCTGCAGAGGCCATTTAATTTATTTATCCAACAAGTATTTAGTGGGGAGTTCCCACTGTGGTACAGTGGGTTAAGGATCCGGCATCACCACAGCAGTGGTGTAGGTAACAGCTGTGGCTCAGAGTCGCTCCCTGGCCCAGGAACCTCTATGTGCCGCAAGTGCAGCTGAAAAAGAAAAAGATAATACAAATTAGAATTTAAAAGGAGTTCACACTGTGACGCCGCAGAAATGAATCCGACTAGTATCTATGAGGATGCGGATTCGATCCCTGGCCTCGCTCTGTGGGTTAAGGATCCGGTGTTGCCATGAGCTGTCGTGCAGGTCGCAGACGCAGCTCGGTGGCACAGCAGTTGCTGTGGCTAGGGTGTAGGCCGGCAGTGGTAGCTCCGATTCGACCCCTAGCCTGGGAACCTCCATATGCTGCGGGTGTAGCCCTAAATATATATATATATTTAAAAGAAAACTCAAGTATTTATTGGATGCCCGTATTTGCCAGCCACTATTCCAGGCACTAGAGTTTTAACAGTGAATAAAAGACAAGGTCCCTTTCCACTTAAGCTTGCACTGGAATAGGGGCAACAGGTAATAAATGAAGAAAAGTACAATATAACATCAGGTAGGGAGAAGAGCTGCAAGGAAAACAAAATAGGACGAGGATGTAAAGAGAGGATGGGGTGCTATTTTAGGGAGTCACAGGCAGCCTCTATTAAAAGGTAACATTTAAGTGGCCATCTGAGTTAAACTAGAGAGAAGCCAGGAGGCTGCCTGAAGGAAGAGCAGTGTAGACAGAGAGAAGCAAATGCAAATACGCAGAGTAGGAAGTGGGCTTGCTTTGTTCAAGGAAGGCAGGAAAACAGACCACAAGGCGTCACTGACCCATAGCAGTGCTGATATCTAGCCAGAGGCTTTGAGTGTGAGTTGGAGCCCAGGGGCCTTGGAGGATGGCATGGGTGAGGGTGTAAGAAGATGGTTGTTACACGGTGTCAGAAAGCCTAGCAGCACTGTCTGTCCCCCAGGGTAATGTGAAAAGTGGAAACCGAACTGAATGAGATAGGTGATCCAGCTAAGGAGGCTGCCAAACAGAATCCTGAAGCCTCCGCCTCTTTCTTTTTTCCCTTTTTTCTTCTTTTTTTTTCTTTTTTTTTTTTTTTTTTTTGCCTCTGTAAAATGAGATCAGAAAGAAATATGCTAAAAGCAGCATTGTTGAAACGTTCCTGTCATGGCTCAGTGGGTTATGAACCCGACTAGGATCCATGAGGATGCGGGGTCAATCCCTAGCCTCCTTCAGTGGGTTAAGGATCCAGGGTTGCAGCAAGCTGTGGTGTAGATCGCAGATGTGGTTCGGATCTGGCGTTGCTGCGGCTGTGGTGTAGACTGGCAGCTACAGCTCCGATTCGGCCCTAGCCTGGGAACCTCCATATGCCGCAGGTGCAGCCCTAAAAAAGCAAAAAAAAAAAAAGCAGTTTCCTAGTTGATCCTTCAGCCTGAATCCTGGAATGGAGAGAGCATGGAACAGAACTGCAGCCTCCACGGCCACCAGGTAGTATTAGGAAGAACAAACTTTCACTACCGTAACTGCTCTATGTCTCGACATCCCCCGGAGAAAGCTGAAGATGCAGTCACACCGCCTCCGCCCTGGGGGATGCTGTTTGCTCCGGCTTTCCCTCTCAGAACGCTCTCTGCTCATTACTCTCCCTCAAAATGTGACCCCTGGGGCTCACCAGGACGGAGCGGGAGCAGTGGCCTCGTCCCTCCCTCATCCGAGGGCCACACGATTGCTCTACAGCTTCTGGAACTTGAGGGAGTTTGCCCTCTGGCCCCTCACAGTCCGGAGCACAGACACCTCCCCCCAGCTGGAGAAGAAAGTCTCTGGGGACCGAAAAGACGTCACGAGTCCACCCTCCAAGGCTTGGGAACTTGACCCTCTGGACAGCGTTCCAACCTCCTCAGAGCCTAATTAAACGTCTAAACCTACCACCTAACGAGCTTGATGATGTGGTTGCCAAGCCCACGGCAGATTCAAAGGTGCAAATCAGAGCCAAACGGACATGCTAGGCCATGAGGCAGAGTCAAGGACCCAAAAGACGGGTGGCTGAATGCTGAGCAGGGGCGGGCACGACCCTGCTCACGACCACTCTGCAGGAGCAGAAGGAATAAGCCCATTTGACAGGAGTGGACACTGAGGCTCAGAGAGGCTAGGAAACTGCTAAAGCCGCAAGTCTGCCAAGGAGTCACATGGGCATGTGGTACATACTCGATGACCAGTGGTTCCTGGTGCTGATTTTTTTTTGTCTTTTTTGTTGTTGTTGTTGTTGTTATTGTTGTTGTTGTTGCTATTTCTTGGGCCGCTCCCGCGGCATATGGAGGTTCCCAGGCTAGGGGTTGAATCGGAGCTGTAGCCACCGGCCTACGCCAGAGCCACAGCAACGCGGGATCCAAGCCGCGTCTGCAACCTACACCACAGCTCACGGCAACGCCAGATCCTTAACCCACTGAGCAAGGGCAGGGACCGAACCCGCCACCTCATGGTTCCTAGTCGGATTCGTTAACCACTGCGCCACGACGGGAACTCCCCTGGGGCTGATTTTGACCTTGGTGTGGTTTGTGGGTGAAGCAGAAAGAACCAGCAGGAAGGGAGAGACAAGAGGGTGACCAGGATCTCTGGGGGGACAGCATCGCAGGTGGAGAGGGGATCATCTGAAGAGTAGGGCAATTGGGGGGGGGGATGCCCCTGAGACTGAGGGACCCGAACCAACTAGGATGTATACGCAGGCCCAGGTCAGATGTCCAGGCTAGGCCGTTGCTGGCAAAGCCAGACTAGAACCCTCATTCCCCTGAATGGAGCTTGCCAACCAAGGCCCAGGCAGAAGAGCTGGTCAGGTGCAGGCCCCCAGCAAAGGGTTCCCGGGGGGCTGCCCCTGGGGGAGGAGCACAGGTGCAGCCTGCACACACAGGCCCAAGAGACACACAGACAAGAGGCTGGCAATCCGCCTCTCCACCCTCCTGCCATGCTCCGATCGTCTTCTTTTTTTGTCTTTTTGCCATTGCTTGGGCCACTCCCATGGCATGTGGAGGTTCGCAGGCTAGGGGTCGAATTGGAGCTGTAGCCACCAGCCTACGCCAGAGCCACAAAAACTCAGGATCCGAGCCACACCTGCGACCCACACCACAGCTCACGGCCACGCCAGATCCTTAACCCACTGAGCGAGGCCAGGGATCAAACCCGCAACCTCATGGTTCCTAGTTGGATTCGTTAACCACTGAGCGGTGACGGGAACTCCTCCGGATCTTCTGAGTCCTGTTTCCTCCTAAAACCGGGTAGAGAAGCACCCCAACATTCTTTCATCCCATCACTCCCTGGGGGGTACAGGGAACTCACGGTCCCCTAGGAGAGGTGAGGCCTGAGCAAGGGCAGAGCTGGGAGGACCCGTCGTGGCTTAGCGGAAACGAATCCAACTAGTATCCATGAGGATGCGGGTTCAATCCCTGGCCTCGCTCAGTGAGTTAAGGATCCGGTGTTGCCCTGAGCTATGGTGTAGGTCACAGATGTGGCTGGGATCTGGCGTTGCTGTAGATGTGGTGTAGGCCGGAAGCTATAGCTCCAATTCAACCCCTAGCCTGGGAACTTCCATACACTGAGGGAAAAGGCTAAAAAGCAGGAAAAAAAAAAAAGAGGAGTTCCCCTCCTGGCACAGCAGAAACGAATCCAACTAGGAACTGGTTCAATCCCTGGCCTCGCTCAGTGGATTAAGGATCCGGCGTTGCCGTGAGTTGTTGTGTAGGTCACAGGTGTGGCTCAGATCCCATGTTGCTGTAGCTGTGGCTGCGGCTATGGCCAGCAGCTGTAGCTCGGATTCGACACTTAGCCTGGGAATCTCCATATGCCGAGAGTGTGGCCCTACAAATCAAGGAGAAAAAAAAAAAAAAAGAATCCCACTGTAGCAGGTGGGGTCACTGCAAAGGTTTGGGTTTGATCCCTGGCCTAGCACAGCAGGTTAAAGGATCCAGCACTGCCACAGCTGTAGCATAGGTCACGTCTGTGGCTTGGATTCAATCCCCGGCCCAGGAACGTCCATAGGCCACAGGTGTCGCCACAATTTTTTTTTCAATTTTTAAAAATAAGTAAATAGGGAGTTCCCGTTGTGGTGCAGTGGTTAACGAATCCGACTAGGAACCATGAGGTTGCGGGTTCGATCCCTGGCCTTGCTCAGTGGGTTAAGGATCCAGCGTTGCCATGAGCTGTGGTGTAGGTTGCAGACGCAGCTCAGATCCCAAGTTGCTGTGGCTCTGGCATAGGCTGGTGGCTACAGCTCTGATTCGACCCCTAGCCTGGGAACCTCCATATGCCGTGAGAGCGGCCCTAGAAAAGGCAAAAAGACAAAAAATAAAATAAAATAAATAAAAAATAAAGTAAATAAATAATAGGCATCCTAATGGGTGTGAAGCGGTATCCCATTGTGGTTTTGATTCCCGTTTCCTGATGACAAGGGATATTGAGCATCTTTTCACGTGCTTATTAGGCATTTGGACGCTGTATTCAGAGACGTGTCTGTTCAAGTCCTTTGCCCCTTTTTTAATTGGTTTGTTTGCTTCTTTGTTGTTCAGTTGTAGGAATTCTCTGTATATTCTGGATATTAACCCCTTAGCAGATAATGTTCTGCAGATATTTTCTCCTGTCAGAAGAGGAGCCTCTTCACTCTGCTGACGGTGTCCTTTAATAAAGGCACAAAGGTTTTTAACGTTGTTAGAATCCAGTTTATCTAGTTTTTCTTTTGTTGCCTGTGTATATGGTGTCAGGTCCTTTTTTTTTTTTTTTTCCCTCCATGCTCAAGGCATTCGGAAGTTCTTGGACCAGGGATCAAACTCTTACATCCGTAACCAGAGCCACAGCGGTAACAGTGCCAGATCCTTAGCCCGCCGGACTCCTGGTGTCACGTCCTTTAATCGTTGCCAAAACCCAAGTCCTGAAGCTTTTCCCCTATGTTTCTTTCTAAGTGTTTTCCAGTTTTAGCTCCTAAGTTCAGGTCTTTTACCCATTTTGAGTTAATTTGGGGAGATGGCATAAGGTAAGGGTCCAACGTCATTCTTTTGCATGTGGCTATCCAGTTTTCCCAGCACCATTTGTTGACTAAATTATTGTCATGCAAACACAAAAGCTTTGTTTACAGTTCCTACAGAACTCTAAGCCAAAATGAACATAGACATTAAACACCAACAAAACAAAGGACAAGTAAAATTCAAACAGCACTACATTAACGTAAAGGATGATGCTCTTTAGCTGAAACTAAATCCCTGTGGCTCAGCAGCGGCACAGCAGAGCCAATGGACCATCCCAACACGGTTCTCCACTGGAACCGCGTGGACTGAATGCATCTATTCCCACGGTAGTCTGCCTCGTTTCTGCCCCCATTAGCTGTGACATTTAATACTCCAACGTGGTCACACACACACACACACACACACACACACGTGGTGAGCATGAAACCACACAGCGGTGTACCTTCACACATGGTCACGAAAGTGGGCCAGACGCAAGAGTTTATGTTATTATTGATGGGAAACCCTAAATTAAGAATTCCTGTAAAGAACTCGTGAATCTTGAAAATACATCCAGGCTCTTGTGGGACTTCAAGGCCCCTTCAAGGAGATGGGACTCAGAGCCTCTGGCCAAGACAAGGATTGCCGGCCCCTTATCCTCACCCCACCTGTCTCATCGCAATGCCCCCCCCCCCCCCACCTCCAGCAACCTGGCCTACTCCTTCCTGCCCCTACTAGAAAGGTATGTGGCCCACTCCTCACCCCTCCCCTATAGGGGCCTTATATGCCCCCAACCAACCAGCAAGTGTATTGTAAGACCCCTCTTTCCCCAGCCAATCAGCAGGTCCACAGGTGTATCTTAAGATCGTTCCCCTCCCGGGGCTATAAAAACAGACCCGACCACGGGCTCAGGGTCGGCTCTCTGTGATTACCAGGAAGTCGTTTCAGTGCACTAGCAACATCTCTTACCTCAATAAACTCTTTGATCTTTTCACCCCACTATGCATCTGGAAAATTCTTTTTCTGATCCACATGCATGACAGACTTCAGGGAGCCCATGGACCCCAGATTACAAAGTTTGGGTTTGCTAGATGTAGCCCCAAAGACTTCTAGAATGGAGAGGGGCACATGGCTTTTCTATGGAGTTAAAGGGTTCCGTTTATAAATGTAAACAATTAACTTTCCACTGCACAGGGTTGCATTTCTGCAGATTCTGCTTGCTTAAGGAAAATATGGGAGCTCCTGTCGAGGCTCAGTGGAAACTAGGAACCATGAGGTGGCGGGTTCAATCCCTGGCCTTGCTCAGTGGCTTAAGGATCCGGTGTTGCTGTGAGCTGTGGTGTAGGTGGCAGAGATGGCTCACATCTGGCGTGGCTGTGGCTGTGGTATAGGCTGGCAGCTACAGCTCCAATTAGACCCCTAGCCTGGGAACCTCCATATGCCACAGGTGCGGCCCTAAAAAGCAAAAAGAAAAAAAAATGTCTCAGAGTTCCCATTGTGGCTCAGCGGTAATGAACCCGACTAGTATCCATGAGGATGAGGGTTTGATCCCGGCCTCACCCAGTGGGTTAATGATCTGGCATTGAGGTGAGTTGCAGTGTAGGTCACAAATGTGGTTCGGATCTGGCCTCCCTGTGGCTGTGGGATAGGCCAGAAGCTGCAGTTCCAATGTGACTCCTAGCCCGGCAACTTCCATGTACCACAGGTGCAGCCATAAAAAGACAAAAAAATAAAAATTTAAAAAAAAAAAAAAAGAAGGAGGAGAAGAAGAAAAGAAAAGGAAAGGAAACTGTGTCTCTTCTTAAATCTGGATTCCTGGGCTAACCTCAGGTGGGCAGGTGGCGCTGTCTGGCCAGCGGGCCCCACTTCCCTGGCAGGGCCACCCCCTCTCCCTGGTGGCGATTTCCTGCTTCTTTGCCTTCCTCCTCTGCCTCCCTCTGCACCTGCGTCACTGCTTCCTTTTTCACGGAGAACTTCCTCAGCCCCCACCTGCACACGGGCTCAGCCTTCTCTCCTGGTCCTTGGAGGATCCATCCTGGCCGCTACCTTCGTGCATCTGAGCCCGTGCCCCAGAGCCCGTGCCCTCTCTCAGGCTCAAGGACATCCTTCTGCTGAGTCTCCCCTCCTTGTGCATCACAATGGTTTTCCTCTCCGCTCAAGCTTTCCCATCAGCAACTCACCTGCTTGCCTTACGTTTTAAAAATCCCTCTTGATCTCACTCCCTCTTCAAATGCCATCTCATGTCTCTCCTTCCTGTCCCTTGAAGCCTCTCGGAAGCATGGTCTCTGCCTCTTTCCACTTTGGCGCCCACTCCTAAAGCCACTCGAGGCAGGCTCACAAGTGAAGCAGCTCTTGTCGAGGTCTCTCGATCCCATGGTAGCCAGTCGACTGTCAGCCCTGTACGTCACCTCCAGCAGCATCCGATCCGGTGCTCACCCTCCCTTCCTGAGCCACCCCCTGCCCTGGGCCTCCAGGTTGCTGCTTACCTGGTGTTCCTCCTTCCTCAAGGCCCAGCCCTGCCACGGGTGTCCTCGGTGCCACTGTACGCCAATCACTTCCAAGTTTACACTGCAGCTCAGGACTCACCCCTGCACCCCCGACTCACAGCGGCCAGGTCCACGCTCCTCCATGGGGTGGGGGGTGTCAGAAGTCTCAAACGGAGCACGTCCCACCCCACCCCTGCCTTCCCGTTCCACGTATTGACAAGTCCATCCTCTGGCTGTTCAGGCCTTCACCTTAGCTCTGCTAATGGCCAACAAGCATATGAAAAAGATGCTCAGGCATCATTTCCATATGCTTGTCATCAGGGAAATGCAAATCAAGGCCACGATGAAAGACACCTTCACATCCACTGGGGCGGCTGTAATTTAAACCAAGAAACAGACAATAACAAATGTTGGCAAGGATGCGGGGAAAATGCGACCCTCCTCCATTGCTGGTGGGAATGTAAAATGGTGCAGCCACCGTGGAAAACAGCTTGGCAGTTTCTCAAAAAATTGAACATAGAGTTACCATATGGCCCAGCAAGTCCATTGCTAAGTATGTGCCCCAAAGAATTGAAATTGGCATTCTAACAAAAATCTGCACATAAATGTTCATGACAGTACTTTTCCCAGTAGCCGAAAGATGGAAGCAACTCCAAGATTCGTTGACAGAGCAGTGGATAAACAAAATGCAGTATAACCCTGCGATGGGAGTATTATTCAGCTTTAAAAAGGAAGGGAAAGAGTTCCTGTCGTGGCTCAGTGGTTAACGAATCCAACTAGGAACCATGAGGTTGCAGGTTCCATCCCCGACCTCGCTCAGTGGGTTAAGGATCCAACGTTGCTGTGGCTGTGGTTGTAGGCCGGCAGCTGAAGCTCCGATTTGCCCCCTAACCAGGAACCTCCATATACTATAGGTGTGACCCTAAAAAGACCAAAAAAACAAAACCAAAAGGGAAGGAAATTGTGATGCCTGCTACAACACAGATGAAACTTGAAGACATTATGCTAAGTGACATGAGCCAGACACAAAGGCCAACATATTGATTCCATGTATATGAAACATCCAGAATACATAAATCCACAGAGACAGAAAGCAGATTGGGGAGTTCCCTGGTGGCTCATCAGGTTAAGGATCTGGCATTGTCACTGCTGTGGCAATAGTTCAATCCCAGGCTCAGGAACTTCCGCAGGCCTTGGTCACAGAAGCAAAAGAAAAGAAGGAAGGATGGGAGAGAAGGAGGGGGAGAGAGGGAGAAAGAAAGGAAGAAAAGAAAGAAAGGTTAGAGGTTGTCAGGGGCTGGGGGGAGGAAGAAGAGGGAGTGATTGCTTAAAGAACACATGGTTTTCTTTTTGGGAGGAAGGAGAATGATTTGGAACTAGACAGGTCCAGGTGGTGGTTGTACAGCTTTGTGAATGTACAAAAGGTCACTGAACTGTATATCATAAAACAGTTAATTTAATTTAACTTGGCTGTGCCTGAGGCATGCAGAAGTTCCTTGGCCAGGAATTAAACCTGAGCTACAGCAGGGACAATGCCAAATTCTTAACTGTTAAGCCACCAGGGAATACCAAGGATTAATTTTTTATTTCTTTTCAGGGCTGGCTGCACCTGCAGCATATGGAAGTTCCCAGGCTAAGGGCTGAATAGGAGCTGCACCTGCTAGTCTACACCACAGCCACAGCCACGCAGGATCTGAGCTGCATTCACAGTCTGCAGCAACGCTGGATCCTTCATCCAGGGATCGAATGTGCATCCTCATGGATCCTCGTCAGGCTCTTAACCTGCTGAATCATAACAGGAACTTCGAACGGTTAATTTACAGTATGTGGAATTTTGCCTCAATAAACTAACAAGTTCCTCCCCCTCTCCTGCACCCCTCATCCAGCTGCCATCAAAAATCTGTCCCCTCCCACCCCTTTCCTAGCCACTGTCCCCTCTTGCCAGAGAACTGCAGGACCCTCCTAACAGGCCTCCTGCCATCCATCCTGGCACAGCTTTGGTCTATGCTCCTCACAGCAGCCGGGGATCCTGTTAAAACACGAGTCAGGTCATATCCTGCTTCCGCCCTAAACCTCTGGGGACGGGCATCTCTCCCAGAGTCAAAGCCAAAGTTCTTGTCGGGACCCGAGGCCACTGCAGTTCCTGTCCCTGTGCCCCTCATCTCTGCTATCCCAGTCATGTGCCAGCCACCTCCCTCCCCAGTTCTGCAGCCCCTCGGTCTCTCCCTGGGGTCCCTCCCTCTCCCCAGCTCTCAGCCCCTCGGTGTCTCACCTGCATGGCTCACACCTCCGCCTTCTTCAGCCCCACGCCCAGCACCCCCAAAACCCCACCTCCGCTCCTCCCCTGATGGAGTTTATCACTCAGCATTCGCTCGGCGACCATAGCATTTACCTCTTTGGGTTGTACACGGTCTGTCTCCTCCACTAAAACCTAAGGTCCACAGGGGCTGGAGATCTCCTTTTTTCATTCCCTGCTCTGTCTTCAACACGCAGGACGGTGCCTCCGTGGAGAATACACCCGATGGATGTTTGTCCAATGAATGAAGGGATTTGAATTCCTCTAAGCCCGTCTATTCCTATTTGCTTTATGGGGGCGTGTGCGTGTGCGCACGCGCACGCACGCACGCACACGAGTCCAAGCGTGGCCCACGGGAACTTGGCAGGAGATGAAAACACAGAGCTGAGAAGATTTGCCACCAACCAGGCGAGATTGTACAAGGAACTGGGTTGGCTTGGAGCGCCCCAGCCAGGGTGTAACTCAAAAGCCAAGAACTCAGAATATTCCATCTTAGCCACGTCGGCTGACTACGACTGCCCTGGAGGGAGGAGACCTGTCACTGTCATCCTGAAAGAGGCAGCGCCTGGGAAGGAGGGGAAGTGAGGTGGGAGGGGCTTCTGTGGGGCGGGACTCTGAACACGAGCACCCGCTTAAATTCCCCACCCTGGGCCCCTTGATGGCCTCCGCCTTTGGGTTGCTTCCCAGACATACAATACCTGGGAACCAAGCTAAGGTGTCAAGGTCATTTCAGGACCACAGCACGACTCCCCATAAAAGCCATCTTAGGAGGGGAGAGGGAGTGGGGTAGATGGGGAGTTTGGGGTGAGCAGATGCCAACAACTACATTTAGAATGGATAAACAATGAGGTTCTACTGTGTAGCACAGGGAACTCCACCCAATCTCTTGGGATAGACCGTGATGGAAGATAATATATGAAAAAAAAAACATAGGAGTTCCTGTTGTGGTGCAATGGGTTAAGAACCTGACTAGTATCCATAGGGATGCAGGTTCAATCCCTGGCCTGGCTCAGTGGGTTAAGGACCCGGTGTTGCCGTGAGCTGTGGTGTAGGTCGAAGATGCTATTTGGATCACGAGTTGCTGGCTGTGCCGTAGTCAGGCAGCTGTAGCTCTGATTTGACCCTTAGCCTGGGAACTTCCATATGCCGGGGGTGCAGCCCTTAAAAAAAAAAAAGGAAAAAAAAATCTATGACTGGGCCATTTTGCTGTACAATAGAAATTGGCACAACATTGTAAATCAACCATATTTTATGAGTCCGATATGCTGCCTTCTGCGCTAAGGCAGCAGATCAACCATACTTTAATTTTTTTTAAAAAATCGTCTCTACAGACAGATGTTTTCATGGCGGCAGATTGAGGAAGCTCCAGTTTCTTAGCAGCTGGTGCTCCTCTCCCCGCACCCCTCTACCCCAAGCCTGCAGAGGTGGGGGTGGGGGGTGTGCAGTCTGGAGAGCTACTCCTGAGATCTGCCTGTCCCAGGACATGGGCTACAGGTGTCTTGTATCAAACTCAGTGGTGGGCAAGCAGCCACATCTGGGCCCATCCTCCCTCATTCCAGACGGGACTTGAGGGGGCTTCATGAGGCTCTATCAACCACAGCAAGGGAACAAAAATTGGAAAAGGTTGTGAAAGAAAATAAAAGGGGAGTTCCCGTCGTGGCACAGTGGTTAACGAATCCAACTAGGAACCATGAGGTTGCAGGTTCGGTCCCTGCCCTTGCTCAGTGGGTTAAGGATCCGGCGTTGCTGTGAGCTGTGGTGTAGGTTGCAGACGCAGCTCGGATCCTGCGTTGCTATGGCTCTGGCGTAGGCCGGTGACTACAGCTCCGATTCAACCCCTAGCCTGGGAACCTCCATATGCTGTGGGAGCAGCCCTAGAAAAGGCAAAAAGACAAAAAAAGAAAAGAAATGAGAACTCTGTGGAACCAGCCAGGGGAAGCGGGGGGCAGGTATAAGAACAGCGAGCGGGAAACCTAACCAGCCTGGAAAGGGGGGTGAAGGCTTCCTGGAGGAGGCGGTATCCCAGCAGACTCGTGAAGGGTTAGCAGGAGTTTAATGGGCCAAGAATGGGAGGAAGAGCCCCCAGGCTGAAGGCCTGGGGTCTGCAAAGGAGCAGAGGGAGGTGAGGGGAGCCCAGTGGGCAGGCAGTGGGAGGAGGATGCCACAGCCTTGGGCCAGAGAACCCCACCCTCCACCCTACCCACCCACAAAGTCTTAGAGGGACCCCTTTGGCCTGACTTCTCAGCCAGGAAAACTGGGGAGTCTGGCTGCACTGGGCATGGTTCCCCAGGGCCAGTACCCCACACTGAAGGCCGAGGACCGCTCTCTCCCCTCCTTGAACCTGCCTGAGCTCCAAAAGTTCAGTCTGCACCGCCTGTTTGTGACCAAGAGCTCAATTCAGGAGTTCCCTTCGTGGCTCAGCAGTTAACGATCCCAACTAGAATCCATGAGGATGCAGGTTCGATCCCTGGCCTCGCTCAGCGGGTTAAGGATCCAGCATTGCCGGGATCTATGGTGTAGGTCAAAGATGCAGCTTGGATCCCAAGTGGCTATGGCTGTGGTGTAGGCCGGCAGCTGTAGCTCCGATTCAACCCCTAGCCTGGGAACCTCCGTGTGCCACAAGTGTGGCCCTAAAAAGCAAAAAAAAAAAAAAAAAAAGAGCTCCATTCAGAGGGGCTGGCAGAGACCCTAGACTCCACAGTTCAGAAGCTACCAAGCTGCCACTAAAAAGCTGTGACCCTTGCTGGGGTCCTTGTGTCTGTCCTCGGGGAGGAGGGAACTCTGAGTGATCATCGGCGACCTTCACCTCTCTGAGAAATGACCCATAAGGACTGGCATCCCGGGGCCCCGGTACTACGTGGAAGGAGAAAGGTTCTGGCCATCCCCAGGCCACAAGTCTGAGCAGGACAGGACCGGCGTTTGTTACAGCACTGCTGATAGGGAAGGGTGTGTGCTCAGCAGATAAAGTCGGGTGGCACAAGGAAGGATTTAGGAGGAAAAAAATCCACACATGGAGGAAGTGTTCATCTTAGCACAGGCCAAGACACCTTTCTTTCTTTTTTTTTTTTTACTTTTTTTGCTTTTTAGGGCCATACCCACAGCATATGGAGGTTCCCAGGCTAGGGGTCCAATCAGAGCTACAGCTGCCAGCCTACACCACAGTCACAGCCACGCAGGATCCGAACCGCGTCTGCGACCTACACCACAGCTCACGGCAACGCCGGATCCTTAACCCACTGATTGAGGCCAGGGATCAAACCTGCAACCTCGTGGTTCCTAGTCAGATTCATTTCCGCTGAGACACAACAGGAACTCCAGGACAGATGGAGACTTGTCCAGGAACTCCCCAAGCACAGACAGGACCCGGGGGCTAGGATGGAGCCCAGGGTTGGGTAAGTGACAGCTGACCTCTAGGGGCAAAGTTTAATGGAGGACTGGGCCCCAGAATGCCTTTGGAATAAAGTGAATTTTCACTTGCCTGTGTGTCAGTTTTCTCTCTTCACTCAATTTCTGATTTGGTCAAGGGAAGTCTGACCGTCTAATCACTGCTTTTTTTAACAGTATTTATTTTTTTATTAAAGTATGGTTGATTTACAATGTTGTGCCAATTTCTGCTATACAGCCAGAGTGACCCAATCATACATACATATACATTTCCTTTCTTATATTATCTTCCATCATGGTCTATTCCAAGAGACTAGATAGAGTTCCCTGCACTATACAGCAGGATCTCATTGCTCATCCATTCTAATTTTTTTTTTTCTGTCTTTTTGTCTTTTCTAGGGCCCCACCTGCAGCAGGTGGAGGTTCCCAGGCTAGGTGTCAACTCAGAGCTGTAGCCGCCGGCCTACACCACAGCTCACAGCAACACCGGATCCTTGGCCCACTGAGCAAGGCCAGGGACCAAACTCACAACCTCATGGTTCCTAGTCAGATTCGTTGACCACTGAGCCACGATGGGGACTCCTCATCCATTCTAAATGTAATAGTTTGCACCTACTAACCCCAAATTCCCGTCCATCCCACTCCCTCTCCCAAGACAGCTTTTATGGGGAGCATGCTGTGGTTCTGAAATGAAATTGACACCTTAGCTTGGTTCCAGGGGATAGCATTCCTGCAACTCAGCCAAAAGGGCGAGGCAAGCGAGGGGTGTCAAACCTGGAATTCAAAGAGTGCCAGCCCCAAGGGTACGACTTTGGCCATTGGCAAAGGCAGGATTTACCCTGAGCCAATGGACCCCTCCCTTGAGCGGCTCATTCCAAAGGCCAGGGAGGGGCTCTGAGGGAGCTAGAGTTTGTGGTACCCAAAGCTCATTCAATATGGGGCTGGGGGCATTCTTCCGAATCCTGAAATGTGAGTACATATTGCTAGGGTTTGGAGGGGAAAAAAAAAAAAAAAAAAAGCAGCAAAGAGGAGTTCCTGTTGTGGCTCAGTGGGTTAAGAACCAACATAGTGTCCCTGAGAATGCGAGTTCGATCCCTGGCCTTGCTCAGTGGGTTAAGGATCCGGTGTTGCCACAAGCTGCGGTGTAGGTCACAGATGCGGCTCAGATCCAGTGTTGCTGCGGCTGTGGGGTAGGCTGGCAGCCGCAGCTCCAATTTGATCCCTAGCCCAGGGACTTCCATATGTCATAAGCACAGCCCTAAATAGAGGAAAAAAAAAAAAGAAGAAGAAGGGAGAGAAGAAAGGAAAGAAAAGGGAAGACAGAAAGAAAAAAACCAAAGAACCGTGGACTCCATGAGCGAGCACCAGCCTGGTGGGGAAAGAGACCGACCTCCATCCTTGAGAAACCCTTTCCTTCACTCCCCATGGGAGCCCGTCTGCAGTGGGAACGCCCCTTGGGAGCAGCCGGGTGGTCCGCCCACCCCTGAGTTCTTACCCACACCTCTTTGTCACCTCTTTGTCATTCATCTTCCAGTTCTGTTCTTTCCAAATCCCTGACCATTCTGCTGGTCAGCAGACTTTCTCTACCAGGTTATAAATACTTAGGCTTGGTGGGCCGTATGCTCTCTGTCACCACGAGTCAGCTGTGTCCTTGTGACTTGAAAGGAGCAGAGACAGAAAGCAAACAAATGGGTGTGGCCGTGCGCCAATAAAACTCGATTTACAAAATCAGCCCCTGGCCTGATCTGGCCTCCCCCAGCTCACCCATCAGCAGCTGCCCATGAATTATAGGAGATCCAGACTTCTGGTTTTCCATTTGTCCACACAAAGGGAAAAACTGTGTTTTGCCTGAATGTCTGCCGCCTGGATTTCCTTTCCCAATGTCCTTTAGGACAAGCCTGGATGGGGCTACCACGCTGCAAGCATCCACTTCCACTCAATGCCAGGATATCAGGCAGAATTATCTGTAACCCAGGCTCATGATGTTTCCTCCCCGATGGAATGTTTGCAAGGCTGCAGGTGCGGATGGGGGGAGATTGCACCCAGGGTCGCTGTGGAGGGAACTGGACCACCTGCTCACGCAGGCAGCATCCTTGGGTCGGGGCATATCCCTGCTGGAGGCCAGGGGCCACTGCACATGCTACCTCCTGGTCCGGTGGGTCCAATGACACCCAACTTCCAACATGAGGACCTAGAGGATACCCACCTGTTCGGCGTGGTCCTCACCTCCAGGGCTGATAGCTTCATTCCCCAGCCGCAGGGATGGCGCCTGCCAGGGGCTCACCGCTGAGTCACTCTGGGACTGGCCCGCCCTGGCAGGGAGCTGCTGCCACCGCCCAAGGACACAGCCCCACCCTGGAGGAAGCCTGCCTCTGATGGCCCGGCCAATGGAAGGGGACAACAGCCCAGCTCCCCTGCCTCAGCTTGGGACCTCGCTGAAGGGCTAACCCAGTTTCAGAGCTCCCCTGGGACTGGCTGAGCCCTTGGGAGCTGCTCCATCATAATTCAGCATCTCCCTCTGCCAAATTCGGTCTCCTCCACTCCCTTACAAGGACTTCCTTTTTCTTTCTTTCTTTCTTTCTTTCTTTCTTTCTTTCTTTCTTTCTTTCTTTCTTTCTTTCTGGATGCACCCAAGGCATGCAGAAGTTTCCATGCCAGGGACTGAAGCCAAGTCACAGCAGTGACAAAGAGTAGAGCCCTTAACTGCTAAGCCACGAGGGAACTCCAATTTCTAAGACTGCTCCCCAGAGTCGAAGATAAATAAATAACCAACAAGCACATGAAAAGATACTCGACATTATTAGTTGCTGGGGAAATGCAAAACAAAATCACAATGAGATACCACTGCATACCCTCTAGGGTGGCTCTAATTAAAAAGGACAATAGGAGCTCCTGTGGTGCCTCAGCGGGTAATGAATCCGACTAGTATCCATGAGGATGCAGTTCAAGCTCTGGGACTTCCCCCGGGGCTGGTGCGGGGAGGGTGCCCCGTAGGAAAGTGGATGCCCAGGTTGGAGTCCACTCGTGGGGACGGAGCTGGAGATGCACACCCAGGTGGCCTCAGTGTCAAGGGGACATTGAAACCATGAGGACCGATGAGGCTCCACCCTAAGGCTGCAAGAGAGCGCAGCTTGCCAGCTTTCTCCTCGCTCTGCAGGGGTGGCCAGAGCCCACATCTGGAGGCAGTTTTGCTGAGTCACTCTGGGAGCAATGGAAGGACACCGGTCCCTCAGGCCAGCCCCTCCCCATCTCTGGGGCCTCCCTCCCCAGAAAGGCGTGGGAAGAAGCGGAGACCCCCTCCCTTTCTAGAAGCAGAGAAGCAGCCCCTCACTTTCTCAGCCCCCCTCTCGGCCCTAGAGCAGGCACCTGGCTCAGCCTCGACCAGAGAAGAGTCAGGGACAGTGGAGAGTCAGACCTGGTCACAATGTCCAACTTCCAACTTCAGGGACAGTCGGGGCTGCAGGGTCAGGGTGGCACCTGGGGTACAGAGCCAGAGGCTACAGCGGGCCAGGGCCGTGCCCAGTGTTTGGCAGATGAGTCCTGCTCATCCTTTTGCCTTGGGTCTGGGAGCCTCACTTTCTGCTGCCTGGTTTTCCCGTCTCCAGGGAACTCAGACCCAAGAAGGATCCTTTCTGGGCCATGGGCAAGGTCAGGCATCCCCCTTAGTGCTCCCTGGCACCCCCTCCTTCCCTGCCCTCTCAGCTGACACCTCTGTCCCCCCACCAGGCTAGCAGGGACCACGTCTGTCTCGTTCACGTCTCTAGCCTCGTCCCCAGCCCAAGACGGGCTCCGCCTATTGAAGGAACATCTGATTCTTTGAGAACAGAAACAATCTGGGAGGGGGTTGACTCGAAGGCCCCATCCTGCAGGGAAACTCAAGGAACGGAGCATGTAAGGTTTGAGAATCCCCCAGGCCCAGCAGGCCCAGCTCTACAGAGGCTCGGGAAACGGCCCCCAAATGGAACTCAGGGAGTTCCCGCTGTAGCTTATCATCAGTAACGAACCCAACTAATATCCACACTCTGGCTATGGTGTAGCCCAGCAGGTGTAGTTCAGATGCGACCCCCCCAGCCTGGGAACCACCACATGCAGCAGGTGCGGATCTAAAAAAAAAGACCAAAAGGAGTTCCCATTGTGGCTCAATGGGTTAAGAACCTGCCTGTTGGAGTTCCCGTTGTGGCGCAGCAGAAACGAATCCGACTAGGAACCATGAAGTTGAGGGTTTGACCCCTGGCCTCACTCAGTGGGTTAAGGATCTGGTGTTGCTGTGAGCTGTGGTGTAGGTCAGACACGGCTCAGATCTAGTGCTGCTCTGCCTACGGCGTAGGCCGGCAGCTGTAGCTCTGATCAGTCCCCTAGCCTGGGTACCTTCTCGTGCCACAGGTGTGGCCCTAAAAAGCAAAAATAAATAAATAATTAATGAAATGAAATGGAAATAAAAAATAAAAAAGACCAAAAAAAAAAAAGGGGAGGATGGGCTTTCTAAGATCCTTTGTCCCCTCCCCGTCATCCAATGAGCTGAAAGAACCACACAGAAGCAAGAGTCTTGGCATCTCTGCAGCACCAGGATGCAGGTTTGATCCCCAGGCCAGCACAGTGGGTTAAAGGATCTGGCGTTGCCACAACTGCAGCTTGGATCTGATCCCTGGCCCGGGAACTCCATATGCCTCGGGGAGGGCAAAAAATGAAAAACATAAACGGTCTCTCTCCCAAAAAGAAATCCTTAGACACAGAGCCGTGGCAACTGCTGCTTTAAAAGGGAAGGCTGGCCTCCCAGGCTTGGGCGGGGAGAGGGAGGGCTGGCCAGGGCCTGAGTGGCATGAGGTGGTGGTGCTCTTGGACCCCAGGCTTGAGCCCCATCCCTGACCCGTCCTGCAAGCGATGAAGCCTCCCTGCCCTCAGTTTTCCCATCTGTTAATGGGGCCCCAGTGAGACCCACGACAGGCTGAAAGAGATGACACCTGGGAGGTGTGTAGCACACGGCTTGTGCTCTCACTGCTTTTGGCCAGCAGGTCACCACGAGGTTCCCAGATGGTGCCACATGAGGAAAGATGTTTGGGAAAATCCCACCACGAAGAGTCTGTTTAGCCTCTGCCTGCCTGCCTGGGGAAAGACAGACTTTACCAAGAAGACCAACCCCTTTCGTCCTCCTCAAGCCCCAGCCCCCACCTGCGAGCCCTCGCTGGCCTCAGCCTGCAGTTCCTCCCCCTCCCGCACCCCCAGGCCAGGAGGGACCGCCACAAGCAATTTGCTGCCTGGGATCGATTACGTGGACAGAGATAGCTTCTCTGCAATTTAATGAATTGGCTCTCTAGCTCATAAATCACCCCCTGTGACAAGCCTGGCCTGTTCCCAAGAGAACGTCCAGCCTCAGAGCCAGCCACCTCCAGGGCAGTTTCCCAAAATACATTCCCGGGGACCCTGGTACTTCACAGGTGTGCCTGGGCCTGGGGCGGGGAATCCTGCGTCATACAGGCATTGTGATACAGGACTTCTCAGAGCCTTGAATGTACCCTCAGAGCCTTGCCTCCTTTCCAAGAGGGGGTAAAGTAGACGGATGATGACAAAAGCTTTTTACAGAACATCTATTATTTCTTTTTTTTCTTTTTGTCTTTTTAGGGCCTCACCTGCGGCGCATGGAAGTTCCCAGGCTAGGGGTTGAATTGGAGCTGCAGCCGCTGGCCTACACCACAGCCACAGCAACAGCAATGTGGGATCCAAGCCGATTCTGTGATGTACACCACAGCTCACAGCAACACCGGATCCTTAACTCATGAGGCCAGGAATCGAACCCCGCGTCCTCATGGACATACAGTCAGGTTCTTAACCCGCTGAGCCACGACGGGAACTCCACAGAACATCTATTATGTCTTACAAATACCTTGAGCTCCAAGGAACACCGTTGGCTGCTCATTTAGGGCAGTTCCCCACTGCTCTCCAGCTAAGGACACTGAGGTCCCCCCTCCTACTGGGCGCAGTAGGGACTCAGCCTGCTGTCCCCTCACTGAGGCTCTCTCTGTGACGTGATATTTTGAGCCTGCTGAGCCAAAACGCAGACCTGAGGGGTGAATTGACCTCCACCTCCTCCCCGGGGCCCCTCTCCTCCCCGCCCCCCCCATTTTGTGACAGTAAAGGTGGGAACCAGGGGACTCGGGGTCTCAGGGACCAAGAGCACTGCCTCAAGCAACCACACCGCTTTTATTGTGCTCTTTAGATGAGATCAAGTGAGGAGGGGCTCTGGGTGGAGGATATAGGGTTTGTTTACTATTTTATAAGTTCTTTTACTATTTTAAAAGCCACTTAGCTGGTAAAAGGTTAAGCTTTTACTCTGTCTTAAGCTTAAGTCATTTACCAGCACTGTGACTGTTTTTCAAGCAGGAAGACTGGATAAAGTAAAGAAGGACAAGATGGAGTTTTCAGCAAAGATCCTTCAACCCTTAGCTCTAGCTAGGCCACCAGGCACAGAGCCACAGGCTCCGAGGCCACACACACACACCCCCACCCCCAAGTCCTCTCTCCCATCCTTGCCTTCCCCCCCACCCTCTTCCCCCACAGGTCACAGGAAGGCTGGTAAATGAAGAATCTCAGCCCTCTGGGAAGCCCCAACACCTTCCAGGGACCTGCTCATGACACTTGAGGAATGCTCGGGGCACAAGGAAGGAAACAGCCCTACTCCCGCCTGTCAGCCATCAGCTGGAGCTCCCGGCCTCTGTGCCGCCAGTGTCCACGTCCCTTCCCTTAGCTGGGCCAGGCTTCCCAGGAACCGCCACCACCACTGAGCCCACTCCCTCTGCCAGCTACACACCTCTGTCCCGATGGGACTCTGTTCATTGACATAACAGGGTCTCTGGGCTCCAGACACCACTGGGCCCCTGTGCTTCCGTGTCCAGAGCTGCTGGACACAGGGAGGGTGTATTCCAGGCATTGCAACTTGGGCCTTGTGTGTGGATGGGCTTGGGCTGTGGAGGACAGAGTGGATACCTACAAGAAGACAGGGCTCTTTTTTTTTTGGCTTTTTTTTTTTTTGGCTTTTCAGGGCTGCATCCTTGGCATATGGAGGTCCCCAGGCTAGGGGTCAAATCGGAGCTACAGCTGCTGGCCTACGCCACAGCCACAGCCACGCCAGATCTGAGCTGCATCTGCAACCTACACCACAGGTCACGGCAACGCCGGATCCTTAACCTACTGAGTGAGGCCAGGGATCGAACCCGCATCTTCATGGTTCCTAGTCGGATTCATTAACCACTGAGCCACGACGGGAACTCCAAGACAGAGCTTTTTTAAGAAGGTGTAAGTGGGAGGCAAGGATGCTGAGCAAGCTGTACATGTTCAGTGAAATCACGTATTGAAAGCACTTGTTTCTGGGCCAAGTTCATATGCTCACAGATCATTAGCACTTTTATTCCTTTTCAACAAATATTTTGGCTAACAGTGAGCCCATCTTCCTTTGATGATAATAGTTTGAAGGATGGTGGAACACGATTTTTTTTTTTTTTGGTCTTTTTGTCTTTTCTAGGGCCGCATCTGCTGCGTATGGAGGTTCCCAGGCTAGGGGTCTAATCGGAGCTGTAGCTGCCAGCCTACGCCAGAGCCACAGCAATGCGGGATCCGAGCCGCGTCTGCAACCTACACCACAGCTCACGGCAACGCTGGATCCTTAACCCACTGAGCAAGGCCAGGGATCGAACCCACAACCTCATGGTTCCTAGTCAGATTTGTTAACCACTGAGCCGCAACGGGAACCCCTGGAACATGATTTTTTTAAAAAAGCCCTATAAGTTCCCTGGTGGCCCGGCAGTTAAGGATTCAGTGCTGTCGCTGCTATGGCTGGGGTTCAATCCCTGGCCCGGGAACTTCTGAATGAGGCGGACATGGCCCCCCCAAAATCCCCTACATTTCTTTTTTGACTGATAGAAACAAATCACTGTCCACATCATCACAAGAAGGATCCCACCTTAGATTCTCTGTCTGGAGAATGAGCTATAGGGAGTTCCCGCTGTGGTTCAACAGAAATGAACCTGACTACTATGCATGAAGACGCAGGTTCGATCCCTGGCCTTGTTCAGTGGGTTAAGGATCCGGCATTGCCGTGAGCTTTAGTGTAGGTCATAGTCATGGCTCAGATCTGGTGTTGCTGTGGCTGGGGTGTAGGCCAGCAACTACAACTCTCATTCGACCTCTAGCCTGGGAACCTCCACATGCCTCGGGCGCAGCCCTAAAAAGTAAAAAATAAAATAAAAGAGCTGTAAATTAAGTCAGAGGGAGTTCCCGTCATGGCTCAGTGGGTTAAGAACCCAACTAGTATCCACAAGATGTGGGTTCAATCCCTGGTCTCGCTCAGTGGGTTAAGGATCCTGCATTGCTGTGGCTGTGGCATAAGCTGGCAGCTGCAGCTCCAGTTTGACCCCTAGCCCAGGAACTTCCATATGGGGCGGGTGTGGCCCCAAAAAGACAGAAAAATAAAATTAAATAAAAATAAAATTAAATAAAAAAATAAAATGTCAGAGATCAGACTTTATAAACCAAAGAAAGGTTGGCTGTTACGTTTCTGACCCTTGCTTCGTGTTTCAAATCCTTATTATGAGCATCAGCTGGCAAAGGAAATGTTTCTGAAAACAGAGTCTTTGGGTAAACAGTAGACCGGACCACAGCTTAGAGCTTAGATGGAGGTAGAAGTTTTTACTTTAAAAACAAAATGCGTCTGGAGTTCCTGTCGTGACGCAGTGATTAACGAATCCAATTAGGAACCATGAGGTTGCGGGTTTGATCCCTGGCCTTGCTCAGTGGGTTAAGGATCTGGTGTTGCTATGAGCTGTGGTGTAGGTTGCAGAAGCAGCTCAGATCCTGCATTGCTGTGGCTCTGGTGTAGGCCAGTGGCTACAGCTCCAATTCGACCCCTAGCCTGGGAACCTCCATATGCTGTGGGAGCAGCCCTAGAAAAGGCAAAAAGACAAAAATAAATAAATAAATAAATAAACAAAAGGTGTCTATACCTTTAAATCCATTTGGTTAAATTGCTGATTCGATAAACAAATACAGAAGAGACTGGAAAATGGGGTGTGAACTCCAAGACAGCAAAGAGGGCTGTGAACTTCAAGGATGTTTATGGAGCAACTGCTGAAACCAGCTTTGCAAAGGGCCAAGTCTCCACCAGGTAATAAGAGGGCTGCCACGTCGGGAGCCCAGCAGGATTTATGACGTTAATTAAGTTCACCAGATTCCAACTCCCTGAATAACCCGGTCAGCGGCCTGAGGTTACAAATGAAGTCTCCGCACCCACATCAGTGCCTGGGGCCCGAGGCTCACCACCTCTCACGGAAACAGCTCCAAGGGTCTCTAGCCCTAGGCCCTGCCCTCCCCACCCACCCCCCTGCTCCACCATTCCTACCTCCCCCTCCTCTCACTGGGCACTTCTGCACTAAACTTTTTCATTCTCTTCTTCCAGTCCTATGAGATGAAACCCCCTTGTGTGTCCCATCCTTCAAAGAGGACCAAGTGACACAGGCCAGCAAAGAGCAGGCTCTGCTCCCCAGTATACACACCTGAGGGACTCACTGCTATATTCACATCAAATGCCTCTTTATTCATGAATAAAGCTGGGGGAGTTCCCGTCGTGGCTCAGTGGTTAACAATTCCGACTAGGAACCATGAGGTTCGATCCCTGGCCTCGCTCCGTGGGTTAAGGATCCGGCATTGCCATGAGCTGTGGTGTAGGTTCCAGACACAGCTCGGATCCCGCATTGCTGTGGCTCTGGTGTAGGATGGAAGCTGTAGCTCCGATTAGACCCCTACCCTGGGAACCTCCATATGCCTCGGGAGCAGCCCAAGAAATGGTAAAAAGACAAAAAAAAAAAAAGGAATAAATGTGGGAAGTGACTCACCAGTTGTGCTCAAAAGCCATTGGTGGAGTTCCCATCATGGCTCATCGAGTTACGAACCCAACATAGCATCCATGAGGATGTGGGTTCAATCCCTGGCCTCACTCAGCGGGTTAAGGATCCGGCATTGCCACAAGTGTGGTGTAGGTTGCAGACACGGCTCAGATCTGGCGTTGCTGTGACTGTGGCCTAGGCCAGCAGCTGCAGCTCTGATTCAACCCCTAAGCTGCGAATTTCCATATGCCATGTGGTGACCCTAAAAAGAAAAAGAAATTACCATTTCAAAAGTTGTTGGTGTCAGTTAAGTAACAAAGAACCAAAATCACAGTGGCTCAAATAAGACAGAGGTTAAATTTTTCCCTCATGTAAAAAGAAGTCCAAGGCAGCCAGTCTAGGGTTAATACAGCAGCACCATAGCCACCCATGATCCAGGCTCCTCAATCCTGCTCTCTGCTATCATTAACATGAGGGTCACATCCAAGAGTCACCTCATGATGCCAAGACAGTTACTGCAGCTCCAGACATCACATCCACATCCCAGGCAGCAGGAAGTAAAAAGGGGCAAGGGCAAAAGAGCATGCCTCCCAGTTAATTCGGCCTGCTTTAAAGAGCCTTCCCAGAAATCTCACCCAATAACTTTTTTTTCCTTTTCGGCCGCCAGGTGGCACATGGAGTTCCTGGGCCAGGGATCAGATCTGAGCCACAGTTGGAACCTACACCACAACCTACTGAGGCAGGGGATCTAACTGGAGTCCCAGTGCTCCCAAGATGTCACCAATCCTGTTGCACCACAGCAGAAACTCTCCAATAATTTTTGCTTGCACCTTACTGGCCTCTTTCTAAGAGGCTAGGAAATGTGGTATTATAAAAAGTTCATAAACTGGAGTCCCCTGGTGGCCTCTCGGTAAGGATCTGGAGTTGTCACTGCTGTGGCTCAGTTTCTATTCCTGGCCTAGTAACTTCCGCATGCTGCGGGGTGGGGTTCGGTGGGGGAGCCCATTGACATAACCAACACTTTCAGCTTTCTGTTGCTAAAGAAGACGGGGAGGGGGCGTATAGATTTTGGATAAGCAAATAGCAGCCTTGGACACAACTGCTTGAGAGCTAAACAGAAGTAAAGGAATAGAGCCTCAAACTAATTTCCCACTTGGTTTATTGTGGGGAGGCCATAAGAGAAGAATAATACAAGTCCCTAAACAGGAGTTCCCGTCGTGGCACAGTGGTTAACGAATCCGACTAGGAACCATGAGGTTGCGGGTTCGGTCCCTGCCCTTGCTCAGTGGGTTAATGATCCGGCGTTGCCGTGAGCTGTGGTGTGGGTTGCAGACGTGGCTCGGATCCCGCGTTGCTGTGGCTCTGGCGTAGGCCGGTGGCTACAGCTCCGATTTGACCCCTAGCCTGGGAACTTCCATATGCAGCAGGAGCGGCCCAAGAAATAGCAACAACAACAACAAAAAAGACAAAAGACAAAAAAAAAATCCCTAAACAGTGATTATAGCATCAAAAATAAGGCCGTGCCCGACATTCTCAGTCCATTCTATACCTAAGATGGGATGCTATTTTCTCTCTCTTTTTTTTTTTTTTTGGTTTTTAGGGCCACACCCACGGTATATGGAGGTTCCCAGGCTAGGGATCGAGTCGGAGCTACAGCTGCCAGCCTACACCACAGCCACAGCCATGCCAGATCCAAGCTGCATCTGCAACCTACACCACAGCTCACAGCAACGCTGGATCCTTAACCCACTGAGCAAGGCCAGGAGTCGAACCTAAAACCTCACGGTTCCTAGTCAGATTTGTTTCCACTGTGCCACGACGGGAACTCCTTGTTTGCTTTTCTCCTTGAAACAGCTTACATGAGAACCCTGTTTCTAGTCTTTCTGGACCACAGCCTGCACATTGTGGACCCAAGTTGATCAGACTGGAAAGCCAAGCTAAGATGAGGGACCCCACAATGTCCCGTGATGACCAGCATGCTTTGTTTTTAAAAGAGCTGCTGACTTGCCTTTTTTTTTTTTTTGGAGGCGGTGGGGGGGCTGCCCCTGCAGCATATGGAAGTTCCCAGGGCCAGGGATGGAACGCATGCCGCGGCAGTGGCAACACCAGATCCTTAACCACTAGGCCACCAGGGAACTCCATGTCTGTCTTTTGGAGCTGGCACATCTGCCTCCAATAAAGAAAATCCAGAGCTGACATTCATGATGCTTCAGGCTCTACAAATGGAGGCAAGAACCAGACTCTAGGAGCAAAGAAAGCTAAAACTTAGAGCGAAAGAGGGAGGCAAATAACCACACATCTGTTAGGAAAGAACATTTCAAAGGTAGGAGAAAACTTTGAGACAGCTTAACATTATGCTTAAGAGCTTAGGGTCTGGAGTAGCGGGACCCGGCTTCCAGGGCCCGAACCTCCGGAGGTGTGACCTCGGACAATTGACCTTCCCGAGCCTCAGTTTCCTGATCCATAAAATGGAACAATAATAGATAATCGTCGTAAAATAGGACCTATTCACGAAATGAAATCATCCAAGCACAGCCCTTGGCCCAGTGCCTGGCTCCTGGTCCAGGGCCAGGGCACCCCCAAACATCAGCGATTACTGCTATTTGCTTAACAACTATAGTGATCCGAAGGGCATTGACCTGCTCTGTACGGCACGGAAGGTTTTAGCGCAGGACTCTACAAACAGCTTCAACATCATTATTATCGTTGTCGGTGATGAAGGAAATATCCAGAAAGGGTTTCCTCTTTCCACAGGCAATGAAAAACACCTCCTCTGGATCTGGTTTCCTCCTGCGTGAACCTTCCAGAGTGAGCCTCCGGGCCTCAGGGGAGAAGCAGGACACAGCAGCCCCCATGGGGACGCTTGAAGGTCCCGAGCTTCGGAGCCTGCCTGGCATCTGCGACTCCCTCCCTGATGACCTGCAGGGCCCATCTGGGTTCACGGGCTCCAAGGTGGCTTCTCCTCGCTCCTTTCTGGGTCCAGCCTCCTCTGAGCCTTGTGATGGGTTTTCAGGGACATCTGTCGGCGAGCAGGCCCCATTGGCCTCCAATCAGCAGGAAGGGAACACACAGAGGATGTGGGGATGGGGCGGGAGGCCTGGCACGGAATACCCTGCTTCCAGTAGAATGGCAAAGGCCTGAATTTCTGGCAGAGGGCACTAGTTTCTGAGGCTCCTGCCAGCCAATTGGATCTGTGTCCCCACGGAAAATTCCACGTTACAGAAAGCACGGCCAGTGAGGTGGAAGTCTCAAGCAGGGAGCCCCGGGACACATGGCTTTGCCCTCCTGCAGCCCTGTGACTGTGGCTGAGTTCCTTCCCTCCCGTGTGCCTCAGTTTCCCCAACAGGAATATTTAGGGGGTTGATGAGAACTGTGGCTCTAAACTCTAAACATGTATCAGGAGTTCCCGACGTGGCACAGTGGAAACGAATCCAACTAGGAACCATGAGGATGTGGGTTCAATCCCTGGCCTCGATTAGTGAGTTAAGGATCTGGCATTGCCGTGAGCTGAGGTGTAGGTTGCAGACTCAGCTCGGATCTGGCATGGCTGTGGCTGTGGCTGTGGCTGTGGTGTAGGCCGGCAGCTCAGCTCCGATTCGACCCCTAGCCTGGGAACCTCCATATGCCGCAAATGTGGCCCTCGAAAAGACAAAAAAATAAAAATAAAAATAAAATAAATGTGTATCAGCAAAGCTTGTTACAAAGACAGAGTCCAAAACACACACCCCAGAGTTCCCAAGGTGGCTCAACGGGTTAAGGACACAACATACTGTCTTTGAGGATGCGGGTTCGATCCCTGGCCCTGCTCAGTGGGTTAAGGATCTGATACTGTTGTAAGCTGTGGCGTAGGTCACAGGTATGGCTTGGCTCTCTTGTGGCTATGGCTGTGGCTGTGGCATAGGCCATGCAGCTCTGATTCCACCCCTAGCCCAGAAACTTCCATATGCCTCAGATTTGGCCCTAAACTACCCCCCACCCCATAAATTCAGACTCAGATGGACACAGAGGGCCCAGGAACCCACCTGAGCCTCCTCCCAGGGGACAGGGCTTCACTGGCTGCCCTTCAGCTGGTGGTTTCAGGCATCCCAGAGTCTCACTCTGAGCATGACCCTTTCCTGGGAGAATCAAAGGGAGAGGAGGGTCCAAGAAGAGAGCAAATCAAAGGCAGGGGGTCCCAGAGGCCCTGGCCTGGTGGCTTCTGTCTGCACACGACCCACAGCAAGCCCACGCAGACCTGCTGAGTACCGCCCGCCCACCTTCCCGGCACCAGCAGGGCAGCTGCCAAACGCAGGCGCTGCTGGGAGCAGCACCTTCTGGAAATTGGTCTCCTTGCCTTTCCTGCTGAAAAGTCCTTACCTTTGAGATTTTCAGAAATCTGAAAGGAACAGCTCTCTGGAGACATGCCCTGTCAGTAAGGAAGTCAGGGCTTTTCCTTTCCAAGGAGGATGCACGGCAAGACGACACTCAAAGGCAGGCACGCACTGTCCTGTAGAAGCCGGGAGTGGGGGGGGCCGGCCTGGATGGGAGTGACCTCCCTGCCTCGCTCCCAGGGGCCCTTCTGCCCTCCGCTACCCCTCCACCCCTCACTCTGCTCCATCACCAGCATTCAGTGACACCTGGGAGGTGGTCCATGGGCTTTGCAGGTTTCACTCCATCTAATCCGCACAACGACCCCATGAGGTAGTCAGCATCCTTGTTCCCATTTCACAGATAAGGTTACTGAGACGTAGAGAGGTTCAGTAATTTGCCCAAGGTGACCCAGCTAAGAATTGGTGGAGCCAGATTTGCAATGAGCGGTGGAGCTCCCAGAGGCTGATCTCTGAGATCCGCAGGTCTCCCTGCCTCACCTCTGCAGCCCCAAGGCGGACCAGCTCCACCGGGGGCCACCAGACCCTCCATCCTGGTCTAAATCTGAAGCCCACACACAGACCCCTGTAGTTCATAAAGCACATCCAGGGAGTTCCCGTCAGGGCTCAGCAGAAACAAATCTGACTAGTATCCATGAGGATACGGGTTCGATCCCTGGCCTCACTCCGTGGGTTAAAGATCCTGCGTTCCCGTGAGCAGCGGGGTAGGTGGCAGATGCAACTGGGATCCTGCATTGCCATGGCTGTGCTGTAGGCTGGCAGCTACAGCTTGGAATAGACCCCTGGCCTGGAAACCTCCACAGGCTGCAGGTGTGGCCCTAAAAAAACTAAATAAATAAATATATCAATCAAGCATGTCCAGGAACCTTGAGGGGCGGGGGAGTGGGCACAGGTTGGGACAAAGAATAAGTATTTGCTGCAAAGCTTCCACCCCGAGGCTCTGTGCCTCCTTCGGGGAGCCCCCTGAGAGCACTTTTACACACGCACGCACACACTCATATATGTGCATGCTCTCTCTCACGTATATACAAACTCACGCAACACATATGCTTTGTTCACACACTCAGGCACATTCGCACTCACACAAACTCATGCAGCCTCACACTCACACCCACACGAGACATTCATGGTCCACAAACACCCTCACATACACACCCACACACCTGTGCAGACACGCTTGCACACGTTCACACGCTCCCAATGCACACTCATCCTCGCGCAGTCACATGCATCCTCATGCTCACGCATGAATTTACTCACATGCACACACATCTGTGTATTCACATGCACACCAACTGCCACCCACTCCCAGATGGTTGATTTGTCCTCAAGCTGCTAATGGCCGTGGGTGGTCAGTTGTCAGACGGCAGGTGCAAGGAGGACCTGTGGGCCGTGGGGACTGGGCAGATGGGAAGAGCATCCCCCTTGCCCCAGCCCTGTCTTGCCTGGACCTGGGTCCTGGCCCCCGGCAGGCCTGAGCCCATCCTGATTTTCCCTGGGTTCTCTGAATACTTTTTCCCCCCAGTGAAGCTGCGATTTGTGGAGGACTCACACTGTGCGCCTGGACGCCTCGCCAGGAGTCCCGCTGGACAGCCTGCGGCTCTGGAGGTGGATGCCGTGCCAGCCCCGCTTCACTCAAGAGGCAGTGGAGAGCAAGCCACTGTGAATTGTTGACAACTGCACCGCTCGGCTCCCAGGTGTCCCAGCCGCGCCCCCTGTGACCTCGCTGCACGCCAACTCCCTGGGACTCGGCAGGGTTCACTGCCACCTTCACACCCACAGCCCATCCCTGAGTAGAGGGGAGAGAGGGAGGAGCTTCCCATCAGCCCGCTAGGGGCCTCCCATCCCCCCCGGCCACCGCCACCATCACCATCCCCTCCCCCCCAATCACCATCGCTGTCCTGCCAGACCCCGGCAGAGGAGAGAAGGGCCCCCTGGCGATCTCCAGGAGCCCTGCCAAGAAAAATGCGGGCGGCTGGGCGGGCAAGGACACACTCGCTGTTTTCGTTTTCAAGGAGACAGCGCATCTTGGATCGCGCCAGTGCTGCCTCGAGTCATATAAAATGATAGGCTCCTTCTGAAGGGCAGTTTGATCATATATCTGGAAAGCCTTTAAAACGTGCATGCACGGGCACATGTTTTAGCCCATTAATTCCACGTCTAGGAGATGTATCCTAAGGAAATATTTGCACAGGGGAGCAAAGATGTAGGCGCAAGGATGCTTGCCGCTGCCCTGTTTAAAACGGCAAGGAATGGAAATCAGCCCGAGTAGCCAAAAATAGGGAACAGTCCAAATAATCATAATAGACCCAAACAATAGGGTATTATGTGACCACACAAAAAAACCTGTCATGTAATTATTGGCATAGACACAATCTATTTCTGAGTTTAAGACGAGCTGTAATAACTTGCTTACACTTGATACCATTTCCATCAAAATCTTTTTCAATAAACAAAGATCGCGAAGTGTATGGATCAGACTGTGAACACAGATTATCAATGGAGAATAAAGCCACTGGTGAGTTTTCATTTTTTCCTTTTTGTATTTTCAGATTTTTTTTGAAAATTGACCTTCAACAAAGATGAATTTTTTTCAATCATATGTACATATTATTATATTGGTTTGACTTTACATGAAATATTCCTGAAAGACTACACAAGAATTGGTGACATTGGCACCTCTGGTAACAAAAAGTCCGTGGCTAAGGGTCAGGACATGTGGAAGGAAATTTTTTCCCTCTGTGCCATTGTAATCTTTGAATTTTGAATTATTCAAGTTTATCTCTTTTCACAAATATAAACAAAATGGAGTTCCCCTCATGGCTCAGTGGTTAACAAATCTGACTAGGAACCGTGAGGATGCGGGTTCAATCCCTGGCCTTGCTCAGTGGGTTAAGGATCCGGCGTTGCTGTGAGCTATGGTGTAGGTTGCAGACGCGGCTCGGATCCCACGTTGCTGTGGCTGTGGCATAGGCCAGCGGCTATAGCTCTGATTAGACTCCTAGCCTGGGAACCTCCACATGCCAAGGGTGTGGCCCTAGAAAAGACAAAAAAAATATATATATATATATATATATACACACATATAAACTAAGTTTACATTTTGAAACAAAAAACAAAATATTTAAGGAGGATTTTCAACATTTCACAACTCCTTTCTTTCTCTCTCTCTCTCTCTCTTTTTTTTTTTTTTTGGTGCGCCTGCAGCACATGGAATTTCCAGGGCCAGGGATTGTTGGACCCCAGCCACAGCAGTGACCCACGCCACAACAGTGACAACACCAAGTTCCTAACCGCTAGGCCACCAGGGAACTCCATAAATGCCATTTTTGTGCAGCAGTGATTGGAAGGAGACTGTATCAAAGTCACAAACTCAGATACCTAAAGGAGTCAGGAAGATAAATGAGGGACAGAGCAAGAGTGAACAATAGGGAATGGTGGGGACTGGGGCAAACCAGAAAGCAGGGGCCCTCTCTATGTGGCAACAGGATTCTGCTCTGGCTGCTCAGGCCATCCATAAAAGTCAAATATCGGAGTTCCCGTAGTGGTGCAGCAGAAACAAATCCTACTAGGAACCATGAGGTTGCGGGTTCAATCCCTGGCCTTGCTCAGTGGGTTAAGGATCCACCATTGCCATGAGCTGTGGTATGGGTCATGGACGCGGCTCGGATGTGGCATTGCTGTGGCTGTGGTGTAGGCCAGCAACAACAGTTCCGATTAGATCCCTAGGCTGGGAACCTCCATGTGCCGCTGGTGCAGCCCTAAAAGGACAAAAGACCAAAAGACAAAAAAAAAAAAGTCAAATATCCAGGTTTCCTATGCATTTTCTCACTTTAAAAATATGTGCTGCCCTCCCCCTCCAAGAAAACAAGGCACAGGCTCCAGTTTGCCATCCCCACTGCATTGCTGTGAATGTTCTTGTTAAGAGCCGCAGGGAACTTCAGGGAGCGACAACTTTCCCAGAGTCAGAGGACAGTTTCCCGGGGCACAGACTAAAAGCCAGCATCCCCACTTCAGTTCCAACAGCAGTTAGTGAACAGTGACTTCGAGGGAGGTGACCGTTTACAGGCAGCCAGGCTTTTGGAGAGGCATCAGCATTTTAAGAGCCTGAGCCTGAACTCTGAAGCCATTTAAGAGTAGAATTAGGAGTTCCCATCTTGGTGCAGTGGTTAACGAATCTGACTAGGAACCATGAGGTTGCGGGTTCCATCCCTGGCTTTGCTCAGTGGGTTGAGGATCCAGGGTTTCCGTGAGCTGTGGTGTAGGTGTAGGTCGCAGACGCGGCTCGGATCCCGCGTTGCTGTGGCTCTGGTGTAGGCCAGCGGCTACAGCTCAGATTCAACCCCTGGCCTGGCAACTTCCATATGCCATGAGTGCGGCCCTAAAAAGCAAAAAAACAAAATAAAAATTATATCTCCATAAAGCATTTTTTGGCTCCTCCCCCAGCCTGTGGAAGGTCCCAAACCCACACCACAGCAGTGACCCAAGCCACAGCACTGACAACACTTAATCCTTAACCTGTGCACCACAAAGGAACTCCTCAATACAGCTTTTTTTGTTAATGGCACACTCTCAGCATGTGGAAGCCCCCCAGCCAGGGATTAAATCCAAGTCTCAGCTGAAACCTATGCCACAGCTGCTGCAATGACAGATCTTTTAAACCACTTTGCTGGACTGGGAATCAAACCCTCATCCTTGAGGCCACTCAAGCCACTGAAGTTGGATTCTTTTTTTTTTTTTTTTTGTCTTTTTGCTATTTCTAGGGCCGCTCCCGCGGCATATGGAGGTTCCCAGGCTAGGGGTCGAATCGGAGCTGTAGCCACCGGCCTACGCCAGAGCCACAGCAACTCAGGATCCAAGCCACGTCTGCAATCTACACCACAGCTCACGGCAACGCCGGATCGTTAACCCACTGAGCAAGGGCAGGGACTGAACCCGCAACCTCATGGTTCCTAGTCGGATTCGTTAACCACTGTGCCACAACGGGAACTCCTGAAGTTGGATTCTTAACCCACTGTACCACAGCAGGAACTCCTAAAGCTATTTTTTTTTTTTTTTTGGTCTTGTTAGGGCCACACCCATGGCATATGGAAGTTCCCAGACTAGGGGTTGAATCGGAGCTGCAGCTGCCAGCCTACACCATAGCCACAGCAACATGGGATCCAAGCCACATCTTCAACCTACACTGCCGCTCACAACAACACCAGATCCTTAACCCACTGAGTGGAGTCAGGAATCGAACCTGCGTCCTCATGGGTATTAGTCGGGTTTGTTATCTCTGAGCCACAACAGGAACTCCTCCTAAAGCTATTTTTGAATGCACAGATTTCAACATGGATGAACCTAGAGTTTATGATACTAAGTAAGTCAGACAGAGAAAGACAAATATCCGAAGTTGATATTGCTTATATGTGGAATCTAAAAAAGTGATACAGGAGTTCCCATTGTGGTGCAGCAGAAATGAATCTACCTAGGAACCATGAGGATGCAGGTTCAATCCATGGCCTCAGTGGGTTTAGGATCCAGTGTTGCTGTGGCTGTGGTGTAGGCCAGCAGCTCTAGCTCCAATTGAACCCCTAGCCTGGGAACTTCCATACACCACGGGTGCGGCCCTAAAAAAACAAACCAACAAAAAAATACCTGGTGGGTCAATGACCACACGCTCACATTCGTTTATTCCCTAGTTCGTTGTCACAACCACAGGACTCACTTTTGACCAATTGGGAAGCCTGGGGCTGTAGGTGACTTGCTCAAATCAGTTAGTGAAACAGGGGTCAGAATTAGAGCTACTTGCCCCTCCCTCCATCTCCTCCTGGGAAGCTTCTCCCGGGCCCCGCCCTCATCCCTCAGACCTGTAGGATGCCACACAGCTGAGGGTCCCCACATACCCCAGTTGCCCTTGATCCACACCCATGGGACCCCACCTGCCCACCAAGCCTGCCTGGCTTTGCCCTGACTTCAGCATCTCTGGAGCCCTGGCTTCTGTGCCCAGGCTATCGGGTACCTCCTCCTCTAAGAGGTACACCTCAGAACAAGATGGGAACATCATCCTGAGAAGACCCAGCAGGGTGGCTATGGGGAACAAAGGCCAGGAGGCAGCCAAGTGGTGTCCAGGCAGGAGCAAAGGGTGGGAGTTTTCAGGACATCAGCACCCCATGGACAAAGAGCCCTGACCCAAAGTGCTCAGGCCAAACTGCCCTATGGCCACAGCCACCCAGCAGGGATCACACAAGGGCAGTCCCACTCTCCCTGAGAGAGCCACACTCTGACCATTGCCAGGGCCATGGGCACAGCTCTTTCCCTCCTGCTCTCCCTCCCAGACAGGCACCAAGGCCTGTCCAGCTGACCTCTCTCTGGGAACCACCCCTTCTCCTGTTCTCCACCCAATGAGCTTCCAGAGTGGCTTCAAGATCCACTTCTGAGCCAATCAACATCCCTGGTCCTAGCAATTGGCTCAGGGTAGTCACCTGACCTCAATGCATCCAATCAGAGTACATCTAGAGATTCCTGCCTGGAATATGAACACAAAGGCTCTGTTTATCACCAGATCTCGGTGAGGCCCCCAGCACCTGACACCCATCTTGGGGCCAAAAGAAGAGTCTGCAACAATACCCCCCCAAAAAAAACAATAAAAAGCTGCAGACTGCAAAAACACCCCCCAAAAAAACAAATCAACAACAACAGCAAAAATCAGACTGAAAAGCTGAGACTGGAAAGCTGAGTCCTAATCAGGGGTTTGCATCTTGATCAGGCCTTGCCTGAAGGAACCACTGGATTGTGTAGTTCAAAGAGCCTAAAAATCCTATTCTGCTGAAGCAAGTTAATTTGGGTTTTCTATTACCTACCACCAGGAGAATCCTGTATGAGACATGGCAGAGCTGTCAGATGCACACCCAAGATGACTGTCTGACCCTCCTACTGCTCACATCAAAAGCCAAGGCCAGGAGTTCCCTTGTGGCAAGGTTAAGTAAAGGATCCCGCGTTGTCACTGCAGCAGCCCAGGTTGCTGCTCTGCTGTGAGCTCAGTCCCTGGCTGGGGAACTTTCACATGCCATGGGTGCGGCCAAAAAAAAAAAAAAAACCCAAGGACAAAGGCCCCCACCCATCCACACACATCCACACACGGATGCCACACACAGCACTGGGTAGACTTTTATTTTAAAGTCAAAGGCACAGCCTGGATGGGCTGAGGCAGTGACAGTGGATGCCCAGCCCAGACCCCCAAGGCCCCACCCCCAGCTAGGGGCTGCTGTGCCAAAGGAGAGGGGATGGGTGAAAAGGGGGCCTCCCCTTTTAGGGGTTTGCCTACCTCCTTCTTAGCCCCAAAAGGGGAGAAGCAGGTGACATAAAGTGAGGCAGCTATGCTTCAGGGGGTCCCCCAGGGCCTCTAGCTGAGCCCCCCAACACAGGTCTTTGGTGGACGTAATTGCACAGACAGTCCATAAAGTGACAGCTTGAAGGGTGTTCCCTCCCAAGAGCAGGACCTCAGGGGAGGGCAGGAGAGAGGTCCCAGTTTCTCCCTGTGGCAACTCAGTGCTTAGAAATGGAGGAGGAGCCCTTCCCTGCTGGGGCGGCCCCTGGGGGGGAAGTGCCTTCCACCAGATGAGGCTGGATCTTGGCAGAGGGCCCCCAACACCCCACTCCCCAGCAGGCCCCCTCCCTCCCTGCATCTCTAACTCTATCTGGTAAGACATAAAAAAAATTCTCTGCTTATAAAAATACTTCTGCTCTGTCTGGGGGTGGGGTGGGAGGAAGGGGAGCGGAAGGTAACAATCTGGGAATGGGGCCGGGCAGATGCAGGAGCCCCCGGGGGCAGTGAGCTGGCCTCCTAGATCACAGACCCGACGGGAGAGGGGGGTCACAGTGGCCGGGGCTAGGAAGGGGGCAGCGGACCGTTGGCTCGTCGGGGGGCTCCCTTGGCGGCGGGAGCGCGGCCCGGGGCGGCGGGCGCGGGGGAGACGCGGCGGGATGTGGCGGCGCTCCGCAGCTTCTGCTTCCGCCGCTTGGCCAGAGGCGCGTTCTCCACGCTCTTCAGGAAGAAACCCTCGCGTTTGCCCCGGTTGAATGCCTGGCAGAAAGGAAAGGCTAAGTCCCACAGGCCAGCCTCGACTTCCAAATCCTAGCTTTGGCCCCCCATCCCTTCCCCCTAGGTCAGAGCCAGCAGGTCTTTGGCTTCCAACCTCTGGAAAGGTCAGGGCCCCCCGACAGGTCAGAGGCCGGGACTCAGTGGAACTCAACCTTCCGGGACTCTGCGGAGTCGCCTCCCAGAGGCCCCGCCTCTCCAGGCTTAGTCCCCCACCCATCTCAGGCCCTGCGCCTCACCATGAAGGTGGCATTGAGCCCAGAGCGCACGGCGGGCCCCGAGGACTCCAACACGTCCGGCGTCCGGAGCGGGGGCGAGGAGCGCGCGCTGCCGTCCTGCAGCCACGAGCTGCCCCGCAGCCCCTCGAGCTTCAGCCGCTTGGCGGGGTCCACAGTCAGGAGCCCTGGGGGAGCAGGGCAGGGAAGTGTTGGGACCTGGCCGTGTGTAGAGGCTGCGCCCCAGAGAGATCTCAACAGCCCGCTCTCCTCCCCGACAAGTCCCCCACCAGAACACCTGACCCAGTGGCAATCCCTGTCCCATCATCACCCCGTGGCTTCCCCCTCCCCAACCATGACGTGTGACCTACGGCTCCGCACCTCGGACCAGCTCCTTGGCTTCCTCAGACACGCCCTGCCAGGCCTCCCCGTCAAGGGAGAAGCGCCCCTCGCGGATCTTGCACATGATCTCGGCCGCCTGGCTCTGCCCGCCCTGGCCTGAGGCCCCCTGGAAGGGGACCTGGCCTGACAGCATCATGTACTAGGGGGGTGAGGGGGAAAGTGAGACCGGTCCAGGCTAAGGGGCCAGTGGAGGCCGGGAGACTGACTTCTCAGCCCACCGCAGGACCATTCATCCTCTCGGCCAGGGTAACTTGTGAGGCGCATGCGTGATGAACACTGACTTCAAACCTCCAATACTTGGATGCCTGGACCCCAGACCCAGAGAGACCCCGCTGCTGTATTAGGACGACCTCTGACCCCAGGCTCAGACCAAATCTTCCCACCCCCGCCAAGCTCAGAGGACCCTGACATCTCCACGGGGACCCCGTCCCATACCAGAATGACGCCGAGACTCCAGAGGTCGCAGGATTCGTCGTAGCCTTGCTGCGCCAGCAGCTCGGGGGCCGCGTACTGCAGCGTGAAGCAGGGCGTCTGCATGGGCCCCGCGGGGCTCTGCGGGCGCAGCCGCGCGAACCCGAAGTCGATTATCTTAACTGGGGCTCCAGGCGTGTCATCGGCGTAAAGGATGTTCTGTGAGGGCGGCGAGGCGGCCGTCAGAGACGGGCCCTCCTCGCCGAAGCCCTCCCGGTCCACCGAGGCCCCAATCCCACCTCGGGCTTGAGGTCGCGGTGCACCACTCCCGCCTCCTCGTGCATGAAGCTCACGGCCGACACAAGGCTGCGCAGGATCTGGCTCGCCTCGGACTCGCTGAAGTGCCGCTTCTTGCGGATGTGCTCCAGCAACTCCCCACCCTGCAGCAGCTCCAAGACCAGGTACGTGTGCAGCTGCGGGTGGCAGGGCGGGCCACGGTCACCACCAGGTCACGCATCACCTCTGGCCCGGGCCAGGCCCCACCCACGAGGAGCCAGATCCCGCTCTGCGGTCACCACCAAACCCCTTCCCCAGCCTCAGGCCCCGCCCACGTTAGCGTGCTGACCTCAAGACCACCCCAAGAACCACCTTCAAGTTCTACTACCCTCCCCCCCACTGTTTTCCAGGCCCACGTTCCATTGGTCACCTTAAAACCCCGCCCCCATAAATTCCCTTCCCCCTCACACGCCCTCCAATTCCGTTCCCTTGGCCATCCTCAGCCCTGCCTTCAGGCCTTCAGGCCCTATTTCCCTCAAATCCCTCCTCCCTGGCGCCAGGTCTTCAGGCACCCGCACCGACCCTCAGGCCCCTCCCACGGCGCTCTCAGGCCCCGCCTCCCAGCATCCTCCCCTCATCCTCCTGCGCCCCTGCGTTCCGCCCCGGCCCAAGAAGGCGTCACCTGGTCGTGATGCACTTCGTGCAGCTTCACTACGTTGGGGTGCGACTGGCACAGCCGCAGGGCGGCCACTTCGCGCTGCGTATTCGCCTCCAGCCTGGGGGCGGGGGAGGTGGGTCAGGACAGCCGCCCTCCGGCCCCGCCCTCCCGGAATCCCCTCCTCCTGGCCCCGCCCACCCCGGGTCAGCCCACCTGCGGCTGAGGATCTTGACCGCGAACTCCTGGCCGCTCTGGCGCTGCCGGCAGCGGCGACACACGGAAAAGCTACCCTGGCCCAGCGCGGGCTCCCGCAGGTCCAGCTCATACTGCTGGAAGAAAGGCGAGTCCTGGGGGCGAAGGGGGGCGCGTCAGAGGTCCTACCCAGGAGCCTCGAGGCCATGCCACGCCCCACCTCAGAGAGGAAGTCACAGCGGGCGCCTGGTGAAGTCAGGTCTGGAGTCCCTAAACCCAGATGCCCCCAAGCCCACTTATCCCCATCCTGGCCCAACCCACCTGCATCATGGCGCTCCTGGCCACCGCTGCCCGGCCGGGCCGGTCTCCAGCACCAGCCGCCTCCAGTACATCTGTCATCACCGCGTTGTTGTGGTCAAACAGGATGGAGGGCGCCACGAAGGAGTATCCCTGGCGGGGAAGGGGGGTTGTCAGGGGTGGATGGGCATCCGGGAGCTGGAGATGCAAATGGAGTCCCCAAAGGTCCAGACCCGGCGGAAGACAGATGGGGGCAAAGGAAGGACCCAGGACTGGAGGGTAGAGGGGCTGTTGCTTTTGCATCCCGATGCACACAGGATGCGTGGACATTGTATTCCACCTTGCTCTATGATCTCTTGGGACCATGTCCATCCCCCACCAGTCTGCGACGCCACCTTTCTCATCACAGTGGTCCCCCCTCCCCAAGTACCAAAGACATCAACTGGCACAATGCGGTGGCCCAGAATATGATGGGCAGAAGGCATGAAAGAACGTGGCCTGGCATCACACATGCTTAGCTCATGAGAATTCAACCCTGCCCCCCAGGACAAAAAGTCTTTTTCGTTCCTTTCAAATCAAACTTTGGCCTCCTCTGCAAGGAGGAGCTACTAAGGAAATGTAAAGAGACATCAAAGTTCTTTGCCTTTCCTAAGGATCCCATCCTGGCAATTCAAGAGATTCCCAAGGGTAATTTTAACAATATTTTGTTTTCTCCTAAAAATGCAGTGCCACTGTGCACTAGAATGCAAGCCCCACAGGGTGGGATTTTTGTCTGTCAGGTTTATTGATACGTCCCCAGTGCCCAAATCAGTGCCTGGCACACTAAAGGCACTCCATCCGACTAGAAACCGTGAGGTTGGGGGTTCAATCCCTGGCCTCACTCAGTGGGTTAAGGATCTGGCATTGCCGTGAGCTGTGGTGTAGGTCGCAGACGCAGCTCAGATCCCGAGTTGCTGTGGCTGTGGTGTAGGCCAGCAGTTGTAGCTCCAATTCAACCCCTAGCCTGGGAACCTCCATATGCTGCGGATGTGGCCCTAAAAAGCAAAAAAGAAAAAAAAGAAAGAAAAGAAAGAAAGTAACTACTGATTCACAAGAAAATTTATGCTTCAGGACTGTGAGATCAAGGTTGAAACACTGTGGATCCAGGGATGTTCAAACAGAGCTGTCACTTGTGAGCACCTCATAGAGAGAACTGATCCATCCATAGCTGATACTGACCTAGTATTATTTAATATGTATAGCCCGTGTCCTCCAGGCCAGACCCCCAAGCTGGACAGAGGGACACAAAAATTAAATACACTGGAGTTCCCATCAAGGCTCAGCGGTAACAAACCTGACTAGTATCCATGAGGATGCAGGTTCAATCTCTGGCCCCACTCCGTGGTGTAGGTGTGGTGTGGTGGAGGTCACAGACACAGTTCAGATCTCACGTTGCTATGGCTGTGGTGTAGGCCAGCAGCTGCAGCCCTGATTTGACCCCTAGCCTGAGAACCTCCATATGCCGAAGGTGCGGCCCTTAAAAGACAAAAAAAAAAAAAAAAAAAAATTAAATACACAGTCCCTGCCCTCTGGGAGCTTCCGACCAGGTAAGGCAGTCTCAGGATACGACCAGACAAACCGCTCCAATAGATGTGCTATCTGCAGAGGGCTGGCGCGCAAGGAAAAGGCAAACCAGGGCCAGAGGAGCAGAGACTTTACATGGGGGCAGCGCTGGACAACAAGGCTTGAATTTTACCAGGTGGGCAACTGTGGGGAAGGAACTCCAGGTGGAGGGAACCGCACATGCAAAGCCATCTGTGTCTGGAGGTGTCAAAGCACCGAGGAGAATGATAGTGAATGCCGAGGCTAGGGTGCCAAGCAAAGACCACATCATGCAAGGCCTTAAATGCGAAGCAAAGAGTTTGGCCCAAGCTTCGCAAAGTGGGTGCAGGGGGTCTACGACCCCAAGGAGGGCAAAGCCATAGTACAAACAAGGCCTCTCCTCCTTGCGTCCTCTTAAGCAAGTAAATTTTTTTTTTTTTGTCTTTTCTAGGGCTGCACCTGCTGCGTATGGAGGTTCCCAGGCTAGGGGTCTAATCGGAGTTGTAGCCGCCGGCCTACACCACAGCCACAGCGACGCAGGATCCAAGCCTCGTCTGTGACCTACACCACAGCTCACGGCAACGTCACATCTTTAACCCACGGAGTGAGGCCAGGGATCGAACCTGCAACCTCATGGTTCCTAGTTGGATTCATTAACCACTGAGCCATGATGGGAACTCCCAGCAAGTAAATACTTTAAAACAATATCTTTGCATAATAATAAAGAGATATAATGGAGAAGAAGGGAAATTAGTGTGAAATTTAAAGATAAACCAGGAGTTCCTGTGGTGGCTCCGTGGAAACGAATGACTAGCATCCATGAGGACGCAGGTTTGATCCCTGGCCTCACTCAGTGGGTTAAGGATCCAGCATTGCCCTGAGCTGTGGTATAGGTCACAGACTCGGCTCAGACCTGACACTGCTGTGGTGTAGGCTGGTAGCTATAGTTCCGATTCGACCCTAGGCCTGGGACCCTCCATATGCCATGGTTGAGGTCCTAAAAAGCAAAAAAATAAATAAACAGGAAATTCAAAGGCATGTCCTGTCAGGGAGTCTTTTGTTTTTGTTTTTTTCCCTTTTTAGGTCCACTCTCTTGGCATATGGAAGTTCCTAGACTAGGGGTCGAATTGGAGCCGCAGCTGCTGGCCTATGCAACAGCCACAGCAATGCCAGATCCTTAACCCACTGAGTGGGGCCAGGGATCACACACGCATCCTCATGGATACTAATCGGGTTCATTACCGCTGAGGCACAACAGGAGCTCCCCAAGGAGTCTTTATGACTGAGAACTCCAGGCACCCCATGAGAGGAGAGATCTGGGGGACAGGCTGGGTCCTGAGCAGGACCCAGGGGGTCAGCACTGTGGTTCTGTGAGCTCTCACTCACCTGGAAGATGCGAGGGTCCCCAGGTGGGGGGCTGCCAGGGGGTGAGTAGACAGGCTCCAGCCGGGTAAATTCCTCTGCAAAGTTGCCCACATCCAGCTCTGAGCGGATCTGGGGTCGGAAGGGGGCTGGAATCTTCCTGGCAGCCAGAGCAGCCCAATCCAGACCCTGGAGAAAAGGAATGAGAGCTAAGGGATCAAAGGGCAGGAAGTGGAAACCCCTGTCCGTTCAGGTCATCCTCTCTGGGCAGCTCCTCGGTGAGGCAAAGGTCTCTCTGGTATTTGGGTAGGAAGCGGTTCTTCCTGCCTCTCCAGCTTCTGTTTCCCTCCCTCTGATAACAGGATCCCTATTTCCCTTGGAGAATCACCCTTCTACCACACTCAGCCAATTCTGGGACTGTGAACAGAATCGGCATGCCAAAAAATGCCAATCTCTTTCTCCTACTGGACTTACATCTGGGAGGATTACTGGAACTTCTGAGGACCCCTCAGGGTCTAAAGTGCCCATGGAGAAAAACAGAACCAAGAGACAAAGAAATGCCTAATAACATAGATTCAGCACCTGGATGCAGCCTTGCCTGAAATCAGACCACTTTGCCTTGGACTTGTCATTTATGGCAGCTAAATCATGCCTTTTTATGTTTAAACTAGCATAGCAGAGTCTGTTCATTGCCTGCCCCACATCCAACGTCCATTTTTCCTGTCTTCCTTGGTACTATAGCCCCCATTTTATTGCAGGAAGCAATGGACACAACTAAAAAATAGGGTTTTACAAACTTCCTTGCAATTAGCACTGACTTATTACTTGTAAGCAAAAATTACAAGGTAGGAATGCAGGAAAAGAGCCTCAAGAGGAAAGTGAACCGTTGGTAAGTGCCCTTTTTTCTTCCCCTCCTTCTTCCTCCTGCATCCTGCCTGGAGAGCAGCCTAGATAGCAAGAGCTCCAGCAGTCATCTTGTACCAGGAGGTAACCCTGGGGATGGAGGCTAAGAAGAGAGGAATATTTTTTGGACACGCCCACAGTATGCAGAAGTTCCCAGGCCAGGGATGGAACCCATGCCACAGCAGTGACAATGCCAGATCCTTAACCCACTGAGCCATCAGGGAACTCCTAGAGGAGCATTTAAAAAGGAAAAAAGAGAGTTCCCATGGTGGCTCAGTGGGTTAAATACCTGACATTGGCTCCACGAGGATGGGGGTTCAATTCCTGTTCTCGTTCAGTGGGTTAAGGGTCCGGCATTGCTGCAAGCTGCAGCATAGGTCACAAAGGCAGCCCAGATCTGGTGTTGCTGTGGCTGTGGCATAGGCTGGCAGCTGCGGCCCCAATTCAACCCCTAGCCTGGGAACTTCCACATGCCTCAGGTGCGGCTGTAAAAAATAACGAGAGGAGTTCCCTCTGTGGTAAAGCGGAAACGAATCCCACTAGTAACCATGAGGTTGCGAGTTTGAGCCCTGGCCTCGCTCAGTGGGTTAAGGACCCACCGCTGCCATGAGCTGTGACGTAGGCGGGCAGCTATAGCTCCAATTCGACCCCTAGCCTGGGAACCTCCATATGCCACAGGTGTGGCCCTAAAAAGCAAAAAAAAAAAAAAAAGAAGAAGAAGAAGAAGGAGAGAAGGAGAGAAAGGGGAAGGGAGGGAGGAAGGAAGGAAGGAGGGAGGGAGAAAGGCAGGAAGGAGGGAAGAATAATGGAAAAAGGAAAAAAAAAAAGATGGAACTTGCCTTCATGAAGACACCACAGCAGCCCTAGCCTGCCAACCTCTGGCTCTCTTTTATATGAGAAAATAAATAAATAGACCTGGGTCTTGTTTAGACCACTGCTCATTCCAATCTCTGTTCTTAGCAGCCAGACTCTAGTCCACGGATATCACCGTCTTGAGTTGGACTTTTTTTCTGTCTTTTTGCCCTTTCTAGGGCCGCTCCCTCGGCATATGGAGGTTCCTAGGCTAGGGGTCAAATCGGAGCTGTAGCTGCCAGCCTACACCACGGCCACAGCAACGTGGGATCGGAGCTGCATCTGCAACCTACACCACAGCTCATGGCATCGCCAGATCCTTAATCCACTGAGCAAGGCCAGGGATCAAACCCACAACTTCATGGTTCCTAGTCGGATTCGTAAACCACTGCACCACAACGGGAACTCCGAGTTGGGACTTTTTGTCACTTGCAGCCTAGAGGCCTGGCTTGGGCTGGAAGGCCCCGGTCCCGACACCAGGGACCTCAGCATCACTATCACTGAAGAGGCTGTCTCGAGAGGAGGGAGAGTAAGGGCAACATCAGGCCTCGAAGACCTTACGGCCTCTCCAATCTGATGGCTGGTCCACCTGCTCCCAGCACCCAGGGCCCAGCTCAGGGTGGGCTTGGGGAAAAACCAACACAGCAGCCACTTTGCCCACAAAGGGACATCATCACTGCAGAGACTCCGATTCCTGAGAAAGCTTCTCTGAGGACCCTTCTAGGCGGTACTGGCCGAGAAGATTCAGGGAGATGGCACTCATAGCAATGGTAACTGGTCCTGGCCCACAGTGAGTGACTGTAAATGGGTGCTTTTTGTTACCAGACAAGGGACAGATTTAATACCCAGAGGTTAAACAGAACACAGCAGTTAAGAGCATATGGGCCCATGGAGTTCCCTTCGTGGCTCAGTGATTAACAAATCCAACTAGGATCCATGAGGACGTGGGTTTGATCCCTGGCCTTGCTCAGTGGGTTAAGGATCCAGCATTGCCGTGAGCTATAGTGTAGGTCGCAGACACGGCTCGGATCTGGCGGTGTTGTGGCTGTGGCCTAGGCCAGCAGCTACAGCTCTGATTAGACCCCTAGGCTGGGAACCTCCATATACCAGGGGTGCGGCTCTAAAAAGCCAAAAAAAAAAAAAAAGAGCACATGGGCCTTCAAGCCACCCAGACCTTGGTTTGAATCCGAGCTCCATCAGTTGGCCCAGTGATCTTGGTCAAATTACTTCACTCCCTGAACCTCGATTTCCTCATTTGTAAAGACGAGGCTAATCAGGATGGTTCTGAGGCTTCCATGGAATAATGTAAGCAAGGGCCAGACGCAGATGGTACTGCTACACGGTCCTACTAGGCAATGACGCTGGCCGCGCACAGTGCCCACGCCAGCGCGGTCCCACGAACTCCGCACCGCACCTGCGTGTGCTTTTAATAAGTGAACAAAACCCACCCGGCTGATCGACTGTGCAGGTACACAGGCTGTACAGGGACAGAGACCAAAACCTGGGTGGATGCTAAGAGTCATAAGATTTGGACCAATAGGAGACGCAAGGGCTATACCCAATCTACACTTTGACTGTGTGATCGCAGGCAGGTCACTTGCTTCTCTGAACCTGTCCAATAAAAGGACTGATGAATCAGCCCTGCCAGGCAACGAACCTAGAATTCTCTCCCCTGAGAACATCTTCCAAGTTTCAATAGAGATGGATGAGAAGACAAGCCAGCTTTGGTGAGTTTTCTAAAGCAAGTGAAACTGTCCAGTCTCAGACCACCCCCGCCCCAGCATCCCCCAGCCCAGAGCCATAGCCCGGGCCCCAGTGTGTGCAGAGAGGTATGGGCGTGAGCCGGGAGCCTCACCTGGAAGAAGGGGTGATTCTTAACTTCCTGTGCCCCCTGGGGTCCCGCACCCAGCCGTTTCTTGGGATCCTTGCAAAGTAGCCGCTGCAGTAGGTCCTGTGCCACTGGCCCGATCCGAGGGGGGAAGGGAGGGGAGCACTTCAGGATCCGTCTGGGAGGATTGGGGGGGGCGTCAGGGGCAGCGAGCCCCCCCCCCCAGCCCTGCCCAGGCCCCTCGGCCACCCTCTGCTTCCAGCCCTACTCACCGAGACACCTCTGCCTGTGTATTCCGCTCACCCTCCAGGGTGAAGGGCGAGGCCCCTGTCAGCAGCTCAAAGAGCAGGATGCCTAGGCTCCACCAGTCCACAGCCTGCCAGGCAGAGGCAGGATGAGGGCCTGCGGCCACCCCTGCCTCCTCCTCCACCCCCCTCCACTCCCCTCCACTCCCCCCCCCACCCCCGCGAGCTCTGCACTGCACCTGTGTGTGCTTTTTTTTTTTTTTTTTTGGTCTTTTTGCCATTTCTAGGGCCACTCCCACGGCAAATGGAAGTTCCCAGGCTAGGGGTCAAATCAGAGCTATAGCCGCTGGCCTACACCAGAGATACAGCAACTCGGGATCGGAGCCACGTCTGCAATCTACACCACAGCTCACAGCAATGCCGGATCTTTAACCCACTGATCGAGGCCAGGGATCGAACCCACAACCTCATGGTTCCTAGTCAGATTCATTAACCACTGAGTCATGATGGGAACTCATGTGTGTGCTTTTAATAAATGAACCCACCTTGCCGTGGCCTGACTTGCTGCGGATGATTTCAGGAGCCATGTACTCAATGGTGCCACAGAAGGAGAAGGTCCGCTCTTTCTGGGAAGGCAAGAGGACCCTTTTGTATTGTTTGTTTTGTTTCCTGTTTTGTTTTGTTTTGTTTTGTTTTAGGGCCACAGGGGCGGCATATGGACGTTCCCAGGCTAGGGGTCAAGTCAGAGCTACAGCTGCCAGTCTACACCACAGCCACAGCAATGCCAGATCCCTAACCCACTGAGCAGGGCCAGGGATCGAACCTGCATCCTCATGGATACTAGTCAGGTTCGTTACCTCGGAGCCACAACAGGAACTCCAAGAGGACCCATTTGGACATCCAGCCATCCCCAAGGCTCAAGATAAGACTCGCTGGACTTCGTAAGGGTTGGAGCAGTGGGAACTTCCTGAAGGTAGGGCCTGACTCTAGTCAGCTCTGGGCCCCCGAGGAACACAGAGCCCAGCATGGAGCCGAAGCCAGGAAGGGAGGGCCTGTGTGGGGCTGCAGGAGGCCAAGACCGCCCTTCACTCACCTCCTCCGTCAGGAACTCCTTGCTAAGCCCAAAGTCCGTGAGGACGATATGGCCCTCGGAGTCCAGCAGCACGTTCTCCAGCTTCAGATCTCGGTAGATGATGCCCAGCTGGCAGGAGCAAGAAGGCACTGAGGATTCCTCCCCTGCCTCCCCCCGCTGCTACAGCTCCCATCCCTGCACCAGATCCCCGGGGAAGCAGATCTCCCGAGCAAGGGTGGCCGGGGGAAGACCTAGGCCATTGGATAGAAAAAGCCACTTAAGATATGAAAGCAAGAAAGGAGATGCGAGGGAGTGGGCCCCGAGGTCCCAGAGAGAGGAAAGCCATGCGGAGCCGCATTTCATGCTGGCTCTGGGAGCCAAGGCGTGAGGTCTCTATTTGAGGAAGTTCTGTGAACATGGCCCCAGGAAGCAGCCCGGAGTTCCCGCGACAGGAAAGCCCCTTCGAGGAGGTGCGAGGGGAGGAGAGACCCCACCCCAACCAGGCAACACAAGGCCTTCCTTCCAGGAGGCCTAACAGAAGCAGCTCCAGTTCCCTCCCAGGGCACCTCCCCAAAGGAAGCCCCCGGCTGCTCTATTCACAGGACTCTTCTAAGGCCCAGACCCAGTCCCCACGGCAACAGGCAGGTGGCCGGGTCCTCACCCACCTTATGCAGGTGCTCCAGGGCCAGCACGATCTCACCCCCGTACACGCGCACCTCGGCCTCCTTGAAGTACTGGCGCTGGTAGAGGTGGGTGAACATCTCTCCGCCGTTCACATAGTCTGGGGAGGGGGGGTGGAGGTTGGGGAGTGGCCCCCAAGGGTCGCTCCACCTGCCACCATGGCCCCCAAGGTTGGCACGTGCCTGCCCTTACCCAGGATGAGGTGCAGCTTGGCATCAGTCTGGAAGGCATAGTGCAGCGTGACCAGGAAGGGTGCCTGGCGCACCAGCTCCAGCACGGAGCGCTCCGTGCGTGTGTGCTCCTGCGTCTTGGCCCGCTGCACCAGAGCCGCCTTGCGCAGCACCTTCATGGCATACAGCTTCCCCGCGTCGTGCCCGCCCGCCTTCCGCACCAGGAACACCTTCCCGTAGGCTGCGGGATCGGCCAGTGGGCGGAAAGTAGGCCGTGAGCAGGAGGGTGGTGCAGACTGGTGAGGGTGGGAGTGACACCACCCTGGGAGGGTGTGCAAGTGGCGGGGAAGGAGCTGGGGTGAGAGGCAGGTGTGCAAAAGCTGGCAGAGCTCTAAGGAAAAGATGTGCACACCCCCGGAGGGTGCTCAGCAAAACCGGGTTGGGGGGGGCAGTGTGTAAACCAGGCTGGGGGGGACACGCAACCCCAGGAGGCCTGCAGCGCAGGGTGGGGGCGGGGCATGTGCAAACCTGTGGCTGATCAGACAAATGCAAGAGGATGCAAAGCCCAGGAAGGGAGGCAGAGGTGCGTGCAGAGGGGAGGGATGGTCAAACCCGAGGGGGGCAGTTTGCAAATCAGGGGAGAGGGCTCTCATCTCTCTAGAGGAGGAACCCTGGAATCACACAGGCGGGTACAAGCCCCCAAGAGTGTTGGCAAACCTGGGAGGACCTTCCAGGGAGAAGCAGTGTCAACGTGGAGCAGCCCCGGGAGTGGGCATGCAAACCTTGGCAGGGCAGGGCAAGGATGGCAAAGCGGGCTGTGCCAGGAGAGGGTGGGGGACACTGTGGGTGGCCTGGCCCGGCCTGGGCGGGTGCGGGGCGGGTGGACCAGGGCACCACGCCTGGGACACCTGCCGGTGGATGGGGGGGTCCTCACCTCCCGTGCCCAGCACCTTGAGCAGCTGGAAGTTCTCCACGCCCACCTTCTCCTCGTGCCCGGTCAGGTTGGCTGCGGGCACAGGGGGCAAATGAGCCCAGCCAGTGCACGAACCCTCCCGGCCGGCCTGGACCACCCTCCCCCGGCCTGCGCCCCCACCGCCCCTGCCCCACCTTCGGTGATCCGCAGCTCCACCGCACAGCCTTCGTCCTCGTCCTCGTCCCCCATGGCGGGCGGGTCGCTGGGGCCCGCGAGGCTCGGCTCCGGGCGGCGCCGGTTACATGGCGGCTCCGGCCGGGGCGGGCGCTTCCTGGTGCCGCCTCCGGGGCCCAGGCGGGCGCCGGCGCCGCCTCCCGGCTCCCCGCCCCGTGCGGCCTGAGTCAGGCGCTGGAACGTGACAGCGCCGGGCCGCCGGTGGGCGGGCGGGGGCGGTGCGTCTCCCGCGGGCGCGCGGGGCTGGCGCCAGGGTTGTGCGCTCGGGGACCCCAGGGGACCTGCGAATACCCCGTGCCTGGACTCCGTGGATAACCTGGAGCCTCCATGGGGTGGACACTCCCAAGCCAGGTGTCTGCCTCAGGCTGCGCCCCAAGGGGGCTGGGAGTCCCACTCGGGATTTAGAGGCCTCCCCGTCCGGGATGCCAGGCCTAAGGGCAGCCAAGCAGCTCTGTCCAATTCTTAGCCACGAGCGACAGTGAAGGATTTTATTAAAATCACAACCCACGGGCAGTTCCTGCTGTGGTGCATCAGGTTAAGGATCCCTTGCTGTCTCTGTGGTGCGGAGGGTCCCATCCCTGGCCCCAGCGGTGGGTTAAGGATCCAGCATTGCTGCTGCTGTGGCATAAGTTGCAGCCGTGGCTGGAATTCAATCCCCAGCCCAGAAACTTCTCCATGCTTCAGGGGCAGCCAAAAAAAACCCACTCAGTCCCGGGTTTCAGCACCAAAAAAAAAAAAAAAAAAACACAAGCTGTTTTTGATCATTCCTTGACTGCAGCAAATAGGAGAGGGGATCTATAGATCCCCTGACAGATGAGCAGCCTGAGGCCGCACGGCCACCCTTCTCCAGCTGCTGCCAGCGCAGCCTCAGCTCAGCACCTCACTCTGTGGCTCTCGATCTTGGTGCTGGGCAGGCTGGGAGGGTGTTTGGGTCCCCAAAGCCATCCGGCTGGGCTCCCTGTCTGTGCCCCAAACAGCCAGAGATCCTCTCCCTGCGGACTTGCCTGTGCAGGGAAGGCCTGGGGGCTCAGGCACCCTGAAGACCAAGCCCTGTCTCTGGGCTCCCCCTGCCCAGAGGACCACCTGCAGGGGACACTGAGAGGGAGCCCCGCCTGACCCCCAGCAGGGAGGGGCAGCCAATTTTCTGACCGAATCTCTCTAGAGCAGACCTGTAAGAGCGCCTCAGCCTCCAGCCACCCTTCGCTGCCCCGCCGGTGCCACGCACCTCCCTTGGTTCTGTCCCCTGTCATCCCCAAGCCTGGCACAGAGTAGACCTCAAAAAGATGTCAGAGCCACACCGGAATGGCTTCCTTTCCCCATCGGGCCCAGGACCCCTGGGCTGGCCTGTGCTTCAGAGCCTCATCCCCTCCCTGACCGTTGAAGGGGCCACCAACAGCCTGGGGCAGCCATCAGAGCCCCTCCCCGAAGGCCTGTGGGAGGAGGCTTCCAGCAGCTCAGCCCTGTTGGAGGCCAGGGCATGTGCTCCCACGCCACCAGCCCGGGAAGCTCAGGCTGAGAGGAGGGGGACAGAACAGTGGGTTATCCCCAGGGAGGCGGGGTGGGGGGGCAGGGACTGTGGAAACCCTGTGAGTCAGGCTACCACGGGTCACCAATGGGGAGGCTGGCCCAGCCCTCCCAGCTCTTCCCGCCCTCAGATTCAGGTGCCTCACCTCAGCCCCGCAGCCCCACCCTACCCTGGGCAGTCCCAGGTGCCCTGAGTCACGTCCTGTCATCCTGTCACCCGGACTAATTGCCCCCTTCCCGGGCGTCATCCTAGAGGCCCTGGTCAGAGACCCCAGTGGCCTTCCCGCCTCATGCGTCCCTCCCCAACAGGCCCTGGCCCTAGGTGACACCCCGGGGGCTGTAAACTCCCTGGGGAGGGTCTCAGCCCCAAAGGCTCATTGGAGAAAGAAGGAAGAGGCAGGAGAGTTCCCATCATGGAGCAGTGGTTAACGAATCCAACTAGGAACCATGAGGTTTCGGGTTTGATCCCCGGCCTTGCTCATTGGTTAAGGATCCGGCGTTGCCATGAGCAGTGGTGTAAGTCGCAGACGCAGCTCGGATCCCGAGTTGCTGTGGCTGTGGTGTAGGCCGGCAGTGGCTACAGCTCCGATTGGATCCCTAGCCTGGGAACCTCCATATGCCACAGGAGCGGCCCTAGAAACAGGCAAAAAGACCAAAAAAAAAAAAAAAAGAATGAAGAGGCAGGAGAAGTGAAAGGAGAGAAGAAGATACATGGGAGTGGGAGGGGGAGGGGTGGGCCCTGACCCCACCTTTTAAGCAAAGGCTGAGTGGAGGCTCAGACCCCACCCACTGCTGGCTCCCAGAATGCCCCCCCACCCCCCTGAGACACCAGGCCAGCCCCCTCTGCAGACTGGGCAAGGAAGCCGATGGCCACAGCTCCCTGCCAGCAGAGGTTGACTCCAGGCCGCAGGCCTGGCCCCGAGTTGCTCCTGGATGCGGCCGGTAGACACGGAGCGCAGGTTCAGGCGTTTACAGCCCAGCTTTATTCATGGGCCCCTCACATCCCAGCTAAGGCTCAGAGGTGGGCCCAGCCCACAGTCCCCAGGGAATGGTCCTTGGCTCCCCGCCGGGACCGGAGAAGGGGCTCCCTCGCCCATTCCTGCCTGCCTCCTCCAGCGGAGGGGTTCCCCGGAGACCGCCTCCTGAGCACGGGCCGCAGGGCAGAGCCCCAGCAGGGAGCTGTTGGTGGGCACCGGCCAGCAGCCCCGTCCATACACTGAAACCGGCCCCCACTCAAGGCTCCAGGGCAGGCTGTGGAGGGTCTAGGGACCCAGGCCTTCTTGGCCAAAGCATCCCCACAAGTGTCCTGCCTCCCCAAGTTCTTGGGCTGCCTGGGGCCCCCCGCTGAGACACCAGTGTTGAGAAGATTCCACTCCCAAGCTCCCCGTCCACGCAGGGTCACTGGCTGAGGGAAGGTGTGAGAGTCCGTTTCTCCGGTTCCTGCACCTCAAGGCCTAGAAGAAAAAGCTCAGCTGAGGCACCACAGTCCCTCCAGGGACTCCTGGGAGCCCTGCCAGGCCTTCGCTTCGACTGTTCCCTCTGCCTGGCAGGCCATTCCCCAGACATGCAGACATGACAAATTCTCACCTCTGAGTCTTTTTTCTTTTTTGTCTTTTTAGGGCCGCACCCGAGGCATATGGAGGTTCCCAGGCGAGGGGTTGAATCAAAGCCGTAGCTGCCGGCCACAGCCACAGCCACATCCACACCAGATCCAAGCCTCATCTGCCACCTACACCACAGCTCATGGCAACACCAGGTCCTTAACCCACTGAGTGAGGCCAGGGAGCAAACCTGTATCCATCATGGGTACTAGTCAGATTCGTTTCTGCTGAGCCACAGCAGGAACACCTCACCACCTCACCAGCAGGAACAGCTCCACCTCCTCTCTGAGGCCTGCTCTGAGCACCCTGATTAAAACTGCCCACCCAAGAGTTCCTGTCATGGTGCAGTGGCTAACGAATCTGACTAGGAATGATGAGGTTGCGGGTCTGATCCCTGGCCTTGCCCAGTGGGTTAAGGATCTGGCATTGCCATGAGCTGTGGTGTAGGTTACAGACATACCTCGGATCCTGTGTTGCTGTGGCTCTGGCAAAGGCTGGCAGCTGTAGCTCCGACTGGACCCCTAGCCTGGGAACCTCCATATGCCACGGGAGCAGCCCTAGAAAAGGCAAAAAGACAAAAAAATATATAAAAAATAAAACTGCCCGCCCAGTGCTCCTGATCTCCCTCACCCTGTTCTCCTTTCCTTTTTTTTTTTTTTTTTTGCTTTTTGCTTTTTAGGGCCGCACCCATGGCATATGGAAGTTCCCAGGCTAGGGGTCGAATCGAACCCGCAACCTCATGGTTCCTAGTCGGAGTCATTTCCGCTGCGCCTTATTCTCCTTTCTTCCCAGGATATTATCACCTCCTAATATCCCAGGGCGGAGCTGCTCAGTACAGGACTGAGCGCGTGACATGTGGCCAGACTGAATTGTGACGATGGGCTTGGGTGTAAAAAACCACCGACTTCAAAGACGTGGTGTGAAAAAGATGATATAAAATACTTGGGTAAATCAACCACGATATAAAAAATAAAAATCTTAAAAAAAAAAATGAGGAGTTCCCAGCATGGCTCAGTGGAAAACAAATCTGACTAGTGTCCATGAGGACACAGGTTTGATCCCTGGCCTCCCTTAAGTGGGTTAAGGATCCAGTGTTGCCATGAGCTGTGGTATAGGTCGCAGACGCAGCTCAGATCCTGCATTGCTGTGGCTGTGGCATAGGCAGGCAGCTGTAGCTCCAGTTCGAACCCTAGCCTGGGAATCTCCATATGCTGTAGGTGTGGCCCTAAAAAAACAACAACAAAAAAATTAATTTTACATGTGCCATTTTACTTTTTCTGATGAGCCTACTAGAAAATTTTAAATTTGCACATGGAGCTCACATCATATTTCTAGATAATTATTATTCACTGTCTCCCGCCTCTCCATACCAGAGCATTCCCACTGCACCCCCACCCGGCTGGCACATCACCTGGCACTTAGTAAAGGCTCATTGTCCAGTGAGGGAAAGGGTGTGAAGGAGGCCTGCCAGGGGCCTCAGGCAGGGCAAATATCCCGAACTCCCTCCCAGGCCCCCACTCACCCTCTCGGTTGGCATCTGCATCGTGTTCTGCCAAGGTCTCGACAGAGCCATCCCACTCCACGCCAGATCCTGGGGGACACAGGTAGACACTGGGCCACAAGGACCAGAACAGAGCTGGCAGGGCTTGTGGGGAGACATAGGCGACAGGAGCTGGTGGGTCAATAGGGAGCTGGGGGGCTCATGGGGGCAGGGACCCTGTCCCCATACCTTTGCCACGGGAGCTGGGTGCCCCCAGGGGGCCAGGGCGCCGCTGTCGGAATCGCTGCCTCGGTGTGTCCCCAGGGCTGAATGACTCAGAGCTTCGCCCCACAGGGAATCTTGAGCTGAGTTTGCGCCGCTGCCCACCTGCCAGAGTCTCATCCCGCAGGCAGAGGGAACTCTGGGCCCGGCGCATGGGTGCTGGTGAGGGGGACCCTGCAAGAGGCCCAGGCATGGAGGGTGTCAGGGCAGCTCAAGGAAGGGCTGGGCAGAGCGGAGGGGCCAGCAGGGAGGAGAAGCTGTGTGTGGGGGGTGGCTGGGGGAAGGAGGGTGGCGACAGGTGGCCGGACCCTGAGCTGGCTCTGACTCTAACTCACTGTGTGACCTTGGGCAAGGCGCTTCCCCTCCCTGGGCCTTGGTTTCCTGGTCTGTCGACTGGGATAAATGACCTCTCACTAAAGTCCCCTGCTGCTCCGAGGTCCTAGGCACCACTGAGGATGGATAGGACTGGGTGGGTGGCAGCGCAGGCAGGAAGGAGGTGCCAGCCAAGAGGGACACAACAGGGACTTGGGGCAAAGAACCCCTGAACCATCTGAGAGGTGGGGGGAGGGCATGTGTGCAAGCCACACAGGAAGGCAGAGAGCAGAGGCACTGACAAGTCCCGGGGAAAGGCGGGGAGGGGACACGGGGCAGGGACCATCTTGGTCACCTGGCCCCCAGACCCACCTGTCCCATCCGCCTCCCTGCCCTCGGGGAGCTCCGTCTCTGGGGGGCCCCCCAGGCTCTCGGTGCTGCCAGCCCCATCGGCCCCCAGGCGCGGCCCCCCATGGGGGCCCCCCTCCCGCCGGGGCCGCATCAGCCTCTTCACCTTGTCTGCCAGCCAGCTGCCCTTCCTGGGGGCAAGAGGGCACAAGAGGGGGTAAGGCCATGGAAGAAGGAGGGACACGAGGGCCATGGCAGGGACGGCAAAGGCCAGGCAAACCCTCACTGGGGCCTGGACCTGGCCTGGGCCGGGACTCTGAGGGCGGGCGGGGCAGGGGCTAAGTAGGGAAGCTCCCCAGCCCAGCCCAGCGGGGTGGAGGACGGCTCACTTGGTCCGGGGCAGGGGCCCGGGCTCCAGCACGCGGTACTGGTCCATGATCTTCTCCACCAGTTTCTGCTTTTCCCGGCGCAGGGCATTGAGCTGGTCCCTGGGAGGATGGGGAGGGATGAGGCGGGCCTGAGGCCTGGGCAGGAGCAGGGGGAACGCCCCGGCACAACCCTGCCCGTTAGCGCACTGACAGCCCCAGGATGGGCTGATAAATGCCACTGCCCCAGCCCTTGGGGGGGGGGGTCAGCCTCACCCTGTACCCAGGCCCTCTCCAGGCCTTCTCCCCATAAAAGACCCAAGGGCAGCCACACCGGTCCCCCCGGCCCCTCACAGGTACTCGCGCTGCTCGCGGTGCAGGTGGTCCCGGCTCTCCAGGCTGCGCTCCAGGAGCTCCCGGTTCTCCCGGCTCAGCGCCTGCACCTCCGCCAGCAGCTGCCGGTTCTCCTCTTCCTGGGCACTCCGGAGCTCTGTCAACAGCTGTCGGGGGCAGCCAGTGGGCTTGATGGGGCTCAGGATGCCGCCTTCCACCCTCTCCATGCTCTCTCCACCCGCCCCCCCCTTCAACCTTCCCCCAGGCTGCCACCCGCCCCTCACCACACCTCACACTGCGTGGTCAGCCGGCAGGCGCTCAGGTCCAGCTGCTGGTTGGACTCGCGAAGTCGCTGGCTCTGCATCTCCAGCTGTGCCCGCTCCAGCTCCAGGCGTGCCAGCCGGCCCCGCAGCTCCCCGCGCTCCCCCTGCAGCTCACCTCGCTCCCGCGACACTTCCGCCAGCAGCAGCTGAGCTCTGCAGAGGTAGAGAGCTGCTCTCCAAGGGGACTTGCCCCCCATCCAGACCCTTCAGGAGGGCCGGAGGAGCCATGAAGGGGAGAGGAGGCAAAGCAGGACACCACGGGGAAAGCACCTAAATCACCACCAACCCACTTCTCAGACGGGAATACTGAGCACTGGCCCGAGAGGGGGTGGGGCTGTGCCAGTGCTGGTACCTGTCATGCTCACTCTGCAGCCTCCGTAGCTCCTCCTCCAGGCCCCGCTGCCGATGCCCATCCTGCATCAGCCGTTCACGCTCTGCCAGTAGGGCCACCTCCTGCGCCTCCACACTGGCCCTCTGGGCCTGCAGCTGCTCGTGCCTGCAATGAACAAGGGGCTATAGTAGGGCTGCAGGGACCGGAGCCGGGACAAGAGGGCAGCTAGACTGTGAGGACCCTGTGCCATCTCCTAAGCACAGGCCCCAGGGCAGAATCCCAGGGCAGAACGCTGTGCCAGGTGGCACCCACCACTCCCGACCACCAGTGAGCCCCAGGGTGAGCCCACCCTGGCAGGGCGGGGAGCCCAGCTGCCCAAGAGGGCACAGCAGCTGAGGAGGGTCAGTTGGTGGTGGCCCTTCTCCGGTGACGTCAGACCCACCCAGGGAATCTGCTCCAAGCAGTCAGCAGGTGCCTGGGGTCGGAGCTCGGTGTTTGGGGGAGGCTCACCGGCCCTGTAGCTCCCGGTGGGCCAGCTCCAGTGCCCGCATGTTGGCCTTGAGGTCCCGGTGCCGGGCCAGCAGTCCCTCTAGCTCAGCCTCCTGCCGCCGCTGCAGCTGTGCCAGCGCCTCGTGGTCCCGAAGCAGGGCCTGTTGCTGCCCGCGGGTCTCCTCCTGGGAACGCCGTGCCGCCTGCACCTCCTCCTCCAGCACCCCCAGCTTCCTGTGCAGCTCCTGGCCTTGTATCTCCAGCACAGACTTCTCAGCCTAGGTCAGAGGAAGGAGCAGGGGCTGCTGGCGTGGCCTCGTGGGTCAGAAAGGTGGTAAAGGGACGGGGCAAAAGGCAGAAGGTGGGACAGAGGAAAGAGCTATGCAGGGAGCCAGAGGCAGAAGCCATGGTGGAGAGGAAGCAAGAGGCACAAGGCAGGGGCTGGGGTGGGGGCTGGGCAAGCAGGAGGCTGGCTGGGGAGGAGAGGGCCAGAGAGGGGCACTGATGTTGGCGCTGGAGGCAGGGCAGGGATGTGGGCGCTGGAGGCAGGCAGAAGGGGTAGGAACAAACAGAGCAAGGCTGGGGCGGGCAGTGGAAGGGGGCAGGGACGAGGCAGGGGCCAGGTACACAGGCCATCACCCACCTGCAGGCGGCTGCTGTGCTCCTGGGCCCGCTGACTCTGTAGCAGCAGCTCCTGGGCGCGCCCCTGCAGGCTTCCCAGCTGCCCCTCCAGGTGCTGCAGCTGCCCCTGCAGAGCGGCCTTCTCGGCTGCCAGCGTCGCATTCTGTCCGGAAGGGAGGAGCTGAGTTGGGGGGGGCCAGGGCTCCAGGGCACAGCCCAACCCCGGGCCCACCTGGCCCCACACTCACGCTGCGCTCCACCTCAATGAGCCGCATGCTCTGGGCCGCCGAGACCCTCGGCTCAGCCTGGTCCTCCGACCCCGGCCCCACAGGGCCCTGGCGCAGCTGCAAGGAGAGGCCCAGGGAGGTCACACGGGGGGGAGGGGCACTGGCCCGGGGACAGCACATGGACCCTTACCCCCTTTGGCAGCCCCTCCCCCATCACAGCCCCCCCTGAACCCTGCAGCCTGGGCTCCTGGAGCTCCGTCCCCTCCATCCTGCGTTTCTCGCCTCTTGGTTCTGGGCACAGCGTGGCGTCCACACATCCTACTCCTCCTTGGGGCTCTGGTTTCTTTTTTTATTTTGTTTTGTTTTGTTTTGCTTTTTAGGGCCACACCCGCAGCATATGGAAGTTCCCAGGCTAGGGTTCAATCAGAGCCACAGCCACTGGCCTACACCACAGCCGCAGCCAATTCAGATGCGAGCCTCATCAGCGATGCACACCACAGCTCATGGCAACACCAGATCCCTAACCCACTGGGGGAGGCCAGGGATTGAACCTGCACCCTCATGGATACTAGTCGGGTCTGCAACCCACTGAGCCACAACAGGAACTCCCTGGGCCCCAGTTTCGATATTGCTTTCTCCAGAAAACCTCCCCTGACCAATCGCACATATGTCAGCGAGCCAGTCTGCTGGGGGCCCACAGGCTGTGCTCGCCTGCGTTCTTGCCTCCATCCCAGGTGGACAGTGAGCTCCCGAAAGACAGCGGCCTGGTACCGGGCCATACCAGCGCTGAGCCTGCCCACAGCAGGGGCATCAGAAACAATTACTGGAGTTCCTGTCACAGCACAACGGAAACAAATCTGACTAGGAATCATGAGGTTGCGGGTTCGATCCCTGGCCTTGCTCAGTGGGTTAAGGATCCGGCGTTGCCGTGAGCTGTGGCGTAGGTCGCAGACGTGGCTCGGATCCTGCATTGCTGTGGCTGTGGTGTGCACAGGCAGCCGTAGCTCTGATTAGACCCCGAGCCTGAGAACTTCCACATGCCGAGGGTGTGGCCCTAAAAAGACCAAAAAAAAAAAAGAAACAATTACTGACTTTGGACAACAGAGCTCAAGGACTTAGTCACTGAGCTCAGGAAGTGGTGGGGCTCGAGCAAGAGAGACATAGCAGTCACTTCAGAGTAAAGCCACCAGGCTCTGTCCTTTTGAGGAGTCGGGTAGACAAGGCCTAGGCAGAGCGGCCTGACTCCCAGCACAGCACTCCCTCCTCCAGGCCCCAAAAGGGGGTGCAAGGTGAGCAACTGGCCAAGAACTGAGCGGTGAGACCAGAGAGGTCACTAGAGGGACAGGGGGACACACAGCTCTGAGCGTCCCCATGCAGGATGTGGGGAGGGGTGGCCGAGATCCCGGCAGCCAGGGCACCAACGCGGCAACCCGGGCCTCACCTGGGACAGCTCCTCCTCCAGCTGCAGGGCCCTCTTTTTGAGCGCCATCAGCGCCTCCTCCTTGCTGGTGGCCGCTGCCTGCAGCTCGGCTTCCAGCCGCTGCTCCAGGCCCTGGTACCTGCCGAGAGAAATCTTGGCAGCTGCCCCTCCCCAAGTCCTTGCCTGCCCCCACTCTGCCCCTCGGGCAAGGTCCCACCTCTGGTGCTGGAACTCCTGTTCCCGAAGAAATTCCTGGCGCTCCCGAGCCGCCTGCTCCAGCTCACTCTGCAGACGCTCCAGCCGGGCCCCCAGCTCCCGGCCCCGCACCATGGCCTTCTCCAGCTCCTGAGGACAGGCAGAGCAGGCTCAGGGCCAGGAGGGCAGACCAACCCCCTCCCCCAGGCCTGAGAGTCGGGAGACCTGGCCTTCTGTCCTTGCTCTGTCACCCTGGGCAAATATCTTTAACCGCTGGTGCCTCTACTTCCCACATCTGTAAAATGGGAGCCAAGGCCTGGTGGCCTTGCAGAGTGGGTCTGAAGGAACTGGGGATTATAAGCCTGCCGGGGAGTTCCCGTCGTGACTCAGTGGTTAACGAATCGACTAGGAACCATGAGGTTGCGGGTTCGATCCCTGGCCTTGCCCAGTGGGTTAACGATCCGGCGTTGCCGTGAGTTGTGGTGTAGGTTGCAGACGCAGCTCGGATCCCGCGTTGCTGTGGCTCTGGCGTAGACCGGTGGCTACAGCTCTGATTTGACCCCTAGCCTGGGAACCTCCATATGCCGCGGGAATGGCCCTAGAAAAGACAAAAAGACAAAAAAATAAAATAAAATAAAATAAAAAAATAAGCCTGCTGGGGGGGGGGGGGCTCCAAGCCCGCAGAGACACTCGCGGGGCAAATGTCTTCACCTGTCTGAGCCCCTGGTTCCTCATGGGCCCAGGGACACTTGAACACATCCTAGTTGCCGAGGCTACACAGGCCACGTGAGGGAAAGAGGGGCTCAGGGGGGCCAGGCCTGGAGAGCGCCCTCAGCCCCAGGGGGATGGCCACAGAGGGCAGGACCTTGGTGAAGGCCAGGCCTAACCACAGTGGGAGCTGGGAGGGGGAGGGCCAGGCAGCTGCTGGCGGTTGGGCCATACCATTGCGGAACTGGGTAGGAGACCCACTCTGGCCTGTGGGCCCCAGAGAGAGGTAGGTCAAACCACTCCGACGAACGGGGGGCCCCGGCTGGATGAAACCACGGGGGAGGGCCAACTACGACCAGCGCCCGCCACATCCTGCCCTTAGAAGTCTGCCAACCTTTGCTCTGATCTCCTGGCTTAGCAACCTGACCCAGGCCACAGTGCACTTCCAGCCACCCTTGGCCACTGCCTCTTGCTGAAAAACTAAAAGTCCCATGAGGCCCTGCTGCCTGCAGCCAGCAGCCACGAGAGCCCCAGGGCAGAGGGTTGGAAGGATGGCCATGCGAATAAAGACTTCAATCTTGGGCCAGAGCCCTGCCCTGGCCCTCTGGCCCTGGCCCCAGCCCTCAGTGCCCCATCTACTGCCTCCCATCCTCCACCTCACCAGAGAAGCCTACCTACCCAGGAGGCCCACTTGGCACCAGATGCCCTAACCTCCTCCCCCTGGCCAGCAGCCTCCTCGGGCACCACACCCACTTATCACCAGGAACTGCTACCAGGAAACCTCAGAAAATTCCCCTTTGTCCCCAGCTTCTTCCACCAGCTTGGTCCTCGGAGCCAGCTCTTCCAGCCGGCCAGCCCTGCCCTCACCTTCACTACCCACCTCCTGGCACTCCCTTTCCACAGATTAAGCCCAAACTGAGTGCCAGGCGCTGCCTCAAGCCTTCTTCATTATCTTACAGGATCCTTTTTCTTGGCCACGCCCACCGCATGCCGATGTTCCTGGGCCAGGGATCAAACCCCAGCCGCAGCACTAACCAAAGCCACAGCCATGACCACCCCAGATCCTTAACCTGCTGAGCCACCAGGGAATTCCCTAGCAGGTACCATTTTTATTCTAATTTAACAGGTAAGGAAACTGAGGCTCAGAGAGGTTAAGTAATTGGCCCCAAAGCCACACAGCTTAGTAGGGGACCTGGGATAATACCCTGGTCTGTCTGACAGCATCTCTCAGTCACCTCCTCCAGAGGCAACCTTCCCATGTCACTCATGCCCCCAGTTCTCACACTCCCCGGCCAAGCCAACAGCGTGTTCCCCACTCCCCTCTCGGAATCTCAGGGTCCTCCTCTGTGCAACGGGGGTGAAACTAGAAACTGCTCAGTCAGAGGATCTGATTCCTTGTCTGCAGCACACCCTCCCCCAGCACTGGGCCCCACTGGCCGGAACACCCCTCCCATTGCCTCAAGGTCTCCTCCCCTTCCCCTGAGGGGCCCCCAGACCCACAGACCCGACCACTCTGCTTGCTTTAAACCCCCCAGTGACTCCTCACTGCCCTCCTGAAAGCAGCTGCAACTCCTTCCTTTGCTTGGAAGGAAGATGAAGGCTTGCCCAATAGGAAACCTGCTTCATGAAGCCTCCAGTCTCACCTCCCTGCGCTCCCCGCCTCGCACTCCACCCCGATAAGATAAACTCAGGCCTGCGCCTCCTCCTGGCTCACTGCCACTCTCTCTCCTCCTCCAGGAAGTCTTCCCTGACATGCCCCCGCCTGAATCCAGGGTGCTTCCTGGACCCGCCACAGCTCCCTGCAGGGTCCTGTCTCCAGCCCAGACTGTGAGCGAACATCCGCCAGACAGGTGCACTGGATGCCTGGTATAGGGCCCGGGGCCAAGGAGATGCCCACGAACACCCTTGAATGAATGAATAAGGAAGTTTCCGGGTCTTCTCTCAACTCCAGCCCCTGCCCCAGCCCCAGTCAGCCATACCTGCCGCCTGGACCACTGACACTGCCTCCTAATGACCCCAGGGTCCCCCGTACACCAAAGTGACCCTCCTCGAACCCAGCCCACACCTTTGGATGCATCCCCTGCCTGGGGATGGATTACAGCCCTCGCAAAGCTGGCCCAACGCATCGCTCCCCTTTCCCCCACATCTCCTGGGCCCCTGAGTATCACTAATGCCTTCAGGTCTTTGCACATGCTGTTCCCTCTGGATGAAATGTCCTTCCCCACCTAGTGAAATCTCCATCTTCCCTTAGAACCTTCCCCGAAACCCCCTTGCCCAGACCCTGGCAGCAGCGCCCCCTCCCACAGGCTCCCCCTGTACTTTGTCCCTAATAACCAACATATCTCAAGCCTTTGCCCGGCATGAACTAGGCTTTTCACATCCTACCTCCCTTGGTCTCCCAAAGACCCACTGAGGCAGCTCTGAAGAGCATCCGCATTTTACAGATGGAGGCACTGGGGCAGCGCGGAGCAAACTGCCAGGATTTTTACCCAGACCATCTAGACCCATGCCAGCCTCCTCCAGCCACCCCATCAGAGGGAGGGGACAGCTGCCCCTGTCCCAGGCCAGGTGCACCCATGGAAGGCCGGAGTGGACTTGGCCTCTCCATCTCCAGCCCCAGCTCAGTGCTGGGCGCCCAGTAGCTGCTGATGGACTAGTAACCTCAAACCCCAGCAGCTGGCCTGGAGCCCTGCTTCCTGACCCTGGCTGGGAGCTCCGACATACCTCCTGGACGGCCCGCCTCTCCCGGCGCTCCTTCTCAGCCTCCTCCAGGTGCTGGCGGCCCTCGCTCTCCAGCACCTGCAGCCGCTCCTCGGCAGCCTCGGCCCGGGCCCGCAGCCTGGGCGCCCTCTCGCTCCCACTGCCTCCGCTCACGGCCCGTTGCTGCCAGCGCCTCCGCCAGCGCCTCCCGCTCCCGCGACGCAGCCTCCAGCTCCCGGCCGGCTGCCTCCACCGCCTCCCGCAGCCGGGCCAGCTCCTGGGCCTGGGCCTCTGCCTCCCGATGGGCCTCAGCCTCGGCCCTCCGCGCCTGAGCCAGCTCCTCAGAGAGACGGGCAGCCTCTGTGCCTCGGGCCTCCAGCCTCCAGGCCTGGGCCTCCAGCTCCGTTCGAAGGGCTCCAGCCTCTCTACTCAACTGCGCTACCTTCTCCTTGAGGGCCTCCTGCTCGGGGACACCGCTGGCCAGGATCTCCCCTGGGCTCAGCCCCGCCCAGGTCTGGGTCTCAGGCACCCTTTCTAGCATCTGCGGTGGGTTCTGTCGGGCTGGATCCCTGACCGTCTTCTCCAGCTGCTGTTCGTGCTCTCTGGCCTCTGTTTGCCCCTTGGGCAGATCCAGCCTCGGACCTGGCGTCACCGGCTCCTCCAGCTGCACACAGAGGCTGGGCTCTGAGAGTCCAGACCTGCTTCCAGAGGCTTCCTGTCTCAGTCTGGGGGCCTCAGGCACTGACTCCCTAGGCTCTTCTCCCAGTGACAGCTCGGCCTGAATTTTGATCTCTGGACCCAGAGGTGGAGCCACAGAGTCAGGGGTCTGGAGGGGGGCTCCAAAGCCAGCCTTGTCCAGGGACTCCTGTGCCTCCGCAATGGAGCCTGACTCCTGGGGCGTCAAGTCTGCAGTGACCACAGCAGCCATCTGGAGGCGACTTTCCACCTCCTGTAGGTCTGAATCAGATGCCTGGGGACACTCAGGTAACTCCGTGAGGGCTGAATCTGATGCCAGAGGAGCTGGGTCCATGGCCAGGGGGCCTGCATCCCCTGCCTGAGCGGCCAAGCCCTGGGGGGGGTGGTCTGGGGCCAGGCAAACCTGGGGATCTGGGTCCGGGTCTGGAATCACCACGTCCTCGCTCTGCTCCTCCAGCAGGGGGGGCTGAGAGCACACGAGAGGATTGGTCACACCCAGAGGAGGATGCCAGAAAGGACCGGTGGACAGCCGGGGGAGAGAACTCACCTGGCCACTTGACGGCCCCTGCAGCACCCGTAGCAAGCCTCGAAGCTCCAGATTCTCCCGCTCCAGGGTCCGCAGCCGCCCAGCCTCTGCCTCTCTCACTTCATCATGCAGAGAGGGGGCTGCTCCTGGCAAGGGTGCTGGCGTGTGCAGGATGAGGTCAGGACCCCTGCCCTTCAATGGCCCCAGCTCTCACATACACCCCCACTCCTACCCTCTGGGGGAAGTGAGCAAATCAGAAGCCCCTGTCCCCACTGTAGCTGCTGGCAAACATAGGCAGCCTCCCACCCGCAACCCTCCACTAGGGCCCGGCTCACCCTCCCCAGGAGAGGCGGGGGGTGGCTCCAGGATCCGCTGAAGCTCCAGCTCCAGCTCCACGTTCTCCTCTGACAGCTGGTCCACCTGATGCCGCAGAGAGTCCAGCTCCTGGGGGGGGGGGGCAGCGCAGAGTCAGAGAAGCCCTCCCCACCATGGCCGGGCCAAGGGTGGGGACTAGAGGGTCACTAGAGGAAACAAGGGTAGGAGTCACAGGGATCACCAGGGAACCCCGGGGTCCCAGGGGGTCCCAGATCACTGAAGGACCGGAATCGCGCGGGCAATCACCGCGTGGGCCTCGCCCAGCCGGGTCCGCAGCAGCAGGTTCTCTCTCTGAGTCTCATGCAGCCGAGCACAGCGCTCTTGAGCGGCCTCCAACTGCTCCTCCAGCAGCGCTTTTGAGGCTTCCAGAGCCCCCGAGAGCACCCGCTCCTCCTGGTGGGAGAGGAGAGAGAACCGTTGTGTAAAGCTGCCCCCAAACACTCCAGGGCCGCAGACCCTGGCGCCCCCCGCCCCATCGGACACGACGCCCCGCCTCCCCCTCCATCTGCCCCTCCCTCTCCAGGGTCTCTCAAGGTACCACTACCCTTGCACCTGACTCCGCCCTTCTCCTACGTAGGCCCCGCCCACTCTCCCCAGGAACCTCCTTCCAAGGTGGCATCCTTCTAGGCCCCACTTAGCCCCCGATGCTGGGTGCTCTCTCCAGACACTGCCTCCCCCACCCTTGGCGCCACCCTCCTCTCTAGAAGCTGCCCTTACCTACAGCTCCCACTTCTCTTCTCCAACTGCCGCATCCTCCAGAGGACCCATCCCCAGACACCACCTCACTCCTTTCTCCTAGCGGTGACTATTCCCTCCATAAAGCCGGACCCTCTCTTCTCTAGGCCCAAATTTGTTCCTTTCATGGCCCACCCCCATCCCTGGCAGGACCCGCCCTCCCCTAGGCTCCGCCCCAGGCCCCGCCTCCCGCCTCACCTCCAGCTGTCCCTTGCAAGCCTCGGCCGCCTGCAGCCGCTCCCGGCAGCGTCGCAGTTCCTCCTGCAGGCGGGGCAGGCGGCCGACCCGCTCCCGCAGCGCCTCTGCCTCCTCGCGGTACAGTTCGGCCCGCTTGGCCTGTCCCGACAGCGCCTGGGCCTGGGCCAGACGATGCGGAGCTGGGAACGGCCAGCCACTAGCCAGAGGGATTAGGACGGGAAGGAGCCGGGTTGGGGGGAGGCCACAGGACAAGGGAGGCGCGAGGAGAGGGACAGGGAATGCGGGGAGCGTCTGAGCGCACCTCCTGGCGGAGCCTTCGAAGTTCGGCCTCCAGGCCCTGCACCTCCGCCTGGGAGTCTAGCACCAGCTCAGCTTTCTCCTCCCTGGAGGAAGGGACACAGGAGGGGGTCTGGGGACCCTCACCCTCCAGCCCTTCCTAGGACCCATTGCCACCTAGGACCAGGCCCCCATCCCCCTGCCCGCAGGTCCTTCCCAGCCCCCCACCCAGCACTCACAGCTCCTGCCGCAGGCGCCGCAGCTGGGCTTTGGCGTTGGCCAGCTGCAGGGCCAGATGGTGTGAGGAAGCCTCTGGGGGGGTCCTGGCGGGAGCCTCGGGCAACAAGGGGACCTGCTCTCGCTCCAGCAGCAGTTCAGCCAGCCGCTGTGGGAGGTCAAGGGTCAGGAATCAGGAGTAAACCCATCCCAAGAACGCCACATCTGCCCCCCAACTACACATGATGAATCTAGTCGTTGCAACCCTCCTGGCCCAAGACCTACAACCCCAACCCCACACCTGGGCCCCCACCCCCATCTCCCCTACACATCTGGATCCCCCCACCATCCTTGCTTCTCCACCTGCCATGTCTTACCTGGGCCCCCACATCACGCTCCCGAACCAGCCTCAACAGTGTGCCCATCAGGCTCCGGGACAACATCTCCAGCTCCGGGGGCGCCAGCTCGCCAGGGTCAGGCCCAGCCAGTGCCAGCACCATGCCCGTGCCAGGCTGGGTCACCTGGAGGCGCAGGGAAAGCAGTTCAGCCAATGAAGTGGGGGACAGGGTGTCCCTGCATGGCAGTGCCAGTCCAAAGGTGTACCTCCTGGATGGCGGCAGCCAGCTCACTCTGGACGTCGAGGCTGAGGCCCTGGATGTGTCGGAATGAACAGTTCCCGGTGCTCACACTGCGGGGAAGAGGGGATGAGGCTGAGCCGGAGTCTCCCACCTCTGTGGCCAAAGCAGGACCGTACCCTTCCCTCCCCCGCTCACCTGCACGGACGCCCCCAGCAATAGCCTAAGGACGCCTTCTAGCTCCTCCACCGCCTCCTCTGCAGGGCACAAGCCACAAGGGGTTAACGGGCAGGGGAAGGGGGGTACAAGCAGGAAGGGGTGGTGGGAGAGAGCACCTGAGAAGGGGTCCAACCCCAAAGTCTGGAGGTCTGGTGGTGGTGACAGGATCAGCAGCTGCAGCTCCTCCTGCGGGGGAGGGGCAGGAGATGTGGGAAGGGCCTTCCCGAAGGAGGGGGGGGGGTCCCAGGCTCGGCCTCCCCAGATCCCTCACCTGGTAGAAGTCCCTCAGTCGGTTCCACAGGTGGTTCAGGTTCCACACCCGCCAGGCTACGGGCCCCTCATGGCCTCTGGTCATTCGAGGGCCCCCTCGGGAGCTGGGGGCACTGTGGGCACAGGTAGGTGATAGATGGGAGGGAAAATCCAGGACCCGCCTCCCCTAAACCAGGCTCTGCCCACAGCCCCTCAGGCTCCTCCCACCAGGCTGCCAGGCCCCCCTCCCCTCAAACCCCTAGGGAGCTGCCGGGGTCATTCTCTCGTGCCCCTTACATGATGCCCAGCACCCGGAGAAGCAGGGCCCCATCGCTGAGACGCAAGAACCTCTTCTCCGGACAAAGGGGCCCATCTCCTTCCTCCTCTGCTTCCCCCTCTGGCTCCTCAGCCTCCCCCACCAGCCCAGCCAGTCCCAGCGCCTGTGGGAACAGAAAGGAGTCAGCTGGCCTGGGTGGGAGCCCTCCACCAGCGGAGCGACTCCCGAGCGCCTCTGACCTGCCCCCGAGCCCACGCAGCCCCCTCCTCACCAGTTCCCTGAATGCCAGTGGCCCGGGGTCTGGACCCCTTTCCCTGCCCCACAGCTGCCTGGACTCCTCCATCCTCGGTTGAGCCCACCCCTCTCCTCCAGGCCCCCCTCTGCCCCGCTCCTCCCCACCCCCACACCAGCCCCTCCCCGCTGCTCACTTCCCCTCCCCAGCCCCCCTCCCCCTGCCCCCTCACCCAGGTGGCCAGGCTCCCACTGAGGAAGTCTCTGATCCTGGGCCCCTTGCCCCCATCCATGACGGGGTCAGGGTGTTGGTCCTGTTGTGGCAGCTGCACCTGCCGTGAGAGGAAGAGGAAGTCCCCGGGTGGGGGATCCCGGCCCCAGCCACAGACACCCTGTGCAGCTAGCTTCCTCCTTCCGGGTGCTGGCAGGCCGTGCACCCCCAGGCTCCTGCTTCGCCACCCTGCCTCCGCCCCCACCACTCCACATCCTCCCAGCATCTCTGACAGGACTGGCCCAGGGATTAGCAGTGGGGTCAGGGCCCCCCAGGAGCAAGGCCCACGGCTCTCCTAGCTCCATGGACAAGGGTAGGTGAGTCCTTCCCCTCCCTGGGCCTCCTTTACCCAACTTGAAACCCACGAGGGCCACCTCGGCCTTGTACCTTTCAGGGCCTTTGCAGGGGCTCCAGGCCTCACATGGTGCGTCTAGGTGCCCACACCTGCCTCTTCTGATCTGCCCAGCTCCCCTCTCCCTCTGATGCCCCTCAAACTTATCCCAAACACCCTTCCAACCCGTGAAGCCGGGAGATGCCACCCCCCGCAGCAGACCCCCTCTGAGCCCTCACCAGAGGGGCTACCCCCCCCCCTTACTCTCTATGCACTGGACAGAGACAGGACATCTGACCTGGGGGCTAGGGACCTCACAGGTCTCTGTTTCCTATCTGTAAAAAAAGCGGGTTGGAATCCAGCCTCTGAGGGAAGCAGTTTGATGCAGAGACCAGAGACATGCCTCATGGACAAACCAGGAGGCCAGGAGGACACCCCACAGCTCACTATGAGGCTCCGTGTGGGCCGCCGTGCTGGGTACTGAGATGCGGTAAAAAGCCACATAGTCCCTGCCCCCGTGGGTGCACAGTACCCTGGGGAGGCAGCTATGCAAATCACACACACACACACACACACACACACACATTGTAACACTGCAGCTGTGCTACAGGCATTGACAGGGAGGGCGCTTGACGGCAGGGGGATGGTCAGGAAGGGCAGGGGGAGGGCGGCTGACATGAAGCTGAGATCGGGAGGACCGGGTTACCTGGGCAAAGTGGGGAAGAGGGAAGGACATCCAAGCAGCTGAAACAGAACCTGCAAGGCCTCAGCTGGAAGCACGGCCAGCGTAAAGCCCAGACATTATTCATGTTTCATCGATTCCCACTTTTTTGTTGTTTGTTTGTTTTTTGTTTGTTTGTTGAGGGCCACACCTGCGGCATATGGAAGTTCCCAGGCTAGGGTCAAATTGGAACTACAGTTGCCGGCCTACACCACAGCCACAGCAACGCCAGATCCAAGCCACATTTGCGACCTACACCACAGCTCATGGTAATACCAGATCCTTAACCCACTGATCTAGGCCAAGGATCAAACCCAAGTCCTCATGGATACTAGTCAGGCTCATTACCACTGAGCCACAATAGAAACTCACTCCCACTTTATTTTCATTATTATTCTCTTTTTTTTTTTGGCCCAGCCTATGGCATGCAGAAATTCCCAGGCCAGGGATCAAACCCTAGCTACAGCAGTGACGATGCTGGATCCTTAACCACTAAGCCGCCAGGGACCTCCCCAGACACTTTATTTCTCACATGAATAAATCTCTGAAGTCAGGCTGCACGGCAGAATTGCTGGCTGGCTGGCAGCTGTCCTGACATTGTTGTCATTGCCTGCACGTGCCCACACTTCAAAAGCATCAAACCCTTCAGAAAGGGCATCAGCAGCTTGGAAGAGGAGCCCAGAGGAAAGAGCAGAGCACTCTTAACCCCAAGACCCAATGGTGGGAGCCCCCCCGGTGGCAGGGAGTGGGGGTGGGGATGGGGGCGGGCGGCAGAAAGCAGACTTGTCAGCAATGCTCCCAAAGCAGAAACCCAGAGTCAGGGGGCTCTGCAGGCCTGCAAAGCTGGCTTCGGACTCCCATGGCTGCTGGTGGGTTTAGGGTTGTCTTATGAATTGTTGGGGGGGACAGCTGCTCTCCTGAACTCTTGACGCCTCACAGGAGGAGGTGGCAGGGCAAGCAGACAGCGAACCTCTGTCTGATTCCAAATGCGAATGAGCTGTAACACCGTAAACAATGTATTCTGCTTCTATTTTCCTTTTTATGTGTGCGTCAGAATTATATATGATGAGAATCTATGTCTAAGTCAAAAAGAGCTCCTTCGGGAAGTATAAAATAAAGATTCTAGTGATGAAAGGGCCTTGGGACATAGTTAACTGGCAACACTCCTTTTTCTTTAGTGGCAGCTTTTATAGTCGTTGACATCTTAGATTTGCTGAAACGTGGGGCAGTTGTGCAAACACGGGCTTCCCATGAGCCAGCGCGGTTCAAGTACTTTACACTAATTAACTTATTTGCAGTGGGCTAGGCTATGAAATAAGCACCATGGATTCGCTCCAATTTACAGAGGAGGAAGCTGAGACTCAGAGAGATTAAGAGCACGCCCAGGAGTTCCCGTCGTGGCTCAGTGGTTAACGAATCCGACTAGGAACCATGAGGTTGAAGGTTCGATCCCTGGCCTTGCTCAGTGGGTTAAGGATCCGGCGTTGCTGTGGCTGTGGTGTAGGCCGGCAGCTACAGCTCCAATTCAACCCTTAGTGTAGGAACCTCCATATGCTGTGGGAGTGGCCCTAGAAAAGGCGAAAAAAAGACCAAAAAAAAAGAGCACACCCCAAATCACACAGCTCTGAAGTGGTAGCCTGACCAGGCAACGGGAGACCATGCCAGGGTTGTTAGCCGAAGAGCGTCTCTGGTTGTTCAGGCCTCCCGAGATGCATCTGAACATGCAGATAATCCTCTCAGAGGGTTGTTGCGAGGATTCCATGAGCTGGGACCCAGCTTAAGTGTTCGTTAAATGGTCCCTGGTGTGGTCGTTCTCTTTAGCATTAGCAATATTGAGTTCACCCAGATTTGACCCTCAGCGCATCTTCTGCCTATTTGTGTCCGTCCCCCAGGGATCCCAGGGCAGGAAGTGCTCCCACGCGCCTGCCCTGTGTTAGCCAAGCGTGGTGACAGGGGCCTTGCCTCCTGGTGGCCGAGGGCCCCTGCCTTGCTCAACATCTTGAAGTCACACCCTTCCTCGAGCCTCCTCAGAGACATGGGCTGTGTTGCCACATTGCTCTTGCTGATTGCTCTCACATTGTCACTCGGGACATGCCTGGCTGCACCTCAGTCTCTCAAGCTGGATCTATGACTTAGTTCAGCCGAGTCAGGCGGAGGGCGGGTGGGGGGTCGGGAGGATGGAGGAAGCTGGGGAGGGGCTCCCGCATCAGCTGACACAGAGATCCTGGGATTTTGAGGCTCAATTAGCCATTTAAGGAGGTTCATCAGAAGCTGGCAGTGGTCCCTATCCTTAGACTAAATTTTTTCTTTAAAAACATGTTCGAGGAGTTCCCTGGTGGCCTAGCGGGAGATCCGGTGTCGTCACTGAAGCAGCTTGGGTTGGGTGGGTTCAGTCTCTGGCCCAGAAACCTGCAAATGCTGCAGGCGCAGTCAAAAAAAATTTTTTTTCGGAGTTCCCGTCGTGGCGCAGTGGTTAACGTATCCGACTAGGAACCATGAGGTTGTGGGTTCGGTCCCTGCCCTTGCTCAGTGGGTTAACGATCCAGCGTTGCTGTGAGCTGTGGTGTAGGTTGCAGACGCGGCTCGGATCCCGCGTTGCTGTGGCTCTGGCGTAGGCCGGTGGCTACAGCTCCGATTCAACCCCTGGCCTGGGAACCTCCATATGCCGCGGGAGCGGCCCAAGAAATAGCAACAACAACAACAACAAAAGACAAAAAAAAAATTTTTTTTCAGATGCATGTGCAAAAACATCAAGAAGGGAGTTCCCACTGTGGCTCAACGAGATCAGCAGCATCTCTGCAGCACCAGGACATAGGTTTCATCCCCAGCCCGGCACAGTGAGTTAAAGGATCCAGTGTTGCTTCACCTGCAGCTCAGATCTGATCCTTGGCCCAGGAACTCCATATGCCACCAGGTGGCCAAAAAAGAGAAAAAACAAATGTCAAGAAGATATAAAGAAAAAAACCCAGTCTCTATCTCATAACTCTCAACCCCAACCCCCAATGCTCCGTTAGCATTTTCTGTGTCCTGCCGGAGCTGTAGCTGCCCAAGTCTGTCTATAATAGGTGGTTGCAACCACACACACACACACACACACACACACACACACACACACCTCCACACTTCAAAATACATTTCACAATCTGCTCCATTTCAGTTCAGGATCACTGGCCTTGGCCTTTTTAAGGGCTACATAATAATTCACTGTGCTACCTCTTCATCCCCTCAAATGTCTCTTGTTGGCAAAGATTTAAAACATCTGCATCTTTTGCTACTATCACAGTGCCATAATGACTGCCCTTCTCAGATACCTTTTTCTGGCAGTTTCTAAGGGGAGTTGGTGCCAACTACTGCCAATATGGGGAACCAAGAGGCAGGCAAGGAGAGAAAGACCAACAGACAAACAGACGATGTTGTCACCTGCCACTGTCTCCCTGCAACCTCCTTCCTCGGGACTCAGCTTCACCACCCACACAGGGCAGGAGCAAGAAGGACTTCCAGTTCCCTTCTGGTTTTGAATTCTCTGGGTAGCCCTGGTCTGACGCCCAGGCCAGAGACAGCAGGGCTCTGGGGCTCCAGAAAGTACAATCTAGGGAGGCCAGGGCAGGTGGCAGCTAGGTTCTGCCAGAGTCCAGTACCAACCAGGGCCAAGTCAGAGAGCAGCACTCCCTCCCTGCCTGCGGGGGGCCCAGTGCCCCGCCTGGCACCCCAGCGGCTTGGCTGGGGCCCAGCTCTCTAACCAGATGGTTCAGGGCCCCAGGCTTGAGAACAAAAATCAAAAAAACAGCCTCCATGGCCTTTGGAGCACGTGGCCCTCTGGCGTTGGGTCTGAGGAACTCTCCCTCCTCTCCATCCAGGTAGAAAAATGTGGGGGGAGGGTGTCCCACCAGGTTCCACCCACCTTTTGGGGGTGGAACCAGCCAGAGTTGCACAAGAGCAGAAATGCCAGCGCGCAGGGGCCCAAACAAGCGGCCCAGGTGGGAGGAGGCAGTGAGAAGCCAGAGCCAGGGAGTGTGGGGCCCAGGGCCATTTGCCAAGTGCCAGGCCAGGTGCCCAGGGACTCAAGGTATGTCTACAAGGTCTGGGCTCCAGCCCTGAAGAGGGCCTGGCGCAGCCCAGCCCCCTCTAGCTCAGCCAGCTCTCCCTTCCTGTGCTCCCCAGGGCACTCCCATGCTCCTGGGAGCCCTGCCCTACCCCGAGCCTCTCACCATGCCTGGCACCAGGCACCAATCCTTCTCCTGAGGGCCTCCACCCAGTGCCCAAGGAATCATTGGGAAATACTGACTCATGACCCTTGCCTGCTTAAACTCCTCCAATGGCTCTCCCATGCACTTTTTTGTCTGCTTGGTTCTTATTTATTTATTTTTAGGGCCTCACCTGCAGTGTATGGAAGTTCCCAGGCTAGGGATCGAATTGGAGCTGCAGCTGCCAGCCTACACCACAGCCCCAGCAACCTGGGATCCAAGCCGGACCTGCGACCTACACCACAGCTCACAGCAATGCCAGATCCTTCACCCACTGAGCGAGGCCAGGGATCGAACCTGCACTCCTTATAGATACAAATCTTGTTCTTTTTCCTTTCCTTTCTTTCTTTTTTTCTTTTTTCTTTTTTTTTTTTTTTTTGCCTTCCCACGGCATATGGAAGTTCCCAGGCTAGGAGTCGAATCGGCGCTACAGCTGCTGGCAACAGCCGCAGCCTCAGCTTATGCAAATCTGAGCCGGCTGGGACCCTGTGTTGCTGTGGCTGTTAGGCTGACAGCTGCAGCTCCAATTCAGCTCCTGGCCTGGGAACTTCCATATGCTGCAGGTGTGGCCCTAAAAAGAAAAAAGTTTTTGGGCCACAACATGCAGCGGCTTGATGTAGATTGAAGTTCCCAGGCCAGGGATTGAACCAGGCCACAGCAGTGAAAGCGCCGGGTTCTAACCACTAGACCACCAGAGAACTCCCACTCCCCTTGTACTTTGAATTAAGTTCCAGCTTCTCACCATGACCTCCCAAGCCCCACAGGGGCCAGCCTGACCCTTACTCCCCCCACCTCCACAGCTCTACCCCCCAGCTTCCTCGGTCTCTCTCCCACCCTCAGCACCTGTGCAGCTGCTGTTCCCCAACCTGGAACACTCTCTCCAACCCTCTCCTCACTGTTTGTTTGTTTTTGTCTTGTTAAGGCCACACCTGCAGCATATAGAAGTTCCCAGGCTAGGGGTCTAATCAGATCTGTTGCTGCTGGCCTGCACCAGAGCCACAGCAACGCAGGATCCGAGAGGTGTCTGCCACCTACTCCACAGCTCATGGCAACGCCAGATCCTTAACCCGCTGAGTGAGATCAGGGATCAAACCCTCAACCTCATGGTTCCTAGTCAGATTAATTTACACTGTGTCACAATGGGGACCCCTCCCCTCAGAGTCTTATTCCGCTCTGCATCGTCCCTTGTTTGCTTCATCTGCTCCCCACTAGAGTGGAAGCTCCATGTAGGGTTGGCCAGGGCTGCAGCCCGGGCTGCACAAACCAGGAGCGTGCCTGAGTATGCTGACTGCTTGCCCACACCAGCTCTGTCCTTCACCTGCATTAATCACTCAATCCCCTCCAAAGCCGTAAAATACAGGTCCTATCATTACCATCCCCCTTTTCTAATGAAGAAACTGAACACAGAGAGGGTAAGTCACTTGCTTAAAGCCACACAGCTACGAAGTGCTGGAGCCACAGACTGAAGGCAGCTGAAATAATGGGTTTTTGGGGTGGCTTTTTTTGTTTTTTGTGGTTTTTTTTGCCTTTTGAGGCCACACCTGTGGCATATGGAGGTTCCCAGGCTAGGGGTCAAATCAGAGCTACAGCTGCCAGCCTACGCCATAGCCACAGTAACGCAGGATCTGAGCAGCATCTGTGGCCTACACCACAGCTCATGGCAACGCCTGATCCTTAACCCACTGAGCGAGGCCAGGGATCGAACCCACAACTTCATCCTTCCTAGTCGGATTCGTTTCCTCTGAGCCACGATGGGAAATCCTGAATTAATGTTTTTGAACAAATGCATTCCTATTTCAGAGAGAAAGAAAGAGAGGCTCGGAGGGGCATGGGGTGAGGAGGGTAAACCCGAATCCTGCTCTGAGAGCTGCATGGTCTCAGCCTTGTTGCTGCCTGGAGGGAGGGCAAGGCTGAAGCCCAGAGGCCAGTTAACAAGCACAGGGAGGCCCAGTGCCAAGCCCTGAAGTTGCCAGCCTCCCTCATAATAAAAGACACACACATCAAAGACAGCCCCAAGGTACCATTAAATATCCATTAAGTGAGGAACAAATAAATCCAGAAGGTAAAACTCAGGTTGCACACTGTGCGGGACAGAAGCACATGCAAACATCCCCAACAGGCCCTAAAACAGCCTCGGGGTTTCCAGACACCTGTAAAATCGCCAGCACCATTTGTCCCAGCACTTCTGGCATTTGAAACTCACCCTGAGGAAGAAGCCCAAGAGGAAACAAAAATAGGAATGTGAAGAGTTCCCTCTGTGGCTCCGTGGTAACGAACCCAACTAGGATCCATGAAGACAAGGGTTCGATCGCTGGCCTCGCTCAGTGGGTTAAGGATCGGGCGTTGCCGTGAGCTGTGGTGTAGTTCGCAGATGCAGCTCAGATCTGGCATTGCTGTGGCTGTGGCGTAGGCCTGCAGCTGTAGCTCCCATTCAACCCCTAGCCTGGGAACCTCCATATGCCACAGGTGTGGACCTAAACTGCCCCCCACCCAAAAAAAAAAAAAAAACAGAATAAATAGGAATGTGTCTGCAGCTGCTGCTGGACAAATCCTAGAGGCACCCAGATGTCCACCAGGAGGACCCAGCTGTGCTGTGGCTTGTGGCCAAAGTCCCTGCTCTGCCCTAACCCTCGGCCGGCACTCTCTCATCTGCTTCACCTTTAGGCCTTCGCACAGGCTGTTCCGCCACCTGGAACACCCTTTCCGCCTCTGTTCACCTGGCTGTCACCTCTTCCTTTCTTGGCTGCAGCTGGAAGTCCTTTTCTCCCTCCCTGTCCCCCCCGCCCCCACCAGGAGAGGGTGGGATAGTGAGTGGGTCCTTCTGTAATACCCCAAAGACCCAACCTGTGCTTCTCACTCACAGCCTCACCACACTGATCTGGAGTCTGGCGCCCCCACTAGACTGTGAGTGCATCGAGGTGGGAACCAGAGCTGTGCTGGCCTTGCCCAGTGCCGGAGAACCCGTGCTTGCTGGGCCTGGAGCTGCAGCCTGCAGTGGCCCCCGCAGGACCCGTGCCTCCATCTCCACCGCTGTGTCCCTGGAGCCACAGAGATGACTCTCAGCAAACAGCCACTGGATACCAGATACTGATGTGACCGTGGGGGTCCTGGGAGCAAGCGGAACCCCTGAACGTCCGAATGTGCTTGAATAACTAGGTGAGGACCTGCACACATGCAATGCAATGCTCAGAAAGGACAGGCAGCTTCATCTTAGGAGAGGTCACTGAGATTAAAAATCCATCTTTGGGAGTTCCCGTCGTGGCTCAGCGGAAACCAAACTGACTCGGAGCCATGAGGTGGCGGGTTCGATCCCTGGCCTCCCTCAGTAGGTTAAGGATCCAGCGTTGCCGTGAGCTGTGGTGTAGGTTGCAAACATAGCTCAGATGGGGCGTTGCTGTGGCTGTGGAGTAGGCCCTAGCCTGGGAACTTCCATATGCCCTAAAAACAAACAAACGAACAAACAAAAACCCTCCATATTAGATGAAGCTGAAGGTGTGGCCCACATGGACCTGTTCAGAGCAGGAACCAGGAATAAATAGGCTGTTGTCCTTGGGCAACAGGATGGGTGTCGGAGCCTGGAAGGTTAGAGAGACTTGGGCAGGGGTAGGGAAGGGAGGGGTGTCCCAGGCAGTGAACCTGCTGGGAGATGCTGAGGAGGCAGGAGTTTGCAGGACCTGCCCGCTAAGGAAGGACGTGAAGACCAAAACTGCAGGGGCAGAGCTGGGGGATATGAGGCAACCACACAAGGAGCCAGGACAGCTTCGTATGTGCCCTGCAAGGCTGAAGGGAACAGCAGGGGAGTGACACTGTCTTTTGGTAGGCCATGGAGTCTCAAAGTTTCCTCTCCTCAGAGGCAGTCCCCTCATGTGGCCCACATTGCTTGTCGTCTACCCGGTATCAGAATCCCTGACACATGGCAGCCTGGAATAGAGTCAATATTTCCCAGCCTCTCTTACAGCTATTATGACCCGGTGACTAAGTTCTGGTCAATGAAATTTAAGTAAAAATGATACATGGAGGCTTCTGGAAAAACTTCTTAAGAGCCAGCTGTTAGGGGCCTTTTATCTCCTGTTCCCTATTTCCTCCTTCCTGCTGGCTGGACTTTGACTGTGATGGCTGGAACTCCAGCAGCCACATTGGATTATGAGGTAGAAGTCACTTGTTTAAAAATGGCAGAACGGCAAGATAAAAGGAACGTGGGTTGTTGGAGTTCCTGTTGTGGCTCAGCAGGTTAAGAACCTGACATCGTCTCCATGAGGATGCAGGTTTGATCCCTGGCCTCATTCAGTGGGTTAAGGATTGGGTGTTGCTGCAAGCCGTGGGGTAGGTCACAAATGTGGCTCTGAACTGGTATTGCTGTGGCTATGGCCAGCAGCTACAGCTCCGATTGATGCCCTAGCCTGGGAACTTCCCTATGCCCAGATGCAGCCATAAAAAATAAATAAATAAAAATAAAAAGCTAATCATGGAGCTGCCATACTAGCCCTAGGTTATCAGTCTTCCTTACTGCACATCTGTGAGCTAAGCCTCTATGTTAAGTCACTGGTATTTATATCACTCTCAAGGAAGTCAAAGTCTTTTTTTTTGTTTTGTTTTTTTTGTCTTTTTAGGGCCGCACCCGTGGCATATGGAGGTTCCCAGCCTAGGGGTCAAATCAGAACGACAGCTGTCAGCACAGCCACAGCCACAGCAACGCCAGATCCGAGCTGCATCTGCGACCTATACCATAGCTCATGGCAACACCAGCTCCTTAACCCACTGAGCAAGGCCAGGGATCGAACCTGCAACCTCATGGTTCCTAGTCGGATTCGCTTCCGCTGCGCCACGACAGGACCTCCTAGCAAGTCAAATTCTAACTCAGAAGCACTATGGTCAAGTTCATGCTGAAACAATGGAAACAAATATTGAAGAAGCTGGAGAGAAGACAGCTTTCTCTCTCCCTCCCGTCACTCCTTTACTCCTTCCCAAGACACACGTTACCTATTTCCTATGTTCCCCACCCTAAGCAGGGCACGTCACCTGTGTTAAGTCCAAAAATATGATTCCCAGCTCAAGCTGGGAGAGTTGATACAAATATTAATAACATAGCAGATTGATATGCATGTTTAGGAGCTCCCGCTGTGGCCAAACGGGATGGGTGGCATCTCTGGAGCAGGGTTAATCCCCAGCCTGGCAGAGTGGATCCACCAGGTCGCAATGGAGGCTTGGAACTAATCCCTAGCCTGGGAACTCCATGTGCTGCAGGGCAGCCAAAAAAGAGAAGAAGAAAAAAATGCAGGTTTATTAACACCAAGAATCTGTAATTCACACAGATATTACCCAAGCTTCTCTAGAAGTTACACAAGCACACTTGTACATGCACGCACACGCACACTCTCTCTCCACTGTCACACTGTCACTCCTTGATGCCTGTGTAATCAAACCCCAACCAAGACCAGCAGGGTGTGTTCTCTTGGGACCTCCCATCACAGCGCCTGCATGGCTGCAGCCCGAACCTAGTCTGGGCCAGAAACTCTCCCTTGCTCTCAGAAGCTCAGGTTTCTGATTGAAGCCCATTTTCTAGAGGATGATAAGGAATCATCCTGGAGCTGTCCTCCTAGCTCCTTAAGATGAGACCTCCAGGCACCAGACAGCACAAGAAGAATCCTGGGCCCTCAAGGCATTAGACAATAAAAGCATCACTAGCCCCATTATATTGATGCGGAAAGCGAGGCCCAGAGAAGCACAGAACAGGAATCACCAAGAACAGGCCGGGGCTTTGGCCTTTCTCCTAACTCTTAGCTCCTTCCCTACCAGCACGCAGGCTGCATAGTGGTGAACAGGGGTTTCTCTTTCTTTTTACAATCATTTTTTGGAGGGGGCCACGCCGGTGCCACCTGGAAGTTCCTGGGCCAGAGACTGAAGCCATGCCACAGCAGCAACCCAAGCCGCTGCAGTGACAAGCCCTGATCCTTAACCAGCTGCACCATGCGAGAACACCCTCTTTATACAACTGTGTATTAGGCACTTACTGTGTGCGGGGCACTGTGCCAAATGCTGTCTCATTTGTTTCCCAGAGGACCCAGTGAGGAGGGCCAGGTCATTCCCACACTAAAGATGACAGAAGCAGGATCAGGGGAGACTAACTAGCCTGCTGCCCAAGGGCCCCGGGTTCTTGGTAGCAGACCATCCCACTCGGCTAGGATGCCTCCCAGGTGGAGGCGGGGGCGCAACCGGCATTTCTGGAAAGACTTCAGGGCACTTTTAAAGAGCGTGGAGCAGTCCGTGTGGGCACACATGTTCAAAGACATATTTCTTTTTTTTTTTTTTTTTGTCTTTTTGCTATTTCTTGGGCCGCTTCTGCGGCATATGGAGGTTCCCAGGCTAGGGGTCGAATCGGAGCTGTAGCTGCCGGCCTACGCCAGAGCCACAGCAATGCAGGATCCGAGCCGTGCCTGCAACCTACACCACAGCTCACGGCAATGCTGGATCATTAACCCACTGAGCAAGGGCAGGGACCGAACCCGCAACCTCATGGTTCCTAGTCGGATTCGTTAACCACTGCGCCACGACGGGAACTCCCTCATTTCTTTCTTTTTTTTTTTTTTGTCTTTTTGTCAAAGACATATTTCTAAGGAAGAGAGCATTGCTCTCAGCAACCCTTCAAAAGAATTTCTAACCCAGAAAAGGCTCAGAACCGCAGGTACTGAGAAAAATCGTTGGCTTTTTTTTTTTTTTTTTGGCTTTTTAGGTCCAGGTCACTGTGGCCTGACCTACCCCTCCTGGCTCTGCCAGATTCTCTCGTCATGTGATGGTTGATCTCAGGCCATCCAGCACCTGGAGCAGCTCACGAGACACCCCCGGCCCAGCAGGCTGAGCCACGTGGGGAGCAGCCGGGCCCCTGAGGCCAAAGGCCCGCTTCCGCCCACACCCAACTCCCATCATGCTGTCCAAAGGGACCACCCCAGCCCTGGAAGCCCATTCATCCTGCCCTAAAGGCCCTGCCAGCGGCAAGAGGATCCTGGAGGGGACACCTCCTCTCGGGCCTCACTGGACCTCAGCCAACCCAGATGAGAGGCCAGGAGTGGGGGAAACAGAGGCAGCTGAGTGGCACTGGGATGGAGGCTGGGAGAGTTCCTGTTGTGCTTCAGAGATAACAAAAACTGACTAGTATCCATGAGGATGGGGGTTCCATCCCCGGCCTCGCTCAGCGGGTTAAGGATCCGGCGTTGCCGTGAACTGTGGTGTAGGTCACAGACATGGCTCAGATCCGGCGTTGCCACAGCCGTGGCTGTGGCCTGCGGCTGCAGCTCTGACTCAACCCCTAGCCTGGGAACCTCGGTGTGCCACACATGCGGCCTTAAAAAAAAAAAAAAGATGGAGGCTGGGCTTGCCCTGGCGGTGAGGGGCTGCCAGGGTGGCTCAAGTTCTGCTGGGAAGAGGAATAAGGATGCCAGCCCGTGAGGGGCCCTAGGACCCGCCACCTACACTAACAGAGGTGAGGCCCAGGATGCTCCCCAGGTGAGAGGATGGGGCTCCCAGGGGGCACAGGACCGCTCACCCGGATGCATGCAGCGACGACGAGGGAAACTACACACGCCTCAGTTGCCTCATCTTTTGCCCCTTTTTTCGCCATCCCCAGGCCAGGGATGGAAAGCAAGCTGCATTTGCAACCTATGCCACAGCTCCAGCAACACCAGATCCTTAACCCACGACGCCAGGCCAGGGGTCGAACTGGCGCCTTCACAGAGACAGGCTGGATCATTAACCCACTGCGCCACAGTGGCAACCCCCACTCAATTGCCTCATTTTATGATGAGAGGATTGAGAGATGGTGTCCGGGAAAGGAAGAGCCTTCCTGCCTTCAGGTCCAGGACAGCACCGTGACTCCGGGCTTGGGAAGCTGGAGGGGTGGTCAGCCCCCTGCCCTGCCCCAGCCCAGGACCCCTGAGGGGTGGCAGGGGGTGGGAGAGAACTAAAGGGACAAAGGCCATTGGGCGGGCCGTCTCAGGCAGGCTGAGCAGCGGCCACCCTGCAGGGAGGCTGGACACCACCTCAACCATTCACCCCTTAGGCCTCCAGCCCACTGGCCCCTGGACTCGCCCTTCCGGCCGACACCCACCAGGGCCCCCGTCTCAGCCCCCACCTCCTGGACACCACGCGGTCATCCAGCCTTCCCTGGGCCTGAATGTGGAGCCAGATGGCACCAGGCCTCTCCCCGCCTCCGCTCACCCAGCACACAGGAGCCCAGGTATGAATCTGACCTGTCACTGCCCTCCAGATACCACTCCCCGGCCTCAGGGGCCCACAGGGTCAAAGATAAGCAGCTCCCAGGCTTGAAAGGACCCCTACCCTCCCAGGAACCTCCCACTCAGCCAATCCCTTGTTATAGCACCTTGAGGCCATTCCACCCTCTGTATCTGGGATCACATTTCTTCCTAGGCCACAAGCACCAGTATCTCAAGGGCTGTGTCTGCCAAGAGGCCTCTCCTTGACCTTCCCCGGGACCTCTGAATGCAGTGCAGGCAGGGCAGCACCTCTCGTGCGTGACTAAAGCTTCTGGAGGCCAATGGATTGGCTCAAATTGTAGCTCAGTGGTTAACAAATCTGACTAGGAACTAGGAGGTTGCAGGTTCGATCCCTGGCTTTGCTCAGTGGGTTAAGGATCCGGCGATGCCATGAGCAGTGGTGTAGGTTGCAGACGCGGCTCAGATCCCACGTTGCTGTGGCTGTGGTGTAGGCCGGCAGCTACAGCTCCGATTAGACCCCTAGCCAGGGAACCTCCGTATGGGAACTCCTCTTAGTGGCTGAATGAGCAGGGCCTACGTACCAACCCTCTCTGTGCTACAACAGGGCAGAGGCGGTTCACAGCCCACAGGATCATGGATCACGGTGAGGATTTTACCACCTCAAGCATCTGCCTTCCGTAGAACTCATCTAAAAATCACTGCGTGCTGTCATGGCTTCTCAGGGACCAGAGGCAGGGACCCCTCCACCCAGGCAGAACCAACACAGCCTCCACTGTGCAGCCCTTTCTGCCCATCCATCGGATGGTGCCCGGGGGTACCATCAGGGGACATGGGTGCACCCAGAGAGGTTCGGCAGAGTCTGAAACAAGGGTGGGGCTGAGGTTTGGCCCAGGTCAGGGATGCCTTGGGTGCTTCAAAACCCCTCCTCCGAGAGGCTTTCCCTGACTACCTATTGATCAGGGTCTGCTATTAGCTCCTCTTCCAGCCCCTGCCCACTACCCTCGCAGCCTGACTGGCAGGAAGCCTGGCCCTGGGCAAAGCAGCGATTCAAAATCAAGGTGACAGACACGAACCAGAAGAGTTTATTGCAGAAATCTGGCCAAGGTTCCGACTGAGGTGAGCCCGGGGCCCGCTCCCCACAGCTGGGCACGTGAAAAGGGGAGAAGAAATATATCTGGGCTCAAGGCCTCAGAGCTGTGAGATGATGTTGGGGGCCAGGCTGCAGGTGAGGCCTGTGCCATCTGGCTCCACATTCAGGGACTTCACTATGCCATCCTCGATCACCATGGAGAACCTGCCAGAAAGCAAGGGCTGGGCCAGGAGCAGCAGCCTGGGCCTGGGGGCTGGGAAGGGACATGGGCGGGGGTGGCAGGGGCATCCCACGGGGGACCCTCTTATTTTTACCTCTTGAGCCGTCGATTCCCAAAGAGAGACACCAAGGAATCATCTAGTAATAAATCTGTCTCCTGAAAGGAGAGGCAGAGGAGAAGTCAGGGACCCCTGAACCCCCTTGGCTGCTCCCTACATTGGCCACATCCCTCCAAGTCCTTGCTTCCAAGATGGAGGCTGAGGGGCCGGGGACACGGCGCACTCACCTTCCCAAAGGCCCCAGTGGGGTCAGCCAGGAGCCGAACCTAAGGAGAAGGTAAAGGTCACGAGAAAAATCTCCCACTTGGCCCCTGATCCCCTACAGGACCCACAACTCACCTTGCCTTCCGTGTTGTGGGCTCGTCCCCACATTTCAGTGACAAAGACGTCATTAACACTCAGACATGCCACCACTTGGATCCCCTTGGCTTTCAGTGCTTCGGCCTGCTCCACAAACCCTGGAAGGTGGGTCTGGGGAGGGGAAAAATGGGTCAGCAGAGGGATAACTCATCTCCAGGCCCTCTTGACTTTCCTCTCTCAACAGCTTTGATCAGACAAGGAGAACTGTGTAAACCACACTTCCTTTTTTGCCTTGGCCACTAGGAAGCTCAGATCCAAACTTGAGCGTTCCTTGGCCAGGATCACAAACCTCCCTCCCATGGGCTATGTCTCATTTACCCAAGTCCCAAGTGCCTTCCAGAGTGCCTTTCACCCAGCAAGATCAATGAGAGGTGCTGAATTTCAATGCATCACCCTTTTCCCCTACATTCCTGATACCGGTTCACAGCCTCAACTTATTTTTTAAAAACCTCATATGCTCTCGGAGTTCCCACTGTGGCACAGGGGAAACAAATCCAACTAGGAACCATGAGGTTGTGGGTTCAATTCCCGGCCTTGCTCAGTGGGTTAAGCATCCAGTGTTGCCGTGAGCTGTGGTATAGGTCGCAGACACAGCTTGGATCTGGCGTTGCTATGGCTGTGGTGTAGGCCAGCAGCTACAGCTCCAACTAGACCCCTAGTCCGGGAACCTCCATATGCTGCTGGTGGGGCCCTCAAAGGACAAAAAATAAAATAATAAAACAAAATAAAATAAAAACCTCGTATGCTCTCTTAACTACCGCATCATCTACACCCTCTGGATACAAGCTGCCCCGGGACTACATGGAGGTTAGTGAACAACCTCCACATACACCAGGTCTGAGGTGCTGAGCCCCAGAAGGGGGAGCCTCACCTTGGAACAGCCAGGAGTAAAGGCCCCAGGGACTCCAAACAGCACCCCCTTCTTGCCCTTGAACAGCTCTGCCAGGTTCACCTTTTTCCCAGGCTCCCCTTCAAACACCACCACCGATGGGATGGCATCTCCCACCTAGAGGCAATGACAGCCAGGTAAGGGGGTGGGTGCGAGGGAGGCCAAGGGCACGGTGGTGGGGGCGGGGGGGCAGCACAGAGGGCCTAGTAGCCCTGCCTAGTCAGGGGAAGACACCCAGCGGCAAAGTCCAACCCTGTCAGAGCTTCAGAGGTACCTCCCCAGCTGCCATCTGGTTATCCCACACCCTCCAGGTTTCAAGGTGGCCTGATTCCTCTTAAGGGCCAGTTGGTGACAACAGAAGAAGTGGGAGAAGGCCCCCCTGGGTGTCGCAAGAGGTTGAGTAAACAAGCGGACTTACAGGAAAGGAGTGGGATAAATGGGCAGGAGGAAGAGGCCCTAAGGGACCCAGAGGGAAGGGACACTGGCCATGTCTGAAGGTCCCACCCCAAGAAGAGAAAAAGGGAGGACAGCAGAAGAAGGTGGGAGGGTTCGGGAGGAGGGATGCAGGTCCCTATAACCAGAAGGTAGAGAAGGAGCAAAGGAATCTCTGGAAGGGGGGAAGAATCAGTGGACCTGGGAGTGTGTGTGGGATTCATGGGGCCAGAGGAGGTAGACAAACCGGAGGAGATTCGGGGGTGAGGGGAGAGCCTCGGAGAAACGCAGCAGTTGGTTGGAGGATGAAGCAAAAGGAGAAGGGGGTCTCAGAAGACGGTGGGGCAGGGGGAGCCCCAAGGAGCTGGGGATGGCCCCAGAAGATTAAACTTGGCAGAAGAGTGGGATATCCAACAACACGACAGAGCCAGAGGGAGGGTACAGGGGAGGGCACCTATGGGGGCTGGAAAGGGCAAAGGAGATGGTTCCATAAGGTGGGGGAAGCCATACTCAATCTCCTGAAACTGGTGGAGACCCATGGAGTGGACGGGGAACGGAAGACGAGGGGAAGGCCCTGGACCATGGAGACTGTCCCAGGTGATGGGGGGTAGGGACCCGAGGCCGGTAAAACTGGCGAAAATGTTGCAGCCACAGGGTCCTGCTGAAGAGATGAGAGGGACAGACAGGCGTGAGGTACCTCTAGGGCGGCGGGTTGGGGTCGGAGAGCAAGAAAGAGGGTGTCTCTCTCCAAGACAAGGGGGACGAAGGGCCTTGGAGAAACAGGCCGGGGAGCTGGGGAGGACGAAGATGGGTCGGGGGTCAGGACTGGCTGGTCCAGCAGTCACCTTGATCGGGGCCATGGCTACACCGCGCTTCTCAAATCTCGGACCCTGCCAAGCGTCCACTCGAGGTCTCCTTCCAGGCACCCTCGGCTCCCGCCGCTGCCACTGCTGCACACTCAACGGCAGTCGCCCGGGAGCCCACCAAACCTGCCCTGCTGCGCAGAAGGCGCAGCCGCACCAACAGCCTGCGGCGCCTGGAAGCCCCAACGGCTCCACCCCCAGCTAGCGGCTGAGTCCGAGGCCTGCCCAACGGGCTACGTAACCCTGCGAAAGGCGGGGCAAGGGGCGGGGCTTGGGCGCCCCAGGTGACCTGCGAGGCGCCTCCACTGCGCAGGCGCGGGCGGCGCGCGCAGGGGCGGAACTTTCGGTGATCTCGGCGGATTTGATTTAGGGACGGGATTAATGGCGCACCTTCCTGTAGGCGGAGCCTTCCGCTGCCCCGCAGCTTATTTTCCTTCAAGGATAGGGTGCCTGTTCTGATGGGCAGAAGTTACAAATTGGGGCGGTATTTCCGTTCCTTCACCGAAAGCGAGGACGAGGTGGCGAGGGGAGGGAAACGATGGTGTCAGGCGCCTGTATGCGAGTAAAACATTTTTATCTTGCATGCAAGGAAGGCTCCTGCATCCCCGCTGTTTTACACGTAATTCGCATTGTACACGATTTGTAGCAATTGGAGGTCTGTCAGCCAAAACCACTGGGCCTGCGTCATAGCAAGCTCCTGCTGAGATGCTTCCGGGAGCCGCGCGTGATCCCACCCGACTTCTTCTCCCGGGAGCGCGAGAAGTTCCAGCAAGTTCGCTGTTTCCGCTCCTCCCACATGTCCAATAGGCTAGAGCGGAGCGGCCGGGAAGTGACGCCAGCGGGGTCCGGGCTCTTTCCGGTTCGGGCTTGGCGAGAGCGCGTTGTGGCGACATGAAGCTGCTCACCCACAACTTGCTGAGCTCGCATGTGCGGGGGGTGGGGACCCGTGGCTTCCCACTGCGTCTCCAGGTACCTGCTGTCGGGGGCGACCTCAGGCCCCCTCTCCCGGGCGCGGGGTGGGGGGGCGACTAGGAAAACCAGGATCCGGGCTTTGTCTGACTAAAGTCTCTCCGCCCCGCAGGCCACCGAGGTCCGCATCAACCCCGTCGAGTTCAACCCGGACTTCGTGGCGCGTATGATACCCAAAGTAGAGTGGGCGGCGCTTCTGGAGGCGGCCGACACCGTGAGGACCCTCCCTCCCCTGCACGTCCTCGGGGGTGGTGTCCCTGCAGCCCTGTACACCAGGCCAAGGAGCCTGGCCTCGGGGCGAGGGTCGGGGATCCCCAGAGATGATTTAGGCGTCTTGCCCACAGTTGCATCTGGTCGAGGTGCCCAAAGAGCCGATTCAGGGATACGAGCACGATGAGACATTCCTGAGGAAGATGCACCACGTGTTGCTGGAGGTGAGAACCGGCCTGTCACTTGCTTTGCAGCTGTGTACTCACACCTGGAGGCTGCCAGTGCTCAGCTTTGTAACCCTTTTCCCGCAGGTGGATGTGTTGGAGGGCACCCTGCAGTGCCCAGAGTCTGGACGTTTATTTCCCATCAGCCGTGGGATCCCCAATATGCTGCTGACGGATGAGGAAACCAAGACCTGACACCGTGCCGGGCACCAGTTTGTCATTCTGTGACCGTGTGTGTTTTTGTGTACATAAGTCTTGTTTGCTAGTTCTGTCCTTTGTATCCCCGACCCCGGGCCCAGTGACACACCAAACACAGTGTTATTGAGCTTGATATTATATTCTTTTTTCTCATTAAAGGTTCAAAACCAAAAGCGGTTTCTCTTTGCAGCAAATATACATTAAAATAGAGTCTCTGTACAGCCAAGGGCTCTGGGCCCTGGCTTGCCCCATGTCCCTGCGCCTCCCTGGCCAAACCCAAAAATAAATATAGTGTTATTGCTCTGCAGGGCATAGAGGCAGTGCTCTCCCTACCCCCTGAGGAGGCTGGGTGGGAGCTGATGGGGGAGCCCTGGCCACCTCAGGGGTCCAGGGGCTGGAGCCTGCTTGGAGTTATTGCTTCAAGGGGGGGGGGGGCAGTAATGCCCAATGCAAATGATGAGGAGAAGAGCGAAGAGAGCAGGGGCCTTTGCTCTCCAAATCCCCCTCTGGTCTGGAGAGGAAGTCGGAATAAGCAGCAGCAAAAGCTTCACCCACTGGGAGACCGTGGCCTCCACTCCCTTCCCTCCCTGAGATCAGGCGTCTGCTCCCCCCCAACCACACACACAAACATGTCCCCTGCAGCCCCCTATGGCTTCCGCAAGGCCCCCTACACTCTGGGGGCACGTTATGGCTTGCGAGGGGCAGCACTGTGCCCAGAGCCTGGGCACGCACTTTGCCAGCTTCTAACACCCCCTGGGAGGGGGGAGGGGAGGGCGTAGGGCCTGCTCCCAGGGGCTGATGGGGTTGCCCTGGCCCTGCCAGCAGGCTGTGGCACTGCCCAGACCCTAGCTCTGCCCCTCCGGGTGGACCCCATGCTGAGCGGGTCCTGCCAGCACCCCCACCCGTGCCCAGCCCTTGCCTCAGTCCATCATGGCCTCGAGCATCTCCAAGAACAGCTTGTGCATGGGCACCTTGCCCTCCAGCTTCACCCCATAGAAATGGGCCAGCACTTTGCCCGCTGTCTGGCGAAGGAGTGGCAGCGTGAGCAGCAGCCTGCCTGCCCGCCGCCGCTCAGCCCCGCCTCCGGGGCCTGCCCGGCCAGCTTCATACTCCAGCAGGGCCTCATGCAGAGCTTCTCGCAGCTGCTCCACAGCCTCAGCATCTTCAATGTGCACAGAGTCTGGGAGGAGAGGCAAGAGCCGCTGATTCCAGAAAGGGCAGAGCCATATCTCTGGGTACTGCTGGATAGGGACCCAGGCAGGACCCAGACAAGGATTTGCTGGGGCTCCACTCACTGCGCCTGCCCATGAGCCTGGGCCCACCCTTTCTCCCTGAGGTGCAGCCTCCTATCCCCATCACTTCCCTCCCCCTAAATGGTTCACCTCTCTGCAGAAGGAGGGGCACTAGGGCTCAACTCCTACCTGCGGTTTCTGGGCCTGCCCTTGCCTGGCTTTGTGACTTTCAGCACATCACTCTTCTTCCCTAAGCCTCAGTTTTCCTTGTCTGCAAAATGGGACTGTGCCACCATCAGTGTTAACAACCCCAGGGCCTTATGGAAACACCTGTCAGCAGCTGCCCCAGACTCACCTGAGTTGGCAAGGGCCAGGGCCTTGAGCAAAACATACTCCTCACGCTCCAGCCGCAGGGCCTGCAGTCGCCGCACCAGTTGCAGCAAGGCAGCCCCCAGTTCCCCCAGGCCAGCTGCTCGGGCCCCCTCTTCATCCAGGACCAGGTCCTCAGCAAAGGCCAGCTCGTCCTGCAGTGGCAGTGAGCGCTGGGCCACACCCAACACCAATACCTCCATCCACACGCTCTGCAGTACTGACATCTGGTCAGACAGTGACAGCGACGAGAAGCCTGGAGGGCAGTGGGGAGCAGACCTGGCTGAGCAAGTGCACCAGAGCCAGGGGTGGCCTGACCTACCCAGGGGAGCCGCCCACATCACCTGGGCCCTTTACCTGGGATGCTCTTGGCCCAGCTGATGGTGACCACAATCTCTCGGTCGAAGAGGTCACAGAGGGTAGCCACGGCTGGGAGGTGTCCATCAGGGCCCGCGGGGTCAGGCATGGCATACAGCTTCTCAGGCTCAACCACCAGCAGGTGGGACACCAGTGCATTCACCGGGGCTGCAGTGACAGGTGGAAGGAGCGCTCAAATTCATCACCTTGCCGACCCTTCAAGGTCAAGCATCTTCCCGGAGTCAGTCCCCCAGTGGCCTTCTTCAGTAGCCACTGGCCAGCCAGGCTCAGACACCTCCCTCTGGGAAGGGCCACACCAAACCTCCCAGGGCCGGTTCTGAGTGTTAGAAAAAACTTCCCTGCTCCCAGCTGTGCTGTTCCAGGTGTGACACAAAAAAGGTCTCTGGGTTTGTTTTTGTTTTTCTAGGGCCACACAGCATATGGAGGTTCTGAGGCTAGGTGTTGAATCAGAGCTGCAGCTGCTGGCCTACACCACAGCCACAGCAACGCCAGATCCGAGCCAAGCCGCATCTGCAACCTACACCACAGCTCACGGCAACGCCGGATCCTTAACCCACTTAACGAGGCCAAGGATCGAACCCACATCCTCATGGATCCTGATCGGGTTTGTCACCACTGAGCCACGACAGGAACTCCAAAAAAAGGGTATTTTGGGGTCCCAGGGCCCAAGATGACATCAGACAGGCCTCCCATGTCTGAAACCCACCCCAACCCCAGAGTCCCAAGGACCCCGCGGTGTTCTCACCTGTCTTCCGAGGGCCTCCAGCTACTGCCAGAGGTCCAGCAGGGAAGGGGCCCGGGAAGGGCAGCGGGTCCACCTCTGGCCGCCGCTTGTACTTCTGTCGCCCACCCCGGACACGGTCCAGACGTACCCCTTGAATTGTAGAACAGGGCTGTGTCCATGGGGCTGGGCTGGCTTCCTGTGCAGAGCCCGCCTGCCCAGCCCAGTCCACCAGAACTTCCCGGGCCTTGCCCAGCACCCCCCACCCTGCCCAGGCCCCGGCCGGCGCTCACCCTCCTTGAGCATGCCCACCCGCAGGCACTTGGTGAAGCGACAGGCCTGGCAGGCCTTGCGTCTCCGCTTGGTGATCTCGCACTCATTGGAGGCCGGACAGCTGTACTCGATGCTCCCTGCCAGGAAGAGGCAGGGCTCCAGTGGCAGCCTCCCGGAGCCCGGAGGGGACCCAGCAGACAGCAGAGCCCTGACTCAGCCCGGACAAGCGCCGGTCTGGGGAGAGCAGGAGTGCCATGAGTGGGACGGGGAAGCCGGGGGCAGGAAGGGGCAAGGCCGCAGGGCTGGCACCAGGGGAGTCAGGCTGCATCGGGCCCAAGCCTCTTGTCAAGTCACACCTCTGGGCTGTCCTGCCCTCATCTGCTTTCAAGGGACACAGTGGCCTCCACACTGCTACACCCAGCAGTCTATTCCTGTCCTCATCTTTCTTGGCCTAAAGACGGTCACTCCTAGAAACACCTCGACACTTTGCTTCTTTGGCTTCTGCTTCTAGGACACCACACTCCTGGGCTTCCTCGCATCTCATGGCCATTTGCTGGTTTCTGTGCATCTACCCGCGGTCCTTCCACGGAAGAGCCCCAGGGCTGACCTCCGACCTCACGTCCACTGACTCACTCCCATGGTGAGCTCACCCAGTCGTGGGCTTTCAAATCTGTAGCTCTAGGAGTTCCCACCGTGGTGCTGCGGAAACGAATCCAACTAGGAACCATGAGGTTGCAGGTTCGATCCCTGGCCTCGCTCAATGGGTTAAGGATCTGGCGTTGCCGTGAGCTGTGGTGTAGGGCACAGACGTGGCTCGGATCTGGCATTGCTGTGGCTGTGGTGTAGGTCAGCAGCCGTAGCTCCGATTAGACCCCTAGCCTGGGAACCTCCATATGCCAAAGTGTGACCCTAAAAGGACAAAAGACAAAAGACAAAAACAAAAAAACAAAAAAAAAACTATCACTAGTCTAGACCTGCCTGACCTCTAGGCACAAATCCTAATGCCTCCTGGGCATCTTGCATGTCTAGAAGGCACTGCCAACTTAGCCCGTCCTAAATGGGCCCTGGATCTACCCCTCCATCCGCAAACCCAGTTGTCCACCTGCTCAAGTATAAACCCAGGAGACGGGAGTTCTCGTTGTGGTGCAGCAGAAACGATTCCAATTAGGATGCATGAGGCTTCGGGTTCGATCCCAGGCTTTACTCGGTGAGTTAAGGATCTGGCGTTGCCGTGAGCTGTGGTGTAGGCCAGCAGCTGTAGCTGCAATTCAACCTCTGGCCCGAGAACTTCCACATGCTGCGAGTTCAGCCCTAAAAAGCAAAGCAAAAAAAAAAAAAGGCAAAAAAAGCAATCCAGGAGACATCTGATTCCTCTCTCCTACTCCAAATCCATTGACAGATCCTGGGGGGTTTTACCTCTTAACAGGTGCAGAACCTACCCCCTCTGCCCCTGGCAACTGTTTGTTTTGTTTTGTCTTTAGTGGCCACATCTGTGACATATGGAAGTTCCCCAGCCAGGGACTGAATGTGAGGCGCAGCTGCAACCTACACTGCAGCTGTGGCAACACTGGATCCTTTAGCCCACTGCACCAGGCCAGGGATTGAACCCGTGCCTCTGCAGTGACCTGAGCTGCTGCAGTTGGATTCTTAACCCCCTGCACCACAGCAGGAACTCCCCTGGCAGCTGTCTCTATCCTTGACCAGGCACTGTCACCTCCCCTCCTGCTCTCTCTCCTTCAGCTACTCACAACAGATGCATCCTATTCAACCTAAGTCATATCCTGCGCCCCCACCCCCCGCTCCAAACCCGCCAGTAATTTCCCCTCACAGAGCAAAAGCCCAGGCGAACCCCATGGCCTATGAGGCCTATGCCCCTGGTCCTCGCCGCCTTTTTTTTTGTTTTGTCTTTCTAGGGCCACACCCACGGCATATGGAGGTTCCCAGGTTAGGGGTCCAATCGGACCTACAGCTGTCGGCCTACGCCAGAGCCACAGCAACGTGGGATACGAGCCACATCTGCGACCCACACCACAGCTCACGGCAATGCTGGATGCTTAACCCACTGAACGAGGCCAGGGATCGAACCTGCATCCTCACAGATGCTGGTTGGGTTGGTTACCTGCTGAGCCACAATGGGAACCCCCCGCTTGCCACCTTTCTGACCTCACCCCCCTCTGCACTCTGCTGGGTTCAGGGGGCTGACTTAGTGCTCCTCAAACAGGCCCAGCCTTAGGGAGCGCTGCCCCCTGGAAGGAGAATGCCAGAGGGCCCGGCGCAGACAGCCCGGCCACTTGCCCCTGCTTTATGGTTTCTCATCAGCTCTTGGCACCGTCTTATCAGCTCCATATGTTTATCTTCTTTGTTTTCTGTCTATCCACTTTAGTGTCTGCTCCGTGAGGGCCAGGACTGTCCCCAGCACTAGGAACAGGGTCTGGCTGAATGAATGAATGTGAGGCGGCCCTCCCGGCCTCACAGGGCTACAGCAAGGACTTCATGACACAACCAGCCGCCAAGCCCCTAGTGCATTTCTCCCCACAGCCTGCTTTCTCCCACGCCCTACTGGGGCTCCTTCGGCTCTCAAGACACCTCCTCCGGGAGGCCCTCCAGAGCCGCAGACCCAGGTTCCCTGGCTCACACCCTGCTCTTTGCCCTCTTACCACCACTGTGCTGTAACAAAGGTGTGCAGTTCATCGCTTTCTCTCTCTCCCTTCTGCTGGAACAGAAACCACTTGAGGAGAGAAGCGGCCCTGCCTTAGTCCCAGCTACGTCCCCATACCTGGAACCGTGGCCAGGACAGCAGAGCACATGTATGCAAAGAGCAAGGATCCTGGAAGCTGCCTGGGGCCCATCCTGAGGCTGCCCCTTGCCAACTGTGTGCCCCTGGGCATGGTCCACACCTAAGCCTGTTTTCCCACTGGTAAAACTGGGATGATTAAAAACTCTTTCTTACAAAGGTGAGGGTGAAAACTAAACGGGATCACCAAGGGAGGGTGTTTCCCATGGCTCGCAGCCCCTTAAATGCTCAATAAATGATCGCGATTTATGGCTGGTGCTTGACAAATATTTATCAACAGGGAACGAAGGGTCCCAGGGTAGGGAGTAGACACCTGGACCTGGACCCGGACCCGGACCCAGACCCGGATCTGTTGGCTCACTGGTCTCCAGAGCCAGAGGGAGCACAGAGCTTTTAGACTAGTGGGTCTCAGCCAAGTCACAACTTGCTAGAATGTCACAATCCATCAGGAGGCAGCTGTCCAAAGTTCAGTTATTAGTAATATAAGCAGAGGCAGAGTCTCGCCTTTCTGAGCTTAACTCTGCACCTCAAGTGACTCAACTCCAAATCCTGTTTCTGCCATTTTCTGCCTTGAACAAAGTTTTGAGAACCTCTCTGAGCCACAGTCACAATAGTGCTGGTACCTTAGAAATTGCTCTGTGGGTACTGAGAGCATAAACGTAATAGGCCACAGTGCTTGGCACAGGGGAAGCAATTAAGAAATATTTTCTGGAGGAGTTCCCGCCGTGGCGCAGTGGTTAACGAATCCGACTAGGAACCATGAGGTTGCGGGTTCAGTCCCTGCCCTTGCTCAGTGGGTTAACGATCCGGCGTTGCTGTGAGCTGTGGTGTAGGTTGCAGACGCGGCTCGGATCCCGCGTTGCTGTGGCTCTGGCGTAGGCCGGTGGCTACAGCTCCGATTCGACCCCTAGCCTGGGAACCTCCATATGCCGCGGGAGCGGCCCAAGAAATAGCAACAACAATAACAACAACAAAGACAAAAGACAAAAAGAAAAAAAAAAGAAAAAGAAATGTTTTCTTTTTGGCCACTCCAATAGCATGTGGAAGTTTCTGGGCTAGGGATTGAACCCACGCCACAGCAGCAACCAGAGCCATGGCAGTAACAACTCCAGGTCCTTCACCCACTGAGCCACCAGGGAACTCCCAAAGTAACCAATGGATTATATAAAACATAAGTTACAGGTATATCACAAATAATGTCTGTCATCATCTTGCTCATTCATATTTTGTTATGCTTTCCTGAGTGAAAAAAGCCTCAGCGAGTACTATTAGCAGGGATGTCTAAAGGTCTTTTTAAAGTTAGGTACTGAAATATGATGTAGCCCCTCTCAGTTACCCATATCCTGCCTTTGTGCTGGGGCTGCTTCAGGGAAATCAACCCCAAAGGGGGCATGTTCTCTGCTGACGAGGTCAGGAGCAGGTACAGGCTGCTTCACGCTTTTCAGAGCCACTGTGGAAGGTGCTGGGCCTGTAGTACCCTGAGACCTGGGAGGCATCGTGAGGCCCGCTCTCGTGGCCCACGTCCAATCCATCAACATATTCTGGTGGCTTTATTTAACTCTTAAGGGAAAGGACATTCCTGGGAGGTAGGAGGGCCTGAGAATTTCAGGCTGCCAACCCCAAGTGGTACTGCAGCAGGCTGGAGGCCTACAGACACCCAGCAGGGCACCAATTGGGCAGCGCCAAGCCCAGAGGGCAAAGGGCACAGGAGTGGGGTGGGGGCTCACCCTGGATGGTCCTCTTGAAGAAGGCTTTGCAGGCCTCACAGGATGCCACACCATAGTGGTAGCCGGAGGCCACGTCCCCACAGACCAGGCAGAGGCGTTTGGGCAAGGAGCTGAGCACCAGCTTCCCACTACCCTGCTCGCCAGGCCCAGCCCCCTCCCCATCCTCCTCCTCCTTGTGGCCTGGGAGGCAGCGGGTGGGAGCTGGGCCAGGGGCCAGGGCCACGGGGGGCTCAGTCTCGGTCTCCGAGGAACCTTTGGGGCTGTCAGGGCTGGCTGGCTCTGCCTTGATGTAGAGAGGCTCAATGCCCACCACCTGGCTGGACATGGCGCTGGTCACCTGCGGGAAGAGACCCGTCAGGTCACAGAGAGGCTGGGATGGGGGATGGAGAACCCTGTCACCCTGGTTGCCCAACCCTGGGCCTGGGGCCAGGTTCCAGGCTCAGTGAGAGGGAGGGAGGGGGGGACAGAGTCCAAGGAACGCTGCCCATGAAGAGGGCCCCCCCCAGCTGTTGCCATGGGAACAGAGTCTCCAGAGCGTCCAGGGCCAGTAACACAGCAGGTTTCCCACTCAGGAGCCTGCTGGAGGCTCGGAAACCCCCTGCACCCACCCAGGCAAAGAAGAGCGGGACCTTAGCCCCTAAACAACCTTAAACCCATCTGGAATTCCCGTTTTCTCCAGATGCTGGGGATCTCAGTGACCTCCCCACACCGAGGTATCCTCCGCGAAGGAGTGCAAACTGAGCCACACAAACTCAAGAGCAGTTGATGTGCTCACACCTGGGGTCTCAGGTGTCCTCACCCGCAGACTCACCCTCACACACGATCACTCTGCTGGGCAGTGTCACACCTACACACGCCCCTTCCCAAACCCCAGCTCTCACTCATGCGCCCACGTGCTTTGGCACACTCCTCCAGAAGTACACACCTCATAACAGTCACACTCAAGGCTCATAATCACACTTGCTCACAAACACTCTCACCATGCCCGCCCCCGCCCCCGACAGCACACACACAGGGACATAGACCTTCGTGGAAACACTTTCAGAGCCTTTCACATCTGACACATCTACCCCTCCAGCCCCAGGCACACCAGCGGGCGTGGCTCCACCTCCTTGCACACCCCCCTCCCCCAGCACATTCACTCTTACAGTCCTGCTGTCGCAGAGGCCTCCTCCACGGGGCGCCCCGCCCCCCCAACCTGCGCACACCTACGGGAAGTTGCCTAAAGTTGCTGCGCCTCCCCTCCCCCTCAGCCCGCGGGGGACCTCTATCAGGTTATCAGGAAGTAATGGGGGAGCGCAAAGGAGGAGGAAGTTCTCCCCAGCCAGTGAGATGACCTTTGACCCAGAGAGAAGGGTGGCCCAAAGCCCCTTCGAGCGCCCCCACGTGGTCTCCAAAGCCCCTTCCCAGACCGGGAACCCTTCCCATCTTCCACCCCGACCCGCCCCTGGGACTTCGGCATGCTCCAGGTGCCGGATAGAAAAGAACCCTGCCCGGGGACTGGATCTGAGGCCCAAGCCTGACCCTGGCCAGGACCTGCTGCCCGAGCCAGAGCCAGCCCTGGTCCCAGGCCGGCGTATTAAGACCTGGACGCCAGATCCCGCCCGGACCCTGACCCCATCTGGCTTTCAACTGGGTTCCGACCGCGACCCGGGCCGGTTCCGGAGCCGGACCCCGCCTGGAGCCCGCCCCCCGCCCGCCTCCCTGCCGCGCTCGCACATGGCCCCCGCGCCCCGCCCGCCCACCCCCCAGCGGCGCTCCCCTCCGCCCCCGGACCTGGGGCTCCCGCAGGGCGGGCGGGCAGGCATGGGGGCCGAGCGGCCGGGAGCGCCGGGGTGAGCCGGGGGCCGCGGGCGGCCCCTCCTCCGCCGCCTCCTCGGGCCGCGCCGCCCCGCCGCGCCGCGTCCCCTCACACGGCGGCGCCGCCGGCGGCTTGTAGGACACAAAAGGACATCGCGGCCGCTTCCTACTCCGCTTCCTCCAGCTGACAGCGGGGGCGGGGCTGGCCGTGCGCATGCAAAGCAGGGGGCGGGACCCAGCGCCCTAATGCTAATCAGGCAAGCGGGGCGGGCAGCGCCTGCGTGCCCGGACAAGTGGGGCGGAGCCAGCGAAGTTAGTGGGTGGGCCTTTATGAAGGTCCCCACCCCGCCGCCGCAGTTCCCGAGTGGCGCACTTGCTTGCGTACTCGGCCGCTAGCGGGGCGTGGCCAAAGGAGACGCGGAGCGACTCCCGGAGTGGGTGGGGCCAGGAGCGTTCTCACGTAAAGAAGGAGGCGGGGCGCGCTGTGCGTTAGAGGAATGGGAAAGGTGGTTCGGTGGCAGCCGCTGCGGGGCCGAGAGACGACGTACATATGTAAATGAGAGGGCGGGACGAGTGCAGAGGCTGGGTATCTGCATATGCATGAAAGGCGGAGCCTAACAGCCCAAGTTACAAGGGAGGTGGTGCCCGTTTCCCTTTTCCCCCTTCCCCAAGATAACACCATCAGGGCACTTGGACCGCACACCCAAATATTCGCACAAAGCTGCCGAACCTGGGGTGAGAGAAGCAGACATAAAACATACAAGAAGTCCTGGATTTCGAGTCCCTGGAAGGCGGAGCCGATAGGGCCCGGACGGAGAACGCTCAAGGTCACTGCGGTGACCAAGTGAAGGTCACAGGGAAAGGCGGGGCCACGTGCTTCTGCCTCACACGAGCAGCCACGCATTGACTCACGGACCATGTACAGACTCTTTTTATTTCTCTAGGACTCAAATTCCAAGTGAACAGGGTCAGGCTTGGATCTGGGGACGGGACAGGGACCAGGGACGGAGACGGGCGGTCACGCGAGCCCGAGGCAGTGCTCTTCAGAGCCCCGCTACGTTCATCCTCTTGTTCCGGCGCCTCTTGAGCCCCTCGATGTATCGCTGCAGCTGGTTGGTCAGAAAGTGGTCCCGGCCGATCTCCGACCGGTAGCCTACAGAGCAGAGCTCCACTCAGGGCAGTAAGCAGGGGCATGGCTTCCCGCAGCCAGTCTATATAGGTTTGGGGAACTTTGGAACTCCGGGTACTGGGACCTGCCGGTTTTGTTTGTTTAAAATGGTCGAGTCATAGACCATTACTCCAAACAGATGGTGGATTCAGAGCAGGATGGGGGTGTTGCCATGAAGGATGTGTGAGGAAGCTAAGTTTAGATAAGATAGATGTTGCTGGCCTGAACTAGGGCACTGGGAGAAGGCAGCTCTTCGGACACCTCTTGGACCACCCACTCTAAGTTATTAGTCCTCCCCATCCCACCCCCACATTCATAAGGTAAGCGGAGCAAACCAAAGGAAGTTTGTTCAAATAATCCACTGTCCAAAGGCTCCTCACAGCACCCACAGAGGGGCCAAGGCCCTACAAAGGCTGTCATTCCCAATGGGCAAGAGGAAAAATGCAGAAATGGCCTTAGAAAAGCCACATCAGGTAGAGGGGCTGCACTAAGGCTAGAGCCCAGGCCCCTGACAGTCTCGCCATGTTCTTCCCACTGGGTCTCCCTGTGGTCAGTCTCCTAACTTTTTACGTTTCGTGGGGCTTCTGGAATATTTATGGGTGGTAAGGAAATCTGACAAAGGAAACACATTCTGAAACCCCACTCTCACAGGCCCAAACCCTGCAAAATCTCCCAGGGTCTCTTGTGGGAGCCCTGGGGGGGCGGGGGCTTACTCCGGAGGGCTTTGGTGAGGATTTCCAGAGCTTCGTTCTCCATGAGTACAGTCAGGGGCAGGGGCAGCTGAAGAGGCAGCAAGAGGCTCAGATGGCCAGGGGACCCCAGCTCCACTTGCAGCTGAAATGCCCCACCTGCTCCCTCCAGCCCCAAGACCCCCACCCTGCAAAGCACCTCCATCCACCCTTCCACCCCTGAACCCCCAACTCCCATCCCCCCTAAACTCCCCGATTCCTCCCCCCCCCCCGGGGGGGAGAGGTTGCCTCCAACCCTGTGCTGCTGCTCCACCCAGTAGGCTCGATGGGGTGTATACTTCGGGATATTGAGCGATGACATTGAGGAAGAATTTTCTGGGAGAAGAGAGAAGAGGGATAAGTCATCTGCAAACTTCAGGGACTTCCCTGGAGCAGAGGCGATGTGTAGGTAGCCATGTGGCAGTGGAAGGGGAGTGACCTTCAGAGACCAACTCCAGGTGCCTCTTGAGTAAAAACAGTTTGGGGAGTTGCCATCGTGGCTCAGCAGAAACCAATCCATGAGGACACAGGTTCAATCCCTGGCCTCACTCAGTGGGTTAAGGACCCAGCGTTGCTCTGAGCTGTAGTGTAGGTCTCAGATGCAGCTCAGATCCTGAATTGCTGTGGCTGTGGTGTGGGCTGGCAGCTACAGCTCTGATTGACCCCTAGCCTGGGAACCTCCATATGCCTTGGGTGCAGCCCTAAAAAGACAAAAGAAGGAAATAGTATGGGACAGTGGTTTACAAGCCTCAGCTTTGTTGTCCCACCCTCCAGTGTCCCAGTTCTGACTGCCCCACTGTGTGAGACTTAGGGCCAGTGACTGACTTGCTGACCCTCCGGGTCTTCAATTTTATGATAGAATAATAAAAATGAAGTTTAAAGGTGATGAAGCCTAGTGTCTGGCACAACAGTAAGTGCTCAGTCAAAGGCAGTTATGTTGTTATCTGTTCCGATTCCCTGATGAAAGGCTGGAGAGCAGAGGTGGTAGGGAGAAGGGGGAGGCTCGGCCCAAACAGCGCCCAGCACAAAGGAGGAAGTAAACACTTTAAAACTGTAGCCAATGACTGAATGAATGAAAGACAAGCACTTTCTCAAACAGCGCAGGTCCACAGAAAAGGTATTAACTCCCTCCTCTCAACCATCTCTGGGATCCCATTCAAAGCACAGGTCCTACCGCGCTGCCTGTGCTCATTTTCATGCTCGTCTCTGTGGCCCCAGGACTTTGTATGACGCCTGCCCAGTAGGGGGCGTTCCTAGAACGTCTGCTTGATTTACAGTTTGAAAGATAGGCGTTGGCGCCCCTTTCAAGGAATCCTAGCAACTTGGTCCTATAGTTTCCCCCCATTTCCCAACAATAGAAATTGAGGTTCTGGCCAGCCCCCTGCCCGGTGAGACCACACTGACCTGAGTCGATCCTGGAGTCGTCGTCCCCGTCCTCTAAAGTGCTTCCCGGGGAGCTGCCGCGGTGCATCTCCAGCTCCATCAAGGGGTGCTCGTCCAGCTCTTCTGGCTTGAAGTCGTCCTTGTCCCCTCCGTCATCCAATTCTTCCCAGCCCCCATCCGAGTCGTGGCCGGCCTTCTGATGGTACCACCCGCCATCCTTGCTGCCTAGACTGTTGCCCTCCAGTTCCGGGTCCTCGCAGACAGTGGGCAGTTGCACACTCAGCTTCGGCTGCGACAGCGTCGAGGTGGTCCACAGATTCCGGATGTCCTGCGGGCTCGACGCGCCTGAGCCACGGCGGCCCGAAGACTTGGCCGACGCCTGTGGGCCACATACATCGGAGGAAGCCAAGGAGAATTGGGGAGGGGAGGAAGAGCAAGCTGGAGGCGGGGATCCTGAGCCCAACCGGGGCCAAGACTCTGTCGCGGGGGAAGAGGGGGATTGTTGGGAGCTGCCCTGAGCCGGGACTGAGTGAGAACATAGCCAGGAGCCCAGGCTGGACCTAGGATGAGTCTGGGTGCTGACAGGGTGGGGCGGCCCAGGAAGAGTTCTTACTTTGAAAGGCTTTTCCTCCATGGTTCTGCCCCAACGGACCCAGGCACCACTGGCGTGGAGGAGGGGCTCACGCTCCGGGAAGGGGGAGGGGCAGGGCCCGGTCTGGAATGGCGACGGGGACCTGGCTCTGGGAGACTTCACCCTGCAGCCCTCCGCATTAGATGCCATTGTCCCCCTTCCCTCATCCCCCAATACCAGTAGCTGTACTGAGGATGGACGCAAAGGCCATCTTGGCAGATTCCCATGCCAGACCCTACCGGTAACCTCCAGGCAAAAACACAGGTCCAAGCACAGCCTCGAGCCCCCGCACCTTGACCGACGTGGGTGGGGGTGGGGGTGGCTCAGCCTGAGGGTCCTGGGGGACCTGACTTGCCCCGAGGGAGGTGGCCTGACGCAAGCACTCCCACACCCTCTCGCGTCCTCGGAGCGCCACTCCCGCAGCGGTGCAGACTGTTTTCGTTTATTGATGCAGGCTTTGAGGCACAGTTGTGAGGTGTTGTGAGGGACAGGCCCAGCCGGTACAGCGAGACAGAAAGCCTTGGGGGGGTCTGGAAATGGATGAAGTGAGGAGAGGGCCAGGAGCAAGGGGCGGCAGTCAAGCAACCCCGTAGCCTCCTCCCCAGGTTTCAGTCCGGTCGAGAGAGGGCTCTTTGGTCAAACAAGCAGAGCATGCCGGGGAGAGGGCAAGAACGAAGCCCTTTGAGAGGCCCGGGCCGGGGTCCTGCCCCTACGAGGACACGCCTTTGTCCCGGGGGCGCCCGGGGCCCCGGGGCCGCGCGGGCTTCCTGGGGGCGTTGAGGGGCCGGCGGCGACCCCGTGGCGCGCGGGGCAGTGCGCAGCCGCGCTCGCTCTGCGTGTCCGAGGACTCGTCGATGAAGGCAAGATTCTCGCTGGGGTAGTCCAGCGCCGAGGCCGTGGGCGGCGTGGGCGGCGTGGGCGGTGAGGGCGGCGAGGGCGGCTCGGTCTTCTCCGGGGCCACAGGGGATAGTGGCCTGCTGGCGGGCTGCGCTGGGCACGGCGGTGGAGGCAGGGGTGGCCGCTCCTTCTCCTGAGGCGGTGGTGCCGGGGGACCTACTCGCTGGGTCACCCGCGCGGTCACCGTGCCGGTCCAGCTGGCGGCCTGCGCCGTGAGGCCGCCCATCTGCGCGGGGAGGAAAGGCAGTCCTTGGCTGGGGGTCCTTGACCGTCTCCGCAACCCCGGTAGCCTGCTCCTTCACCCTTCACCGATCAGGTGCTGCCCCTCTTTTTCCTCCCGGTCCTCCTGCCTCAGGAGGAGGGAAAGGCTCATGACCCAGCGACATGCTCCCTTCCTCCATCTTCACCGAAGTGTCCTCTTCTCCAGGAGAAAAACCCCGGTTTTATTTCAGTTCTCCCTCCATCCCCCCTCACCCATCTTTGCCCCTCCATCCACTCTGGGGCCAGACGCAAGGAGTAGGGTTCCAAAATACAGGTCACCCAGTTACATGTGCATTTCAGATAAACAACAAATACAGTATTAGATAAGTATGTCCCATGCAGTACTTGGGACATATTTATACTCAAATATTATTTGCAACTTATCTGAAGTGCACATGTAACTGGGCTTCCTTCATCTTTACTTGCTAAATCTGGTAACCTTATCCCGGAATGTGGAGATGGAGCACCTGCAAACCTGTTGGAGTTTATCCCTTTGTCCTCCGCAGGTGCACACTGGGGCTCCCTCAGTCCCTGCCTTGGGGGAGACCCCATCTGGAAGGGAGGCAGGATGGTCAACCTGCCGCTAGGGTACAGCACGGCAGCACCAAAGCGCAGGCGCAGCGCTGCGGCGGGGGGCGCCTACCTCTGCCCGGGTGCGGCGGGACACGACTCGCAGCCAGTTCCCGATGGTGGTGAGCACTGAGGCGAAGTAGGCCAGGCCGAGTAGGATCCAGAACCACACCAGAGGCTGGTAGGCTGCAGAGTTCTGGTTGGGACTGGCGCCTTGGGACCCCACCGGGGAGGGCAGAAAGAAGCTGATGGTGAGCTCAGCAAGTCTTGAGCCTGTGAGTCTCGGGTTCACCGCGCCCCTTCCCATCGCAACGCCTTGATCTGCCCGCCCCAGAGCAATGGGTATGTGCTAGAGCGTGTGAATGGATGCAAGAAGATGAATGGGCGTGACTTGATGGTGTGCAGGAGAAGAGCCGTGTGAGGGGTGCATTTAATATATATGTCAGCAGGCATGCGAGCATGAGGTGTTGCATCCATGCACAAATGTGAGGGTGCATTCAATGAGCGGATGTAGGGATTGGAGCAAGCACGTGTGAGTGCAGAAGCACCGGGGTGAATTTGGCGGGAGAAGCAAGATCGCAAAGTGGGTGGGGAAGTGCAGCCCAAGAAAAGTGGCCTCACCGGCCACGTAGTCTCCGAAGCCCACCGTGGTGAGCGTCACCACGACGAAGTAGATGGCTTCCAGCTTGCTCCAGCCCTCCACATAGCAGAAGATGAACGTGGGCGTGAGGACAAAGAGCAGGCAGCCGATCAACAGGAAGAGCACCGCTGAGAGAATTCGCACCAGCTCCGGTGGCACGTGCCACTTCTGCAGGAAGGGGGGCGAGAAGTCGCCAAAACCTCCCCTCTCACATCCCTTAGCCCTTCTTCGGGGATCTCTAAGTTCCCCGTGATCCCGGCGCGGCGCCCGCGCTCACGTGTTAGCCGGGGACTTAGGGAAGGGTTTCCCGACCCCAAGGCAAGGGCGCGCAGGGCGTGGAGCAGCTCACCAGAAAGACGGCTTCGATGTGACCGATGCCGCGGCGGAGGGAGGAGCCCAGCCGGTCCCCGACCCCTGCCAGCAGAATCCCGAACAGCGGGATCCCCACCAGGGCATAAAAGATGCAGAAGAGGCGCCCGGCATCAGTGCGCAGGGCGGCGTTGCCATAGCCTGGGCAAGAGGGGCAGCGGCAGCGCGTCTAAGGGCTGCCTGGCACCTCCCCCACCTCCACCTCCCTCTGTGCCTTCCCCCCGGGAGGAAGCCCAGTCACCCCTCCCCCCACACATGCCCAGTCCCCTCCCCCACCGATGGTGGTGATGATGGTGCCTGAGAAAAAGAAGGCGCTGCCCAGGTCCCAGGCCGAGTGGTTGCTGTTACTAGTTGAGTTGGTGTCAGGGTTCGCACCCTCTCCCAGGGCATCAGCCACCTCCTGCAGGACAAGGCGCAGAAGGAGGAACCTCAGCCTTTCCCTCTGGTCGTGGCCCACACCCTGTCCCTCTGGTCTCTCTGAAGGGCTCCCTCCTCATCCCTCCCAGCTCTCCTCTTACCCTCTGGTCTCCCTGAAGGCAGTGTGGTCCCTAGAACAGACCTGACAAATTGGGAAGCTCAATTTTGTTTGGCCAACACGTCAGTTTAGAGACATTTAAGTTGTTGGCCTCCACTTCGCAAAAGAAATGTCCAGTTTTAGAGTGGCCAGGAGCACAGACCCTGGGACCAGACTGCCTGGGTTCAAATCTTGGTGCTGTGTGATGCTGAGCCGTGCCTCAATTTCTGTCTCTATCAGTTGGGGGTGGTGACAATAGTACCCACCTCAGAGAGTTATTGAGAAGAGTTAAAGCACTCACACCACCCACAGTAAGCACTGTGGTTATTAAATTAGTCCCCGTGTAGCGCAGTGAGCTCACGGCAAGGCCAGTGAGTTCCAGCTTCACATAGACCCCACCGCTCCCATTGCCCCTTTGGAAGCTGAGTTCAAGTCTTTAAAAGATCTGATGAAAGTTAGGGACCCTCTCTCCAGGAAGGTTCACATACCATCAAATTTTGCATCCCATTTTAGGAGAGTCATGGACACATAACCCCCTGCCTGCCCTGCTGAAGCCCAAAGCAAACCCTGTGCTACATAGTAGGTGCTCAATAAAAATGACAGAATTAATGGCATGGCCATGTGTCTGCCCCCTCTTGCCAACCAGTCTGCTTCCTCGGGAGGAGAGTCTGTGTTTTGAGAGTGCCCGCCCAGAGTGACAGAGGGCAGGGCATAATGAGGAGGGGGTGCAGAGGGGCCCTTCTCCACGTCTCGAAGAGCCAAGACACATAGGCAGTGGGTGTGGGGGAGGTCAGAAGCCACCTACTTTCTCTCTGACCGCAGTCCTCATTAGCAAGACACAGTCCAAATTCATCTTCCTAAAGTGACAGTCCCAAGTTCTCCATAGCTCTGCGCTCTCGGCGGAATGGAGTCTAAACTCCCCAGCCCAGCATGTAAGGCCCTTCTCAATCTGGTCCCAACCTCCCCTTCTCCCATCTTCTCTTCTGGGACTCCCATTTTGGAACCCAAGTTACAGTGACCTTGTCCCCAGAATTTCTGAGATGATTCCATTTCCTGTAATAATTTTTTAAATAAAGCCAAGTGAAATGAATGATTAAAAGTGATTTATTTTGCAATGCTTTTCCAATAAATTCGCTACGGAAGGGGAAAAAAAAAACCCTTTGTCATTCTATGTGTTCTAATTTTTGCTTCAAATGACTAGGCATCTGCTAAATCCCAGAACTGCGAAACACAGAGCTTTCCAGCTTCCACGCCTTTGCCCATGCTGTTCCTCTGCCTGTGAGTCTCTTGCAATCCAATCACACAGCTCTAAATTCTACCCATCTTACCTGCTTCATTGCAATTACCAGCGCTTCCCAAAGGCCCCTGGCATCTCCCTCCTTGCCCTCAGCATCTAGCCCAGGGCCCAGGGTACAACAGGCACTTAACAGAGAAGGAAGTAAGGGATCCTTTCTACTAAATCCTGCAGTGAACTAAGCACGGATCTGTCCCTTCTTCTAGATGTGCCATCCTCTAGGGTAGAGCCTGCACCCGCTTCACCCCAGCAGCAATTTCCCTGCTCACCCTGTGGTATATATAGCACAGCACCCAGCACACAGTAGGTGCACAATTGCTGCATGGCTGGCCAATTATAGAAGAGAAATAAAGCAGTTGTTGCCCACCCTGCTAGGTTCTGCCCTTCTCTTTCTTCTTTTTTTTAATCCAGGAAAAAAAGCAATTCCATTGTGAAGGTAAAATAGGTCAGATTCCCTCCCTCTCCCTGCCCTGTGGTCTGGCCACACTCTCTCCGGCCCAGGCCTCTCGGAGCCTTGCTGGGCCTTCTGGAAGTGTCAGAGACAAAGTCAAGCTGCCTGTGTCCTGGGCCCCACCCCACCCTCATCTCTGCTCCAGGTCCTGCCACCTTGGGAATCAGCTGGAACACTGAGGCTCCATGCTGATGGATGGCTCCTCTCTCCAAAAGAATAGGCAGGAAAGAGGAGTCATTTTCCATAAAATAGTAAAGTGATTTATTCAAGTTAAATTTATTTGTTTTTTTGTTTGTTTGTTTGTTTGTTTAATATGACAGTGGCTCAGAAATCAGAGAGAGCAGCAGAGGTGCTTGCGTGACAGTGGCCCAGAAGCCTGCAGCCCACACTTTCTTTGGTCCCTGGACCAAAGCCGACCCGACCCCATCCCTGACTTGCCCTCCCTCCGGCCTCCACATCATAAGCATGAGTCCTGGTGGGAAGGTGTTCTCCACCTGGCATCCACGATGGCATGGACCAGCTTAGGGGATTCCAGAACCCTCCAGAATCAGTGGTACTTGTTTATACCTGCACTTCTCTGGGGACAGCAGGTGGGGAAGTGTTCGCAGTGTTCCTGGGTTTCTCTAAGGCATCTGTGACTCCAAAGAAACACAGGACTAGTGCAGGGTTGCCAGATTTAGCAAATAAAAATACTGCATGTGACATATTTAGGTTTTCAAAGTATTCATTCTTTAGCTGAAATTTACATTTCACAGGGTGTTCCAGACTTCACCTGGCAACCCTAAGCCAGTGAGTTAGACCTGAGAAAATGCAACATATCTCATGCTACAGCCATTAATTCATTTCTTCCTTCATGCGTTCCTTTATTCAACCACCAAAACACACTGAAGGAGACACTCTAGGAGCAGAACCCAATGCCAGGCACAGCAAGAAAAACAAATGCCCCTGTGGCCGCCATACTGAATACAGAGACCTGGATCCCAGCCTTTGCCCTGCACCCCCAGCTGCACTCGCATTTCAAGGGTGGTCTGGAAGCAACACCCCGGCACAGGGCCCCAGTGGCATGCAGCTGGTGTCGGGGAGTCATGGGTGACTGCTGAAGGGGCTCTCCCCCACCCACGCACCTTGATGAAGAGCCCCAGGTCCTGGTCGCTCACACAGGGATGGGCCCTCAGGAACTTCTCTCGCACCTCCCCCAGCTCCCTTTGGGCCTGCTGCTCATGGGGCTGCTCCAGGGCCTGGAACACTAGGGCACCGGACACCAAGTAGAGCAGGACCAGCGCCAGCAGTGCCAGTAGTGTGGTGCTGCGCATGGCGCGCCCAGGGGCCCGGCCAATTCCACTGCCCGCCTGGGGAGGCTGGGCAGGGGGCTCCTGGGGAGCTGCAGTCACTGCGGGCAGAACCAGGGATGCTGGGATCAATAACCTGGCCTGACACCCCTACTCCCTCCTCCAACCCCTACACACCCAGAGGTCCTTGGAGCCCCCAGCCCTACTACCCACAAAGGGCCTCTCTTCACATCCCTCTGGCCAGACACTGGATACCAGGACACGCCCAGCGCCCCCCCCCCCCGCCGCCCCCTCAGCCCTGTCCTCCCCCTTACCTCCACTGCCCGGCCCTCAGCCCCAGTCCGGGGACTCCAGGGTGTGAGAAGATAAGTGGGCACCGGGAAGGGAAAGGAAGGAGCGTGGATGGGGGAAGCGAGGCTGGGCCTGCCAAGGGAGAGGTGGGGCGAGTGGGGAAATGCTGGGGGCCTGGGAGGGGGGTGCGTGGGGAACCCGCCTTCCAGCTGGAGGCTGAGGGGGCGCGGAGGCGCTCCAAGGCAAAGCGGGAGGGGAGGCCGGACCGCGCAGCGCAGGGCAGGGACGGGGACGGGGACGGCAGGACCCGGCTCGTCCGCTGAGGCTGCGGCAGCATCTTCGTGGCTTCTCCCTCCCCTCCAGCCTCTCCTTGTTCCGCTGCTAGACCTGCTAGACGCGATGGGCCTGGAGGGGAGCCTCCAGGGTCCCCCAGCGCCCCGCAGGGCTTTCGAGGAACCCAGGGGCGGGTCCCGGTCGCTGTGCAGAGGCGAGGCAGGGCGGAGGGGAAGGGAGGGTGCCGGTTCCGGGAAGGAGCGGGGTGGGGGCGACCAGGGCCCGACCGTAGCGCATCCCTTGGGACAGCTGTCAGCCCTTGGGACAGGGGGCGGTGGCGCCCACGCGCACACACACGCGGGCACAAAGACCCGCGCGCCCACGCTCCACCCTGCGGTTCCAGGCGGCCCGGCTGCCCAGGCTGCACGCACACACTCCACCTGCTCACGGGCGCACCGGACCCTCAGGACCGTGCGCGCCGGGCCAGGGCCCCCAGAAGCCCCCACACACGTGTGCACACACTCACGTACACGCACACCCAGACCGTGGGGCCACCGCGCATCGCCCGCCGCCCACACACCGCACCCCGCCGCTCGCTCCCACCGCCTCCCCGCGTCTTCACGCCGACGCCTCGGAGCGTGACGGGCGGCAGGACGCGCGGCCGCGCGACTCCCGGAGGCGCCCACGCGCAGGAGGTGGGCTTCCCTCCCGGCCTCTTCGCCCCTGCAGGCCCCTGCCCCCGGAGGCCGGCCCGAGCCCCCCGCCGTCCCGCACTCCCTGCCCGCACCTGCCCGCCCTCTCCGCCCCGCACTCACTGTCGGCCCTGCTGCGGCTGCGGCTGCGGCTGCAGCCCGGACTCCCGAACGGCCTCGCCGGTGCCGCCTGGGCCGCGGAGGCGGTGGCGGCGGCGGCGGCAGGGGCGGAGCGGGAGGCCGCCGGGGCTGGGACCCCCCCCCCACTCCCGCTACCAGAAGCCCCCCTCCTCCCGCATTTAACCCCTCCAGCGCCGCGCTTCCCTCCGTGCCTCGCCCTCGCCTCCAGCGCCGCTCCCCGCAGCCCCTTACCTGTGGCTGCCCAGCCCCCCCAATCCCGGCTCGTCCTGGGAGAGGAGTGGCCGAGGAGCCCGGGAGGGGTCGCCGCTGGGTCAGGCCTGGAGTCTCAGACCGTGGCCCTGGTACTGCCCTGCTGGCCAGCCAGTGTGGCCAGCGGCACGCCCCCGGCCTGGACATCAGCCCGCTCACCTCTTCCGACAGGCGCCACGCGACTCCGCTACTCTCCCAGCATTTTCCAGGCCCACTACCAGATCGGAAGGGCCTCAACTCCCTCCCTCTAGGGACAGCCTGGTCCTTGTGCTCTGCACTCATGAGAGGAGAGACCTCAGGGGACAAAGGGGTGCGGGATCCATCGAGGCCCTCTGGAGCTGGCTGAGGTGGGGTTGGGATCCAGCTCTGGGAAATCGAGCCCGGATGCCTCCTGCCCCTACTCCCGTACCCCGCCCCCATCCCTTGCTCCTCACTTCCAGGCCCATCCCAGCCTTGAACTGGTGTCAGCACACCCTCCCCCATTGTCTGGACGAGGCAGGCCCCTGGCAGGTCCTGGAACTCCGAGTCTCTGCCCTCCTCCACTTCTTTACAACTCCGATCTTGCCAAAGACTTTCTCTTGCCTGGGATCTTCCGCCTTCACTCGGGTGGCTTTGAGCATGGTCTCTAAGGCTGACCACACCCCACCAGTAGGGGGCCTAGCAGGTACCACACTCTCCTGGCTTCCTAGTCCCCACTTACAGAAGAGGGATGATTATCGCCTCTGGATGTGAGCATTAAAGAGGTAAATTTAGTAAATGCTCAAAACAGAGCCTGACACTTACAATTAGGTGCCCTACAAGTGTTAGCAATTTGTCTTTCAACAAAAAGTGACTGTCCAGCTTTGAGCTGATTCTCTGAGTCTCAATACCCCCTCTGGAGGCCTGGTGCTCAGGAGAGTCCCAGGTGAAGTTTTGACACAGGCCCAGTGCTGGACCCCAGGAACTTCAAGGAGCTGGAACAAACGGTCAAGTGCATGGGCAGGAGACAGACCCTCTGATAAATGGCTCCCAGCCATGGGACAAATGACAGATCTGTAAGGGCCGGGACTATGTGACTAGCAATGACTGCACTATTAGGGAGAGCCAGAGAAGCACCCTCCTCCCCGGCCACCAGGCAGGCCGTGTCGGGGCAGCCCACCCACTGGGCCAAATCCACACCTGCTAGGGAGATGGGGGCCAGCTCCTCCTCCACAGGCCCTGGGCTAACTCCTGGACCTGAAGGCCAAGTTGGGCATAATGACAGGGAAGTAGGGTCTCCGGAGATCCCGATCCAGTGAGAAGCTCCACAGTCAGAGCCAAGGGACCCAGGAAGAGGAGCCACAGTTCCCTGACCTGGAGATGGAGGGCTTCATAAAAGAGGTGAATTTTTTCTTTTTCTGTCTTTTTAGGGCCGCACCTGCAGCATATGGAGGTTCCCAGGCTAGGGGGCGAATCAGAGCTGCAGCTGCCAGCCCTACACCACAGCCACAGCAATGCCAGTTCCAAGCCATGTCTGCAACCTACACCACAGCTCAGGGCAATGCTGGATTCTTAACCCACTGAGCGAGGCCATGGATGGAGCCACGGATACTCGTCAGAATCGTTTCTGCTGAGCCACGACAGGAACTGCAAGGAGGTGAAGTGTGAAGCAGGTCTTGAAGAAAGAGTAGAAACTGTTCCAGTGGGAAGGGGCCTGGAGCGGGGGGCAGGGCTCTTCTGGTCTCTTCCCCTCACACTGTGGGCGCCTCCCAGTCCTTGCCCACCAGCCTCCAGGGAGGTAAATGGTAAATGGCCTTGCCCAGCCTCGCAGCCCCGTTCCAGGGCCAGTGTCTGATCAGCCTTAGACCAAACAGGCGATGGCGTGAGAAACACAAGCAGACAACTGACAGACAGTGAATGGACTCGGGGCACAGACAGTGTTTATTGAGTGGCAGGTGCAGGAGAGGTAGCTGGCTCCGGTGTAGAAGCCGAAGTGGCAGGTCATGCCAGGGTGCTGTGGGCATCTGGCAGCCAGGGCCATACCCCCCATCCTAGGGGACAGCACAAGCTCACTACGACAGGAGTAGCAAGGAGCCAGCCTGGGGAAGAGGCAGCCACAGCCCCTGGAATCCTGGGCGAGAAGCGGCGGACGAACTCTGCACAGGGGCCTGGAGGGGGAGGGACTGGGGTCTGGGTGTTGTTGGGAGAGGGAGGGGGATCACGTCTGTGGGGTGGAGTAGAGACTGTGGTGGTGGCTGCCTGGTCCCAGAACCTGGGAGAAGAGCAGAGGAGTGGTCCGCGTCTGGCTGCCTCCGCACCAGCCTGGCTCCCGCCCGATGGCACCGTACCAGCTGCCGGAGCCTAGGCTGCCTGACATGCTGCAGGCAGAGAAACAGGGTCAGTCCCCCGGCAGTGACTGGGACAACAGACACAAGAGCTAGGGGAAGGAAAGAGACTTAGAGCCAGAGATCCAGACCTCTCCGACCAAGGCAAATTCCATCTCAGGAGGAGAGGCGGGGGCTTTAGCCACAGCAAACCAGAAGGGCCCTCCTTAGTACAGACAGCACACAAAGGCCAGCGTGGGGGCAGGGGCAAGACCCAGCTTAGGTCCCCACGGCTCAATGGGGCAATCTGGGAGCCCAGAGGTCCTGAGATGGGGCTGGGCCTCCTACCTGGTGCTCTCGCCCCGGCTGTGCTCCCAAGAGCAGCCCTCGTCCTCGCAGTGTGCCCGGTCGAAGAAGTAGGAACGGGAGCCAAAGACCTGCCCGTTGAGGATGCGGCTGGTGCTCTGGGAGAGGGGGCCACCATTGATGCTTTCACCTGCTCCCACCCCCCCCGGGCTCCCACAACCTCCGGAACCCAGCCCGGGGAGCCCCTCTCCACTGGCCCTCACCAGGTCCTGTGGGGGCCGGTGCACCCGGAAGAAGCCCACCAGCAGGGTGGTGGGCAGCAGCTCCCACACAAAGAGGATGAGGCCAAACACCAGGTAGCCTTTGTTCCCCAGGTCGTTCACCAGGTCCGCCTGTGGGGAGGCAGGGGCTGTGCCAATCTGCCATCGTGCCAGTGGGGCACCCGGACAGGGCCCAGGCCAGCTTGGGGCCAAGAGCCACTACTGAGGAGGCAGCAGACGTGCCCCGCGCCCACCTGGTCAGAGACGTTGTACCAGTCGTAATCGAAGGCGTCCAGCCGGCTCCGGGGGGCCAAGGCCAGGGCTGCCAGGTTGTAGCAGGCCCGGCTGGCATAGAGCAGGACCATGGCGCCACCCATCGCAGCTGCCTGACACACACTGGTCCCCTGGCACAGATGACAACAGGGGACCCTTAGGGAGGGCAGGCTCCAGCTTCCTCTCTACCCGGAAGACCCCAAACACCCCAAGGGGCACCCAGCATCAGCGCCTGTGGCCCTACCTTGGCCTCCAGGTAGATGCTGGTGGAGGGGGCCCGCCGGGCCACAAGGCAGAGGCAAGCGGCGAGAGAGAGTGCGCAGATAACAAACAGGGAGTCGCTCACCAGGACACGCACCAGCAGGAGGGCCCAGGGCTGCGCCCGGCGCCGGCGGGACAGCACCGCACACAGCACATTCACCAGCAGAAAGAGCAGCGAGGCCCCCACGAAGGCCCCTCGGACGGCCAGCCTGCGGCCCACAGCACAGTCAGGCCCTGGCGCCCCTCCCCCATCACCCAACCTCCCCCCCGGGAGACCCCGGTGTCGATCACAACCTCAGGTCAGCCAGCCTGAACCCGGCTCCTCTGGTTTTAGAAATGAGGAAACTGAGGCCCAAAGAGTTCAGAAGGTGACCCACAGCAGGGGAAGGAGCACTGAACCAGGAGTCAGAAATCTGGGTTCAAGCCCTGGCTCTGTGTCCTGCCAGGTGTGTGACCTTGAACAAGCTGCTTTGCCTTGGTGAGCCTCAGTGTCCTCATCTCTCGAATGGGGACAATGTCGGCTTCGGAGGTTGTAAAAATTAAAGATGTCTGTGAAAGCTCTTCATAAACTATGAGCCGTTAATCAAACAACAGGACTAGCACTGCCCAAGGTCACCCAAAAGTGTCCTTTGGCTTTGGCGCATCCAAGGGCTGGAGGCTGCAGCTCTTTCTCCATCAAGGATGACCCTGGTACCCTCTCCCCTCAGTGCATCACGACTGTCTCTATTATAGGTGCCCTTCACAGATGCAACGCCTCTGCTGAGCCATCTGCAGGTGCCTTCCTTTTCCTTCCACAAACGCCCTGGGTTGTGCTCGCCTCAGCCCTCCTGGGGAGAAGGAACAGACACAGGGCTTCTCCCTGTCCCTGACCAGGGGACTGAACCCACCAGCGTTCCGGGTACTTACAAGCCTCGGCTCATCTCTGGCCGACGCTTCGCCTTGGCCTTGAACACCACCTGGGAGCAGAGACACCCATCATTCTTTTGGGCCCCTGGACCTGCTACCCACTACCCACCCCGCATCCGTCACCATGGTTACCTGGGCAAAGTAGAGATTCATAAGCGTCAGTGTGAAGAACTGCAGGCAGACAGGGCAGCAGTAGAGAAGCCAAAAGGGCAGGGGCCCCAGGCGGTTGGCTCGAGGTGTATCTCGGAAGTAGAAGGAGAAGAGGGTGGTACGCAGGGCGGCCCAGAGCAGACAGAGTGCCAGGAACACCGTCTGATAGCTGAGACGCTTGTGCCCGTACAGGAGCACCAGCCAGAGCTGGGCATAGACGGAGAAGAAGAGCAAGGCGTACAGAGTGGTATAGGCCGCAGTCAGCCCCAGGGTCACGGCAGGCGGCAGCGCAGGCACCAGCCCAGCAGCAGGCACCAGGCCAGACAGGTTACTCTCCATGTCAGGGAGGGAGGCCTGAATCCAGGAGACAGAGATGGAGGGGCTGGCAGGGGGCCAGGGAAATAAATACGGAGGGGTGGGAGGTGTCGGGTGCAGAGACAGAGATGGGGAGCTCAGGTGGAAAGAAGTTGTGGCTGGCCAGGCCCTCCCCCCTCAACAGAGGAACCCTTGCCTTTGCCGAGCACAGGCAACCGGGGTCCCTCACTCAGGTGTGGAAGGACAGACAGCCTTTCCTCTCCCAGGCGGAGCGGGGGGTGGGGAGGTGGGGAGTCTCCTGCCTGGACCAGTCTCAGAGCCGGGCGTGGGGGCTGGGGGTGCAGAGGCTAAAGGAGAGGGGTCCCTGGCCTTGGTCGCTGGAGTCGTCCTGGCAGGAGGGGGAGAGCCGGCCAAAGCCAGTCAGCTCAGGGCTGCGGCCGCTGCGGGGGGGGGCGCTCAACGCCCGGCTCTCCCCCTCCCCAAACTGGGGGACTCTCTCCCCTCCAACAATCCGGAAAGGGAGGGCCTCCGCCTTCAGTCCTCGGAATTCCGGACGCTGGCCCACTGCACCACCCCACACTGCGTCCACTCTGCAGCCGTAGGGGGCGGAAGGAGGCCGACGCCGGATCTTCAAGCCGCCGCTGGAGGAGCGGGCTCCGGTCGCTGGGACCCGGGGCTCCGGCTCCCCGGCTCCCGCGGCTCCGCCCCCTCCTGCGCCTGCGCGGGCGCCGTCCGCTACGCAAATTGCTCAGGAGTCTGGCCCCTGCTCCGCAGCCCCGCGCGCCGCACCCGACGCGGAGCTGTTCCGAGAATTGGCGCGAGCTGCGCGGGCGGCGGGCGCCAGGGGTTACGAGAGGCGGCGGGCGGCCGTGACGCTCGGGCCACGCCGCATCCGGCCGGCGCCCGGGTGGGCCGTGCCCCGGGCCACCGGCCTTTGCCTGGTTAGGGGGCCGCCGGTTCCCATGTTTCGCTTCTCCATCCCCAAATCGACATCCTGCTGCCCGACCTGGGGCGGTAACGACTTCCCTTCACCCGGGCTCTGAAGGAAACTTCCGCCCGCAGCCAAGATGGCCTCCGGGACCCGCCCCCGGGCCTTAACCCGCGGGGCCCCGGGGCCCCGCAGCCCGCGCGAGTCCGCCCGCGCGAGTCCGCCCGCCCGCGCCCTGGCCGGCGGCGGTTCCCGCTCACCTGGCCAGCCGCTTGCCAGGTGCAAGGCCCCGCAAGTCCTATGGTCCCCCCTCACAGGGGCCCCGGCCATTTCTCCGCCGGGGAAGTCATCCCTCCAGGGTGGAGGCCCCCTCGCTTATCTCGAGTGCTCCCGAGCTGGCGCGAGGAGTGGCGCCCCTGACGCGGGCGGTGCGAGCTTTCCACTGCGGGGAGGAGGAAGGGGGACTTCCCGAGCCGATCACCCGGTTCAGACGGAGCAGTGACACCTCAACAACAGTTGCATCCGACGGCCGAGCTTCAATTACGGCTTGTGTTTTCACCCACAGTAATCACCACTCTGTTTACAAGGATCACTGGCTCCTGAGGGAGGTGTCATTATCCGCATTTTACAAGGGTGGGGATTAAGGCCCAGAGGAGCCGAAGGACTTGTCAGTAGGAGCTGGTCCCCAAATGGGCATCCCAGAAAATCCCTCATCTGCTTCCACACACACCCAAGGAATAAGGAAGTCCGGAGCTGAACCAGGGACCCCGGAGGAAGGCGGTGGGCGGGGCCGGAGCCGGTAGCGGCCCCGCCTGCTGACCTAGCTAGTGACATTTCGAGAGCTGATTGGGCCGGGTCAGTGACAGTTGCCGTTGCCCAGGCAACTAGGGCTGGGCTCCTTTAGTGCCAGAGGGAGGGGACAGGCCCCAATTAGGGGCCTTGAGATCGGGCTTGGGGTGAGACCTGTGTGCCGTGACGACGGGGCGGGTCTGGCCCGAGGCCTGGGTAGAGGCCTGGGGCTGCTCTGCAGCCTCAGAGCTCTGAGAGATTTAGATCTTGGTTGGATACGCTGAGCTTCCTACCAGGCCAGACTCAACCGAGGGATGGGGGCCTGGGAGGCAGGGAGGACCTGGGGCTTGGAGGTGGGAGAGGGAGCCAGGGGTACCTGTGCCCCAACCTGGCTGTCCAGCCTTTGCCACAGCTGGGTCCTAACTACCTGCCATCTTGCCCTTACAGCCCAGAGCATGTTCCAGATCCCAGAGTTTGAGCAGAGTGAGCAGGAAGACTCCAGCCCTGCAGACAGGGGCCTGGGCCCCAGCCCCACAGGGGACAGACCCCCAGGCCCCAGCAAGCCCTGGCGCACGGCCCCAGGCCACCTGGGGGAAGCTGGTCACCAGCAGGGGCAGCCGGCCAGCAGCAGCCACCATGGAGGTAGGCACCCCAACAACCACCTGCCTGTCCACCTTGTCTCTGGCTTGGGAGCTGCCTGCACCCCAGCCACGTCCCCCCTCTCTGGGTGGCTTTGAGGGGGTCCCTAACCTCTCTGCACCTTAGTTTCCTCTTCTGTAAATCGGAGTAATTAGTCACCACTGTTGTTGGGAGGATTACCAGGAATACCTAAGAGGCACTTAATTATAGAGCTGATGCTTAGTAAGTGGTCAAAGTATGTAACTATTAGTGTAGGACCAGGACAGAATCCCTGAGAGGCAGCCCAAAAGGGGAAGTGACTTGCCTAAGGCCACACACATTTCTTGTGGTATAGCTGGGCCAGGAGACGCCACAGTGCCCTGCCCCAGGCTATCACTTTCCTTGGGATTGGGACTTCTAGCCCCCAGGTATGTTCAGTTACCAGGGCCGGGTGACCCCAAGAAGCAGACAGCCCTACCGGGCAGCAGGTCTGTGTGGGACTGGGGAGGCCTAGGCTGTCCTGGTCCCCCTAGGAAGAGGACCCAGCGCTGAGATGGAAGGATGAGCACTGGAGGGCAGCAGCGGCCACTGCTCAGTAGTCCCCACCTCCCCGGTGCCCGGCCCAAGGCTTGGCACCTGGAGCAACCACAGAGATCTTCCGAAAACAAAGCGCGGGCCCCTCGCCTGCTGAGGCTGAAACCATGCCCTCCTCCTTTTCAGGAGCAGGACGGCTTATTAAGGCCCCGGCCCCAGCCTGCTGTCTGGGGCTGAACTCCTCCGGCTTTCTTTAACTTCCTGATCTTTGCAGTCGCTGTTTTTCTGCTTGGAACAGCTTTCCACCACCTACATAGCTGTCCCTTCTCACCCTCTGTATCAGGTGCTTAGTGTGTGCTACATGCTGTCCCAGCTGCCAGGGGCACATCAGGGACCAGATAAGAGAAGTCCTTGCCCTCATGGTGTCTACAGTCTAGTAGGTGGGGGGAGACAGACTGTAAACAAACAAAGAAACTACAGACATAATGTGTTAGAAGATATGCAGCACATGGCACACTCTTGACTTTCTCTTTGGAACCCGGAGAACTGGGGAGCCGGTGGCCTGGGTTGGCCTTCTTATTGGGCTGGGCCTTGAGATTGGAAGGGATGAGGGGGGAGCCAGGCAGACAGATGCCTGTGGGTAGGGAGATGCAGGCAGAAGGAAGGGCAAATGCAAAGGCCCTGAGGGCAGGACAAGGTTGGGCCAGGAGGGGTGGGGAGGGGGAGCTGAAAATGCCTCGGGAGTTAAGGGAGGAGGAGGGGGCTGCTGGGTAGGGCCTTGAAGGCCAAGGCTGGGACTCTGACCCTTTTACTTGGAGGGGAAACCGGGAGGGCTTGGTCTGGTTTGGGCATCAAGAGAATCCTCTGGGCCCCTGTGTTGAGACGGGTCTGCACTGGGCGAAATGCACAGGGGAGGGTGGCGGTGGTGGGGATCTCATTTTAGATTCTGGTTTTATAGACTCTAGGTTTATCCTGAAGGTAGAGCTAGCAGGATTTGCTGCTAGACAGATGTGTGGTGGAGGCATAGAGAGGATATTGCGGAGGGAGGGATCTGGCCTGGGCACCAGGTAGAGTCACCTGGGTGGAGGCACTGGGAACTGAGATGGCCTGGGGTCAGATCAGGAGCCGGGTTTGGGCCAGGTCAGGGCAGAGGTGCCTTTGGGGCATTCAGGTGGAGATTTCTAGTAGGGATACATCTAAAGGGGATTTGGGTTATTTGTTTATTTGTGGCCTGCAGGCATGCAACTGCCTGCTGTGGGATCTCAGTTCCCAGCCCAGGGATTCAACCAGGGCTCCAACAGTGAAAGTGCTGAGTCTTAACCACTAGACCACCAGGGAACTCTCCAAGGGTGATTTGAACACCTGGGAGTTGGCAGTTGCTGAGGTAGTGCTTTGTGAGGCCAGGGAGCCTGTGTAGACCAGAGGGCACCCAGGCTGAGCCTGGGGTTCCCGCCTGCAGAGGGCATCCTGAGGAGTGAGCCCACTTGAGTGGGGGCGGGCGGGTGCTGAACTGGGTGACCTGCTGGGAGGGCCACTGCAGGAGGGTTGGGAGTGGAGTGCTGGACTGGACAAACACGAGGGGCCAGTGCAGTTTGCGTGGAGAATGGGAGGGGGTGCTGGGGAAAGAGCTGGAAGTAGGAAGGGGAGTCTGCTCTTGGCAGAGCACCGGAGGGAGTTCCTATTGTGGCGAAGTGGAAACAAATTCGATTAGAAACCATGAGGTTTCGGGTTCGATCCCTCTCCTCAGAGATTGACTTGACCTGTGGTGTAGGTCACAGATGTGGCTCAGATCCCGTGTTGCTGTGGCTGTGGTGTAGGCCAGCAGCTGCATCTCTGATTAGACCCCTATCCTGGGAACCTCCACGTGCTGCTAGTGGGGCCCTCAAGAGCCGAAAAAAAGAGCAATAGAGGAGAGGGTGGCAGCTGAAGGCCCAAGGAAAGTCAAAGAACAGTTGTTTGATTGTTTTTTGGTTTCTTTTTTTTTGTCTTTTGTCTTTTGTGGGCCGCACCCTCGGCATATGGAGGTTCCCAGGATAGGGGCCGAATCGAAGCTATAGCCGCCAGCCTACGCCAGAGCCACAGCAACTTGGGATCCGAGCCACTTCTGGGACCTACACCACCCCGCTCACGTCAACGCCGGGTCCTGAACCCACTGAGCGAGGCCAGGGATCGAACCCACAACCTCGTGGTTCCTAGTTTGATTCGTTAACCACTGAGTCACGACAGGAACTCCTGATTGATTGATTGATTTTGCTTTTTCGGGCCGCACCTGCGGCATGAGGAGGTTCCCAGGCTAGGGGTCTAATTGGAGATAACAGCTGCTGGCCTGCGCCACAGCCACAGCAACACGGGTTTGGAGCCACGTCTGCGATCTACACCACTGCTCATGGCAATGCCAGATCCTTAACTCACTGAGCGAGGCCAGGAATCAAACCCACAACCTCATGGTTCTTAGTCGGGTTAGTTAACCCCTGGGCCAGGACGGGAACGCCTATTTATTTTTTTAAGATAGAAAGGGGGTCAACTATACTGCAATAAAATTTTATTTTAAAAAAAAAAAAAAAGGAAGGGCAAAGGAGTTCCTGCTGTGGCACAATGGCTGCTTGGGAGCACTAGGACGCAGGTTCAATCCCCAGCCTGGCCCAGTGGGTTAAGGATCTGGCCTTGCCACAGTTGCGGTTTAGGTCACAGCTATGGCCCAGATCTGATCCCTCGCCTGGGAACTCCACATGCCACAGGGTGGCCAAAAATGCAAAAAAAAGAAAAAGAAAAAAGGGGAAAGAAAAAAGAAAAGAGCATTTTTATAAGCTGATGGAGTGAGGAAGATACTGGAAGCTGCGGGAAAGAAGGGAAGCTGCAGGAGAGGTGTCCTTGAGTCGGAGTGGTCTGATGTGGCGGGGGGGCTCAGCTAAATGCATTTGGGGGGTGGGTGGATACCTCGTGGGAATGAGTAGAAATTTCTCTTGAGGGTGACTCCGATTTCTCAGTGAAAGGAAGCCAGGTCTTAAGCCAGGAGTGAGGGTGGCGACAGGGCTGGGGCCTGGGGGAGAGAAGGGAACAGGTTTGGAGGGGTCTTCTGGCCCAGAGTGTGACGTATGGGAGGCATGTGGCGCAACATCAAGGGCACCTCTGGCTGGGTCTTGTGGCCGTGAATTTGAACTGACGCGGCACAGCTGCACGTTTCTCCAGCCACTCGAGGCGGGGGGGTGGTGGGGGGGCTCGCAGGGAGTTGGTGTTAAGCAGAGCTGTGTTGGTCTCAGCCCAGTTAAGTGCAGGTGGAAGGCTCGGCTCGTGTAGGGCGTAAGCTGCCCAAGTGTCAGGAGCCCCAGTATCCTTAGAGACGTGGTACCAAGGCAGGTAGCTGGGCAGGACCGCCTCAGTGCTGTGAATGGATGAAGACAGCAGCGACTAACGGAGAGAGCAGCAGGGAGCTCCAGAAACCTGCAGGCACCACTGGATATTCCTTAAACATTTTTGTCTGGTGCCCCAGTGGCATGTGGAAGATCCCTGGCCAGAGACTGAACCTGCGCCATAGCTGTGACCAAAGCCTCAGCAGTGACAATGCTGGATCCTTAACCCACTGAGCCCCTGGAGAAGTCCCTCAAACTTTTGATTTCGTTTTCAGTGTCTAAAAAGCAAGTGATTGGAGTTTTCTAGTGGCTGAGCAGGTTAAGGGTCCTGTGTTGTTGCTGCTGTGCCTCTGGTCTGGGAACTTGCACATGCGCCAAAAAAAAAGTCTTCCGGAAAAGATCCACAAGTGCTGTTGACATGCCAGAGCCACAAGGCCACTGCCCCTTGTCACTCCACTGTTCATATTCTCTGCCTCCAGGCCCAGGGCAGGCTTGTGGCCACCTCTGTGACAGCCCCCGTACAGAGCCGGTGCCCTGGAAGGTGGTTTGGGGGATGAGAGAAGGAGGGATAGGCGGTGGGAGAAGCAGCCCCAAGCCGGGCTGCAGGGTTCCAGCTCTGCTCTCCCCTCTATTGGCAGGTTTAGTTAGCTCCATCAGGTTGCTTCGCTCATTCTGCCTCAGGTTTTTTTTTTCTTTTCCCCTTGAGGTATGGTTGATTTACAACAGTCTGTCAGTTTCAAGTGGACAGCGGAGTGATTCAGTTCTTTTTCTTTTCTTTTTTAGAGTCTTTTCCAGTATAGGTGGTTCCCTGTGCTTTACAGTAAATCCTCTGTCTTATCTGTTTTATATACATTAGTATCTCTTAACCCCAAACTCCCAATTTATCCCTCCCTCTCTTTCCGCCCTTTGATAACCATGAGTTTGTTTATGTCTGTGTTTTGTTTTTCTATTTCTGTTTTGTAAATAAGTTCATTTTATCATAGAGTCCACATATAAGTGATAGCATAGAATATTTGTCTCTGACCTAATTTGATAATCTCTAGGTCCATCCATGCTGCTGCAAATGGCAGTTCTGCAGTAGTTTTGTTCTTTTCCATGGCTGAGTAATATTCCATTGTGTGTGTCTGTGGCGCCTCCATGAGCACCATACCCTTTTTATTCACTCCTCTGTTGATGGACATTTAAAGGGTGCTTCCATGTCTTGGCTGTTGTAAATAGTGCTGCTATGAACATTCGGTGCCTCAGTTTTCTTATCTGTAAAGTGGGAAATAGAACTAGTCCCACCTCATCATGTTGTGAGAAATCTGATGTGTTAATACAGGAAAAGTGCTTAGAAACAGTGCCTGGCACAGAGGAGGGTTTGCTGTTCTTACCGTTACTGCAATTGTTGTTGTTATTGTTCAATTGAGTTGGCTGAAGTTCTGAGCAGAACTGGGGACTGCCATTCAAGCAGTGGGGAGAGAAGCATGAATAATCAGTACCCCCCTGATAGCGGACAAGTGAAGTGTAGGTTAGATCCAGAATGTTAAGGGCGTTCCTACCATGGATCAGCGGAAGTGAATCTGACCAGTATCCATGAGGACACAGGTTTGATCCCTGGCCTTGCTCAGTGGGTTAAGGATCCAGCATTGCCATATGCTGCAGTGTAGGTTGCAGACAGCGGGCTCAGATCCCACGTTGCTGTTGCTGTGGCTGTGGCTTTGGTGTAGGCCAGTGGCTACAGCCCCATTTGACACCTAGCCTGGGAACATCCATATGCCTCAGGTGCGGCCCTCAAAAAAAAAAAAAATCAATGTAAGGACCTTGACGTCCACACCCAGGAGTTTGGAGTTTATCTCCTAGGCAATGGGGAGCCATTGAAGGTTTTAGGCAGAGGAGAGACATAGTTGGGTTTAGAGTAGGGGGACTGGCAAACCATGCCCACAGCATGCGTAAGTTCTCAGGCTAGGGGTTGAACCCACACCACAGCAGCAGTGACAATGCTGGATCCTTACTCACTGAGCCATCAGGGAACTCCTTTTTCTTTTTTTCTTTCTTTCTTTTTTTTTTTTTTTTTTTAGGGCCGTACCTGCTGCATATGAAAGTTCCCAGGCTAGAAGTCGAATCAGAGTTATAGCTGCTGGCCTACGCCACAGCCACAGCAACACTGGATCCGAGCTGAGCCGCGTCTGCAACCTACACCACAGCTCACGGCAACGCCAGATCCTTAACTCACTGAGTGAAGCCAGGGATCCAACCCACATCTTCATGGATCCTAGTCAGGTTCGTTGCTGCTGAGCCACGATGGGAACTCCTCTTTCTTTTTTGATCCCTCTTTTTTGTACAGCTCATGGCTAAGGATGACTTTGACATTTTTAAATAGTTGACAGAAATCCAAAAACAATATTTTCTTTATGTCCCTAAACACAATTTGAGTGGAATACAGCAGGGCACAGTCATTTATTTACAGCTTCTTTCAAGCTATGACAGAGACTGTGTGGCCTGCAATTCCCCAAATATTTACTCTTTGGCCCTTTACAGAAAACATTTACCAGCCTCTGCTTTAGAGTGTTTTCTGATTTCCTCAGCTCTGAGCACGGTGAGGGTGTGTTCTTTACAGGCCAGTAGGGGTTTTATACCCCAGATGGCTTTAGGGGACACGGGGAGCCTGTGGTGCCCGCTCCAGGTGGGGCGCCACGCCACGCTGCCTGCTGGGGGCAAACACTGCGTGACCCGCCTGTGTGGGGTAGAGCAGGTGGCAGAGCATCACTGCCTCCAATTGTCTGGAACACTACAGTTTCAATGAAGTGTGCAAGAATACTCACAGAAGCATGTCCAGTCCCACCCACTTACCCAGAAGCCCACTGAGTAAGTAAAGAACTTAAAAGCCGGGGGCACCTCTGCCATAGGCCCCTCCCACTTCCCCACCCTAGCCCCAGGCAGGCTCTTTGGGCTGAGGGAATGATCCGGGTGGGGCAGGCCTGGGCACCCATCCTGGGCTCACACCCAGATGGGAGGGGCCACCTCCGCCCTGCTCAGGGGCATGGAGGGGTGAGAGCTGATTGAGGGCTGGATGATTGGCATATCTGCTTCCCCCAGGGAGTTCAGAGAAAATCCCTCAGGTTTTTTTCTAGTAAATAGAAGGACACTAAAAGGTTCAGTTTAGATGGAGTTCCCTGGTGGCTCAGTGGGTTAAGGACCTGGTACTGTCACTGCTGTGGCGCAGTGGGTAGGGCAAAAGAAAAAAAAAATTCACTGTACACATGGAAGTGTCATCTTAATGATGAGGCTCAGTGGTATAAGAACCTGACAGTGCCTGTGAGGATGTGGGTTCAATCCTTGGCCTTGTTCAGTGTGTTAAGGATCTGGCATGGCCTTAAGCTGCAGTGTAGGTCACAGACAGGACTCCGATCCTGTGTGACTGTGGCTGTGGTGGAGGCCAGCAGCTGAAGCTCTGGTTTGACCCCTAGCCCAGGAACTTACATATGCTGCACGTGCAGCCTTAAAAAAATAAAATAAAATTCCCGCTCCATAGGGCAGGCTCCTGGTGAAGCCGGCACCCACTGAGGGAGCGGGGAGCCCTCCTGGTTTTCTCGTCTGTAAAATGCAGAGAGGGAGTAACCTCCCTCATAAGGAAGAAATACACCTGGAGCACATTTCCAGTGGAACACAGGGCTGCTTATTCTGATTCCTAGGCGAGGGGGCAGCAGTCAGACCAAGGGCCCACGTGCCAGTCCCTCACCTTCTAAACCTGGGTCTTGCACATGTCAAGCGTGGAGGTGGTGTGGGTTCTAGCACTAATCAAGGGGAACAATAGCCCTTGTTTCCTGAGCACTTAAGTGACCGGACAGGGTGTGCCAGCTGTGTGACCTCAGGCAAGTTCCTAACTTCTCTGTGCTTCCATTTCCTTATCTGTAGAACAGGGAGATAGTGGCATCTGAAGCTGGGAGGCTTCAGGACATGAAAGAGGCAGCACAACGTGCACTTCCTGTCTTATTTGCTCCCGCCCTGGTCCTGGGAGGCTGCAGGCTTTTTTCACCGAGGATAACATTGAGGCCCCAGGGGATGAAAGGGCCTGGGGTCACAAAGCAGGAACCTGTGGAGGTGGGCCCCATGTAGCTATCGCTGCCCTGCCCCGCTGCCCACGCCCCACGGAACTGGAAAATGCTCTCAGACAGGCCTGTGCTCGGCAGTGGTCTTGCTGTCCTCAGCTCCTCCGGCCCCTGCCCCCCAATCCCGACTGCTGACCTGGCCGGCCATTCCCCACAGCCACCCCGTTCCTCAAGGTCTTTATGGTGTCTCTTCGTGCCTGACCTCAGGCCTGAGCTTCAGCCCAGGAGCTCGGACCTCCCTCTTAGCCTAGGCCTTTCTGGATCCAGCCCCCTCTGCCCTTAGCTTTCTCAGCCATGTGTCTGGAGCTGGGACCCGTGGAGGCCCTGCAGGCCTAGAGCTGACCCAAGGCCTCTAGGGAGGACGAGAGACGGTTATCCTCTGGCTTCAAGACCCGGCCTGGATATTTTAGGGCCACACCTACGGCATATGGAGGTTTCCAGCTTAGGGGTCCAATTGTAAGTGTAGCTGCCAGCGTATGCCAGAGCCGGAGCCACAGCAACGCAGGATCCAAGCCTCATCTGCGACCTACACCACAGCTCACGGCAACGCTGGATCCTTAACCCACTGAGTGGGGCCAGGGATTGAACCCTGTGTCCTCATGGATGTTAAGTGGGTTCACTAACCACTGAGCCACGAGGGGAACTCCTGGCCTGGATCTTTCTCCTCAGCGCCTGACAGGTGTGCCTTGTGGGCGCTGAGTACGTACCTTTGCGCTTGCTCCGTGCCTGTCTCTCACTCTGTGCTTAGTTAGCTCTGGGCTTTTGCTCCTGGGGGCGCTCTAGGTCTTTGCTGGTCTGGGTAAGTGGTTGGGGTTGGCAGGAATGAGGGGGATGGCACACAACACACAGTCAAACTCCTAACCTCCCAGGACTGTTAGGACCCAGTAGAGGTGCCTCTTTGAGGCACCCGTCACAGACCTCCAGGCTCTTTATCTTACGTGGCCCTTACACTGTCACTGGTAGTGAGAACTGGGTCTATCCCCACACAGGGGAGGACTCAGGCGCAGGGAGTTAAGGCTGCCTCGACAAGGGAAGACGTGTAGCTCAAGGGATAATCAGTGGACCATGGATTCCAGCAAACCTCCAGGGTCGTCTCTCTTCAGAGCTTCAGCTGTGTGACCCTGGGCAAGTCTTAGTCTCTCTAAGCCTCCCTCTTCTCATCTGCAACGTGCATGCTCACTCACCTCCCAGGAGGGTTAGGATAATGAGAAAATGCACACGGGCGTAGCAGTCAGTGCTTCATTAGTGTTAGCAAAAAAAGCCAACAGACTTTTCTGGACATTTTTCCCAAAGTGGATGATGTGGGAGATGCAGATACCCTGCCGACTGGTTCTTGGCTTCCGGGGGCCGAAGGCTGCATATAGGTCACGAGATGGTCAAGCAGGTGGCCTGCAGAGCTGGAGCTCAGCCCTGCCTGGCTGGGGAAGGACATGGCCTCATCCAGGGGACGTGTTTCCGCTGCAGAAGAATGGAGCTGATGAAAGACCTAACAGCCTAGGCGGTTGATGGGAAGCCCCAGGGTCTTGCACTCACAGCTGTAACTGCTATTTCTTATGCCCTTAGTTTGTGCCCGGTGCAGAGAAGTCATTTTATACACTAAGGTTCTGGCCCATTATTGGGGCTCAACTGAGATTTGTGGGATTAATGAGAAGTTAATTCGAATCTCCGCAAAAGCCCCATGAGCTTCCCTTTGGAGGGAACTGGGGCTCTGAGAGGTAGAGCGTGGGCACACAAAGCCATCAGCGGGCTGGCGGAGGTAATGCTGGCATCAGCAGGGCTGGAGGCGCAGAAGAGTTGAGATTCACGTCGTCCCCACCCTCTGACCCTCTCTGCAGGCGCTGGGGCTGTGGAGACCCGGAGTCGCCACAGCTCTTACCCAGAGGGGACCGAGGAGGATGAAGGGACTGAGGATGAGGAGCTCAGCCCCTTCCGCGGCCGATCGCTCTCGGCGCCCCCCATCCTCTGGGCTGCACAGCGTTATGGCCGCGAGCTCCGGAGGATGAGTGACGAGTTCCAGGGTTCCTTCAAGGTGAGCGCGCGCGTGGGACTGTACCCTCGAGTCTCCTCCCAATGGGCTGTCCCGTTCGAGTCCCAGGGCCTTTCGGGATCTGAAGTCCAGGCCCCCCTCCAGAAGGGCAAGACCCCTGGCTTCCCCAAATCCTTGAAGCGCGAGGCAGGCTGGCATCTGGGCTCCTGACTGGCCGACCCCTTTTGGGTATCTGGGTCCTTTGGCCTCAATTTCTGAAACACTTCTTTCATTCTCAGTCTTATCTACCAGGTGCTAGATCTCCGATTCTGGCTCTTACAGAGTCCTAGGCGTCCCTTCTCCCCGCCCCCGGCTAGGAGGGGCTGGGATCTAGCCAGTTCCATTCCTAAGGGCCCAAGCGATCTCATGCTTAATAAGGTAGTCAGGGGACCCTCGGTACAGGGCCTGCTGGGAGCTACGGCCTTTATCTCCCCGGGGAGTCTCACTTAGCGGTAGGATTCCGGAAGCAGAATTTAACCTTTCCTCCTCCCACCCCGAAGGGACTTCCTCGCCCGAAGAGCGCGGGCACAGCGACGCAGATGCGGCAAAGCCCCAGCTGGAAGCGCTTCATCCAGTCCTGGTGGTACCGGAACTCGGGGAGAGGGGGCCCCGCCCCCTCCCAATGACCATCCGTCCCACACCGCCGCTGGCGGCCATCCTGGGAATGGGCGGAAGTCTTTTCTGCAGGCGTCCTTGCAAAAAGAGCCGTTTCGTCCCTTTCGGAAGAAGGCAGTGTGACCCAGAGGCTGATTCCCTTCCTGTGTGTGCGAGGACCGCGGAAGGGCTCGACCCTCATCGGAAGTTTTGAAGTTTTTCCGCCCTTAGCTGCCGGAAGTGGCCCTGTGACCCCGCCCCCGGCGCTGGGCTGCCGCAGGCGCCTGCGTCCGTTGCCAGCCGAGATTAACCCTAACGCCGCCAGAGTCCTTTGCTCAGAGGGAAAGCCGCGGGCCGATGCTCGCTAGGAGACGTGCTAATAAAGCCCGCGTGTGTGCCCTGGAGTCTCCTTGTCGGTCGCTTGGGGCTTCCTGGGCAGGGGGAGTGCTAGCACTGACAGAGTTAGCAAAGATGCCCGGGTTTTACATATAAGGGAAACCGAGGCTCTTTTTTTGAGTGACACCCCGGGACCGAGACCAGCGAGGGGTTGAGACGGGGAGCAGAGCCACGGCCTCTTGGCCTCCGGGAAGCGGAGTGCGACCAGGCTTCAGGGACTGCCAGGTCCTTATCTCTAATATGGTAATTGGGAACCGCAGGCTGGCTGGCCGCCGGAATTCCGCGAACTGCGAACCATGCTGCCGTCCCCCAGGGAGGGTCATTTGTTCCTATTTGGGTCAGTCCTTTTGAGCAGCTACTGTGTGGCCGGCCTGGGGCCAGCCATTCTCAAGGAGCTGGCAGGGCGCGCAGGGCGGGGGAGGGGGGCGACGGCTCCGCACAGGGCTGAGTAGAGTGATGGCTAGGGAACCCGGGAAGCTTCACCAGGACCTGGGAGCAGAGCTCAAAGCTCAATTCCAGAAAGATTTATTGGCGCCCTCTATAGACCAGCCAGCGCTTTGTACTGGGTACACAGAGAAGAATTTCGCCACAGCCCCTGCTATCCCAAGCTTCCTGGTAAGGGGAGAGCCAGCCTCTCTGAGTGAAGTAACCGCCAGCCAAGTACTGTAAGAGGGGCTTGGAACCGGGGTTGAGGGTGGCTCCTTTCGGCAGGGAGAAATCTAGGAGGGCTTCAGGGAGGAGGTGAGCTAGAGCTGGGACTTCGAAGAGGTGGGGGAGGGGCTGCCATTTCAGGCAGAGGGAAGAGCCTGGAAGGATCGGGGAGTAGCAGAGGCCAGGCATCTCAAGGGTTGGAATGTCATATCCAGGAGTTTGGAGTCTAGCCTGGTCTTTGAGGGCCTGTTTCCGTGTGGAGTAAGGAAGATAGGAGTCGGCTGCTAAGGGGCCTGGACAACGCCTGACCGCAGAAGGGAGCAGGGCTCAAGGCAGAGGTCCCCAGCCCTGGGAAGGCCCTGCTCTGGAAGCCCTGTTTCTCTGGCCTCCCCACCCCATCTGTTTGCCTGAGGTTGCAGCAAAAACAAAGAAAGAAAACACTCAATTGGCAGGAGATAAGCCCAGATAAGAGGCTGCCTTCCTCCGGAGGAGGGAGGCAATCAGCCTGGGAAGCGCCAGGAAGCTGGGAGAGGCCTTGAAGAAGTGCCAGCCTGACCCTGCTGCAGAACCCAGCCGCACCCTCACTGCGGGGGCCACTCCACGCTGTCCCGGGGTGGGTGGGACGGGGAGGCAAGGAGCAGGTCCTCCAGGCTGGGCGAAGACAGTTTGCCATAGAGGGTCCAGGCCCACCCTGCCTCCAAGTCAGGTCATCTTGACTTAGTAGTGGCCTCAGTTTCCTCATCTGCAAAACAGGCATAACATCTCCCTCACAGCGATGAGAGAGGTGTGGGTCTCCTAGCCCCTGGGAGCGTCTGTGACTGTCAGCTTCCCTTCTCCCAAGGGTCACTTCCAGGCCCGTCCACTTCCCACCCATCGCTGAGAGCCCAGGTCCCCTGACGTGGGGCAGGTTCTGAGCTGCCCAGCGTCAGCCCTAGCAGGTCCGTCCCCTGATACAGAGCCAACTGCCTGTGTGGCCCTGAGCGGCCTCGGCGGAAGATGCTGGGCACTTGGGTCATATCAGGCAACAGGAAGGGGGGGGGCGCACAGGGGAGGCTTCCTGAAGTAGAGGCGTGAGAGCCTCCGTGAAGGGAGGACACGAAGAGTCCAGGAGGGAGAAAAGTAATGGACAGCGGGGGCAGGAGAGCGGGAGTGAGAGCTCGGGCAGAGGGCACAGAGCCAGGAAGGCCTGGCAGAAGCCAGAGGGCCTCTGCTGTGGGCTCCCTGGGAAGATGTGCAGGTAGTTCCCGGGTCAGGAGGTGTCAAGGTGGAAACCCGGCAGCCCTTTCTGCTGGGGGCCTGCCTTCAACTCCGTAATGCCCACAAGCCCACTTTATAGATGAGGAAACTGAGGCTCCAGAAGTAGCAGAGCCAGATCTAGGGCCCAGGGTCCTCTCCAGCACTGCCCCACCCCGAACCACGCTGCACACAGGGTCCCTGAAATCCACTTTTATTCATGTAAAAAAATCCCCAATGGAGAGAGAAAGAATGTGACCCCGACTTCCCAGAGGTCGGAAGTCTCCACCCAGTGCTCCCTGGGGACGTGAGGGAGATGACTCCCGCTCTAGGGTGTGGGTGCCATGGGGGCGAGGCCCTTCTGGCCCAGAGTGACCTGCTCATCACCTTCCCTAGGACTGAGGGCAGGAAGGAGGGGCTGTGGACTAATGGGGGCCCCCGGAGGGTGAAGGAAGGGAGTTAGTGTAGGGTGTTTGCCCTGGTTTAAAAAAATAAAATTTCTAAAGATAAAAAGTTTAAAAAAAAAAAAAAGCATTAGTGTCTTAGCCTCCTGCCCTCCTCCCAGTGCCCACCCTGGTCCTGCGGCCACCTCTTGCTCAGCCAGTTCAGAGCTTCGTATTCTCCTCTTGGCTCTCCGAGTCAGCGCCCGACAGGTGCCCGCTGCTCCCAGGCGCGTGACCATTGCTGGCACAGGCCACCAGATGCCCGTCCCCCAGTCCCTCCGGTGTCTCGCCCAGCAGGCTCCAGCGGATCTCCTGGGGCAGCCTCTCCCGCTGCTCCTGACACTCCTGGGCCAGCTGGGCCAGCAGCTGCAGCAGGAGGAGGAGCATTGTGGGCGAGGCCAGGCCACCCAGCCCTCCGCCTGCCTGCTGCCCGCCTGCCGCTCAACCAAGGCCTCACCTTGGGCTCTTCTTCTGCCAGCTGTTGTAGGATCTGCTGCTGCCCAGCCACAAGGCGTTCATGCCGCTGCTTCTGGGCCTCCTCCAGCTATGGGGGAGCAGGGGCTTAGTCAAGGGTCTCCAAGGACAGGACCCGGACCCTAGGGCTCTGCCTGGGCACAGACGTCAGACAGGTATAGGCGCCTGCGGTTGTGTGGCCGGGGTCCTGAGGTGAGTCTTACGGCATCTCCCGACCCAAAGACTCCAAAGCCATGGGCACTATTGTAGATGGTTGGCTCTGGATATGATGTGGGCAAGAGAGGGCTGTGGGGCCCAGAAGAAAAGCTTCCAGAAGACCCTCCACCCAGGACCCGGGTTTCTGATGACTGCAGGGTCACGGGTGGGCTAGGGGTGCCACCTGAGCTGCACTCACCCGACGGATGGAGTTGACCGACTCAGTGATGTGCCGACGGTTAATCTCTGTCAGTTCCCTGCACAGGAACAAGGCAGAATGGGCTCGGTGCCCAGACACCCGGCCCTGTCTGCCCAGTGCCCAAATGGCTCCCGGCCCCGATGCCCTTACGCCTCCTTCTTATGTTTCTCTCTGGTCTTGGCCTCCGAGATGCTGTTGTGGCGCTTCCTGTCCAAGATCTTCTGCAGTTCCTTCTTCTCCCTGGACGAGCCCGTGGGGGAGGAGGAAGGGTCAGTGGCAGCACTGGGGTCTCTGCCCTCCCCCTGGCAGCAGGAGTCCCCGCCCCACCCCCCACGCGAGATCCCCTGCCTTCACCTGTCATTCATCTCCTTCAGTCTCTTGAACTGAGTTGTGTGAGCCTCCATGACAACCTCCCTGAGCCGCTGCTGAGCCTGTAGACACAGGTGGCCCAGAGGTGACACAGGCTGATGACAGGCCTGACCAGGAGGCAGGCAGGCCCTCCCCGACTATCACATGCCCCCCCACCTCACCTGTTTCAGGTGCTCCAGCCTCCGCTCGGCCTCTATGTCGGCCTGGGCCTCCCTCAGCTCCAGCAGACACTGCACCTGTTTCTTTTGGAACTCCTGATACCTCTTCACCTCCTCCTCCTCCTCCTTCTCGTCCTCCCCGCCTCTGTGGGGAGAACCCCTCGGGGTGATGCTCAGGTCATCACATGCACTTGGGCTGGGAGGGCTGGGGGACAGGGCATATCCCAGCAGACAGTGGCAGATGCCAGCCCAGAGGGGCGGGGTCTGTTATGCCAATGAGGAGGCCAGGGAGCTCCACCCAAATGATGGGAGCCTCTTCGGGTGACAGGCTCTAGAAACATGCTCTTCACAGGGACTTCAAAAGAGGTATCCCTCCCCAGCAGAAAGAGGATGGGACCCAGCCCCTTCTGTCTGCCTTGCACCACATCCTCCTCCTTGAGGATCAAGGGGCAGCCCTTGGCTGTTCGCCACGCCCACCCAGGGCAGAAACCCACGTGCACACATGGCCTCACATTCACCGTGCGTGCAGCACACTTGCACGCGGGCAGGCTGGACACTCACAGGACACCTGGCCGGGGCCGGCACCTGCCCTCAGCCCGGGCCTGGGCCAGGCCGTCGAGCAACCGGCGAGTGAGGGCCACAGCCTTCCGCTGATGCTTCTTGCGCAGCTCCCGCAGGTCTCGCTCTTGCCGGCTCCGGAGCTTCACCAGGGCCTTGTGGCCTCGGAGATCGTCCAGCGGGGCTGGGGCCACCTCTGTGGGCAGCGGAGGCAAAGGCGGGCTGGGCCAGGCTGGGGCAGGCCGACCCTGCAGGAGCACCCGCTCCCTCCAGGAGCAGCCCCGCCTCCTACCTGAGAGGATGCTGGCAACGAGGTCATCACGCTGACCTGGGGAGCAGAGACCAGGCTGTGTGAAGCCGAGGAGAGAACAGGGAACGACTCCTCTCTGCCCCACCCCAGCCCCAGGCACCCCTCACCTGGGCTGCTGAGGGAGGTGCTGGTGGGGGAGGTGGTAGGGCCCGGGGGCCGGCGGGGGGAGGCGTCCAGGGGGCTGGGTGTGGGGTTTGGGGTCAGCTGGGATCCTGGCTGCTGAGACTGGGTCTCCTGGCTTGTCTCCGGGCCAGCCTGAGCCTGAAGGGGCAGGGGGCAGAAAATAGAATGCTCTTTTCAGAAAAGCGGTTCTCTCCGGGCCCTCTGTCCTTCACAGCCTCCCAGGGCTCCCCAATGCCCTGTTTGGCCTCCTCAGCCCGTCTGGCCCTGGCTCATCATCTGTAATGTGGGCTTATTGGGAGAACTCCATGAGCACAAGAGGTACAAAACAAATTTCCTGGAGCTCCTGCTGTGGCTTAGCAGCAACAAACCCGACTAGTATCCATGAGGGTGCTGGTTCCATCCCTGACCCCACTCAGTGGGTTAAGGATCTGGCGTGGCTGTGAGCTGTGGTGTAGGTCACAGACGCAGCGGGGACCTGGAGTTGCTGTGGCTGGGGCTGTGGCGTAGGCCGGCAGCTGTGGCTCCGATTCGACTCCCAGCCTGGAAACTTCCATATGCCGCAGGTGCAGCCCTAAAAAGTAAAAAAACAGAAAACAAAAAAACAAAACAAAACAAGCATTTCTACTTTCCTTTCCACACAGGGCGTGGGAATGATAACATGAGATGCTGTCTCTAGAATGCCAGGCCTCACTGCATGTGCATAGGAACTTCCAGATTGTTCTGAAAAGCCCTGGCCCAGCTCCAAGTTTCCTCCCCTCTTCGAGTCCCCCTCCACCCTTGCCCACAGCCGCTCATCTTCCTCGTTGCTTAGCTCCTGATTAAATCAACGACGGAAGTGACCACAGAGCGGGCACCAGCCTCTCCCGCTAACAGCTCCAGGCAGCCAGCTCTCCTCCCTGCCTGCCGCAGGCCCCCGTGGGACCAGGTCTAGATGTACGGGCAAGCCTCTGCTCCTGACCCCTCCCCGCAGAAGCCACTGCCCGGCCCACAGCTCCTAAGCCCCACATTTTAAAAGCTTCTAGGGCTGCCAGCCGCCCTGGTCAAGCGGTGAAACCCTGCACTTTGGCTTCGACCCCACTAGTAGCAGGAAGAATTCCAGCCCAGGGTGGGCCTGAAGGCCCTTTGCATGGCCAAAGGAGTGTCTTCCACCTCCTTAAAATGTGGAGAAAATCCAAGGTCACTGAGCCCTACTGAATTGCGAGGCCAGAAGCCCCACACTGGGCAGCGTGGCACAAAGGCCAGCGCTAGAGGCAGAGCCGAGGGCCGGGAGGAAGATGGGGGTGAACGCATGACGCTGGCGTCTGCAGCAGGCAGGGTTGGGCCCCCTCGAGGAGAAGAGTCAGACCCTCAGCTGGGAGTGGGGTGGGCCAGGGCAGGTGCAGAAGGCCGCAGGGGGCTTCTCCCAGAGGTCAGCCCTCCCCACCCAACCCGCAGGGCCCCCAGGATCCAGGTGAGCCCGAGCCTGCTGTCTCCTGCCTGCCCCCACCTGCCGGGGCTCACCTCGCTCTCCCCAATGAGGGCGGCCAGCTGCTTGGCCCTCTGGTCCATCAGACTGACGTGCTTGATGGGGTTGATCAGGGCCTCTGCGTAGTCTGCGTGGGGGCAGAGGGCGAGGGTCTCAGAGGCCACGCCCCCAGGGCCACGGCTTCCCCAGCTCTGGTCTCCCAGAGAGGGAGGGACCACAGCAGAGCCCGGCCTCAGATGTGTTTACCACCAGTCCCTGCCACCCCCAGGCCCCGGCGGTGTCCTCGTCCCCCAACCCCTTCCCGCCCGGCCCCACCCAGCCTGTCACCGCCCCCACTCGCCCTGGTGGTCGTCGGGGATGTAATCGGAGGCCTCGGTGTAGATGAGCAGGGCTGGCAGGCACAGTGGCTGGTTGGCCTCGTTCCGCAGGCAGATGTAGTGGTACCCTGGGAGGGCGGGAGGACGAGGTGGCTGGGCCCCAAGAGGTCCCCGCACACCCTGCCCCCACACTGCCTGGAGCCCAGATGGCCTCACCTGAGCGAATGGCAGAGACAGGCAGGATCCGGTGGCCCACGAACTTGCCGCCCTCCTCAAAGGCCGCGATGCGCAGAGAAGCCAGTGTGGGTAGCACCACCTGAGGGCCCAGACTGGTCTGAGCCACAGCTGGCAACAGCCACCATGGTCGACCCCCAGCGTGGAACCTTGGACCATCTGACCCAACCCCAGACCATCGCCACTAAGCCCACAGTGGACCCACACCTCTGTGGCCGGCAGCCACCAGAGCCCCACGTCCAGAGAACAGGCAGACGGGCTCCTCCAGGCCTGGCTGTGCTGGGACAGGTCTGGTCACTGCCAGCTCAGAAACTAGCCTGAGCCACGAGTCTGGGACTGAGGCCTCGCCTCCCCCGCCTCCCGCCCCAGCAGCTCCAGAGAGCCATCCCTGGGGAGGCGGGGACGAGCTGCAGGACCTTGTGGCACATCCCTCCTGCCTGGGAGATGGAGGGGGTCGTGCCCAACTCCCCATGGGGGTGCTATGAGACCTCCCACTCCCGCTGTCGTGGCTTCCTGTCCTCATCTCACCCCGCAGAGGGCAGAGAGCCGAGCCCACCCTGGAGGTGACAGGCCCAGCCTGGAGGTCCCTGTGCACCCTCACCTTCTGACCCTTGACTGCCACCAGTGCTCCTGGTTCCTGTCCCTCCACCCGGCAAGCGAGCCCAGCAGGTCTGGGCTGGGGCTGTCTGTGCCCCGGGGGAGCACAGGCGCGGGGCTCACCTTGGGGAAATCGAAGGGCTCCTCGTCCCACACGGGGTTGAACGAGTTCCCCTGAGAAGTCCGCGTGCGGTACTTGCGCCGGGTGTCAACGGGGAGGCCGAACATATCCACCTCCACGTAGATGCCCACCTTCCTGTCGGACAGGAACTGCCCCGAGATGACCTGGGGGGCCAGGACGGTGAGGCGGCTGCTGAGCGTCCCGCCCCCCCCGCCCCCGCCCCCCCGACACCCTGGCCTCAGTCCCGCCCCCGGCCCCACCTTGACCCGCAAGGCATTGGCCACGATGCCGTCCACGATGACCTCGGTGAAGGGGTCAAAGGACTTGTCCGGCCGCCGCATGAACTCGGGTTTGAGGAGGTAGCCGCTGCGCCCGTTGTACTCGAACACGCCCGCGTTGAGCTGCATCGCCACGTCTGGGGGGGCGACGTGGGGAGGGCAACGGTCGCCAGGGTGAATGGGGTCAGGAGGCAGGAAGGCCAGTGCCATGCAGGAGGGGTGCCAGGGAGCGTTAAGTTCAGATCAAATGGCATCAGGGAGGGATCCAGACTCGGGAAAGATCCCCCGGGGGAAGGGTCTAGGGTCAACCGAGGTCTCGGTTGGGTTTGGGGACCTGGGATCAGGTAGCATCAGAGATCCATTCAGACATGTTTAGCAGGGTCATGGGGCAGAGGTCAAAGGTCAATGGAGGCCAGCCCTCACCCAGGGTCTGGAAGTTCAGTGCAACGAGCTGGCAGCCCACGTTCCAGAAGAGCTGGGGCATGTAGTTGGACGAGTCCACGCGGGTGCCCTTGGGGTAGATGCGGCTGAGCTGCTGCTTGTTGTATCTGAGGTTGGCAGTCAAGGGCCACGCCGGGCACTGGCCCCACCTCCTGCCTTGAGCCCAGCACTCCAAGCCCATCCTCGGCTCCTCGAACCCATGTCCCGGCCTTTGCTCAAGCTGCCTCTCAGCACCCCCACCTCCCAGCCTAGGCTCTGCAGTCTCCCAGGCCCCCCGAGAACCTAGACCGGGGTTCTAGAGCACCAGGACGCTGTGCCAGCAGTGTAAGCGGGGCCGGAACTGTCTGAGCCAGCCTCCCGGTGAGCGGCCCCACCTGGGCCCCTGGGCCCGGCAACGTGGAAGGATACTCCACAAACTCCATGGGGCTCTTGGTCAGTTGCTCCATGGCCTTGGTCTCCACGAAGGAGGACATCTCGAAGCACTTGTTCCTTTCTGGGACGTGGGGGTCAAGGAGGGGTCAGGCCTGGCAGAGCCGGGTCGGCTCCCACGCCCCCACCTCTCACTCCACTCACTTCGCGCAGCCTCGAAGGACTTGAACTTCACAGGCTCGATGTAGTTGACCAGTGTTGACATTTCCTCAGTGGCATTGACTTCACTGCTGGCAGTGCCCTGTGGCCCCCACATACAGAGTCAGCGGTCCCATTGCCCACCCCCAGCTGTCAGTTAGAAGTTCCCTCTCCTACCCCCACCTCGAAGGAGGCGCTGCCCTCTTCCCAGACCAGCAGTCACACGGCCCAGGGGCTCTCAGCCCCGCCACGGCCTGGGAGTCCCAGTCCCAACTGCCCCCGCAGCCTTCTCGCTGGGTGTGGACGCTGTGCCCTGGACCCTGCCTTCCTGGGATGCCACCTGCCGCCCTCATCCTTGGAAGCTGGAACTTCTCACCCAAAGCCAAAGGTTCGCTTATTCACTTGGGGCTGATAAGCCCCAAATTCCTATCCCCAGAATCATTCCCAACCAGCACCTAGCCAGCCCCTCTTGGGTGGCTCACGAGAGCCTCACATTCAATCCCCGTGACACTCAGCGCAGCCACGCTGCCCACACGCTTCCCCACTGGGGACCCCTCTCAAATCCCATCTCTTGATTGACCCCTTCTGTCACCTCCTCTCCTCAGAAGCCAATGCTCCCTCCCATGCAGTCTCTGGCCCTGCCCCAGGGCCTTTGCACAGGGCTCCCCCTTCCTTAGGTCTGCTCGCCTAATCTCCCCACCGAGGTCAGACTCTCCTCCCTCCCCAGCTCTGCGCCCTAACTCAGCCCTCCCTGGCCCACGTCCTAAGCACAGTTTCACCCTTGCTTCTACAACTGTTTATCCAGGACCCCCGTCCGCCGCCCCCCACCCCCCCACCGCCTCCACCCCCCCCAGACCTCCAGGAGGGTGATGGCCATTGCCCCCTCTTCCTACAGGTCTCACCTCATCTGTGGTCGGCTTTTTGGGGTCCGACTGTTCCTCTTCTTCCTCGTCCTCCTCCTCCTCCTCGCGGTAGGCATCAGAGCCCCGCGGCAAACCCTCCTCGCCCAGAGACTTCTGAGGCTCCAGGCTGGGCTTCTCGAGGCCCGCCTCCTCCCCATTGCTCAGGCCTGGGCAGCTGTCAGAGCTGGGGGACCCTGCAGAGGACAAGGCCACCAGGCAGTAAGGGGTCAGGGCACACACAGACGCTCAGGAGCCAGGAAGGGTGGTGCGCAGTGTGGGGAGGTGACTCACGGAGTCAAGGGGTACTCTCAGGGCAGGGAGGCTGGGGGAGAGGGGAGAGGTCAGGAATCGGATGGGATTAAACCCAGGGGGAGTGAAGAGAGGTCGAAGGTCAGAGGTCAGGCTCCAGAGTTACATCCATCAGGAAGGTCTGCAGGGTGGCTCAGAGAGGGTGAGAAGCCAGGAACGGGGGTACAGCAGCCTTGACGGGGGGGGGCTTGGGGGTTGTAAAGTTGACACGGTGGAGTTGCATGTCAGGGGTCAGTCAGAGCCACACCCAACGAGGGAGCTTTGTGAGGCAAACAGGTGAACAGTCCTCCTTACAGGGAGGCAGTCAGCGGGAGCTCGACAAAGTGAGAGGTCCGGGGTGAGTCCAAATTAGGACCCTCTGGCTGGGGAGACTCAGTAGGGGGGAGCTCTCAGGACAGAGGTGGTTCCCTGAGGTCAGAGGTCAAAATTCAGAGTCATAACCCAGCTGAGGGGGAGGCCTCTGGGAGGTGCGGGGCGGAGGCTGAGACTGAGAGAATCAGGAGCTGGATGGGGCCAGGGGTCAGAGGTCAGAGGTCCCACATTCAGCTAAGAGGTGGCCGGCAGCCTGGTGACAGGGGAGGTTGTGTTGGGAGTGGACAGAGGGTCCCCAGAGAGGGTTGGGCTCAGCCAAGGGGGAAGTTCAGGTCAGGCCTGGGGTCAAAGGGCGGGCCAGGGCCTCACCGAGCTGGGGCGAGGAGGGCTCGGTGGCGGCGGAGCTCTCGCTCAAGGCCGAGTTGCTCTGCTCGAGCGGCCGCTTGCGTATGGAGCTGTCCGGGACGCCGCCCGTGCTCGGCCGGTGCCGCTTCTTGTTCTTCACGAGGATGCGGCCCATCAGGTCCTGGGGGCTGGGCAGGGGGACGCCCGGGGCCAGCTGGTGGGCACGGACAGGTCAGGGCCTGCTGGGCGCCCTGCCCTCCCCCCCCAACGCCCTGCCCGGCTCCGAGCCCCCATACCGGGTACTTGTCCAGTGGGTCAATGAGCAGTGCGTCCCCAAAGATGGAGCGGCAGTACTCGGCCATCTTGGCCTGCTGCTTTGCTCTGTGGGGCCGAGGTCAGAGGTCAGAGGTTCCTGGGGTGAGGCTGAGGTCCCCAGGGCACGGCAGAGGCTGGCAGGGTCAGTGCAAGGTCCCAGGGTCAGAGGTCACGGCAGCAGCCCCATCGTGCCATGGTGGCTGTCTCTGGGTCCTCAGAGGTCCCCGGGCCTGGGATTGGGGTCCCGGGGTCAGGGGCCCACTCACGAGTCCACGTGGTTCTCGAAGGAGAGGATGACGGGGTAGGGCGAGGTCTTGAAGGCGGTCTCCGCGATGGCCTCGAGCACGTCGCGCAGCGGCACCTCCGTGGTCATGGTGAAGCCGTGCGTGATGAAGGGCTCCTCCTCGGGCGGCCGCCCCTTCCACACGTCCAGCTCCACGCAGCGGCAGCCCCACAGCAGCGCCTGGCGGTACATCTCCACCGACGAGGCCCCGGCCAGCTGCCCCGCTGGGGGCGAGGCTCCGTCACCTCGGCGGCCTGGCTCCTCGCTGGGGACGCAGAGCCCCAGGGGTGGCCCGGCCCGGCCGGCCTCTGGGGACCCTGCACTGTCCCTCCCCAGCGTCCCAAGCTGCCAGGGTCGGCCTCTGCCGGCGGCGGCTGCCTGGTGGCTTCCTCCTCCAGGTCTCCCGTTCTCGCGGATGAACACTCCAGCCCACCAGCCTGAACCGTGGAGTGGTCCCCCAACGTCCATCTCCCCTCCGAAACCGTGGCCCCTCACTTCCTTTTCCTCCCTCCACCGCCGCTGCCCTGAAATGGCCTCCATCACCTCCTCCTGGGGACGGCAGGCCCCTCCCTGCCTCCCATCGGTCTCTGCGGAGCACCTGGCGTCATCCTTCTAAAAACATACCAGGTCACCTCCCCCTGCTCGACACCTTGCAAGAAGTCTTCCCCACTCATCCAGGATCGGTCCGAATTCCAGCCATTCCTTCTGTGCCCCCAGGGTCCCCGCTCATCTCGACCTGCCCCAGCTCCCACCCCATCCCCCAGCCCCCGTTCTGCTTAGCAGCACCCAGCGCTCTCCGGCTCCAGGCCTTCGCACAGGCTGTTCCTTCTCAGGCAGACACAGGCCTTAGCCCTTCCCTCTGGGGAGGCCGCCCGGAGCATCCGTGACGCCTGCCCACACAGTGGAGCCCCGCTCCCCACGCCAGGCGGCCTGCGCCCTGCCTGCATCCCTGGTTTGGCCTCCCCCCACGAAGGGAGGCGGCGTAAGGGCCAGAGAGCAGAGGTCACGGTCATGGTGGCGGTCATGATAGGGTGGCTTGCTCACCGGTGAGATACGTGTTGTGTGAGGAGTTGATGAAGTAGGAGCTCAGCGGCTGGGTCATGTCCGCGCTCAGATCCAAGGCCTCTAGGGGCAGGATGCTGTTCTCCTCACCTCCCAGGTAGCGGCTGAAACCCTCCATGGACATCTGGTCTAGGGGCGGGGTGGGCAGGGTCAGCTGGGGCCCCCCACCCCACCCCAGCCCCCCAGCCCCCATGCCAGCTCACCTCTCTCCAAGAACTGCTTGTTGGGCTCATACTTCTCGATGAGCTGCCGGGCCTGGGAGGGCCGCAGAGGCGGGTACAGCACTTCATTGAGCCTTGGGTCCCGTTGCTTCTGGTTGATGAAGTCCATGAGCTGCTCCAGCGTCAGGTACGGCTTACCCTTGGCGCCTCTAGAGGGGGCGTGTAGCCGAGTGAGGCTGTACCCTCACCAGCCCCAGCTCCAAACCCTCAGTCTGGGAGGAGCCAGAAGGTCTGTGCCTGCCTCCAGCACCCCCTGATTGGAACTTTGGCAAGTCGCTGGCTCTTCTGGGCCTCAGAATCCCCATCCGTTCCCCTGACCACCTGGTGCTGGCACGGGTATCAGCAAGGGCTTCGGAAGCCACCAAGCGCTTGCCCACCACGCCACGCTTCTGGACCCTGGACCCAGTCTCGGCTCCAGCCCTCACCCACAACACATCTGACCACTGGATCCACAACCCCAGCCTGGGGAGATGACAGCAACTGGCCAAGGGTTCACGACAGAGCCCCAGGCAAAGCGGCTCTGAGCACGGCCACAGCCCAGCTGTGAGGGGACCCCCAACAGCTCGGCTTCCCCTCCCTGGGCTGGAAGGAACGCCAGCAGAGGCCAGACAGGGTTGCATGGGGGGCTGGGAGCCAGGCCCAGCCCTGCTCACATCTCCAGCAGGATCTTGTCAATGTCCGGCCGCAGACACAGCTTGTTCAGGAACCGCTCGAAGATTTCCAAGGAGAACTCGTCAGGCCGGATGGACTCGCTCTAGGGGCCGGGAGTGGAGGGTGAGAACCCAGGGACAGCCAGCCCTCAAAGAGCAGGCGCCCACCACGACACCTCCCCCGGCCCCTGCTCCCAGCCCCCTCACCCGGTTGAAATTGAGGCCACAGGATTCCAGTGCAGTCTCTACCCGCTTCTTGTCTGCTGAGAACATCTTCAGGATGCTGAGCAGATTGGGGTGGGGGTGGGGGTGGGGGGGGTGAAGGTCAGTGGGGGCAAAGGTCACCAAGGTCAGGACAGCAGTGAAGATACTGAGGGAAAGGGGAGCTCACTTCTTGACCGGGATCCGCCCGTCCTGGTTCACCTGCAGCTTCAGCTTCGTGTACCTGGGGAGACAGGTGGAAGGGTCACACCCTAGGAACAGCCACCTGAACCCTGATGCCCCGCCCCCTCCCGCAGAGGCAGGCCCAGGGCTCACGCTTTGCGCAAGAAGGTGTTCCGGGAGGCGTTCTGAGCCAGGATGTTCATAGCCAGCTTGAACAGCTCCTCGGACCAGACCTGGGGGGGGGGGTCAGGATCCAGGGGGAGGGGGTGAGTGGGGGACAGAGGGGCTGGCCCAGTGCAGTCCATGCCCAGAACTAGATCTGGTACACAGCAAGTGCTCAAATACCGCTTTGGCGGAGGATGATTAGAAACAGGGGCCAAGAACAGCCTAGGACACAACAGGCGCTCACTCAATGACGACCGATGCAGCCCGCCCAGGCCAAGCCCTCCGTCCCAGCCCACCTTGGCTGTGTCATCCTGCACGGCCATGAAGTTCAAGAATGTGGTGTTCACTGGGTCTGGCCCGGCCACCACCGTCATCAACTTCTCCTCCAGCCGGGCCTCGGGGCCCCCAAAGCCCAACACCTCCCGGATCTTGGGGTCCTGAGTGGGTGAGAACCAAAAGTGAAGCCGCTCGTGCCCATCCCCCACGGCCGCACCCCTGTTGAGTCCCGAGCACCTCACTCACCTTGGGCAGGCGGGCGTAACGGCCTGTCCTCGTGTCCCTGATGGAACTTATGTCCAGTGTGTCTACTTCCTGGGGAAACCAGATGCCAAGGTAGGTCTGAGAGGTTAGAGGGTGAGAGCAGGGAGCCCCCAAGCTCCCGCCCAGGCCAGGGAGTGTCGGCCCTCTGCCACAGCCCCAGCCTTAGCCGCTGCCCTTAGTGCTTCCTGTCCAGGGAACCCTGGGAGACATCGGGGGCAGCAGGGCCCCACCTGCATAGGCAGAGGCAGAGGGAAGCGGGGGGCGGGGGGGGGGGTCCTGGGGCGGGGCCCCAGACCTGAGCAAGCTGTACCAGCTCCTGCCCTCACCATATTGGGTCCTGTCCAGTAAAGGAAAAATCCATTGGAGTCCACGCGCAGGGTCACCAGGTTCCGACTGGAGGCCTCCTGGGGACGGATGGCAGGGGTCCGGGAGTGAAGGCTGCCGCTGAGGTTTGGTCCCTGGAAACCTCAGGCCACCCAGCCCAGTCTTTCTGCCAGTGAGCAAGGACAAAGCCTCATCCAGCCCAGAGGTCCTCTGTGGCTCTCTCCTGGGGACAAAGCTGAGGTCCTAGGCCCCTCCCAGCCTCATCTAAGACTGTCACATGGACCACGAACTAACCTTTCCCCACCTCCAGCTTTGGCATCCTTGTTCTTCTGCAAGGATATTCTCCCTTTCTTCTCTGCACCTCAAATCTGACCTACCTCCTTGGGGAGGGGCTCCCCAGAACCCAACCCTGGGCTCAGTTTCCTCAGAAGCTCTGAGAATTCCCTGGTGGCTGAACACCTCCCCCATCCCCCTTTGGAATATTTATAGACTGAAAGAAGAGGGTTTGGAAGCCCGATCCCCACAGTCCTTCTCTGTCCTTTGGGGTCCCCTGACCAGTCACCCCTTATATCTGCTTCAAAGTCCATTATCCCCACCCTGCACCCCACTGAAGCCCCAGAACTTCACGGTTCACCTCGTCTTACAGAGCACAGACCAAGTCCCCTGGGAAGGGGACCCACCCCATCTTCAGGACCAGACAGTGAATTCTGTCCTCACTCAAACAGCCCCATGGCTGGACGGAGGGCAGAAAAGGGTACACTGGCCTCGTTTTCTCAGCAGGGCCACCCTGTGTGACTCAGAACCAGCAGTGGCGGCAGAGGGGTGGGATTTCATCGGGGGCTTAGTCTCAGCCAGAGCCCCAGTGACCAAGGGGCCACAGGTAGAACTCTCTTGCCCCAGGCCGGAAGACCCTGCTTCCCCATGGTGCCACCCCCAAGCTGCTGCTCCCTGGTGGACGATCGTGCGACAGCTCACCCTCACGCTGCCCCTGCTGCGTGCCAGGGACAGGCCCAAGCACTAGATATCTAGGTGCTCATGTTGTCCTGCGAGCCACCTATGAGGTTTGCCCCATTGCTCTTCCCATTTTACAGACGAGGAGACTGAGACCCAGGGAGCCTTGCCTAGCTTGCCGAAGGTCAACAAGAGGAGCCAGGATTTGCGGGCAGTATGGCTCCAGAGTCCTGAGTTTGGGAAGCAGCGAACCAGGACCGCCGCCAGGCTCCCAGCTGCAGGCCTCAGCCGCAACCCCACGGGGGTGGGGGGGGACCCTGGGATGAGCCTCCACTCTGCAGATTCAGTTTCTATCTTCAGGAGAATGGGGACTGCACCGGCCCCGCCCATCTCGGGCGTTGCTTACAAAGGACAGGAGGTTGATCTGGGGGCAGAGGGGACAGGAGGCTTGGGAACTGCTGGGATGCATCGCCTTTGCTGCCTCGTCCTGCTGCACCCATCCTCGGCCCCTTTCTGGGATTAACTCTGCTCTGGGGCTCAGAGCCCCCCAGTAGTGCAAGAAGCGGGGTGTTCTCTGCATACTGCCCCCCAGGGCCTCCCCCTGCCTCTCCTCAGGGGTCAGGTCTTCAAAGGCAGCACAGGCCCCAGGCTCTCAGGCCCCAAGTTCTTGTCAGCAACCCCCACCCCACCCCCAGGGCCCTCTCCCTGTTCCCACTTCCTTATTTGGGTTTATCACACTGGAAGGAAAAGGAGAAACTTTTCCCTTCAGGCCGGCCTGGGGGGAGGGGTTTCCCCCAACTCCAGGGGCGCCGAGGCACCCCTCCGGGGCACACCTGCTACCTCAAGCCACGCCCCCAGCCCCTCCTCCCAGATCCCACGCCTACCCGCCCCACCCAGCCGGAAAGGAGCCCAGAGTCTTTCGGGCCTCCGGCCTGCCTGGGAAGGAGCAGCAAGGAAGCTCAGGCAGGCGAGGGAAGCCCTGGGGAAGGAGGGGCCCAGGGGGAAGAGGAGGGGCGGTGGGAAATCGAGAGTGAGGTGCGAGACCGGTCGCAGAGCCGCAGGTGGGAGCAGGGCCTCTGAAAAGCACCAGGGGCAGGGCAGGTAGAAAGGGGGGGACAGGATTTATTGGGGTTCAAAGTCCCGATGCTAAGGAGCGGAGAGCAAAGTTCCCCCGGGGTGGAGGAACTTGGGGGGCAAAGTCTCCACTATGGGGTGACTTGATGCTCCCACCTAAGCAGGGAGCTGGACTGGGATCTAAAGCAGGGCAAGGGGTGCCAGCCAGAATAGGGTGAAAAAGTGATGAATGGAGAAGAATGTTCAGATTAGGGCACTGGGAAGGGTAGAGTCCCAGCGGCACCCACTCAGAACTGGGGGTACACTGAGCCAGACTGGGGGCCAAGGTTCTCTAGCCAGACTGTCCAGCGCCGGGAAAGGGTCTGTCTGGGGACCAGGCCAGGGTAAGGGAACCAGAATTAGACAGGCAGGGAGAGGTGAGAAGGGCGAGTTTAAAGGGGGGGCTGGGATTTATTGGGGTTCGAAGTCTCCGAGACAAGGAGTAAAAGTCAAATTTTTCCGGAGATGACGGGCTGGAGTTGGGGGTGGGGGACAAAGTCTTCATTACAGGGAAGATTGGGGACTCAAGTTTCCGGAGCGCAGCCGGGTTAGGATGCGGCGGGGGCGGGGGGGGCGCGGGCGGCCAGGCCAGTCTGCGCTAGGGGTCCCCAGCATCTGGCCGAGCAGGGGCGAGGGAGTCCCTGGATCTGTGCAAAGCAGGAAGCCCCTGCGCTTGCTTACCTCGTCCCATTTGATGAACTTACTCCCGCGCCGCAGGGTCTCCACGACGGTGGGCGGCTCCAGCTGCAGCGCGTGGACGCCGGGCCTGGCGCCCGCCATGGCCAGGCCCGGGGCGGGTCGGGGAGCCACGGAGCCCCGACGGGGACCCGACGGCGCCGCTGCTCCCTCCGAGCGCTCCCGCGCGGCCCGCTCCGGCCCGGCGGCGTCAGAGCCCGCCCGCCAGTCTGTCCCGGACAGACTAGAGAATCGGCGGGGCCCGGCCGGGGCGGGGCGGGGGCGGGGCCGCAGCGGCACCGCCCCCTCCCACGGCGTCTGGCTCGCCTGCCCCGCGTCTGCTGCCCCTGGCGGCCGGGGTGGCGACTGCAGCCAGAGGAGGGATGGGACAGGGGCACGCCCCGATCGGGGCCCTCGGCTGGGGGGGCTCCGCAGAAACGACCTGGGGTCGGAGGAGGGCGCTTAGGGGCCGGGGGCTGTTGGGGTGCAGCTGGAGGGACTGGGTGTAGAGGGCGCTGCTGAAGACTGGCGGGGGTCAGCCCGCTGAGGTTTCTGAGGCGCCGGGGGTGGGGGTACTAATGGATGGCAGGACTTGGGCCGGGGGGCGCCGGAGACCTGCCACCCACCCTACTCCTGCAGCACTTAGCTGAGAGCTGGAAAAGCCACTCCCACCCCTTCTCTGCCCTCCCTTCGCCTCACCCCCACCTCCCGCAGCAGCTCGGTCCCCCCTCCCTGGGAGCACTTAGCAAGCTAATGGGCCTCCAGCCGATAGATGCCCCTCCCCCATCCTTAGCCCAAGGAGGCTGGGAGCCTGCCGCCTCCTTGGAGGACCCAAGCACCCTGGTTTTCCAGAGCGATCCCTGGTACAGCCTCCACTCCGCCCCGCCCCTTCTTCCTGTTCCGCAGACCCTCACAACGCAACCGGGTGCCTGGTGGCCCTGTGGCGCTTCCGACAGCAAACTGAGAAGGAGACAGCTGGTTCTTTGCCCAGAGGGGTCGGAAGCCTCCTGGGTGTCCGCGAACAAGGAGGATTGAGGAGGGGCTCCGACACGCCTGGCCCATAGCAGGTGCCCTGAAATCTGCTGTTCCAGGGATGGGAGCAGGGAAGGCAGGAGAACAGAGGTGGGTGGGGGCTGCGGCCCCTCCCGCAGGGCTTGGCTGGGGGGGCTCCTGCCTGGGGGCCCTGTGGGAGCCCCCCCAATACAGAGGCAGTAGCAGCAGCAGGTTTAAAGTAGAACTCATCCAGAGGGGCCAGCCAAGTCACCTAGAAACCCAGAAAGAGATGGAGCTGGTTCTGGGGGAGGAGGGCTCGGTTAAGGAGGAGCCAGCCCTACAGGCGCCTTTGCCCCAGGCTCTCAGACCCCCAGGGGCAGGTCTGCCTGGCACTGGCCGTCTTCAAAATCCCTGCCACGTTGGGCACAAACTCAAACATAGCCGATCCCCTAGCCTTTGGCTGAGGCCCTGTGGGGTGTGATTATTATCTCCACTTGAGGCCCAGAGAGGGGAAGGGACTTGCCCAAGGTCACACAGCTTCATAGGCGGGTTGCAGCCCTCTGTCTAGAAGGCTGACTTAAGTCCTGCCTTTACTCCTTGCCCTTGAGGAGACACAGAAGGGGAGATGGGGGACAGGACTTGTGATCCTTGTCCTCTCTCATCAGAGCAACAGAGCCCCGAGCAACAGAGACTCAGGGACCAAGAGGTCTCCTTGGGCAAGGCCATGCAGGGTGGAGACTGGCCTTTGTGCTGGCTGGCCTGGGTTCAAGGCTACCGGCAGAACCTGGTCTCTCTGTGCGACCAGTCACCTTGTCCAGAAGCTGGAGGTTCTCAGAGAATGAAATAAACAAATGGGTATGAGATGACTCCTGGCTATAGATAGCTGACTATCCCAGGAGTGGAGAGTAAGCTGTGGGGGTGGCAGGGAGGAAGGAGGAAAGGGGTGAACAGGGCCTGAGCTTAGGGGTAGAAGCTTTAGGCAGTAGCTCCTTGAAAAACAGGATGGGAGCCTGTTGCCTGGACCTGAGCCCCTCCCCCGCTCCCTCCACCCCTGTGTCTCCCGAGGCCAGGGCCGCCCCCATTAGTGGGCTCCTTCCTCCTCGGACACTTTCTTCCAGCCCTGGTAATGGTAGCAGGGCTTCTTGGCAAGCAGTAATGGTGGAAGCCTTTCCGGCCTCCACCCTCGATTAAGGGAGCCTGGCCTGCCGGCACCCTCCCCAGGGCCTCTGCTTCAAGGAGGTGCTATAAGCAGCCTTAGCTGCCCTCTGGTGGAGGGGGGTCAAGATCCCAAGACGGGTGGGGCTGCAGAGGCCACAGCCTGAGGCTTCAAGGATGAGGAGCAGCATCCGGAGGGGAGCATTCAGACAGGGGAGCAAGGGCCGGGATATGGTCTTGGAGCACTGACCTCCACCCCCAACCACCAGAAGGCAGCAGAATCAGCCCCCTTGAAGAGCCTCAGGGCAGGTACGTGACTTGCCCGCTGCCTCTTCGCCTAGGGCAGAGGCAGGATTCGAACCCAGTTCTTCCACTCCAAGGTTCCGTGCAGAGCAGCCTAGAGACCAAGATGGCTGCAGGCCATCCTAGCCATCTGCAGGGTGTGTGGCCAAGGGAAGGGACTGGACAGACAGGGGATTCAGCTCCAGGAATCTGGGAGTGCCCTGGGGGTGGCATAGGAGGTGAAAAGACGGAGAGTCAGGAAAAGCACCCCTGGCCCCTCCCTGTCCTGCCCAGACCACTCGCAGAGGATACCCTGACATTTGGACTTGACAGGAGGCTTCACGCCAGCCTTGAGGGGAGGAGAGATAGGAAGGGCATAGCTCAGGGGCATGGCATCTGGGGGGGCAGACCTGGGGCTGGTACCCAGGTCTTCCTTCTAGGTTCCACTCCCTAAACAAGCTATAGTATGTATATCCTCCCTCTTAACCACAAACACTCCTAAGACCTGAATCAACGCTCCATTTCAAAAAGAGCAGACGCGCCCTGGTGGGGTGAAGTAGGGTGTGGTGGGGAATTTGGACTTGGATAAACTTCTTCACCTGTGAGGCCAAGTTCAAAGTCAGAGGCCAGGCTGAGGATGGGGCTCTCTTAGAAAGGGCGGGTCCTGCCTAATCGTCAAGAACAGGGTCACCCTTTCCCTGACCCCCAGGTTGGGGACGCCAGGAGGTGGTTGGGGAGGGAGGAGGTACAGCCCTGGACTGAGCCACGTGATCCTGTCCCCCTGCCCTCCCAGGGAGAAGCCCACCCGGCATGAATCCCACCACCACCGTCACCACGCAGACCGTTCTCGGACACTGCCTTCTCTTTGTCTGTTTTCCCCAACTATAGGGTAAGCCTGAAGTCCTGGGTTTGGATTGTCTGCAGCACCAGCTGTGTGACTGAGAGCCAACCTCTCTCTGAAGCCCACCTACCGAAGAAGGCTTCTCTGGCATCCAGAGAGGGGGTGTCTATGAGAGGCTGGGATCCATGCCTCTCAGATTCTGCTTGGGACTGCAGAAGGTGAGCCTGCTATCTGTGGAAGCATCTCAAAGGAAGCTGCACAACTTTGCGTGATGGGAGTCAAGACTTTGTGCCGGGGACCTGGGTACACGAGCTGAGTTCCATGTCTATCTGGCTGTGTGACTTAACATTTGCGGTGCCATCATTGAAACTTTCATGAATTTTCTTTTTTTTCTTTCTTTCTCTCTCTCTCTCTTTTTTTTTTCCACCTTTGAGGACCACACTCCAGGCATATGGAGCTTCCCAGGCTAGGGGTCAAATTGGAGCTACAGCCGCCAGCCTATGCCACAGCCACAGCAAGTCCAGATCCAAGCCGCGTCTGCGACCTACAACACAGCTCACAGCGATGCCAGATCCTTAACCCACTGGGCAAGGCCAGGGATCGAACCCCCATCCTCATGGACGCCAGTCAGGTTCGTTTCCACTGAGCCACGACAAAACTCCTCATGAATTTTCTTATTTCACCTTTGCCGCAGCCTTAAAAGGAAATGGAGGCACAGAGGAAGCCATTCATTCTTTCATTTGATCATTTGTTCAACTAGTAGTTATCAAACACTTACCACTAGTCCCTTCTAGGTGCTGAGATTTCAGCAAGAATCTGGTGATTTGCTGGATACGCGTGGGTGTGAAGCCCAGCAGGCTCACTCAGTCATGGGCATCAGCAGTAAACAAGGGCCAGACAGATCCTAGCCTCATGGAGCTCACAATCAAGATATGGGAGACAGACTATGAACAAATGACTGAGAGAGACTATTCAAAGATGTAGACAATCCAACCCGGTGTGGGGATGAGATGCACGGTCTGCATAAAGGCCAGGTAAGGGGCCTGTGAGATCTGAAGGACAGAAGTCCCAGGGCGAAGATCTTCAGGAGAGCGAGGTGCCCTCATGCTGGAACCGACTATGTGGAACCAACTGTAGGAATTCTTATTAGCATGTTTATTACTATCTTTGTTTTGGTACCGGCTCCTCATTTCCAGCTCTTTCCGCTGCAGCTTGTAAACACAGAGGTTGCTGGATGCGGGGGACCGCGCCCTGTGAAAGACACCAGCCCTGGTGGGGGGCGCTGCAAAGGAGTTCGGCGCTTCCCCGCCCCGGTTCCGCCGCGGGGGAGGGGCAGACATGCGGAGCCGGACCCTGTGAACTACATTTCCCATAATTCGTTCCCCGCCATCTTGGCCGGTGGGCGGTGGCTGCCTGGGGTCTGGACCTTCGAGTCACCAGGCCGGCACAGCTCACCCCCAACCCAGGCCTCCTTCGTGGGGAGGTGCAGAACCCAGACGAGTAGGGTGTCGCGTGACCTGGACAGCTCCTGCCGACTTCTCCACTCCTCCACCCCCGGGAACCCGGTCCACGTGTCTGTCCGACTCTGCCCCCAGTTGGCCAAGAGCCGAAGCACCCAAAAGTCGGGAGCTCCCACGTCTCCCCCTTGGACCTCTGCCCTGTGCGCGATGCTCACTCCCTGTCCCCCATTTTCAGACGGTCCCTATTTTTGCTTCAATGAGGACAGTACAGTAGGGACCCCGCAGGAGTGCAAATCCTGGTACAGGAAGGTTAAAAGGGGCAGGAAGGTTAAAAGGGTGAGCGGACAGCTAGGTCCAAATCTCTAGAGACTAGACCCTCCCCCAGCCCCTGTCCCGGAGCGGGGTAGTGGTGAGGAGCCCGCTTCAGGACTGGCCCTTTAAGGGGGTGTGGTCGGGGGGCGGGGGAAGCGATCGAGACAGAGAAAGCTGCTTCGGCGGCGGCGGCTCGGGCGGCGGCCGCGGGGGACAAAGGGCGGGCGGATCGGAGGGGAGGGGGCGGGGCGCGGCCAGGCCAGGCCCGGGGGCTCCGCATGCTGCAGCTGCCCCCGGGCACCCCCGCCGCCGCCCTCGCCGCGGAGCTGAGCGGAGTGGAGCTCGAGACCTAACCCGAGCCAGCGGCCCGGAGCCAGCCGGCGGGCGGCCCGGAGGCGGCGGCGCAGGGAGGGGCCGGACGCTCGCACGTGGCCCCGGCGGCCGCCATGGCGGACAGCGGCCCCGCGGGGGGCGCGGCGTTGGCGGCCCCGGCCCCGGGGCCGGGCAGTAGTGGCGCAGGGCCCCGCGTCTACTTTCAGAGCCCCCCTGGGGCAGCAGGCGAGGGTCCGGGAGGCGCGGACGACGAGGGCCCAGTGAGACGCCAAGGGAAGGTCACGGTCAAGTACGACCGCAAGGAGCTACGGAAGCGCCTCAACCTGGAGGAGTGGATCCTGGAGCAGCTCACTCGCCTCTACGACTGCCAGGTGTGTCCCCCACCCTGCGTCGACACCCTAAAATTGGTCCTGATCCGGGCCGCCTGGGAACCCCACCTTGAGCGCGCCTGTCACCGGGAGTCAATGGGCGTGCGCTCCCCTCCTCTCCGGACTCCCCGCCCCCAATGTATGCTTTCTTGTCTGACCTAAGTCACTCCTTTCTTATCCGCTGCTTCGGACGCTGTCTCTTTTAATGTCACTCACTACCTGGTCAAGCTTGGGGTCCTCTAGAAGCCTCAAGGGATAGCCTGGAAAGTGGACAGGAGAGGCGAGCTAGCCTGGGCTGGCAGTGGAAGGAGGTCTGCCTATTGCCTGTTAGCTTAGACTGATTAAAAGGCATCAGCCTGGTTGCTGAGGGTACCGGTGTTTCCTATTCTAATGGGCTAACCTGGAGCTTCTTGGCATGGGGGCAGGCTAGCCCACTCTCTGCGGTCTGGTTCTCCACCCCATGACTCCTTCCTTGCTCAAATGGTGACTCAGGCCCCTGAGGGGCAGGGTGGAGGAGTGGGCTTGTCCTGTGCTGCCTACCCTAGCCCAGCCCTGGAATGCAGCTGGCTCCAGACAGGAGAGATGCTTCCTGGGGGGGAGGGGTGGCAAGCACCCCCTCCCTCAGCAAAGCATGGGCTCTTTGTTTCCCTTTTACCAGGCTTGGGTCCTTCTCAGTGACCCCTCACCCTTCACTTCCTCCTCACTCCCGGGAAGCTGTGACAGGTGTTTGGGGGAGGGGAAGGGGCTGTGATGAGCTGGGACAGCTGGCCCCACCTGTGTTCTTTTTGAAATGGGGGGCCCGGAAGTTGGGAAGACACATCTGCAGGGTTCCCAGCCCAGGATCCCAGTCCTAGCTGCCTGGCACCCAGGGTGTCCAACGGGCAGAGACAGGAAGCTCCCCCCCTAGCCCCCCCATTGGGCAGTTTGCCTTGGCACGGGCCTGATCTGTTTTCTTCCTCAGAGCAGCTGCCGCTGTCTGCTGGGCAAAGAGGGCTGGCTCCTCTGCAGCAGGGCAGGGGCCTCAGCCAGCGAGCCCGTCTCACCCAACTCAGGCTCTTCCTTGTCTCTCCCTCCTCCCCCATCCCCACCCCAGGAAGAGGAGATCCCAGAGCTGGAGATTGATGTGGATGAACTCCTGGACATGGAGAGCGATGATACCCGGGCTGCCAGGGTCAAGGTGAGGGGGGCGAGGGGGCAGCAGGGCCAGGTCAGGGGAGCAGGGCATAGAAGGCTACCTGGAGGCCCTGCCCCTTGGGTAAGCAAGCCTCTGAAGCCGGGCCTTCTTTGGTCTGAGTCAGCCAGCTCCATCATCTTGGACCTCTCAGCTTCTGCCTCTGTCAAATGAGGCCAATGGTACTTGCCTAGCTCTTCAGTAGCTGTGGCCTCTCCGGTGCCTCAGGGGAGCCCTGGTGCCTAGGTGGATATAAGTGAACTCTAGGCTTGTGTTCTTTTTTTTTTTTGGTCTTTTATCTCTTTAGGGCCACACCCACTGCATATGAAGGTTCCCAGGCTAGGGGTCTAATCAGAGCCGCAGCTGCCAGCCTACGCCAGAGCCACAGCAACGCAGGATCTGAGCCGCATCTGCGACCTACACCACAGCTCACAGCAATGCCAGATCCTTAACCCACTGAGCAAGACCAGGGATCGAACCCGCAACGTCATGGTTCCTGGTCGGATTCGTTTTCTGCTGCGCCACGACGGGAACTCCAGGCTTGTGTTCTTAAGACTCACGATTATACTTTCTCCCCTGCCCCGTTAGGAGCTGCTGGTTGACTGTTACAAACCCACTGAGGTAAGAAAGTGGTTTTCTCAGAGGGTGGGGTGAGAAGCCTGGGGTCCCGTCTCCTAAATGTTCTCCCTCCCTCCAGGCCTTCATCTCTGGCCTGCTGGACAAGATCCGGGGCATGCAGAAGCTGAGCACACCCCAGAAGAAGTAAGGGTCCTCGACCCGGGTGAATGGTGGCTCCCACAGGACAATCGCTGCCCCCCGACCTCGTAGCAACAGCAATACGGGGGGGCCCTGCAGCCAGGCCTGGTGCCATGAGCAGGGCTCCCCGTGCCCCTGGCCCAGGGGCCTTTTCCCTGCCCCCTCAGTTTTCCATTTTCGGGGTTTTTTATTATTATTAAACTGATGGGACTTTTTGTGTTTTTATATTGACTGCGGCGCGGGCCCTTTAATAAAGCTAGGATACACCTTAGGTGCAGTTAACAGGCTCAGCTGGTCTCTTTTAGGGGGGACACTGCTCCACTACTGCTGCCAGCTCAGCTTCTCCCCAGGTGACCCGCAGGCCTTCCTGAGGGCCACGTAGCCATGGCGATAGCCCAGTGCTGGCTCCCAGACCAGGAGCTGGAAGTGGCTAGGGAGCTGGGGGGAGTGGTGTTGCTGCTGGCAGGCAGGAACAGTCTTTCTTCCCTCTGGACAAGGGCCACCATGCCACCGAGCCCAGACCCCAAGGCTCTGCAGCCAGGAAAGGGGAGAGGGATGGGGGGAGGGAGCGGGGAGGCTGAAGCAGTGGTTTCGAAGCCTCTCGGGGCCCACGAACACACACACACACACACACACACAGCACACTTGATGGGCTTTAAGGTTTTTTCTTGTTTTAAACAGCTTGGTCCCTGCTGGGGCCTCTCCACCGCCCCTCCCCAGTTTGGCTATAGCTCTGAACGTCGTTCGATTTTGAGCAGCTCCACCTCGAACACCAAGGTTGCACCACCTGCAGGGGAGAAGTGGGGTCAGAATGAGAACCAGGGCCACAGGGAGACGGCATGGGGGCAGAGATGGGGGCAGGAGGGTGTATTACCTGGAATCTTTGGGGGAGCTCCCCGCTCTCCATACCCTGTCAGAGATGCATAAAGAAACAAAGTGAGTTGTAGCCAAGTGTTCTGCAGACAGCCAGGCTGAAGGCAAGCCTCTGCCCATCGCAGCCCAAAGGCTAGAAATGGAGAAGGTGTAATGGAGATGAGAAGGGGCTGCAAGAGGTCTTGCAGAGGGCAGAAAATGGGCACCAGAGGCAGGTGTCCCAAGGGCCTTGCCCTGTCCCCACTGCTGGACACAGCTAGACTTGGAAGAGGCAGGTACTGAATGGAGATCAATGCAGAAGCTAAAGCAGCCGTCACCTTTATCCCGATATACACCCCGAACTCTGTCCCCAGTCAGCAAGGCCCTCTTACCCAGCTCTGATGGGATCACCAGCTTCCGCTTTTCCCCCTCACACATCCTGTAGGACGACACATGTTCAGCACGTGGCAACACCCGGGCTCCCTGCCTCTGCCCAGTCCCTGGGGCTTGCCTCCCACAATTCACCACCTGGACCACAGCCATGGCCCCTCAACTCACCCTAGCAGCCCCTGGTCCCAGCCCTTGATGACCTGGCCTGTGCCCAGGGAGAAGACAAAGGGCTGGTTCTGGGGCAGGCTGCTGTCAAACTCCGTCCCATCTTCCAGCTTCCCCTGTGTTGAGACCATGGGAAGGCCAGTGAGGAAGAAGGTCTGCCTGGACCCCCCCCCCTCCCCCAGGTGCTCTTCCCATCCAGGTAGCACCCCACAGCACTGGCAGCCATAGGCCTAGAAGGGGACAGAAAACTTGGGCAGTTCTCAGTACACTGTCACTGCTTGCTGGTGCTAACCTGGGAGTAGACCGTGAAGAGCAGGAAAGAACTATGGAAAGAAGAAGTGGAGGAGCTCCCATTGTGGCGCAGTGGTTAACGAATCTGACTAGGACCAGCTCAAGATGCCGCACTGCTGTGGCTCTGGCGTAGGCCGGTGGCTACAGCTCCGATTAGACCCCTAGCCTGGGAACCTCCATATGCCGCAGGTGTGGCCCTAGAAAAGGCAAAAAGACCAAAAAAAAAGTAGAAGAGGAAACTTGCCCAAGGTCACCCACCTTTGGCAGAGGAAGGAACCTGGCTCCCAAGTCCTTTCTGGTCCCCAGAAGCCCCACCACCCATCCCCCAAAGCACCACTAGGTCACCCACCGTGTAGTGCATGTGCAGGACATCCCCCTTGCGCGACTTGATGGGACAGTGGTCTACCCGTTTCTTGACTCCGATCTGCAGCTTCCGTTTGCCCTCGGCCCCCGTGGCCGTGACCAGGGCGCTCAGGCAGATGGACAGTACTGTCAGGACCCAGCTCAGCCTCATGTCTCTGTGGGGACAGACCCCGACCGACCAACCGGGGGAGAAGGCCAGAAGGGCATGGAATACGGGCAGGTACCAGAAGGATTCCACCCCACCGTACCCTGCCTGCCCCTGGGGATCCCTTTGTCCCGGGTCACCGCCCCCTCCCCCAGGTCCGCGGCCACACTTACCAGTTCAGTGAGAAGGGGGCTTGCCTGAGGACCCCAGCGGCGGGGGGAGGGGGTCAGGGGAGGCCACAGCAGCCAGGGTCCCGCCCCTTCGCTCACCCGCTGCCCTTCCTTCCCTCCCGGTCCCCAGCTCTGTTCTTCAATTCCCACCCGTCCCTTTCCGCAAAGTCCAGACCCTATCTGGCTGCACAGCAGTTGCCCCGACTGGGCGACCCCACTCACGCCACACCCAGTTGCCCCCCACCCAGCACACCCACACCTCTGCGGCCGCCGCAGGGGGCCGGCCCCGAGGCACCCACACATCGCCACTGGGTGGCTCCGGGGAGCCCCGGTCTTCCTGGGGTAGCCCCCAGGCCGCCCCTGAGCCACCGCCCGGGGCGCCACCCCAGCTCTGAGCCCTCGGAGGCCTGCGGGGCACCCAGACTGGCCCCGTGTCGGGTGGCCGCCGAGCCCGCTCCACCCACACCACCTCTCCTGGGGGAGTTCTAGGCCTACCGCGTCCCCACGCCCGGCCACCACGGAGACCGCCCCCGCGTGGACGCCCCGGGCCATTACCTGGGCCTACCCCTTCGTGGGACTCCTTGACCCCGCCCTTTAGAGGGCGTGGTTCCGCCCCTGGCCCTGGAACCCCACCTCCGAAAGAACTAGCCCCCCTTTCCTGAACTGTAGCCACGCCGCTCACTGGCTGAAGGCCCGCCCCCAGCGCCTGGGCTCCTTCCCTCTCGGTCTCCAAACCCGAGGCTCCTCCTTCCGTTTGTTCCAGCTCCTCCTCCAAAGACCAGACTCCGCCCCCCACCAGTCCCAGCTCCGCCCCCAGCTCCGGAGCTCCGCCTTCCCCTGGCACCAGCTCAGAGGTCCCACCCGTCTCGGTTCCTCGTCCCGCCCCGACTCCCGGAGCCACGCCCCGTGCGGCGTGAAAACCCTCCCCCTGCGGCATCCCCAGACAGCTCTGACCCCCAACCTTCAATTTCCTCGTAACCTATCCCTCGGTGACACTCGGAGCCCCGGCCCGCTCCTGCCCCGCCTGATCCAGCCTGCCGCCTTGCACCCCGGCTCCCCCCAGCCCGGGCTGTGGCCCCCGCTCACCTCCTCGCCGCGCCCCCGGAGTCAACCCCAGTCGTGCTGCCGTCTCTGCGCAGGCGCGTCATTGTCGCCAGCAGACCGGGCCACGCCGCCCGCCCTCATTGGACCGTGCGAAACCCGCTGCCTCACGCCCGCGCGGGGCGGCTTCTTCCCCAGCCCCACCCCTGGCGCCACCACGTGACTTATGCGCCACGTCCGGTGGACCCCAGGGTCCGTGAGACTAGGTGAAAGTGACTTCCGAAAGGGCTGAAGGCACTTCCGGTCTAGGTGAAATTAAGGTCAGGCGGGCGCGGGTTTCTGGAGGGGGTCTTGAGACGCCATTTTATGTCGCCCCCCAGCTTCTTCCACAGCGCCCTTGTTTGCTCCTGGGCGTCTTCTGGATCCACAGTCCTCAGTTAGTTGCTGTGGAAAGAGCCTGGGCTTCAGAGAGCGCCCTGGGTTTGAATCTGGAGTCTGCCACTCATTGTGACCTTGAGCAAGTTCCTCGGCCTAGTAGGGTTTGGCGTCCCTGTAACCCCGGCGCGATACCATCCGGCTGGCAGAGCCACAGTAGGACTGCGGGAATGATGTGCCTGCACCTCCAGGCCCTGGCCCACAGGGCATGCTCCCTTTTCTTGCTCCCAGCATCCAGATCTTCCTCTGCCTGCCACACATTGACCCGTGACTGTCATGGTCAGGCTGGGTCCGTTCCCCAACCAGACTTAGTGTCCGGAGCCCCACCACCTAGTTGTAAATACCTGTCCATTGAAGTAGTGAACCTGCAGGTGAGAGGCAGCTAAACCTAAGTTGAGTGTTAAGGAGACAGCGGACCTGAGGTCCAATACCTAGGTCGGTCAGCCTTTCAGGGCCTCTTAAGAGGAAAGAGGAAAGTAATCACAACACTGACCTCAGAATTGAGCATTAGGTGAGGAGGCACATATGAAAGGTAGGCTAAGTGGGCCTACCTCATCTTACTCTTTGGGTTGAGAAAATAATATGAAGGTAGCAATCACCATCAGGAATTGTCTCTTCTGATTTAATTCCCCTCTTGCTCTGGGCTCAACAAGATCACTACTCCACCCTCTAACACCTCAGAGAAGGCCTCCATTGGGGGAGCTGCTTTGTGTTAACTGCTGCTGAATATTCGGCCTCATATCAGGGCAAAGCATTGGTGCCCAAGGTTGGCCTTCAGTCCACCCCTTCATCATTCAGCCCCCAGGGCACTGGAGGCAGGATGGCCACTGAACTTGGGCTGGGTCAAATGAAGATCAGGAAAGTCCCAAGCAGGGCCTGGGAAGGGGAACCCAAGGTGCAAGAGAGGCGCGAGTGGAGAAGACTGTGGTTGGGGTGAGGGAGAGCCCGCCAGCCACAGACCTTTGGGGGGAGGTGGGGAGAGAGCAGGTGCATGGCCTTAGAGTTAAGCTCTAGGAAACAAAAAGCTGCAAACGCAGAGTGTAGCCTGGCAGGGAAGATGCGTTTTCTTTTCTATTACATGAAGACACTTTTTCTTGGAGCCCAAGGGCAATCATCTGTTCCCTCCATGCACATGTGGGAACTGAGGCTCAGAGAGAGAGGGACAGTGACAACCACGGTCGTTCAGCAGATCTGGGTCCCATCTCAAGCTCATTGGCCCTAACAGGCCATCTCCTTCCAGAAAGGAACCCTTGTGATTAATAAGGACAGGGACTCCCCAGGGCCTGTAATCACAACGTGAATGTGAAGGAGGCAGAATTCTGGCTCTGTGACCTTTGTGGGGCCTTGAGCCTCATCTCCAAGCTCTGTGTCTAGGAGGCAGTGTGATACAGACATTCATGCCCAAACCAGCCAGCCTGGACAGTGACAAACAGTGACAGAAGCCGGGACAGCTCCTTCCATCTCTTTTATCAGGACTGGGGTTCACAGTTCTTGTACCGAAGCCCAACTCCCATTATTTTGCAGGGGATCAGGGTCTTCTTAGTGAGGGGACGGAGGAGCCAGTTGTAAGATGCCAACTGGCACAAGGTGGTTAAAAACCGAGACGGGCCCCCATTGTCTCTCAAGTTGATAGGTGATCCCTCTTGCTGCCCTCAAGTCTCTTCATCCAGCGCTGCCCGTGTTGTTGGACGGCAGCTTCAGAGAGACACGAGGCGGTCAGAAAGCCCTCTGAAAGGCCCGGGTCCGAGAGGAGCTTCTGCCCAGGCTGAGGTCTTGGGAACTGGACTCTTCTCACCAGACTGCCCTTGTGGCCCCTATACCCTCGGGGTCGGGGGGCAGGGGCTGTGAGGCAAGTGGCCCCACTGAGTCTGAGAAGCAATGTGTCACCTTCGCAGCTTCCGGCACCTGAGGAGGGAACGAGGGGGTCTGTTCATGCTGGCACAGCTCAGCCCCTGCTCCTCTGGACCCACCCCCTTGTCACCGCCCGTGGACCCCATTCTCCCCTAACACTTCCTGGGAAGTCCCACAGGCCCGCCATGGAAGGGAGGGTGGCGAGAAGCACCTTGGACAAGGGCGGACAAAGGTTCCACTGCATCCCCTGGCCTTTCAGAGCCCATACGGTGGAACAACTGTCTTTCTGTGGCTCAGGGCCTTGCCAACTGGAAAGGGGTCTTTCTCATTCCTACTCCTGGCAGATATCACCTCTTCCAGGACATCTCTGATCGCTCAAAGGTGTTGTCAGTGCCCCTCACCACAGCCCATGACTTGACATCCTCTGTTGGCATCATGTGCCCTCGTGTCTGACTCCCGCGTTAGAACGTGAACCTTGTTTGTGCTGACCCCAGCGCCCGCAGGCACTTGGGCAATATTTGTTCAACACACTCAAAGCGGCCTCTTCCCTGGCTCTTCTCCCAGCGGCAGGCTCACCTGGACCTGCTCCAGGACGGGGCCCTGAGCCCTGCCCCAACAAACGCCACGCGGACGCCTCACCTGCAGGTGTCTGGGTTGAGCTCTAAGCCCCGCCCTTGACAACGGAGGAAGCTGCGGCGTCGGCAGCGGCAGCGGCAGGTCCGGGGGTCAGGGCGCTGGCGGCGCTGGGGGCAGCGTGGGCAGAGGGGCCTGGGGCTGGAGTGGGATGGGTGATGTCAGCTGGGGAGGGTGCTCCGGGGGCAGGGTCCCAGCCCGGAACAGAGCGGGGCTGGGGACGGTGGTGGGGAGTGGAAACCCTAGGAGGAGAAGCAACATGTCTCGGGTGGGAAGGAAGAATCTTCCCAGGAGCTGGGATCAGGGCAGAGCATAGACTTAGGGGGCAGAGGGAAAAGGGAGAGGGGGACACGAGTGGGAGGAAAAGGAGGGGAGGGGATCACAACTTCCTGCCCCACTCTTAACACCCCCCGCCCAACCCCCACATCACATTCTGGGCGCTAGGCCTGGGCTCCCATCCCACCTCAGCAAGAGCCCAAGACTCACCTGTCTGGCTTCACGGCACTCTCTCGTTTTTTTGGTCTGAAAAGTAAGAAGCAGACAGAGACAAGGAAGAAGAGGATCAGGAAGCCAAGCATCCTCCTCTTGTGCCCCAGATCCCAGGCCTACCCAGCTCTCCTGTCAGAAACCTGGTCCCCGCTGTGGGGTGCCATCACACCCAGCACTCCCCTAGCCTGCTCCCTGCAAACCCAAAAGTGGAGCCTGGCTGGCACCTGCATTCACACTGGCTGTGTTCTTCCAGGGACATCTCCCCCAGCTGACTGCTTGGGTACCGGATCATGAGGATCTGTGCTCAGAACAAGGAAAGAACAATGAAAGAGAAAGGAACGGGACAAAGCTCTAGGGCTGGAGGGGTGAGAACACCCCCCCACGAGCCACCCCCCCTCCCCCCCCCCCCCCCCGTCCCCAGAACACCAGCATCCACCGCAGCCGGGCATGCCCCCCTGCCCCATACCTGCATTCGGACCTGGTGCTGCCCAGTGGGCACGCACTCCAGGCCGTCGTCAGGGCAGCAGCCACCACAGCGCTGCACAGTCACGCAGCTGGGCACCAGTTGCTTGGCCACAGTGCCCATGAGCTCCATGGTCAGAGGCACCACTACCTCCCGCGGCTGGCAGGTGGCACGGGCATATACGTCTATCCATGACACCACTGGGGACAGATAAGTAAGGGTTAAGTCCCCACTAGGTTTCCTGTGGCTGCTCCCTGGTTCCCCTGCCCCTGTGCCCAGCAGCTGTTTCTCCCTAGTCTCCAAGTCATGGCCACTCTCCACTAGCTTCCACTCTGCCCTCCCCAGCTGCTTCCCCTGCCATGTCCATCCAGGATCCAGGAACCCCACTGCCTCAATCAATCTCTCCTTCTGGGAAATGGGCAGAACAAAAGTTTGCATCTTACATCTTACATCCGTGATTACACAAAATGAGGTGACCCAGAGTCTGGAATCCGGGCTGGAGCAAAGCGTTCCTAGTGCTGGCTAGTGCAGTTACTGTTGTTACTATTACCTTTCTTTTGGTGGCCAGAGGCATCAGGCTGGGAGACCGGGGCCTATGAGAGAGAAAAGAGCTGGACCCAAGGTGCACTCCAGGAAGGGCTAGCCCTGTCACTGTCCCCAGGGCTCTGCCCTTGCCGTCAGGAGGCTTCAACCCCTCTCTGACATTTTTCCAGGTTGCTCTGTTCCTGGGGCCACTCTAGCTTTACCTGTCCTCTCTTGGCCACCTGGGACCTGCCCTGGCCACGACCAGCCAGGCGCGCTCTGCCCGCAGCGTCGAATCTCCAAGCCTCGGGAGCGGGTTAGTTCTCGAGGCCGCAGGTCAGGAGGGGGTACAGTGGGCGCCGAACCGCGCGTCCTGTAGGCACCGAGGCGGCCCCGCCCCCGGCGGCGCCCAGGGGACGGGGTGGGGCGGGGGAGTGGCCCCGGCGTTGGGCCGGCGGGCCAGCGGGGAGGGACACCTCTTGGGGGATGCCCGGGCCGGGACCCTGCGACTCCCCCGTCGGCGGCGGCCCGACCCCGCGGATCCCCGAGGCCGCGGCTGCCCCGCGCCTCTCCACTTCCGCCAACCTTGAGAGAGGGCAAGGCGGGCGGGCGGGATGTCGCGGACGCACGTACCTGGGCGGGGGCCAGCTGCAGGAGCGCAGCGAGCAGCAGGCGGCGGAGCAGGGGGCTCATGGTGGCCGCGGGGGCCGCGCGCCGGGGGCGCCCGCATCGCCCTAGCCCGGTGGCGCGAGGGGCGGCGGCAGCCAGAGCCCCATGGCGCGGGCTCGGGCGCGGCGGGCGGGGGCCGGGCGCGGGGGGCGGCTCCTCCGCGGCCCCCTCCCGAGCCCTGGGCGCAGGCAGCGCAGCGCAGCGCAGCGGCGGCGGCGGCCGGAGGAGCCGGGCGGGCGGGCGGCCGGTGGCGGCGGCGGCGGCGGCGGGCGGCGGGGACGGCGGGGGCGGCGGGGGGCCGGGCCCGGGATGGCGGGCGGGCGGCTCATGTGACCCAGACACGCGCTCCCCACCGGGCCGCGGGGCGGGGGCGGGGCGGGGGAGGGGGCGAGGCCGCCGGCGGGGCCCGCCCCCTGCACACACACCCCCTCCCGCCGCAGCAGGGGAAAGGGGACGCACCGCCCAGGGGGCCGGGCTCCCGGGTGGCCGTCGCCGGATCCCGGAGGGCGGGGCCCGGGCCGGGGGCGCCAGGCCTGAAGGAGGGAACCAGACAAGAGCTCTGAGAACCACTTTATTGCCCGCGTTTCTGGGAGTGGGACGTACCAGGAGGGAAGCACAGAGGGAGCACACCCCGGGCCCCATCCAGGTGAGCTGCTCAGGGGCTGGGGGGCACGATCCCCGGGCCTTCAGGAGGGCCAGGTGTTGGCTGCAGCAGCTGCCTCTGCTGTTGCTCCTGCTGGAGCCTGGCTCTTTTGGCCCTGCAGGGGAGAGCACCTGTGGTCAGGACAGGGATCCGGAGGGTGGTGCCAGGACAGTGAAGGGAGGGCAGAAAAGAGCTGGGACAGACCTGGCCCGGGCCCGAGTGTCATTGTAGATGGCTGTGATGATCCGATCCTTTTCATCCATGAAGCTACGGTGCACCTGCTCCAGCTTCCTGCATGGGGGGTACAGTTAACTTTGGGCCCCCAGTACCTTCTGTCCCCCAGTCCCACCCTCTCCACCCCACTCTAGGGTCTCAGAGCTTTAGATCTGTGGGGACCTCAGCCTCGCTGCCTATGTTACATGAGGAGAGGGGCACAGAGTGGCTTGTCCAGAGTCCAATGGCCACCTAGGTCCCTGACTGTCCTGAAGGTGGTGACAGCAGACCCAGTGTCCTGGAGGGGAACTAGAAAGGGTTGTTCCTCCAATTCCATTACTAAGCGAGGCACACTGCTAGCAGTGGGCACCCGCCTTTAGGTGTCTTTGCTGTCGAACCTCGGTGGCATGGCGTGTGTGAGAGGGTGGTGGGAAAACAGCGACTGACAAACAAATGAGGATGGTCGCCCAATTCGATACATTTCCTTCTGGTGTTAAAATTTTGTTTAGCTCCAGCGCTCTCTGGCAGCCAGCACCAAAAACTTACATTCGCATTATAAAAAACTGAAAATGACATTACCCCTTAGTGCAGAGCTGCCTTTGCCAAGTAAGAAGAGGCTCTGGGAGTTTCTGGTGTGGCTCAGTGGTAACAATCCCTACTAGTATCTGTGAGGATGCAGGGTCGATCCCTAGCCTCGTTCAGTGGGTTAAGGATCTGACATTGCCTTGAGCTGCAGTGTAGGTCAAAGATCCGGCTTAGATTCGGTGTTGCTGTGGCTGTGGCTACAACTCCAACTCCAATTGGACCCCTCACCTGGGAACCTCCATAATGCCGCAGGTGAGGACCTAAAAAGCAAAAAAAAGAAAAGACGACAAAGAAGAAGAGGCCCTGGAGGAGACCTATTTCATGAAATTCTTTTTTTTTTTTTTCTTTTTGCCTTTTTCTAGGGCCGCTCCCACAGCATATGGAGATTCCCAGGCTAGGGGTCCAATTGGAGCTGTAGCCGCCGGCCTACACCAGAGCCACAGCAGTGTGGGATCCGAGCCGCGTCTGCAACCTACACCACAGCTCATGGCAACGCCGGATCCTTAACCCACTGAGCAAGGCCAGGGACCAAACCCAAAAACCTCATGGTTCCTAATTGGATTCGTTAACCACTGTGCCACGACGGGAACTCCGCAATTCTTAGCTTGAGAAACACAAGAATGCAGGCCACAGGGATAGTGTGGGTGGATGCCTGACACTGGGCTTTGCCCACCCTCCTGCCCTCTGCCCATCAGCCCAGGGGGAAGCGCACCTGAAAGCAACATAGTGCAGGCACATGCCTGCCAGCATGATCAAGAGGCAGTACCCCAGCGTTCGCTGGTTGTGTTTGTGCTGCTGCTGCCTTGACTCTGGTCCCTGAGGCCTGACACCAGGAAACTGGGCCCAGTATCGTGCGCTGGGGTCCTCCCAGGAGCTGTTGGGAGGGAGAAGGGAGAATGTAGGGAAGAGTCTCCTGGTGAGACTTGGCGGTGGCAAGCTGGGGGCAGGACTACTGTACCTGTGCGCCTGATGAGCAGACCTGGGATAGGCTGCGGTTCCTGGAGACTTTGGGGAAGTCGCTGAACGAAGCTGGTGGTCATAGCTACGGCGGCTCTCCCCACGGCTGAGCACTTGGTACGCTTCACTCAGCTCCACAAAGCGGCTGTGCAGGGCTGGGTTCCCGGGGTCCCGGTCAGGGTGCAGCTGGGGGGGGGTAGGACTCCCCTCATCTCCCTTTCCATGCCCCCTCCCAGGACCCATCCTGATCATGTCCACCCACCTGGGCTCATGTTATTCCTAAGGCCCTGCCTGGGCAGTGACCTTCACTCTCAGGGCTGCCTGTGCCTCTAGAAGAGTAGAGACTAGAAGCAAAGACTCCTGCCCCCTCCCCTGTTGACACCCTCCACACCTGCTGCCTGGCTCTCACCATATACCCTGGTCCCAAGAGCAGGCGGGTCAAGAGAACCAAGCCCAGACCATCAGACAGGACCCCTGGCTCCTGCTCCCAACCTTTCTTCCCCCCTGGCCAGATCCCTGCCCCTGGGGCACCTCCCATTCCCTGTGAAATACTGAGGGAATATGCACAGCCAGAAGAAGGAGCCTCTCAGCTCCATTCCTAAGAATTTGGAGCCTCCCCCATGTGGCTCACACGTTCTCTCCCCCTCTCCATTTAAGACCACTGGTACCTCTTTGGACTTGGAGAAGAAAGCTCGTTTAACTTCTTCAGCACTGGCACCAGGATGCACCCCCAACAGTTCATAGTAGTTACTGGGGCCAGACCTGCGGAAAGAGGCCCAAACATGCAGGGGATGAGGAAAACAGGATACCCCTTTTCTGCCCCTCCCAGCCCCTGTGGGCCACGCCCTTCAACTCAGCATCCAGGTGCTGAGGGGGCTGAGGCAGGGGCCAAGGGAGATCTCTAAATCATTCTTCCCTCTTTGAGTGTTCCAGGTATGGACCACATCAGAATGTCTCAAAGTGTAGTCTTCGCACCCTTTGCATCAGAAGCCCCTGAAAAGCATGTTTAAAAAAATAGATTCTTGGAGTTCCTGTTGTGGCTCAGCTGGTTAAGAACCCAAGTATTGTACATGAGGATGCAGGTTCAATCCCTGGCCTTGCTCAGTGGGTCAAGGATCCGGCATTGCTGCAAGCTGAGGAACAGGTCACAGATGCGGCTCGGATCTGTGTTGCTGTGGTGTAGGCCCCATGTGCTGTAGCTCCCATTTGTTTGACCCCTAGTCTAGGAAGAACCTCCCTATGCCGCAGCTGTGGCCCTAAAAAGAAAGAAGAAAAAAGTGGTTTGCTGAGTCCTCCTTCATTCCCGCCAATCAGAATCTCCAGAGCAGGGCCCAGGAATCTTCATTTTTGTGAGCTCCCCCCATCCCCAATCCCACCCCCGTGGGTTTTGTACAGGGGTGCTTGACAACCACCAGCGTAGTGGACAGCACATAGGGCTTGGCTCGGGATCAAATTCCAAATCTGCCACTTAACTCTATGGCCTTGGGGGTCATCCTTTAATCTCTGATCCTATGTCCTCAGCAATGAAGGTGAGGGTGACCAGAGACAAGGGTGACCGGAGACAAGGCTGTAAGGCGCCTGACCCAGAGTAAGAGATCACCACTATCCCAGAACCTAGTGTAGGGTCTAGAACTGGGCAAGCCCGCAGCAGAAACCTTCTGAATGACCCAGGCGCCCAACTCACCGCTGCCCGGCGGCCGCAGCGAAGGACCGGGTGGGAGGGTTGCGAGGCCACAGCCGGCACAGACGCAGGGGCAGCATGGCGGCAGGCGGGCAGCTGGTGAAAGGAGGCCACAAAGAGGAGTGGGATGGGACCAGACTTCAACCACTGCGGAGGGGGGTGGCGGGCAGAGGGAAGGGGCCCGATCCCGTTTAGACGCGAAGGAAAACTGAAGCGGCCCAGGGGACGCAGAGGGAAATGGAACCTCCTTGCTCTAGACCAGACCCGCCTGTCCCCGCCTCTGACCAGGGCGTCCGGGGCCTTTCTCCAGTCTTGTCTCAGGGTCTGGATAACCGGCCCCGGATGCAGCGACCCCTTCCCACCCTGGGAGCCTGGGGGGCGGGTGCAGGAGGAGCCACACCAAACCCCGCCCCTGCTGCACTCACGGACTCCGCGGCGGTCGCCATTTCCTGCTCCCATTCAAGCCCGGCCTCCTCACTCTCATTGGCTTAGATGCTAAGGCCACGCCCACTCGTCTGAAGGTGAGGACGTGCGGCGAAGGCCCGCCCCCTCCCGCTGACTGGCTTTTGATGCCTCGGACCCACCCATAGAGGCGGGCTCCTGTGGTCTTGGCAGGAGGGCGCCAGCACCCACTTGGGAAGCCTGCCGACCGACCCTGACCCTCGACCCTGGACCCTAGGCCCAGGCGCAGTTGCCTTGTCCCTCCCTCGGATATGCCTGTTACTCCGCTCTGCAGCGAGACGCGTTTCACAAAGCAGTTTCCACACCATAGTCGGCCTGGAACCTCATCAGAGCCTGGCAAGGGAGCAAGGCGCTCAGCTTCAGAGGGGTAAACCGAGGCTGGGCCTTACCACCCCACCCCCCACCCCAGGCCCTTCGCTTGTCTCTGTCGGCCACCTAGGGCTCTCCCAGCGGCCCCTCCCTGTCCCACGGAAACAGCAGATGTCAGCGGAATCCAAGAATAAAGTCCTTTATTGTCTTTCGAGCGGTGGTGACAGGGCTGGGGACTCGGCAACTCAGGTGGAGTTTCCCTGGACCCGACTGTAGAGGAAGATGGCGCCTTTGGCCGATGGGCAGAGCTGGGGCCACATTTCAGTCTCCTGCAACCTCCGCACCTTCTGTGGGGAGACAGTGAGACCCAGACAATCCGGACCTCAGGTTTCTTGCGGGAGCTGTGCCCACAGGTTCTGAGCCTCGGAGCCCTCTAAGGAGACATGTCGAGGGGGCTGAACAGGTTAGTGGCCTCTCTCCTTGGGCTGGGGGAATCCCTAGTGGGGCCTTGTGGCTCCGGAGGGAAGCCCTGAGAGATTCAGGAGCCCTCTCTGACCCAGCCCTGGGAGACAGACATGCATCACCAGGCTTCTGTAAGCCCTGAGCCCAGCTCTTTGTCCAAAGAAGACACACTTTGCCACTTCGAACCTGTGTCTCCACAAAGATAATTCCCGTGGATTCGTGGGCCTCAGGTCCCCCACTCATGTAGTGCTTCCTCACCTGCTCAGAAGACAGGCTGCACCTGGACAGGGATATGAGAGTGGCCTGGTGAGTGCCTAGCTCCTGGAGGGTCCCTGGGGGGCCCCAGCTGCCTCAGCCATGCCCCTTAACCACCCACCTACCCCAGGACCCAGGACCCTGTCCCCCAGAGCTCACTCACTGGACGTAGAACTCAGCACTGGCACGGCCGGCACTGGTCTCATTGCGGGCGATGCCCAATAGCAGCGGCCGGCTCAGGGTGAGCAGCGGCAGGTTCACCTAGGATCAGGGAGACCACCTGTCAGTGCCCACCGCCTGCTTCCCTGCTCCTCTCAGCGTAGACGAGTGTGTTACCCTTGGACAGCATTTTACAGTTTGTGCTTCAAGTGCCCAGCATCACAGAATGTCAGATCTTGGGCATGCTCATGGGAAAATCAGAACTGGCGAGATTGAACGGTTTGCTCAGGGTCACCCAAGGGAAGTGGCTTTAGTAACTGGGACCACCATTCACTCCTCTTTCTCACAAACCGGGAGGGACATTTATCATTGCTCCCATTGTAAAAAGGAAGAACCTGGAAGTTCCCGTTGTGGCTCAGCAGCAATGAACCCAACTAGGATCCGTGAGGACATGGGCTTGATCCCTGGCCTTGCTTGGTGGGTTAAGGAACTGGTGTGGCTGTGGCTGTGGCGTAGGCCGGCGGCTACACCTCCTATTCAACCCTTAGCCTGGGAACTTCCATATGCCCCGGGTACAGCCCTAAAAAGACCAAAAAAGGAAGAACCTGAGGCATACACAGAAACGGGGGCTAGAATTCCATTCCGTGCGCACCTGGCTACAAAGCCAAGCTCTTTGCTCAATGCTGGATGCCTGCAGATACTCCTGCCAGCCTAGACCTGTGGAATTCTGGCATGTTCTACCCACTCTCTCCTTGCCCACCAGCTTGGCCCACCTGCCCCTCACTTACCTCATCACAGATCTCCTGGAGGACACTGGAGAAGAGCTCATGTACCACCAGCTCCCCAGGGAGGTCCTTGTGCAGGGGGCTGTCACCTGGGCACAGGGCCTGCGAGAGGTCAGGCTGAACCCCTGCTCCCCTTTTCCTGCCCTGCCTTCCCCCATACTCGCTGGCCCTGAGGGCCTGGCTGGGCACAGCATGAGTCTTGGGGAGCCCCTGGCCCAGGCCCCCTTTTTCCAGATGGACAGCCAGAGGTCCAGCTAGCTCCTCCACCCCCATCCCCACTTCCCTAGATTCCCCCAGGTCTGGGGGCTGGGTTCACTGTGGAGGCTGAAACCCCACTGTGAGCAGAGACTTTGGGAGAAGCATCCGGCCAACTCCTTTAAGGGATGAGGGAAACAAAGCCAAACTCCCTGGGTCTTTGTGTTTTTGCGCCCAGCCTGGCATCTCACCTTAGGTTCAGGGTGCCCACCAGGCACGTCCACCAGCCCAGGTGCCTCAGCCACCTGCCCAGAGCGGCGCAGAAAGACAAGGAAGCCATCAGCAGTGGCCAGGGCAGCCCCCACCCCCAAGGGGTCCGCCAGGTAGGCTTGCTTGTCACCCCAGTCGGTGGCCCCCTGCTGTCGCAGCCAGGCAGCTGAGCTGGCCCAGTTGGTGCCCAGGAAGTCTCGATAGGATGTAAGGCCCAGGTGCAGGAGCAGCTGTGGCCCCGGTGAGCCAGTGGGCACCAGGGTGGCAGAGTGTAGGCGGAACTTGGGGGCATCAAAGAGCCAGGGCTGGGCCTGAAGCCGGCTCTCCCAGATGGCAGTGATGGCCTTGTCCCCTCCTGGCAATGGGCGACGGTCATAGGCTGGACTCAGCTCAGCCCGTACTTGCTCCTCGGGCAACCCGCCAGGGGGGCACTGTAGCAGCAGGGACACCTCAGGGTCCATGGTTAGGACAGGGCAGTTCTGGGGGAGGACACAACCAAGTCTGTCACCCTGGGGGACCCACAGCCACCCTTGGGCCCGGCAGCTGGCCCCCTCTGCCACAGACTTCCTGAGGATACCCTCAGCCCTTCTGCACCTCCCTGACCACTCCCTGGGCAGTAAAGTGTCTTATCATCATCCCGGCCAGAGCTCCGAGGCTCCCGCTGCCAGAATCCCTGAGACTCCCCGGCATCCCTACCACCCAGAGGTCCTCGGTCCAGTCACCCCCCCCATACACCTGTTTCCCAAAACCGAAGGTCCTCTCTCCAACATCTGACGCGCCGATACGCCTCCCCGGTTCCGGAAGCTCCAGCCGCCACTCACCCGCCCACAATTTTCGCAGGCTCCGCCCCTTTCCCCCAGAGCGGAAGTTCCCGCCCCTTTCTTCCTCCGCTTCTCATTGGCCGGCCCGGCGCTCAGGGCCCGGCGGGGTAAGCTGTCGGGCCCTCGCAGTCGGTGAGCCTTCCTGTCCGTCCCGAGTCTGTCTGTCCTGGCTGGCCTAGACGCTTCCGCCCCTTTACCCTGGATGCCAGCCCCTTCCCCAGGCCCGCCGTGCGGGGCAGGCCCGCGAGCCTGGAGCCCGTGGCTGACACAGTGTGACTTTGGGCAAGTCTTGTCTGCTGGGCCTCAGCACCTGGGAGTTCGGGGTGGGAAGTGAATTTAGTGATCTGAGCAGCCCTCTCCCAGCTCTCAAGTCCTGAGGCTTTGTGAGTTTTTGGGCAGCGTGGGGACATGGGGAGGTCCCTAAAATTCTTCACATGTTACTGCTCTTCACAGGACTTGGCCATGAACTCTGGAGGAAGGAGGCAGGAAGCAGCAGGGCCCAGGGGTAGAAGGGCTCACAGACCCCGGGAACAGGTGCCCCCCCTCTCCACCCTCACCCCTGCTCCCAGTGTGGGAGGGCAGGGGAGAGGGGACTCTGAGGCCTGTTCCCTGGGAAATGCTGGTGCGGGGGGAGTCAGGGCTGAAGGGTCGTGCTGTTCCCAAGGAGCACAGGGACTCCAACCGCTCTGGTCTCCCTCTGCAGGGGGTCACTCAGGGTTCAGGGTGAGCAGCAGGGCAGGATCCCCACAGGGACTAGGGGTCACCTCTGGGCTCTTTCAGGACCGAGATGTACAACTGTCCAAGGCTCTGTCCTATGCCCTGCGCCACGGGGCCCTGAAGCTGGGGCTTCCCATGGGGGCCGGTAAGTGAGCATCTTAGAGGCTGGGCCGAGGGGAGGCTGGGCCCGGGGAGCAGTGTGACTGCCCTCTCCCATGGCTCCCACCACAGTCCTTTGGGGACGGCACGGAAGGTGCGTCCCTCTCATGGACAGAGAAGACCGAGGCCACAGTCCAGTGTCCTGTCCAGGGTGGGCTGGGAGTGGGCCTCTGTCTGGGCCAGGCCTGGTGATACCTCCCGTGCAGTGGCCCAATAAACGCTTATTCCAGGAGTGGCCACTGGGGGGGTGTTGGGACAACTGATGTTTATTGTGTCCACTCTGAGCTGGACACTGTGCCAAAAAAGGATCACTTTAGGAGTTCCCATTGTGGCTCAGTGGAAACAAACCCCACTAGTATCCATGAAGATGTGGAATCGATCCGTGTCCTCGCTCAATGGATTAAGGATCTGGCGTTGCTGCGAGCTGCAGTGTAGGTCGATGCAGCTCAGATCTGGTATAGGCTGGCAGCTACAGCTCCGATTCAACCCCTAGCCTGGGAACTTCTATATGCAGCAGGTGCAACCCAGAAAAAAGGCGGGGGGGGGGGGGTCACTTTATTTCTATGACCCTCCATGAGAAAAGTGACGCCCCAGAAGGGGAGCCTTTCTAAAGGATAAACAGGCTCTGTTCCAGTTGCCTGTGGCTCCCCCGGTAACTCCGCCCAGCCCGAAGCAAGTTCAGCCCCTAACCACCTGCCTGCCCACAGATGGTTTTGTGCCCCTGGGCGCCCTCCTGCAGCTGCCTCAGTTCCGCAGCTTCTCAGCTGAGGATGTGCAGCGCGTGGTGGACACCAACGAGAAGCAGCGGTTCACCCTGCAGCCGGGGGACCCCAGCACGGGCCCTCTCATCCGGGCCAATCAGGGTCACTCCTTGCAGGTGGGGACTGAGGGGACAAGGGGGGGAGCTACGCGAGACCCCTGCCTGTGAGGGGGGGTCTCACGGCGGCCCACTCCCTCGTCCACCTCAGGTACCCGCGTTGGAGCTGATCCCCCTGGAGACCCCGCAGGCCCTGCCTCTGATGCTCGTCCACGGCACATTCTGGCGGCACTGGCCATCCATCCTGCTCAAGGGCCTGTCCTGCCAGGGAAGGACGCACATCCACCTGGCCCCGGGACTGCCTGGGGACCCTGGCGTCATCAGTGGTCAGTGCCCCCCCAGCGACTCCCCCCCCACTCTGTCCTCCCTGGTCCTCCTCCAAGGGTCATGGCCTCTCTTGTCCAGGGCCAGTCCCTACCCTGCTGGCAGGAGCAGCCCCCTCCTCGCAGAGAGCCCAGGCCCCGGCCTGCCCAGGTTGGATAACTGTAACCCAGACGCCCCAGGCCCCCGCTCGTTGTCTCCTCAGGCATGAGGCCCAACTGCGAAGTGGCTGTGTTCATCAATGGGCCCCAGGCCCTGGCAGGTGAGTCTGGGCACAGCAGGGACCGCCCCAGGCCTTCAGAGAGGGCATTGAGTCACATCTCTGGCTCTGTCTGCAGATGGAATCCCCTTCTTCCGCTCTGCCAATGGGGTGATCCTGACTCCAGGGAACGCTGATGGCGTCTTGCTTCCCAAATACTTCAAGGAGGCCCTGCAGCTACGCCCTACCCGTAAGAACCACCACCCTACTCCAGTTCTTTGTGCCCAAAGCCAGTGGCCCTCTGCCTTCACCATTTTTTTTTTTTTTTTGTCTTCTTAGGGCCGCGCCCGCGGCATATGGAGGTTCCCAGGCTAGGGGTCATATCAGAGCTACAGATGCCGGCCTACGTCACAGCCACAGCAATGCCAGGTCCAAGCTGTGTCTTTGACCTACACTAGAGCTGACGGCAATGCCGAGTCCTTAACGCGTTGAGCATGGCCAGGGATCGAACCCACAACCTCATGGTTCCTAGTCAGATTCGTTTCTGCTGTGCCACGACGGGAACTCCTGCCCTCAGCTTTGCCCAGCTCCCAACCTCAGGCTGCCTGAGGTCCCCTTCTCTAACCAGCTCTTGTTGCTCTCTCAGGAAAGCCCCTCTCCTTGGCTGGTAATGAAGAGACAGAGTGTCAGCGTGGCCCCAAGCACAGCTCCAGAGGAAGAAGGACAACCCCACAATAAAAAAAGATTCTTTTTGGCCGTGCCCATGGCATGCGGAAGTTCCTGGGCCAGGGCTCAAACCCCCACCACAGCAGTGACCCAAGCCACAGCTGTGACAATGCTAGATCCTATCCCCTCGGCCAACAGGGAACTCCTCAAATATTTATTTTTTAAAAATGTAAAAAGATAACAAAAAGAAACTCCAGTTTGAAACCATGAGTCATCCTCCTGTAGCTGCAGCCGGCCTTCCTTGTGTGCTCAGGGACCACAGCCAGGTCAAGGGTGTTGGTCTTGGCCACTTGGACAAGGGAAGGGCGGGTGCTGTGCAAGCTCAGGGCCCACCCTCCCTAGCCTGGGGGCTGGCAGAGTCTGGCCCAGCCGGGTCCCCGATCTGCACAAGGCCAGTGACAGTGGGTGAATGTGCCCAGCTCGGTGCATGTCTGGAGAGGGCGTGGGTGGTGAGTCCCTATGGGTGTGGGCTTAGTGGCAGGTGGTGAGCAGGGCAGGGGCAGCATGACGGGCTTCAGAAGGCCTCGTGACCTCCTGTGAGCTGCAGGAAGAGGTCCTCGTCCAGCTCCTCCCCGCGGGCCCGCTCCCGCGTTGACAGAAAGATGTAGCCTCCGATGTACTCGTGCACGGTGCGGCAGCTGGCAGACACACAGCTGAAAGCCACGTTGATGTGCTCGTCAAACTCGATGGCCACCTGCAGGGCGAGCGATCGGAGGGCTGGTGGGGGTGGGATCGGGGAGCAGCCCCCACCCTGCCTGGCCGGGTCTGGCCCAGCCCTGTGTCCCTGCCCCCATCCTCCTCCACTCCGGGCCCACCTGCCGGATGTCCCAGTTGACGTTCCACTGGCGCATGTTGCTGAAGCGCCAGGTCTTGACCACGTCCCCCACGGCCAGGTCAATGCGGATCAGTCGGTTGTTGGCAATGCCCAGGATCTCGTCTTTCCGGCTGCCCTTGAACCTGGAGCCCAAGGGGAGAGAGTGAGCCGGGGCCCCAATCCTGCATGGCCCTAGTGTCTTCCCAGACAGCCTGGTGTGGCCCTAGGGAGCAAGCTTGCGAGTAAGTCACTTAGGTTCTCCATTTCCTCATCTGAACAGTGGAGGTTAATGGACAATCGCGATGACGGCATTTAGCAGCATGGGGCAAATGCCTTTAAAAAAGCCACTTTTCGCAGTGGTTAACGAATCCGACTAGGAACCATGAGGTTGCGGGTTCGATCCCTGGCCTCGCTCAGTGAGTTACGGATCCAGCGTTGCCATGAGCTGTGGTGTAGGTCACAGACACGGCTTGGATCTGGTGTTGCTGTGGCTGTGGTGCAGGCCAGCAGCAACAGCTCGGATTCGACCCCTAGCCTGGGATCCTCCATATGCTGCGGGTGCGGCCCTAGAAAAGAGCCACTTTTTTGGGTAGCGTTGTCATCCATTCGGTCATATACTTGCAGGCTTAGAAAATGGGCAGTCAGAGGGGGCACTCCCGGTCACAGCAGACACCGTTAGTCCTGTCCTACAGACCAGCTATCCCCGGCTCAGTGAGGGAACTGCCTGTGGCAGAGCTGGGCTGGGGGGCTGGGTCTCCTGCTCTCCTGGCCTGATTACTTTCTCTTGCGTTTGCTGTGCAGGTGCAGGATGGAGGGGGTGCACTTGGGGTGCCGTCAGTCAGGCGTAAGGGACCGGAAGGAAGGCTTCTGGTGCCGCCCCCCCAGACAGCAGGTGAGCGCCCAGTTGGCGCTTGGCAGATGGGCCGGGGAGGGGCTCGTACCTGACCACGACGTAGGAGATGCCGAAGTCAGGCAAGGACTGCCAGGCCTGGATGAAGCGCAGCTGGGCCTCAGACAGCGAGAGTTGGGCCACGTTCTGGTGGGCTTCTAGGATCCGGGGGGTGAGCTGTGGGACCACGCTGGTGAGGAGCTGCCAAGGTCCCTAAGACCCTGTGCCTGTCCCCATCAGGGAGACAGGATGCTGGGGCAGGGGCAGTGCCCGGTGTGCAGCCGCCCGAGTGCACCCTCTCACGGTTTGGCAAATCTGAGCTGAGCTGGGCCCTGAGGGGCACGTGGGCAGCTGGACCGTGAGTCCTCCCAGAGGGTGGGGACCAGCGTGCTCCGTCTCAGGGACCCAGGTGGGAGAAGGAGCCAGCGAACATGTGCCTTTCCAAGGAAGGCTCTGGAGACCCAGGGGCCAAGGGTGGCTGGTCAAACCCTCTGGTCATCCCCACTACCCACGCCCTCTGGCACCTGCTTGGACTTGAACTTGCGCTGGAAGCGGGGGGCGACAAGGCCATAGGGGTTGAGGCCCTCGGCGGAGGCATCAGGGCCCTGAGGGTTGCTGCCTGAGCCCCCGCCGCCTGTCCGCTGCAGGCTGAGGAAGGCTAGGATGGCCTGCACCTCGCTGGAGTAGCTGCTGTCAGCCATGGTGCGGCCCTTGGAGGCCAGTCGGCAGCCGGCCATCCAGCGGGCATACTGCTGCTCCTGCGGCGGGCGGGATGAGGAGAGAGGTGAGCGGCTGGCCAGGCCTGGCCCAGCCCCATCCCTGCCTTAGCCTGGCCTGGGCCCCTGCCCGGCTCCCACTCACATCCTGGCACCGCAGGTAGATCTCACTCATGCCCTCAGGGGAGGGTACCAGGAGTTTGATGCAGAACTTCTGGGCTGAGACATTGACATCAGGGACCACTTCACAGCCTAGAGGAAGAATGTGGGCTAGGAGGCCAGGGAAGGGAGCCCTGCCAGGAGGGCCCTAGATGAATGCCAGCCCCACACAGTGGCCTCGGGCCAGAGGGCATCGTCGTGGGCCCCCAGGAGGAGACAAGTGAAAACATTCACCTGGCCAGCCCACGGGTCGGCCAGTTAAGCCCCCAGCCAGCCCCTGGCCTGTCCCTCTCCTGGCCCGGCCACCTTCACTCACCCTTGAGGTTGAGCTGCTGAATGGGGTCCCCGGGGGCCTCGTCCTGGCTCTTGTAGTAGGACAGCGTGGTCTCCTTGAACACCACCCAGTGCTGGCGGTACCCCTTCAGGGTCAGCTTCCGGGGCCTGAGGGTGAGGCGGGAGCTTTGTGGCACCTGTCCTGTCCTCTCTCCGCACTGGGCCCCTCCAGCAGGGCTGCCACCTCTGGGCCCAGACTCACCGGAAGATCCGGAGATGGTCGCGGAGTTCTGGGATGGTGGTGAGGCTGTCCTGAGGAGGAGGGGAGTCAGAGCGGGGCCGGCCCCTGCGATGGAGCCTGCCCGCAGCCCCTGCTGGAGCCCCTCCTCACCAGCACGTCCGAGGGCGCCGATCCCTCTAGCTTCACCTCCAGGTTGCTCAGGGCTGCATCCAGGTCATCCAGCCCCTGGTCTGTGCTGGCCGGTTCGTCCACCTCCCCGCTCTGGGACAGCTTGTTGATGTGGTACTGGGTGGGGCACATGGCACCCTCAGCCCTGCAGTGCCCTTAGCCTGGCTTCCCCAGAGATGGAAGACCCTGCCCGCCCTGGGCCTGGCCCGCACTGAGCCACCCGGAGCCCCCAGGCCTGCCAGGCACCTGCAGGGCTGCAAACACCATCATCTCCTCCTCGGTACAGTCGATCTCCTCCAGCAGCAGGTCCCACCGAGCCTGCTCGTACAGCTGGGTCAGCCGCACTGGGTCAGTCTGGAGCAGAGGGAGGGGGAGGCTGGGTTGGTTGGGTGCCAACTGCCCTGGGCATCCCACATGCCCAGCTCCTGCGAGCCTCAGGCCTGAGCCATGCCCTCCGTGTTGTGCAAGCTCAGTTAGTGGCCCTACTACGCAGGGAGCAGACCCAACCCCAGCCTGCCAGCCCATCTGCCTAGGCCCGTGGCAGCCTCTTCTCTCTAAAACTTTTTGTGCAGATGGTATTTGTCCACTGTGTGCCCTGGCCCTGCCGGCTGCTGAAGGGACAAGGGGGACTGAGTAAATCAATCGATAAGTGATTCAAGAGTACCATCAAAGCTATAAAGGAAATAGGGAATCCCCATTGTGGCTCAGCAGAAACGAATCTGCCTAGCATCCATGAGAACGCAGGTTCCATCCCTGGCTTCGCTCAGTGGGTTAAGGATCTGGCGTTGCCGTGAGGTATGGTGTAGGTCGGCAGATGTGGCTCGGATCCTGTGTTGCTGTGGCTGTGGTGTAGGCCACAGCTACAGCTCTGATTCACCCCCTAGCCTGGGAACTTCTGTATGCCGAAGGTGCAGTGCTAAAAAGACAAAAAAAAAAAAAAGCTGTAAAGGAAATAGATTCCAAAGGGCGGCTCACTGGTACCCTCAGATAAGAACCTCAACAGTTCTGTGGTGATGAGAGAGAATGGGATTGGGGTGGGAGGAGGGGACTGCGCTACAGGAGCAAGCATTCAGGGAAGGCTTCCTTGAAGGAGGTGACATGCGGCGCTGAGACCTGAGGGATGACAACAAGCCACTGAAGAGAAAAGTGATGGAAGAACATTCCAGAGAGAAGGGACAGGGAGCTCACAGGGGGATCCCGGTTACCCACGGAAGACCAAGCCCATGCTCCCTCTGAAACTCACCAAAACGGATAGCAACAGCATAAAAAGGATAAAGCCAAAAGCACAAAGAAGAGAGAGGCAACTACAGCAGGTGAGAGATGGCAACAAAATTTTGGAAGACAGAAAGCAAATGCCTGGATGGGCCCTGCAGGGAAGGTGAGCTGGGATCTCACACCCTTTTCCTTCGCTTGTTCTATGGCAAAGGCACTAACAAGTTTTGAAAGTATCAGAAAGCAAACAGCAGAAAGAACTAAGATCTGAACAAAGGCATCCAATTCGAGTAGCAGGCAGGCTCCAGCCTGGGGTCTTCTGGGAGGGGAGGGTGGGCGGAAATGAGAACCCTCACAAGTCTATAAATGGGAGTTCCTGCTGTGGCACAATGGGTTAAGAATCTGCAGCGGCTCAGGTTGCTGTGGAGGTTCAGGTACAGTCCCAGGCCTGGGAACTTCCATATGCTGCAAGTGTGGCAATAAAACATTTTTTTTTTTAAAGTCTGTAAATGGAGCAGGTCCCTCCCCACTCCCCGTAGCCAGTGACGGCAAGCTGGCACCTAGTGGAAGCCAGAGATTTACTCTCTGGAGATGCTGAGCCAGAGGTACCCCTGCATTTGGTACTCCAGGCACAGCTGGGTGGGGTGCACTATGCTGAAAGCTGCTGAATTAAGAGAAAGTTGGCATTTTGAAAGGTGACACTTCCCCAGTCTTTCCCCACTTGTCAGCAAAGACACTGGTGTGAGCCTTCTATCCCCGACTCAGGAGAGCAGAGGGGTCACTGCTGAGAAGCCAAAGAGAAACCCCCACAAAAGAGTGGCATCCTTGCCCCACCCCTGCAGGAGACCCTCAGAATGCCAAGCCCCATTCATCCACCTAGGGTTTCCAATTGGCTTCTTAGAAACTTGTGTCAAAATATAAAAGTACAGGCAAAGATTGTCCACTGTTCTTTTTTTTTTTTTTTTAAGGCCATACTCATGGCATATGGACATTCCCAGGCTGGGGGTCAAATGGAGCTACAGTTGCCTGTCTACACCACAGCCACAGCAACACGGGATCCGAGCTGCGTCTGCGACCTACAGCACAGCTCACGGCAATCCAGATCCTTACCCACTGAGCAAGGCTGGGATCAAACCCACGTTCTCATGGATACTAGTCGGGTTTGTTACCACTGAGCCACAACAGGAACTTCAACAATTACCCACATTTAAAGAAAACTGCTGGTGTGAAACTATAGAGACCAAGTCAGACAGGGAAAAAGAGTTGGGGAAAAATAAAGACAATGTAGGGAGAAGGGAAAAAAAATCAAATATGTCAAAATCCTTACAGAGACAAAATACCGCACTCATAAAACAAGAACAGGATGCTATATTGTTTTTCTTATTTGGTCGCACCCGTGGCATATGGAAGTTCCTGGTCAGGAGTTCCCATTGTGGCTTAGCGGGTTACAGAGTTCCCAGGCCAGGGACTGAATCCCCGCTGCAGCTGTGACCCATGACCTATGTCACAACAGAGGCAATGCCAAATCTTTAACCCCTTGTCCTGGGCTGGGGATTGAACCCATGCTGCTACAGAAGCACTGCTGGATCATTAACCCACTGGGCCACAGCAGGAACTCCCAGGAACAGGATGCTATTTTTTTAAAGGAATGTAATTATAAAGTTATAGTAATTAAGACAGCATGGCCTTGACAAAGAGAGACAAACGGATCAATGGAATCGGAGAGAGAGAGAGACCCACACACACGTGTGATCTGATCACCTGACTTAGGACACAGGTGACCCTGCCATTGCTGGGGAAAGGATGCTCTTTCCGTAATGGAACTGAGTCCACTGTATACGGTAGAAAAAGTGTTTGTACCCCTATCTCACATAACATACAAAAATATCGATTCCAGATGGGTTGCAGATCTAAATATGAAATTTAAAACAGTACAATATTTAGAGGAAAAATAGGACTACATCTGCGTGATCATAGAATAAAAGATTTCTTAAGCAGGATGCAAAAGCTATTAATCATAAAAGAAAAAATATGAATCAGATTATATTGAAATTAGGAATTTTTTTTTTTAGGGCTATACCTGCAGCATATGGAATTTCCCAGGCGAGGGGGTCAATTGGAGCTGCAGCTGCTGGCCTATACCACAGCTACAGCAATGCCAGATCTGAGCCACATTCTCTGACCTACACCACAGTTTTTTTTTTTTTTGTCTTTTTGCCATTTCTTGGGCCGCTCCCACGGCATATGGAGGTTCCCAGGCTAAGGGTTGAATCAGAGCTGTAGCCACTAGTCTACGCCAGAGCCACAGCAACGCGGGATCCGAGCCGCGTCTGCAACCTACACCACAGCTCACGGCAATGCTGGATCCTTACCCACTGAGCAAGGCCAGGAATCGAACCCAAAACCTCATGGTTCCTAGTTGGATTCGTTAACCACTGCGCCACGACGGGAACTCTAAAATTAGGAACTTCTTGTCAAAATAAACCCTTAAGAGAATAAAAAGGCAAAGCATAGAATGGGCAAATATTTCCACAATATATTTATCTGGCAAAGTACTCAAATACAGAATATATCAAGAACTCCTACACAGCGATATGAAAAAGACAAGCAACTCAATATAAAAACTGGCAACAGGAGTTCCCGTCGTGGCTCAGTGGTTAATGAATCTGACTAGGAACCATGAGGTTTTGGGTTCGATCCCTGGCCTTGCCCAGTGGGTTAAGGATCCAGCGTTGCTGTGGCTCTGGCGTAGGCTGGTGGCTACAGCTCCGATTCGACCCCTAGCCTGGGAACCTCCATATGCCGTGGGAGGGGCCCAAGAAATGGCAAAAAGACCAAAAAAAAAAAAAATTAAAAACCCCCAAAAATAAAAAACAAAACTGGCAAACAGTTGAACAGAAACCTCACAAAAGAGGATGTCCAAATGGCTAATAGCCATATGAAAAAGTTCTCAACTTGATTGGTCATTAGGGATATGTAAATTAAAGCCACATAAAAAGCACAGCAGGGGTTGTCTGGGTTTGTGGGGTGGGAGGAGGCATGATTGCAAATGGGCACTAGCGAACTTTCTGGGGTGATGGAAAAGTTCTAAAACTGGATTGTGGTGGTGATGGTTTACCTACCTGTATAAATTTATTTAAAATAAACTGCTGGTTTTTATAGTATGTAAGTTACAGCTCAGTAAAGCCACTTGAAAAAACAAAATACCACATGAAATGCCATTACACACCTACCAAAACGGCTGCAAGGGAAAAGATAGGAAATATCACGCGCTGAAAAAGATAGGGAACAACAGAAACTCTCATATACTGCTGATGGGGGTGTAAATTGGTACTGCCACTGTGGAAATCTGTTTAACAGTTATTTACTACAGCTAAACCATCACCTGCCTCACAAACCAGCACTTCCGCCTCTGGGTGCATTCCCTACAGAAACATGTTACATATGTTTGCCAAAAGATATTTCCTGGGAGGGTCAGAGCGTAGTAGCCTACTCTGGAAATTACACAATGCCTGTCAATAACAGGTTGGAAAATTAATTGTGGTAAATTGACATCACGGAATACTTCAAACCATGAGAAAGAATATGCTACCACTCCATGCCACATGGATGAATCATACGAGCACCATGCTGCGTGAAAGCAGCCAGACACAAAAGAGTCTAGACTGTGTGATTTCATTTGTGCAGATTTCAAATACAGGCAAAATGAATCTATGGTGTTGGCCGTAACATGAGTGGTTCTCCCTGTAGGAGATACTGCTTGGCTTTTGAAGGCTAAGAAAGTTCTGTTGCTTGATATGTTGTTTACACTTATGACTATTTCTCATTTTATTTATTTATTTATTTATTTTTGTCTTTTTGCCTTTTCTAGGGCTGCTCCCGCACGGCATATAGAGATTCCCAGGCTAGGGGTCCAATCGGAGCTGTAGCCACTGGCCTATGCCACAGCCACAGAAATGCAGGGATCTGAGCCATGTCTGCAACCTACACCACAGCTCACGGCAACGCCGGATCGTTAACCCACTGAGCGAGGCCAGGGATCGAACCCAAAACCTCAGGGTTCCTATTGGATTCATTAACCACTGCGCCACGATGGGAACTCCCACTTATGACTATTTCTAAATGTACTTACACTAAATAACAAAACAAAACAAAAACACGTACTCAGGAAATAAGAGCTCTTAGAATTTAAAAAGACAGTTGCAGGAGTTCCTGTTGTGGCTCAGCTGAAATGAACTTGACTAGTTCATTTATACAGTTAGGTAACCATCATCACCACAATCCAGTTTTAGGCCTTGCTCAGTGGGTTAAGGATTCGACATTACTGTGAGCTCCGCTGAAGGTCACAGAGGCAGCTCAGATATGGCACTGCTGTGGCTGTGGTGTAGGCTGGCGGCTACAGCACTGATTGGACCCTTAGCCTAGAAACTTCCACATGCCATGAGTGCAGCCCTAAAAAAAAAAAAAAAAAAAAAGAGAGAAAAGAAAAAGAAACAAGGAAAAGAAAAAAGAAAAAAAACCCAAAATTAAATAAAAATAAAAAGATCATTGCAGAAATTAAAAATTCACTAGATTATTTGGAAGATGTCAAGGAACGCCCCAGAAAGTACAACAAAAAAGACAACAAACATCATATGTATATATTATAGAATATATATATGTCTAATTTTTTCTTTAACAAAATTAATCCAGGAGATCGAATATCTACTAAGTTCCAGGAAAGAAAACCAGAAGATGGAGGGGAGGAAATTATTACAGAGATGGTAGAGAACATTCTTCCAGAACTGGAGGACCCAGGTTTCTGATTTGAAGGTCTCAGCAAGTGTGTAGGACAATCAGTGAAGAAAGATTCATACTAGGACATTATATTGAGAGTTTTTCTGTTTGTTTGCTTGTTTGTTTTTGCTGTGACATGCAGCAACTTGATAGGGGATCTCAGTTCCCAGACTAGGGAATGAACCCAGGCCGCAGCAGTGAAAGCACTGAATCCTAACCACTTGACCACCAATGAACTTCCTACTGAGAGATTTTTTTTTTTAATCGGCATGCAGAAATTTCCAGGCCAGGGAGCAAACCCAAGCCATAGCAAAGACAATGCCAAATCCTTAACCATTAGGCTACCAGGAGAGTTTTTTTATGGCCACACCCATGGCATATGGAAGTTCCTCGGTCAGGGGTTGAATCTGAGCCATAGCTGTGACCTACCCTGCAGCTGTGGCAACACCAGATCTTTTAACCCACTGTTCTGGGCAAGAGATCAAACTCACACCTCCAGTGACCTGAGCCACTGCAATCAGGGAAATGAGAAATTTTTAAACACCAAGAGATAAAGAGAAGATTCTTAAAAGCTTCCAGTGCCTCCCTTCCCCCTCCAAGAAAAAAGTGTCACAAGGAAGGACTGAAAATAAAATTCCATCAGACTCCTCAGCAACACTGGAAACTAGAGGGCGACGGGAAGATGGTTTCACAATTTGGCAGGAAACTGTTTCAAACCCAGAATTCTATAACTAGCCAAACTATCATGCCAGTGAGTGTAGAACAGGGACCTTTTCAAACAAACAGGATTTCGAACCATTTAGGGGAAGCTGTTACTATTTTACCATCTGGGGGAAGTTATCAAAATACATGCTCCACCAAAATGAAAGCATCAGTCAAGAGAAAGAAACACAAAGGAGTTCCCTGGTGACACAGTGGGTTAAGGATTTGGCATTGTCACTGCAGCGGCTCAGTCACTGCTGTGGCACAGGTTCAGTTCTTGGCCTGAGAACTTCCACATGCCATAGGCACAGCCAAAAAGAATAAAAAGAAAAGAAAAGAAAAAGAAAAAGGAACAGGAGAGATCCAGGAATCAAGAAGTCCAACACAGGAATTCCTAGGAAATCCAGAAGAGAAATTCTAGGACAAACATCAAGCAGTGGGTCTAGACTGCTACCATTCCATGGTTCTGACCAGAAGATCACACTGACTGATATCCTTAAGTAATCAATCTTTCTTTTTTTTTTTTTTTGGCTTTTTTAGGGCCGCACCCACAGCATATGGAGATTCCCAGGCTAGGGTTGAACTGGAGCTGTAACTGCCAGCCTACACCACAGCCACAGCAGCGCCAGATCTGAGCCGCGTCTGCGACCTACACCACAGCTCAGGGCAACGCCGGATCCTTAACCCACTGAGTGAGGCCAGGGATCGAACCTGCCACCTCATGGTTCCCAGTCGGATTTGTTTCCACTGTGCCATGGCAGGAACTCCAGTAATCAATCATTTTGAAAGGGGCATTGTGTTTGGGTTGCAGTGTTGGAGGGGCTTGGTCATGGAACATCCCACCTCATAACTGTCAAGATCCCCATGACAAGGCACAGACTCACAGAGAGTGTCCAGATAGCGTTTTGGGGTCTCTCTTCTAATTGTACACAGACAATTAATAGAAAATAAATAAAAATATAACATTTATGAACTCCAAGAAAAATTTGACCAATGAAGTTTCTGTATTAGAAAAAAAAGTTTTTAAAGAAAAAATTTGACCAGAAAAGGAAGTATAGATAGATACTCTGTGGCTTAGCTAAGAACGCTATTTATATGAGTTACCATTTATAGCCACAATCATGATGTTTTAACAAAAATCTATAATATAACTCAATTGGAAATTATGCAGAGATGTGTGTGTTGTAGGGGTTCCCTGGTGGTGCAGCAGGCTAAGGATCTGAAGTTGTCATTGCTGTGGCTTAGGTCACAGCTGTGGCGTGGGTTTGATCCCTGCCCCAGGAACTTCTGCTTGCCACAGGCATGGCTCCTCCCAAAAAAAGACAGCTAAATTTTTTTTTTGTCTTTTTGTCTTTTCTAGGGCTGCTCCTATGGCACAAGGAGATTCCCAGGCTAGGGGTCTAATTGAAGCTGTAGCCACCAGCCTACGCCAGAGCCACAGCAACATGAGATCCGAGCCGCCTCTGCAACCTACAGCACAGCTCACGGCAACGCCGGATCCCTAACCCATGGAGCAAGGCCAGGGATCCGACCTGCAACCTCATGGTTCCTAGTTGAATTCGTTAACCACTGAGCCACGACGGGAACTCCTAAATCTTCATCTTTCATACAAAGTGAACAGATAATGTGTGAAATGGAAAAATAAAAAATCAAAAATCTTTAGCTGGGTACTGACCAGCATACCATGCAAGGGAAAGACCCAAGCTGGCCATATAGATATAAACACTAGAATAAAGGGCTACAAAGTTAGGAGTTCCCTGGTGGCTAAATGGGTTAAAGATCTAGCATTGTCACTGCAGCAGCTCTAATTACTACTGTGGCATGGATTGACCCCTGGTCTGGGAACTTTCACATGCCATGGGTGTGGCCAAAAAACCAAAGCTACAGTCTCTAGAGATCAGAAATCTGGGATAAGAAGAGGTGGGGTAGGGAACTGATTTTTTGTCATTACTCTCAGGACTATTCATATATTACTTGGATTAAAAATGAAATTTAATTTCTAAAACAAAGAAAAGAATAAAGACCATATGGGCTTTAGATAGTGGACAACAGACCACATAGAATAGGGATCCCTGAGAGAAGGGGAACAAATGAATTATGAGATTGCCCCCAGCTTACTGCCTGGAGTGACCGCAGCATGGAGGAGGACCCCAAACAGAGTTTGACATATTCCCCAAGGTGAGCAGGTGCAGTTCAGAATTGGGGGTAGCTAGGCAAGGCAGCTGGAATTCACAGGACAGAGTGCTGGACAGGAGAGAGCTATACAGAGAGAAAGCTCTGAATTGAAGTCAGCTGAGGGCTCCTCTTGAATTTTAGCTGGGTACTGACCAGCATACCATGTAAGGGAAAGACGCAAGGCTGTTGGAAGAAAACACCAGAAAGCAGCAAGTGGAACACTGACCAGAGCTCACATGATGGTGGGAATAGCTCACATTCCCAAAAGAGATGAGAGAAACCTCATCATATATGTCTCATCAGAATACTCAGGAAGCTATTACCCCAGTAAGAGGGTAAATTAGCCCTAGATTAAAAGTTGCTTTCATCTGGTCTAATTATTGTTTAATTATTATAAATTTTGTTATTAATTAACGTTCAAAGCAAGACTTAGAAGCATCGAACTGTTTCCAAGTGTCTTAACTTCATCCTCAAACAAAGTTTAAAGGTATTTAAAGGACTACCAAAGGGAAAAAAAAATCCAGCACCCAAGAACATAAAATTCACAATGTCTAGCATCCAAAAAAAAAAAAAAATTATCAGGCATTTTCAGCAACATTGATGGATCTAGAGATTATCATACTAAGTAATGGAAGTCATAAATAAAAATATTAATACTGTATGATATCACTTATATGTGGAATCTAAAATATGACTCAAATGAACATATCTACAAAACAGAAAGAAACACAGAGAACAGACTTGTGGTTGCCAAGCGGGAGGGAGGTGTGGAAGGGAAAGATTGGGAGTTTGGGACTAGAAGATGCAAACTATTCAATACAGGATGGATAAACAACAAGGTCCTATTGTGTAGCACAGGAAACTATATTCAATACCCTGAGATAAACCATAATGGAAAAGAATATGAAAAGAAATATCTATCTATCTATTTATCTGAAACACTTTGCTGTACAGCAGAAATTAACACAGTGTTGTAAGTCAACTATACTTCAATTAAAAAAAACAAAAACAAAACCTACCAGGCACGAGAGCAAACAAAAATGCAACTCATAGTGAGGAGATCAATAGTCAATAGAAGTAGGTCCAGAAATGATACACATGATAGAATTGGCAGACCAAAAAACTCAAAAGTGACATTAAATATATTCTGTACTTCAAGAAAGGAGAGAACAGCATGAACATGTTAAGAAGAGATGGAAAATACTTAAAAGGTCAGACTTCTAGGGATGAGATTAATGGCAGATCAGACTCAGGAGAAGACAAGATTAGTAAACTTGAAGACAGAGCAGTAAACTCTCTAAAATGAAATATAGAAAAATAAGACTGGGGAAAAAAACGCAAAGCAGGATAGGGCACCAGTGAGCTGGGGGACTATGTTAAGCTGTCTAATTGGAATCCCATTAAAGGGGGAGCAGAAAAAACCTCTGAAAAATAATGGCCAAATGTTTCCCAAACTTGATGAAAACAAACCCAGATTCAAAAGGCTCAATGGACCCTACGGATGAGAAACCTGAAGCAAACCAAGGCACATGATCATCAAATTGCTTCAAACCAGTGATAGAAAACCATAAAAAAAAAAAATACACGTTCCATACAGGTGAACAAAGAGAGCAGATCTGCTGCTGGAAGCAGTGCAAGCCATGAGACCGTGAGGCAGCATCTTTAAAGAAAAAAACCTGTCAACCAAGAACTCTGTAGCGAGTGACAGTATCTTTCAAGATCAAAGGCAGAATAATGACTTTTACAGACATACAGAAGCTGAAAGAATTCATCACCAGTAGATCAACTCAACAAGCAATGTTTAAAGGAAGTCCTTCGTGCAGGCAGAAAATGATACCGGTTGTAAATCCGGATCTATACACAGGAATTAAGAGCACAGGAAAGGGTGGGCGTGTGGGAAGAGAGAAAAGAATGTTTTTCATGTTTTTGAAATGTATTTGCAGGACAGTTGGCTGATGGAAATATTCTGTATCCCGACTGTATCATGTCAAGGTTCTTGTTGTGATACTGATTGGGGGAAACTGGGTCACGAGTCCCCAGGTATCTGGGATCTGTGTTTATTAGTTCTGACAACTGCCTATGAATCTGTAGTTATCTCGAAACCAAAAGTTTGATTAAAAAAAAATAATAATGGATTGGAGTTCCCATTGTGGCGCAGCGGAAAAAAATCCAACTAGGAACCATGAGGTAGTGCATTTGATCCCTGGCCCTGCTCAGTGGGTTAAGGATCCTGTGTTGCCATGAGCTGTGGTGTAGGTCACAGACGCGGCTCGGATCCTGCATTGCTGTGGCTGCAGTTGTAGGCCGGCAGCTGTAGCTCCCACTCAACCCCTAGCCTGGGAACTTCCATATGCCATGGGTGAGGCCCTAAAAAGCAAAACAAAAACAGAAACAAAAAAAACAGTGGATTGGTTAAAGTAAAAATAATCATGATGACAACTCAAAAAATTCTACTCTTAGGAATATATGCAAGAGAAATAAAAATACATGTTCACTCAAAAACTTGTACGTGACCATTCACGGCAGCTTTGTTCATAACAGCCAACAAATGGGAGGCAAAACAAATGACTATTAATGGATGGAGAAAAAATAAAATGTGGCAAATACATACAATGAAATATTTTGCCATAAAAAGGAACAAAGTGCTGACATGCCGCAACGTGAGCGAACCTTGAAAACATTACACTAAGTGGAAGAAGCCAGCCACAAAAAGCCACATATTGTGCAATTCCATGTACACGAAATGCCCAGGACAGGCACATCTGTAGCCAGAAAGGGGATTAGTAGATGCCTGGGGCCAAGATTGGGGAGTGAGAGACCAATGGGGAGTGGCTATTCATGTGTACGGGGGTTTCTTTGGGGGATGGCAAAAATGTTCTAAAACTGCTTGTGGGAGTTCCCGCCATGGCGCAGTGGTTAACGAATCTGACTAGGAACCATGAGGTTGTGGGTTCGATCCCCGGCCTTGCTCAGTGGGTTAAAGATCTGGCATTGCTGTGAGCTGTGGTGTAGGTTGCAGACATAGATCGGATCCCGCGTTGCTGTGGCTGTGGTGTAGGCCGGCAGTGGCTACAGCTCCGATTGGACCCCTAGCCTGGGATTCTCCATATGCCGCGGGAGCGGCCCGAGAAGAGGCAAAAAGACAAAAAACGAAACAAAAAAAACTGCTTGGGGTGATGGTTGCACAACTCTGTGAATATATTAAAAACCATTGAGTTGTATGCTTTAAATTGGCGAGTTACATGGTAATGAATTATTTCTCAATACAGCCACCATCATAATAAAACAGCCACAAGGATGACAGTGTCTTGTGGGCTTTGATGTACGTAGAAGAGGAGCGTGTGATGTGTGAAGCGCAGAGGTCAGGATTCCTACTGTAAGGTGCTTACACTGTAGTGATGCAGCGTGTTGCTGGATGATAATAGGATCGGTGCATTCTAACCCCTAAAGCATCCGCCAAAAATTGTACAAAGCAGCATAGCGAATACAAAGGAGATAAATGGACCCGTGAAAATCACTCGATCCAAAAGAAGGCAGGGGAAGGTGGGAGAAGGGCCCAACCCTCTGGAGGAGAGGAAGAGGGGGGCAGTGGGAGGGGGAGCAGGTGCACGGCAGTGCCCGGGGCCTGATCAGCCTGGTCATGGGGGGCCTGGGCAGCCACAGGAACCTTTGAAGCAGGAGTGCCAGGACCTCACGCACCTTTGTAAAGGTTCATGCTGGAGGCTCTGTGGAGGCTGGGGAGACCCAGGAGGAGAGAGGTCTGTTGGAGCGGCGGTGGCAACTCACATGAGAGAGGCTGATGCCGAGGGGCAGAGGAGAATGACAGACGGACAGAGAGGAATGGCTGGTTTGGGATTTTAGTTCAAGGAAGGATCAAGCAGGACACAACGAGGCATGAGATGGGAGAGCAATGGAAGGCTCCAGAATGGTGTCAGTACGGGGCTTTGGCCCTGAGCCCGTGGTGGGAGGATGTGCTGGGCAGACTGGGAACTGGGAGGTCCGGTTTAGGCAGAAGCCTGAGGTGCCAGAGCAGAGATGGTCTAGGGCTCAGAGGAGCGAGGTGACAGATTTGAGTGCCATGAAGAGCATAGAGATGGTACTTAAATCCAGGAGTCTGGAACTTCCTGGAGGAATCGGGGGAGAGAAGGAGCTGGGGCTGGACCCCTGGGACCTGCCACACCTTGAGGCCCCAGACACCGGGAAGAGCCGAGCAGCCTGGGCAGGGCCGCCGCAGATGCAGACCCCTGGGCATGTGTGGATCCCCAGTGGCCAAAGAAGAAGGGGGCAAATGGACAGTGAACAGGGGACAGACGGCATGGAGGGCACGGGCACCTGGCAGGCTAGGTTTGGCTGAGGAGAGAGAGGGAGTCGAGCAGTACCCACGGGAAAGCTTGTGGAGGAAGGACACTGGCCCCCAGGGTTCTGTAGATGAGAGCGTTTAGAAGTTTTGCCGTGAAGCAGGGCGGGGAATTGGGGCCACATGTAGAGGGTGCGCCTGGAGGTTTTTGAGACCACAGAACCTGTCAGTTGCCAGGAAGGGGGCGCGGATAGTAGGCAGGGAGGGAGAGGGGCATACAGGTGCCTGCCTGCAAAGCCTTGTCCCTCACCTGTCCCTAGATGCTGCAGGTCCCAGTGCCACCCCCTCCAGGAAGCCTTCCCTGATCTCAGAGGCAGGCTTCCCAAGGACACCTACCACTGTCTACACTGAGCTGTGGTCATTATCTCCCTGACGGGCCTCGAGAAACAGCTGTTGGCATCGACCAGGCCTCAGCACCGTGTTGGTTGGAGGTAATAAACAGGGGTGTGGATGGACAAATGGACAGATGGACAGACAGATACCTAAGGTCCCCAGAGCCCAGACCTGAGGTCTCCATGTCCTGCTGACCCAGAGCCCCCCTTCTCCCTGACCCTGCTCACCTTGGGGTCCAGGTCAAAGAAGCTGTAGTACTTGAAGCGCAGCCAGAGTGTGTCGCCAGCCTTGATGCCCTGCTGCATGAGGCACCTCGACGAGTCCAGCCACCTGGGCCACAACACAGGCAGGGGCGGGGTCAGGGCTGAGCCAGGGGCAGCGGGGTGGGTGGGGGCTGGGGGCCAGCACACACATACAAGGAAAGGCCTGGGGACAGGAGTGGATGTGGGGGTGAGCCGGAGGCAGGGGACGGGATGGGCTCTGGGAACAGGAGCCCAGACACCAGGGGACGAGCAGACCCGGCAGGCGCACCTGCTGTGGAGCTTGGTCTTGTCCAAAAGGGAGCCGGGCCGGGGCAGGCGCTGGAGCAGGAGGGGGTCTGGCGGTGGCTGCGGCCGGCTCAGCATGTGGTAGCAGGCCTCCGTCTGGGCACTGTCTGAGAAGTGGGCTGGCATCCCCCGGAACAAGGCAGGTGCCACACCTGGAGTGCAGATCGGGGTCAGCCAGGCCCAGCCCCCGGCCCCAGGCCTCCAGCCCCCTGCCCCTGCGGCCGCCCCCGCAGCTGCCCGGCCTGCGCTCACCCCCGGCCAGGACGACCTTGGTCAAGTCATACACCTCCTCCTCCGGCTCCTTCTCCTTCTTCTTCTTCTCCTTCTTCTCAGGGGCCCGGAGCAGAGACAGCTCCTCAGGGTGCCGGATACCTGAGGGGAGCTGGGGCCTCAGCGGGGGCCAGGGTCCTGGCCTGTGACCTCCCGCCCCACCCACAGACCATTTGGGGCAGGTCACCGCCCAGCCGGCAGAGTGAGGGACAGCTCAGCAAGGACCCATGATAATGCTGAGCCTGGAAAGGGAGGGGCCCACCGCCCGGCAAGACCCTTGCAGGGGGCAGCATGGGGACCAGCCAGGGACTCACTGAGGAGCCGGCAGATGGCAGTGACGGCCTGGAAGAGGGGCTGGGAGAAGCTGGCTCGGAGGCGCAGGGCACAGCGATTGGGCAGCCGCAGGATGATGGGCCGGTGCTGGGGCCCGAAGAAGAGGCGGGCGTCGGCCAGGATCCCGTATTTGTCCAGTGTCCAGTGGGTCTGCAACAACCACTGCCTTTTCTGTTCCCACCAAATGGCATGATCCGACCAGTCCTGCTTGCGCTCTGCAGGGCCACAGGCAAAGGGTGAGGGCCACACCAGCCCTGGGGGCCCTGCCCCCAACTTGGAGCACAAGCCTGCGATTCAGAGGTGCTGACCGCCACCACCTCTGCCCAGGCCAAGGGCAGGGCTAGGCTGGGTCAGCTTAGGGCGGGGTCACGGCAGAACAGCTCTTTGCTGGGTACTCCTGCTTGTCCTGCTAGGCTCAGTTGCTGCTGAGGGGAGTCCCTTCCCAGGGCAGCCCCCAACCCAGAATCTCAGTGTCCCACCCCCCGCCTCACACACTCCAGCCCACTGGGCTCCCCTGTGGGCTCCTCCCATGTCCTCCGCAATTCCTGGCCTCATGGCCCCTCTGTGCCACCCCCCCCCCCCAGCTCAGGAGGCAGAGGCGATTGCAGGGCCTGGGGGCATGCTGGGCACTGCAGCAGCAGAGAATCTGTAAATATCCAGGGGTTATCTGACCTTGGCCACGCTGACTAGAACCTCCCTGGCCTTCAGCTTTAAGTTCCTGAGATGCGAGCAACAGCGGACCCCGAGCAGCCTCTGCCGCCATGTGGCGAGGGCGTGGTGTCTGACAGGCATGCGGCTGCATCTATACAGTGCATGGGCATTCGCTTAGAAATGCGAACACCTCGCGGTTCCCATTGTGGCTCAGGGGAAACAAATCTAACTGGCATCCATGAGGATGCAGGTTCGATCCCTGGCCTCCATCAGCAGGTTACGGATCTGGCGTTGCCCTGGGGCTGTGGTATAGGTCATAGATGTAGCTCGGATCTGGTGTTGCTGTGGCGTAGGCCGGCAGCTACAGCTCCGAGTCAACCCCTGGCCTGGGAACCTCCATAGGCTTCAGATGCGGCCTTAAAACAACAATAAAAAAAGAAAGAAACGTGAACACCTCAGGGTCCTGCAGCCAGCCATGGAGGCCACAGCCTCGACTCTCCATCCTTTTGCCAGGAGCCTGAACTAGAGCCAGGTGAGCACAAGACACAGGATGGGAGTTCCTGTCATGGCTCAGTGGTTAACAAACCCGACTAGCATCCATGAGGACGCGGGTTCAATCCCTGGCTTTGCTCAGTGGGTTGACAATCTGGTGTTGCCGTGAGCTGTGGTGCAGGATGCAGATACAGCTGGGATCCCACATTGCTGGGACTGTGGTGTAGGCCAGCCGCTGCAGCACCAATTCGACCCCTAGCCTGGAAACCTCCATATGCTGTGGGTGTGGCCCTCAAAAGACAAAAAGACCAAAAATAAATAAATAAATAAAATAAAGGCACAGGCTGAGCAGAGCCTCTAGGGTGGAAGCCCTGCCAGGGGAGTGGTCCCAGGCCCTCAGCTCTGTGCCCTCCCACCTGCCTCTCTCCTCCTCCTGCCCTGAGGTCGACAGTGATGCTGAGCGCTTCCCCAGTGCGCCCTCACTCTGTTCTTGGCTTTGGGGCGCCCACTGCCCGTCTCCTTCTGACCCTTTGCCCTGGTTCTGTCTCACTGGCACCTCTCCTGACCCGCCCCCGTCCCTCCCTGTTGGTTCGGTAGGAGAACCCTCTTCGCCCTCCTTGGCCGCAGCCCCTTTCCTGGGGGGTCTCACGTGGTCTACAGCTTCCTCTTCTCGCTGTGAGAGACCCCAAGCCAAAAACCCACCAGCTGCTGCCTTCAATCATTCCAGCAGCCTTGGTTCACCAGACCATGTGCCGGGCTCTGGGACTTCAGTGTGATGACTCCTAGTCCCAGCGCCCCAGGTCCTCTTAACCTCACTCTGCCGGACGCTGGACAGAGGCGCTGCCGCCTCCCCTCACGCCGCCGCTGCAGCCTCTGGGGGCTGGGTGACTACAGCTCTCCCTCCAGATCGAGCATCATTCCTTGCACTTTCAGCCAGCACACTTCATCTGTGCTCATCCTGCCGGTAAGACCCACCGCCTGGCCATCCTCACTGCCGTCCATAGAGACCTGGTGTCCCTGCCTCCGGCCTCCCGCTGGAAACCCTTTGGCTGCGGCTCTCCACATCCAGGATGGAGCATCTATTTCTGTTTTTTGTTTTGTTTTTGTTTTTTTCTTTTTAGGGCCACAGGTGAATGTTCCCAGGCTAGGGGTTGAATCGGAGCTGCAGCTGAAGCCTATGCCATAACCACGGCAATACCAGATCTGAACCTCATCTGTGAGCTACGCTGAAGCTTGTGGCAATGCCCCAGATGCTTAATCCACCAAGCAAGGCCAGGGATTGCATCCTCGCCGGCACATATCAAGTTCTTAACCCACTGAGCCACAACAGGAACTCCCCAGGATGGAATCTAAAATGCCCTATGGTGGTCACGCCAGCCTTGCTTCTTGTGACACTCCAGGAGTCCCCCCTGGCCTAGGGGCCCCAATTTGGACCTCAGCTCTGCCCCAAAACTGGTGGGGCTCCTCTTTGCTGCAGCTTCCTCTCAGGACGCATATTAAGCAGCCTCTCTTGGGAAGTCTCTCTGTCCTGGGCTAGCTGTGGCCCATCTCTGGCTCCAGGCTCCCAGGATGGCTCCCCTTCTGCATCAGCTAATGCTCAGCCCTGTGCTGGCGGCTAAAGTGGGAGGCTCACCTGCCCCGTTGCGTTCCAGGCCAGCAGCTGGCACAGGCGGCTTGGCTGAGCCTCAGAGATGTCGGAGTGGGAGAAAAGGTATGGGGACAGTATCCCAGGCCAGGGGACAGGAACTGGAGGGACTTGACCCCGGGGGCCCAGCAGCAGTGGAGAGTGGGGTCTGACCAGCTTTTTTGTTTAGGTCTCTTGCTTTGCCGTGGGCCATGCCCCAGGGCCAACCGGGCTTTCGTCCTCTCTGCCCTACGCGGCCAGGCCTCCTGAGTCTCCATCTGACGCCCAGTCTCCTGAGGGACCTGCCATTCTCCACTTCTGCTTTCATGGCCTCCTTGGGCCTTGCCTTCTAGAAGCTCCCCACACCACCTCAGCCTCTGGCCGGGCTGCCCGGGGCCCCGTGCTGTCCACAAGCTGACCGACCTCCCTCCTGGGCTCTACAGGGCGCATCAGCTGGTCTGAGGAATCCACCTGTCCCCACGGGCAAGGGCCCCGGGACCCAGGCTGCCTGGGCCTATCGGTGGGTCTGCCTTCCGGCTCTGGCTATCGGAGTGGGCCTGCTGCCCTCCCAGGAAGGGGCCGCCCCCGCTCCCAGCAGAGAAAGGCGATGAGAAGCCCCCCGTCACCAGGCCTGCTCCCTTCCAGGCTGATACCACAGGCCGCTCTGCTGTAACTTCCTGTGGGGGCAGGGCCTTCCCACCCAGGCTGGGCCTGTCACCAGCCGGCTGAGGGCTTCCGCCTGAGGAGAGGGTGTGGGAGTGAGTCCCTGTCACCAAGAGCCCCCTCTGCTCTCCCCTCAGACCCCCAGAATGACCCCCAAGGCCAGGCCTCTCCTGCCCAGAAGTGGGTGAACGGGGGACTGGGGCTGCCCCTTGGGGTCTTAGCAAAGCCAGTTGGAGGGGGAGGAAGGAAAGACAGCGGGAGGGAGCGGAAGTTAAGTTGGGGAAATATCTTTTTTGGAACCAAATGATTAAGCTGCTGCCTGAGTCACTGCGACTCTGTTATTGAGAGCTGCGCAGCAGGGCTGGCCCGGAAGTGCCAGGGGACCCGTGGGCACTCACTGATCTCCTCCACAATCTTCAGGAGCACCCCACCGATGTGCGACTCCCCTGTGACCCGGAGGGTGACCGACTCGGCCTCGGGATCCTCTTCTCCGACGAACACCCGCAGCTCCCAGGACGAGTCGATGTAGTTCCCCGTGGCTGTCTGCATGCCCGCCATGGCTGCGGTGGCTCTGCGGGAGGGTGGGCAGGACGCTGGGTGGGCAACCAGGGCCTGGCAGGTCGCCTGTGGTTCCCGGGGGCAAGCGGGAGGGAGTGAGCCCACGGGCCAGAACGCCACAACGGCAGCAAGACACGGGCCGAGTCATTCCAGGCAGAGCGGAGATGGTTGAGCTGGAGGGACCCTCGGCGACCACGTCACCCAGCCCTCTCCCTTCGTACAGACGGAAGATGAGGGCGGGTAAGAGAGGAAGGGGCTCCCTCAAGATGATTCAGCTCCATGCCCGTAGCCCGGCCCCAAGCCCACACTGGCAGCTGCCCACCCTGGAAATGGTTGTAAACCCAGGTCAGAAAATAGTCCGGATCAGGCCCAAAGCTCAGCTCCATCACCCCAAACCAGCCGGAGCCTCTCTAGGGCAGTGGGAAGTCCAGGCTGCCGCATGGAGAGAGGCACGCTGGGCAGAGGGGCACCAGGAGGCCGGGGAAGACAAAGGTCTTTGGGCCTCCGGCCTCCCGCCCACTTACCTTGTCTGCAAGGGGGTGGGGTTGCTGGTGGGGGGTCGGGGTGTGAGCCACTCCTGGCCTCAGCCCGCACACCTGCAGGCCACTGCTCGCTGCTTTCCCCTCCGCTTTCTCTCTGGAGCTTTCTTCAGACGGCAGCCCTTGCGTCTTATCATGAACAGGGCGGGCTCAGCCCCTCCCCAGGGCGGGCTGGAGCTGGGTGCAGGAAGCAACTGCCAGTAGGGAGGTGGAGGTGGCGGTGGCGGTGAGGGTTCCACTGGGGCCCTGCCTTTGCTCCCAGTGAGCACAGGAAGCAAGTGGGGCTTGGGGACCCAAGACCACACCAAGAGTCCCTTCCTTTGGAGGAAAGCTCAATTCAAATCAGAGAAGTTACCAAATCATGTTCCCCTAGAGAAAGCCATCTCTCATCTCCAACCTGTCATGAGGTGGGGGGGGGGGGGTCTCTGGGCTGTACACATCACTCTGCTGCCAAGAGGGGGAGCTGTGGGTGGGATCCGGGTTGCTTGGGAACTTGGCAGGTCAAGTCAGCTCAAGCCTAGGAGGCCCTTTATCACCACAAAGCAGATCCGTGAAAGCCCCCCAACCCCGAGGGAAATACCCCCTTTGTCTTTTCTGCCCAAGTAGGGACTTCTACCTCCAAACCTGTCAGCCAGAGAGCTGCCCACGGGAGTGGCTGAACAGAAATTAGCCCTGATGTTTCCCAACCTGCCTGCCCCGCACCTTCAGGTCTTAAGGCTCCAGACTTGTTCCTGCCACTGTGGCACCACCTGCTTGTGCTTCCCTAGGCCAGGGCCCACGAGGCTCACTCCTGTTAAGTCCATACGCACACAGGACTTGGAGGCTCCTGGCAGCCCATCATCTTCCTGCCTATCACGCACATGGGTACCTGAGCTTTGGGAGCAAGGCCTTATATTCACCACCAGCTCCCAAGCAGAAATTCTTTGTTTTTTGTTCTTTTAGGGCCTCAACCACAGCACATGGAGGTTCCCAGGCTAGGGGTTGAATTGGAGCTACAACTGCCAGCCTACGCCACAGCCACAGCAATGCCAGATCCGGGCCGAGTCTGTGAACTACACCACAGCTCATGGCAATGCCGGATCCTTAACCCACTGAGCAAGGCCAGGGATCAAACCCACAACCTCATGGTTCCTAGTCAGATTCGTTTTCGCTGTGCCACAATGGGAACTCCCCAAGCAGAAATCCAACCTTTCTAGATGATCAGTTTGGGGATGGAACAGAGCCTGAAGAGACAGTAGCAACAAAGGTACAGAGGAATCCCTGTGGAGGTGGCTTTTGAACTATGCCACCCAAATGAGTGAGGCGGCCTGCTGGGGATTCCCAGGGGGCCAGTTTATGCAAAGTCAAGGCAGCAGGAAGTGCAGCCAGCTGCTGGCCTCAGCTGCTTCCTAACCAACAAGCTGCACTCATGGAGCAAATGAGGAAGTTTTATTCCAGCCCCAGAAGAAACCCCAGGCCAAGGTTTTAGAAAGTTTGTTGCAACCATGATAAAGTGCTCAGCTTCAGTCCAGGGCAGGGAGTTAAGAAGTAAAACTTAACAAGCAACGCTGACAGACTTCAGCTCTCCAAAAGGGAGGTCTGAAGCATCTCTTGCAATGGAAATTGGTTTTGTTTCACGGGCGAGATCCAGCGTCCTTTGGGTCTAACTGGTTTGTGGATTTGAGATCAGAATGTGGAGAACTGGAAGTTCATCTGAACCTCTGCAGCTGGGCCTCTCTGGGCTGGAGCCTCCGGTTTCCCTCCAATGGTTCACGGAGCAACAGCACCACCTAGCAGCCACCTCACTAGGCCGTGGAACCAGGTCAAGCTCACACAGACCCCACCCCTTGAGGACAGACGGACAGGCTCTGGTTCCCAGGAGCCAATTTGCACTCACACCTCTGCCAACCCAGGCTGTGACCCCGCAGGACATCAAAATCTTTTGGCATAAAAATTAGGGACACGGCCTTGTATAACCACGGCTGACTGGCTTGTTTTATTGGAGAAGAGGACGTGGAGTTAACAATGTGAGAACAGCTGGGACCTGAGGTTGGGAAGCACACCCTCCCCTCCCCATACAAGCCCACTGTCCCAAATAAAAAATAACCAACTATGGGAGAGCAGCTGAGACAGCGACTGGGGGCAGGGGAAGGAGACATGGAACTCGAGGGCAGCAGAAGAGACCATGCGTGTGCCGGGAGGGCCCAGAGGCAGCGGCTGCACGAGTGACGGAGTGTAAGTCTCTGCATCGTCCACAGGGGTCTGTATAAATATATAGCAGTTGTTCGCTTGTTTCCCCTCCTCTCCCTTCTGCTCCGTGCTGCGTGCCGCCGTCCCAGCTCCTCTTTCCACAGGAGGACGAAGGGAAGGGGGATGACGAACACGTCATCACCGAATTGCGATCAGACCCACGTCCATCAGCTTCTGGATCTTCTGCGCTATTACAGGATTCTTTAGGTGTCTGATAAAGAAGAGGCCAAGTTATTTGAAATGAGACTTTACCTAAAAAATTTACTTGCTCGCAGAGCAAGCTCCATTGCAAACCCTCGAGGCCACCAACAGGAGGTGGGGAAGGGGGAACTGTGAAGACCGCCCAGCAGAGAACCGCACAGGCCCCCTCTGCCGGCTGCTGGGAACCTGGCCTGCCCCACTGTGCAGGAGTCCACGGACAACAGCTCTCAGCCGAGACCTTTCCCCCAGCAAAAGTGGCCTTCCCAACAAAGTGCTGGAGCCGTCATCACTAACGCTAGCTCACTACCACTGCCAACCTCCTGAATAAGAATTCCACCCAGCCCCATCACACTGCTGCCAACACGTGCCTCCTCCCTGCTTTTGTCCGCCTTCTCCTGCTGAGGCTGCACACCCCGCCCCCAACCGGACTTACTCGCTGAGCGCCTGAGGGTCCTTCTGCATCTGTTCCAGGATGAGCCGCATGGCTGGGTCACTCATGATCTGCTGCACCTCAGGGTCGGCCATGGCCCGCCGCTTCACATCTTCCGGGCTGTCGTGTCGGTTGTACTGGGCCATCACGCAGCGCTGGTAACCGTCGGCGGCCTCCTGCATTTCAGCAAAGCCAAAAGGGGAGGGCGTTAGCACTGCCCGGCTCACTGCTGGCAAGGTAACCAACAGAAGCCACTGAGAAGGGGACGGACTACAGAGAATCGGGCGAGGAGGGGCGGGTGAAGGACACCGCCAAGACGCAAAGGGGAGAGCTCGCCGAAGGCCAGACGCAGCCCCACCTTACAGTTGGCATCCAGGTCGAGCGCCTTCTGGTAGACGTCCATGGCTTTTGTGTAGTCTTTCATGGCTTCCAGGGCAGCTGCTTTCCGGGTATAGCCCTTGACTGTAGGCAGAGAGGGGAGCGGTGAGACATCACCCCAAACACACCTCTGAAGGCTGCTCTGCCACCCCTTTATCTCAACACCAGCATCCCCGGCCCAAAGTGAGCTCGTAAACACGCAAGGTTCCAAAGACACAGGCAAAGAGCAGGCTCTCTCCTCCTCTCAATTCTCTGGCACATCAGGGACAGAGGAGCAGCCCAGAAAGGCACTTACTGAAGGTAGGTTCTAGCTGGATGCACTCCTCACAGTCCTAGGAAGGAAAGGCAAAAAAGAATTAGGCTTCTTCCTTCAGTCAAGCTACTTTAGAGCAGGTGGATTACTTGGAATTACAAATCTGACTGTTCACTCGCAGCCATCACAGAACATTCTACTTTTGACCCCAGTGCTCCCTAACCCCGGCATCTGGACAACTGACAGGAGCCTGGCACAAGGACAGCAGAGAAAGCAAGGTCAGCAGAGCCACCAGGGACGAGAGTCCAGACCGTGGACCATGGACTGTTCTGTGTTGGGACGAAGCGCCTGGACTCTTCAAAAGACTGATGTTGTGGAGCGGGGGGAGGGGGGGAAACGACGACACAAAAGGTGGGAAAACCAGTTTGAGAAACTGAAGGGGACATGATCACCAGGTGACATGGATAGGCCTTGAGACTGACAACGTATTTTTCAGACAAATGGGGAAATCTGAATACACACACATGATAGACAACATTACCAATCTTAGTTTTGCTATTATTAGGTGCTATTGTGGCTGGATGGAGAATCACTTCAAGAGATATACTCATGAATTTAGAGATCAAGTGCTAAAATACATCATTTCCTTTCACAAATGGTTCGGCAAAAATGTGCCAATGCTCACATGTGAATGAAAGTGGTAAACACTTAAGTATTCTGTGCGTTTTTGCCTGAAGTATCTTCAAAACATAAAATCATGGGGAGGAGTTCCCGTCGTGGCGCAGTGGTTAACGAATCCGACTAGGAACCATGAGGTTGCGGGTTCGGTCCCTGCCCTTGCTCAGTGGGTTAAGGATCCAGCGTTGCCGTGAGCTGTGGTGTAGGTTGCAGACTTGGCTCGGATCCCGCGTTGCTGTGGCTCTGGCGTAGGCCGGTGGCTACAGCTCCGATTAGACCCCTAGCCTGGGAACCTCCATATGCCGCAGAAGCGGCCCAAAGAAATAGCAAAAAGACAAAAAAAACCCAAAAAAAACATAAACAAAAAAATTATGGGGAAAAGAATGCTATGCGTGTAGTACGTGCACCGAAGCCTACGTCAAACTCTTCCCCCAAGAAGCTCCAAGGCCAGATGTGATTCCATTTATTCCCTCCTCCCATCTGCAGCCTGGGAAAGCCCTGCTCCACCTCTAGGTGACTGATACTGTTTTGGTGCCTCTACATCAAGACAGTAGAGCATCAAACAAAACCATCAGAGCTCAGGTACTGCTGTCACTAGACAGAGAGCCACAGAAGTAGCTCCTCTAGGTGTCGGAAGAGCATCCATCCTACCCGACCACACTCGCTGTGCCGGAGGACAGCAGACCCATCAACTGGAGTAAGGAAGGACGGCAAAGCTGCTGTGGGAAATAGGGCAGCTCCTCAAAAGACACGGAGATAGTACTTCCACCAACGGACACAGTATCTGAGAAAGGAAACCAGGGACTCGAACTGTATCTGTACACCAACATTCACAGAAGCATTCTTCAGAACAGCTGAAAAGTGGAAACGCAAGGTCCGTGGACAGAAAGACTGATAAACAGGTGGCCTGTAGCTCAGCCTTAAAAAAAGAAATGCTGGGGAGCTCCTGTCGTGGCTCAGCAATAACAAACCTGACTAGAGTCCATGAGGACTCAGGTTCGATCCTTAAGGATCTGGCATTGCCGTGAGCTGTGCTCTAGGTCACAGATATAGCTCGGATCCTGCACTGCTGTGGCTGTGGTATAGGCCGGCAGCTGTGCATTGGCACATTTTTGCTGAACCATTTGTGAAAAGAAATGATGTATTTTAGCACTTGATCTCTAAATTCATGAGCATATCTCTTGAAGTGACTCTCCATCCAGCCACAATAGCACCTAATAATAGCAAAACTAAGATCTTCGACCCCTAACCTGGGAACTTCCATATGCTACGGGTGTTGCCCTAAAAAGCCAAGACAAGGAAAGAAGAAATGCTGACACACACTACAACTCGAACCTTGAAAACATTACACTAAGTGACATAAGCCACATACAAAAAAGCCAAATATTGTATGATTCCACTTACAAGAGGTCCCTAGAGCAATCAGATTCAGAAGGAGAACAGTGGTTGCAGGAGCTCAGGTAGAAGGATGGGGAGTTAAGTATTTAGAAGACACGGAGCTTCCATTTAGGAAGATGAAAAAGTCCTGGAGATGGACGGTGGTGACAACTGCACAACAATGTGAAGATACTTAACGACGCTCAAATGTACAATTAAAATGTTCAAAAAGCAGAGCAAAAGAAAAACGTATGGAAGGGCAATGGGAGGGAAAAGGACCCACTTTCCCACAGTGCTGACCACGAACAGTCCACGGGCCAGGATGGGGTTGACACAGGCCCTGCTATTTTCACAAGCCTCACGCATGTGCAACCACTGAGTCAAAATCAAGACAGGAGTATCAAGCTGATGTTGACGAAAACATGGAAAAGAGAAAAAGCACACTCCTTATGTACAAGTTACCAGATCGGCTGCTCTATGTCCCACAACCTAACCTTGAGCGCCAGTTGGAACTCCAAGAGTTTGGTGTAGCAGGCGGCTCGATTGCTGTATAATTTGGCATCTTTTGGGTTCCGTTTGATGGCTTCTGTATAATGCTTCATGGCCTGGGGATAATCCCCTGAACAAGGAAAAGAAGAACTTAAAAGCAGCCAAAGCCACCCTCCCGCACTAGGGCTGCCGAAGCACAGGGAGCCCAGCCACACCACGCTTATCGGAGAGGCCCATCATCCGCGCTGGAGGCACCTTTCTGAAAACATTCATTGCCTTTGTTCTTCTCCTCCAAGGCCAGGTCAGGGTTTATGTAGGCCAGTCGCTCTTGCTCCTTTAGGATTTTCTCTGCCTAAGAAAAATTAATTCTTGGAATAGTCATTTAAAGTTTCAGAGACATAACTATTGTGCTAAAAAACCTAATTAAAATTTTAACTTTCACAGTACTGCTGGCAAGATTGAATTTTTGGTTTAAAAATTTTACACTGTGGGATGGAAATCCTGTGAAATCAGATTGTTGTGATCATTATACAACTACAGATGTGATAAATTCATTTGAGTAATAAAAAAAATGAAAAAATAAAAAAATAAAAATTTTACACTCCTTACAAACACTATAAAGTAAATAAGCTACAAAGACAACACTGTACAGCACAAGGAATACAGCCAATATTTTATAATTTTATGAAGTGCGATCTGTAAGTTTTGTATCACTAAGCTGTATGCCTGAAACTAATACATACATACATACACACATATATATACATGTCTTTTTAGGGCTACACCCACGGCATATGGAGTTTCCCAGGCTAGGGTCGAATCAGGGCTGCAGCTGCCAGCCCAAGCCACAGCCATGGCCAACAGCAGATCCAAGCCACGTCTTCGATCTACACCACGGCTCAAGGCAACGTGGGATCCTTAACCCACTATAAGGTCAGGGATCAAACCGGCAACATCACGGTTCCTAGCTGGATTTGTTCTGCTGTGCCACAACAGGAACTCCTGCCTGAAACTAATATTGTAAATTTTCTGTATCTCCATTAAAAAAACTTCCTCCTCACTATCTATCAAGGTATACAGAGAAGAAAACGACATTCACTTGGTACAAAGATATGTCCTATGTATAAACGATGTGTTAATAGGTCAAATAATTTTCGGACCAATCTTTTTGTGAATAAAATCACTCCCCACACACAATTTGGTTGCACCAAGTAAGAAAAATATATAATTTTTCTTTTTTTTGAAAAATCTGAAGTCGAGTTCCTGTTGTGGCTCAGCAGTAATAAACCCAACCAGTAACCACTAGGATGTGGGTTTGATCCCTGGCCTCACTCAGTGGGTTAAGGATCTGCCGTTGCCATGAGCTGTGGTGTAGGCCAGCAGCTGCAGCTCCAATTCAACCCCTAGCCTGGCAACTTCCATATGCTCCAAGAGCAGCCCTAAAGAGACCAAAAAAAAAAAAAAGACAGGAAGGAAAATCTCAGGTCGTAATAACAACCACAACACTGTCAGTGCACTGAGCCTCACCACTAACACACTTTGGGGGGTGGGGGGGGGACTGTAACTGCAGAATGCGGAAGTTCCTATTCCTAAGCCAGGGATTGAAACTGTGCCACGGCAAGGACAATGCTGGATTCTTAACCCACTGGGCCACCAGGGAACCCCAATCAATAGAACATTTGAGAGCAAAACGTTGGCTGACAGAGAAGGACAGCAGTGGAGGTCCTGCTGTGGCACAGTGAGATGAGCAGTGTCTCTGGAGCACTGGGATGCAGTTCGATCCCTGGCCTGGCACAGTGGGTAAGGATCTGATGTTGCCACAGCTGCCTCTTACACCGCAACTACGGTATCTGATCTCTGGCCTAGGAATTCCTTATGCCGCAAGGCAGACACAAAAGAAAAAGAGACAGTGGAAAAAAAACGGGTTATTCTCTATACATCGTCTTTATTAAGTGAAAAGGGCAGCATCATATAAAATGACCAAAGACAACACTTAAAAAACCTAACGTTCATTATTAAATGGTTAATGATGATACATAAAACATGAAATAACAAAACACCCTTATTCCCTACCTACCTGTTGACATTTCTTGTAATTCAAGGTTTTTTTGACTCAGAAAAATTTAATCACGAGTGTTTAATATCCCACAAGTGAGATTATCATGCAATAATTCTCTCCCTGCAAGACAGCCCTCACATGATAAGGACTTTATCTACTCACCTGTTGGCACTTCTTAAGCACATCTGGAGTTCGGTGCTCTGCCAGAGACTTATTGTAGAAATGGATGGCATCCTTGTACTTTTCTTCTTTGAAGTAGGAGTTGCCAATTCGAGCATAAGCTCTGACAGAAGCAAAAGGGGAAAGAATTTGCTAATAAGGGCAGAAGAGACAAAGTCCATCCCTGCGGAGAACAACATCTGCAACCAACTAAACAGAAGGCCCACATCACTGCCCGGGCATCACGCCCTCCCAACACCTCCTGTCCTGGCTCCTGCAGCCTCTTCCCAGCCCAAGGTTAACAGAGCAGCTTGCGCGCCTCCCCGGGCAGACACAGTACCCTGCACACCACTCCAGGCACTCCGGGAGCCCCAGCGTACTTGGCAATCTGGCGGTAGTCCTCTCGGTTCTCTCGTCCCACTTCGATGGCCTTCTCACAGAGCTCCCGGCATTTACCGTAGTCGCCCTTTTCGAAGTACACGGCTGCCAGGCAGGAGGGTCGAGGAAGAGTCAGTCCTCACCTCCTCCAGGACCACCCAACACTCCCGTGCCCGCGGCCTGGGCCTCACCTGCTTGGTTGGTCATGTAAGTCATGTTGGTGGGGTCCAGGTCCTTGGCTCGGTCGTAGTGTTTCAAGGCCGTGTCAAAGTCCTTCTTCTTATAGGCTTCGTTCCCCAGCTCCTTCTCTTTCAGGGCCTAGATGAGGGGCGGAAGACGGGAGCGCTAAGCACGCCTCACCCGGACGGCAGAGCGCGAGAGCCCCTGGCATCCCAGCGCCACACAGCACGCGGCAGCACCGAGTCTACCGAAGCAGGTTCTCCATGCCCAGCACGCTCTCGCCCAGCCAGCGAGAGATTTCAGACCGTGAAGTCCCAGCTGTTAGGAAGAGAAGTCAAAGAGTTTCACCCCTGCTTCCTCTGAGACTCGCCCTATTCCACCTATCTCTTCATTTGCCAGAAATGAGTGCTTCTTCAGGGGAGAGGAAATCCCTTCAACCTGAAATCCCTTCAGAAAGGACAGTACAGCTCTGCGCTAGGTCTTGTCCTGAGAGGCTCAGCAAGTCTGGGTTGTCATGTGCTGTCTCTGGGTCTCGGCTGTCAGGGAACAGCAGCGGGGGGGGGGGGGGGGGAGGAGAGGGGCAGGGGGGGCTGTCCTGGTGGCAGGAGTCTTCAGCAGAGCGCACTACCGCCCACATTGTACGTAGGGCCTTTTTCCAGCCTTGAGACACTGTGAACAACCAACGCACTTATCCGTTTAGAGGGACTAAATTTGGCAACAATCTGCTGTTCCCATTTATAAAGGAAATAAAAACGTTCAGACATGTGCCTTCTGCTCTGGAAGACAATGCTGCTAAATGGACACCTTTCAATTACACACCGTGTCCAACCAGGAAACAGAAGCCCAAAGACTGACAAACAACATTCTTCTGGATCACGGCAAGGACAGGGGCTGCGCTCAACTTAACTGGCTGGCCCTGGCCAACATCCACACCGCGAGAACCACGGCGGCCGTGGGCCTGTGGACAGGTAGCTCCTACTGCCCAAGACTTCTTGAGACACACAATTCCCATGACATTGCTTGTTACATGGACCTTCCTGATATATTGACCACTATTATTCATTTATTTTTGGCTTTTTAGGTCACACCTGCGGCATATGGAGATTTCCAGGCTAGGGGTCTAATCGGAGCTACAGCTGCCAGCCTACGCCAGAGCCTCAGCAATGTGGGGTCTGAGCCGCATCTTCGACCTACACCACATCTCACACCACCACCAGATCCTTAACCCACTGATCGGGGCCAGGGATCGAACCCACAACCTCATGGTTCCTAGTCAGATTCATTTCCGCTGCGCCACGATGGGAACTCTTATGTTGACAGTTTTAATTAACGGTAACAAGCTTGGCACATACTAAGCACTCAAAAATGATTACAGCCATTCCAGGTCTGTAGATGGTCCTGCCCGACACACATTTCCACCCGAGCAAGCTGTTTCTGAATGCATGACGGTAAAGAGTATCTAAATGAGAGGGGAAGGGGGGAAGAAAGAGAGGGAGAGCGACCTGCTTCTTGTTCTCTGGAAGATCTTCTTCCATGGGCTCTGGCTTGGGCTCCTTTTTGGGAGGAGGTGGCGGTGGAGGTGTTGCAACTTCCTCCTCCTCATCCATGCTGCCCAGGTCGACTCCAAGGAGGACGCTGAGAGTAGTCATGATCCGAGGATCTTGCAGTTTCCTAGTATTGGTTTTTAAAAAAAAAAGGTGTACTTCTTGAGGCCAGCAGATACACAGAGGAAACAAATTATAGATACGCTTTGTCTGCTCTCAGGAGTCAGAGGGATTCAGATAGTCACAGATACCAGAACAAGACTGAGAGAGACATCCTTTCACCCTGGGTTTCCTCTCCAATATACCAACAGAGAGGGTGGGGCCCGTGTGCACAGAAGGGCGGGGTTCTGCTAGGTCAGCATGTAGGACAGCAGAGAGGAGGCAGGCGAGGATTCGAACAAACATGCTGGATTACTTTGTCTCCTCCATCCTTTCTAGAAATACAAATAAACAAAACCCAACACACTCCTAATGTTCCTTGGGAAGAGAGCAAAGGCAGAGACCCCCAGTCTGAATGAGGGAACTCCCCGCCACAGAATCCCAGGAAGAAAAAGCACAACGTGCCTGTCCATTTCCAGAGACAAACCGTGCTGCCTTGACTTACGTGCCCAGGTCCGACGGCTTGTTTCGCAGCTGCTCTATCAGTTCCCGGTAGGAAGGGTCGGCGAGCAGAGCCTTTGTCCTGGGATCGCTCTCCAACTTCTGGTAAAGATTCGGCATGTTGAAAGGATTCATGAACTTCCTCTCTGTTCCCAAATAAAGGAAAGCGCTCTTACCAGCCAGCCAGTTACCACGCCCCACACTCCACTAGACCAACCCTGGGGAAACAGCCTCAAAATCAACGCCATTTAAAAAATAACCCTGGGAAAAGAAAAGAACCACAAAGGACACAGTGCACACCTGCCAATCGGGCCTCCATATTCTGCAAACCTTCTTTGAGCTGAGGGTTGTTTGCTTCATGTTTTAAACCTTCCTCATATGTTTCGCTTGGCTTCTTCAAATCGGTTTAAGAACTCAAGAGCCGCTGCTTTTCGGGAATAGCCCTTAAAACAGCAAAAAGAGACACAAGACAAAATAAAGGACACTTAGAGGTAAATTCCAAAGACGAACCCACAGACCCTATTTTACACTTCATGGAACCAAATGGAGATTCACGTGTGGGCCAGAGGAAAAACAGGACGAGGACACAAGAGCAGCATCTGCCCATCCTGCCAGAGATCTGAGGCACAGAGCCTCCCCACCTCAGTGTTGTCAGATGACTTTAGGTATGGTCGGTTTCTTTGGTAGCTTTTTTTCTTTTCTGGCTGCCCCTTGGCATACCGGGTTCCTGGGCCAAAGCTGCAGCAATGCTGGATCCTTTAACCTACTGTGCCAAGCCAGGGATTGAACCTGCATCTTAGCATTGCAGAAATGCTACTGATCCCAGTGCCACAGTGGGAACTCCTTCCTCCCCACCCCCCCTTTTGGCCTCACCACGGCATATGGAAGTCCCTGGGCCAGGGGTTGAATGTGAGCTGCAGCAATGCCAGATCCTTAACCCACTGCACTACAGCGGGAACTCCGGTACCATTTTCTCAGTAGTACAAGAAGCAAGACATGTCTTGACAATTGATGGCACCTCAGACTTGATGAAATAGGCCGTCACTCTGAGAAACAACGTTCTCAAACAGCGAGGAGGATTGGGGGAGGGGGTCAATCAACTAAAGTCGGGATAGGCAACTAGGCAGACCAGAAGAATCAGTATTCAAGAACTGCCCCACTTTGAAAAACTTATGGTTACCAAAGGAGGCAGGATGGGGGAGAGGGGAGGGATGGGCTGGGGGTTTGGGATGGAAATGTTGTGCTGATGGTTGTACAACTATAAATAAAATTCATTGAGGAGAAAAAAAAAAAAAAAACCCGAGACACAAGAACTGCTCCGAAGTTGCCCCCAAAGGAGTCTGCTGGGTGTCTGAGGAGCCCCAGCTCACATACAGCTTACCTTGCCCCAGTCAGGCTTTAGGTCGACGGTTTTGCAGCCATCCTCATAAGCCTTCTGATAGTCTCCTTTCTTGGCATAGGCTGCGGAGCGATTGCTGTAGAGCACATGGTTCTGGGGGTCTAACTTAATGGCTTCAGAGTAGCACTGTAACGCGTCGTCGATGTTGCCGGCACTCAGGGCCTTGTTGCCCTTCTCTTTTAGCTCATTTACCTGAGGAGGAGGAGCCAATACAGTTTCTCTCCGTAACGGGCTACTTCAGGCCCAACTTTTTAGTGACACCCATTTGTTTTGACAGCTGTCGACAGACAGGTTACTTCATGGACCAGGAAAGAGAAATCACAGATTAACTAATTTACGTGACCCACAGCTTTGCTAAGGAAAAAATCAAATAACCGGGAAGAAGCTGCCTGACACTGCTCTTGGCCGGCTCCCATGTGGATTGGTAAGACGTCCAACTGCTCTTCTGAGCCTTTACTTGGACCTGACGAAGCTACTTCAGGACATACCCGTGAGCTCCTTTTGCGTAAAAATAAATTCATTTGCCACAGATTTCCAGAGTTCAAATGATAACCCGAACACAGGGCTAGTCAGTCCTCACAGGAAGAGACAACCCGGGAGGAAGTCTGAGTGCCAGGAGAGAGGCTCCAGCAATCAGCCTGCAGGATGATGCTTTGAGGAACATCAAGACGCTCACCTGTGATCAGAGAACAATCTAGTTCCGTTTACAGGTGTGGTAATACTTCACAACACAGTAGATTACAGCTATTCCTTAATGAGTAAAGAAAAGCTAAGGAAAAAAAATCCGTTTTTGCCATGCTTAAATATATTACCAAAACAATGGATGAGGATTAAAAAACCCCCACCATTTGTGGTTCAATCCTCTATCCTTCCAAATGTTCACAACAACAGCAGGCTCTTCACCAAAAGGTTGAAGTGAAGCAGACCTTGGCCATATCACAGTAGGGTCTTCTCCTGACCAGGGAACCCCCCCCAGAGGGGCAGGCCATCCCTCAAATGCATCCACACTTTGTGAGATGAAGCTGTGTCACTCAAGTTACTAAGTCATTCTTTCCTGCTATGTATCATCTGCCCAGTGTACTGACACTAGAAAGAACTGTTATGAGAAATGGCTCTGAAAACCCGAGGCACACCACTCTGGAACCCCATCAACCAGACAGATCTTAGGAAACTTTTTAGTGGGAAAAGGAAAGAGACCGAAAAATTTGGCAAGCAAGGGATAAAAATCTTACAAGCCCAGGATGCAGGCCAGAAGGCAAAAAGTTAAAAAATTCAACTAGTGCCATGAAGCAGCTGAGAAGAGCTTAGCTGGTGACTTTCCTGCCTATGCCCCCCAATGTTTTCCAAACTGAGCGCCATCTGCAAGGTCAGGAAAGCAAGTCTGTAGGTCATAACCAGCACTTTGAAAGAGCTAATCAACAGAGAATACCAAAATGGGGCACACAATAAAAATGATTATTTTACTGGACATGTTATATGTGACTGCATTGAGACAAATGTGAAAAATGTATCACTGCGAGATCTATATGGAAGCTACTTAGCTTAAAAAAATACAATTCTAGACACCCAAATCTGTCCAACTCGAGTATTTCCCAAAACCAAAACGTGGATCCCCGAAAATGAAAACAAAAAGTAGTTATGTGTAAGTGGGTGCAAGAGAGCAGGCTATTGATGCATCTGGAGTAAAAACGCTATCTGTACAACGATCATTGTAAACGTGCAGCTCTGAGTCGAGTCACACACTCACTCCCAAGCTATCTACGTGTGTTCTTCTACAACGGGCAATGTCATTAAAAAAAATTCTCTATTTTGATAGTCACCAGAGGAGACCTTTTCTTAAATTTAACACAGTAACGTGTTTTCCACATCAGACCCGTTTGTCTACATCACAGCCTGTTTAATCCCAAACAAATTACCAGGAAGGCACAAAATGTTAATTAAATTCTTAATCTCCACTTCCGTTTTTGAAAATTTAGAGGCTCCAGGTTAAGCTAAAGAGCAAGAGCTACACTAGCGCGAAAGGTCTGGCTTTGTAGATCAAAAACCCAAGCTGTTCTCTTTTGCCCCCAGATCCATCATTCCAACTCAATAACAGCTTCTAGTTGAATAAAAAAACCTCTTTAGGCTTTTCACAACCTTCGGGCCCCAGAGAGTATAATTAAGTCACTGGAAGCAACCAGCAGTTTCCAACTCAGCCCCCCAACGATGCTGAGGGGATGAGGGGAGCCAAGTAACTTACTTCTTGCTCCTTACCTATATATTTCAAGTTTTCTACAGAGACTAACTCCTTGTGTAATTAGAAACCGACCTTTTAGAAGCTTGAATTCTCAGTTATAACCAAAAAAAACCCCAAACAAACAAACAAACAAAAAAAACCAAAACCCAAACCCACAAGGAGGAGGACGGGCGGCACATAAACATGTAAAACACTGGCAAAGACGGAATTCATTCCAAGGGCTTTTGCGGCACCCTCCCCTTTCCAGCAGAAGGCAAATTAGTTGGCCTGCTACACATCCTACCCTCACTCTACATTCTTCCATCTCGGCCTTTTCAGATGCAGAGAAGTAGAACTCTCCCCAACTGATTCCTAAGTGCCTCAGCTGCTTACAGGGTATTCTCGTCCCTGCTCCCTGCATTCCACCAAGTTAACTCGGGCCAAGTCTTCGTCGGCAATCTCCCGTCTCCCTTCCAAATGACCTGATCATCCTTCCTGCCTCTCGCAAGGCCCCTCGCCCAGCTCCATCCCTCCCAGTGCCGCGGGCGCCAGCGCCCCGCTCAGCTTGAACCCACTTCACGGGAGGCCTCCGGTTCCTGGCCGCGGTCCCTCTTCCTGCCGCGGGCCGGACTTACGCCGAACTGATGATTCCCCTACCCCTCCTCGCCGAGTCGGGAGACGACGGGAGCTGAGGAGCCCTGGCGCTCCCCGCGGCCAGGCCTCACTCCCCAAGGCCAGGCCTTGCTCCCCACCCGCCGCGGCTCTCACTCTCTTGCTGCCCCGACTACTAGGCCGCCCCGGCCCGAGCCCCAAACCCAGCCGCCCCGATCGGGTGCCCGCCTCGCTCCTCCACCCGGCCACGGCCGATCCCCGAGCGGCCCCAGGCCTCAGCCCACCCCTCCCCCTTCACCTGCTCCATAGTCCGGCCCGGAACCCCGTTGAATAGACTCCGTCTGCTCCGCGTTCCCAACCGCACGCGCCGCCTTCTGGAACCTACTAGAAGCTGCCGGGACCCCCAGATCCCGCCCCTTCCTCGCCGGCTCACTGGTCGTGCTCCTCTGGGGCACTTTCTGAGCTTTTCTACTATTGGCTTGAAGTCTAGCCCATCATCTTTGCTTCTCTCTCATTGGGCCTGGAGAGTAATCCCCGCAGCCCTGCCTCCCCCGCGCCTCGGGATTGGGTTCTCCCCGGACAAGCCCCACCCATCTTTGGCTCTACGATTGGAGGGAGGGGTGGACCTCTGCGACTGTTATTGGTCGCTTGGTCCGCCAATCGTAGCCGCGCTAGCCGCACCCATTGGTCCTGTTCTTTCTGGAAATTTCCACGTCTCCCATTGGGCTGACGGACTCCCTGACAGAACCGCCTTCAGGTTAAAAAAAATTTCAATTGGGCGGTGAGTTGCAGACACCTTGCTATGATAGGTTTAAATGGCTGCCCTTCAGAGAGCTTGGTGGGGTGTCTCTGCAGTCTTGGTCTCTGAGCGTTAGAGGCCCCAGCCATCCTCTGCTGCGAGCGAGGCTGCAGGAGCTCCGGGCCGCCTCTTGCGTCTCTTGGCGGAGGGGGCGGCGGCGAGTCCAGCGAGGCTGTTCGTTTCTCCGCGGCGGCCGACAGCCCTGGCCCTTCGCCCGTGCATCGAGCTCCGGGGTCCTAGCCGGTGGGGGGCTGGGGGGTTGTGACCGTTTGGGTGGGCCTCAGGAGGGCTTCCCGGATCCCGCCCTTGTGTTCTGCGTTTTCCAAAATCCCGCGAGGTGGTGAGGGCACTGGGGCTTTGGTAGGACAGGCCTGAGATCTCACCGCGGCGGCGCCGTTGATGGAGACGCGCACCCTCTCTGAGCCGCTTGGGTAGAGGGGTTGGTAATCTGGATCCTGAAATCTCAGCGAGGGGCAGGGCAGGTGCCTGGAGAGAAGAGAAAGGGTATAGGCCTGGAGAAGTTTTTTGTTTTAATTTTTTGTCTTTTTAGGGCCGCACCCGCAGCATATGGAGATTCCCAGGCTAGGGGGGTCAAATCAGAACTGTAGCTGCCGGCCTACACCACAGCCACAGCAACGGGGGGATCCGAACCGCGTTTGTGACCTACACCACGGCTCAGGGCAACACTGGATCCTTAACCCACTGAACGAGGCCAGGGATGGAACTTGCGTCCTCGTGGATGCTAGTCAGGTTCCTTAACCGCTGAGCCAGGACGGGAACTCCCCTTGAAAAATTATTTTTCGCCCTGGACCGATGTGTGTGGTTAAGGGAACAAAGCTGCATAACTGGGGTCTGGCGGGAGCTTGGATGAGAGTCTTGGACCCTGCTGTGACATTTATTTTGTACCCTTTTCTGGTTAATGCTCTTCCTTCCCAGGGTTTTAACTGCTTTCTATGCCAATAGCTTGTCTCCTCAGCTTCCTCTTCCCTCCCAGCCGTCTGACCCATCTTGGCACTGAAGCCAAGGTCACTGCAGGTCTGCATGCCTGATAACCCCCACCCCCTCAAAAGCTTTTGGGGGATTTTAGATTGGGACTTGGCCTTGGCCGGTCTGATAGGGCAGGCCTACTTTTCCCACCTCTTCTTTCCCATCTTCCACTTTCAGCACCGCACTGACATGTCTCTTCCTTGAACTAGGTGGGTTCCTTCACTCCAGGCCTGCCTGCAAGATGTTTCCTCTGCTGGCACCCCCACTTCCACCAACCCTGCCAGGTTAACGTCTTTTCTGGTCTTTCAGGCTGAGGTGAGCTGTCAAGGTTCCTTCCTCACCTGCCCCCAACATGTCATTTACTCTCATAACATCACAGGCTACACGTGTCCAGTCACATTAAACCAGTGGCTTGGCTACCCGTACCACATTTTGTAAGGCCCACGACCAGCCTTGTGTTTGTTTTTCTTTGTCTTTGTCTTCCAGGTGCATTGTACAGTGTCTAGCCCGTAGAAGGCAATTATTAGTCCATCAAACATGCCCTATAATGTGTTATGTGTAAGTGTGGGTACTGGGGAGATGCAGTGAGCAATACTGGCAAGAATCACTGTTTTTGTAGTGCTCTTTCTAGTGAGAGATGAACTGAAGTCTGGTGTGCCTGCAGTAGGGAAAGGATTAAAGGGGCATTGAGCAAGGAGGGTGCTGTTGTATTTCCAGTAAGAGACCAGATCAAACCCCAGTGAGGAGCTAATGTTTGAGAAAAAAAAAAAAAAAAATTCCGACTGCTTAAAGGCATAAGATTCACGGAAAACCTAGGGAAGAACCTTGTAGTCGGAACAGCAAATGCAGTGGCCAGTGGGTGGCCAGAATGGCAGGAGCCTGGCAAGGTTGGGAGAGGGTGCTGAGAGGAAGCAGTACCAGGTCCTGCAGGATGGGAGGCCACTCTGTTCACTTTGAACATTCCAACAGGTTTTAAGCAGAAAAGTGACGTGATCTGACTTAGTTGTGTCGGTGAAGAGGACAAAGGCAGAGGGGACCTCTTAGGCTGTTGCAGGTGCCAAGAGTGCTGTGGTGGTCTCATGGGCCAGGGTGGGAGCAGAGGAAGTGAGAGAAGTTAGATTCTGGATGCATTTTGGAGGAGCCACCAGGATCTGTTGACACAGCATGAAGGAAGGGGGTGACTCCGAGGCTTTTGGCCTCTTAGTCATCTAAGTCGAAACTGTCAACAAGACTTTTCATTTCTTCTTGGCACTGTCTCCAGACCACCACACTCCTGTCAGCCCCCTGCTGCCCCCACCCCAGCTCTTCCTTCACCCCTGGAGGCCTTTCCTTTTGAGGCCTTCCGTCACTGCCCCCCACCCCCCGCCCCCACCTCCCCAGCCTCTTTGGGCTTCTTTCCCATCCCTCCCTCTGTGTGACTTGGTCTCTGCTCCCACATCTTTTTTAATAGTTCTGTGTGTGGCACATTACTCTGGGTACAGAGGCTCAACAGTGAACACGGCAGTCCTCAGATGCAGCTTCTGCAGTGTGGACCTTGTCTTCTAGACGGAGAGGCAAATCCTACTGAAACTCAGCTTCATGACTTCCTTAGCCTCTGTGAAGGTTAACCTCTCTTGGCTTCCGTTGCTTTCATTTTATTTATTTATTTATTGGCCAAGCTGGCACCATGCAGAAGTTCCCGGGCCAGGGATCAAACCATGTGCCACGGCTATAACCAAGCCACAGTGGTGACAACACAGGGTCCTTAACCTCTTGAGCCACACAAGAACTCCCAATTGCTTTCATTTTAAAATGCTCATGAGAAACTTTTTTTTTTTTTTTTTGGTTTTTAGGGCCACACCCATGGCATATAGAAGTTCCCAGGCTAGGGGTTGCAACTGCTGGCCCACACCACAGCCACAGCAACACCAGATCCAAGCTGCATCTTTGACTTACAGTACAGCTCATGGCAACGCCAGATCCTTAACCCACTGAGAGGCCAGGGATCGAACCTGTATCTTTGTGGATACTAGTCGGGTTCATTACCACTGAGCCACATCAGGAATTCCCAAGAAACCTTCAATATTAGAGTAGTTGTGAGGATTGAATGACTTGATATTTATAACATACTGAGAACAGTGTTTGACAACAGACTAAATACTATATGCATTTGTTAAATAAAAATAAATGCACTTGGAATTCCTCTTGTTGCTCAACAGGTTAAGAACCCAACTAGCATCCATGAGGATTTGGGTTTGATCTCTGGCCTTGCTCAGTGCTAAGGATCTCACATTGCTGTGGCTGTATCCCAGGCCTCAGCTGCAGCTCGATTCAACCCCTACTCTGGGACCTTCCATATGCCACAGGTGGGGCCCTAACAAGAAAAAAAACACAAATGAAGGTAATTCATAGCACTATGAAGAAAACAAAAAATACAGGATGAAGAGCTAAGAGGGAGGAGTTCCCATTGTGGCTCAGTGGGTTACATACTAGTATCCATGAGCATGTGGGTTCAATCCCTGGCCTTGCTCAGTGGGTTAAGGATCCAGGGTGCTATGAGCTGTGGTATAGGTCGCAGGCATGCCTCAGATCCAGAGTTGCTGTGGCATAGGCTGGCAGCTGCAGCTGCAGTTCGACCCCTAGCCTGGGACCTTCCATATGCTGCAGGTGTGGCCATAAAAAGCAAAAAAAGAGTTAACAGGGAGGCGGGGAAGGAGCACCTGAGGTGGGTGGTCAGTGAAGGCCCCTTAGACTTGGAATTATGAGAAGCCTGTCAGAGACAGCGTTCCAGACAGGGCAACAGAAAATGCAAAGGCCCTGAGGCTGAAACAAGTTTGGAATGTCCAAGGAACCCAAAGAATTTTTTATGCTCTAGTGTCCTTGTCTGTGAGTGAAGAGGATGAAGTGCCGATGACATCCCAAGGTTACTGTGAGGATTACAAGGGCCCATGCTCAAGGCTTGGCAGACCTGAAACAAAAGTTTGAGAGCTCTTTTTGAGAAAAGAAACAGGGAAACTAAAAAAAAAAAGTATGGAGCTTTAGAAAGGGTGCAAATGAGGGACCCCGAGGCTTAAGCTTATTTGGTGTCATGGTAAAGCCTCTTCTGAACATTCAGAAATGTTAGCTCTTAGCATTTTCATCAACTCAGGCTTGTCCAAATCCCCAATGGTACTTGGAGCACTCCTGAGGAAGGCAGTGATGTAGGCCAGCTGGCCACTGTCCCCTCCCCAGATCCCTGGAACTCAAGCAGAAGCTGCTCCCCAGCGGGCGTCCAGGCCCATGCGATGTGTGTCGCTTCCAGAGTGACTCATGCTGCTATTTCGGTGCTGCTGCTCTCAAGGTGGGAGCAAAATGGCAAGCGCTGCGTTTGGAGTCAACTCTGAGGCCGGAGATCCAGCAGCAAATAATTGACCTGAAGGGGTCACCCAGTGCAGCCACATTCTCTGCAGAGCAAATCCCCAGTTTTAAAGTTCTTCCAATAGCAGGAAAAAAGAAACAGCTGGAGCTCATGAAACTCAGCACAGGAGGGAGGAGTGGGGGTTGGGGAAGGGGTGTGGTACAGAATTCTGGGGTGTGTACAACGTGGAATTTTGTTTTCTTTTTTTTTTTTGTCTTTTTGCTATTTCTTGGGCTGCTCCCGAGGCATATGGGGGTTCCCGGGCTAGGGGTTGAATTGGAGCTGTAGCCACCGGCCTATGCCAGAGCCACAGCAACTCTGGATCCGAGCCTCGTCTGCAACCTACACCACAGCTCACGGCAACGCCGGATCGTTAACCCACTGAGCAAGGACAGGGACCGAACCCGCAACCTCATGGTTCCTAGTCAGATTCGTTAACCACTGCGCCACGACGGGAACTCCGGAATTTTGTTTTCATAAGAACTTCCATTATTGGAACGGGAATTTAAGACAACTCGAGTTTCCTTCTGCAAGGGAGAGTGAAGCTCCACTCTGGGTTCTGAGAAATTCCTCAAGAGTGTCTTCATTTCCCGACTTTCAGTTACCCAGTCACATGGAATCCAAGTCTTGATTAGTGGGAAAAGCCTGGGGGAGAATAAAGTGCCGTGGAGTTGTGCTCAATTCAGTGAGCTCACCAAGAGCCGGAAACTGCCAGATACTTCAAGGAATAAGATGGTGGTCTTTTTTTTTTTTTTTTCTTAATCTTTTTAGGGCCAAACCCAGGGCATATGGAAGTTCCCCAGAATGATGGTAATTATTATCTGACAATTATTCATCAGAGAGCCCCAGAGCCCAGTCCAGGGCCTCACCATCCACACGCCCTCCCGGGGTGATCTCAGCCAGTCTTGGGGCTATAAACCCCACAGCGGAGGACTCCTGCATTTCTAGCTTCAGGTCAGAGCTCGCTTCTGAGTTCCAAACTTGTCTACCCAGCTGCCTCCTTGACGTCTCCACCTGGATGGCAAATGGACTTCCTGACATGTTCAAGCTCCCAGTATTCTCTCCTGAAGCTGTTTCGCCCCTGACTTCCCTCTCATCAGTGGCCTCCTTATTCTTGGGTTGGTTCAGGCTGAACACTTTGGAGGCATCCTTGACTGTCTTTCACAACCACGTTCAGTTCACCAGGAAATTCTGTCAGCTGGACATGGACCCCTCTGCAGGTCCCCGCCATCTCCTGGCTTTGGGAAGGGGACAGGAATGTTGGCTCCCTGAGGGTCAGAGGGGACCCTAGCTGGTATCCCAGGACATATCCCATGAGAGGTGCGGGGGTGGGAGATGAAAGAGCTGCTGTGTCTGGGTGAGTCCAGTGAGGACACTGATACCACCAGGACAGATTAACCCTCCTCCCGAGATTTAGGGCACCCCACGCTATGCCAGTTCAGGACCACCTGACAGAGAAGGGCTTCTGGTTGTACCTGAGATACAACGTGACAGCTGGGTAGGATGGGGGCTTGGAGTCAGAATGAGATGATCCCAAATCAGTGGTTCTCAACCAGGGGTGATTTTTGTCCCCAGAGGACATTTGGCAATGTCTGGAGACATTTTTGGTTGTCACAACTCGGGGGTAGCTGTGCTACAGAGGCCACTGATGCGGCTCTAAACATCCTACGATACACAGCACAGCTCCCCATGATGACCTGGGGCAAATGTAAACAGAACCGAGGCTCAGAAATCCTGGTCTGAGGAAATGTAGAATGTGTTTCTTGCACACCTGAGCTTGGTTGAGACTTGAGAGTGAAACCTGTTATATGACAAGATGATTTAAATTGACTGCAGCACAGGAGTTCCTACTGTGGTGCCGTGGGTTAATAATCCCACCGTCTCTGGGGCGTTGCTGGTTCCATCCACGGCCTGGCGCAGTGGGGTAGGGATCCGGCGTTGCTGCAGCTGTGGTGTAGGTCAAAGATGCAGTTCACTTTCGATCCCTGGCCTGGTGACTTCATATGCCTCAGGTGCAGCCAAAAAAGGAAAAAGATGACCACTATACATAATATGCACCTAATACCAAGAAGGGCTGTCAACGAGCACTGTGGGACACCCCTCCTATTGGAAGGTAATGGGGCTATGCCCCCCCCCCCAATTTGATGGGCTCTGGGACTACTTTGAGCAATAGAATACAGTGGAGGGAAGTTCCCTTTGTGGTGCGGTGGAAACGAATCTGACGAGGAACCATGAGTTTGCAGGTTTGATCCCTGGCCTCACTCAGTGGGTTAAGGATCTGGCGTTGCCGTGAGCTGTGGTGTAGGTTGCAGATGTGGCTCGGATCCTGTGTTGCTGTGGTGTAGGCCAGCAGCTGTAGCTCTGATTTGACCCCTAGCCTGGGAACCTCCATATGCTGTGTACGGCCCTAAAAAGCAAAAAAAAAAAAAAAAAAAAAAAAACCTTGGAGGTGGCACTTTGCCAGTTTCCAAGCTTATAAAACTGGCAGCTTCCACTCTTTTGGGACACTCGCTTTTAGAATTCTGTGCTGCCATGTGAGAAGTCTGCCCGAGGCCACAATACTGCAAGAGAGCCCAAGCTGGCCACCTGGAGAGCCCTGGTTGTTCCCACATCTCAGCTCAGAAGGAAAGCCGTCCTGGACCCTCAAGCCCAGCTTAGTCTTCCATTGAAGGTCACTGTGTGACCTAGTGGAGGCCACATGGAGCAAAAGAAACACCCAGCTGAGCTCTGACCCAATTCCTGACCCACAAAATCATGAGATGCTGAAAGTTTTCAGCCATTAAAACAAAGTAGCTTAGGATACTAGTTTGTTACACAGCAGTAGATAACCAGACCGGTCACCCCCAAGGGTTTTTCTGTGCTTTCCTCTTGCCTGTTCACGGTGATAAACTCCTCCCCAGTGCTGCCCGGACGGCTTGTCCAAGAGCCGTTGTCTCTAATGCTCCACTTAGGTGCCAAAGGCTGCTCTTTACAAGTCAGCTCATCCACAGACTTGATCAGCACCCCCAGAGTTCCCTCCCTAAGGAATCCAAATCCCAGTAGGTCCTGTTTCCCTCTCTGCTTCTCCCCCCTTTTCTCCACCTCCGCTGCTGCAGCCACTCTGGCCTTTGTGGCCCTCCCTAGGGAGGGGTACTGTGTTAGTTTGCCAGGGCTGCCATAACTAAAGCCACAGATTTGGTGGCTTAAACCAGAGAAATTCGTTTTCTCACAGTTCTGGAAGTCCGAGATCAAGGTGCTGGCAGATCTGGTTTCTTCTGAGGCCTCCCCCCTTGGCTCCCGGGCAGCTACCTTCTCCCTGGGTCCCCATGTGGTCTTTTCTCTGTGCAGGAACCCATCCCTGGTTATGTGTGTCCAGCTTTCCTCTTCTTTGAAGGAGACCAGGCAGGCTCTATCAGGGACCACCCTAAGGGCCTTGTTTAACTTAATCACCCCTTTAAGGACTGTCTCCAAATGATGTCCCCTTCTGAGGTGTTGAGAGTTGGGAATTCAACATGCCAATTTGAGAGGAAAATAGTTCAGCCCATAACAGGGCCTTCCATGGTTTTCCTTTCTTTTTTTGGTGGGGGGTTCTTGCCCGCAGCGTGCAAAAGTTCTGGGCCAGGGATCAAACCTGCACCACAGCAGTGACAATGCCGATCCTTAACCCACTGTACCACCTGGGAACATCTCACGTTTTATTATGTTGTTAAAATATATTACAATGGACACCACTGTCTGAGGGTTTTGTATCCTAACCCAGAGCATCTGCCTCCTTCCCAGGCCTTCTCTGAAGTCAGCTCCTTCCCCTGAGGAAGGCAGTGTGAGCCTCTCCAGACCATTGGCCAGATACTCACACCCACCCCGAGAGGAAGCAGATGGCGGGGCCTCTGCTAGCCAGGCCTGATTTATAGCCACATAAACATTCTGGACGTTTACTACCTTGTAATCCATCCTTCCCCTTCACACCCCTCAATATAATACCTACACAATATTGGCCATTGAAACAGACAGTAAAGTGAAACACAGACAGGTGATAAAGTAAAAAATGAAAAAGGCATCACAGCCTGGAGGGAGGGAGGTGCAAAACTGTGATCCCACATTAGGGGCCTGGGAGGTGCAGAGGATCATCTGCCCAAACGGGGCAGTAAAGATGGCAAGGGAGTTCCCGTTGTGGCTCAGTGGTAACGAGCCCAACTAATATCCATGAGGACGAGGGTTTGATCCCTGGCCTTGCTCATTGGGTTAAGTAAGGATCTAGTGCTACTGTGAGCTGTGGTATAAATTGCAGATTCGGCTCAGATCCCAAGTTGTTGGGCTGTGGTGTAGGCCGGCAGTTGTGGCTCTGATTCAACCTGGGAACTTACATATCTACAAGCGTGGCCCTAAAAAGACAAGAAAGGATGGAAAGAAGAAAGATGGCAGGGTAAAATGGGGGTATTGCTGAAACTTGAAAGACTCAGGAAACAATAATGCATTGGGCTTTAAAGTCAAGCCCCTGCAGAGAGGAGGGCCCTCTGGGGTTCCTTTAGATCTGGTAGTTCTCCTGATTTCTGCTCTGGTCTTAAAATTCAGACCAGAAGCAGGAAACCCTCACTGTATTGTGATCTCACAGCTCGCTGCACTTCAGCCCTGCTGAGATGGTGAATCTACTCCTCTGGGTAGTTTTGTAACCCTGAAAAGTGTGGAAGCCAGCAAAGCAAACCCAGAATCTTGGTACCAGCTTAGGAAGAAGTTTTGTAATCATGTTCTAAAATCCAAGGGTTTTTTTTTTTGTTTGTTTTTTAGGGTCAACCCGCAGCATATGGAGGTTCCCAGGCTAGGGGTCAAATTGGAGCTACATCTGCCAGCTGATGCCACAGCTACATCAGATCCGAGCTGTGTTTGCAACCTACTTCACAGCTCAATAGCAACGCTATTCTTAACCCACTGAGCAAGGCCAAGGATTGAACTCGAAACCTCATGGTTCCTAGTCAGATTCAGTTCCGCACAGGAACTCCCCAAGTGTTTTAAGTTGATTTGTGATTTTAATGAGAGAGGGGGGAGACAGCCTGCAGTGACGGCTTTAATAATGCCTCTGATTTCTGTAGGCCTGCCCTTTGCGTTGGGATTTGGCAGCTCCTCCCAAAAGAAATGGAATCTCTTTTTCAATTCCTGCATTCTGGGCTGGCTTGTGACACGCACTGAATCCTGTGACTGTGTGAACTGTGCAACAGAACCTGGTGGAAATGATGCAGAGTGACTTCCAAGTTAGGCCTCAAGAGGCACTTTGCAGCCTCTGCTGTCACCCTCTTGGACTGGGGCCTTGAGATCCACAGGTTACGAAGATGTCCAGTCTGGCATAGTGGAGGCCACGCGGAGCAGAACCAAAGGGTCTCGCTGACAGCCAGCACCAACTGCCCATCACATGAGTGAGGTGGTCCAGGGCCCTCAGCCCCAGTCGGGTGGTCAGATGACTGGCCACAGCAGTGACCCAGACAAGACCAGCAGATGAATCTTCCAGCTCATCCCAGCCCAAACTGCTGATTCAGAGGCCTGGTTGTTATTTTAGGCTAGTACATTTTCGGTGGTTTATTAGGCAGCAGTAAATAACTGGGACAGTATAAAAAGATCTAAGTTCATAAGCAGCATTTGAGTATTTAGGAGAACTAATTTACTATACTTATAAGTTTAATCTACTTGTGTATGGGAATTAGTAATGATTATAAAAAAATATGCTTGGCTTGGGAGGGGCTGGATAAGGTGGGAAATGAAGGGGTCTTCACCCCCTGTTCCCTCCCTGTTTGTAAGAAAAATGAACAACAAAAAAAATATGCCTGTTACATGTGTAAGTCTCTTCTGCTGAGAGTGTGAGGCGTTTGAGAGGACTAGTTATTTCCTTTTTTTTTTTTTTGTCTTTTTAGGGCCATACCTGAGGCACATGGAAGTTCCCAGGCTAGGGGCTGAATTGGTGCTGTAGCTGCTGGTCTACACTGCCGCTCATGACAATACCGGATCTTTGACCCACTGATCGAATGTGTGTGCTCACAGGTACTAGTCGGGTTTGCTACCCATGAGCCACGACGGGAACTCCCAGGACAAGTTATTTCAACTCTGTAGAATGCAGTTTAAAATCTATTAAAGAATTTAATTACCTAAGTTTGTAACTGGTGTTCATTTTTAGAATTTAATCTGTTGAACCTGTGAGTTAATTAAATATTCACCAAAGACTAAGTGAAGGTAGTTGTTCTTATGTTTATACAAAAATCAGATTTATAAATAGAAAACTAGATTTGCAAGTTGCATTTGGATGTTTAAGAAAAACTAGTTTTTAAATTTATAATTTTAATAAATACAGTGTTAATTTAAACACAGGCAGTAGCAGGTAGCTTTTCTCTGTATGAAAGCCCCTCTCCAGCATTAAAAATCCTCAGCAGATAACACCGGCTATTATGGCCCCACCTAAAGTTCAGCATTCCATAGACTTTTCCACCATTTGGCTTCTGTGGGTCCCTTGGCCTGGAATGCTCCTGACACACACATTTTTGGTACCAGGCAAAATTTCACCTTTTCTAAAAGGTCCAGCTGAGGGAGTTCCCTTGTGGTGCAGTAGGTTAAGGATCTGGTGTTGTCATTTCTATGCCTTGGATTGCTTCTATGGTGTGGGTTCAATCCCTGGCCTGGGAACTTCCACAAGCCTCAGGTGAGGCCAAAAATATATAAGTAAATAAAAGGTTCAGGGCTGAAACTCTGTGAAGAGGTCCTGCCTTGCCAAGTCAGAACCATACCTCCCTGCCTAGACCCATCCGAGTGTGGGGCCCAGTCTCTCTTTAGACCAGAACTTGGTGGGCTGTGGCTGGGGCCTTCTCCATCCTGACTGCTGTGTGAGAACAGAGCTAAATCCTGGCAAAAATAAACGGGAGTTCCCATAGTGGCTCAGTGGAAACAAATCTAATATCTATGAGGACGTGGGTTCGATCTCTGGCCTTGCTCAGTGGGTTAAGGATCTGGCATTGCCATGAGCTGTGGTGTCGGTTGCAGATGTGGTTCGGATTTGGCATGGCTGTGGCATAGCAGGCTGGCAGCTGCAGCTCTGATTAGCCCCCTAGGCTGGGAATGTCCATGTGCCGTGGATGTGGCCCTAAAAAGCAAAAAAAAAAAAAAAAAAAAGCATCCGGTGTTGGCACTGCTGTGACTCTGGTTACAGCTGTGGTGTGGGTTTAGCCCCTGGCCTGGGAACTTCTGCATGCTGCAGGTGTGGCCAAAAAAAAGAAAAACAGAAAAACCAACTCAGATGCCCAGGATGTCCAGGGTGATTCAATGGCCTAGCCTTGGGAGACAAATTTCAGACCATACAGAAGGCAGCCTCCTGACAGGCACTGAGAGTTTCTATTGCCGGGTTCCCTGCTTCTCCTTGTCCTCCTCCCTAGACTTTGCCAGGAAGGGTGTAGTAAGTAGAATAACGACCCCCAAAGATGTCTGCATCCCAATCCCCGGAGCCTGTAAATATGTTGCCTTACAGGCAAAAGGGAGTTAAGGGCATAGATGGTATTAAGGTTGCTAATCAGCGGAGTTTAAGTGGGGAGATGATCCTGGATTATCCTGGTGGATTCACCGTAATCGCACAGGTCCTTGAAAAATGCAAGAGGGAAGCAGAAGCAAGTCAGAGGGAAAAGCCACTAGGGAAGACTGGTCTGAGTTATGCGACACTGCTGGCTTTGAAGATGGAGGAAGAGGGCCGAGAGTCGAAGAAGAGGGGTGGTCTCTGGAAGCTGGTGCTGACACCTTGATTTTAGCTCAGTGAGACTCAGCTCAGACTTCTAACCTACAGAACTTTAGGAAAATGAATTTTGTTTGTTCTTTAAGCTGCTAAATTTATGATAATTTGTTATAGCAACAATAGGAAACTCAAACACAGGGTCACCCACATGCTTCATTGCCTGAATCAGTTACATCTGCCTAATGACTTTCCAGACCACAGATGGGAATCAAACAACCTTGAGCTCAGCCTGGGCTCTGACCCTCAAAGGCCGCGTTGGCCTTGAGCCAGTCCTGGCTTCTTATCTGTGCTCTGGGGCAGTGCTGCCTCGCCAGGAACACATATTAAGAAAGGGAGAGCAAATGGTTGTAGAGGCCTTATCTTGGCGAGGGCTGGTACCTCGTACCCTGTGGGTGGTTGCTGTCCTGGATGCAGTTGGCAAGGCCCTTCTTACACTGCTGAGTTACTGGAGAAGCAACAAGTGGCTTCCTGTCCCCTGGTTTATGATGGTCCCTCTCCACCCTCCCTCCCAGGGCTGATCACTGTCTACCTCCCGGTCTACAGGTCTGCTGCTGATCCTTTCTTGGGAACCATGGTGACATCAGCTGCATCCACAGGGAGCCGTTCTGTGATCCTCCCCACAGTCCTGTCCAGGGTTCCTGCTACACAGCACCAGAGAGGCCAGGTACACAGAAGCAGGTCTGCAACCAGCTAGACCTGAACTATGTCTTCCTCCTAATTTTTTTTTTTTTAATTGTCTTTATAAGGCTGCACCAGAGGCATATGGAGGTTCCTGGGTTAGGGGTCGAATCGGAGCTGTAGCTGCCGGCCTACACACAGCAATGTCGGATTCTTAACCCACTGAGCAAGGCCAGGGATGGAACCTGCGTTCTCATGGATACTAGTTAGATTCGTTTCAGCTGAGCCACATGGGGAAATCCTTCCTCTTAATTTACAGCCCAAGAAGCAAGTCACAAGGGTAAGAGTGAGCAGAGCTGGTACTAAAACTTTCTCTGGAACCCTGGCTCCTTGTCCCAGGTTTTAAAAATATGCACTATTATATTTATCCAATAATAGAATGGTATAGAAAGACAAAATGTATTTTAAAAATCCACCTTTACAGTCCTTGTAAGAAATTAGGAAAAGTATGAAGAAAAAAATCATCCCAATTCTTCCACCCAAGAACGCTCTTGGAGCTCTAGTTTTTTGCCTTCAAATTCCAAGATTTCCAGCCTTGCCTCCTCAGCTGCTCTAGCTTTGGTTTCAGCCGCGGCCCCCGCGCATCTCCGCCCCTGGGGCTAAGAGGCAGCCGCTCAGCGGCCTGGGGAAAGTTGCCCAACCGGACGTACCTGTTCGTGCCACTCGTCACCTTCCCAGGGCCGCTTGGGACCCGCGGCTCTCAGGAACCGGGGACAGGGTGGGGCCGCTTGACCCCTGGGGAGCTGCGCTCGGCTCAGTACCGAGGGGCGGAGGCGGGGCCGGGGTCGCGCGCGGGAGGCGCCTCGGCCCAGGAAGTTGGCCGTGGCTGGGCCAATCCCAAAAGAGCGCACGGCTGCCGGCGACCCTCCGAGAGCAGGGCTTGCGTGCGGCTCGACCCACGCAGGCCCGGGCGGGGCGCACACGTGTGTATAGGAGTGTGCGGGCCCCTCCGGCGGCCGGGACTACAAGTTCCAGGGTGCCCAGCGGCGCGCCCGGGTTTTCTGGCCGCGCGGCTCGCTGGCTCCCGAGCAGGTCGCCGCGGGCTGGCACGAGCCACCCGGTCCCCGTGTAAATAAGGGAGAGACTCTCCTAGCACCGTAAATAGAGTCCAAGTGGGCGGGGAGCCGCCCTGCGCCGCCCGCTCATGTCTCTGCAGAGCCGAGTGTCCGGCCGCCTGGCACAGCTGCGCGCGGCGGGGCAGCTGCTCGGCGCCCCGCGCCCCTGGCCCGGCCCCTCGGCGGGTGCCACGCGGACCCGCAGCAGTGCGTGCGGTCCCCCGGCGTCCCTGGGCGCGTACGACTCCGGCGCGCGGACCCCAGCGGGAGTTGGGGCTGGGGGGGGCGGCAGCGGTGGGGCGGAGAGCCGGGGTGCGCACCTGGGCCCCCCTGGCCATGGCGGCGAAGGTGGACCTGAGCACCTCCACCGACTGGAAGGAGGGCAAAATGTAAGTGTAAGCAGGAGGGGGGCGAGGGGCGAGGGCAGCCCTACTTGGGCCTTCACCGGCTGGACGACACCCCACCAGCAGCCTCGTCCACCCCAGAGACCTGGGGAAGTTAAGACCCCCTGTCCCCTGGTAGGGACACCCCCCCCCATTCACAGCCACGCCCCCCATGTGCCCAGTGCCGTAAACCACTTAGCACCAGACCAGGTCTAGGTCCCCAGTCGAGGGGTGTGTGAGGAGGGTGGCCTCCCCTCGCTGGGATGGGTCACAGGGCACCTGCGGAGATCATCGAGGGCCTGCTGCCTACTCTGTTGTGCAGGAGGGAAACTGAGGCTCAGTGCCTGAACCCAGGAGCCCAAGGTCACTCGGAGTTTGCTTCAGATCTGAAAGAAGGCTCTGAACTCCGCAGGCTTTGCAAAGTACGGTTTCTCAAGTGATGGCATTTTAGGCAGAGTGGCAGGGAATGGGCAGAGGGAACAGCTCTGGGGCTGGTGTCCCACCTGGTGGGATCAGATGGCCAAGAGGAGGGGCCTCTCTGTGCAGGCGGGTTCCCCCCCACCCCTACCCTGGGAGCCTGCCTCTCTGGGCACGTGGTCTGGTGCCCTTTTGCCCTTATCGCTGGCCTCTGGCCACTTGTGAGCAGTTTCTGTCTCATTCCTGGGGAGCACAGGGCAGAGGAGCTGGAGGGCATGGCAGAGATTTTGTCTGAGAACAGTGACACCCCCCTCCCGCCCACCCCCAGGAATCAAGCCATTTCCTCCTGCTCAGGGGCAGGGCATGAGTCCTGGTGGGCATGAGGCCCAGGGCTGGACTCTGGGCCTGGACGGAACAGGGAAGGCAAAGCAACCTGACCTGCGGAGCCGCAAATAGCCCCAGCTGCCCCTGCCCTTCAGGGCCTGCTCCCTGGGCTCTTGTGACCATTCCCGGCAGGATCCCCTTTCAAAAGGGCAGGGACGGCAGCTCATTGGCTGGGCCCATGTGGTGGAGTGGGTTTCAGCCAATGGGGCTGGGAAGGCAGGCCTGGGGCGGGGTGTGGTTGGGGGCCAGCAGACGGCGTCCTCTCGGGATTGGAGGTGGAGTTCAAGATGACTTGCCCCTGTCAGGAACTGCGGCACCTTCCCGGGGATCTTAAAGCGCCGGCAGGGGGCACTTGACTTTGCTCCTGGAGCGCAAGGAGTGCTTGTTACGCCCCCAGCTCTGGCCCCAGAACACCCTGGTGGGGAGTAGGGGGTTTGCCCCACAGGGATGCCCGCTTTCCCTTCTTTTCAGAGAACAGCAGCTCAGGGTGGTAGGAAAGAGAGCTGGGGCAGCCGGGGACCCAGGCACCGTTCCTTCTAGGACCCAGCTCCCCGCCCCCTCCCAATCGTTGGTGCCGCCCCAAACTTCCAGACCCCATGCAGCTGACCGGCCAGCCATTCCCAGCTGTTGGGATTGCCATTCATTGAGTCCATTTTTATCAAGTGCTTTCTATGTAACCAGCACTGCCATGGTGCTGGGGAGACAGGCAGGGGCCCTGCCCTCCCAGAGCTTAGGGAGAAGGGACTGCAGAGGATGTGAGCAAGGCAACCAGACAATGCCAGGTAGAGGTCAATGCAGTGGAGAAGCCATGGCGGATGGGGCTGGCCGAGTCCAGTGTCCAGCCAGGGGGCGGTGTGAGGCGGGTGGGCTTGCCTCAGGAGCGCCTGCAGCCCTTAGATGGTAGCTTGTGGGAGTGAGACGCAGAGATCTCTGTGTTTTAGTGGCGTCTTGCTGCATAATAACAAATTACTGGACATTTAGCAGCTTAAAACAGTAAACATTTCTCTCAGAGTCTCTGAGGTCTAGAACTGGGAGTAGCTTAGCTGGGTGGTCAGGCTGTGGATTTCTCAGGAGGTCGGTGGAGATTTGGGTGGGGCCGGAGTGAGCCCTTCCCAGATGGCCCGTTCAAGTGAAATGGCTGTTGGCTGAAGGCCTCGGTTCTTCACCTCAGGGCCTCTCCCCAGGCTGCTTGAGTGTCCTCGCCACATGGCACCTGGCTTCCCCCAGGCACGTGACCCAAGAGAGGGAAGGTGAGGAGACCAGGCCTGAAGCCACAGTGCCTTTTTGTGACTTTGGTCCACACTGTCTCTTCTGCTTTATCTTTTGTTTATTTAGAATCAAGTCACAGAGTCCAGTCTACGTTCAAGGGGAGGGAAATTAGCTTCCACCTTTGGAAGGGCAGAGAATCAAAGAATTTGGGGAATAATTTAAAAACCCACAGGAGGGGCTGCCTCAGCTGGACTCTGCCTCTGATTGGGATCTGAGCTTTGAGCCTTGAAGACCCGCACACTTTTTTCTTCATTACATTTCGGTTTGCTTGTTCAGCTGAGTTGTATTGTACAGTGAGATTCATCAAGTGGACAGACTTTGAGTGAACAGTGTACTCGTACCTGAGTATCCAGCTGTGCAACCTCTGGGTAGAACATTGCCATTGCCCCAGAGGTTCCTTTGAGCCCTTTTCCAATCAATACCTTACAGCTAATCACTCTTCTACCTGTTCATTTCCTTTCTTGAGCTTCGTATCACCAAGGCATACAGTGTGTCCAGTTCCTTTTACTAAATATCTTGTGTGATTTGGCCACATGATTGGGTGCGACATTTGCTCTTTTTCTTGCTGCGTAATATTCCGTAGTGTGGATACACCACAGTTTGTGTGCCCATTCTCTTGTTGATGGGCAGTTGGCTTCCAATTCAGGCCTGTTGGGAATACAGCTGCTCTGAATATCCTTGTACATGTCTTTGATGGACATGTGCTCACCTTTCTCTGGTGGATATACCTACATAGGCCTCTAAAGACCCATCCGTGCCTCAGATGATTCTCTCTAGCACATGGTAACCAAACTCACGAGAGCCATGCATAGTTCAGAGGGTTCAGGTGTGGTTCGTGGTGGGGAAATACAATGGCAGTGGGTCTGGAACTCACAAGCACCTGGGCAGGGCCTCCTCTCCCTGAGGAAAGCCGTGTGGAAGCCAAATCATAGCCTTAAGTTTGCTCAGCAGCATGTGTTCTCAATTGAATGATTTTGGAAGCGGATCCTGCTGGCCTGGGCAGGCTGGGAAGCTTCCCTGCTGGGTACACCTACCTGCCGAGGAGCCCTTCCCTGGGCTGTTGCTCGGTATTTCATTCCATATGCAGAAGGCAGGGGGCCTCAGCTCGTGGCCCAGTGAGCCCTCTGGACAGGTGGCCAAATTCTGCCTGGCTTCTGCGTATTCCTTTTTTTCCACCTTCAAGCTGATTGCCCACTTCTCTGGACCCATTCTCCCTCTAGGTAAGTAAATAGCATCAGACTGGATCTTCCTGGCTAGGAGACAGTCAGTCTTTTTTTTTTTTTTTTTTCCTTTTTAGAGCCACACCCTTGGCATATGGAGGTTCCCAGGCTAGGGGTCGAATCAGGGCTGCAACTGCCAGCCCACGCCACAGCCACAGCAACGCCAGATCAAGCCATGTCTGCGACCTACACCACAGCTCGCAGCAACACCGGATCCTTAACCCACTGAGCAAGGCCAGGGATTGAACCTGCGTCCTCATGGATGGTAGTGGGATTCGTTTTCCGCTGAGCCACGAAGGGAACTCCCAGGAGACATTCAGTCTTTTTGAGAGACCTCTGTAATATCTGATTTCACTGGCCAGGGGTTCATTTCTCTTTTAATCCTCTCGGTGCTGGGGCACCTCCTTCCCCCCGAGGTTGTGCCTTTTCATCAGAAGACTGTGGAAACAGTCCTGCTGTAAGGCAGTTAGGTCCAAGGGGACTTAAGGTCAGGCCCGGGGGTTTCTGGTGGTTTTGTCACCACAGGTGTGTCTTCCAGAGAAGAGCACAGAGCCTCCTTCTGACCTGCAGGGGGGTAGAGCTGTGTGCTGAAAAAAGAACAGGCATCGGTGCCATTAGACATGGCTTGCCCAGCACCACTGCTTCCCCGCACCCTGAGCCTCAGTTCCCTCATCTGTAAAATGGGACCAGCAACCCCTGACTTGTAGGTCATGCTGGGATCACATCAGAAACCCTTTTGTCCACAGTAGCCAAAGGGTCCCGGTGGCCCCCTTCCTTGTCGCCCCTCAGGCTGGTCTCCTGTCTCTGCCGTTCTGGCCATGAGGACATTGGGCTCATGTAAACTTGTCTCCCTCATGGTCTCAAATGCTGGAGCCCTGACTCGCATGTCTAGAGCCCTGTTCCTCTCTCCCTGGTGGCTCAGTCTAGGCTTGACACCTTCCAGCCTGTTTGCACGGGGCAGAGCGAGGACTAATTTCATCCCCTGTGGGATTTCATGCAGATGAGATGGTTTATCTGATTCGACCTCTGAACAGGGAAATTTTCCAGACACACCTGGGAATTGGGGGGTGGTTCTGCCCCCTGTCCTCTGGGGAAGCAGCCTTTGCACTTCCTGCTGCGGCCACGGGCCTGGGGAGGTCAGGAAGGCTCCAAGACTCCTGGTGCCGTCTCCCCACTCCTCGTCTCCTCCCTGCTCTCGGGGAGGGGGGTGGGGGGGCGGTGAGCCCAGGTGATTAATGCCGCTGTCGCCCCTGCTGCCGCCGCGTTCCCAGAGCCCAGCCGTTATCAGCCGGGCCCACCTGCTCCAGAAGAGGAGCCTCCCTCCGCGCCAGCCCGTGCTCACCTTTCTGAAGCCTTTCTTGCCAGGTGCCATAAAGACACTTCTTAAAACACATCATTGAATTCCCGTTCACCCGCCACACTTTATGGTTCTGGCGCAGCCCGCTTCCTCCAGCGCGGCTTTTGTGCCCTGGAGCCGCTGAAAACTTTGTCTGGGGTCAGGCCTCCCCATCAAAATTTACTGCAAATATCTTTTTACAGCACCTGTCTCACTGAGCTGTGAAATACTCTCAACTCTCCAAAAAAGAAAGAAAATTAAAACGTATGTTGTACATCTTTTTAAGAAAAATAAAACTCACTTGTGCTTTAAGTCTGCACCTGTCCTTCTGGCAGAGGGAGAGCGCATGTTATAAATGCGGGGGCATGTGCCTAGCTTAAGGGTCCTGCTTCTCCTCTTCCCCACCTGGGGGGCAGCCCCCCTGGCAGATGAAGCTGAGGCCGTGAGGACACTTGGTTCCAGCTGGCTTCTTCCCCATGAATCGGAGACTCGTGCAGCGTGGAGCTCCTTAGGGGCCAGCCAGGCCGCAGCCTCACACACTCACCTATGCCTTATGCGGTGCCAGGTGTTGGGAACCCGACATAAACACGACACATTCCTGGATGGCCAAGGTCGAGTAAGGAGTAAGCCTCGAGGGGTGTGCCCTGGGGGACCACAGACCAGAAGGGCAGGCTGACAGGTATCATCTCTGGTCATCTTCCTTTGCCGTCTGGGAAGCAGAGCCGTCTTTTGGTGTTTACTGGGAGAGGGCTGTGCGGGCTTGGGGTCACTCGGGCCAGGCCCTGGTACCGGCGAGGGCAGTGCAGGAGAGCTCCTCGGGCTGCATCCTGCCCGGGCTTCCTTTCGCCTGCCTGTGGCCAGGGCGGATTGCTGTGCTTCTTCTGTAAAGCAGGTGGTGTCTACTGGGCAGCTGAGCCATCTCTGGGCGTCCCAGACTAGCTCCAAGGGGCGTCTGGGATATGCTTCAGCCAGAGAGACTCGGCTCATGGGAGCCCTCTGGGGTCGGTCTGGGGCCTGGCAGGCCAGTCCCTGCAGGGTCCCAGCAGGGCCTTTTGCTCTGGCCGCAGGTCCAGCTGACTGTGAGTACCCGCCAGGGCCTTGGAGCAAGGATGTCAAGGTTGTGCGAGACAACAAATATGGGTGCCCGTGACAGTCCCCAAACTGCTCTACCTTCTTTACCCCAAGTTGGAAAAATACCGTTTGCCCTCTCAGGTTTTGTCTTGTTTTCATTCACTCTTTCTAGGCCTTCTTATTTCAGTCCCAGGGAGGAGCGAGCAGATCTGACGTGTATATTGCTCTTGACAGCTTCCTCTGTGTTTTCACGGCCACCTTCTCATTCACAGCGAGCTTGGGTGCCAGCTGAAGGCTGCCTTGCCCTGTTCTAGAGATGAGAAGATTGAGGCTGGGAGGGTGGGCGCCTTACTCACGAACATGATCTTTGGGGGTCATGATCCCAAACCTGGTGGGACCAGGGAGTGAGAGCGGAACCAGACCCACAGCAGCGGCCCGGCCCTGAGCCAGCGCGTGCCTCAGACAGGCCGGCAGAGCTGCCACGGCCTTGCTTTTGCTCTCCGGCCCAGCTGTTCTAGATTTCTCTCCATTTGCTCACACAAATGCTGTCTCATATGTCAGAGCTTCTGCACACACTATTCCCTCCGCCGAGGAGAGACCTCTTCTCTTAGCAAACTTGCCCTCGACCTTCAGGTCTCAGCTCCTTGGTTCATTGATTCATCCCACAGCTGCCCGGACACACTCACCTATGCCTTATGCGGTGCCAGGTGTTGGGAACCCGACATAAACACGACACATCCCTGGACGGCCAAGGTCGAGTAAGGAGTAAGGCACAGGTGGTCGTGGAGGCAGCTGCTCTGGGAGGGGATGGCGGTGAGGAGGGGACTGCAGCAGAAGACCAGGCAGGAGGCATGGCAGGCAGAGGCCCTCAGGCAGGGCACGGAGGCTTGGCTGTTGGGGGGACTGAAAGCTGAGGGGTAGGCGGCAGAGTGAAATACAGGGGTGGGGGTGGGGGGGGTAGTTGAGAGAGAGGCAGGCTCTCATGCAGGCCTGGGTGAGGACTTGGAGTTTGAACTGAGTGTTACACAGAAAGATGGTTTCTGACGCCTCTTCCTAAGATCTCTGGGCTCCTGGGTTAGAAATAGACCACAGGGAGTTCCTGTCGTGGTGCAGCAGAAACGAATCCGATTTGGAACCATGAGGTTGCAGGTTCGATCCCTGGCCCCGCTCAGTGGGTTAAGGATCCGGCATTGCCGTGAACTGTGGTGTAGGTTACGGACGAGGTTTGGATCTGGCGTTGCTGTGGCTGCGGTTTAGGCTGGCAGCTATAGCTCAAATTAGACCCTAGCCTGGGAACCTCCATACACTGCAGGTTCAGCCCTAAAAACCAAAAAAAAAAAAAAAAAGAGACCACAGGATGGACACGGAGTCAGCTGGGAGTGGGGGCTTCCGGAAGGGTCTAGGAGCCATCAGTGATGGAGGTGTGGCCTGGTGGGGGTAAGCAGAAGGCCTGGATTCCTTGGTGTTGTGAGGGTGAGTCTAACAGCCTGCTGATGGCAGGAAAGGGGTGGGAGAGACAGGAAAGACCCCTGCTTTGCAGTTCCAGCAAAGTCTGGGCCATTCACTGAGAAGGAGTAAGGGTGCAGGACTCAGAAGTTCAGTTTGGCACAGGGAGAATTTGGGGGTGAGAGGCTGCAGGCTTTGGGGAGCAGATGCTCAGAGGAGATGAGGGGCTGGAGGTGCAGCCTCAGGATCCTGAACATAAGGAAGGTTTTCACACACATGGAACTGGGGTGAAAACCCAGGCAGAGGGTGTAGATTAAGGGGGGGTTCCTGGGGGGAAGAGGGGTTGGGGGTGCTGAGCTTACAAGGGAGGCCACAGGACCAAGTGGCCGGTGTGGCGTCTCTGACCTTGGCCTTGATGGAAAAGTGGGGCTGGGGGTGGGGAGCCTGGGAGGAGGAAGTGTAGACAGCGGAGGAGGGTGGCAGAGGAGCAAGGGAGGGTTTCGTTTTAAAAGACACGGGGGTGTTTGGGGGCAGAAAGGACAGTCTGGTGACAGGGGAGCCGCAGGAGTGAGTCCCTGGGAAGGCAGGCCGGGTGGTCTCGGTTGGGAGGAAGGACCTTCGTGCCTAGTGACCTGAGGGAGGGAGGACGAGGTGTGGGCGGGAATGTGTCAGTGGTTCCTGGCTCGGTGGGAAGAGGAGGCGGGGTCTGATGGCTGGATGGCTGGAAGGACGAATGGAGGAGGCTGCGGAGGGGGGCACCCATTTCCAAAGCAGCAGCTGGAGTGGCCACCTGGGGGAGGTAAGGATTTAGGGGGAGCCTCTGCCTGGTTGGTGGGATTTTTCTCCAGCAATTTGCAGCTCCTGGGGCAGACCAGAGAATTGGGGTACCCCCTCCAGGAAGCTATTCTGGCCTCCCCTCTGCTCTGTTAGGCCTGGGACCCCACCCTGCCTCCCAGGCTTGGTGCATGGTGGATGCTTAATAGATGTTTGTTAACTGACTGATCTGTATTCATCCTGCCAGGGAGAGGCAGGGCCTGGATGGAGCCCTGCCTGTTCTTTGCTTGGTGGTACTGCCTGCAGTGTGCTCTGCATGGTGCCTCCCTAAGACTGTTTTGCTTCTCCTTTAACAAGTGGGAGCTTTCTGTTACCTTCATGTTACAGGAGAAGACAAGCAAGGCTTGGAGAAGCACTTCGGTCCCTTCAAGTACCCACACCCTCCCCCCCATCCGCTCACCCCCAACGCACAAAGAAAGGAGCATTTATTTAAGTAGGAGACCTTGGCCTGTTTCTCAGATCATGGGGCACACAGACCCTTGAGAAGGGGGCAGGGAAGTGGGAAATGTGAACATCCAGGGACAGAGGGGACTGTCCATGCTCAGACGATGCCATCCTCAGAGGATACCCTTGGCCTCTAAGAGAGTGAGAACGGCATTGCTGCAGGGGCGGGGACAGGATTCTTTTTTTTTTTTTTTGTCTTTTGAGGGCCACCCCTGCAGCATATAGAGGTTCCCAGGCTAGGGGTGTAATCGGAGCTACAGCCGCTGGCCTACACCACAGCCATAGCAACGCCAGATCTGAACCTCATCTGCAACCTACACTCTGGCAACGCCAGATCCTTAACCCACTGAATGAAGCCAGGGATCGAACCTGCAACCTCATGGTTCCTAGTCAGATTCGTTACCACTGCACCACAATGGGGAACCCCAGGATTCTTAATCTATATCTGGTTGGAGCATATTTAATCTGATTCGGGTGCCCCTGGGCCCAGGTCAGTCCTTAATGGGCCTTGGCGGCTCTGCATTCGGCCCTGCACCTCTCAGCATCATTCTCCCTGTGCTTGCTGCTGCCTCCCACCCCCTGGATTTCACCCACCCAGGGCCTGGAACATGCCATTTCTCCGTCATGGCTGTCCCCACCCCTCTCCCCAGGCTCAGCTAAGCCCCCAGGAGGAGGTTCTGGTTACCTCCTATCCCAACCCCCCCATCGTCCTTTCCTTCGTACTTCTTGGAATTGCTTACTTGGTTGTGTGGAGCCTGATCAGCCTCCGTCTCTCCTGCTGGATTCTAACTTCATGAGGGCGGGACCATGTCTGCTGGGGTTGTAGCCTAGCACTGCCTGCAGAACCTGTGCATGGTAGGTGTTTGTGGAAGCAGGTAGGAAGGGTGCCAGAGACTGTGGCTCTGTCTTGAGCTGGAGTTGAAGCAGGTTGGGGTGTAACCAGCCTTTGATAGTAATTCACCAGTGTTGAGCCAAACTGTGACCTGGGCCCTTCTGGGCTCCTCAGGCGTCCTTGAGCAACAGAAGGTTGGATGAGCTGACCTTGACAGGGCAAAGGCACGAGTGGGGGACCCACCTGTCTGTTGAACACCTGCCCCTTCCCCCAGAAGCCTCCAGCAGGCAAACCCTACCTTTCCCACCGCCCCCTCTAATTGCCCTCCCCCATCTGCACTTTTTCTGACGTGTTTTGAGTTCCTTGACCCCCCTCCCAGTGGTTGGTGGGGGCTGCTCCATTCTGGCAGTGGAGGTCGAGGGACCAGGGCTGGGCTGAGAGCCTGGCTGCGCAGGTTGTCTCAGGCCAGCAGGGGGAGCTCACGAGCCACAAGCTGCTCAGGCCTCTGGGCTGTTGGGGGGGGCCACCCCCCACAGATGGGGGCGCCTGGCTTCCCGCTCACCAGCTTCATGACTCCTGATAGCTTCCTAACCTCCCTGAGCTCCTTTCCTCCTCTGTGAAAGGGGACCATTGCGGCCACTGCCTTGATTCATGTTAGGGGAGGCCCCAGCTGGGCATCCGTCTGTGGGGAGCCCTCTGCCAGGGCTGGGGGGTGTCGCAAGTGGGCACCAGATCTCTTTGTTCTTTGCTCTTTGAGGAGAGCAGTTGTCCTGGTTTGCTGTGTCCCGCTGCCAACAAATAATGACAATGACGATGTAACTGGTTCAGTGCCGTCAAACTGCCTTAACATGTATGAGCAAGCTTGAAATTATTCTGCAAGGGCCATCTTAGTCCCCATTCTGTAAGTGAAGATATTAGGGACCCAGAGGGGTGGACACAACTGGAAAGTGGCAGAGTTGGATTCTGAGCTCAGGTCTATGGTGCCCGAGATGCCCTTCTCCTCCATGGGCCTCAGTTTCCCCTCCTAACAAAGAGGCCACGGCAGCATCTTCTTTTTTTTTTTTTTTTGAATCTTTTTAGGGCAGCACCCACGGCATATGGAGGCTCCCAGGCTAGGGGTCGAGTCAGAGCTACAGCTGCTGGCCTACATGACAGCCACAGCAACGCGGGATCTGAGCCATGTCTGTGACCTACACCACAGCTCACAGCAACGCCAGATCCTTAACTGGCTGAGCCAGGCCAGGGATCGAACCTGCGTCTTCATGGATGCTAGTCCGATTTGTTTCCGCTGAGCCACGACGGGAACTTCAGGGAGGGATCTTCTAGCCCCTCTGCCCGCACCTCCTCCGCGTGTGTCTGTGGGAAGGATGGCCATGCAGAGCTAGTTTGCATCCTTGGGGGAGGGGGAGCATCCCCTGGAGGGCAGGAGACCTGTGGGTGGCGGGGAAGCCCCCTGGGCTGCTCCCTCCCTGCCCCCCTGACTTTCCTTTTCTCCCCGCCCCCCTGCAGCCTTTCTGAAGGGCCTGAGTGACAAGCAGCGGGAGGAACATTACTTCTGCCGGGACTTCATCAGGCTAAAGAAGATCCCGACTTGGAAGGAGACGGCGAAAGGTAGGCTCTGCACTGGTGGGGGTCCCAGCTGGCCGGCTGGGGGGTGGCCCCTTCAGACCCTTGTCTTGGGAGAATCATACAGACAAGGCCCAGAAGAGTGGCAGCGTTTATGAGTGCTTGGCTGTGTGCGGGGCACTTTGCAGTGTCACTTCACTTAAAGATTAACACAGCCTGAGGCAGGCAGGGCTTTCATCCCCATTATATGGTTGGGAAACTAAGCCCAGACCCAGCTTGATCCCTTGGAGCTGGGATTTGCTGCTGTGATGCAGCGGCTTGCAGCGTGGCGTCCTGGTGAGCGCCTGGACCCTGCAAATCACCGGCCTGCTAACCTTCCCAGGGCTCAGTCACCCCAAGTGTAAACTGGGGGTGATGGTAACACTGTGCCTGTGGGTAGCGTTGTTGTGGGGGTTCAAGGAGACGGGCGTGGGCTGCACACAGTAGATGCTCACTGGCGCGGGCTCTCATCACTGCATCACCAGTCCCCGCCTGGCGGCTGCTCTGGAAGTAAAAGGCAGTTTGGGGGGACACACCCGGCCTGTGGCCCCTAGTGGGTCTCTCTGCAGTGGGGGCCTCTGCTTGTTCCAGGGATAACGGCGAAGGTGGAGGAGCCCAAGTATAAGAAGGACAAGCAGCTCAACGAGAAGATCTCCCTGTTCCGAGGCGACATCACCAAACTGGAGGTGGACGCCATCGTCAACGCCGGTGAGTGGGGGCTTCTGGCTGGCCACGTCGTCACCGTGCCAGGCGTGGGCGATGCCACCTGGCTCCAGTGAGGCTCAGGCGGCTGGCCGAGGGTGGCCTGCTGGCGCCGTGGGAGCTCAGTGTGTTGGCCACGTGGACTCCTCTCCCTTTGAAACCGTGACCCGCTGTGTTGAGGGCACCTTGGCCAAGCTGCCTTGAAGCTCTGAGGCCCATTATCGGCTGGGAGGGGAGAGAGCTCAGTTGGAGTTGCGCCGGGCTGTACTGCCAGGAAGGCAGAGGCCAGAATGGGGTGGTCTGACCTTGGGGGCTGCAGGTGCTCTGGTCGCTGCTTTCCTTCCTCAGCCTCCGGCCCACCCTGCCCGCCTTGGGACTGGGGAAGGCGAGGCAGCGTGTCAGGGAGCGTGTCTGGGGAAGGGTGGGGGGCGAGGCCCCTGCACCCATGCTCAGCTTCCTGTGGGTGGCAGCGGCTCTTGCTGGCTTGGCAGTTTATTGTGATGCCTCGCGGAGCCTGCTGTTTTTTTCCCCCTCTCTGGGGGGAGGGAGGAAGGTGGCTGCTCTCCTCCCTGGCGGTGATTGTCTGGCCAAGATCAGGCGTGCGGGGTCAAGGGGCAGTCCAGTCCACCAGGTGCACAGGTGGTTCATGGAGCAAGGGCAAGTGGGGGCCGGATTCTGCCCACTGTGGCTGCCAAGCATCACGGAGAAGAGCCTCCTTCTTGGAGAATGGCTTGCAGACCTGGGAAGACCCTCTTATCTTGGGCTTTGACTCACGGGCAAAGCCCACTAGGCCGGCCTCTCCCCAACTGTGCAGTCTCAGGCCCCCGCAGGAGCATCTCGAATCGCCTGTCTCACCCTTGGACTTAGAGCCATTGTCTGATCCCAGTGTCGGCCAGGGTGCGGCGCGGGCGAGTGATTCAGTCTTGGGTGCTCAGCTGTTCTTGCGAAGGGATTGGGCTCGAGAGACCTGGAGAGAGGTGGCCACTCTGGGCCTGCTGGTCTGTGACCTGGTTTGCACTTCTGGAGTGACATTGCTCTGTGTCTCCCCACTGATGGTTGCAGAACTGTGCGGCCACATGGGCGTCCCTTCCCCCTCCATTGCCTGTTTCAGGGCACAGGCGACTCTTCACGGGAAGGCAGCAGTTCTGACTCAGAGCAGGGGGAGGTGGGATCACCTTAGGGTCTCTCCTGGAGCTTCTCCTGATGTGTTTCTCTTGGGCCACTAGGATGTGGGTGGCAGTGAGGTCAAGCTAGGTTGGCAGATGTCCTAGTGGCCCAGGATAGAGGGGTCTTCTTGCTGCCTGCACCCCAGAGGGGCTGGCCTGAGCTGGAAGGACCAAGCCTCGGGGCCCTGGCTGAAGGGACAGTGCCACAAGCCTGTGAGGCTGTCCTACCCAGTGTCCCTGGCCCTGTCAGTCACTGGCAAGGGTGTGGGAGGCCCTGCTGGTACTTTTCTTGCTGAGCTTCAAAGTGGCCAGAGGGAAAAGTGGGACATCTTAGCAGTTCCTTCCCAGCCAGGTAGGTGGTTGGCGGCCAGGAGGGAGGGTGTGGGGACCGAGGCAGGGTGTCGGCGAGATGCAGATGGAACGGGGTGGGGGCTCTGGAAGCTGCTCATGGGGCTGTGGGCATGATTAATGGCTCTTCGTAAGTGCCCTTGTGCCTGGCCCGACTCCGAGTACAGCGGCTCTGTCAGCCTCTCATGCTCTCAGTAAAGCACTTCCTGGCTGCGTTTGATCTGCTGGGACTGGGGGGTGGTAGTGTTCGCTGCGTCTCTCTGGGGGCTCCCCTTCTGCATGTACTTGCCTGGGCTTCTGTTTTCCTCCTTGCACGATGGAGATGGTGAAAAGCCACCCACTGGGTAGTTGGAGATATTAGGAGCTGATGCTCGTGAACTGTGATGCTTACACAGTGCCTGGCATCTGCCCTCAGCACCTGCCGCTGTTACCGGTGCTGGAATTGATGCCACCGTCATCACTCTGGATATTGACCTTGGCCCAGGGATGCCAAGGAATGCTGGGCACCTCCCACAAATGAGCAGCTTGCACCTTGCTGTGCCTGCCTCAGTTTACCCAATACCCCTTGGTGTGTTTTCCTGGAATCTCCTTTCTAGAAAGAGTCCTAACAGGGAGGACCCAGAACCCAGTTGGAGCCCCAGAGGATGGCCGAAGTGGCCCTGGATGTGGGCCTCCCACCCAGAGCTTGCATCCTCTCTAGACCCTTCCCCCAGGAGTGCATGGCCTCCCTCAGGGTTTGGGTGGCCTTGGCACTGATCAGACGTCCATGGTCTGTGATAGCTTTGGTACGTCCAGCCTCCTCCCTGCCCGGCAGGGGCGAGGGCCGGGGGCGGGGCGGGGGAGGGGGAAATCCCGCTGCCTCCCACCAGGGGGCAGCAGAGATCGTGGTTCCCAAGCCCAGCAGGGCCCGTAAATCAGCCTGTTTATTAGCAGAATAAAAGTCGTGGCATCACAGGGCTTTTCAGGGCTGCATAAATCTGGTTTGTGCCTCATGAAACCCATATGTGCTTAATTCATATGTAAAGTTTCAAGCGGGAAGAGAATACGTGTCCATTAAATTCTATTTGACTTGATTATAATCATTAGCCGTGAATAATTGCTTCTCTGCGCCGACCACGGAGCCACCACCACAGGCAAAAGGAGTGAGCAATTATCTCGGGGTGGGAATTTTTAAAATTTTATTTCTGAAGCCAAGGGCAGTGTTGGCCCCACAGGGGTTGGTGGCCCAAGGAGAGCGGTGTGGGTTGGACAGGGCTGGGGGCTTTGAGGTCCAGGGCTGTGGAGCTTCTGGATTTTCTCGGGGCGAGGGGTATCTTTTTGTCCCTGAGGCCAGCTGGAGGGTGGTAGGGATGATTCCATCCCCGCCTGGGCCTCGCTCCAGCGGCAGGGACTGTGGAGGCGGAGGCCTGAGGGGGAAGGGAAGGGCCTGTGAGAGAAAGGGGTCCACCTCCTCAGAATCCCCTCCATCCTGAAGCGCCTGAGCCTGGGGGGTCTCCAGCCCTGTGGGTGCTCTTCCTGTCCCCAGAGGGCCCTGGGGATCCTTAGAGAGGACAGGGACCGGATGGCCTCCCTGCCTGCCTTCCTCACTCCTCCCCCACCCACAGAGTGACTTTGGAAAGTCAGACTCTGTTTCCCAACTGTTCCCCTGGCATTTGAAGTCCAGGACTGGTTTTTACCCCAAGCTGTTGGCATTTGAGATGTGACTGGCGCGTACGAGGCATGCCTGTGCCTGTGATGGTGGACATGTGTAGGGTGATGGGCATTAGGTGGTATGTGGAGGTGAGAGGAGAAGGGTATAGGCCTGGCTGGTAGCAGGGCTTGAGGTCACAGGGGACAGGAACAACCCCCCCCCACCACCTCCCAGGTGTCGGGCAGGCCTCCCTGGGCCCTCCTCGGTCTTGCCCCAGTGGCTGCTGGCCGAGGCCACTTGCTCGGGCAGAGCCTGGAGAGGCTCAGGCTCCCGCCATCTGTGCCAGCCACGGCTCCTGCCCACGAGGGTACAGTGCATCCATCTTAATTAAATTGGGCTGCCATGCTGGCAAAATAAGCCAGGGAGCCCCTGCAGGCCCCCATTCTGGAGCAGGAGAATCTCAGGAGCAGTGCCTGCCTGTTCACCTTGGCCCCTGGTCCCCAGGATGTGCCGGGGAGAACCATGCCTGGCATCTCTTCCAGAGAAAGCTCAGGTCTTGGGGGCTCTACCCAGGGGGCTCGTCAACTCCTGGAGTGTTTGTCTTCTCTTTGCCACCGGGTGGAGGGAAGCAGCCCGGGTGAGGCAGCGTGACCTTGACTGGGTCCTTTCCGTGTCCTTGAGCTTCCCAGTTTCCCAGGCCTATGCCTGTGGGCCCCTAGTTCCTGACAGACAGCTGAGTCCCAAGCAGGAAATGTCCCGGTACAAAGAAAGACCCCCCTTCTCAGCCACTTCAGGGTCCGCCTGCCACCTTTGGCCTTCAGGGCACAATGGGGCAGAGCATGGAGGAGTGTGACGCTTTGTGCAAAGACAGGCAGACTCTTTCACTGTAAAGCTGTCCCAGGCCAGCGAGTCAGGGCCCTGGGCACAGAGGCCAGGAGCTGGGTTGGGATCCCAGCCTTCCCTCTGGCTGTGCTGTGGCCTCAGCCAGGCCTCTGCAAGCCTCTGCTTTCCTGTCTGAAAAATGGAGCATCGTTGCCCACCCCCAGCCCCCAGCCCCCAGCCCCGGGGGGGGTGAGGACGATGGGAGTTCAGGTCCGTTGGGTGCTGGGTCAGGGCCTGGCTCCTGAGGAGCCCCCAGCAAATTAGTATTGGAAAGTCAGCATGAGAGCCACTAAGTGGAATATAATGTGACAAAGCACTGGAAGCAGGTCTGAACAAAGCGCCACGCGGCGCCTCAGGGACCAATTAATTCTGCAAGGAGGTGGCGGAGGCGAGACAGGTCGGGGGAGCCTTTGAGGGGCCCAGGCGAGCAGGCCAGGCCATCAGAATGGGTGGGAAAAGCCACGTTTCACAGCGACACGCCGGCCTCACTGGGAGTTTTTTTAAGCTGCTGATTTATTTAAAATAAGGCATGAAGTGGCGCTCTGTCTCCTTAAGTCTTGGGGCTTTGATTTCTGAAAATCTGCCAGCTGCTTTGCTCCCCCTCCTCCCCGCAGCCCTCGGAAGCCCTTTGCTGCCTCCTTCCGCTGCCTGGGGGGGCCCAGAGGAGGCTGGCCCCTGGCTGTCCCTGGGCCACAGCTCCGAGTGGGTGATTTAGAGACCGCCTCCATGGACTCGCAAGCGGGGGTGGGGGTGGGGCGGAGAGGGACACCGACTGCCTTGTGGGAAGTGATCTGACGCTAAACTGTCGTCGTAAATCGCTTTATCTGTCACTTCAGATTTAAATGTGTTTGCTGAGGCTTGCTGGCCAGGCCTCCTCAGCCCTCTCCTCCTGCAGCAACCTCTCTGCAGTGGGCAGGGAGCGGGGCCGGGAATCTGTGAGCCGGGGACAACTCACTGGCCCCTGTGCCCTGGGGAGCAGGGTGAGACCCTCTCCCTGCTGACCACTTGGCCACCCCTGCAAGGCAGGCAGGACTGCCATCCCCATTTCCAGTGATGAGACTGGAGGTTCAGAGAAAGTGGCAGCATGCCCCAGCTTGGCCAGTGGCTGAGTCGGAATTCAAACTCAAGCGTGGCCTTTTGCTCGTTCAGCAAACGTAGCTGGCAGCCCTGTTGCACACCAAGCGTCAGGGTAGGTCCTGGGCTACGAAAGACTCAATCTCAAGTCCCAGATGCAGAGTGAAACCTGTGGATGGAGAGGGACCGCAGCACATGGGAGGGCTGGGAGTCACACCTGTGGGCAGTCTGGGAGGCTGCCTGGAGGAGGCGGTGCTTGAGCTACAAAGTGGGGAGCTGAGTGAGAAGCTGGACAAGGGCATTCTAGGGGAGAGGGGGAGAGCACTCGCAGGGAGGGGTGAGGTGGTGGGACTGTGAGGGGCTTGGAATGAGCCAGGATGGGTCCTGAGCTGAGGGTCTCCCTCTAGGCCTAGGTGGTATTCACACCCCATGCTACCTCTCCTGGCCTCCTGGAGTTGTTATATCAGCCCCACAGTGTCAATGAGAAACTGAGGTTCAGAGACTTGAAGCAACTTGCCTCAGGCCACACAGCTAAACAGAAGTGGCACACAAAGAGGGGGAGGTTTGCCAGACATCAGAGCCTCCAGGAGATCCCCCCTCTTATTTTTAGGGCCACACTTGTGCCATACAGAGGTTCCCAGGTTAGGGGTCGAATTAGAGCTGTAGCTGCTGACCTACACCACAGCCACAGCAACTCCAGATCCCAGCCGCAACTGCTGCTGACCTACACCACAGCTCACGGCAATGCCGGATCCTCAACCCACTGAGCGAGGCCAGGGATCGAACCTGCGTCCTCATGGATACTAGTTGGATTCGTTTCCACTGAGCCACACCCCCTCCCTTTTAAAAGAGTAGGTGGGAATACTTTCTCTTTGTTCCCTTTTATGGTTTAAAATTTGGGGGTCCCCAGAGTGGGTTTGTTGTCACCTGTTCTCACTGCAGGGAAACAGAAGTGGGGTGGGGGTTGGGCATGGTGGTGGTCAGTGCAGAAAAGATGGCTCCAGGTTCCTGGACCCCATGACACCTCTGGGGGGCGCTTCAGCTCCTGTGGCTGCTCAGTGGTCCTGTGCCCCAGTCCCTGCCCCCAGTGCCCTACATGGAGCCCTGCTTCTGGACTGGGGGCAGCATGATATGGCACGTGCCCTCCGGGCCAGGGCTGCCCCCACACTGAACATTTAGCCCCATTTCCGAGGCACGTACGGGACCCCGGTGCTGGGTAAAAGGCCAAGCCAGGCATCAAACCCCCATCTTTGAACTTGGGGTTTGAGAGGGACATCATCAGAGTTGCTTTTTCAGAGGCTCCCCCTGGGTCTAGCCTGGGGGTGGGGGCAGAGTGGATTAGGAGGCCAAAAGGACGGCCTGGGTCCAGGTGACCCCCTCCCCCCACTGGAAAGCCCCGGACCCCAGAGCCAGTGCCAAGGCCTCATTTCCAGCACTACAGGAGGAAGGCGGCTCATTTCCACAAGGTCGAGAGCGGTTACATAAATTCATAAATGATGGAGCCCTCCTGAATTATTGAGATTCCCTCGAGGGCTTTCAGAGCCCGGTCCAGTGAGCCGAGCTCTGGCCAATGGGCGGGACTCGAGCGTCCTGGAAGGTCCTTCCACCCACAAGGTCTTCTGCCAAGTCTCCCTTTATTAACCAGATCCTTCCTGCCCTTCCATATTAACGTGACGGTGGGCCAGGGACCCACGACCCTTTGTCCTGAAACTCAGTGCCATGTTTGTTGAATGAGTGAGTGATCGGATGCCCTTGAGAGTTGGCCAGACAGTGGGAGGGACTGGATAAAGCAGTGATTTCCCTCGGGGTCCCCTCCTGGCACCCCAGCCCAGACCCCACGCAGCCCCTCTTGGTTGCAAGGGACTATAACATCGTGCAGAAGAGACCCTGGAAGACTGTGGTGCAGGAGGGCCGCTTGTGAGGTTCCTGGCTCGATATGAGGCTCGGTGACCCATGACTGCCCCCAAGGTGTTTGCCGTCATGGAGGGGAGACAGGGGAGCAGCGGAAGCCCAGGGAGGAACGGTGATCTGCTCAGGTTCCCACAGCAGGGAAGTGACAAAGCAGGCCTTCCTGACTCCCAGCACTGGGCTTTTTTTCTCCCCCTCACAGCAAACACGTGATCAGGAAGCGCCGGACGGGCTCTGATGCCCCCTGCCTCCTGCTGAGGGGCCCCGAGCACCCTCCGTCCGGCTCCTGCCGTCCTTGAGGCTGTCTGGCCGCAGCGCCCGCACCTGTGCACTGGCCTGTGTCCCTGACGTGTTCTCCACCCCGAGCACTGAGCTGAGGAGGCCGGAGCTTGTGGGAATGTGTGTGTTTTGAAATTAATGGGGACCATGAAATTGGCCAAGCATGAAAAGGGCTGGATCTGCAGCCCTTGGCTCTCTCTCCCAGAATGAGCGGCCAGCGCCTTGGCAAAGGGCTGCGCAGCCGGCTTCAGGCCTCCCCGGGAGGCTCTGGCTTGCCTGCCATTTATGCCCGGGTACCTTGTGTCCCTAGATGAGGGGTCTGGTGTGGCACGTGAAAGCCACGGATGCCCCCAGGTGCTGGGGTCCCCTTCCCTTCCTCTCAAATTGCGGCCCTGCGCAGACAGCGCTATGTGTGGAGATGCATCTGCTCCCCTCAGACCCCATTTCCTCATTCCCCCCCTCTCTAGACAGCCTGCCTGCTCTGGGCGCCCCGTCACAGGTCACTGCGGTTGGGAGCTGGTGTCCTGGGTGTGCGTCCCAGCTCCGCTGTGTGACCTCAGGCCAGCGCCTTCACCCTTCTGAGCCTCGGTTTTCTCGTCTGTAAAATGAGGATAAGAGCACACTAGGACCCACATCCTGGTCGTTGTGCGTTTCTAAGGAGACAGTTCGTGGGGAACACTCAGCGGGGTGACCGCCCTTGGTATAGAGGGAACCCAAGAAGTGCCAGCTCTGGGACCCGCTGCTACTGCTGCTTCTCTGGGAGGGCTGGACCTGTGGAACCAGGCCTGCTGAACACCTAGCTCTCGGTTGGGCCGGGGGGTCGGGATGCTGAGCCACCTCCTTCCTGTCCTCCCCGTGCCGAGCTGAGCGCTTGTGGGGCCCAGGGAGGCTGGGAGAAGGCCCTTCTTGACTGCCAGCCTTGTGGATTTGGGCTCCCCTGACCATGGCCACACAGGGCAGGTGGGCTAGCCTCCCCCGCCTCTGCGGCAGGGCTGTCAGCGTCTGCTCTGCCTTCTGTCAGGAATGGTGTATGTGTCGCATGGGAACAGCCTGGCGTTAAGCTAGGACAGGGCTGTTCCCCTTCCCAGGGGCACTGGGGAATGTTGACTGCAGCTCTCTGTCAGAGCTTGGTGGCCCTGGGCATGGCTGAGCCCGAGCTGGCAGAGCCGAAGCCACCTGCAGCCTCCAGCCCTCCCCTTCTCTCCTTTCCTTGGGGTTTTCATGCATTTCAGAAGCTCATCTTTTGGGCTTATTTATTTATTTTGCAAATCGTGCTGGTGCTTCCTCAGGCCCTGCGGCAGGTACAGGTATTCCACGTGGCTGCGGTGGCCCCATCCCAGGGTCCCTCTGCCTGCGATCTCGACTGATCACTTACGGACAGGATGCAGCTGTCCTGGGTGGAGGGCGGGGGTGGCCAGGCCTGGGCTGTAGGGTCCCCACGGGTGCAGTACGGGCCGGCCTCGGAGGCTGCTCACAAAAAAGACTGCGGAAAAATCCAATTCCACTGACTGCTTCTCTGGACCTCAGTTTCCACGTGTACCCATGGGAGGATTAAAGGGAAAATGAGTTCGTGCGTGTAGGGCCTGCGCACTGGCAGGGCTCAGGAGATGATAACGTCTCTTCTCATAAGTGAGTATCTCAGTGTCCCACCTACTAGATGGGAACCCCTGGAGGGCAGAAGCAGGTCCATCGACCCAGAGCTTCCATCCCTGGCACATGGCCATGCCCATCTGTGGAGGGGGCCACCAGAGAATGTCTGCACATGGCTGCCCAGCAGGGACACGAAAGGACGGGAACTCACAATTCATTACGGCCAAGGACCACTGGATGGAAGCAGGCTGCCCAGGGAGCATAACGCTGCCAGGAGTCCTGCTGCCCACCCCCTGGGGCAGGGGAGGGATCGCAGCTGTTTTTGTCCATGTAGGAGTCAGAAGCCTGAGAAGACCTGGGAGCCAGGAGCTTGGGCTGCAGCCCCGGGGAAGGACAGGTACTGGGAGGTGGAGCTGGGTGTGACAGTGGGCCTGGGGGGCTGTGAGCTCAGGAGGCACTGAGAGGGTGACCACGCATGGTGGATGTGCCCAGCTGGCACCACCCGTTTTGGTTCATTCAAACTCCATCAGTTGCAGAAAATTGACAGAACACTGTATACCATCTATAATGGAAAAAAGTAAAAAATCATAAAAAAAATAAAAATAAAAACTCATCAGCGGTGCCCTGCTCCCAACGGCAACAAGTGGTCCTTGGAGAGAAGTACCCACCTCTCCTCCTCGCCTTCGCTGCTCCCCCCCACTTCGGACATTGTAATTGCCTTAAAAATAGGAGCTTAGCTGCAGCGGCTGCGTAGCATGTGGGAAGAGAGAGGCCCGGCTGTCAGCCATCCCCCTGCCAGCAGGGCTCGCGTCTGTTTTATTATTGCCGCCTGGCTGTATTTCACGTAGGTTTAAACATCATCAAACGCCACATCCCTTTTGAAAAGCAGGAGCTACCTTGCTGAGGATGTTGAGAAGAAACAGGAACATTAAAATCTAGGAAGCAAATGGCCCAGAATTGACGTTTGCGACGGGAGCTTTACAGCTCTGTCAAAGGAGCTGAGGCCTGCCTGGCAGCTGGTGGGGAACTTTCTGGTGAGGCTCATGGGTCATGCAAAGGTGGGGCAGGTTGCAGCCGAAGCCTTGGCATTTGGCAGGGAGGGGACCAGGGTGCCAGAGGCAGGGCCAGGGGATGATGGAATTCTGTGGGTCACCTGACCACCTCTTGTACTTTCTTGGCCTTGACCTTGACTCTGCCTCCTTTCCCTCCTAACAAGGCAGGTGGGAGCCCCCTCTGGTGGTTAGAGCAGGGCTCTGGGGCTGGCGGGGGCTGAGCAGGCAGGACAGGGCTGCCATGGCCACTTACAAGCTCTTGGGATCTCGACCAAGATACAAGTCTTCTCTGAGCCGTGGTTTCCTTGTCTGTAAACCGGGAAGAATGCTGTCCCCTCCGAAGGTGGCTGGGAGGATGGAGATGCATGCAAATGCCTGACAATCCTTGGAACTCAAGAAACAGTGACTGCTATCTCCGAGCAAGTGGGTGTTTGAGCTGGAATTGATTTTTAAAAAGTGTTTAACTTGTTTCCACTGGAAAATAGGAATAATAAAACTGGGGAACCACGGAAACAGGACTAAAGAGAAACAAATGGCAAAGGAGAATGCTGACCTGGGCATCAAATAAGAATGTGCCCCAAGCCCTTGGCGACACCTGGAGCCCTTCGGCCTGGTTGCTCCTGGCACCAGCTTTCCAACCTGCCAGCCTCTTACCTCATTCCTGGTTCTGCTCAGCTCGGACACCAGCCTCACAGGCTGCTGGTATCTGGTCTGCATGGTTCGTGCTTGGTCTTGTATGTCATGCTCTTGGTGGCTGGTTGGGGTAGGTTGGTTCCTGGCACTTACCTGGCCCTGCCCAGAAGACACCTTAAGACTAGGCCAGGGAGTTCCGTCATGGCGCAGTGGAAACAAATCTGACAAGGAACCATGAGGTTGCAGGTTCGATCCCTGGCCTTGCTCAGTGGGTTAAGGATCTGGTGTTGTCGTGAGCTGTGGTGTAGGTCGCAGACGCAGCTCGGATTCCACGGTGTAGGCTGGCAGCTGTGGTGTAGGCTGGCTCCTGTAGCTCCGGTTAGACCCCTAGCCTGGGAACCTCCATATGCCGAGGGTGCGGCCCTAAAAAGCAAAAAAAAAAAAAGAGAGAGAGAGACACTAGGCCAGACAAGTCTACTAATACTGAATATGAGCTTCCTGGCAGCCATAGCAAAATGGGAAATAGGATTTTAGGTTCTATAACTGTAAACTTAGAAGTCCATTTATACTTTAGCTTAATGTCTTTTTTCTCTTTTACTCTCTCCCTTTTTTCTCCATTCTCTCCCTCTATCACTCTTACCAACCATCATTTCCCCCATAGAGGCTTCATACCTTGCTCGAGAGCCCTGCGGTCTCACTCTCTAAGTGCACCTCCCCTCAGGCGGCTTTGCTCCTGATTTGGGAGGCCCCTCTGCCCTCTCGTTTGTCACTATCCATTCCCATGGAGGCAGCAGCTAGCCTCTGGACCTCTTGCCTCCCTTAGGCCTACTGGGTCTGCGCTGTGACTTCTCTCAGATGAGCCAGTGACTAATAAGTGTTGCCCCCGGGGGACCAGCAAAATCTTTCCCTCCTTAATATCAGAGTTTAAAAATGTGTCACCATCGATTTGAAGAAAAGACTTGTTCCTGCTGAGAAAAGCGGCCTGGAGATTCGTCTCGCCTTAGGAATCACACAGGCAGCTGCATAAATTCCGGAGCCACAGAGCGGTCTCCATGCAAATGCTGCCTCTCAGCCCCGCAGCGAGCCTGGAGAGCCCTCGGAGCTCCCGTGCGCGCTGGCACCCCGCTCCCATCTTCGTGTTCCCGCAGACGCTGGGGGCCCCTTCTCGGTGGGTGGGGGGGGGGCTTGATGAGAAGATCTTCAGGGCTCTGTGCTTCCTCGCGGTTAAGCCGAAGGCTGAGCCTGTGGCTAACTCCATACCCTGATGTGCTCTCATCCTGGAGGAGGAAGAGGATGAGTGACTTCTGAGAGGGGGAATCAGGGGGCCCCAATCTCCTTCTGTCATGCGGAGGTCATTGCGGTCACCTTTGTGGCAGTGTTGTTTGTCCTCTGGGGGTGCTCACCCAAGCATGGTGCAGAGCAGTGGGGGGACCTTGGCTGGCCTGCAGTCCACAGTCTGGCTCTTCTGCCAGGAGCTTAGCGGCAGTTGCGGGGCGGGGGCACAAGGTGCCTGGAATCCATTGCAGCCTGGCACAGGGCATTCAGGGAGAAGGTAAGTGGGCGCTTTGCAGCCCCCTTGGCTGCTGTGGCCCCCTCGGAACACAGGCTGAGCAGCTGTTTTCCACCTGATGTGGGGAAGTCTGTGGATGGCCCTGTGCCTGCCACCCCCAGCTACGGAAAGGACCCCACCCCCGCCCCAGGGCTCTGGGCAGCCATTACTCCGGGAGAGGAAGGGCTTTTGTTTTTCCCGGCTCCCAATGTCATTGCCTCTCTAGACTTTGGAGATCGGTTTTATGGCCTGTGTTGTTTGTCTGCTGAAATATGGAAAACGCCGGAGGGAGATGAACCGCAGGCAGGGTTGCTTCTGACCCTGAAAGGTCAGGTGGCTGAGGGTAAGGGGGCAGGGCTTACCTGTCTCCCACACCTGGGTCACTCGGTAGGGACCGTCATAGCTCAAAGGGGGACAGGTGTGTGCCAGACAGGGCCCTGGCTTTCCGATGGGAGGGGCAGCCTGCGGCTCTGGGACCTGCCTATTTTGTCAGCTGGTTCCCATTGGACTGGCCTGGGATGGTGAAAGTCATCTCTTCCTTCTAGATGCCCAGCGGTACCAGCTGGCTCCCCTCGGGTACCATCCAGGGCACCCCGCCAGCCACTGGCAGTGTAGACTTCTCAGTGGAGTGAAAAAATCAGCCCTCTGGGTTTTGCCAGCTGAGATACAGGCCTCGCGGGGGCTCCCGTCTGCAGAAGGTGCATCATCTTCCAGCAGGGCTGGCCCGCCGGGAGCTGGGCAGGGCGTAGAGATGCAGCGGGAGCCTCAGAAGCCCCCAAATCCTCCTCTCTTTCCTGGGCCTGAGGAGCCCTAAGGGAGGCCCTGAGGCTCTGCCCCAGGAGGCTGCTTTTCTACTCCTCTCTTGATATGCGAAGAGCTCCTACAAATCAATAAGAAAAAGTAGGTAAAAGGTGTGGACTGGCAATTCCCAGCTGTAGAAAAATAAATGGCCTGCAAACAAGTGAAAAGATGCAGAACTTCACCTCCGGTAATCAGGAAACAGCTAATTGAAAAAAGAGACATATTCTCCTCAGCTAGTGAGGCCGAGGCCAGAAGTCTTGATACTCGCAGGTGTGGTGCCGCGGCAGCAGCAGGAGACAGGGCTTTCCTGGGCTCACACCTGGGCTCACACTTGTGCTCACACCAACCGGCACATAGTAGGTGCTTGGAAACACTTGCTTTATCCCAGGAAACACAGAGAACTCCTCTTGGTCATAGAAAGTCTCAGCAGAGCCACCACTGCTGCCTCCGTGGCCCTGCTTTGCTACGCTGGCGGCTAGAGATGCTCCTGGGGGCTTTGGTGCCCGGCCTCATTCCACTGCCTGCTCCCTTGCCCCAGAATCCACACGCTTCCTTGGCCAGGGTCTTTCTGGGCCTGGCTTCATGTGGGGTGGATGCTGTTTGCTGCTGCTGGGCAGTGCCCCTGGGTTTCGGCTCTCTCTGCAACCTCATGGCTGATGCCAGGGGTGCACTGGGGGGGAAGGGTATTCAGAGACCACAGTGGAAATGGGGACCCCCAGGGTTGGGCAGCCTTGGCTATTACCATGGCTTCTTCCAGCATCCCTGGGATCCTCAGTTTAGGGAAGGTCTTGCCCTGCTAGTGAGTTGGCTTCCTGGGCATCCTGCCTGGGACACTCATGTGGCCCCAGAATCTCTCCTGCCTTTTCTGGTTCCCTCTGCATTCCAGCCCAGCCAAATGATTCTGCGTTGCATGCCTGCGTGTTCTCTCTCACCTCCGCCAGGCCATTGCCTAGCTCTTCTTCCTGCCAGGAGTACCCTCTCCTCCCGTTTTCACTTGGCTGCCTCTGGTCATGCTCCAGGTCTCAGCTTGGATGTCATTTCCTCCTGGAACCTGCCCTGACCTGGGTGAGGCATCCCTGACTCGTGCTTCTTAGTACAGCTGTTCATTCACTCAGCAGCGTGGGCGCTAGGGCTGCGAGGGGGCCAAGGGAGATACAGCCCAGGCACCTGGGATACCCTGGGGACCCATGTGGTCACCTGCAAGACTTGATCCTGGAGGCAGACCTGTCCAGAGGGTCAGGGTGGGGAGGCGGGGGAGCATCCCAGACAGGGGCCCGAGGCAGCGCCCGGCGGGTTGGGGAGTGGCTTAGTTTCTTGCACGGGAAACAGGGAAGCCAGAGGGAGGCTGGGGTGGGTGGCGGCTGCTCCTGGAGGCTCGGCTGCCCTTTCTCCACCTGCCCCAAGAGGGCCGCCCTTATCTGTAGAGCCCAGCGTGGCTGGACCACAGCAGAGCGGCCTTTGATGCTTAGCTCAAGGGGGAGAGCACAAGTCCTACTTCAAAGGGCTTTCGGCCCCGGGAATCTGGGTCTCCAAGTCCTTGAAGCATCCTGCCTGTCTGCCCCTCATGCTCTCCCACGCAGAGCCGGCCAGCGGAAAGCCCAGGCTCCCGGGATCCTCAGCTGCCGCCTCTCTCGGCTCCCTCCTTCCCATCCTCCTGCCCCCAAGGCCCAGCCTCCTGCCAGGCTTCTCCTTCTGGGCCTCCCATTCTGGGAAGGTTGCAGTCCTCCTTCCTTCATCCGTGTGAAATGCTGTAGGCCAGTGCCTGCCTCTTAGACGCTCAGTCTATGGTGGGGGCGGTAGGTTCAGCACAGGGTGTAAGTGCCTAGATGGGGAATCCAAGGCGCCGTGGGACAGTCAGGGAAGGCTTCCTGGAGGAGGCCTGCCTGGGGATGCTTGCTTCCCTGCAGTGATTTCTGGTGGGGGCTCACCTGTGCCTCTCTAGATTCACAAACTCCCAACCGGGCTACCTCATGGGCCAGGACCTGGCTTCCAAGCTCACCTCTGTCGCCATGGCCTTGGGCAACTCCTGAGGTTACTTGCTTGAAAATGGGGATGAGTGAGGATGGAACATGGGGACAGGTGTCTGGTGCCTGGCACCATCGGGCCATGCTACCTCGCCTCTCACAGATGGGTGCCCCTTTAGAAACCCCCCCAGTTCTGAAGTTCCAGATCTGGCCAGTTACGTGGGAAGAAGCACATTCATTAGGAGACCCAGGCACACGGCCCGGCCGTGCCAAGCGTCTTTCTGTGCCAGCTTTCCGAGGACCAAGGCCTCGCTGAGAGCACATCTCCTGTGTCTTCCTGGTGACAGGTTCCATCTGCCAGCCCCTGGGGAGCCGCTATCCCTGGTGGCAGCCCCTCGGCTCTTCACCCCGGGCTTGTAATCTCAGTTTTAAGGGACCGCAATCCCTTTTTCTGGCCCCACCACAACTAATCCATTCGCCAGGGCCCTGATCCAAGAGAAAGCTAATTAAAGAATTCCTGCTCTTGGCTCTGCCTGGACTTTGAAGATTCCCCCAGTCTTCCTGGAGTATCTGAAAACAGGTGCAGAAAGGGGGCCTCAGAAAGGTGTCGGATAAGCCCCCGGAGGCTCAGTAATAGGCTTAATCTCCCCAAAGCTGACAGGCGTCAAACGGCCCTCCGCCCAGCACTGCTGAGAAGGTGCTCAAGGCTCGTGACCCTGTGGGCCCCAGACCACATGGCTCCGTGTCCCTGGCTTTCTGTGACGTGAGGCTGGGCCTTCCCCAAGAGTCTGGCTATGGAAGGACAGGCCGTGGGCCCCTCACTGCGCAATCTGCCAAGCGGTGGAAAGCACTGTGGCTCTGAGCCTTCTCGTCAGTGTCATGGCGAGGCCTCTGCTTCAAGGGCTGCTGCAGTGGCTGGCACAGAGCAGGTGCCCGAAAAGGTGGGCTCACTTCCTCCCTCCCCTCCGCCATCCCCCCGCCCCCCCACCCAGCACTGTTTCCTTCAAGAGCTTGTTTGCTTCTTGGAGGTTTTAATCAACCAACCATAAATATTTATTCAACATTTGCCAGCAGAATGGGCAGTTCATAGGGCAGGGCCTGGCACACAGTAGGTGCTTCAGAAAGACGTTGATCGTGTGGTTGGTGGTCAGGTCCTGGGAGAGGTAGTCTCTGCGCTCAGAGCTTACACGACTGCTGTCTTCAGAAAATGCCCCCCCAGGGTCTCTGCGGGATCACTGAGGCCCCCATGTGGCGTGGGGGTCTTCGAGCTGGCACTTCTTGTCACTCTGAACTTGGGCCAAGCCGGGTATGACCCTGGGGAGAGTCGGGGTGTCTGCTGCCACGCCAGCCTCCACCCTCAGCCCTCCCAGGCCCCTGCTCCCCGATTTCCCTCACAGTTCTGGGAATGCAGGGAGCATTTAGAGCCACAGGTCCCTGGGCAGGGACGTCTCGGGCCTGCGTCACGGAAATAAAAATGATAAAAACATGCCACTGAATCCTGGTGGCAGTAAATTACTTAACACCTGAAACAGGTTGAAATGTGGCCACCATGGCTTTTAATAAGCCCATCTCCAATGCAGCCGCTTATGCGGGACTCGGCCGGTCTCTTCTCCAGGCATAATTTCATCGCATCCCAGGCTTGGCAGCAGTGCAAATAAGATTTCACTTCCCCTGTAAATCTCCGAGGGGGGAGCGCCAGGATTTCATTTGTGCTGTCAGTTAGCGGCTCGAGGGAGCCTGTTTACTTCGCCTCTGGAGGAGAGGGTCCCTCGGAGGTGCCGGCGCCAGACCCGGGGCGGCCGGCCGCATAGAGGCAGGTGCTGACAAGAGGACAGGTGTGGAGGAGGGAAGTGGGGACAGGCAGGGGGTGGCCGGGAGGCACACTTTGTTTGGGGCGCCTGACGGTAGATGAATAAGCTCCATTCAGACCTTCTGGGACAGCATTTGGGGCCAGCCGGGGACCTGGGGTCTGTCTGCGGCCTCGTGGGCAGGGTGCTAAGAACTGGCCTCGGAACTTGGGTGTGGCCTGTGATTTGGGGTGTTAGGCCCATCCAGGGCTTGGATGCCTCTTCTCCAGGATGCTTGATAAGGCCAGCCACCCCTCCTGGAAAGTGGGGGCAGGAGGAGAGGGAAGCTTCTAGAACCTGGTGGTAGCCAGGTGAGAGCAGTGTCCAGGGATGGAGTTGGCAGCCACCCACTATTTTTCCACTTGAACTGGAACGTTTAGTCTTTTTTATTTTTGGATTTTTATGGCTGCGCCCCTGGCATATGAAAGTTCCCGGACCAGGGATTGAATCCACACCACAGATGTGGCAAAGCTGGATCCTTTAACCCACTGCTCCAGGCTGGGGATTGAACCCACGCCTCCACAGTGACCTGAGCTGCTGCAGTCAGGTTCTTAACCCACTGCATCACAGTGGGAACTCCTGGAACTTTAGTCTTGAGTCTGCCTGAACAGGAAGCTTTGGATGCGTGACTCAGGGCTCTGGGCTTTGGGTGCTCCTTGGCTGCAGAGCAGCTGCTCAGGGGGCTGATCCCACACGTCTGTAACCCTTGTGATATGTGTGTCCTGAGATTTCTTTGGGAAGGAAAGGGCCAGAAGCTTGATTGGCCCGATTGAGGGCTGCAGCGGGAGGGGTCTTGGGTTTGTGGGGAGACCACTCTGTTTCCCAGGGTCCATCTGAAGACATGATAGGGAGATGCAGGCTCTGCACCATCGGCCTGTCCCCTCCACTGTCCAGAACTCACACCCCCTTGACCAGCCCGCTCTGCCCTTGGTCCTGTGAGGACAGGGTCACCACCTCTCAGGGCTCCTCCTCCTCCTCTTCAGAAGGGGTCAGTTATGTTTGGGGGTCTTCTCTCCATTCACCTGAAATACAGATCCTGCAACCTCCCCCATCGTTCCTGATTTCCCCAGCTCCCCATGGCACTTATTAAAACCTAAGGTGGGGGGGGAGTTCCCTTCGTGGCACAGCGGAAATGAATCCGACTAGGAACCATGAGGTTGCGGGTTCGATCCCTGGCCTTGCTCAGTGGGTTAAGGATCCAGTGTTGCCGTGAGCTATGGTGTGGGTCGTAGATGTGGCTTGGATCCCGCATTGCTGTGACTGTGGCATAGGCTGGCAGCTGTAGTTCCAAATGGACCCTAGCCTGGGAACCTCCATATGCTGTGGGTGCGGCCCTAAGAAAAAAAAATAACAAAAAAACCTAAGGTTCTCCATCCCCAGCCCTGTTCTCCTGAAGCCGAAAGCTCAGGTCAGCCCGAGATGCCCTCAAGCAGGTTTGGGAGCAGGCTGCAGGCCTTGAGCGTGGTCGGGGTGGCTTGGGGTACAGGCCCTGTTCAGATGCCTCTCTTCTGTGCAGACCTGGGGGCACTCTGCTGTTGTGGGGACACCCAGGCCTCCCATGAGATGTGCCAGCCAGCTCAGCGCCTGCACTGGGATGCCCAGGAAACTGCAGGGCCCAGGGGTGGGGCCTGAACTCCCTGGACAAGCGGGGGGAGCTGGTGCTCCAACCCTCAGCAGGGTCGGTACTGTCGTGGTAAAAATGAGAGCAGCTGCCTGTCATCGTGCAGGTGTTTACAAGGGGTGGAGCTGAGGTCCAGGGTAGGCGCTGCCACAGGCGGGGCTAACCCAGTTCTGAGGGACTCCAGGGCCCTGCCTGAGGAGCCCCTAGGACAGCAGTGACATTAATCCAGGGGTTCTCAAATGCATGTGACCGTGAACCCTCCCTGGGCAGAACTTCCGTTAGCTCTAGCGGCTGAGGAACACAGTCTGGGAGCCTGGCCCTCCTGCCTGGCTTGGAGAGAGCCTGCGGGCACCTGTTCTGTGGCACTGCTGCCTGTGTGTGGAGGGTGAGGTGAGCCAGGGCAGCCCCATGCCCAGCTCCCCCTGCCCTCGGGGAAGGCGTGGGAGGAGTTGTGAGACTGCCTCATTCCCTTCCCGGGAAAGGTCGTCCTCCTTGGACCTAACATAGATCGACTGATTTGCCTGTGTTTATTGACTCGCCCCCTCCATTCATGATTCCAGTACCTCCTGCATGGTAGGCCTGTGTGCTCTGGACCTGAAGGGGTGGAAGGTGAGGCCTGCCCACCAGGGGCCCCTAGTGAACCAGGGGCTGGAATTGGCCACCTGAGCAGGTGACCACCAGCAGGTGTGGCCCAGAGGGGCGGCCTCTCCAGAGGCCATGCCTGAGTTGAACCCTCAAGGGCATCTGGGCTGAGAAGTCAGCACAGACCGGAGCCTGGGACAGGGCCTGCCCAGGGAGTGAACTCCGCTTGGCATGGCCAGAGGCCGGGCCAGCAGGCGGGTCCTGTGCTTGTGCGGGAAGCGGAGTCTCCCAGAGGCGGGCACAGAATCGGACTTCGTGCCCCGTGTGCCGGCCCCTCTCTCCCTTGCTCCTCTCACCCGAGTCCTTCTCAGCAGAGGAAACACCCTCCGTGGAAACATGGCTCCCACGGGCCTCCCCACCCCCAACCGGGTCAGGGCCCCATCTTGCCCACGAGGACCCTTCCCTCTCTCTCCACGAGGCAGGAGGGTGCCAGCCCAGCACATAGTAGGCCCTCACTAAATAGCCACTGACTGGCTGGCTGATCATGTTCTGGGATGATCACTCAGCAGCCCTCCTGAGCACCTGCTGTGCGCCAGGCCGAGGCCGAGGCCGAGGCCAGGGAGACAGACGCGGTCCCTTCCCTGAAGCCCACGTGGTGCCCGGCCCTTCGGAATGGCCTCTGGGCTGGTCTTACCTCCAGGGGGCCAGCAGTGAGGACCAAGAGAAGAGGATGATGGGGGGGGGGGAAGGGGGCCCCTGTGGGGACAGAGCACCGCGTGTCACCCCAGCCAGGCTTCCTGCCACCAAGGCACATCCAGAAATAACTTGGCTTCCTTGGACTATGAGGAAAAGCTCATTAACCCGTGTCCAGATGTGAAATCAGATCTAAGGCAGAAGTAATGAGTTCTTATTTTATGTTAAATTTAGCAGAAGCTGCTATTGTTCTCGTGGAAAAATAGTTTCTTTCCTTTTCCCCCTCTTGGGGGGTGTGAGACATCAGAGTGGGCCTGGAGAGTTGTGAGCGCGGTGGGTGCTGGGGGATGAGGGGTGTCCAGGGTGGGGGACACCAGGCAGAGGAACAGCCGTGTCCCCGATGCCTGCAGTTCCCGTCTTATCTGGGTGCCCACATGGTTGCTTGAGCCCCTTACGGGATAATTCACAGCTCCTATTAACACAGCTCCACGTGGAAGCCGTTCTTGGAGTCTGCCTTTAGCTGGCGGTCGCCTTTCCTGGGGCCCATGGGATGGGGTCAGAGGTCCCTTCTCCGTCCCACAGCAGAGTCATTGTTTTGGTTCCCAGGCTGCTCCAGGAACACACTTACCCAGAGCCTCCTCGCCACCCAGCCATCACCTCTGTGCCAGTGGACCCTGACAGCAGGGCTGACCCTCGGGGTGAAGCCTGGGGTGCGGGTGGAGGCAGCTGAGACCCATAGGTGACAGACACTGGCCCCTGGCACACTGGGCCGCCAAGCTGAGAGTCAGCAGCTGAGAGGACTGTAAAAGTTAAATCTTTCTATTTATTTCAAGAAAGGACAAGGAAAGTGGACTTGGACATTTTATATGAAAACAGACAAACAGAAAATAGGACCAAATAGTTCATCACATTCATCTCAGCATTGAAGTTTCAAGGCACCTACAAGAAGGAGGCTCAAGGGCGGTTCGCAGTGCACTTTGGTTTGTGTTGTCGTCGTCGTGGTGGGTGTTTGTGTGTCTGGTGGTGAGGTTGGGAGGGAGGCAGGTGGCCCCGGGGCCAGGCCGGGTCAGCTGGGCATCAGTGGGCGCAGGTGGCAGTGGGAGTCGTCCTGTCACTCAGACCCCGAGATTGCTCTGCCCTTCAGAGGAAAAGGAAAAAGACAAGGAGCAGTGGCCAAGCAGCCCCCGGGGCTGATTGTGCAGGAGGGGAGGGTCAGGGGCTCAGGGGAAGCTGGGACTGCCCCTGGCAGGGGTCTCTCCAAGGGCAGAAGGGACCTTGGTCACAGGCCTGCCCTCCCGTGCCCTCGTCTGGCCAGACATCCACCTTCTGCCGCAGAGGGACCCTCCCACTCTCCAGGGTCTGGCCGAGGACCCCTCCCTGCTCTCCTCCTCCCCTGGCTGTGGGGGCCGATCTGCTGAGCCCGGTGCTGCCCAGAGCGCCTGCCGCACCACGCCTCACCAGACACAGGTCACCTTTGAACGCCAGGAAGGGGAGTCACCGCTGGTTGGTGGCTCTTACAGAACATTCGCTCTGCAGGCTTACGCGTGGGGTTTCTTCTAGTTTACTTTTCTGCTTTGCCTCCCTGTTCGCCCCCGCCCTGTGTCATTCATCACGGGGCATCCGCTCCAGGCAGCAGAATTGCACAGCTGCACGGCGTCTCTGGCTCGCCTGTGTTCGTGGCCCCGCAGCCGTCCCCCTCCTCCAGCACCACCTCTCCCGCTTCTCTCCTGCTCAGATGACAAACCTCTAATGCTGGATTCTTCGGCTTCCTCCCCACGGCTCCCAGCCTGTCTTCATGAGCTGGATGCCGGGTGGGTTTCTCAGCTGAGGCCGTTGCCCTGCTGGCAGGTGGTGTGCTGGGGCGGGTAAAATAATCTAAGCCAGGTTCAGGGTTTTGTGTGTCTTCCTCCTGGGTACCCAGAACCTTTGGAAAACAGGACCACCCAGAGGTGGGTGGTCTCGGACGCCGCAAGCACATGCCTCTGCTGAGGGCAGGTGAGGGGCTCCCCAACTGCCGGCTCCTGGGAAATGAGCAGGTGGCAGCCCCGAGTCTGCTGTGCCTTTGATTGCTGGTTTGTATTGTATTTGTTTTCCTCTGTCCTGAGGAGAAAGCCTGGTTAGTTCCTCCAGATGAGTGGCTCAGGTGCAGGAACTCTCAACAGGAGCGTCAGGCAAGGCGGGACACCCAGTTCTCTGCCCTCATCACCCACCTGAGGTTCGGCTCAGAGAGGGGGAGCCGGCTGAGTCACCCAGGCTGGTGGCCGGATCTTGTCGACTGGCTGGATTTCCCCATCAAGCTCTCAGCTGGTGATCGGTGGGTGGAGTGAGATGCTTTGGTGGGGAGGTACCCCCTCCCAGGGCCAGGCTGCCCGCAGGGTGGGTGCAGGACAAGGGGAAGGCCGTTGCCAACACACTTGCCTGGGCCCTCTGCACTGAGCCCAAGGGACAAGCAAGGAAGAAGGAAGAGATGAGAGACACCCCTGGGTGCTGGGCGCCCTGCTGGGCCTCAGTGACCCACTGCAGAGGAGCATGGGGACCTGGCATATTGCCCAAGTGGCTGGCCACCCTGACAGTCACAAAGGAGATGAGGGGCAGGGACAACAGAGTCCTTCCTGCAAAGACTCTCCAGGTCTGGACTTTTGGGCTTCCAGGTGTGGGGGTGGCATGGGTGAATGTGGGAAAAACAGGGCCACAGCAGCATGGGGGCGCCGATGGCCACAGTGCCTCCTAGATGGGCCCTGGCAGGAAGTGGGGGCCCGCTCAGCCCGCAGGGCCCCTGTGCCCTCGGCATGTCCACACTGCTCTCCCAGCACAAGTAACGGGTGGGAGGGGACAGTGACCGGGCTCCCCAGTGACGAGCAGGGCAGCAGCTGTCCCCAGAGAAGGCAGGCTTGGCCCCTGCAGCTTCGGGGTGTCTTGGGTAAACCTGCAAATCACACTAATGTGAGAAAGTGGGCCTGACCCCAGAGATAATGGAGTATCTGAAACTGGAGAAAAATGATGTATTAAAATGCGAAGGGAGGGAGGAAGTAAAGGGAGAGGGATCAAGAGCCAAGGGAATCTTCTTGTGAGTGTTTTTAAAGAAGCAAATGTGGATATTTCAGGCAACTACTGGGAACATTTCAAAAGAAATGGTAAACGCTTAAAAACGTGGAGTGAAGAGTGCCGCGGGCAGCCGTCAACCTGGCTGGGAGAGACGGCAGGAGCCGCCAGCGCTGAGTGGGTTGTGCGTGGGAGCAGCGGGTGGGACAGGGAGGGAGCTCGGGAAGGGGGCACCAGTCCTGGCACCGAGGGTGGCGGGGAGGCACCCTGGGACGGGGGCAGGGAGGGCTGCAGTGGCCTCTAGTGGCCCCAAGAGTGCCAGCCGCAGGTTGGGGGGGGGGGGTCCCCTCCGCACTCCCTGTCTGTCCAGACTCCTAGATGGGGCGGTGCACCCATGGGAATTTTGCAGGCAGTGTGGTGGCACAAGTGACTCATTGATGGGGCCGAGTGGCCTGGAAGTGGGGTGGCCCCGATCCGTGATTTTCAGGAGACACTGGTCGTTTGGAGCCATCTCTTGATATCTTCCTGACAGGGTCCTCAGGGATGGTACAGTAAGAGTGGGAGCCGAGATCTTCTCGTCAAAGAACCAGACACTGGCTTAGGCAGAAAAATACCCGCCACCTCCCCATCAAGTGCTTGAATGCTCCCTGTGACAGAGAACTCACTGGCTGATTCTTTTGGTTGGGCCAGATGTCCCTTGCCTGACCTTCTGTTTTTCCTTTACGGTGGCCTTGCTTCCCTGACGCTGGCTGCAGGTAATGGATCAGAGACAGACCCACCTTGGAACAGGAAGGAAGCAGAAAGGCTCATGGCTTGAGAGTCCTTCCCACTAAGGGACTGGCCTGGCCACTCCTCCTGGCTTTCACCCCAAAGACAGGTGGGATACGGAGGCAGGGCAGAGTCTCCGCCTGGGGCCCGGGACAGCTTCTGGATGACCTGCGTGGGCCACGTTACCACCCTGCATCCCGGAGGCTGCCCGAAGGCCCTCTGTGGAGGCAGAACCGCTCAAGCCCAGGCTCCACCCAACACAGTGTATCCTTAGCACAGGGAGCACTCCTGGTGTCAGCCTTCAGACACTCCCCGGCTCCCTGCGAGCCAGGCCCAGAAAGTCTCTGCTTTGCTTGTGGCCACTGGGGGCAAGTTCATAAAATGTGAAAAAACTCCCTTTCCCTTCACCTCCAAGGAGTTTAATCTCTTCTAATCAATTTAGCAGACTGGCTTGGTTGTAAACGGTAATGATTTGCATTTTGAGGCTTTTTATTCCTCCTTAAGAAAAAAGATGCCTCCTCTGCCTGCATTCTGGAAGGCCCGTGCAGGGCTGTGAATTGCTTGTTAGCATTCACCCTGGCACAGATCCAGCACCAAGCGTCCGCCACCCATCACCTGCGCTGATCTGGGGGCAGGGGGCATGCGCAAGGGACACCCACAGCTGGCTCTGACTCTACCTAAGCCCTGCCCTTGGGGGCTCAGGCCGATGTGTGCCCTGAGGCCGCTCCTGGCAGCAAATGCCCCAGCTCTCTCCCGGTTGCCTTTCCAGCTCCATTGCTCCCTGTCTGCCGCATCCAATTTTTCTTGTTGTATTTTTCATAAGCGCGAGACTCAGAAGCCCCGTCCTCCCTGGCACGTTCAGCAGGAAGCAGATTTCTGGAGTGGGTTGGCTTTGGGACTTGAGCTGCCATTGGAGGGGGTGGCAGTGTCTTCCCCTCGCTCTACAGCTCCAAGGGGGTGAAGAAGGGAGGTGCAGAAGCCGTACAGGTGCATTGCCCGGCCCCTTCCCTTCTCAAGGCCCCGGTCAGCCCCCTCACCCCCAGGACTCCTCACCTGGCCTGGGCCTCTCGCTCTGGGCCTCGGTCACCTGCCTGGGGGCAACTAGAACCTTCCAGAATCAGCAGATGGAAGGAGTCTCCATTTAGCCTCCAGAGCGCCAGCTTTTCTCAGCCCACCCCTCCTTTATAAAACAGGCTGGTGGGCCTCCCCACACTCCTGGGGGAGGGTGGAGGCCAGTGCCCACTGAGGAAGCGGGAAGAGGCACGGGCAGGAGTGGGCTCTGGACTCTGGCTGGGGAAGCCTGGGCCCCGGCTCCTACCCCTACAGCCCGCAGGCCCCTCAGTCAGCCACACAGCCACCACGTCAACGGGAGGTGGTTGGCGAAGCAGGAGCCAATTTAGAGAAGAGAGGCTCCTGCGGGAGGCGGCGGGAAGAGGGAAGGAAAAAAGGGAGGAAAAGAAGCTTTTGATGCACATCATGTCTGCGGAATTGAGTATGACTAATTAATAGATTTTATTCTTAGTAATCTCTTAAGCATTCCATACGTTGGGCCCCACGCCTGAGCTGAGCTTACAAGAGGCCTCATTCGCAAAATGCAAATGACTGGCCCTGCTGCCTTCTCGCTTTCCTTGCCTTCTCTTTCCTCCTTTTTTTTTTTTAAAGGGGAAATTTAAAGGAAAATTGCCATGTAATAGAAAAGAGATTCCAATCACTACATCTAATTACCACGAGGGTAAACCACTTAACCAAAGAAGTGTCATGGGCTTTTTTTTTTTTTTCCCCTTAACTTTAAACCTGCCTTAAATGCCACAAAATACACTCATCAGCCCTGAGGCCAGTGAGGTGGTTCTGGATGGTTAGAGGCTGCATGGGTCAGGTCGGCTGCCCACGGAAGGGAGATTCTAGACAGGAGTGGTGGCCCAGGGCTCTTGTCCTCGCGTGCTTCTCGGGGTGTTGGGGGGGGGTGGCTGCCCACTCTGGAGCATCCTTTACCATTATGTTACATGGCTGGCCCGGAGAGGCTGGACCAGGGCGGATTTCAGAGAGGGCCGGGCTTCAGGCCCCATCTCTGGCTTGGGTGGCTGTGAGACAGCGGACATTTAGAGGCTTGCTCTCAGAAAGGACACTGGGGAGATGTTGGGATGCTGAGGGCAGAGAAGATGAGAGGGGGCTCAGGGGCCCCGGTGGGACTGAGTCTCCTCTCTCTTGGGCACTTACATTGGCAGGAGGGCGCCTGGGTTCCACAGCCTGGGGCGAGGTGGGGCTGACCTCACGAGGGCAAGAGCCAGGAGCAGGAGACCGATGTGTCCACAGGCCCAGGTGGGCCTCGACCTGCTTTGTGCCACGGAGGGAGGAAAGATGCCCACCAAGGCCTGGCCTGGAGGGCGCCGCTGACCCAGGCAGGCCTCAAAGCTGCAAGGTCTCCCCTGTGGTCCTTTCCGCATGGGGCCACGTGCTGTTCCCCAGATGCCTTCCTGGCCTCTAAGGGGATGGTCTGAGCTCCCGCCTGGCTCAGGGAGAGGAGAGAGGAGGATCTGGGGTGAGTGCCCAAGGGTGTCGGCAGCAGAGCTTGGGGTTGGCAGTGGAGGGGCCGGCCAGACAGGACCGGTGCCTCTAGGGCAGAGGCTGCATTTTAGGAACAGCAGTGATCTTGGACTTCTGACCCCTGGCCAGCGCCCCATGCCCTCGTGCACTGTCTCCCTCTGGACTCTGGCAGCAGGGCCCCTCTGCTCCTCCCTGAGCCACAGGGAGCGGGCCTGTGTCTGGGGGGCTGCCGGCCTTTACGCAGATGTGAAATTAAGGCTTGGAAAGTTTTCTCCCCTGACCTCATTGTAGGAGAAAATGCTTCAGGTGGGGAAAGGGAAAAAGCTGGAGGCGAGAAAGAAGCGTGCCCCCGCCCTTGGTCTCTCCTGGGGCTGGGGCTCCGGGTTCCCTGCCTGGCGAGACCGTCCCTCCAGCCTGGCACTGGGCCTCGTCTCTTCTCCACCTCGCTTGAGTGGCTCTTTTGTCCATTTCTTTCAACCCCGGCTTCTTCACTGTGGGGCCAGCAGTTATCTTTTCAAGTCCAGCGAGCGGCTGGTCCCCAGGCCTGTCACGGCAGCCCTGTGACTGTTGTTCAGCTTCCTTTTCCTGCCTTTGGCTTTTGTCAAAGTAGTCGAGGCCTTTTGAAAACGCCACGGCCAGGAGCTGGACCCCTTCTCATGCCTCCTGCCCTCAGACCAGCATCTATCCTTTGACATGGCCCTTCTCGGGCACCGGCCAATGGGCATCGTGACAGATGGTGACCTGCGTTCCCCACGTACTGGGATGCGGGAGACATCAGAACCCCAGGCACCACTCCTCTCTTCGTTCCAGATTCGCTGTCATTATTTCATCATTGTTTTAATCTCATGGCTCGCCAAACAGCACTGTCAGTTGATAAATGATGGCAACATTGATTCCAGAGGGCGGAAAAAAAAAATCTTAACTCTTCTGAGGGCTCCGGTCAGTACCTTTTGGAGGCTGGCATCTTTAGAGAGATCTAGAGCAGAGTTCCCAGGGTGGGCACAGCTGCGTGTTCTGCCTTCTGCGGGGTGGGGTGCTGTCTCCCAGGGCTTTTCTGAGAATTTTCATGTCTTTTTCTGGGCTTTGTTTGAGCAGCCATGGAAACCATTAGGTCTAATCAGCTGATATTAGAAGAAAAAAAGTCCCTGCACAATTACCTGTCTCTGGAGGAAGCGCATAGTGTAGAGAAAATGCTCGGAAAGTAGCTGTTGAGGTGATTACATCTGTGGGGTGGAGGGGGAGAGATGAGGATGCTGCCAAGCTCTGCTCTATGTCAGAAAGGAGCTCGGCCCACCTCTAGCCAACCTGAGATCGGATTGAACTGAAAACACCCCTTGCCCTGGTCTCCCCAGCCACCTGGCCAGGATAGACATGCCTCTGCCTTTAGGAACAGCATTATCCCCCACCCTACTCCCATTCCCCAACACACGTTGTCTACTTAGTCAGTGATTTCTAGGTGAAAGCAACATTATCGTGACCCTATTGTCTCAGGAAATTATACAAACTGACCCAAGAAGTACTGTAAGGACAGTGTAGGTGGCTCTATCTACCCGTCTATTTAGAGACGAGACGTAAACAGACAGGTTGGGAGATGCGCCTCCAAGCGGCTACGAAAGCCACACCTTCCATGGGGCTGCCACAGCGGAGGGTGTGTGGAATTGAGGAGGGCTTCAGTATAGGAAAAAGAAAGTTTGCTTTTTAATTGACTACATCATTGTTCAAAGAATGCAGCGAAAGACGCGCTATTTCTGCAAATCTGTAAGGGACATGGCATGGAAAGAACCAGGGAAGAGATTTCAGGACAATATCTCCATAGCAAAAGATCTTTTTTCCCCTCTCCTTTGTGAGAAGCCTGAAAACCTTCCATCAGGTTGTCTCCAGCGAGCAGCCAGCAGTAAGAGCTGCGTGGGGGCTCTGTGTGTCGGCTGCTTCGCTAACAGCTCCTTTGTGACAATCCTGCCCAGAGCATGAGGCCTATAAGACGTTGCACAGGTAGCATCTTTCCAGTTCAGGAAAAACAAAAGCCCCGACCCATCCCTTCCTGCAATATTATTTTTAGTCTTTCCCTCCCCACCTGGCATAATTTGGTATAAATTATGTCTTCAGCAACGTCAAATCCCTCTCCTGCCTTGTCTTCTTTAAAAAAAAAAATTTTTTTTTTCACTGTTGTGTTCTACAAAATTGTCAACCCTCCCCAAACGCTGCTTTCTGCTGGGAAAGTCACTGGACTTCCTCTTCCTTGCTCTGTCAGATGGCAGCAGGCTGGGCAAAGACACACGGTCGCCACGCCAGGAGGAGGCGGGAGCTGGGCGCCGGCATCATGTGTAGGAATAGTCTGTGTCGGGGATGCCGCCGTCCCGGTAGCCCCGCGTGGTGCCGTAGCCGATGGAGTGTGTGCCCTTGCAGAGGCTGCTGCCGTTGGAGGGGAAGATGGTGTGGACCACGTACTCCTCTTTGGCGCGGTAAGGGTTGATGGGCAGCATTTGCAGCCCCGGCCCGCGGATTTCCAGGATGGAGTTATCCTTCTTGGTCCCAGACTCCATATAGTCGTCCTTTTTCCGGCTGCCCCGGTTGTAGGCCCGCTCCCGGGTCAGCAGCTCGCTGGCCCCGTGCACGTACCAGCAGATGGCCCCCAGGACCAGGAAGAGGAAGACAAGGGCCACGGCGCCCCCGATGATGCCCGCCAGGGGCAAGCCCGCCATGGGGTCGGCATTCTGCTCCTGGTTGAGCGTGGTGGTGGGGCTGTAGCTGTCGGCCGTCTCCGCCTTGGCGCACACGGGTGTCTCGTCTGCCACGTAGGTGTTGCCGGTCTCCATGGTGACCATGCAGATGATATAGGTGGACTTGGGCTCCAGGGCCGTCAGCAGGTACTCCGTCTTGTCCCCCTGCACCAGAGTCTCCGTGATGGAGCCCACGGCTGGGCTGTGGCCCAGGCGCAGCCAGCTGAGCCGGAAGGAGGAGGCGGGGAGCGTGGCCTTCCACGTGATGCGGATGGAGTCCGCGGTCAGGGGCTTCACGTGGATGACCAGGGTCTTGGCGCCATTGCCCGTGGCCATGGGGTAGTCGAGGCTGGAGTCGGGGAGGCGCAGCCCCGGCCTCTTGGCCTTGAGGGTGAAGAGCGAGCCCTGGGGTGTGGTGGCGGAGGCGTGGTCGCTGGCTGTGGTCTTGGCAGCGGGGTTGGCCATGCCACCCTGCGCCCCCCCCTCGAAGCACTCGTCCATCTCGCTGGTGATGTCCTTGATGGCCATGCCCCGGACCTTCTCGGGGCCCTGGCACATGAGGCCTCGCACGTTGACCACGGCTGCCCGTGCCTTCACCCAGTCCCGCAGCCACAGGAGGTTGCAGCCGCAGAACCACGGGTTGTTTCGGAGCAGCAGCTGGGCCAGGTTCTCCAGGTCGTCGAACAGGCCGCGGGGCAGCGTGGTCAGGTTGTTGTTGGAGAGATCCAGGCGCTCCAGCTCGTGCATCTTGGCCAGCGTGTTGTAGGGCACGTGGCTGATGGCGTTGTCCTGCAGGTAGAGCTTCTGCAGGCGGGCGCTGGGCAGGTTGAGGGGCGGGGCGGCCAGCGAGTTGCGCACCAGCGAGAGCTCCGTCAGGTTCTGCAGGCGGCTAAAGGTGTCGTCCGCGATGCGCTGGTTGGCCAGCAGGTTGCCGTCCAGCACCAGGCGCCGCAGGCGGCTGAGGCCCTTGAAGGCGTGCAGCGGGATGGTGGAGATGCGGTTGTCGTCCAGCCGCAGCTCCTCCAGGGTGCGGGGCAGCCCCGAGGGGATGCTGCTCAGGTGGTTCCTGCTCAGGAAGAGCAGCTTGAGCTGCTTGCTGTCGGCGAAGGCATCCTCCTCGATGCTGACGGTGGACACGGAGTTGTCGTCCAGGTGCAGCTTCTCCAGCAGCGGGATGCGGGCCAGCGAGTCGCGGGCGATGGTGCGCACGTTGTTGTCCTGCAGGTGCAGCTCCCGCAGGGAGCGGGGCAGGTTGACAGGAAACTCGTCCAGGTCGTTCTCATACAGGTAGATGACCTGCACGTTGACCTTGGTCTTGAGGTCCTGGGGGATGCCCGCATTGTTGATCTGGTTGTTCTGCAGGTAGAGCGTGGTGGCGTCGTCAGGGATGTCGGCGGGGATGGAGGTGAGCCCCCGGTCATTGCAGTAGATGAAGCCGTTGTCGCAGCGGCACACGGAGGGGCACGTGGTGCTGTCGATGACCTCCGTCAGGAAGGCGATGAGCCCGTAGCAGAGGAAGAGCCAGTCCCGCAGGTCCATGGCGGCTGTGGTCATCACGACGGTGGCCGTGACCGTGGCAGCGGGGGTGGCGGTGGCGGTGGCAGTGGGGTGTGCCACCACCATGGTGGACGGCTGGGGGAACCGCGGGCCCCGCCTGATGTGCAGCCTCTGCACCTGCAAGGAGCACAAGACACGTACCGTGAGTGCAGGTGGGGCTCTCACCTGCCTGCTGCCTCGGTCGCCTGCAGTTGGGGCCGCAGCGTCAGGGTCACGGCTTTTCGAATGCCACGTTTACATCCAGGGGATGCTTGGGCTGAAGTCAGCCTCTAACGACATCTGGCTAACATTAATCTCACCAGGAGCAAAGACGCTGCCCCTGAATGAGACGGACGCAGCTGCGGTCCTCCTGGACTGTGACCCTGGCCGCGTGAGGTTAATTTAGTGGGAGCGGGGCCGCAGTTTCCTTCTCTTCTTTCCAGACTTCGCACTAAGCCAGGTTTTCTGGCTGATGCTGAAAGTAGCTGGTCAGTGTTGATGGGAGGGATTTAGGGTGTTTTTATGGATTCAGAGCCACCATTTCTCATCGGAACAGGGAATCACATCCCTCTCTGGCTCGGACCCAGGGTCTGAAGGGAAAGCTTGCTTCTGCAAGGACTGCGAGCTCAAAGGGGTAGGGGGGTTATCACTAGAACCTGCAGAAGGAAGCTGCCAGCATCGTCACTGGCAAGCAGGGAAAGTGAGGGGCCTCATTGTCTGGTATTAAAACAACATGTCCTATTTGTCACTCGTGCATCCTATAGACAGAAGAATGAGGTGTCAACAGAACCGCTTCCTCATATATTTACAGAAATCTCTATCAGAGGTGCCCTCCCTACCGTGTTCCATACCATGTGAGAAATTATACCAACCTCGCCCCCTTCCCAAATCACGAAACTTTCAGCTATTTTGAAATATATATATATTTCTTGCATTTAAAGACAGGAGACAAATTAAAAAAGGGAGGGGTCCACGCACTGAGGGAATTGTCTGCAAGGTGTAATTTCAGTTTTCACAAATGGAAAAATTGCAGTGTGGATTTTTCTCATATTACTTTACTGTTCATGGTGGAAAAAATCAATTAAAGAGAAATTCTCTTTCAGGCTCAGTGGGGAAGGTGTCTTCGTACAGCTGGCAAAGGTCTGTTCTATAACCCCCGGTTTGTGAAGGCTTCTCAGTGTGGGACACTCAGTGTGGCCTCTTAGAGTCTGACCTGGGGCCCAGCCTGGAGGGCAGCCTTGGTGTGCAGAGCAGAACCGGGACCAATTCACTGAATGAGTCAGTGGGGACCTCGCTCCCGTGCCCCAGGGATCCAGCATCTCCATTTCTCAGCCATATCAAACCCTTCTTCCCTCTGTCTCTCTCTATCTCTGGACTGTTCCTCTCCATCTAGCAAACTGCTCGTTACCCTTCAGGACCGTGCTCAAGTGCCTCTTCCCCACTAGGTCTTCCTGATGCCATACAGAGCTTCCCTCTGCTCCATCCAGCCACCCATCCATCTGTCCATCCATCCACCCATCCATACTTCCATCCACCCACTCATCCATCTACCCACTCACCCTCTCACTTATCCATCCATCCACCCACCCACCCATTCACTCACCCACCTATCCATCCATCCATCCACCCACCCTCTCACTTATCTACCCGTCCACCCGCTCTCCATCTACCCCCCCGCCCTCCCACCCTCCCACTTATCCATCCATCCATCCACTCACCCACCCACCTACTCATTTATCCATCCACCCATCCACCCATCCATCCACCCATCCATCCATCCATCCATCCACCAGTCCATATACCCACCCACTCACTTATCCATCCAACCATCCAACAGATCTCTTTTGCGTACCTCCTATGTGCCAAACTGTGTTCAAGCCGCTGGCATTCCACTGTAGTCGGATGGTAGCTCACACCATGATAATGACCTCACCTGGAATTTTAGCAATTCTTAAGTCATTTATCCTCCCAGCAAACACAAGGTCAGTGCCCTTGTTATTCCCCTTTAGCCGACGAAGAAAACCGGAGTTCGGCCATGTTAATTTACTCAAGACCACTCGAGGAGTGGTGGGGAAGACCCCAGGCCAGGATCTTGACCAGTAGGCTTGTGGCACTGCATCTAGTGCCCGTCTCTGTGGGCTGTGGGTCACGATATTTGATAACTAGTGTTTTAAGGTTCCCTGATTAAATTTCAGGGGCTCGAGGGCCGGGACCGTGGGCTGCGTAGGCCCAGTGTGGCTTGTTATCCATGACCACCCAAGGAGAGAGGGAGCTGGCTGAGGTGCCGAGCAGGGCGGGGATGCCTCTGCCAGCTCCCTGCTGCCCCCTCAATTCATGTCCCATTTGCATTACAGGGGCCTCTGCCCAGGCTACGGCCTCCTGGAGAGAGCTCAGGCTTTGCCCACGGCTAAGGCACCAACCCTACTTAGGGCTTGTTGGCAGCTTGAGGCTTTCGTCCAGGAGGCGGACCCAAGGTGACTTGAGGGCCAGCTGAGGACACACACGAGTCTGGAAGCAAGTGAGGGTGACAGGGAAGGGTGTCCGGCGTCTGCGCAGGGAGCCGGCGGGCGGCGAGGGCCCGAGGGAAGCCGCGAGGAAGGGGACTGGTGAGAGCCATGACCAATGCTCTGGGCCTCCGAGGCCAGCTCAAGCCCCTCCCACCAGCCCCTGTTGGCTCGAGGGGCTGAGGACATTTGTCTGATGACCGCTGGCGCTCCTCTGGAGGCCGCCCTAGTCTGCAGGCCATGACCCCAGTCTCACCCCCGCCCCTTGGGACTCAGAGCTCGTCTTTGCTTCCCTCACATTCGCGCTTGGCTCTCAGTGTATTTGGACGGGAATGAACCCAGGCATCAGGACCACCCGCGGGCCAGGCCCCGCCCACCCTCACAGGCACGTTTGTATCTGTGCCCTCCTGTCACATGTACACAGGTCCTCAGTCCCATTTTACAGCTGAGCGCCCCAAGGCTCAGAGAAGTGAGGTCACAGTCAGCCCAGGTTTCCGGCTGCACGTCTGTCCCTTTCTCTGCACGGACCCAGAGCCATGGTCATGGAGCCTGGAGGTCCTGTCTCAAGATGCTTATGAGCAAAGGGGCAGGGCCAGGGTAGGAAGGCTCAGGCCTGCTCAGGGACCTTGCCTCAGTCTCAGGGGTAAGGTCTGAGCTCAGGGGCACCTCTGCCCAGGGCCACAGCATCTGGCCAGAGGGCACACACCCTCCAGTCTGTCAGCTGCTAAGTCCTGGCAGAAGGGACGGGTGTGGCCCCCGGGCTCAGGGATTCCAGAGCAGTGCCCTGAGCAGGGGGGCAGACTTGTTCAGGCCAAAGCCAAGGCCAGACCACATTCTCTGGCATGAACATCAGTTCCCGGTGCCCGCTCAGCTCATGGCCACAGCCCTCAGCCTCCAGAGGCCCCGGCATCATAATAGAGTCTAAATTGCACCTTTCAGAGATGCCTGATGGATAACCGAGAAGCATTTGGGAGGCAGGGACCCAAGGCCTTTCCGTTCCCCTGTCTGCGGGCCTCATCTGTCTTGGCTGAGGCTCCCAGCGCCCCCTTCCCCAAGGCTGCCGCTGATGCTAAGCCCTCTGGCTCCAGCAAGGCAGGGCGGGGCCCAGGGTGGGAGGAAGACTGCGTGCCTTGCCTGAGGAGCCCTTTAATTGCCCAGATGCCACAAGGCCTTTTTATTCCCTTGTCGTGCATTAGATGGTTTATATGGCCATCAAATTAAACCTGGTAAATCGCCTGTTTTTTACGGGGTCACTTGTCATCGTTGCGAGAATCCCGCAGACTTCAGCGTGCTGAGAGTTAGGACCTGCCAGCTGCGTGACTGACAGCAGGCTCCTTGGTATGTGGGGGAGGAGGGGGAGGGGAGTAGTGCGACGGCTCAGACTAGAGGTACCCAGACCCCCAGTTAGCCCCAGGGGTGACCTGGACATCATTCCTGGCATTCTCCATCAGTCGCCAGCTCCTGCCTTTCTGGACAGAGAAACCTGGGTTCAAGCGCTGCTTCTGCCACTCCCAGGCTGTGTGATCTCGAGCAAGTTACTTGTCCTCTCTGAGCTTTAGTTTCCTCATCTGTAAATGTCATCCGAGTTCCCCCTACTGGGGATTCAGTGAGATAAGAGGTGCAGAGTGCCCCCTTGTTAGTACAGCCCGTATGTGCTGATGCATAAGGTTTAAAAGCTGCTGTAATTCTCTGACTGTCCCGGGCACACTGGTCTGGCTTCTGTGTTAACTGCTTGTCTCTTTCCTCTGCCATCCAGAGGCCTCTTCTTCCCTGCCCTGGCCCTGCTGAGCCCTCAGGGTAGACCGCGAGCCTGTAGGCCAAGCTGCTTCCAGGCACAGACTCCCTGTCAGGCACCGTGATGCTGGGTCTCCCCCGCCTCAAATAGTGCGCCCTCAGCCCCGCCCCTAGGCTAGGGAAGAAGCACTGACCCTAAGTCTGGGCCACACAGAGCTGGCGCATCAACACCAGGCTCCTCCGATGTGACCCCAGGCTGCTCCAGCCCCTCATGGGAATCCTTATAGGGGTCCAGTCCTGGGAAGGGATGTGAGTGGGAAGGGCCCACAGCTCAGCTCTTGCCTCTGTTCCCCGGAATCTGAGATGCAGCCCAGCCCCAGTTCCTGAAGGCCCTGCCCTCCTTCATGCCACCTCTGGGCCTTTGCACATGCTGGTCCCATTGCTTGAACTCCAATACACCTTCCCCACTCAAGCCTCATCAGGCCAGCTTCTGCTCACCCCTCAGGCCTTGGCTTGGACACCCCCTCCATGAAGCCTCCCCTGAGCTGTGTCTGGCTCTGCTTTCTATACCCACTTGACTGGTGGTCATGAGCACTAAGTAATATCTATAAATATCTGTCAGCTGGATGGAGGTGCCTCCCTCTTGGAGACTCTTGGCCTCCCAGCTCTCTGCCCTGTTGTCTTTCCCAAAACTCATCAAGCTGGGGTTGCCAGACCCCTTTGGGGGGTCTTCTTGGGGAGTCAAAGTGAGGGCAGCATGCAGGGGAGCAGGACCCAAGGCCCGGCCCAGGCCCTGGCATGCTGGATGGGAAATGGCATCGACTTCTGCAGGTGCCCGGAGTGGGGACGGGGTAGAGGGGAGAGTTAGCCATGAGCACACCAGGGGGCTGCCACAGTGGGGGCAGGGGGCACGTTTCTGGAGGGAGCTGGAGTCCCAGGCAGGAGAGGGAAGTCTGGGCAGGCCTGGCTTTCCTTCCAGTTTGCCAGCGACAGCAGCTTGTGTGGGGACGTCCCATCGCTGGCTCCCGCCCCATCGCTGGCTCCCCCATTGTGCCAGGTACAGTCTCAGTCCCCAGTTTGGAGCCAGAATTCCTTCTCCCCAAGAAGGAGGCGTGTGGACTAGAAACAGGGAGAGGACAATAGGCTCGGTTCAAATGTGACCTCCCCAGTCCCAGGCTGTGTGACCTGCGGGCCTCTCTGGGCCTCAGTCCCCTCGTCTGTAATGTGTTGCCGAGAACCCCACTTCTCTGGGAAGGTGACAGCGGAGGGGCTGTACGGAGTGCCCAGCACAGGCCTGGAGCTTTTAGGAAGAAGGCTCCCGGGAGGGACCCAAGTTCTTTCTATGACCCACTCTGGGGAGCCACCCACCTGTTGTGGCTGAGCTTCAGAAAGAGGGAGGGCAGGCAGGAGTGCGCTTTCCCTAAACTTGCCGGGCCCTGGGGTCCTCACTGGCAGAGCAGGGCCCGCGGCAGGAGCGAGGCATGCAAGGCTGGGAATGGAAGCGGTTTCTCAGCTCCAGGAGGACCTCTGCCCCATGGGCTGGGGGCTCCACAGGTCCTCAGCAAACCTTTGTCTGTATTAATGAGGGACCCTGCATTTGTCTCCCCACCAGCTGGCACTACCTCTTGGGGCTCAGCAACGAGCAGCATGGAGGGAAGGGGAGCAAAAGGCAGGGGGCCGGCGTCCACCTCCTGGTGCTCAGGGAGGCCTGGGGAGAGCTCCCCTCCAGGAAGCCCCTTCCCTGAGAAGGCCCTGCCTTTGCTCAGTTCAGCTGCTCCATGGACCAAGGGTGGCCTTGGGTTTTAGGCCTTGGGTTTTAGGCCTTCATCTGGGACCTCCTGTGAGGACAAACTAGGGCGGGGGCTGAGCAGAGCCTGCGGCTGAGCTGTGTTCACAGCAAGGACCCAGAGCTGCTGGCATCAGGGGGTGCTTCCCGGAGATGTGAACTGGGGGCCAGGAGGGGGGCTCGGGACTTCTATGTGGGCTTTTCCCACCCTTGTTCAGGCAGACGCCCTGTGGCTGCTCCTGCCCAGGTCAGTCTGGGCCCGTCGGAGGGCCCTCCTTCAGGCAGGGGGCTGGATGCCATGACCTCAAGGTCTGTCCAGCCCTGCCAGGCACAACTTTCTTCTGATCTCAGTGCCATTGAGAACTTGTAACGCATGGGGGGAGGGAGGGGATTCTTTTAAAACCTAAAGTTAATTATTTTTCTAATTTCATGCTGCATGCATTATGCATCAGCTGTTATCACCAGCGGTAATTACAGGCAGGTATGCAAATCCACTACAAATGTACCTCGAGTTCACCTCCCTGCGTGGGCCGTCTGGGCGGTGCCAGGCGGCGGGATGTCCTGAACTTCAGAGAATGCAAATTGCTTTAAAAAACAAGACTTTAAAATTGTGTCTTAGGAGGTTAATTATATTGATAACAGTGTTCGATATTAAACTATTCAGGGCCGGGGGGGGGTGGGGGGATGAAAAAAGACACATGTAATTTTGTTTCTTTTTTTCTCTGCATTATTTAATAAGATGTGCCTGCACTTAATATTTCTGTCTGTGTGCATTTTTAGTCAAGCTGCCTAGACGGAGGCTTAATTCCTTTTGCAAAGGAAAAAGGAAAGGTCAGGAGATTTGCAGAAGGTAGGAGAGGGGCCTGAGGGCTGTTATTCTGAGGGGCAACCCAGAGCAGGGTGAGGGCCCTGGGTCTGCGCTGCTGGGTTTCTCAACAGCCAGTGGGATTCTGGCAGCCAGAGGCCAGGAGGGGAGCGGGGTGACCAGGAAAGACTGAGGATTGGTGATGCTTTCAGATAATAAGGCAGAGGCTGGGAGCTGGGTGGGGCTGGGGCTCCCCCAGGAGCTGTGGGGTCCTGTTCCTCTGGAGATCCTCCCCTCCTCCGTTTATTTATCACAAGTCAGTTGGCCAACCCCCCCCCCCCCCCCCCCCGCTAGGCTGTAAAGTCCAAGGAGTCAGGATATGTTCTGTCATGGTCCCTGGCCGAGCATAGTGCAGCAGGTGCTCTTAAGCACCTGTGAATGAATGAACGCGTGAACGAACGAATGATGAAGATGGCAGAAAGGAGGCCCTAGAATCTGAAACCTAGGACAGGGCAGTGGGAGAGAAGAGGGAAGCTGGCCCTCCGTTAGCCCCACCCCGGGCTGTAGTAATGCCAGGTGCCCTTACCACGGCAGCCCAAGGGGGCAAAGGGACTGATGAGAGTGGTAGAGGAGCTGGACACAAGCCCAGACCTTCCTTTCCCAGGTGTCTTACCTGCCTCTCCCAGCTGCCCCCGGGGGCCTCCCCAGGCCCCAAAGGGAGCAAACCCCAGGAAAACCCCTGGCTGTCCCCTCTCATCTCCTCTGACAAGGGGTGGCCCATATGACCCCTCTAACTGCAGAGCTGCTTCCCGGCATAGAGGCTGGCCCTGCTTTCTTAGAGATGGCCCCTTCCCTCCCACCCCCACAGACACGCAGGAGGGTGGAACGTACCCTCAGGCCCCTGGAATCCAGGGTTGGAGGACCTCAGAAAACCTGAGTCCTGGAGAGGAGAAGCGGTGGGGCCAGGGCAGGGAGATGCCTCCAGCAGTGCAGACAGCCCTTGCCTCCCTCTTCTGGCCTTTCCCAAGGGGATGGCATGGAGAGGATGATGCTGGACCCAGCTCCAGCGGGGTCTCATGGGGGCTGCCTTCCTCTGCCAGCACATCTGCAGACCCCTCTGGCCCCAGGGGGCTGTAGAACCAAGTGCCTGCTGCATTCACGGCCCTGTGCAAACCCCTCTTCTTCCCAGCTGAGCACAGTCCGTGGAGCCCATGTTCCTAGTGCACAAAGGGGAGGGGAATGGACATCCCCAAGGTCATGCTGCTCGCAGCTGGAGGACCAGGGCGCCAGCCAGCCTCTCTCTGGCTCCATAGCCCTGTTTGTTGGTCTTTGCTTTCCTGCCTTGAGATGGAGGGGAGCTGCCCAGCTCAGCAGAGGCAGAGCCCACCACCCAGAAGGTTCTCCATAAATACCTGGGGTGCAGGCCTGCTGCTGGCCCCCTCGGTCCTTGCCTCAGCCCCAGGAATTCCTCCCTAGTCCCTCCTAGGGGGATGGGAGGAGAGGAGGGGCAAGTGATGGGGCCGTGGGGGAGGTGCGGTAGGTTGGGATTGGCGAAGGGAGGCCGGCTGGGCCTGGGCCAACCGAGCTCAGGCTCCAGCGAGCGCCAGTCGCCTCGCAGCCTCGCTGCCGCTGCCGGCTGGCGTGCCTTTATAATAAATAACAGCAAATAGCCGATCCGCAGGGCATCTTTCACGCTGGTGGCTAATAACACGGCTATTAATGCCCCCGCAGACGGCGTGCGCGCTGTGCGGCGCTGACGGATGTCCCGGGCCCTGGTGCAGTCATAAATCAGCCCCTCTCCTGGGGAAGAGCGTGGGGAAGTGTCATTTTCCATCTTGGTAATGAATCGGGGCTTCCCTGCCCTGCCCAGGGCGCTGTTGATAGAGGTTGCCTGGGATTTGTGTTTGGGGAGGCACGAGCCCTCCCTTCCTGGCCTTGGGGGAGCTGAGCTGGGAGGGGTAGACCCGCCCCTCGCAAGACCCTACCGCCTCGAAGTCATGCTCACCACCCGCTATGTGACCTCAGGGCGTGCTCTCTCTCTCTCTGCGCCCCATCATGCCACTCTCATCAACAAAGGGGCTGAGCTGGAGGCCAGAGTAGATGATGCCCAGGGGCCAGCAGGTGCCAGGCCATGGCTGGTGGCTTTGGATCAACCGCACCGTGGGTCCTCCTGGTCAGGGCAGGGGCAGGCCTTGCAGGAAGGGGACTTGCGGACCCTCTCCAGTAGGACGGGAGCAGGCGCCATGGCCAGCGGCTAGGTTTCCAAAGGTCCCGCCTTCCCAAGGCCTCGCAGCTACCCCCTCTCTGGTTAGAACTCAGAAGGGCTCCAAGTGAGACCTGCCCCAGGGGCAACAGTTTCCTCCAGAAAGTACATCCCTTACACCTGGGGTCTCCCTGCCCTGGGGCAGAGCCCAGGAGTGTGGGGCCACCAGGTAGGTAGCTAATGACCCCTCCCCTGGCAAACAGATGCCACTTGAACCGCATGCATGGGGTGGGTGGGATGGAGCTGAAGACCTGAGAGCCATCCCAAAGAGGACGGGTCCCAGCTGTCCCTTGCATTGTGCCCTCTCTGGGCAGGAGGAGCCCCAGGCCTTCCAGGGCCACCCAGAGCCCATCAGCATTGGTCTTACCTCCCTCTCTGCAGCCTGGGAGCTCGCGTTGATGCCACGCTTCCGTCGGGGTGGGCCTGGGTCGTGCTTACATTCCAGCCCACGAGCCTTGGCACTCGGGGCGTAGACCGCAGACCCGGGCTCCTGGGTGGTGTTGGGGGTGCTTGGGCCGCAGGGAGGAGACCCAGTGCTGCGCTCTGCTGGGCTCCTCGTGTTCAGACGTGGCTGCGGGTCCAGAGCAACATCCCCCACGCCCCTGGCCTGGAGCACTGCTGGCTTCTCCCCTCCGAGGAAGGGGCTTGTGTGAGGGGCCGGCAGGGGCGCCCCCCGGGGCCCCAGGACTCCCTAGCGAGGCCTGAAGGTGTTCTGGGCCCCTGCCGCCCAGGCATGCCCTATGACCCAGCGTCCATTCCGGGGAGGGTGGCCTCACCGCCCCCTTTCAACTTTCACCCTTTTGTCTGTTGGCCACCACCTCCTGTGCAAGGCTCCTGCGTGGCTTTTACCTCTTTTTCTTTACCAAGTTTTTGTTTTTTGTTTTTTTAATCCCTTTAAGTCACTTGGCGGAATGGGCTCTGGCGCAGAGAGCGTTCTTGCGTGACAGAGCCGAGAAGGAGCCACCCTCCACAGAATCGGTATTCCTGCCACTCAGGCTGTGTCTCCGGGGGGAAGGAGGGGGCCCATTACCCTGCTGAGGAGTTCAGATGTTCACGGCGGGGCTGGAGCTGCTGACATGCGCTGCCGAGCTGTCAGGCCTCACCTGCCCCTCCTTGGGAAGATGTTGGGGCCGCTCAGTCCTGCTTGGCTGCTCCTGTTTGTGGAAAGGTTTTCCTGCTGGGGAGGTGGGGACGGCTTATTCCTGCTTCATCCCCAGCCTTGTCTGTCCAAGAAGGGGTCCTTCTCACCCACTCCCTGCCTTCTCACCTGCCAAAAAATAATAGAAGTGATTACGCCCAGGGAAATGAGGAGCCAAGCAGGGACAGGCAGGCTGGGCTGCAGCCCCCTCTCCTCTCATCCCTCTGAAACCTGTTTTCTAGAAGCCACTTTCCCGTGATCTGGGAGGGGGCTGGGATTGTTCTCTGCCATCTCCTTCTCTTTTCAAATCCAGATAACAAACAGCTGGCCGTGCCAAGCACCCTTCCTCGCCGCTCCCTGCTGTCCCTTTTCCTGGGGGTGGGAGGACGGGGAAGAGATAAATGAAGTTCTGAGAGCTCCTGGCCATGCAGCGGCCGCCCGCCTGGCCCAGAGCTGGCTCTGCTTCCCCCAGCACCTGCTCCTCTTGCTAAATGTCATTCAAAGGCTCCAACTGGGCCACCATTGCCTCAGCTTCCAGAATAAGCGCTGCCCTTCCCCGCCGTGGGAAGCGGGAGCATCAGGGCGGGGGTGGGGGCGCATCTCTGGGCCCCCTCCGAGGCCAGGGTCAGTGCTCTGCACCCCAGCTGCCCTCTGCCCGCACCCACCCCTCCCACAGGGACCCCAGGGGCAGGGCCGGCGGTTCCGCAGAATCCAAAACAACCCGAGCCTCCGGATCGTCTCTCATTAGCGTGGCACGTTGAAGGCTCACCGGCCGGTGTCTGCATTCGGCCTGCAGGAGCCCTCTTTGGAAGAGGGCTTTTATTACACATCTGAGAGTGTTAGCTCTGGTTTGAAATCCGATCCAGAAGAGCTCGGCTGCATCTGGGCACTTTTCTTTGTAGGGCCGAAGGTGGCTGATTTGAGAAATGTGTGTTGTCTGGGGCTGTGGCAAATAAAAACAAGGATATTTCAGGTGCGTGTTTTAGTAAGTCTAGAGCGCAGTTGCGGGGGGTCACTGCCCACTGGGTGCCCAGCCTTGCAGGGGGGTATGTGGGAGGAGCTGCAGGTGCAGGCCAGGAGGAGGGCAGGCTGAAGCTGACGGGGTGACGGGGTAATAAGCAGGGAGCCCCTGGGACAATCTTCCCCAGGAGCAAGGAGGTTTGAGAAGCAACAAGGTTTAAGAGCCCAGCAGCCCTGAATGGCTAGGGTCTGGCAGATACTCGCAGACGGGTGGGGTGCAGCCCCCCGGGATGGGGCAGGGTAGGGACCGGGCAGGAGGGAAGATGAGGACAAAGTCCCCACACAAGGCTGGGCTCCAGCCCTGGCCTTATTGCTGTTACACCCACGTGGTTTCATCCAATTATAAATTGTAATTTCTCTATGAGAGCGAGAGATGGAAAGAGTCCAGTGAGGTCATCCGCCTCCCTGGCCAGGGCACGAAGATTGTTTGGTACCTTGGGGGAAGGGGGCAGAGGCAGCTGGGCCTCCGCATTTAGAGAGGATGGTGGCAGAGCCCTCGGAGCCCAGAGGCTCCAGCCAGCCATGCCCCTGATCTAGAGTTCCGCCCTAGAAAATAAGAATCCAGGAAGGCAGCTTCATCCTGCTGGCGTCAGGTCCTTCCCACAGCCCTCGGGATAAAGGCAACACTCCTATGGCAGCCTCTCTAAGGCCCCACAGAGCCTGGCCCTGTCTGCCCCCACTGCCACCCCCCTGCCCTGGCCTCATCTCCCACCATCTCCCCCTAACTCCCCTCCTGCAGGAGTCCCTCGAACATTACCCCTCACCTCCTCCCCGTCTGCGGGGTTGCACAAACCACGATGGCCATGACATAATATCTTCTTTCTTCATTTGTATTTTGTATTGGAGTGTAGTTGATTTACAAGACATAACATCTTCAAATGAATTGTCTTCCTGGTTCAAGGAAGAGGCCGTATCTGCTCATCTGAGGCTGATCCCCCAGTGCAAGAGTCAGTGCCTTGCACACAATAGGTGCTCAATAAATGCAGCTAGTGAACTCCCCACTCTGGGTTCTTTTAGGAAATCAAAGAGCCTGTCCGCCTTGTGCATTCTCGGGCCCCCTTCCCTGAACCCCCTTCTCTGTGTGTGGTCCTGCAAAGCCTCCTGGGAACCAGGCAGCACTGAGGATACGGGCTCCTTGAGTGTTTCTGTCCTGGGGGAGCAGGTGCCTCTGGAGTATGTGTGTGTACTGCCAGGGCAGCCAGGCTGCAGGTGTGAGCGCTCCATGTGTGGGTATGTGAGGGTGATCGTTTGTAGTCGCCTGTATGCACTGGGTGCAGGAATTTCTACCTAAGTGAGCCCTCCTACACACAGCCACCGAGAGGGCCCCAGGGGGCACACTGTTGGATCAGCCAAGCTGAGGCCACACAGTGCGAGCAAAGTCAGTGTTGAATGTGGGCATTCTCTGAGGCCAGTTGACCGAGGACAGAGTGAACTGGGTGGTCTCAAGGGCTCAGGAACCGGGAGTTGCTCCTTAACTAGTTCTGGGCCTTCTGACCACGGGACAGCCTCCGCTCACCCTCCCCGCCTCGGCCGTCCCTGTCCCCATAGGTCTGGTCCCTGCATTTGGGTGCCAAACAACCATTTTTTGGGTCAATGTAATAAAAGCTTCCATCTGTAAGTATTTGAGACACTTACACAATTTTACTTTTTGTTATAAATAACAACATCATAGCTGTATTAAAAGGAATTTGAAAGGAGGGAAAGAAAGCCAAGTACACAGCCCCACACTGCAACACACACTGCCTTTTGGCCGGATCTGTCTGCCTGCACACATACACTTGACAAGGGGACAATGTCCCTTATCCTTTTCCAGGTCATTTCTGCTTTGCTATCTCCCCAAGCCTTGGGAAAACCCAGCACAGCTGGCAGAGTAGGGAGGACTGTCCCCACTGTGCAGGTGCAGTGACACTGATAAGGAGGGAACTTGTCCAAGTGTGTGTGACCTACATGCCAGTCAGGACCTCGGACTCCAGGCCAGTTCCCTTCTCCCTGACATGACACCAGCAGAAACACAAGATGGCCCTGAGGCCCATGTACCCAAGAACCTTGGGTTTCTCCTGAGTCCCTCTCATTGCAGTCATCCATCCAATCATCCATCAACTATTTGTCTCTTCATCTCACCATCCATGCAGCCACCCATCCATCCGTCCGTCTGTCCATCCATCCATCCATCCATCCATCTATCCAACCATCCAACCATCCATCCATCCATCCATCCATCCGAACAGCCCTCTATCCCACCCTCTGTCTCTTCATTCATCCATCTACCTAGCCATCTTTCCATCTATCTGTCCATTTTTCCATCTCTACATCCATGCATCCATCTGTACTGAGACCCGTCATGCTCCTGCCACTGTGTTAAACTCAGGGACCCAAAGAGGAACCCCGTCCTCCAGGAGCTCGTGGTCCAGCGGAGAAGCCACAGTGTGAGACACACAGAGCACCAGCAGGGCCAAAAGCCCTGGCTGACCCGATCTGGGTGTGGGGGTGTGGGGGCAGCTGGAACACAGGGGGCTTTCTGGGGAAGGGGACACTGAGTGTGATGCTGGGGTCCTCTAGACTCCCATGTCACAAAAGTCATATGTGGATTCAACGACAAGCTAGAGTGGGGCTGGTGGGGCCAGGGTTCCCCCGTCTAAATTTCAGGGCCGCCGCCCAGCTTTGGAGCTCAGGGCCCCCCCCTGAAGTGGAATGCTCTTCAGCTTTACGGTTCGGTTCGGTTCGGTTCGACTGCCTTGGAGAGCTGTTCTCACTGATGTTAATTTCTACATTAGCAATTAGCCCTCCTGCTTCTTTCCAACCTCTGGCTCTTTGGGATGGATTTTTATGTGTGTGTCATTAATCAGACGCCTATATGTACTGCTGGAAACCCAGGTGGGCTTTATGGCTGGTGACTTAGCTGAGTGGCATTTTAAATGAACAACACACCTGCCCCCCTCCCTGGGCAGAGCTGCCCTGTGGCAAAGAGGGCAGAGTTTAGATCACTGTAAGCAGGTCAGAGCTGGCGGGAGCTAGGAGACCAGGGGTGTTCTTTCATTTTAGACTCCCAGGCTGAGGTCAACATCTGTATCCGACCTTTAGAGATGAAAAGTCTCTTTGTGACTCAAACCCAGAATTTGTTCCATGGCTGCTGACTCCCTCCCACCAGGATGGCCCTCCTCAGGGTCTGTGCCTTCTCCCCCACTGCAGGGTGTAGGTCACTGCTCGCCTGTGCCAGCATGGACCTGGGTGCTACTGGTCAAGTTCTCTCTCTCCAGGGGGCAGAGGGCTGGGGGCCGGGGCCACAGGGCAGGGAGAGCTTTTCCTTTGGGAGTGTGGACTACTCTTGTAACAGAGTCAGCATGCTAGGGGGTTGAGCAGGAAGGGCATTTCAGGCTGAGGGAACAGCATAAGCAAAGGCTCTGAGGCGAGAGGGCTTGGTGCAGTGAGAAGGCTGGTGTCCTAGAGCTCTGACTTAGAGGGAAGGGCTCTAAGTTGAAGTGGGAGATGGGATTCTGGCCTTGAGTGTTTTGGATGCTCTGCTGAGGGGCCTGGTCTTCATTCTGAGGGCAGTGGGGTGCCAGCAAGGCTGCCCAGGCAGAGGGGCAAGATTGGAGGGTACCAGGGTGCATGAGAGGGGACCCTTGAGAGGCTGGGACCACAAGGCAGGGAGTGTCCTCAAGAGCAGAAGTGAGGAGCAGAGGGATTGAGGCTAAGGGGCTGACTCAGAGGCATCCCTGAAAACAGGCCTGGGGGCTGAGGGGGTCCCCCCCGTCCCCTCCTCACTGGAGGATAGCCAAGTGCACTGGTGACCACACCAAGTAGCTGGGGTCTCAGAATCCTCTTGGGGAGGGGTGCCAGTTCTAGGTGCCCTGGGGAGGGCAGCAGGAAGGCCCCCAGAGGGGGCCTGTTGGTGGCTCCAGCTCCTCCCTCTGCACGCGAGGCGGCCCCACCCTGCCCCCTTCTCACTCACTCTGGCCCCCAGGCTTGGCACCGCAGCATGGCACCTGCATAGCATAGCAGGTGAGAAGGGGAGGAGGTGAGAGAGCCTGCATTCGGGCGTGAACCCTCCAAGCCTCCACTCTGCTAATTAGACCATTTCCTGATAAAACTCAGGCTTTCAGGGATGGGTGTGGGAGCCAGTCTGCAGGCAGCTGTAGGAGCCCACACCACCTGGCTGGCGCCCCCCTCACAGGCAGATCACTGGGAACCGGGTGGGCAGTGCCCAGAGCAGAGAAGCCAGCGGCTCCAGTGTCCCAGGAAGCCACTCTTCAGGGACAGAGCCTCTCTGGAGAAAAAACATGGGACTCCCACTGTGACGGCTGTCCTCCCCGCTTCCCTTGACATGTGGGCCAGAGCCAGGACCTGGGGAGCAAGGGCAGCTATGGCCAGAGGTGGCCTGGGACTTGACTCCCATCCCCTGGTGCTAGGCCAGCAGAGCGGGCCAGGGGCCACCCCAGCCTGGACTATCGGCCATGCCGCCCCCCGGCCCCAGGCCCAGCAATCCCTCCCTGCGCTGTCTGGGGGCTCTGGCCGCCTGGCTGTACCAGTTTAGGGTGCCTTCCCCACAGTGTGGCTGAGCATTGGGGACCTAGAAAGGCCACTGAGCAGGCAGCGGTGAGACAGAAGAGCCAGCAGACGCCTGAAGAGGCCTCCAGCGCCTGGAGTGAGCTCGCGTCTTTGAAATCTCCCAGCCAGCGGGCGGCTGGAGCTGCGAGAGGGGGCTCAGGCTGGTCAAGGGCGGCTGGCGCTCAGCCGGGCGCGTGACCACTGCTCTCAGCCTCTGGGCAGGGAGGCCCTCGAGGGGGCTTGACGGCTCTGCTGTTGGGGGCAAGGGGAGGGGGGGCACAGGGCCCTCCAAGGCCTGTCCTCCTGCCCTCAGGAGGGGCGCCGTGGCCAGAGCCCACCCATGCAAGACAGGACACATTCATGGCCTTTGTCCCCACCACCCCTGCCGCAGGCTCCTGTGAAGGAGCTGCCTGCTGCTCCGGTCTACCTCGCAGGGCTTGTTGTAACTCGGTTTCCATGCACGAGGGTCTGTGTCCAGCCCGTGGCAGCCCGGCGAGGACGAGTCTGGTACAGCCAGCAAAGGCCAGGCCTTTCTCTGGAAATTGGCCTGCTTTTGCTGGCAGAACAGTGGCTATGCCTTTCCGCTGTGCCCCGCGGTGAGCTCTTAGCTGAGGGGGCCCTCAGCGGGTGCGGGCGGTGGGAGCCCCAGACAGAAGCCCCCGTCCCCTCCTGGTCACTGGCCGGCTTCCGCGTGCGCTCACCTGGGCCCTAGACCACCCTGCCCACAAGATGGGCCCCACACAGTGTACAGGCCACAGCTCTCGAGCAGGTGTTTGAAGGAGGACTTTGCTGGTATGTCTGGTGGGCTTGGGGACCATGGGGGTCACAGTTAGAGGCCTCCCAGGGAGCAGGCTGAGGTGCTTTCAGAACTTAGATTCTGCTCAAGGTCCCCCTCCTCTGTCACCACTGCCCTCGGCTCTCTCTCCAGCCTCAGATTCGTACGGCACAGGCAGGTACCCAGGGTTGAGCATGCATCCCAGGGACCCTCAGCACCCTGCCAGCTGCTGCATTGGCAACGCCAGTCCTCCTTAGACCTCCACCACTGGCCACACACAAAGCCATGAGCTGGGGACTCCAGGTCACACACCTGTGGCTCCGGTGCAGCTGGTGGAAACTGTCCACTCCCCTCTCGCCAGCTGTGCCAACCTCCCACCCCGAGGGACAGGCTTCCTGTTGCCCAGCTCCCCCCAGCTCTTCAGCTTCCCTGCACCGGCAGAAGCCCATGCCAAGGGATTTTCGCCTCTGTGTTGGAAATCTCTCACCCCCTCCCCTCCTTCCCGTAAACTCACTCTCCAGCCCGGAGCAACAACGCCACGCGCCCAAGCCAGGCGGCCAGACTTTGTTAATATTTACAGCGAATGGCTCAGGAAGCTATTAGCTTCCTTTTCTTGTTGTTAATTGAAAGAGGAGAAAATGGTTGTAACACTTCAAAAGGACTTAAAGCAGAGCCTGAGAGACCAGCTGAATTGGGAGGAAGGGAAAAGAGAGAGACTGTTTTAAATAAAGAAAGGAAGCCTACACCTCACACGAGGGTGACCGACGCTCCTGCCCGGCTCTGCAGCCGCCTGGCTTTCCTCTGAGGTTTCCTCGTTGCCGCTCATTGTATATTTTCCTTTTCATTTGGGAATCTGCCTTAAGGATAGAAAGAGGAAGAAAAAGGATTCACAGTGCACTTTGTTAATAACGGGACTCTTTGAGGCTGCAACTAACAAGCCCCCGGGTACCTTTGCTCCCGGAGCACATGGGCCGGCCTTGCCCAGCAGCCTCGCCTCCCAGGATCCAGGCCCGGACAGGGAGCATCAGGCTAAGGAGATTCCTGGGTGCCTGACCTGCGTGTGACCTCGTGGAAGCACTTGCGCCTCGGTACCTCCCTCACCCCCATGGGCCCCAGGGACAGCAAAGGCTGCCGTGGTCACGGGGTGTGGGAGGACTTACTGAATCCTGGTGGACAGGGAGCTGGGAGTCCAGCATTGCCAGGTCTCTGGCCTTTGCAGTTGGCCTCCCCGAGCCCCATCTCCCAGAGAGAAATGATCCCTCTACCACACGGGTCTGGTTAGCTTCTGGAGTCTGACCTACGATGCAAGCAACCAAATGGCTCTGCCAGCTCCCTGCAGTCAGATGGGGCAGGTGGGCTGACTCAAAAGGTCTTAGCTCTGGGGGCCCTCCAGGAAGGGAGCACGAGTGAGCCAGAACACACACCCCCCTTTGTCCCCAGCCTGCTTTAGAATGGCCTCTTGGGCCCCCCTGGCATCCTGCTTTCTACTAGCCTGGCCTCCTCTGGGTCTGCAGAACAAGGTGGCCGACGGCTCCAGGCGCGGAGGGCCCAGCTCCTGGGTCTGGGCAGGCGGCATGAAAGGAGGGAGAGACGGCACATTAAAGGAGGGCCTCTCCCACCTGCTCCTTCTCTGCTTCTGCCCCAGTCGGACCGGACAGGAACCTTGTTCAGTCTGGGCTCGGGGAGAGGCGCAGCCACACTGAGGGCAGGAGGCCCAGGGGGTGGGAAGCAGCTAGTTCAGTGACAGGGGGCAGTGACAGGGGTGGGACAGTTCAGGGAAGAGAGCCAATTCCCTGCCCACTGTTTTCTGGACAGGTGACCTGGACATGGAAGACCAACCTGTTCTGAGAGGGATTCAGTTAAGGGAGAAACCTGTAACAGGCACAGATGCCCCAAGATGAGCCAGACTGCCATTGCAGGGGTACCATTGCCACTGCGTGGCAGTGAGGTGGGCCCAGGGTGAACCCATCAGGCGGGGGCCTAGCCAGCCCAGGCTCCCTTCCCCGGAGGTCTGCTCTTGCAGCCAGACTGCTGTTCCCTCTGGCTACCCCCACCCAGCCTCTGTCCACCTCCTCCCAGCCCTGGCCCTGGCCCCCCCACCTGGACTCACATTGTCTTTAACCCCCGCCAGTGACCTCTTAAGGGTAAAGGCTGTGTGTCTGCAGCGCCAGTGACAACTTAGCTAACCTGACTGAGTTCTTTCTTTCTTTTCTGTTTTTTGCTTTTTTTTTTTTTTTTTTTCTGCTTTTTAGGGCCGCAGGTGTGGCATATGAAATTTCCCAAGCTAGGGGTCAAATCGGAGCTACAGGTTCCAGCCTACACCGCAGCCCAGCCATAGCAACACCAGATCCTTAACCTGCTGAGCAAGGCTAGGGATCGAACCCACAACCTCATGATTACTAGTCGGGTTCGTCTCTGCTGAGCCACAACGGGAACTCCCTGACTGAGTTCTGAGGACAGCCCAGGTACAGGGAGCTAAGTGCTTTACATGGATGATAGTACTAATACAGCAACAGCCGCAGCAGCCCCGTATTAAGCCCGAGGCAGGCACTATTCTTCCTTCACCTCACTGAACCCACAGGCACTATCATTACCGTCTCAATGTCCCACCCGAGGAAACAGAGCTATCCAGGAGGCTGCCCAAGGTCACACAGTGGGTCCGATGCAGAGCCGGAACACAAACCCACTCTAGTCTCGACCCTGTGCTCAAGGCACGTCTCCCGCGTGGCCAGGACTTCAAGGCAGCGCTCCCCAACCCGGTGCACGGGGCACATAGCGTGTTAAAGGCTCTGAGAAGTCCCGTCTCAAAGACACCAGTTGAATGGTTTGCTCTTAGCTGTTACCTGTTAACCTCCCAGCTTTCGCATGTTCTTCCGAACACGCCTTGGGAGACGTGGTAGGAAGACTGGCGAGCGTCTGCCATGCGCCCACGCTGGGCGGTGGTGAGGGCAAGCATGTCTCTGCCCTCAGCCCCCCCAGGCCCCACTTGGTGCCTGGCACACAGGAGGCACATACACTAGCAAACGAGGGCCCAAGGAAGGAGGGAGCAGGTGTGTAGCTGCACTGGGGCCACGGCAAGCCACAGGTCCTGGCCAGACACAGCCTCCGTCCTAAGCCGCCCCCTCTCCTCCTGCAGCCCTGGATCCAATGTCGCCCCTTCTGGCCTCCCCCCTCCCCCCAGCGGCCAGGCCGAAACAGGCCCCATTGTGCCTCCTGGCCGGGTCGGAGCCCTCTGCCCCCACCCCAGGGCCCCTGCCAGGCGATGTACCACTTCCCTTCCCTTCCAGCTCTGCGGCTCCGGCCTTGACATTCCGATCACATCCCCCAGCCCTGCCTGGAATGCTAATCCTCCTAAGATGAAACCATCCGTGTTTAATTTTTTTAAGAGCCCGGCAGAAAGAAAAGACAGAGTAGAGGCATTAGTGGTGGAAGTTGGGGCCTCCTTGAAGCTGTGTTCAGAGCTTCTCTGGGCAGCTGCCTTGAGAATGTGGGGTGCCACTCCTTCCCCATGGTCACGACACCCCCAATGAGGGCAGGAGAGAGCTGGCCCCGTGCATGCTGCTAGGTAACCCAGGACCTCCTGACAGTCCCCAAAATAGGCCACGCAAGGAGGCAGCCCATTTTCCAGTGGGTGGGGGCCCAGGCTGGCCTTCTGAACACACCAGGGCAGGCTGCAGGCCTTGGCTCGGGAGGCCTTCAGAAGGGAGACCCCTAATTAAGAGGGGCAGCCAGGCTACCTCTCCCCTGTCCATTGTTTGCAAGTTAGGTTTCTGCCCAGCTCCCTTCAGAAGATGGAGCCAGGCCACTGATTGGGCTGGGGTCACAGTGGGGACAGAGGGAGGGCTGGGGGGCAGGAGCACCTGGGAAGAGGGACAGGGAGGGCGCTTCCGGGCCAGATGACCTTGGATGAGCCCTTCACCTCTTGGGGCCTCAGCTGGGGCACTAGGATGAGGCTGCAGGGATAGGAGGGCGGCTACAGGGAGAGCAGGTGGTTGACACCTCTGGAGTTGAAGGTCAGAGTTGAACCCCTTGTGCAACTTCAACAGCTGTTACGTGGGCCCGTGTGTTCTGTCTCTGAGCCGCGGTTTCCGTATCCATGAGGCGGAGTAAAGAGGGACGCGCCCTCCCAGGCCTGCGGTGACGGTCAAAGGAGGCGCCTCGCAGGTGCCCTAAGGACCAGCCAGGCCCCCTGCGCCCTCACGGAAGCCCCAGCGACAATGGTTAGTGCAACCTCTGAGACAGATGCTCTCAGTAAACTCTCCCCTCGGCTTCCCCCGCCCCTCAGGCGGCCTGACACCCACTCCCTCTCCCCCAGCCTCAGCCCGGGCCCCTCGACCCTCAGGCTCCTCCCGCGGCTGACTCTCCCTCACACCAGCCCTGTGCTGGGGTGAGCTTAGCTCGGTGCCGCCTCCCCCTCACATCCATGTCCCCAGAGGGAAGAATGAAATTGTAGTGGCAGGAAACATGACAGAACACGAAACATGATGAAATCAGCTATGTAAATTGTGAAATCCAAATCACAGCCCTGTGCCTTCCGCAGCGCGGTAAATGCTGGCAAAGGCCCCAGGGACCGGAGACCCCGTGGTGCACGTCTCCAGGCCACCGAACCTCTGCCCGGGGCAGGAGCAGGGGCGGGGGCGTGAGTGGTGGCTGCTGGCGGCTCCAGCTGCCCGCCAGCCACTCCCGCCCTCGCCCTCCTCCTCTGGCAGGCAGGGTCCTAGAGACCCCTGACCGACCTCGAGGCCTCAGCAAGACACCACTCTGCGCGATTTCTGCCCTGGAGCTCACTGCTGGGGATCAGATCCTATCTCGTCCCTCCCCGCATCATCCCCCAGCTCACATCCTCTCTCAGGTCCTCCCTGAGGACCCCTGCCTCAGGCCCTGCCCCTGGGGTCCCCCATGAGACAAACCCCAACTTCTGCTCTTCCTGGGCCCCATTTCAGTCTCCCGAGGCCTCTGGCTCAGAACATGGGCCTGATTGGTGGGCAGGGACAAGCCTGGGGCCAGTCAGCCCTTTAGCTGCCCGCTCCCTTTGCTCTGCTTCAGGGATGCCCTGCGGCCAATGCGCCAGCTTCTGCCACCTCCCCGTGCGCTGGGCCGCCGGCCCCCCTCCCCAGCCCCCACCCCGGCTGGCACAGCCACCTGTGAGCACAGTGCTGGTGCAAGGAGGGTGACTCCAAGCAATTTTTTGGCCACCCCACCTCTGCTGCGGGGCTGCATCGTAAATTACTATTGACCTGAAGATGGCCGGGCTGGCGACGAGATAGGGAGATAAAGTACTGGGCTCAGTAATTGTGCCCTGCTGCCTAAATGTACTTATTTGTGGCTTTCCTACCCACTAGGAAACCTGACGATAAATAACTGCCAAGTATTAGGCTCCTGGATGGGAGGAAAAACACCCTTGGATCCATTTCCTGAGGATGGGCAAGGGCCAGAGACCCGCACACCCTCCCATCCACCCTGCTGGGTGATCTGACGCTCCCAGGCCCACTCCCTGAGGCAGAGGGCTCCTGCCCCACGTTACAGATGGGAAAACCGAGGCTCAGAGATGTGAGGTACCTTGGCCCAGGTCCAGGGGGACCCTCAGATCTGGATTTGCCCAGGGCTTTTCCAGTTTTAGCACAAATCCTGGGTGACCCAGGACAGTGGGTCCCCCTGCGCTGGTCTCACAGCAGAGTCAAGGCCAAGACACCTGCTCTTTTCAACCCAGAGCCGCTGGGTGCTCTTAACCGGTGTGAGGCGTCTTCAGCCTCACTTGCCTACATCCTGCTCCACCAAGGCCCTCGGGACTTCGAAGGCCATGCCTCCAGCTTTCTCTGGGCCCAGGAGGCTGCGGTCACCTGAGGGGTCCTGGAGCCCTGGCTTCCGGCTGGCTTGGCCATGGGGAGCCCCAGCGGCCGCGCAGAGGGAGGGAGGGCAGCCGGGTGGAGCGTGGACTCTTGGGCAGCATCCCTCTCCTGGCTTCTCTCTCTGGGCTGGTAACCTCTGCCTCCCCTCCGCCTCTGGCTTGCGTGGCGAATCTCCCGGGTGTGGCCATCCCAGAGCGCCCACCCTTCCCAGGCTGGTCCCCCGGCTTTGTGAACAGCCCCTCCAGGACACTCTGACCCCCTGCCAAGTGAAACGGGAGAGCCGCATTCACCCCCTGAGCGCCTACTGTATGCCATGCACATTCAAAGTCTTTTTCTGTCCGCACTGACCCATTTCATACTCTTAATGACCCTATGAGGAGGCATGTTGCTCCCTTTTTCACAGATAAGGCAACTGAGCCCAGAGAGGTTAAGTGACTTGCCTTGGGTCACACAGATGATCAGGCAGCCTGGCTCTGAGTCTCTGGATGGAAACATGAAAACCTAGAGAGGAGGAAGGATCTGCTTAAAGTCTTAAGGTCAAGAGACAAACAGTAAAGGGCTGTGCACCCTGGAGCCACAGGGACAAGAGGTGGTGCCGTCAGGAACTTCTAGGCAGATAGAGTGCAGCCCCTCACAGGCGTCCTGGTGCCAGAATGGATGCTGTGGGTACCTGCTAGCAGGATGCTGGAGACGGGGTGCAGAGGCCCGGGGGTGCCAGGAGCTATGATGAAAGGATGAGGCTGTGCTGAGCCCTCTGGGGTTGGAGGGGGACACAGATACCCCATTGGGAGCCCTGAGCTGGGCAGCCCTGCCCAGAAGAGCACAGGGACTGAGGCGTCACATGGCTCCACTGCTGACGGCCACGGTCCCAGCTGCCACATGCAGGCGAGAGTAGAGGCAAGCAGAGGAGGCGAGGCCGACGGTTACAGATGCCCCCTCCCCACCTTATCCGTTGTGGCCCACCCTCCCACGTGGCAGCCCCACAAGGAGCATCTTCGAGCCTCCCTTTCGCAAGTGAGGAATCGAAGGCTTCTAGAGCAGCATGTCTGGGGTCTCACAGCCTCAGAGGAGCAGAGCAGGGGCTGGACCTGGCCTCCCTGCCCCCAAGTCCCTGCTGCCCTTCCCCAGCCCTGCCCGGCAGCCAAGCCTCTAGACACACAGGCCCCTCCATCTCCCGGTTACGGCTCCCCGGGGCACCCGCCTGGTGTTTCCCCAGGGGAACCGAGCAGCTTTAATCGCCCCACCTGGAGGAGTCCCCAGGTGCCCTGCTTTAGTTTTGCAAGCACTCCTGAGTAACAGAGTCCCCGGGGCCCTGGGGTGGGGGCAGGAGACCCACGGGGGTCCAAGGTCTATGGGGAGAGCCAGAGGAGGAGGCTGGGAGAGGCCGATAGAGAGGGCAGCAGTGCTGATGTGGGAACCTGTCTGTCTAGCCACGCCAAGCTGGGTGACCTTGGGCAGAGTCCTCTCTGGGCCCTCGAACAGCCTGGACCCCCTCCTGAGCCTCTCCTGCCTCTCCCTTGACCCAGAAGCTAAGGGGCACTAAGGCATTGCCCATCCCCGTTCGCAAGGAAAGTGGTCAGTGGATCTGGTCATGCAGAGAGGTCCCCACTGGGCCAGGCGTCCCACCTCCAGTTATCCACATCCCGGCTTGGGAGTGAGGCTGCCAGGACGCTGGCTCCGGCTGTGCCCATTCCACGGGCCACTATCACCTTGGGGCATCTGTGGCAGTGCCTGGCAGCCCGGGACGTGGATCCAGGGGTAGGGAGGGTGAGGGGTGCACCCAGCTAGACCCTGCCCGTTCTAGGGCTCAGCAGACACGGGCTGCTCGGTGGGGGCCACACACCCCAGCCCCTCCCTTGGTCTTGGCTGCCTGTTGTCCTCAGCAAGCGGTTTGGGCTGTGTGTGTGGTGGCGGGGGGGGTGCTGACCCAAGCCTGGGGGGTGGGGCACAGTGGAAGAGGAGTGAGGTCTGGGGGGCAGCCCCATGAAGGGACCCCTCTGCCCTGATCTTCTCCCCCCTCCCCTCCCTGAGCAGCAGAAGCAGGACTTGCAGCCGGCTCGTTTTCCTCCTTAGATCCTGGGAGCCCTTCCATAAGGCCCTGTTCTGGGCACCAAGGTGGGGCTGGGGCCTCAGTGGGGCAGGAGGCCTGCCCACATGGGCTTCCAGGCCGGTGCATGCCCGCTTCTGCCAGACCTGCAGATCCCGGCCTTGCATCGCCGTGCCATCATTTATTTTAACACCTTTGTGGTCCGCATTTGGGTGCAGGTGAAATACAGCCCCAGGGGTGGGGATGTTAATTGTGCGCCACTGGTGCGGGACGAACATGCATCTGGGGGCGTAGATGAGGTGGCAGCCACCCAGGAGGTGGCCGCGTGGCTGCTGTGAAGGGTGGGGAGCCAGGCACCCTGCTTGCGTCAGGACTCAACATGATCCGGGGGCATCAGCCAGGAGACATGGGGGGGCCGCGGAAAGGGTCTCTACGTGGAAAAGGCTTCTCTGGTTTTCCTCTTTGTACCCCTGTGATGGGGAGCGAGGACAGCGTCGGCCCTGCCAGGTCAGGAAGGGCTGGCAGGCTCCCTCCTAACACCACTTCCAGTGTGGCCGCAGAAGTCCCAGGGGGCGGGAGGAAGGAGGGCGAAGTTAGAGTCCGGGGGGCATCTGGGTGAGTCACAAACCCCTCAGTGCTGTCGCCTGTGCTGCGGGCACGCTAATGCTCCCTCCTTGCTTCTCTCCCTCCTTTCTTCTTCCCACGTGACCCAGCATGTACCACGTGGTTCCTGGGCAGAGCAGGAGCCAGCAGGCAGGGAGGAGGCTGGCTCTGGGAGCTTCAGAGAGAAGCCCACCCACCTGGGGGCAGCTGGAAGGCAGGGGTGCATGAGGGCGGTATCTGCACTCATCCTGAGGGCAGCGGGGGTGCCTGGAAGCGGGGGACGGGGGTCTTGGGTGGATGCGAGAGTAGAAAGCTGGAGAAGGGCGGTCTAGGGCTGGCATGGGGCTGCTCTATGCTCTGGGCTGGGGGCCACCACTGAGCGCCAAGCGTGCAGGTAGACGCCCCAAGCGGGCATGTCTGGGCGTGGCTGACCATGCACCTTGCTCACTAAACAGCAAACCAGCAACTACGGGAGGCTTCCCTTGGCCCTGCGCAGAGGACCTTGGGCAGGGCAGCCAAGCCCCTCGTCCCCCACTCTAGCCCTGGGGCTCCTGTCGCATGCCAGGTGCAGCCCCCAGAGCTCCACGGGGAGGGGCACAGAAGGGAGGCCCCCGCTGCTCCTACAGCGGCCGCCCCGCCTGCTCCTCGGCTTCAGGAGACAGGAAGGAGCACCGGCAGCCTCTCTGACCGCGCAGGCGGGGCGGGCCCCAAAGGAGCCCGCTGCCTTTGTCCCCAGAACACTATCTCTATCACCTTCCTAATCCCCCACGGGCACCCCCCACCCCCACCCACTGCACAGCTGGCCAGAGAAGTTCGGAAACCCACCTACTTGGACCTGTCCGGGAAGAGGTGGAGCTCTGATTTGACCCCGGGCCTTTCTTAGAGCAGAGCTGCTCACAGCCCCACTGGGCCTGGCCCAGGCCTTCAGGGCCCCCAGCTGATGATACCAAGCTTCCACCTGGGACAGCCTGGCCAGCCCTTGGCCAACCCCAGTGGCCAGTGCCTGGCAGGAGCCACGGGCCTGTCGGTGCGTGACTGTCCCTTCTCCCCAAGACAGGCAGACCCCGCTGCCCCGCAGCCGCACGGAGAGTCAGAGTATGGGACAAGGCTATCCCTGCACCGGCCCACGCTGCAGCTTGTGGTGGAGCTGGCGGGTGGCAGGGGACAGACTTGGGAGATTTATGAGCTGGGTTAAAATTTAATTTGGGTGGAAGATCCCGGCCAGCCGATCCGGCTGCCCCAGACAAATGGCCTCGTCTCCGCCGGCTCCCGCCCCATGGTTGGGCCTGGCCCCCGTGCCAGCCACCCCCGCACTCCCTCCCCGGAAGGCAGGCCGCCGCCCCGCCGAGAAATCATAGCACCGAATTTGATTTGGGGCAGGAGCAGCGGGCACTGAGCCTTGTTTGCACTTCAGCTCCAAATTGAACAGGACAGAATGGGCTCTGGGTGGGAACTGCCTCTGCCAGGGCCTCCCTCGGGGCCGGGCCAAGCCCCCTCGCTGGGAGAGGCGGCCCGGGCACCACACCTGTCCACTCCCACGTGCCTGCCCCCCCGCCCAGATGCCCTCTGTCCTCAAGCCTTGTCTTCTGCCCAGAACCCCGATCCTCCCCTGGGCCCTGACTGCCTGGGCTGGGTTCCCAGACATGCTAGGAGATTTTATACAAGCGACTGAACCTCCTGGAGTCTGTTTCCGCATCTGTAAAGTGGGATCTCTTGTTACTAGCTGATGTAATAATGTAACCAGGGCCTGGGACATGGTAGTCACAGGGCAGCGCCCGGGCTGCCAGGGGGGTGCGGGTTGCAGAGCTGCAGAGAGTCTTTGACCTTCTAGGACTTTTGTGGTCTTGCGCCCCACCGGGGCCAGGGCCTCACTTCTTTGGCCCAGGGATGCTGCTCTGGGTCCACCTAGTCTGATTCGATAAGGAGTGGTGCTGGGGTCCCCAAAGCATGGGTGTGGAGGCCAAGGCAGAGCTGTGACAGCATAACCCCGTTCCCTCCCTGCTGATCCCCTGCCTGAGTGGCCCTGTCACGATTCTCACCCCACTGCTGTGTGCCGGGACCCTGCTGGGTGCTTTCCTGAGTGGGCACTGGCCACTGATTTTACAGAGAAGAAAAGTGAGCTCAGGGAGGTGAAGAAACTGCCCCCCTTCAATTTCTCTGCTGCCGCCAAGCTCCTGTCCATAGTGGGGGGGCTTTGGAGCGAGGAGGGGGAGCTGGGCAGCTCAAGGAAGGGGAAGGAGGAGCCCCCTGACCCCGGAACTCACACACACAACTGCGCACCCTGGTGCTGCCACTGGCAGAAGTCCAGGCCCAGAAATAGCCATGTCACCTTCCAAGGCTGGGTCCCTGTCGTGGCTCTGCCCGGGCTTGGGGAGGAGGCTGACAGGAACAGGAGGCTGCAGTAACCCGGGATTGTACAGGCAGGTGTGCCTGCACACCTGCACACCTGCACACTTGCCCACACCCTCCACATGTGCCCACTCGCAAAGGCACACATTCACACATGCATGCACGGTGGGAGGGCCAAGCTTCAGATGCCACTGTCCTGGCCTCCTGAGGGACCAATAAAGGTCCGGCCTAGAGCCACCATCTTTCTTCTCTAGCGCTGCCATGAGACCGTTCACACTGCCCCACAGCAGCGCCTGGGGGTTGGGGGCCGCCAGCTCCTGGCCAGTGCTGGACCTTAGCCGAGGCTGCCCAGCACCCTCGCACAGAGCTGGAGCCAAGGTGTTGAGGGGGGACAGGGCCCCTTGGGGGTTTCTTTTATCCTTTGGTCTCCCCCAGGAATCTGAGGTCCTTCTTCCAGATGCCTGGGGATCGGGGAGCCTGGACCCAGCCTCCCCCAACTGCACCAGTCAGTCCCACCTCTGCTCTAGACTGGGCTGGAGGGCCCTGTGTCCTCTTGCGCGGCGACCCAGCTGTGTCCCTTGCAAGCGCTGGGCTAATCCTGCCAGGGGGCTCCCCAGGGGGAGGGATTAACATGTCAACATATTTGCATTATACCAGGAGCAGCAGGAGCTTGGCTCTAAGAAGGGAGCAGCAGGGCGAGGAGCCAGAAGCTGCAGCGGCCCCCAAGCCCCACATGTGCGCCCCTTCCAACGCACCCAGCACCCTCCCTGGGCTGCCCCACCCCCAGCCCCACTGCATGCCAGCCTTGACCTTGGGAGACCCAGCTTTGGGCTGGGGCACTTCAGTAGACACACGCATATGCACAGACACGCACACGCACACAGAAGGGCCCAGAGACAGCCCTGTCCACGCCGTCTCCCCTCCCAGCTCTGACCTGGTGTCAGCATCTCACTGCAGCCTCTCATTATTTCCTTGTGTATTTATTTATTTATTCCCATCTCATCCTAAAGGATTTGCAGCAGCTTATAGACATACGACCTAATGCTAGAGCATCAAGAGGAGGGAATAGGTTGGGGTGGGAACACCCAGGTTCTGAATCAGACAGGCAGGCATGGGTTCAAATCCTGCTTGCTACGCATTTTTGCCCTGGAGTCACTTCACTTCTCCGCGCCTCAGTTCCCTCCCCTGTCAAATGCAGATAATGATGCCCACCTAGGGGTTGTTAGCGGATGAAAGGAGAAAGGGCAGGGAGACCTGTGGGCGCTGGCACATGGGAGGGGCACACAGCCCTTGGGCGCTGTTGCGGTTGGAGAGAAGATGAAGGAGAATTAAGTCAGGGAGGACAGATGGGGGTGGAAGAGCTGGAGCGGGCACAGCACAGCCCAGCTCTGAATCCTGTGGCCAGACGCTGGCAAAATCTGAGCTGCGGGCAAGCGGCCTGGACAGGAGTCTCAACCTTCTCAAATCTTGGGGTTCAGGGATTCCCCCCAGATTCCTCTCCAGAGAACCCCACTAACACCGCACATGCCCCTCTTGAGATGCCTAGAGCCTGCAGGGTGGAAGGGGGCAGAGGTCTGGGGTTCCAAGCTGGGGACCCCACCCTCACACCTGGTGCCTGCCCCCAGAGGTGGGGTCTACAGCTCCTGGCCCCTGAGCCTCCCCCCATATCCAAACCCCACTTCAGCCTTGAACTCGGTTCACTCCCCAAGACCAGCTCTTGGTCCCAACCTGACCTTCCGTCCTTTGGCGCAGCCCACAACTGTCCCCAACCCTCACCATCACCATCATCATCGCCTCCTCCACGGGGAGCTCCCAGCCTGCCCGCAGCGCGGCCTGGCTTCCCTGGCAGCCTTCAGCTGCTCCGGACCCCCCATCCGGTCTTCAGTGGTTTCCCCCAAATCCCCTTCCGGGGGCTCCAGGCCCGGCAGCCAGGAGGGGGTCAGGGAATTGGGCACGGGCCCCCTGGTCCACAGGCTGGTCAGGCGGCTTGAGGGGTGTGCAGAGCAGGCAGAGGCCCCCTCTGGCCCAGCCCAGGACACCAGAGCTCACATACTTTGTCATCCTGTCCTGGCAGGTGGCTGCCTGCTCTTTGAATGGCCAATTTGTTGACAAAGCCCTGGGGACTGAACGCCCATTAGAAACACCAGGTGGGAAGTGGCACCCAGGAGAGAGCCCAGGGAATTCAGTGCAGAATCCCCCCGACACCCACTGAGAGAGAGTGTGTGTCCGGGGGATTCTGCGGGTGGATCCCCCCATCCACCACTAAGTGGTCCCTGGAGCCATGACCTTGGCTTCCCATCTGTGACTTATCCTTCCTGTGGTTTCTCAGCTGCTATGGAAGGAGACAGATGGGGAGAGGCATGCGGCTGCCCAGCTCAGCTCGGGACCTCGAGGGAGGGGGGGTACAGGCAGCCAATGGCCTGTAGGAACAGGCTTCAGCCTCCCTCACCTGTTGAGTCCAAGTGGAAAAGCATTTACAGGGCCAGAACAAACATCAGAGTCTGTCCACATCCTGAACAGCCCAGCCTCCAGGACCACTATGAGGCTATGATGAGCCCTGAGTGTGTCCGACAAGCTGAGATAAACTTGGGATAAACTGGTTGATGGTAACTGATTTTAAAAGAATTACAGGAGCCCCTGCTGTGGTGCAAGGGGATTGGCAGCGTCCTGGGGGCCGCTGGGACGCGGGTTTGTTTCCCGGCCCAGCACAGTGGGCTAGGGATCCGGTGTTGCCGCAGCTGTGGCTTAGGTCGTGACTGTGGCTCTGATCCCTGGTCCAGGAGCGCCACATGCTGTGGGGTGGCCAACAATGACCAAATAAATAAACAAAAGAATTACGGAGTATAGGTTTTAGGGGGTGATGGCAGAGGATCCCCTCATTAAATAGACTCCAAGAGTGTCAGTGCGGGGGCTGCAGGACGATGCTCCTCCACTTCCCTTCCCTGTCACTGTCACCCTGGGGCCACACCAGGGCTCCGAGCTTAAAGTAACCCTAGGCTCCAGTATTTGGTTCTGCTTCAGTATTCTGGTCTGCGCAGTGGGCACGTGCAGGAAGGAAGTTCTAGCGGGAAGGATGAAATGGGGACACAGAAAGGGGCCTTTCCTACATCATAAAAGTAACGCCCCCTTGTCAACCCGACACTGTACAGGGCACCTCTCTTTGACGCTCACCACCTCCCTTGGACTCGAGTGCTTATTTATGTACCCATTTTACAGATGAAAAACCTGAAGCTTCTTTCTGGGGTGATGAAAATGTTCTGGAATTAGACAGAGGCAATGGTTGCACAACTTCATGACTGTATGAAAAGCCAGTGAACGCTATACTTTAAAACAAAAAATTTTTCCCATGCAATTTACACCTAATACTAGATGAGTTTGAACTAAGCTTATAGAGAAGAAGCAAAAAACAAATCAACCCAGGCTCAGAGAGGGCAAGGAACTTGCTCAAGGTCTCAAGTAAACAGATAAACAGCTGAGGCTGGAACCCAGGTCACTTTAGCACTTCCCACGATACACCCCTGCTGCCCTCATTTATGAGTACAGGCAAGCTTTAATCTCACTGCGCTCTCGCTCGAGAACTTTCCCTGGCTCCCTACTGCCCCTCCCTGGGGCCCAAGTGCTCCTCCAGGCCTGGCTACACCTCCAGATAGAAGTGCCTTCTTCCTCCTCCTCCTCCTGCTCCACTTTCCCCCGCCACTGCCCAGTCCTGCCTGTGCCCAGCCCACCCACTCCACCTGTCCCCTTCCCCCAGGGGTCTCGGCTCCCAGAGATTGTGCCCCTACCAGGGCCTCTAGGCTTTCTGTCCAGCCCATCTCCCACCCCAGGCCCCTCCATCTCATTCTCCCAGCCTCACTGGACCGCTCTCTGATCCATGACAGCTGAAATGGAGCAGCCTTGGCCATGCTGGTCCCGCTGCTTGGGGCATCTCCCGAGACTGACCCCACCCCTACCCCCACCCCCCGACCCTGCCTGACTCTTGCTCACCCTAGTTCTGCACCCACCGCCCCCTGTGGGTGCCTCAGAGCTACCACCACTTCCTGCCTATAAGCTCTTGCTCCAAATCGGTCTCTCCCTTTAACCACTACCTCCCGGAGGGCAGCCCCTGGAGTGTCTAATTCCCAGAGGCGGCCTCAGGGCCAGTGCTGGGGTGCACACAGCAAATGTGGCAGAGCCCCTGGGCAGCTGTTTGGGTGGGAGAAGGGAGAGGCCACAGGGCCTCCCGGACCCCCTCTCCCCACACACAGTCAGCAGGTGCTTTCAGAAGCAACTGAATCCAACCACTTCTCTCCCTTCTGTCTGTCCACCACCCCGTCTGTCTGTCCACCGACAGCTCCCACCCTGCTCTAAGCACCGCCTCTGCTTGGAGCCCACATTTCCTGCCCCAGAACTGCCTCTGTCCACCCGGCGACCAGACTGAGCCCCTGGAAAACTAAATCCCATCACAGCTCTTCGCTTAGAACAAATCCAAGTTCTTTACCAGGGTCCTCGAGGCGTCCACTGCCCCACTCACCACCCTCCATCTGACACACTGCCTTCCCTTGGGGCCTGGAACCAGCCAGTCCGTTGCCCTCGGGGCTCTAGCTGTTCCCTCTGTGGTTCTGCCTCCCACGGCCACCTCTGCTCCAGCGTTTCCTCTTCCAGCCCCCCCCCTTCACAATGGGTCCCCCTGCCCAGATCAGGCCCCGGTACGTCAAAGCTCAGTGCTTAGTAAATATTTGTAGGATGGTGGGTGGTGGACTCTCCTGCCGGGCTGCGGGCTACGAGCCGAAAAGCCTCCGCAGCCCCGTGACTTCCCCGCCAGCTGGAGCCAAGTGTGCGGGGCAGTTGCCCTGTGGCCACCCGGTGGGACCCCATGGGGCCCAGGGCCGTGCTCATGCCACTGCCCACCCAGACGCCTGCTCTTCCTGGGCATCCCTCTGAGTCTGCCGGGTGAGCAGGGCAGGATAACCGGATTAGCCTAAGCGGCTCCTCTTGTTTCCTGGTGTAATTGGATTGAGGCCCTGTTTCGGTGCAGCTGCATTTAATATCACAACTCCGAGGCCACCTCGACCCCTGAGAACACTGGCAGATGGACACAGATGGCACTGGGTGGGGGCAGTGGCCTAGAGAAGAGGGGCGGGGTCTCCCATCTCCCACCTGTGCAGACGGTAGGTAGTGAGCATGACATCTGATCTCCCTCCTGGGGGGCAGGGGACGCAGCCTGTCCTTCCAGCTTCTCTGGGCTGGCCAGGGGCCCAGGCCGGCACCCACAGGGGGCACTCTGTACATATCTATGGACCCAGGGCAAGTCTCAAAGGGGCAGGCCACTCCCCTGGGACCCTGGCTGAGGAGGGAGTGGGGAGAGGAGGCCAGGCGCGGCCAGAATGGTCTCCTCAAGCCCCCCCATCACCATGGGAGGCCCTGGGCCCAAGTGTCCAAGTGACCTTCCGAGGCGCCTAAGTGGCCAGAGGCCCGGGCCGGCTGTGGGTCGGGGCGTCCTCCGCCAACTGTGTCAGCCCAGTGCTAGGTGATGCGCAGTGATGGGAAATGACACAGCTGGATCCCCACCCCCACAAGACCTGTGCTTAAATGTTAGCTTCTCCACAGACCAAGGCTGGAGGTGGGTGTGTGCCTGGTGGCCTGTGTGTCTGTGGGTCTTCGTGTGTGTCTGAATACATGTGCCTCTGTGTTGCGGCTAGGAGTCCCCGTGCCCCACCCGCCCCTGCAGCCCGAAGCTCAGCTATGTCTCCACAAATGCCCATCAGGACCTGGAGGCGAAGGCCAGGCTGATGGGTGTTTAAAAACCAAGAAGCTAAAAGACAAAATGGGGCACAGAGAATGGGGCACAGCTGGAGCAGGGAGAGGGCAGGGTGGCCTTGTCACAGGGTCCTCGATTCCAAGGCATCCCTGCTCCAGGCACATCCCCAGTGCCACCCAATATGGACACTTCTGGCCGCCCAGTTAGGGGCACCTGTTGGGCAGATGAATCACTTGGCCTGGTGTGGCTGGTGCCTGCCTGGGCAGCTCCTCCTAAAGCACAGGCTGTCTGAAGACCTCAGGCGCAGAGCGGCTTCCCCTCATCAGTGAGAGGGGGCTTAAGCCCACCCAGCGCTGGGGAGTCACCCCAGGGTTAGGGGCACTAGCAGGCCCCACCCCCCTCCCTCACTCCCACCACTGTTCCCCACGGCTGGAGGGCCTGGCGACAGCTCCCATCCATCACTCAGCCCTATTTTTAGGAGGTGATAACCCAGCTGTGAAAATTCACTCCAAGCAGATCCCTCCCACGTGAGGAAGTCTTAGCCCCAAGCCGAGGGTATGAGTGAGGCTGGGCCATGAAAGGAGAGGGATGCGGGAGGGGAAATTGGGGAGGAAGCCCACCGGCGTGCTCCATGGCTTGCCGCAGTCACCTCTGCCAAAGGGTGGGGGCGGGGGGGCACTAGCCTGGCCTCCTGGGGCAGCCCACTGAGTATGAGGCTTGGGAGCCCAGAGCCTGGGTCTCATCTTAGCTCTGTCAACAGGACCCTGCCTACAGTGAACCATCTGTAAAGTGGGCTGTGATCTCACATTACAGCCTGGCTTTTACCCCCTGGGGTCCTTTCTACTTCTTCTTTCTAGGGCCGGCAGGTGAAATATAGGAACCCACTTAAATGTATATTTCAGAAAAATAGCAAATACTTTTTTTGGTATAAATAAGTCCCAAAGATCACCTGAGATATATTTAATACTACAAAAATTATTGGTTATTTCTCCAAAATTCAGGTTTAATTGGGCATCTTGTATTTTTAGTTGCTACATCTGAATTCCCCTTCCTTGGGTCAAGCCTGTCCCCACCCTCCTGCCTGAGCCAGTCCAGCTGCTAAAGGCCAGCAAGGATTTGGTCCATCCGGGCTGTACTGCCCACTGGGTCCTGCCCCTCTCACTGCGGGGGGCAGCTGTCACACCCTCTGTGCTGGTGCCACCTATCACCCAAGTCATCCCAGTGTCTGGCGGGACCAGACCTCCAGCTCCCGAAGACAAGGGGGCCAGCCCATGTTTTCCTGGCTGTGTGACCTTAAGTGAGGTCATGTCCCTCTCTGTGCCTCGGGAAAATGGGGATGATAGTGTCCACCACACAGGCTGTGTGAGGATTAAAGGAGCTGATACTGGCTGTAAGCTTAGAGCGGTGACATAAAAGCCGGCCACCTCTCGATCCCGGGTGCCCAGAGCAGCCTGGCGCTGTGATCCCTGATCTGTCGCCAGTACCCAGAGCAGTGCCTGGCATATCATGGGCCAGCCTTAGGCTCTGGGTGAATGAATGAGTGTCGTCTGTGCTGGGCCCTGTGTGGGCGCTTGGGATCTAGGAGCTGTGTAGATTGTTACTTTGAATGTAGAGGGGACAGGACAAGAATCCAGCCGCTGAGAGGAAGGGGCAGCGGGACTAGGTAATCCATCCACCTCTGTCTGAGCCTTGGTTTGAGCCCATGTGGGACCAGCTGGGTGGCTTTGGGCAAGTTACTTAGCTCCTCCTCTGAGCCTCAGTTTCTCCATCTGTAAAATGGGAATAATAGCAGATTGTGATGAGGATCCAAAGAAGCAAAGCATTTAAAGTGCCAGGCTTTAGATGGTGCCCAGGGCGTGGCCCAGACCCCCCAGGGAGAGCCACCCCCAGGCAGGGCTGGTTCTATCCAGACAAGGTGATGGGGGGGGTCATTGGGAGAGGGGGGCCAGGGGCCAGCCAGGTAGGTCCCAGCCTATCTAGATGTGGCCCAGGGTCCTCCTCAGCCACTCTGCAGGGTCAGCCTCACCTCCCATTTTCTCTGAGTAGGAAGAAGAAGCCCAGTGAAGCTAAGGTGCTTCCTGAGGTCATAATGGAGACCAGGCCTCCTCAAGACCCATGTTCTCTGGTCCCACAGCAAACACACCCTCCTCTGTCCTGCAGGTAGCTGGAGCAGGGTCTTGGGTCCCAGACCTCCCTCATCGGCCCTGGGGAAGTCAGGAGGCCAACTGATCTGATAGGGAGTAACAACCCCCTTGGGCCCCAGACAGCATCTCCTTGACTGTGCAGGAGACTCCCAGATAGAAAGCGTGCTCAGGATCCCAAAGTGAGGTCAGAGGTCACTGAGGCCACCAGAGCCTTCCCCATCCTGAGCTCCAGGAACTTGGTGATTTGATAACCTGCTTGCTGCAAGCAAAGTGCTGAGCCCAGGCACCCCAGGCCTCGAGGGCAGCAGCTCAGGGGTGCAAGGGGCTGATTAATGGTATCTGGCTCCTGGGAAAAAGGAGGTCTGACTACCTGGATGCACTGGAAGGGTCAGGCCCTCCCTTGAGGAGAGCGCCGTCCAGCAGTGGGAGAAGAGCTGTCGTGGAACGCAGGCAGAGAGGGAGGCTGAGGGCACAGGCGTGTGGGCTGCTTATCCGCTCTGTGTTTGCTGTGTGACTTGGGCCAGAAACTCAACCTCTCTGAGCTCGCTTCTGCCTCCCTCACAGAAACAAGTCCTCCCTCCCAGGGTTGCTCTGAGAGTCTCATGGGATACCCAAGGGGGGCAGGGCTCAGCCCAGAAAGCTGTGGTTACAACTCAGAGCCGAGAGGCCAGGGGTCAGGAAATTTCTCCCAGAGCTGGGGCTTTGAAGGATGCCTAGGAATTCAGGAGGTAGAAAAGCTGAGGGAACCTCCCTCATAAGGCTCACCCCCTGGTAGAGAGGAAGGAGCCCACCAAGAGGATTCAGGGGCCTTAGGGAAGCCCTTCCGTTCTCTGTGCCTCAGTTTCCCCATCATAAAAGGAGACCATTGCCTAGAGCCAGCTTTCTGTCAAGTTGTGACAGTCTAGGTGACTAGGGGGAAGGCAGGACTGGAGTCAGGAGGGCCTGTCCCCCCAACACCCCTCAAACTGGCTGGGCCGGGGTGCAGACATGCTGGCAATGTGGCTAGCACGATGCCCCCGTCCCCATCATGGCCGGACCTCCCCGCCGCGTGCTCAGTCCAGCCCAGCCCCAGCCCCAGGCCCAGAGCCCCAGCTGCCACTCCAGCCCTTGCCAGGTCCCCGCACTGCCCCGAGCACAAGACTGGACGCCGGCTTCTCCTCCGGAAGCTGCAGTGTTTACCCTGCAGAGGCCCAGCTTTTACTCCCCAAGGAGTGTGTTTAGGAGGCGAGAACCCACACGCGCGCACACACGCTCACACACCATCTGACGTGTCAGACCACACAGGCTCACAGCCCAGGCGCAGATGTGCACCTCGGCGCCGGGCTGCGCCTCCTGGACTGGGGCCAGAGCCGGGGGCCTGGCCATGCTGGGGCCTGGCACCAATTTTGAACTAATGTGTAAACGCGTGCCACATATGACCTCCGTTAGTCCTTCCCCAAACCTCTCAGTTTCATTCTGTGCCTCTTACAATGACCAAGCCGGGGCTCTGGGCGGCTGAGTAACCTGGCCAGAGCAGAAGCCGGAGGGCCACAAGTGGGGTTCAAAGGCCAACCTGTGGGACCTGGAGTCTGCTGGCTGCCTTAAAAAGGAGCGAGGATGGGCGTAGGGGCAGCAGGGCCTACAGAGACCACAGGACCCTGGCCGGGGGACAGCACGTTGGTCCCAGCCGGACACTAGCACATACCACGTGCCCAGCATCAGGCAGCCCTGGGGGTCTGAACATGTTGCACCATAGCCCTTAGAACCGTGCATTGAGGGGCCTCTGGCCCCCTCCCCAGGCCCCCTGCCTGTGGCCCAGCATCCTCTGAGCCAGCAGCTCTGGCTGACTCAGGTGAGGCCTCTCCCTGAGGGGCCATAGGGTCCCTCATAAGATGGGGCCATTAGGGAGTTCCTGTTTGGCTTAGTGGGTTAAGAACCCAACTAGTATCCATGAGGATGCAGGTTCGATTCCTGGCCTTGCTCAATGGGTTAAGGATCTGGCGTTGCTGTGAGCTGTGGGGTAGGTCACAGACGCGGCTCGGATTAGGTATTGCCGTGGGCTGTGGTGTAGGCCGGCAGCTGCAGCTCCGATTTGATTCCTAGCCTGGGAATCTCCATATGCCGCAGGTATGGCCATAAAAAGGAAGAAAAAAAGAATGGGGCCATTGGAGAAGATCTGAAGTCTTCCCTCTCAGGGCCTCAGCTTGAGAATCGGACCCTGTTCCTGGAATATGAACCCCCCTCCCCTAGACATTCAGGTTATAAGGGAGTCTTGGGGTTCACAGAGGGCTAGGAGAGGACCCCCAGGCCATATGTGGGGTGAAGCTGCAACAGGAAGCAAGGAAGAAATAAACCCCAGATTCTGAAAGCAATTACCTTTTCCGGGGCCCCTCGCGCTTTAGAAATCTTAATTCATTCCATCCTGGGGACAGCCCTGTAACGGGGGTGGGAGGTACTCTTCCCCGTCCCCACTTTATGGCGTGGAGACAGAGGTGTAGGGAGGTGAAGCAGCCTGTCCAGCGGGAAGCTGCACAGCCAGTATTTACACCCAGCAGTCTGGGCATTTAACTGCTGGGCTTAATTTGCATGGTGCGTTCTGAACGTGTGGTTTATCATGATGCTTCATGACTTACAGAGATGCCGCGTGCATTTTTTGTATTTATCTGATGTTATGTAATTACTTTAATTAAAAACAAAAGAGCCAGATCAGCTGACCTCCTAATTTTAGCTTCTGGGATTCCTGCACTTTGGATTTCCAACATCTCCCCTAGAGGCAGCCCCCAAAGGGCCGCTGTCCTAGGCCTGCCCTTCCCCACCTGCCACCCGGAGGCGGGCCGCCGACGGGGGGCAGAAACTGCCCCTCCATCCCAGGCAGCTGGAGAATGACCTGGGGGCCCGTGCCCCCTCCCCACCCCGACACCAGGTTCCAGCCACCACTCCGCCTGCTCCCTCCTCTGGCTGCCGGCCGGGCAGGGCCACGCGGGTTATGAGTTCAGCAGTCGATTCAGGCTCACATCATCTTGTCTGCCGGGAGGATTTAGTGCGCGGTCGGTCAATAGTGCGTTTGTTTTGTTATCGACCTGCCCGCACGGCGCAGGAGCCGGCCGATCCCCCTCGGCCGCTCAGGCCTCTCCATCCAGGCTTTGAGCCTGGACCTGGAAGCCCCACTGGGCAGGTCAAGGGGGCCCCTTGCGGCCTCCTCCGGGGCCTCCTGCTTGACAAAGGGCCCTGGTCTCAGGGAGCCCCCACAACCACCTCACAAATGGGGAAGCTGAGGCCCAGAGGGGTGAACTGGCATGAGGTGGACCTGAGGGAACAGGAGTTCCCAGGAACAGGCCCCCAGTCCAGGGAAGGTCCCAGGCTGGTCCCAGCCCAGCTCAGGTCCTTACATGCCAGCTTAGAGGGTAAAGGAGACACTGGGTCTCTGGCCATGCCCTTCACTCACGCATTCATTCAACACATGTTGCCAGATTGTTGCTCTGTGCCAGGCCCCAGGAATCCCAGACGCCCGCCCAGCCCCGCACTGGGTGGAGACTGGGGGCTGGTGTTAAGGGGGGTTCGGGGGAGCTGGAAGGCTGCTTCCACTAGGGCACCATGGGAGCCCAGGGGGAGGGTTTTTTGAGGGGCCTCCAAGGGATGAGTTGAATTTTGAGGAGGGCAGAAAGGCACCCGCAGGAGGGCCCAGCAGGTGCAAAGCCCTGGCGTCCCACACGGGAGCCCCGGGGGAGAACAGAGGGATGAGCACAGCCAGCACGGGAAATGCAAAAGTTGGACGAACTGTGTGAGCCGTTCCTTGGGAGCAGTGAATAAAGACAGTCCCTCCTGGCCTTGCTTAACCAACCCCCGGAGGACGCGGCCCCCCGAGCCTCCCCTTTCCTGACAGTGTCCCAGACGCCCCCTCCTCACTCCTCCTTCCTCCTCCTCCCCTTCCAAAAATGAGGAAGAGCAAAAGAACTGTTATTGTTCACGCCTCATCTCCCACCAAAGTTATTAAATTTCATTCCACGAACAAATAAATCCATTTTTATTGCAGCGGGAGGAGCGGGCAGCCGTTTGCTATTTTACGTTTTTTATTTTTCAAAGTCCTGTTAAATCTGCCCCGATCAGCGGGGCGGCCCCATAGCCCCAGCATGCCAGGTTAGTTACGGGCAGCGTTTCCTTCGCCCGCTGCCGCTTTGGCAGCAGCCCTCCCCCACCCGAGGGGCAGGCGGGGCTGGATCCCGCCAGAAGACCTGCTGCAGGTGTCAGGTGGGCCCTCTGTTGACCTGCAAGGAGTGTGGGGAAGCTTCCCGCCAGCCTCTTGTTTGTCTGGCATTTCATAGTTTTCCAAACACTTCCTGCACATTTCCTCTCGGGGCCCGGCCCGCTATTTCACAGGAGTGAAAACTCAAGCTCAGAAAGGCTCGGGGATCTGCCCGAGGCCGGAGAATCCTAACCCTCAGTTGCAGCTCGGTGGGCCGGCCTGGCGTCCTTGGAGTCTCAGTCACCTCACTTGGTGCAGCAGGAATTGGGTTCCCATCTCCATCACCCCCAGCCATTGACCCCGAGCACACCACCTGGCCTCTCGGGCCCTCAGTTGCCACTTCTGTAGAAGGGACATAAGAAGAATGGCATCTCCCTCCTAAGGCCACCATGAGGACTGAGATGCTGGGGACACTTGGCAGAGGGCCTGGTACCTGCCGACGCCTCCCACCCCCACCCCATCCTGGACCCGCCACCTCGCTCTCCTGCTGGGGAACATGGACCTGGGAAGCACCCACCCTCATCGCGGAGGTTCTGGGATGGGCACCCCAGATAAATAAATCCTCATCGTGGCTGTTTTCTCCCAAAACCATTTGCTAAAGACTTAATGACTGTCAGTAGTAGCCTGTTGCACCCGCAGCACCGCCAACTCGCAGAGGTTTCCCTGTGAAGCATTGAGGTGACGCAGCTGCCCAGACTAGGCGTGGTCATGGTGTCCCTCCCACTTGAGCATCCCATTCTGCAGGGGTCCCTGCAGGAGAAGGACTGCCTCCCCCTGCCCAGGATGGGGTCCAGCCATTGCAGGGCATAGCCAGCTGCCCAGCCCTCTCCCAAGTGGCCCCACATCTGGGGAGGCCCCCCGCCTCCCCACCTAGGCTTCTAGTGGTTGTGCTCACCCAAGACCCAGCCCCTCCTTGAGCTGGTGGGGGGAGCCCAGGGAGGCCGCCCCCGCCCCTGAAGCCGACAGTGACAGGCTGCCCTTCAGCCAGGCCTGGCTGAGCTTCCCCTTCCCCGTTCACCCGTTCAGAGCTGTCTCTGGCGTCAGATGGGCTTGTGATTCCAGGTGAAGACAGCTGCCTCACCCCCCGCCCCTGGCCCTGACACACTCACACACACACACACACACACACACACACAGTGCTCCCTCCACCTCCCTTGAGCACCTGCTAGCGAAGGCTCGGGAGGGGTGGTCGCTGGCACCGCATGCCCCCCTCCCGTCTCCTAGGCTCCATCTCCTGCCCATCCTTCCTCACCTCTCCCACTCTTCCTGGCGACTCCCTCGTCTTTTCCCTCCCAGACTGATTAGCTCGTGGCCCTATCAAGACAGGCAGTTCCAGATAATGTTCCCAACGCTGCCTGTCAGCACCTGAGGCCACACCAGCCTGGGGAAAGGGGGGTTACGTGGGTGCCCACCTCTCGCCAAGCCCCCTACAGTTCTGGGCACCTCCAGACTAAGTCCGGAGACTGACCCTGGCTGGGCTGAGAGGGCTCCTTGTGGGGGGGGCATGCCCACGGCGGGGGGGGGCATGCCCACAGGGGTACAGCCGGGACCTGAGCCCATTATCTGGGCACCAGGCTGGCAGCCAGCCCAGCCCCAGCTTCTCTGTCCTCAGAGGGGAGAAAAACAGAGAAACACAGACAGAACTGAAAGCAGGACCCTCCGTGCCGGCTGGAAGAGAGGGAGGAAAAGCTCCTCAGGGTGTGGAGCTCTTCCCACTTCTGTCTCTGCCTCCCCGGCCTTAGTTTACTTGGCAGTCAAATGGGAACGCTGGCCTTGCCAGCTGCAGGGCACTCAAAGCTTCACTCAGCAATAAATCTGTGCCACAACCACAACCACCACCGTTATCCCAGCACCTAGCGCTTAGGGCAGCCTCCACTTCGCACCTGGCCTTAACATGCCCAATCTCCTTGATTTCTTGATGCCAGCTGGAGGCGTGATGGGCACCTCCAGTTTACAACAGCTGGGGCATGCTGGAAGCTGGGCCCGGAGGCAGGGAGCCAGCCACCCAAGTCCCTGCCGGGACCGGTAGGGGTCAGTGTCCCCCAAGGTGGAAGGGTGACCCAGGCAGGTGTGGGGTGGGGTTAGGACTGGTACTGAAAGGGTTTCGGGCACTGCCTGGGGGTGCCACATCATCTGAACAGAAGGCAGAGCCCCTGCCAAGGCTCCCCTCGCATGACTCCTGCCAATTCAAACGCGGTATCTCAACATCATTAATTTACATTTTGATTCAACTTTCTTAATTTTACTTTAACTCCGCACGACTCTGGTTTGAGAATCATTTTAATGTATTTATCTGTGAGGCAATTTGTTAAATAACCCCCAAGACTCGGTGGTTTTCCGTTCCGAGCTTTTATTGCAAGGCTGTTTTAAATTAAATTAGTTGTCAGGGTCCTGAGTGCATTGTAATGGGGATGCGTTCACCGCCAGCCCACTCGTAAAAGTCGAGCGAACGCGGGCTAAATGGACACGGACGGGAGCAAGAAGTGGGCCGCTCAGCTCCTCCCGGACCCCTCTCGGTGCCCGTTTTGGGGGTGCGGGGGTGGCAAGGCACAGTCTGGAAGGCAGACGGCTCTGGAGCCACCCCCCTCCCCACCTCACATCCCCCTCCCTGTCCCCGAGTGGGGCCACGCCTGCCAGGCCCCCCAGGGCCCACCTGTCCTATGCCTTCCCCAGGCTCCCTGCTCTGGGGACACCAGGTGACCTGTATGTGTGCAGGAGCCACAGGGCAGCAGGTGTCTGCAGTGGGTCCCTGAGCCCCAGGGAGAAGTGCTGGGGCTTTGGGTGTGAGGACCATTCCCCCTCCTTCTCTTATCCGTGCTGGCTGTCACCTGGGCCCGGGGCATGATTTGTGAGCCAAAGGCACAGGAATTGCATCTATGTTTCATTTTCACATCAGCAGCTGCTATTTGCCCGGTAATGGACTCCCCCTCGCCGCTCTCCGCAGGAGACGGAAGCAGCCTGTCGGAGGCCACGTGTCTGTTAGTGACACCCCCTCAGCAGTGCTCTCCCACTCACCTCCTGGAGCTACATCTCCTACCGGTGGGCTGCTGGCCCCTCACCTCCACCGTCCTGCCCCCCTGACCCCCAGCAGCACTCAGCCAAGCAGGTCCTGGCCTGTGGGGAAGTGGGACACTTCCATTCTGCCCCTAACTTCACATTCCCTGGGAGCTACCCTGCCCCTGGCAACCGGACCGGGGTGCTGGGGACTGGGAGTCACCGGACACCTCAACAGTCTCCCTAGGGTCTGCCTAGGAGGGGGAGGAGGGCCAGGACCCTGGTGACACTTTGCGGCCTCCTCTGCGGCACCTGGCAGGGGCCCAACACAGCCGGCGTGGGGTGCAGAGCTCTCCCGTGCACGGGGACAGCCACGCACCTCAATGATCAGTGCGGGCGCTGCCACTGGGTGCCTGGGTCTGAATCCTGGCTCTGCTATTTTCCAGCTCTGTGATCCTAGGCCATCTGATTTATAGTCTAGTGGCCCTTCTGTAAAACGGGTCCGCAGAGGAGCATTTCGAGGCTGAAGTGTGTTGATGTGCTCAGAAGCACCAGGAACCAGTAGGCCTCACCGTCTTCCCACCCCGGAGGCAGACATCTCCCCAGGTGCCTCTTTGAAGGCACCTTTATAGCCACTTGGCAAACTCCTCTCCATCCATCGAGGCCCACCCAGAGGTCGCCTCCTCTGGGAAGCCTTCCTGAGGCAGGATGAGTTGTGCTGCGGCAGCGCTGGATAAGCCTTGCTGCGTCCTTCTCCCAGCCCGCTGCCTGTGCATCAAGGGAGGATGGATTCTCCCCTTTTCATCTATTAAAGCTTCTCTAGCTCAGGACAAGCACACACCCTGCCATGCCCACCGCGGTCTCCATGAATGCTCAGTTTGGAGGAGAGGAAGGAGAAAGGGAGGGAAATCTTCAGCAAAGGCAGATCTGACCATGCCAAGCCCTGGCTTACAGTCCTCCGAGGCCCAGGCCACCTCTGAACAAAGCTCAGCCTCCTGCACGGGGCCTGCCTTCACCCTGGCCCCAACCTGCCGCCCTCCGCCTCACCTCTCGACCTCTGTGCTTTCGCTCCTCGGCCCCCCTACCCCAGACCTTCTCCTGCAATGCTGCCCTACGCGCCCTTCCTCGGCCACCCCCGCCGCGCCTCCGGGCCCGTGTCCAGCCCATTTCCAGGAAGCCTTCTCGAGGCCCCAGGACACCGTCAGCTGCCCGTCTCCTTTGTCACATCACTGTTTCCACCCTTGCTGCCCCACGTCCGGCCCGTCCCTCCACTAGACCACACGGGGGCCGGCGGGGGAGGACAGGACCCACCGCACGGGGGCCGGCGGGGAGGACAGGACCCAAGCCTGTCTCAGTGACGTGGTGTCCCTCCTGCCTGGCTGGCGGATCCGAGGTGGTCTCTGGAGGCACTTGGTGAATGAATGAACGAATGAATGAATGAGTGATTACGGTCTTTGTGCAACTCCGGCCACTGGGTGCCCGAGGTATCTCGCCGCGAGAGCTCCCTGCTCCGTACTGTTTCATGTCAGGCCAGAGGCCTCGTCCTCTGCCACCTGCTCTCACGCCGTCAGGACACGCTCTGGGTTTCAACAGGGCCCGAGAGAAGCCACAGCCATCCAGTAGGCAGGTCTCAGGCACGGGCCATATGTCACATACACACACCCGGCCCCGCGTGCCCAGCCAGCGCAGGGCCCGAGGCCTCTGGCTCTCTGGCCAAAAGCAAACAGAGACTGCCGTTCCCACTGCTGGGAGGAAAAGGCTGAGGAGGCAGGACTCCTGTGTGGACCCTGGTCAGCCCCCCAGACCCCACGTCTCCCTCCCTGTGGAGCCAGAGGCACTGGATGGGCCTACCCTCAACAAGCAGGCCCTCGGCCCCCAGCACACGCAGGCTGCACGAGGAGCTGGCACCGTCGCTTGCCTGCTTGCTTTCTGTCCCCACGCCCAGGCTGTGCAGTTGGGGATTCTTTCCCCCCTTCACTGATGTTTTATTCATGTAAACCCAGCCTGCATCTGTCCTCAGAAGACGATAGAGATGCAGGAGAGAGAGTGAGAGATAGAGGGGCTCAGAGAGATTGAGGGGCTCGGAGGGGAGATCGCAGCCTGTGTGGGTGTGTCCCTGTTCAAAGCCAGATAACCAACAAAGATCCGGGAAGATGCGCGTCTCCCGCGGTTGACGGTCTAGAGGAGCCGTCACTCGGGGTGCGATTCATTGTCACCTCTTCGTTTATCCCCGGTTCCTTTTCAAACCTCTCCACAGCTCTCTGGGGAGGGCCCGGCTCATCTCCTGCCCTCCACCACCCTCGCCGGGGGCCCGGGAGGAAGCGGGAGGCTTTGTCTGTGCTAATTGCATTGTTAGACCAAGGTGCTTGCGCTCGGCTGTCTAATTTGGGGCCTTTATTAAACGTGATTGTTGGCTGACAGCCGCCGGAGAACCAGCCTGGGCGCCCAGGTGGGGGAGCCGGGTTCCGCACACACTGAGGCCTGCCCCCTACCCCCCACTTCCGCCCCCGCCGGTGCGCACCCATGTCACCCATGTCACTCCTCCAGAGGCAGTTTTCTTTCCACATGTGCGTGAGGGAACAGAGGGAGAAGAAGCGGCCAGGAGGGTTGCTGGGGCCCTGAGATGGTCCGTCCCTCAGCCCTTGATGAACTCCTGCTCATCCTTCAAGAAAAGCATGTCACCTCCCCCAGAAGTCTTCCTGCTCGCCTTCCTTCATTCTGTGGGTCTCCCTGACATCCAGTATGCGGACTCTGTTTTCAGCTGACCCACGTGGGGCACTTCTGATGAACAGGCTCTTCTAGGCAGTTTATAGCTGTTCATTTCTGCAGCCAATATTAACGCTGTGAGGAGCGCGCTCGTGTCCCGCGCCACGCTGCTCAGATGAGGAAACTGAGGCACAGAGGGGTTAAGTGATCAGCCCGAGGGCACCCTGCGCTGCACCTGTGCCCTTGGGGATCGCGCTATAGTGACTAGGTCTTCCCACTCTCTTAGTCCCCTCACAGCCCAGAGGTAGGGCAGGAGCCCTGTCCCCTTGCAGCTGGGGCATCCCAGTCCCGGCAGGTGTCAGGCACATGCTACATCAGTATCTGTCAATACGGCTCCACCCCCAGTGTCTGCCCAGGGTAGGTGGTCAGTAAATACTGACCGAGTTGTTATAAGAAGCTTACACCCACCCCAGTTTGGGTGCCAGGGTGCAGGAGGAGGCTAGGTTGAATTGGCCGAAATCTGTGGCCTTTCCTGCAGACTGAGAGGTGGGGGGATGGTCGCCCCCCTCCATCTCCAGAACGTCCAGGTGGTCCCAGGGGGAGGGCAGAGGACCTGGCAGATAGAAGACCTCTGCATAAGCACAGCTCAAGTCAGCCCACAAGTTCAGGACTCCCTCTGGGAGGCAGCCGAGGCCGTCACTTGCTCATTGACTCATGCACCTCACTTTGATTGAGCGCCTACTGGATGCAGGCACCGTGCAAGGCTCAGACGGCTGCTTAAAGGGGCAAAGGGGGGAGTTCCTTGGTGGCTCAGAGGGTTGGGGCTTTGGTTACTGCTGTGGTGTGGGTTCAGTCCCTGGCGTGGAAACTTCCACATGGTGCTGGCATAACAACAACAACAAAAAAAAAAAGCAAAGGGGAGATACAGCCCCTGAGTAGTGTGGCAGGACCTGCCCTTGTGTAGAAAGACAACTGTATGTCCCATCAGAGGAGGAAAGAGGGGAGACCCCTCTCTAGGGGATTTCGAGAAGTTTTCATGGAAGAGGGGGCATTTCAGCAAGGCCATTCTCCAAGCAGAGAAGGGGCCAAGGCATGCCAGGCAGAGGCCTGAACAAAGTCTCAGAGGTATGAGCAGGTAATACCTGGAAAATGAGGCAGCAGGAGGAAGTGGACGTGGGGTGGGGGTGGCCAAGTACAAAACTGTGTCATTTACTCCTTTGAAAAGTAAACTTGGAACATGATATTCCACTGAGGGATGCTTCCAAAGTGCCCTGGCAACCAAATTGGGGGCCAGGGGGAGGAGTCTCGACATGCAGATTCAGGACCCCACCCCCAGATAATCCAACCCAGCAAATTAGCGGTGGCCCCCAGAACCACGCATTTTGAACAAGGCCCTGGCTAAAGGGTCAGAAGCAAGTAGCTTAGAAAGCCCATGCCAGCAAGGAGGGTCCGGAGCCCCAGTGGCTGGATTACCTCCAAGCAGGCCAGGCCCACTCCTCTCCTGTAGCAGGAGGGCCCTCACCTCCAGCTGCGGGGGTGTCAGAGGCACAGCGTGAAGGAAGGGCTGACAGCGGCAAAGTCAGCTCACGGCGCATCCATCTGCCCTGACAGCCAGCAATTACACCGCGTGATCGCCAGATTACTCCAAATGCATTTATTACAGGGGTTAGAAGCGGGGGACTTATTTACTGGCAAATCCATACTCATTACAAGACTCAGCCTAGCCTAGACTGAAAACAGCTCAACTGAAACAAATAATTACCAAAGTCCTTCCAGCGCGAGGCTCTCAGGTGGTTGGGGAGAGAGGTAGGGGGGCGCCAGGCCCTTTCCGTGAAGAAAAGAGGGAAGAACGGCTTTGGCTGAGGATGCCCCGCGGCCCCGCCCCAGCGGGTGCGCATGCCCGCCCAGGTCATGAATATGCAAACATATTCGTGTTCGGGGCGGGGCTGACACGCTTGGCCCCTGGGGCTCCCGCCACCACCCACACCCTCCAGAACGGCCAGGAGGCGAGAGGTGAGGGAAGGGAAAAGGGAGCCACCTGGGGCCTGCGAGGAGCACAAGTCCTAGAGTTGGCCGATGAATGAAAGGATGAAGTATACCCCAGACAAGGCCTTGCCCTGATCTCACAGGCTTGAGAACCCTGGGGACTTTGTGGGGAGGGGGAGGGAGGCGCTACCTTCCAGGGTGAAGCTGGGCTGGAGTCTTCTCCAGGTAGGCCTCACAGGTGCGCACAGCTTTGACCTTGTAGCCACACAGCTGACAGACGCCAGCATCCTTGGGGTGTAGATTCAGGGGACCGCACACTGGGCTCTCAGGCTCTCTGGGACTCCAGAATTCCAGAAATAAAATCAATCCAAGGACTGACAGCGCTTGTCTGGACTCCTGTTCCCATTTGACAGATGAGAAAATTGAGGCCCTGTCGGGGGCAAGGCTGGCCGCAGGCTGCCTGCGCAGGGACGGAGAGTTCCCCGCCGCGCTGCACTCCTGGGTGGCTGTTAGGCCTCCTGAGTGGCGGTGGAGGCGATCAATGCCTGCGTGGGGAGCTGTCAGACCGATTGAAATGTGGGCTCGGCCTCTTTGCCCGCTGGGCAGATGCCGGCACCGCCACCCGCGCCTTAAATATTCATTCACTTGACAGAACACTAATTAAACAAAGTAAGGTGCATTATTACTTGATTAAATTTTTTATTGGCAGCTTAATTGGTCCGTTAGTTGCCCCTTAGGGAGTTGGTCACCCGCTCCCCCCCCACCACGCCGTGTGGGAGGGGGCCCCTAGCGGTCCCTGCGCTTCCACACTGCCCTGCCCTTCCCTGCCAGTGGGGCCACGTGGGCTCCGGGCCCTGCTGAGCCCCAGTGCTCCAGTGGGGGTTCCAGAGTGAGGGGGGGGGTCTCGAGCCCCGCTCCAGGGCCGGAGAGGCAACCAATCAGCTCCTAGGGGCCCGCCTCTCCAGGCCTAGCTTGCCTGCGCTCCACCTAACAATTCGCCACCGAAACACCTTGGAGAGGAGATGGACATAAATTTGGAAGGGAAGGCCTAGGTCTGTCTCCGCCCGGAGTGGCTGGGCAGCCCACCCCTCACGGGGCCTGGGGCTCCTGTCTGCACCACCGCAGGGCTGCCCCCATAGGCCCCCTCTCCAGACACAGCCTCCGGGCCACCTGCTCCCCCAATCTGAGTGGATGTGCCTTGCAGGCAGGTGTGGCCTGGGGGACCCAGAGCCCTCACAGTCCAGCTGTGGAAGGCCCTGGGAATGCCCCTCAGAACAGGTAAGCCACCCTCCCTGTCCGGCCTCTCGCCCACCTCCAAGTAGCCCACCTGAGGAGGGGGCCACGCCTCCACCACCCCCCTTCTTGCGGCAGGTGCTCCTACCTCCGCCCTCAGTGGCTGGACACGCCCACCCTAAGTGGAGGTGGGACCTGCGTGTCCCCTCCTCACCGCCCACATCTCTCACGTGCTTCTCCCACCTCCTCCTCGGGCTGGCGGGCTCTGCAGGCAATCTTCGCTCCTTTCAGACAGGCTGCCCCTCAGCCCCCACTGCCCCCAAGTCTATCCCCCGGGGATCGCCAGGGGCTGTTCTTTCCTTTCAGCACTAGCCAACCCCCTGTGCAAGCCTCAGTTTACCCCAGTGCAAAATGGGTGCCCGTCCTCATCCTATGAGCGTGGTGTGAGTGTGGGGAGCTGCACTGTGAGTGTGGGACACTAAAGCAGGAGCTGGCCCTCCCCACTCGGAGGTCTCACCTCACCCGCTCAAGGGCAGTGCCCCCATCACCCCGCTTTACACATGAGGCAACAGCGCCGAGGGGTCAGTGACATGCCCAGGGTCTTCTGGAGTGGCCGGGGGTGACACAGTCAGCAGGCTGAGGGGTGGCAGGGCCAGGGGACATTGCAGGGGTGGGTAGAGCTGTCTGTTCTGTTCAATGTCCACTCGCCAGCTCCTCAGGCCATTCAGCCAACAGTGAACCCACAGGAAAGACATGGGGCCTTCCCAGGATGGCCTGGGTCTGTGTGTCACACCCCTACCTCCGGCCACGCCTAGCACAACCCCCCATCGCCGTCCTACTCACTCCGCCACGCTGCCCTCTCCACACCCTCCCACTCCGCCAGAAAGAATCCAGGCCTGGCCGATGGCAGAGGAATCGTCTGGCAGCCCCAGGAGCGGCCGCTAGCAAGCAGGAGGCGAGGTAATTGGCATCGCCGGCCGCGGGAGCAGGAAATGAGCGGCCGCAGTCCTTGTGGAGCGGGAAGCTGTTCAGTGTCATCGGCCTTATCAGGGAACAGGCTGCCCAATTATAGGGCCGGGCCTGCTCCACCCAACAGCTGCCCGCTCCACCGCTGCCCCCTCCTCAGTGTCCTTATAGCATCCCTGTGCCTGGAAGCACCTGCTGCCCCTTCCAGAAAGCACCAGGCAGCTGCCCAGAGAGAGGCCTTCCCTGAGGCCCCCTCATCTAGGTGTGCAGGCCTGGCACACGGGGAAGCAGCTGCCAGGTCCCCCTCCCCAGGCCCTCCTCACCTGCAGGGGACTGTCCCTGCCCTGGGCTGCCTCTTCTCCAAAGTATCAGGAGTATTCAGGCTGGGAGCTGAGAGGGGTGGTGAGGGGCGCCCAGTAGGGTATCACAGGTCCCCAGCTGCCCCATCTCAGGGCTCCCCCAGCACTGTAGGAGCAGGTCGCCCTGCTCAGATGCCTCGCCCCCTCTACCAGCCACCGAAGGAGAGGATTAATAATTATGCCGTGGGTGGACAACGCTCAGAAACACAGCACCACTGGGGGCTGTGAGAGTCTGTCATATATTAGGAAAACAGGACTGTAATGGGTTTGCATTTGTACGCAACGCAGCCCGATATTAGCGGATCACACTGTGGCTCACAGATCGAGAGGGGATGGCTGTCCCACGGGGCTGAGCCGAGGCGGGGCTGGGCCTCCCTTGCAGACGGGCAATGGGGATGCCCCGGCAGTGCCGTGTGCCCAGCCTCGGCCCAGGGGTGGCACGCCGGAAAGAGAACTGGCTTTGCGATTAGACCCGCCTGCATTCAAATCCTGTGACTTCACCAATTCATGCCTCCATATCTGCATCTATAAAGTGGAGGTGCTGCTGCCTGCCTCGTTGTGAGAACTCAACTGCACTCGCAAACATAACGCTTGGCACAGTGCTGAGGACAGAGTAGATGCCAACAAATGACCATCCCCTCCCCGTCCTCCCACAAGCGCTCCAGTGTCAGACGCCCCTTTCCGGAAAAGTCTCCCTCAGTTTTGCATAAAGTCCACCATTCGGCAGCCCCCTCTCGGGGTGCGCTCTCGGGGTGCGCCCTCGGTGTGCTCAGTGCCCTCTGCTGTGCCCTCGGGGTGCTGGGTGCCTTCCCACGGCACACACATATGTGCACCCGGGGTCCACAGAGTCTTGCAAAAGCCCCCTTCCTATTGGAAGACCCCCTTCCCCAGCCGGAGAGGAGGAACCAGACGGCTTCAGCATCTCTGCCCCTCTGCCCCCTCTCTCTTCATCTGAAAGGGGGTCTGTTTGGCCCCAGAGGCACTGACGCCACGCCAGGCTTCCTCACTAGCTGAGCTTTGCCGGGGCTGGGACCCAGCCTGTCTGGCTCCTCTTGGTCCTGGAGCTGGCATGGAGCCTGGCACCGAGTGATCACTCCGCACGAGGTTCTCATTCCACCTCCAGAAACAGGAGCTGAGCACGAACTGGTCAGACAAAGGGTCCCGCCCTTCCTCTGGCCTGAGCACAGGGACACCACCTACTCTCAGCCACAGGCTGGGGACTGGGAGGAAGCCGGAGCAGGCTGTCCCTTCCCCTAAATCTAGCCCCCAGTCAGCTCACCCCAGAGACCTGGGTCCTGCCCTTTCTCCCAGCCTTATAAACCAGCAGCGGGCTAAGGCCCAGAATGGCACAGGGGCCACCCCGGACCACCAGATGGGTATACTGAAAATCTCGTTTAATGATAATGGGTGTGGTGTAGACTGGCCTGCAGGGCGAGGCCCAGCGGCCGAGGGAGCTTCTCGGGGGAGATAACACAGGAGCAGAGGCCAAAGGCAAGGCCAGGACAGGCCTTGGGCTGGGCAGGGGTACCAGACAGAAAGGAGGAGGCTGTCCTTATGGCCATGAGTCTGGAGTGTAGACCAGCCCCAAGCCTAGAGCCTTGAGCCTGGGGAGCATAGGCGTGATTTATAGGACATACTGGGAGGCTTCCCGGGGGTGGGACAGGCCCCTCACCCGGTGTCTCAGACCCCTGACTTCAGCCTGAGAATCATACCACCCCTGCCCCATGTCATGGAGAGCCTAGGATTGGCCTGGCACCCCTGCCAGGTTTTCAACTGTCCCTGGTGAGTGCTGCCAGTGGGCAGAGCCCCTGGGGGGCCCCCTCTGTCCCACAACCCCTGTTGGCCCTGCATCTTCATCACAACCAGCCCTGCCTGCTGCCACCAGACTCGGGAATCAGCGCCAGGCCCCATCCCTCTGGCCCATGAGGACTGGGCTGGGGGCCGGTGGGGCTGGAGGCCCACCTGGCCCCCAGCTGTCACTTACAGATGGGGACCTGGGCTCTGTCTCCTCGTCCGTCTGTCCATTCTCTCGGTGGGCCTCCTGTTCCCACAGCTGCTCCCCCTCCTCACCACCCTCCTCCCTGCAGACAGCTTGGTGGGGCCGCGGGTGTGAATTTCCACCAGGAGGGAGGGCCTGTTCCTTCTGTTCCTGAGGCGGAGCCTGGGGAGGGAGCAGGCAGCGAGGGGTGGGGTGGGGGGGGCTTTAAGGTCCAGCTCCCTCAGCCTCTCCAGGGGCTCGCCTGCCACGGCACCTCCTGCAAAGCCAAACAGGCGATAGCTAAGAGCACAGAGGGCTGTGGTCCCGGCTGCCCCGGCTCCATGCTGGGGGCTCAGAGTAGACACCTGCACCCCCTTTTCTCTTCCTCCTCCAACGCACCCTCCTGTCAACCCTTCCCCACAGCGAGGACAAACTGTGCCCCCATTTTGCGCCCAGGGGGCCTGAGACCCCGAGGACTGAGGTCCCCTGGGGCCCACTGCTCACATGATCCCCCAAGCGTCTGGCCCACATGGCTGTTGGCAGGAGCCAGCGTGGCCTCTGTCTCACTCTGCTGTGCCCTGCCTGCTCGAACAGTCCCGAAGGGACAAGAGCACAGCCGGCAGTCACGAGCCAGGCCTGGTGCTGAGAGCTGTACCTGGCCGGTGCCCTCTGTACCGGGGTGGGGGGGCCCCAAGGCAGAGCAGAGGAACAGGGGAGACACCTGTCCCTCCGCCCACGGCCATCCTCCAGCCACTTGAGCTATTTACTGCTGGTCGAGGGCGCCAGGCCCCGGGGAACAGGAGAGAGCTGAAGCGCCTGCCTCTGCAGAGCTCGCTGCCTGGTGGGGACAGACAATGGATAGGAGCCACGCTATAGATAGAAAATGTCACGTTGTGCCCAGCTGGGGAAAGGACACAGGTGAGATGCTGCCCCGCTCCTCCTAGACCCTCTGCAGGGGGAGCCATGTGGGATGGGGGCGGGCAGACCCCCGAGGGGCTTGTTCCCACCCAGAGCTCTGGCTCTGCCTCCCCCCCAGCCCCCATCCTATGCGAAGCGCCTGTCCCCTGTGGTTCCTGCTAATGAAGGGCAACTCCACCCACCCAGAAACCGGGCTGCTTCCAGCTGGTATTTAAAGAGGTGTCTCTGAGTGTGATGATGGCGTTTGTTCCCATTCCTGTCTCCCGCCCACCCCACAGTGTCCCTCTCAAGGTACATTGGAAACAGAGCTACTAGCTGCGCCTCACCCCTTCTCTGGCCCCAGAGGAGCCCCGCATCCAGGCTGGGCTCCCTGCCAGGCCCTGTGTGGGGCACAGCAGATCTGGGGACAGCTAAGGCCTGGGGCTGCTCTTAGGTCCCACCAGTTTCCTGTGAATGAGGCTCAACTTCTGGATCAGGGTGGGGGAAGCAGGGAAGACTTCCTGGAGGAGGCAGTGTCAGCACAGAAAAGGCAGATGGAAGCCGGACTTCAGGGCTTTGGGAAATGGCAGGTGGGGAGATTCATCAACCGTTTTGGGAAATGTGGCCATGAAGGGGAAGAGAGAAGGAGGGCAGTAGCTAGAGGGAAAAGGGAGGTTTGGGGAGGGTGTTTTTAAAAGGAGACACTAAAAAGCCTGGAAATGCTATCAGAGGAGGGGGTGGCCATTCAAGAAGAGAGGAGTTTCAAAGGGCAGACCCTTCGAGGCAAGAAGGGGCTGGCCAGGTGGGAGGGGAAGCCAGGAGCAGGAACGTTTATAGTTGGGGAGCAAGAAGGAAATTTCTGTCTCCTTTGAGACGTGAGAGACGAGGCCCTCCTTCTCCCCAAGAAATACCCATTTAAAAGATGAGGAAACGGAGGCCCATGGAAAATTCCATGACTTGCCCTGGCTCATAGACCCTCATAGACTCTGGGCTGAGAGGGGATGAAGGGGGTGCGGCTTGAGGACATCCCACAGGGCACCCAGTTCCCACTCTGTTGGTCTGCGCTGGGAAGCGCCACCTGCATTTGTAGGGCAGCACATTTTCCAAAGGGCCCTGATCAAGCCCAGTGCCAAATGCCGTCTCCTGGGGAAGCAGATGCTGCCTTCTCCACAAACTTATTAATAATCCCTGCTGTCGGACAGTCCTTCGTCAGTCTAACCTAAATCTCTCCCGTTGTGGCTGCACTAACTGTCTCTGAGTGGCTCAGCTGTTCTGGACCAGGTTGCCGCCTGGCCTGCTTAGGAGGCCTGCCCTGCTCTGGCGCCCTTGGCTATGGGCACTAGGGACAGAAACGCCTTGACGCCTCCTGCCCTTCTCACGAGGGTGCCTCCAGGGAGCTGGGGGCCTCCTTGATCTCCTCCTAGAGCTCCTCTCTTAGCTTGGACCTGTCCTCTGGCCCCAGTAGCACCTGCTCCTCTCTCCCGCCTGTGGGAGAAGGCTGGGACACAGGCTGGGACACCTCCTGGCACCCGGGGGCCAGGCCTCCCTTCCTGAACGGGGCTGGGGACAGGAGGCAGTGGCATCACCTGTGTGGAGCACTGAGTGGTGCCTAGTACGTCACGTAGAAAGCGCCTGGAAAGGCAGCTGCCCCCAGGCCATCAGGGAGGTGAGCGGGATGGTGTGGAAGGAACCCCAGACGTGGCCTCACATGCCAGCCGGGCACTAGCTCCCGGCGACTCACTCCCCAAGTCTCCACCCCCATCTGCAGGCGAGTGAGGGGCTCTGGAGCGGGGCTGGAAGCAGCCAAAGAGGGAAGGGGAAGGGGAGCAGAGACGCAGCTCCCCCAGGCCTCCTCCCCCAGGCGGTCACACCTGCCGCCAAGGACCCCACTGAGCAAGTGTCCTGTGGGTCCTCTGGGCAGGATCCCTGCATCTCTCCCGCTCCAGCTCGGTGGCATCTAGGTCCAGAGACCTCCCTGTGGCTTCAGCCCAGCCCTGCCTGCCCCCTTCCAGGCCTGGTTTCCTGGCCACACTCCCAAGGGGGGGACAGACATCCGTGTCTGAGCCGCACCTCAGCTCCCCAGGACTACAGCCCCGGCCTAGCGGCCACCTCCACATCCCAAACTACAGGAAACTGTGCACGCGACAGCCCCGTGTGCAGAGCCCAGCCTGGTTAATCTGCTTCATTAAAGGCACTAATTAATTGGCTTAATTAAAAAGGTAACCTGGAAGCCAGCAGAGCTAACTCCTAACAAGGCATGAGGCTGTTTGGAGGCAGCGCTGGGAAGAGGAAAGCCCCCTGCCCTGCCTCCCAGTCTGCCCATCCTAGGGCCCAGCCCATCCCTGGCAGCTCCCAGCCTCCATCCATCGGCCCCGTGACTGCCGACCTGCTCCCTGACACCACACACCCCTCATTTGGGCTCAGCGCGCTGGAGGGAGTCAGAAACCCCACATTCTCATGCACCACTTGGCTGCAGTTAAGAGCCTGGAATATAAGTGGCTGTAATTAGACAGCACAGGCAGGCTGCAGCCATAAAGGTTAGCAGGCCAGGAGGGAGGGATGGCTGTGGTAGGGAGGCCGAGCCTGGCCACACTGTGCCTGTCCCTGGGGAGCTGGGTGGGCTTTGGTGAGAGCATGATCCACAATGTAGCAGAACTCCACCTGGGCCAGGAGCCCCTAGACCATCAGCTTCTGTGACCACGGAGCTCTGGGGTCGGGAGAACCAGGTTTAAATCCCACCTCCAGCCTAGAGACTGAGTGGTTGTGGCAAGCAGCTTTGCTCTCTGAGTCCCTGTTCTTCATCTGCAAAACACCTGCTAGGGTTGCCCGGCAATTCCCCCTCCCAGGCAGGCCCTCCCCAGCTCGGCAGAGGAGAGTGCTAGGATTGATTAGTCATGTCTGCCCTGGGCAGAAGGAAAGGAGCAGAGGCTCGTGTGCCACTCTGATCCCAACCATCCTGCCAGCCTCTGAGAAGGCGAATCTCTGTGTCAACATTTCAGACCTTTATCACAGTCCGAGGAAAACAAGTCTCACAAATCCTCAAATATAAGACCTCACAGCTGAAAAAGGCTTTTAATAGACAATATTCATTTATGCTTCCCGTTACCCCTCAGGATTTGAACTGAGCGTCCCCAGTTCAGAACTGAGACTCTGGAGTGGCCTGTCTGGAGCTGTCCCCTGGCTCTGAGGGTCACTAGGAGGAGGAGGGTAGGGACATCCTCCAAGGAAGAAATTTGCACTGGTATGGAAACCTGGCCCTCCTCACCCCCAAACTCTGCCCAAGATGCCAGCCAAGTTCATGAGCAGCCACCACTTGTCTCTCAAGCAGAAATGGCCTAGACACATAACACGGTGCACAGGGACCAAGTGGCCTTGGAATATTTACTCATTGCCCTTCTCGAAGCGTCCCCCCACCTGAGGAAAGATAGGACCTGGAGATGGGGCGGGGTGGCCCCCAAGATCCAAAGGAGCCCAGTTAGGCCCCAGAGTCCCTGGGGGATGGACAGGAAGTGAGGCCAGGGGCCCTGGGTGCTCGGTTTAGGATGTAAAAGGTTTCATGGGGTCAGCGCGAACCCTGAGGGTCCAACCCTGCTGCCCAGCTCATGGACGAGGCCTAAGGGCAGTCTGGCCAGCCCACCGCCTGTGGCGCCCTGCCCTCCACATGCTCAGGGACCCTAAGTGAATAGACTCAAGCCCCGCGTTACCGTCGGCAGCTCGCTGCCCTCTCCCACACTGAGACTGCTGCAGCGGCGGCTCAAGGCCCGCCTGTCAGGCCCGGACAGATTTAGTCTCTGTGCAAACAGCTGTTAGCCGCTCAGCAGACAACTCGGCTGCCGACCCAGAGCGAGGTTCCCGTGAGGGCGCCCCTGCCCTGTAATAATGAGACTCAATCAGAGCCAGGCCTCGGGGAGGGAGGGCCCAACAGTGTCAGGCCATGCCACCCGAGTCCCCTGCCCCCTCCCCAGCTCCTCCTGGGCTTAAAGACCCACACACCAACTGTGTCACCCACTTAGGTGCCCAGGGGACTGTCAATCCAGGGGTCTTCCCAAAGCTGCTTCAGCCAGAGGGATCAGCCCTTTCCCTCCTCTTGCCCACCAGGCATCCACAAGAGGCAAGCTTCTGCCCACGTCCTCCCACCCTGCTGCTCTGGGCCCATGCTACAGACGAGGAAGCTGAGCCCGAGAGAGGTGGCTGGGCGAGAGGCTAGCAGGACTCAAACCTAAGGGTCTGGGAGCTGCACCCAGTGGGAGTCAAGCCACCCAGGTGGGCAGGATACCTGGGCCCAAACCCCTGGGATGCATGGTGGGGGACATCCGGCTGCCCCCTGGCAAGATTGAGTGAGGCAAACTTAGACGTGGTGGCTGAGGAGTCAGGGCCGCCTGCAACAGGAAGGCCTTGGAGGCTGGACAAGAGGCAGGCCGAGGGCCAGAGGCCCGGCTCAGACCTGGGGGCAAAGGAGAGTCAGCCTTGGCTCCCAGGGCCCTCATGTTCGCCCCACAAATCAGAACCCTCCCATGGTGACCTTCTGCCCACTGAACCGCAGCCCTGCCCGACTCCCGCCCCAGCAGGCATGCAGTTTGCCCAGGACCACGGGAGGCTGTAGTGTCTTTTTTTACCCTCAGATGCGGGGCGGGGGCTGATACACCTGGAACCCACTGCAGTTCAGCTGAAAGTCACATGCTCAGGCTGGTGGCCGAGTGACGCCCATCAACCCCTGTGCGGCCCTCACTGTGCCACCGGCTGGCACACAGCCTGGGGAGGGGGACTCTTCTCCCCTGGTTACCCGTGAACAGAAGCTACCCGCTCGGGAAGGAGCAGGGCCACACCCCTCACTGTGTCCTCTGGAAGGCTGCCTAAGGCTCTGCCTGGGGGACAGCAGCCCCCCCACCCCCCCAGCGACAGCAGGCAGCCTGCACATCTCCAGAGGGAGGGAGAGCTCTGGACACAGAGTCAAGTCCTGGGACCGAGCCCCGGCCCCGCCTCTTGGTGGCTGAGGGGCCTGAGGACCACTCGTCTCTCTGGGACTCAGGTCCCTTGTGTGAGAAACCGAGCAACCAGCCCCCTCCCCACCCCGGAGACCCTCCCGCCAGGGAGCCAGCAGTGTTGAGGAGGCTTTGGGGTCTCCTACATCTGCCCAGGAGACGCTGGGCCACCGGGGCCTGAGAGCCCGATGTCCCATCCTCGGGAGGGAGCCCGAAGGAGGAGCAGGCCGCTCGTTATGAATATTAATAGCATTAATTAGGTCTGATCTGGCCTCCAGGCCTCGGCTGACTGTGAGTGATCCCCAGGCCACCAGGCTCTGAGCGAGGCTTGGCCTTCCCAGGGATGTGGGGTCGGGGTCTGGGGCAGAACCTTTCAAGGGAAGAACAGGGGGAGGTGAGGGGAAGCCCAGCCCAGCAACGAGGGGTCGACAGAGAGGATTTCACCTGGGGGTCCCCTAGGAAGGGGCTGCACAGGCTTGATGCCCATTTCACAGATGGGAAAACCAACCCGGCTCAGGATGAGAAGGCAGGTTCGGCAGCAGGACACTGCCCTGCAGGCCATCCATCCGGCCCCAAAGCCCCTGTCCTTCGTCCCGGAGACATCTCTGACCCTCAGCCATCAGGACGTGTGTGCCAGAGGTCGGGGCCCGGGAGGGAGGGGAGGGGCTGTCCAGCTCTACGGGCTGGGAGGCCTGGGGCCTGGCTTGAGGGCAGGTGCCTCCATTTGCGTAATGGCAACACTAACAGTACATCCTTATAAGGTCCTTGGGAGGGTTGATTAGTTACGCAGGTCAGTGCTCAGAACTGGGCCTGGGGAGTTCCTGTCACAGCTCAGTGGTTAATGAATCTGTCATCCATGAGGACGTGGGTTCGATCCCTGGCCCCACTCAGTGGGTTAAGGATCCGGCATTGCTGTGAGCTGCAGTGTAGGTCACAGATGTGGCTCAGATCCCACATTGCTGTGGCTTGGCATAGGCTGGCAGCTGCGGCTCTGATTTAGACCCTAGCCTGGGATCCTCCATGTGCCACAGGTGTGACTCTAAAAAGACAAAAAAAAAAAAAAGGAACTGGGCCTGGGACAAGTGCTGCGTGTGCTGTTCCCCCCACCCCTGCCCAAGGCCAACGCCGTGTCCTAGTGAACAGCAGAGCCTTCGGGGGCCAGCGGGCCCATGTTTAGTCCTCACGGCTGTGGGACCTGGGCCAGGCCCCTTCCCCGTCTCTGTGCCTGTTTCCCTAACTATCCAGGTCGTAGAACACATGGTCTCTTCGTGGCTGGGGCGGGGGGGGGTCTTCCCAGGAGCAGCTCTCAGTGGGGGAGGCTCCCTCCCCTCCTCCACCACCCCTGCCGTGGGACCTTGGTGCCCCACCCACAAAATCTGGGCAACCATCCTACCTGCCCAAAAGGGAAAACCCGAGATACGACCTGGTGGAGAAGATGGAGCCTGCCCCTCACCAGCCAGAGGCAGGAACCTCCTAGAGCACGAGTTTCCCGGGCCCTAAACTGGGGCGGCAGTGCAGACCAAGTCTGATGGTTCAGATCTCTGCAGGGCAGGGCAGTGGCTCTGTCTCTGTACACCAAGGGGGCCATTTGGGTGCTTGGCAGGGATGGCACTTAAGCACGGGCTCTAGGAGTTCCCTTGTGGCACAGAGGGTTAAAGATCCAATGTTGTCACTGCAGCAGCTGGAGTTGCTGCTGTGGCACGGGCTGGATCCCTAGCCCAGGAACTTCCACATGCCGTGGGTGTGGCCAAAAAAAAAAAGAATGGGCTCAGGATTGAATCACGAGCTACCTGACAGGCAGTGAATGTCTTCACCTTGCAGGACCTCAGTCCCCCTCACCTCTCAAAGGTGGCAAGTAACCTCCACAACCTGCAAGGCTGCTTTTTTGCTTAATGGCCACACCCACGGAGTTTGGAAGTTCCCTGGCCAGGGATTGAATCTGAGCCACAGCTGAGACCTGCGCTTCAGCTGTGGCCACTTCAGATCCTTCAACCCACTGTGCTTGGCAGGCGATCAAACCCCCACCTCTGCAGCGACCTGAGCTGCTGCAATCGGATACTCAACCCATTGCACCACAGCGGGAACTCCCCTGCAGGGCTGCTTTGGGGAACTGATGGGATAAGACACATACACACGTATCGGCAGAAACACCACGAAAGGTCCACAAACGGCAGTAGCCGTCATCCGTATTACTGATATCGTTATTAGTTTTATTATCATTATTATTAACCCTCTAGCTTCCACATCTCCTCCCTGAGCCTGTGTCAGGCCAGGGACCAGCTCCCTCCAAGCCCCCATCTGTGTGCTGGGAGGAATTCCTGGGTCTTAGCAACACAGACCACACCCATCCTAGGCAGCCCCTTCCTGGGAGGCCCCCAGCATCCCGCAGACAAGAGCTTCTGTCCCGCTGACCCCGGGTCAGGGCAGGGGCAGTGTGCTGGCTGGCACAAAGGCTGGGCTCTGTCTTTGCCTGCGGCGGGGGCAGCTGCCCAGGGAGGGCCCTCCTGCCACAATGAGGGCTTTGAGCAGCTGCCGGCGGGAGCGGAGCTCTCCTTGAAGGGCCCCTGCTCTCACAAGCCCTGTCTGTCTGTGAGGCCACGGGGCCAGGCAGGCAGCTGCCGTGGGGGCAGGGCCCAGGCCCACCCTGCTGCGGGCACACCGCCTCCCCAGCCTCCTTTCACCCGGAGAATCCCTGGCCAGGGAAGGCTGCAGGCCGGAGAGCCAGGCTGGGCCTCGAGGGTGGAGCGGAGGGCTTGCCCACATCCCTGTCTGAAGTGACAGTTCCCAGCCTGGCACACAGAACACAGGAAAAGTCCCGTCCCTCCCACCCAGGGCTCTCAGGAAGTCACTGCAGGGCTGGGGCTCTGCCTCCAGGCCTCTCTCCCTCTCTTAGCCTCAGTTTCCCCACCGCCAGAGCATCTGTGCAGATCAAAGGAGAGAGGCCAGCTCTACTCGGTGCCAGGCAGGCGTGAGAACTCAGGGGTTGCCAGCACAACAGGGTTGTAATCACAGCCCCGGCAAGACTCCTACCTGGGGCCCAGCTTCATCCCCAGTTCAGCCCGGGGACCTTGGCCTGGTGACAGAACCTCTCACAGTCTCTGGTTTCTCCTCTATAAAATGGGCTAATGCCACCCACTGCCAGGGCTGCTGTAAAGAGAAAAGCATTTGCCAACATGCCTGGGGCTCAGGAAGCCTTGGTTGGAGGAATGAATGTATCCAAGATTCAAGATTTGATTCCAGGGTTAAATGGCGCCTTGCAGGGACCTGGGAGGGGAAGGAGGAGGAATCCACATGGGCGGAGGTGGGACAGATGTCTAAACAAAGCCACCTACACTGTCACAGGGAGAACTGCCAAGTCCTGGGGGGATGGGAAGCAGGCAGGGCTGGTTCCTGCAGTCAATCGGGGAGGGCTTCGTGCAGGAGGCAGCATTTACCTCATGTAGGGATTGAGGGTGGCTTCTGGACGCTGGGAACAGTGGAGGTGCACCATGACATCCACGGGCCTAGTGTGGGAGGGTCTGGAGGAGAGGCTGGTGGGCCAGCCAGAGCTGGGAGGGTCTGAAATGCCAGGCCAGGGGCTTTGGTTGATGTTTCAGATAGGCACCACTGACGATCTTAGAGCCAGTGAATGGCTCAAGTATGAATTTTTAAAAGGTCTGGCAGTGTCCGTGCTAGAGGGGCAGGGATGGAGCAAGTTCCACGCGACATCCTCTGCTGCAGCTTAGAGCCTGTGCGAGGGGACTCCGGGCCAAGCAGAGCTGTCCGGTGCCTGACCCTCCGTGAGGTCCTATTCCCAGAGCCGCCACTGCCCAGGGCTACCCTGACGTGCCCTATGGGCAGCCTGGCATCCGCCACAGCAGATACTTTGAGAACCTGAGCCAGCCTGGGTTCACATCTGCTCTGACGTTGTGCAAATGACATCACCTCTCCGAGCCTCTGTTTCCACGTCTGTGAAAGAATTAAGGGGGCCCGAGCCCCATGATGCTGCTGTGACCATTAAGTCCAACACGCGAAGGTGCCTGCTGGAGGGGACCCCCTGGTCCCTCCTCTGGGCCTTCCTCACCTTGGAAGGGGGAGGGGCTGGGGACCAAGGGGGAGCTGGGTCTCTGTGGAGCCCCCACCAGAGGCAGCACTGAGAGAAGCCGGAGTTCGAATCCCACCCCTGCCTCTTAGAAGCTGAGTGGTCGTGACCCTCTGTGCCTTAGTTTCCTGGTATGTGAAGAGGCACAAATGGCATTCCACCGCCCAGAGCTGCTGTGAGGATTATGCGAGACGCTGCCTGCGAAGTGCTCAGCATACGGAGAGAACGCAGCAGACGGGCCAGCATCGCAGTGCTTTGCACAGTGTCAGCTCTGAGTCCCTCCCCGTCCCCCAGAGAGGCCGAGGCCCCCTCCTGTTTTATGGTGTCCAGGGGCACAGGGACTTGTGTCACCACACAGCCAGCAGCTACAGGGGTGTGGGGCCCCCAGCCACCCTCTCCCAGCAACCTGAGACCCAGGAGCCACCTCTGGATTCTGCATCCTCGGGACCCAGCAAGGATGCCACCACCACCACCCGCTCCAGCATCAGGGCCGCACCCCCAGTCATATCAGAGGCTGGGGCTGAATGAGGATGCCCGAGTCCCCCACCGCCGCAGGGGGAGGTCTGGGGCCTCCGCGGCCTGGCCTTCACCTCCCCAGGCCTCCTTCCGCCCCAGGCCCAGGCCACCTCGGCCGCACCCTGGCAGAGCCTGGCTGTCCCCCACCTCCTGAATGGGGGGCCCCCACTGGAGCTGCCCCGCGCAGGGCCACTCTGCCGCAAGCAAGCCGGCTGAGTAAATAATGCCATTTCCTCCTCTCGCCCGCGCTCTTCGCCCCTTTCCCTTCCACAAATAAATTATCAACATGCCCAGGTCCCGGCGGAGCGAGCACATCGCAGGGAACAATGAAAAAGCTTTTAATAGGATTCCAGGAGCTGCAGCCACTCGCTCGGGGCCCTAATGGAGATTGCTCCGTGACCGCGGGCCGCCCGCGCCCCCGCGCCCCCCGCGCCGCCAGCTCCTCCCGCCCGCCCGGCGGGCAGCGAGGCCCAGCCCGGCCGCCCGCTGACGTCACGGGCAGCGTCTGGCTGGAGAGAAGCTGCGGGAGCGGGAGGCACGTGCCCGCCCCCAGCTGCCCACCGCCGGCCCCGCAGGCCCCGCTGACCATGCGCGCCTGGGAGCCTGACCCCGCCCGGAGGGCCCCTGGTTCAACGAGGCCGCCCTCGCCAAGGGCAGCGCCGCCCTGCACATAGTAGGGCCACAGGGAGGACCGGAGGGGACAGCGCGGGGGGGCCAGGGGGAGGCGAGAGCATGAGAGACGAACCTCGGGCCCTAGAGACCTCTGCGCCCCGGCTCCAGACTGCCAGGGCTTTGTAAGGACCCGGACGGGGATGGGACCAAGGGTGCCTCAACAGCTGCCCTTCCTCGGTGTGACCTTGGGTGAGTCACTTCAGCTGTGTCTCAGTTTCCTGGGGTCACATCTGGATAATCAAAGCGTCTACCTCAGAGGCTTGTTGTGGGGATTAATCCAGTTAATACCGCCGGATGCCGAGCAAGCGCAGTCTGCCTGCTGCTACCTCTAGGCAGTGACCACCATCTCCTTGTGTGTTGGAGGATTGGGGGTAAGATGCCCTGTCCCCGCTGTGTGACGGTTGGTCCTGTCACTTTAATCTGTCTGCGCCTCAGTTTACTCTTCTGTAAAGTGGGCTGCTGTGAAGCCTCAAGGAGTTGTGCACAAGCCAAGTCGGTAGCAGATGCTTCAGGGCATGTGGTGTAGACAGAAAACACAGTAGATGGGAAACACAGCAGTAACGTCCTCTCTCTGCTGCCCTGGTGGAGGGATCAAGTCACTGGTCCCTGGGCCTGGCTTCCACCGTGAGGCCTGGCACACAGCAGGTGCCCAGCAAATACCCATGGGGGTTTCACCTGACCTGCTACCAGGGGACTCACCCTGAGCAGAAGGAGACATCTGAGCCTCATGCCCTCCTTTTTCATAATTTGGCCCCAACCCCTCTTACTCCTGCCCCAACCCTTACTGCTTCCCAGAGCCTCCAGGAGCTCAGTTCTCAGCCCACCCAGAGTCACCCACACTCCAACCTTCCCCTCATCACAGCTGAGTGGTCTGGGGGCTCCTCCCCTCCCCCATCTCCCACCTGCTATGTGCACATCTTGGCCTCGGCGTCAGGGTCCAACCTCTGCCCCATGAGGGGGCCAGCGAGGAGCTTAGCAAGTGCCCCATGAGGCTGCCGGCCAGGAAAGGAAAGGTGGGTGCTGCCAGGGGTAGAGGCCAGTGTGTGCAGCCCTCCCCAGGCCCTGAGCTCCTCCAACCCCCGAGCAGGGCAGCATCCCAGCCCCGTGTCTGGCAGGAGCCTGGCCTGCTTGCTGAAGGGCAGGAACTGCTGGCTCCTACAGAGACCTCCCACGGACACTCACATTGAATCTTCACACTGACCCTGGGAAGTGCATTCTGTTGGCCCATTTCACAGCTGTGGAGACTAAGGCACAGAGAGGAAAGTGAGGTGTCCGAGGGCACCCAGCAGAAGTAGGACTGGAACCCAGGTCCACCAGACCCCAGAGCACGGGCACGTTCATTCCGCAGCCTGGCTGCCTCCTAGTGGATCCTGACTTCCGCGTGGCCTTGGACAAGGCCTTTCTCCACTCTGTGCCTCCGCTTCCCTACCCACAGCGGGAAGAAGACAAGCCAGGCAGAGTGGTGCATGGCCCGGCCCGGCCTTCTCAACAGCCCAAGCCTGGGGTCTCAGGGCTCAGAGTCCCAGAGCCATGATGCTCTTGGGCCCTTTGGGGCCTGGTGGTCCAACCCCTTGGCCGGCAGGAGTGGGGAAACCGAGGCACGGACTGACTGGGGGGTGGCAGTGTGTGCTCTGTCTCCCTGAGGTAGGCGGGCCGTCTGTAGGGGTTAGGTATGGTCTCCATGAGGAGGGGAAGGGCTTCCACGACCCCCACCGCCATCTCTCCCTTCACTGGCCAGCCCCTCCCTGCCTGCTGGCTGCAAGCAGGTGGCCCTGCCAAGTGCCAGCCAGACTGCTGGGCTCCCTCCTGGGGTCAGAGGTTAGCCTGCAAGGCTAACAACCTGCCAGGGCGGCTTCAGCTGGAGCAGGGCTTGGGGAGGGGGCACTCATCCGGCTGCTCTCTCTTTTGTACCCAGCCCCTCCCCAGAGAGGGGCTCAGGGAAAGCCCTCAGATGACAGCCAGCCCTGTCTGTGGGGGCAGGATGGCAGGGGCTGTGCAGGGAGAGGCCCTGAGCTGGGCAGCCAGCAGCCACTCAAGGCTCTTCTTAGCGGTGGGGTCCTAGGGGAGGGAGCAGACTGTGGGGTTTATTCACCAGAGTTGGGCAGGTAGGAGGGGTGGGTGTGAGCCTGTGTGGGTGGGATCTGTGAACACGATGCACAGCCTTCTCCCGTCCTGATCTGGCTCTGCCATGACTGGGACTATGGGTAACTCATCTGTGGTCAGCTCCGGGCCTGAGAGAGCATGAGCCCTTCCTGCCCCCGCTGATCCCAGGCTATGAACCCAGTGGGCCTGCAGGCAGCCAGACTCCCTGTGCCAGAGCCAGGCCCCTCAGGTCTCATCACAGAGGAGCAGGTTTTAAATCAAGGTCATCCCGGGAAAGCCAGTGGGCAGCTCCCGGGCAGGGCCTGCAGGGAACCTAGACCCAGGGGGGCGTATCCCTTGAGGGGCAGCCCAGCACAGCGGATTGCCTCCCCAGGAGTCCCAGCTGGCAGGTTCGGACTCTCCATGGCCACTGGCACCAGCTCCTAAGGCGGTTCAGTCATGGTTTCCACTCATCCGGTCATCCATAATGAGCACCTACTATGTGCCCGCCCCCCTACCAGGCCCTGGGGCTGCACCAGTGAGCGAGATAGACCCACCCCCTGCCCTCAGCCACGCTGCCTCCAGCCCCTCACCCCCAGCCCCCCCACCACTCAGGACCAGCCAGCCAGGCGTGCCCCCCCCCCCCGAGCGGCCCTGGGCGCCCCCCATGGCCCCCTGAACACTCAGCTCTCCCCTCTGCTCCGCCAGGCAGCCCTTGGCAGGCCGCCCCCAGGGAAAGCCCATCTGGCGCCGGCGCCCAGCAGCGGTACTGAGGACATGTTCCTCGGCCCTTCCCCCGGCGTCACTGGGGGTGGAGGCTGGAGGGGCGACACGGCGACAAGAGCAATTCGCTTCGGTAGATAAATGCCGTCGTCCTCTCCTCCGAAGTGAGTCCCCCTTTCTTTTCTCTCTTCCTCGCGCCTGCTCTCTCTCTCTCTCTCTTTTTTTTTTTTACAGTTTGCTAAATCTGTTGTAATCTGGTGCCAACGATTAATTCAGGCGGAGGGAGGGAACGGGGAGCAAAAAACACGCTGCCACAGAGCAGCTCCTCGGGAGAGTGCCGGATCGGCGCCTCGGCCGCCCCAGCTGCAATCAGGTCCAACGCCATCCCCTCGCCGGCGGGCGGCTGCCTCCCAGCCGCCAGTGCCCCACCCCACCCGCAGCCCGCGGGCCGAGCCTGCAGCACCTGGGCCGGGCCGCCCGCCCGCCGGGATGCCTGGGTCCTGCGCTCTGCCTGGAAGGCAGCGTCCCCTAGTGGTTAGCGGGGCCCCAGGCCTCCGGGAAACCCGCCCCCTCTTCTCTCTCTTCTTCCCCAGCCCGGAAGGAGGGACCTTCAGAGTCGGGAGAAGGTTTCTGAGGAACACCCCTTCTCACCCGCAGCCCTCCGTCTACACCGGGGCCACTGGCCCCATCACAAACAAGCCCAGAAATTCTCCCTCCTGGCCCATCAGAGGCCGGGTTAGGCTGCCCACACAGGCAGACCCACAGCTCTCGGCACGGGTTTAGAGCCCAGGAAGCCACCCTTGCAGGGGCCCGTCCGGGGGGACCAGGCACGTGGCCATGCAGGCAGGCCCCGGAGTCCTGAGACATGGAGATGGACAGGCCGGCAGAGGCCCAGGGAGAGAGACCACAAGCTCCAAAGAGACCTCTGTCCAGAGGCCTCCCCGTCCCCAAGCTCCTCCCTCCTGCCAAGTCCTTCTACCGGTTCTGCCCTCCCGGCCCCTCATTCCTGTCTCTCCTCCTCTCCGGCTCCTGCTCCACCTGCGTGTCCTTGGCTCAAGCACCCCCTTGCCCAATCCCAGGCCCCAGAAGCCCCCCACCCCCCAATCCCCTGACAGGTCAGCCTCCTCCCCTTCAGAGCCAAGGCTCTGATTGCAGTTCAACCCCACCTCCCACCTGTAGCTCCCTGAGGACAAGACCACAGCTGCTCTAAGAGCCCAGAGCCCAGCACTGGGCCTGGCCCATGACTGGTGCTCAACACCGAATGAATGAATGAATGAATGAATGAGCAGGAAAGGAGGGAAGGAGGGAAGCAATGAAAAAAGAGCTAGGAAACCAGGGGGTGCCCGGCTCCGCTCGGAGCCTTGTGAGCCAACCCTGCCCCCCAGCAATGCCTGCGCTGATCTCCCCTCCCCCAGCTCTGAAGAGGGGGGCCCCCCAGGAGGCCAGGCTTCAGTGGTGGGAGTTTCAAAACCTAGGGCTACAGCAAATCCAGCAAACAACTTCCACACAGAGAGTGGAGGCCCCCAAATGCTGACATCATCTGCAGAGCTGCTGACCCCAGGGAGCGGCTGGGCTCTGGGGGCCGCAGGCAGCGGTAAACAGACATCCACCCGCCGCCGCTCAGGCAAACAGGCCTGCACAAACATGGCCCTCTCGGCGGCGGAGCCTCTCCGCTCCAGCTGCTGCTTGGGGGTGCTGAGCCAGTGGGGGCGGGGGTGGGGGAGGAAGCACGGCAGGAGCACCCTGCGGTCCCACTCTTTCCCTCCAGCCACCCCACCCCCACCCCAGCCTTCTCGGGGTGACTGCTTCGTGGCAGAGGACAGAAGGCAGCTGCCTTGGGCCCTGCCACAAGCCAGAGCAGGCCTGAACTTTGTCTCAGAGAGAACAACCCAGGTTCTGGGGAGAGGATCCCCCAAACCCACTCATCAAGGACAGCAAGGCCTGAGGCCTGCACCAGCCCCATCCTTCTGGAGCCTGGTGGCCTCTCTGGACCAGGGGCGCTCCCCCCCACACACTGCAGGCATTTAGGACTCCAGCTACACCCACACCCCTCACACCCCTCCTGGTCCACACACTTGATCACAGCCCATACGCCCCATCCCATGAGGGCTCCAAGATGAAAACCTCTCAACCTCACCCCTGTTTCTCCTGAACTTTCCCGCTGTCACTGCAGTGGACACCCCCAGTCAGCAGGCAAGTGAGATCCTGCCCAGAATGGACTCTGATGGCTGGGGGCCAGGCCGGGGGGTGGCAAAGCAGTCTCCTTCCTTCCACTCCAAGGCCTGGAGAAGCTGAAAGCCCTCAGCCCAGTGTGAACCAGGGCCAGGGACCACAGGGGGTGCCACACTGCTGGGCATAAACTCTTCCAGAAGCTTCATATGCATCATCTCACAGCAGGTACCCCCAAGGTGGGCACTGCTGTCATCCCACTTTACAGATGAGGATATTGAGGCCCAGTGAGCTCCAGGCATTTGCTTGAGGTCAGCAGGCCAGGCCGAGAAACTCTCCCCAGGAACTACAAATACCTAGGACCCTGGAGCAGAAGGGCTGGCCCAGCCAGAGCCCCGCACAGCCCCAGACAGGCCTCATCGCTGAGCTCAGCCCATTTCTCAGCCCTGACTCCAAGGTCAGGAGGTGGCTCAGGAGTGGCTGCCAGCAGGTCCCCAGTTCCCAGAGGACACACAGGAGGCCATCCACACCGAGGGGCAGAGCCTTCACCCATTCACATCTGCCCCTTCCCCACACAGGGCTGCAGGAGGGACACTGCCCTGCCCCGCCCAGCACTGCCTCCCTGTCACTGTCCCACCAGACTAGGCAGCGGGGCTGTGCCCAGCGGGCCCCAGGCACTTTGTCCTCCCGCTGCTTCTTGACAACTGCCGCTGCACTGGGCCTCTGCGGGCAGTGAGCCGGTTCCAGGCCTGCCTCTCTGTCCCTCGACACCCGCCATCTGAGGTGCACCTGGAGCTCCCATCCATCTCTCAGCTAACTTGAAAGCCGCCCCTCTCGTGCACTGCCCTTCCCTGCCACCCGCACTCAGAGTGTGCGCCCATTCTCAGGGCGGCGGGGGGGAGCCACTCTATCACCCCGTGCAGGTGAGGAAACAGGTCCCCAGAGGTGCAGGCCTCGGGTCACCCAGCGGGTGACACAGGCTCAGCCACCAGGCTTCAGTCTGCACAGACTGAGCCCTGCAGGCCAAGGCCCTCCCTGTAGAACCCAGGCAGCAGGTGACGCAATGGGGTGACACCACCCCTCCCATCACCTCCTTAGAGACCAGCTGGGGGGACCTCTCAGGGGCTCACGATGGGAGGACTCGGAGGAGGTGCAAAGGGGAGGGACACCAGGAAGGGTGCTGCCTCCTGGCTGGTGGGCTTCCCACCCACCCCCAACCCTCTGAGGCCTCTGCGGGGGGCCCTTAGGGACCCCTTCAACCCAGGAGCAGGACATCTTTCCACCTCACCCCATTTTTTAATGCATCCTGCAGCCCCCTAAGCTCAGCACCAGGAGGTGAGCTCAGTCAACCCCATTTTACCAGCAAGGGAAACTGAGGCTCAGAGGCAGAGGGACTTGCAGGCAGTAAGTGGTAGAGCAAAGGCACACAGACCACGGTCTAGGAGCGGGGCACGCCTGGCTTAAAATCACGCTGGAGAGGCTTTTTTTCAGAAGAGCGTCCAGTCCCCGTGTCTATGTGAGATCGCGGGGCCGGGGCGCACACCCCTCCCCCAGTACACACTCTGCCCTCCTCGCTCCTGCTCTCAAACCTGCCCACGGCTGATCCTTCAGCCAGGATGTGGCAGCCCCTCGGCTCTTCCTGCCCCTCTCTGCCTGCTCAGCTGGGCAGTAACCCCTTCTGGGCTGGGGCCTGGCAGCTCAGGCTGTTTCCATTTAAACCTCCAGGAAGCCCTGAACAGTCGCCCACGGAGTCGGCACCAGCTGACAGGTGATGTTTGCGCCTCTCCTCCTGGGGCTGGCAGGAAGAGATGCAGTTGGCTTTCACTCCAGAAACCGAAGCCTAGAGCCCCTGAGTGTGGCCGCCTTGCCCACGGCTGCTGAGCAGAGAGGGCATGCCTCAGCCCACATCCTCTGCCAGTGGCAGCCCGCATTCTGTGGGGTTCTGGGCCCCCACACAGGTGGCCTCCTCCCCGACTCCTAAGCCACTTGGGGAGGGAGACAGGAGAGCCTGGTCTCCCGCCTCCCTGAGGATGCAGGGGCCAGTGTGGGGCAGGGCAGGACCCAGCTGCCCCCCCCCCCCATCCTGCCCCAGCCTGGGCTTTATTCACATCAGGGCTCTGGCTTGAGCCCCAGTAGCCTCGCACAGCCCAGCTGGGCTGTGTTCTCGTAAAACCGCCCCCCCCCCCAAGAGCCTCCCAGCCCCCGGGACCGCTAGGAAGCCTGGGGCAGCTCCCCGAGGTCCATGCTCCACAACTTTCTCCTCCTTGGAGAGATCTGATCCGCCACAGTTCCCTGCATCTGGGCAACAACACTCCCCAGCCTGCCGCCCCTGGGCCTCCAGTTCCCTGGGAGGAGGGGCGTGCGCCCGGCCTCTGGCTTGATGGGGGGGCAGCCGCTGCCCCCGCCCCTCCGCCTGGGGCCGGCGGTCCCACCATTCCAGCTGCCAGGTGCACCGCCCTGGCCCCCTGCCCCGCACAGGGCTGACAGTCCAGTGCGCGCACAGGGAGGGAAGTTGGAGGTTGCTTATGCCCCCCTTGAAGTCGTTTTAAAAATAAAACCTCGCTCCAACCGTGACTCACGCGGCTGGTGGGGACGCGAGCGCGGCGCCCGGGCCGGCGGGCTGCCTCTCTCCGCGCGCCCCAAGCCCTCCAGTTCCCGGGTATTCCCGAGCCGGAACGGCCAGCCCAGCTTGGCGACCCCCGCGGGCAGGGCCGGCTCCCTGGGGGGTGCAGCGAGGGTTCGGACTGGGGCTCCCGCCCGAGCCCTCGCCCTTTCCAGCCTCTGCTGGGGAGAGTGGAGCCACTGGCCGCTCACCCCGCACCTCCCCGCAGCCGAGCTAGCGCCGCGGATACTCGGCGGTCGATTCGAGGGGCCCCCCACCCCAAATCCCAAAGGCTGCGCGGTCCCCGCGGCGGCCCGGCAAAGCCAGGCAGCCGGATCTTGCGGCGCCTCCATGCACTCCCCCACCCCGCTCTGCTGGCCCCAGCGCCCCGTCCCGCACGCGCGGACCCGGGCCCCCGCCCGCTGCATCCATCCTTACCTGCGCAGCGGCCGGGGAGGCGGGTCTCCTCGGGAAACTTTGCGGCGATCGCTGGAGCCTCAGGGGTTATTCCAAGGAGCGGGCGGGAACTGGAGCCGGAGGGCGCCCAGGGGGGCCCGGGAGAGCAGCCCCCCGCGCGCAGCGGAGCGCGGTGGCGGGCCCGGGGCGGGGGTCGCGCGGCGGCGCATCTGCCCGGCTCGGGCGCACACTGGAGCCCGGGGGGCGTGCGCAGGGGTGCGCCCGGCGGCAGAGGTGCGTGTACCCAGGTGGGTGCGCTCGGGGGGTAGGGCTAGCAGCAGTGGTTGCGCGAGCGGCGGCGGCGGCGAGCAGGGCGCGGGGAACCAGGCTGTGCGGCCGCCTCTCCCCTCGCGGCGGCGGCGGCGGCGGCGGCGGGGGCCGTGCGTGCAGGCGCGGAGCGGGGAGGGACGGGAGGAGGGGGGAGACAGCGGGCGGGGAGGAGGCGACGGGGGCGGGGGCGCCGCGCTGCGCACTGGCCGGCGGGACCCGGCGCGGGAGGCTGCGCCGCCGCGCGGGGACTAGGGCCCAGCCTAGGAGAACCGGCCTGCGCGTCTCCCTCCCCCAGCCCTAGGCTAGGATGGATGATGGGGGGGGTTGGGGTGTCGGTCCTTGAGGCGGGGGTGAGGAGGGAGGCTCCCAAAGCCAGCCTCCAGCGCGGGGGGCGGGGAGAGAGGAAAGGGCCGCCTTCCCTTGACTCCCCTCCTCTCTGCACTCATTCATTCATCCTTCCCACTGTCCATCCATTCACTCATTCATTCATTCAGCTACCCACCGCCTACTCTGCGTGCGGGTAACCCCTTCCTCCCTGACTCGCGCCCCTTCCCCTCTCCGACCCCCTCACCTGCCTTGCTCGCTTGGCTCCACCGAGCTGCTGCCCGAGGGTCAGATCCCAGCTCCTCCTGTCCCCTCGCTAGCTGACTGTGACCTTGAGCAAGTTACTTAACCTCTCTAAATCTCAGTGTCCCCTGTCCATAGAATGGGAGCATGGACAACCGAGCTCCAAGGGTTATCAGGAGGGTCGAGGGAGACCCTGAGTAGGAAGGTGGCTGGGCTATGCCTGGCACTCCTTGGGAACTTAGGAAATGCCTACACGTGTTGTGTGGGGTCTGGTGTGGGGGTGGGTGGGGTCTGGTGTGGGGGTGGGTGGGAGTCCCCATGCGCCTGGCTGCCTCGGAGAAAAGAAGGAGCTCTCTGTCGGCCCCGCCTCCCCCTGGCCAGACCTTGTCACCCAGGTGGCAACCCTTTTCCCTGGAGGGCGCCCTGAGTGAGTCCTGGCTTCTGCCTAGAACCACCCCCCCACCTCCCCTAGGCCCCACTGCTTACAGGCCCACCCCCAGACTCCCCACAATCTGGCTGGGACCCCTCCCGCAGCTTTGCTGTCCTTCGGTACTCCCCCCCCTCCTCTGGGATGCCCTCCCAGCGTCTCTGTAGGGGATACCGGCCCCTCTCTCCCTTGTCCTGTGCTCCCCTGTCCCTGTTGCCCTCAGCCCAGGAGTAGGCTGAGGCCTTGCTGAGGCCACTGCTGCTGTCCTCATGGGGAGAGCATCCCTGCCTGGACCCTTCTCGCCTCTCCCTCCTCCCCCTCCCTTCCCACTCCTCCCCTTCTCTCATCTTCTTCCTTCCCCTGCTTTATACTCAACTCACCAAACAGCTATTTTCCCCCCAGTTTTTATTTATTGTCCAAACAACATTATACCAACAATAAAGGAAAGAAAAATCACCCACAACACCACCGCCCTGTGGCGTCAACAGTCTCCGTTCCTCTGCTCCCTTCCAGGCTTGTCCATGCACTGTCGGCTGTAAATTTTACAGAGCTGTGGTTTCCGTTCCGCCTCCCCAGACCCCCAGATGGAGGTGGGGACCCTCGGGCTCCATCTTCCCTCTATCATGGCACTTAGCATCTTGCTCAGGAATTATGTGTGTGTCTTCCTTCTCTTCTAACTGTATCCCTTGAAGGAGGGACCCCTTTGCATCCCTTCCATCCCGCATGCCAAGCACAGGGCTGGCATGAAGCAGGTGCTCAGGGCCTCAGAGTGGAGTGAGTGGGATGGATATAGCTGTACTTGATGGGTTGTGCTTAGATATCAAAACAGCATCTTCAGGAGTTCCCACTGTGGTGCCCTGGGATCAGTGGCATCTTGGGAGCACTGGGAGGCAGGCTCGACGATCCCCAGCCAGGCACAGTGGGTGAAGGATCTGGCATTGCCGCGGCTGCGACTTAGTTCTCAACCGTGGCTTGAGTCGGATCCCTGGCCCTGGAACTCCATGTGCCTCGGAGTGGCCAACAAAGAAAAAAGAAAAAATCATCTTCAGGAGTTCTCTTGTGGTGCAGCAGGTTAAGGATCCAGTGTTGTCACTGCAGAGGCTTGGGCCTCTGCTGTGGCCCAGGTTTGATCCCTGGCCCGGGCACTTTCATATGCTGTAGGTGCAGACAAAAAAAAAAAAAAAAAATCATCTTCAGGAGTTCCCGTCATGGCACAGTGGTTAACAAATCCGACTAGGAACCATGAGGTTGCGGGTTCGATCCCTGCCCTTGCTCAGTGGGTTAAGGATCTGAGCTGTGGTGTAGGTTGCAGACGTGGCTCGGATCCCACATTGCTGTGTCTCTGGCGCAGGCCGGTGGCTACAGCTCTGATTCGACCCCTAGCCTGGGAACCTCCATATGCCGCAGGTGTGGCCCTAGAAAAGGCAAAAAGAAAAAAAAAATCATCTTCATGGTAGTGGTTTTTTGTTCTTTTTTTTTTTTTCCCAGCCTTAGCCACGGCATGTGAAAGTTCCCAGAGCAGAGATTGAATCTGAGCTGCTACAGAGACAATGTCAGATCCTCAATTTGCTGTGCCACAGCAGAGACTCCAGAGTTTGCACTTTTTTTTTTTTTTTTGGTCTTTTTAGGGCTGCACCCATGGTATATGAATGTTCCCAGGCTAGGGGTCGAATCAGAACTATAGCCGCTGGGATACAGCACCAGAGCCACAGCAACACGGGATCCAAGCTGCGTCTGTGACCTACACCACAGCTCGTGGCAACACCGGATCCTTAACCCACTGAGCAAGGCCGGGGATCGAACCTGCATCCTCATGCATACTAGTTGGGGTCATTAACCGCTGGGCCATGGCAGGAACTCCATAGTAGTGGTTTTAATGGCCGTGTGATATTCCATCAAGCTGATGCTGCACCTGGTGGCTGCATACAGTTCAGGGAATATTTATGGAGGTTCACTGCGCTGAGTGCTTTTGGGGTATCAAAGAATGAAGGGACTCGGGCCCTGCTGGAGGCCCCCCTGAAAGAGCTGGAAATCTGGCCAGGGGACAGGGGAGGGCGACCTGGGTAGTTATGGTTTAGCAGGATCTTGCTGAAACAGACATTATCACAGACCCCAGGACACGGGGCCAGGGCAACTACAACATCCAAGGCCAGCCTCCAGGGGCGGTGGCTCTTGAGCTGGTCTTAGAGGGTCAGGAGGAATGTTCTATAAGCTCATTGCAGCTGGCTCACAGGGACTGTGACATGAAAAAGCCTGCAGTTTGGAAATCTGGAATTCACCGTTGGAGTTGGGGGGTAGGAGTCAAGGGGGGGGCCGTGGTGGAAGAGGAGGCAGGTGACGTCAGCCAGGCCAGGTGTACAGGGCCTTGAACAAGCTTGGAGAGTCTGGCCTTCACCTGGAAGGGGAGGGCCGCCAGGGAGAGAGTGTAAGTACAAGGACATGATTGGCTCTGAGATTTAGAAAGATCAGTTGTTCATTCAGCAAACACTTGCTGAGTCTCTGTGTGCTGTGGGGTCCTCGAGGGCACGGTCGGTGTTGAAGTGGTAGCCCAGGAGGCGGGAGCCCAGGAGTGCCTGAAGCCAGGCACTCATGGAGATGCTGTCAGCACGAGGCAGCACAAGTAGTCACCCGGGGACAGTTCATGGGTGTCCCTTCAGCCTTGGGCTCGCCAAGCCCCAGGTCCCCAGCTCCCAGGGCAGTGGTAGCCCAGGCAGCGTCTGGCATCCAGGTGCAGCAGGCCCTAGAGTGGGGTCACGCTGGCCCTGCCCGCAGCACCCTGCCCCCCCACCCCCACCTATGCCCTCGGAGCCCTCAGCTGAGGACTCTGCTCACCACCTTACCGCTCACCCGCTGCCGACCCCAGGCACCATCCCAGCCTCCCTGCTTCTCATCTGAGTGGGGCCGTCGCAGGCCGCCTAAGGCTGCTGTGATGGGCTGATGAGGTCCCAGGGGAAAACTGTATACTGTCAGGCGTGGCGACAACACAACTCATCATGGTTAGACGCCTGTCAACCAAGGTTGTGCCACCCTTGGCCCTGCTTGGGCCTGTTCTGGGCTGGGGGCAGCAGAAAGGGCTGGGCTGACTTCAGAGAGGGGCAGGGGCTTCCCCACTGCACAGTCAGTGAGCATCACCGGGGACCCCTTGGCCCCAGGCCCTGTGCTGGGTGCCCAGGAATGAAGCCTCCTGGGGGAGTGGTCAGGGGTCAATACCACTGAAAACGCCAAGAGCTATTGTTCAGAGGGCATGACCTTGGACTTCAGCCCACTGCCCAAGAGTCAGAGGCTCAGCCTCGCCCACAGGCCCAGGGAGAGGAAGACCTCCAGCCACCGCCCCCCCACCGAGCCAGAGAGCCTCCTAAAGGGCTCTTAGCCTTGGAGGTCACTGCCCTCAAGGTCCTCAGTGTCCTCTGCACCTGGGGGCACTTGATGGGGGCCCTAGAGAATCAGTCACTGAATACCTGCCCATCCCAGACCGTGGCCTCCAGGGGATGCCCAGGTGCCCCCTACGTTTCCATGAGTCACGGGTATTTGGCCTGTGGGTAGGCTGGCGGGTACACCTGGCAGGCCACACCAGTTCTCCCCAGAAAAATCCAACAGCTTCTCTGATGCAAGTCCTAACACCACCACGCTCCCCCTTGGCCATCAGGCACCCAACCTCCCCATCCCCCACAGCACAGAGGGTTGGGGCTTCTCCTCACAAGCACAAGGTCGGGACACGGGAGAGGCAGGCCTGAGCCCCAGCACAGAATTTCAAGGACAGCAAGGCCCCGGCCCAGAAGGAACGCCCAGCGAAGGGGCTCCAGGGAGCAGACACAGCAGGGACAAAGTTGGGTAGGACAAAGCCAGCAATTCCCAGGGATGGGTGCTGGGAGCAGTGGGGAAGGGTGGCCGGGGCACCTGCCTGGAAAGCCTCCGGCCGGGCTGGGAGACATCCCTTCCGCCTGCCCCTGCCCCAGGTACTCCCTTGGCTCTTGCCTTGGTGCTGAAATAGGGGTCCCACTTCCCTGTACTCTCCCATTCTCTAGGCCCAGCCAGCTCCTACCCACCCGTCAGCCCAGGGCTTGACCGTCCTGTCCTTTGAGAGGCCTCCCTGAACCCCTCTCCCCAACTGGATCACCTGTTCCCTCTCCCCCCTCAGCTGCTCCTTGGTAGCGCTTAGCTCAGTCCGTGATGAGCCGCGATTTGTGTGACTCGTTTCTCATCTGCTGGACAACAGGTTACATCTCTGAAGTCAGGGCGTGGCTGGCAGCGTGTTTTCTCCCCCGATTGTACTCAAAGCCAGGGTGAGACTTGGAACCGACGAAGCCCGTGTTCAGTGTTGCGTGTTTTGTTAGCGTCTCTCTCCCAACAGACCGTGAGCCCCTGAGGACACGGCCCGGGCCTCTTGTGGTCCCTTGTGTGTCCCCAGCACCTGCTGCAGGGCCAGGCATGTGGGGAGAACAGTCAGACAGTACTGAGCTTCAGGATGAAACAGCCCTGCAGGCAATGGTGACAGAGCTGCCCGAGGCCACCCCAAGATGATGGTTCCAGGTGGGGGGGGGAGGGGACACACTTCCAGCTACTGGAGTACGGCAGGGTGGAGTCCTGGTGTGTGTGTATGGGTAGGGGGTGATGGGAAGTGAAGGAGGGGGACCAGGACTGACAGCTGCCACTCCAAGCCCCTGGATGGGTCAGGAGAAAGATGCCAGAGAGAGTCAGAACCAGGACCAGGCAAAGGCAGGACCGTGCCATCCCTGGGGCAAGGGTTCCACACCAGCCCACCCTCCCAGCCCCTGGCAGGACCGAGGCTGCTGCCCAGGCTTGTCTCTGATCAGCCTTCCTCTCCCTTGGGAACCTTGTCTTGCCCCCACAAATGACATCACCACCACCCCCACACCTCCTCCAGACACCTGAGGCTTGGTGCCTGCCTCGCTCCCTCGCTCCGAGGCCATTATTCCCAGCAGAAGTCATGCCTCTGATTTAAGCATTTCTTGACTCTGGCTGAAACTCACCTGTTACACCCTTCCCCGGTCAAGTTCAGGAAAGGAGACATGAATTGGTTCTTAAAGGACGGTCCAAGCGGGGGGACCAGCACGGGCCAAGGCACAGAGGGCTGGAGGGTAAGCGGCTCATGGGCAGAGAGGCTGTGGGAATGGGAGTCCGAGTTGAGACCAGAAGTGCTGGCCCAATCAGGAAGGAAGTTGGACGGAGGAAAAGAGAGGGCACTTGCCCAGGATGTTGGGGAGTCAGGGAGCAGTGTCCCCCTGATTGCTGAGGAGGGAGGGGGAGGGCAGGGCGGAGGAAGGAGGGGTGGAAATTTGAGGTTGGAGGCTGGGAGACCTCTGCTGGACCCTGGCCTCCAGTGACAACACTCCACCCATCCCAGCCTCTGCCGACCCCCTGCAGACCTTCATTTCAGGGGCTCGGGACCCCAGGCTCCTCCTCACTTCCTCCCTCTCCTTCCCCTGCCCCAGTCCCACTTTACTGCCTTGGCCTCTGTCACCACCCAGGGGGTCTTGAATAGGCCACCTCCCTGGGACTCCATTCCTGGGCCTTCCCCTCGGGTCCTCTCTGTCCCCCCCACAGGCTCCAACACCTCGGGGCAGCTGAAGCCACTGAAGGGGCAGGTGGAGCAATGGGAATCTGCAGATGGGGTGTCCTGAGTCCTGGTGGAGCAGCGCTGTGGTCCAGGGGTTGGGTGGGGTCACTCAAGGCCCCTCACCTGCCCAGCACAGGTGTATCCAGGCCTGGCAGGTTCTGAGTGAAGTACACCTTTGAGACTGGGCGCTGGGAGGAGCCACCGAGGGGGGCTGGGGGAGGAGAGGAGGGGGAGGGCGCCAGCGATGGTGGGGGATGGGGTTGCCCAGCAACCACCACGCAACCACCACGCTGCCTCTGCCGAGAGGGATCCTTAAAGCGCTGAGCAGAAAGGCTGGGCCTTGGAGGGGCTGAGGCTTGGCCTCGCATACCAATGGCTGCCACCCCGGCCTCCTCCTCCGCCCTCCAGAGTGGAGCTCCAGCTGGGGAGGCAGGAGGACCGAGAGGAGGGGTGCCCAGCCCAGGGGGACCTGAGACAGCCAGGCCTAACCAAGCGAGGTCCTATCTTGTCCCCATAGGACACAACCTGGGAGGGGGCAAGAAGGCCCGTCCAGAGGCCCTCAGGGCAAGGGGCCTCTGGCTTTCCAGAACCCCAGGGAACTGAGACGCCTCACCCCAGCCCTGGCCCTCCCCAAAGAGCACTCACTTTACAGCCAGACGGAACATCGAATGAGCCGCCTCCCCAACCTTGTGCCCAGACACGCGGGGCTGTCAGTCATGGGGCCGCCCCAAGGAGGCAGGCCTGACAAGGCTGTGTCCAGTGGGCGGAGTTTCTAAGGAAGTCCTTCCTGCTGTCTAACCCCAATTCCCGCACAGCAAGCGCTTGCCGCCTTCCTCCGGCTCTGTCGAGAAGGAGGGAGTGTGTTTGGTGTCAGGACACTTCGTAGTCCAAAAGCAGCAACGAGGGTGAGGATTCAGCGCTGTGGGCTTCCAGTGCCTTTCCTTTTAGGGCCTCGTTTTCCCCGTCTGTACACACAGGGGCTGGACTGAGCCAAGGCTGCCTCACCCTTGACTTTGACCTGCCTCCATTGAGGCAGGCACCTCTAGACTCCAGCAGCCCTCTCATGTCATAGGGAGCGCTCCCTCCAGCTTCCTGATGTGGGAGCAAGGGGGCCAGAGACCCCGCCATCTCCTCACACCGTGAGCTCCTTCCATTGACTAGATTGAGCCGCATTTGCAGTCCATCGCTTGCCCGATCCAATCCTGCCTCCCCTGGTCCCCTAATTGGTCCCTGTGGGTTTAGCGTAGCTTCTCCTCCTGGCCCTCCATCAGCCGGTCCTCCACCACCCTCCCCCGGCCCCCGCCTTCACGCCCACTCGCTTCGATCCCCTCCCCCCTCAGCGCTGAGGGGCTGCTTTCAAAACACAAGCCTGGCCCTGCTGCTCCCTCACTCTAGCACCCGCCATGGCTCCCCACGGCTGTAGGAGAAAGATCAGGGCCCCGTGGGCCTGGCTGCCCCTCTGCCCTAACTCGGCTTCACTCCCCTCTGGACATTTCAGCCAAGTGGGGCTGGATCAACATCTGCTGAATGAATGAATGAAAGGCACTGAGAGCAGATCCTCAGCGCTGGCCTCAGGGGCACAGAGATGGCCAAAGCCGACCAGGTCCCTCTCCCCTCGGCTGCCATGATGGTACTAAACCGGCAAAAAATGAGAGGACCAGATCACTACAGGACCATGATGTGGGTGACATGCCCTCCGAAGGAAATAAACAGGGTGAAGGGGGGGTACTTCAGGGAGGGCTTTCAGCGGAGGCGACATTTTCGTTGAGGACCTGGACGGATGAGCAGGAGCTAGCTTAGAAAGAGCCGGGGGAGTTCCCTTGCAGCTCAGTGGAAACGAATCTGACTAGCAGCCATGAGGACACAGGTTCGATCCCTGGCCTCGCTCAGTGGGTTAAGGATCTGGTGTTGCTGTGCACTGTGGTGTTGGTTGCAGATGCAGCTGGGATTCCACGTGGCTGTGGTATAGGCCAGCAACTGTAGCTCCGATTTGACCCCTAACCCGGGAACCTCCATATGCTACAGGTGTGGCCCTAAAAAGCAAAAAAGGAAAGAAAGAGCTGGAAGAAGAATGTGCCAGGCAGAGGGAGCACTGTGTGCAAAGGGTCTGGGGCACAAAAGAGCTGGGCCTATTCGCAGAAGAGAAAGGAGGCCAGCAAAGTGGGGAGAACAGAGCGGGGGCGCGGCTGTGCTTTTGTGAGGGGAACATGGATTTTATTCATAGTGTAATAGGAAGACGTGTGAGAGGTTTAAGCAGGGATACGGTATGATCTAACTTATATTTTAAAACAATCATCTGAATAACCACTTTGGAGAACAAGTGAGCAATAATTAGTCAAGTTAAAGATGTGCCTAGACCGCAACCCAGCAATCCTGCTCCAAGGCAGACACTAGACAGATTCCGGCACACGGGCTCACGGGCTAAGTGCAAGTTGCTACTGCAGCTGGGTTTGCAAGAGACAAAACTGGACACACTTGACTGGTGGTCAGTGAGAGGACAGGCAGATGAGTGTCGACAGTCCCTGCCTGGAATATTACACAGCAGTGAAAGCAGACCGACCAGAGCGGCATGGGCCTGCCTGGTTAAGCCTCCCGATCGTCGCTGTGAATGGTAGCAGCCAATCCCAGGAGTCCCACTGTGTTTAAAACTAAGACACACAATTCCCATCATGGCCCAGGGGAAATGAATCTAAGTTGTATCTATGAGGATGCAGGTTCGATCCTAGCTTCGCTCAGTGGGTTAAGGATCCAGCATTACTGTGAGCTGTGGTATGGGTCGCAGAGGAGGCTTGGATCTAGCATTGCTTTGACTGTGGTGTAGGCCAGCGGCTACAGCTCCGATTCGACCCCTGGCCTGGGAACCTCCATATGCCGCAGGTGTGGCCCTCAAAATACAAAACAAACAAACAAACAAAAAATCCTAGGACTTGAGTTCCCTGGTGGCTCAATGGGCTAAAGACCCAGCATTGTCACTGCTGTGACCCAGGTTCAATCCCTGGCCTGGGAATTTCCACATGCTTCCAAAAAAAAAAAAAAAGAAAAGAAAAGTGAAGACACGGAGAACCACTGAAGGATTTCCCACTGCAGCGCAATGGAATCAACAGCGTCTCTGGAGTGCTGGGACGCAGGTTCCATCCCCGGCCTGGCACAATGGGTTAAGGATCTGGCATTGCTGCAGCTGTGGCTTGCATCTGATCCCTGGCCCAGGAACTCCCTATGCCTCAGGGGGGCCATAAAGGGGGGAAGAAGTCTGTTGAGAGCCAAAACAGTAAAATTCTGGAGAAGACACAAGCCAAATTCAGGCTGGTGGGTTTGGGGAGGGGAGACCTTCGACTCGTCTGTCATTGTATTTGTCAGGCCTTTGGTAGGTCAACAGGCTGTGTGTGTGTGTGTGTGTGCGTGCGTGTGCCAGAGAAGGAGCCCCAGCTGGAGAGTGGGGCTGAGTCAGCAGGGGAGGGTGAGGACGGTGAGAGCCAGCAAAGGAGCAGCCCGCTGGGGGGAGTCAGGGGAGTGAGAAGTGCAGCCCAGAGTACCCATCATGGCTCAGTGATAACGAGCCCAACTAGTACCTGTGAGGACGTCGGTTCCATCCCTGACCTTGCTCAGTGCATTAAGGATCTGGTGTTGCCGTGGGCTGTGGTGTAGGTCATCGACATGGCTCAGACCTGGCGTTGTTGTGGCTGGGGTGTAGGCTGGCAGCTACAGGTCCGATTCGACCCCTAGCCTGGGAACCTCCATGTGCCACACTGAAAAAAAAAAGAAAGAAAAAAAAGAAATGCGGCCCCCGGAGTTCCTGTCGTGGTGCAGTGGTTAACGAATCCGACTAGGAACCATGAGGTTGCAGGTTCGGTCCCTGCCCTTGCTCAGTGGGTTAACGTTCCGGCGTGGCCGTGAGCTGTGGTGTAGGTTGCAGATGCGGCTTGGATCCTGCGCTGCTGTGGCTCTGGTGTAGGCTACAGCTCCGATTCAACCCCTAGCCTGGGAACCTCCATATGCCACGGGAGCGGCCCAAGAAATAGCAAAAAGACAAAAAAAAAAGAAAGAAATGCGGTCCCGGACCTGCCCAGCTGTTCAGATCCAGCGCTCAAACCTCTGTGGTTTGTTTTCTGCTCAAGCAGCCCCTCGTTCTCCCCTTTTAGGAAGAAAACTGAAGCTCAGAGAGGGCAAAGAGCTGCCTGGGATCACCCAGCAAGCTGGCAGGAACTCGCCATCCTTCCTTGGTGATAGTGGGCCTCTCCAGACGGAGCTGAGCGGGGCCCAAGGCTGCCTTAAGGACCCCCCCCCCCACCAGCCAGAGTGGATACGAGACCCCTCCCCCAGGACATACTCCCCTCACTGGCTGCTCTCCCACCCGCCAGGGCTCCCCTGGGCCCCAGCCCCTCTTTCCTGCATAGATGGAGGCTGTGCCCGCCTGGCTGGGGCCCAAGTCATCTCTTGGTAATTGGGTTTCAGGGATGCTAGTGGTTATGCTAATGGTGGGACGCTGAGCACGGGCCCCTGGCTCCGGGGGGAGGGGAGGCCAGGCAGCAGCCAGGGTCCCAGGGCCCTGCAGACTCAGCGCTCCCTTAGAAATCAGGCTGCCTGAGTCAAACCCTGGCTCCCTGAGCAAGTCACTCAACCTTTCTGGGCCTCTATTTCCTCATCTGTAAAGTGAGAAAAATAATAGTACCCTCGCATTAGGCTCTCCAGGGAGAGAAGGATAAAATGAAAGAATCCACTGGAAACACTTGGCTCAATGCCTGGCACAAAGAATTTGCTCGATAAATATGTTATTAACTATTTTTTGGTTTTGTTTAAAGTCTAAAAGTTCCTCCAGAAAGATGCAACCAGGGCCCAGCCGAATCTGTGTGGTGAGCTAATGGGTGACTCACTTTTCTTTGGCTTTTGATGTATATTATCCAATTTGGGGCAATGAACATGAATGTCTTGCAAAACAAAATGCCAATGAGTGCAAGGTGTCGGGGGAGCTTGGAGACTGGGTGTTGGCGGAGGGGGGGGTCCAAGGGTTTGGGGGTCCAGTTTGGGGGCTGCCAGCTGGGAGGTTGGGTCTCTGGGGGCAGAGCCCAAGGAACCCAGGCAGGAGGGGATGAAGGAGGGGCCTAGGGCGGCAGGAAGCCCAGCCAAGTCACCTGCTTTGACGAAATGGCTGACTGGGCGGCTTTTGCAGGGAGAGGCTTGGGGGTGGAATGCCCAGGGTCCGGCGAAGGGACTGCAGAGCTGGGGTGGACGTGGGGAAAGAGGAGAGTGGAGCCCCGTCTGAGGTTCAGGAGAGCAGAGGAAGGGGGGCCTGGCACAGGCCCAGTGGGATGCAGGAGGCTGAGGAGGAGATTCTAGAAGAGGACACCCAGTGGGGATACCTCCCAACAGATTCGGGGCATCCCAGGGCTTCGCTCAGAGAAGATGGAGCAAGGAGCTCAGTCCTGGAGGCCAATCAGCCCCATCTGGCTGAGCAGGATGCTCAGTGGTCCAGGCTCCAGAGGCAGACCAATGGGATTCGCATCCTATCTCCACCACTTTGAGTGGCCTCAGACCAGCCATTTATCTGAGCCTCAGTCTCCCCACCTGTAAAATGGAGCTGGGCATCCAGCGAGGTCCCCACGGCTCTCCCTAGGAGGCTGGTGAACAAACCTTGATGGGCAGAAGCTACTGTTGTTATTATTAATCCAGCCAGTCGGCAAGCTGATCTCACCCTTCTCTCCCTGGCTGACCGGGAAGAGCTGGGGACCCTCCACCCCGGGGACCCCAGCTCTTGCACCCAGTGCCACCACAAAGCTGTATGGTGTTGTCACAGTTTTACGGGCATTTTAAACTTTATCCTCCATGCCCCAAAGGCCTTCCCTTAACGGATGTGCCCACCCAACTGATGAGACTGAGGCCCCAGGGTGTGGAGCCACTGGCCCAAGGGCCCAATGAAGGGGGCGGGGTGTACAGGACCAGGCCTTGCAAAGCATAAGGACATTGACTCCCCCCCCCATAAGGGCTGTGGCCTTAGGCACGTCACTTGGCCTCTCTGGGCCTCAGTTTCCCCATCTGTAAACAGGGCGGGAAGGGGTGTGTGTACACAGGTATACACACACACACAGGCTCAGGTGATCAGCAGAGGTCCACGCGAAAGCCTGGTGCTGGGACGTGGGGGCCCTTGGTCCCCCCGAGGGCCTCCCTGAGCCTGGGAAATGTCCAGTAAGCCTCACACTTTCCACCAGGCAGCCCCACCTCCCAGAACAGTGACCTTGGCCTGGGGGACAGAGCTTGTCAAACATGGCAACTGCTCGCACAGCTTGAGATGCCTTTGAAGTCTCTTGTTTTATCTTCAAAAATTCAGCACATTTCACATCTTATTCCATCTGTGGGGCGTTTCTAATCTAAACCGTGTTTTAAACAGCTCGCCCTCAAGTAACACGGACACCTACCGCAGGCCCACGGGCACCGGGGGAGGCGACGCTGTTGGTTTCCTGGGAACAAAGACTGTGCCCCCAAACCGCCCGTGTGGCTGGGCCCACCATTCCACCTGGGGTCCAGCAGTCAGTTGTCACCCCGTAGAAACCAGGCACTGTGCTAGACTCCAGGGTGAGCAGCAGGGGCCCCACTGGGGGGCGCCAGGCCGGAACGGGGCCGTGGCAGTGGAAGAATAGGCGCTGTCTGAGGGACACACAGGCTCGGGGGAACAATGGGGAGAAGGTCTGGAAAGGGATGCCCTGGAAAGTGCAGCAAAAGGGATGCCCCAGGTCCCCCCCCTGCCCCCACCGCCCTCTGACCGCCTCTCCTCCTTCTCTCCCTCTGCTTCCGCCACAGCGGCTCCTGGCTGTGCCAACCCACCAGGCTGGCGCCTGCCTCAGGGCCTTTGCACCGGCGACCCCTGCCTGGTGTGTGCTCCTCACAAGTGGGTCCCTCTCCAGTGAGCCCCCTCCTCCTGGAGGAGCCCGCGCCCGCCCTCCTGCCACGCTCTCCACCCTTCTAGCCCTTTCACAGCCTCTGGGGCTAATGGTAATTCTTGTTCAAGTTTATTTTGTTGTTTCTTTTTCTCTCTCTTTTATTTATTTATTTATTTATTTTTTTTTCATTGTTGGCTGCCCTGCAGCATATGGAGCTCCCAGGCCAGGGATCAGGTCCAAGACGCAGCTCTGGCACTGCTAGATCCTTGATCCACTATGCCAGGCCAGGGATCGAACCTGCGTCCCAGCACTCCCAAAACACCGCTGATCCCGTTGTGCCACAGTGGGAGCTCCCTTCCTGTTGTTTCTTTATTTATTTATTTTTTGTCTTTTTGCCATTTCTTTGGGCCGCTCCCGCAGCCTATGGAGGTTCCAGGCTAGGGGTTAAATCGGCGCTGTAGCCACCGGTCTATGCCAGAGCCACAGCAACGTGGGATCCGAGCCGCGTCTGCAACCTACACCACAGCTCACGACAACGCCAGATCGTTAACCCATTGAGCAAGGGCAGGGACCGAACCCGCAACCTCATGGTTCCTAGTCGGATTCGTTAACCACTGCGCCACGACGGGAACTCCCTTTCCTGTTGTTTCTTGACTGTCTCCCTGCTAGATGATGAGCTGTGTGCCAGTAGGTCCTTGCCCATCTGTGTCCCAGAACCATCAGAGTAGAGGCTGGATGGGCCTTTGTCTAATGATGGAAAGCTGAGATCTGGCTTTGCAAGGGAGGGTGGAGAAAGCAGGCCAGGCAGGGGGCTGGGTGATTTGGGGGAGTAGCACGCCTCCTGAGCCTGGCTGGCAGCCTCTCAGGCCTTGGAGACCCAGACAAGGACACATGGCAGCCGTGGCCTCCGGAAACACCCAGAAGGGCTGTGCTTGCCACAAAGTCACCGCTGTGCCCACTCACCCGGCTTCTCCCTGGCCCAGTAACCTGCTCAGCTCTTTCCTCGGGTCACCGAGTCTCCTCTGTGGCGGCCCAGCACCCCCCACTGTCCTCCCCGCCACTGGCTCCCTCCCTCCCTCGGCACTCCCCCACCCGGCTGGAGAATTGAGTCCCTGTCAGGGAAAAGCCTAGGCAGCTCCTACACTGCCTCCTGCCACTGCCCTTGAGCCAGCTTTGTCACCTGCCCAGCCTCCGCCCCAGGTCCTGCCTCCCAGGGCCCCCTCAGGCGGGCTCTCCTAAGGTCCAATGGATGACAGCCTGGCCTTCAGAGCCAGGGGGGACCCTGTGTGGCCTGGCCGAGTGAGTCTGGGCATAATCACAACCTCTCAGTTTCCTTCAGGAAATTGTTCATGGGCACCTGCTGTGCACCGTGCTCTGTGCTGGGCGCTGGGGACACAGGGGACACTGGATGAGACTCACGGGCACAGGGTAGGGTAGCAAGGTAGGCACTTGCTTGGGAGGGAAGAATGCTGGAGGCAGTGATGCATGGCCCACGGGAGGGTGTAGCCCGAGACCAGCTCCAGACCTGGGTAGCTGGGCACACTCCTGGCTCCCAGAGCGAGATCTGGGCAGAGTCATAGGGGTCTCCTCCAGGCAGAGGCACCAGCCTGTGCAGAGGCCCTGGGGCCAGAGGAAGCAGAGCAAGGTTGAGGACCTGGCGTGTGATGAGGGAGAGATGGGCGGAAAGGGAAGGAGATGAGGTGATGCGTCCGAAGGTTGTGGGCCTGGCGGGGGTGAGGCGCTGCCGGTTCTTTATCCTAAGAGCAAAAGGGGGCTTTTGGACCTTTCGTCAGGAAGCCGGGGGTAACACAGGAGATGTTCAAGTTTGCGTTGTGAGAAGATCCTTCTTGGAGTTCCTGTCGTGGCTCAGCGGAAATGAATGTGACGAGCATCCATGAGGACGCAGGTTCGATCCCTGCCCTCGCTCAGTGGGTTAAGGCTCCAGGGTTGCCATGAGCTGTGCTGTAGGTCGCAGACACAGCTCGGATCCCTCATTGTTGTGGCTGTGGTGTAGGCCAGCAGCTACGGCTCTGATTTGACCCCTAGCCTGGGAACTTCCATATGCCGCAGCTGCAGCCCTAAAAAGACCTAAAAAAAAAAAAAAGAGAGAGAGAGAGAGAGAAAGAGACAAGATCCTTCTCCACGGCTCAGCTCCCTCGTCTGCAGAATGGGTTAGTGATAGTGCCTTCCCCACAGGGTAAGGATTAAATGAGCCCATGCAAGTGCCCAGGCCCAGGCACTTCTGCCACTGTGGGCCCTTCCTCTATAAAAACATGAGAAATTATGCCATGGGGTGGCCAAAAAAAAAAAAAATTAAAATTTGATTGTATGACTTTGTTGGCATAAAGACAAATACATTAACATTATGTATATACATTATATATTATATATGTACATTATATATGTGTATATACATATATACATTATATATAACATTTTCCTCAACCTAAAGGCTCAGTTTTTTCTTCTGATTATAAGAGAAATTACATTTTCATGGTCCCTAAAAAGTATGACACAGGATGTGGAAGTTCTCAGGCCAGGGATCGAACCCAAGCCACAGCTGCTCCTTGAGCCATGCAGGAACAGCACTGGAACTTTAACCTGCTGCCCCACCAGGGAACTCCGGGGGCTGCTCTTCTGTTGAGGTGCTGCCTGGCAGGGCAGGAGGGTGTAGGCAGGGGCAGCAACCAGGAGAGGAAGAGGCGTCTGTGTGCCCCCAGAGCCTCCGCCCCCCCCCCATCCAGTTTTCGAGCTGCCCAGGTTCAACCACGTTCTGGCCTTTGATCCTCCCTGGGCCTGTGGAGATTCAAGTGAGACCCACCTGTCCTGCCCCTGCACAGGCACCCCTATGGCTGCCCTTCCCGAGCAGGGCAATGCCCAGGCTCATTCGGCCCGTTCCCAGGCCATGCCCCTCCCTGCAGACCTTGCCCTCCCTCGAGCCTCAGTTCCCAGGCCGCCTCCTCCGCCCCGGTCTCCGGGCCACTCCATGCCTCACTGGATGTTTACCCATGCCCCCTCCAACTTGGGTACACATGGTGGTCCCTGGCACATGAGTGGCACCCAATTAAAATGTTTTGTGCAGAGAGTGACAGAGAGGTGGTACTGGGTCCCCTGCAGTGACAGTAGCCAAGCACTCCAGGTGCAGCCGTCTCCTTTGCACTGGGCACTGGCCACATGCCAGCTCCTGAACTGGGCTGGGAGCTGAGGCACAAACTGGGGAGTGGCTTTCCCCTGCCCAGGGGACAGCAGGGGCTGGGGTCAGGGAGGGGCTGCCCCCCCAGTGCCCCAGGTCTGGGAGGGTGCTGCGTGGGCCGAGGGTGACATGAGGTGGGGGGAACAGCACTGCAGGAGCAGCACTGTGGGGTCAGGGCGGGGCCTGCAGAATGTGTGCATGGTGGGGGCGGGGAGGTGAGCCACCATCAGGGGACAGAGGATATGGTATGACCGGGGTGGACCTCATTGCCACCCCAAGGTCACAGGCCCAGCACTGAGGCTTAGAGCCGGTTAATGGTGTCCAGTGGAACTCGACACAGGCACATCCACGGGCAGGGGCCGTGGCAGGGCTGGACCACTTCACCCTGCAGTGGCAGCTGACACAGAGACCCGAATGGCAGACTTCCGCCCGGGCACCTCACAGCCCTGGAGGCACCCACTCTGGCCCTGGAGCCTGTGCTCCCAAAGCCAGAAAAAGCCTTGAGCCCCGCAAACCCCAGGGCCAGGCCTGGGGCCCCTCCCTCGGCCGCTCGCAAGCTCGATGCCCCTTGATGCTTTGCTGGGGCAGGTGGCGGTCCTCTGGGCAGGGGCACAGACTCTGGCTTGGACGTGAAGTCCAGTGCTCGTCCCTGTCACTCTCGCCATCACACCTCAGCAAGAGGCTCCTTCAGACACGGGGGCCGTGCAGGGCCGTGAAAATGGGCACTGACCACAGCCATCCTGGCTCAAGCCGCCTTCCCCGGTCACGCCGCAAGCCTCGGTCTCCTCATCTGGAAACAGGGCTAATGACCATTTGTGATTTAGAGCCTCAGACCATCCGGAGGGGAGCTCGGGGCCCCGAAGGCTGCGCCGCGTCTGGTGAGGTAGGATGGGAAGGGCCAGCCCTGGCCCCGGCACAGGAAGCCCTGGAACTGCCCTGCTTTGGGTTGGAGGCTGGGCGGCGCATCCAGTGGACGGCCTGTGGTATCTTCGGCGCTGCTCCCCATTTTCCGTGTTCCTTCCAAGCCTCTGGGCCATCCCCCCAGCAGCCTGGCCCAGCTGTGAGTGCCTTGGGCAGTCTTCTAGGGCACCGTGTGGCCAGGCATCCAGGCCCCTGGGGAGAGGGCCAGACAGGAGCCCAGGGGAAGGAGGAGCGGGGAACAGGCTGCCTCGCTGCCGTCCTTCCCCCGAGCCCCCACCCGTGAGCCTGCTGGGCGTGGTGCGCTGGGGGAAGGGGACCCTGCAGACCAGCCTCCTGGGATACCCCTGAGCTTGGGGACAGGCCAGTGATGGGCCCTCTGTGCAGCTTGAGTCTGAGCCCCCAGTGCTAGGCCACACCTTCCCCTCCCACCTGTGACAGGTAGAGCCACCTGGCTCCCTGGTCCCCCCTTCCCCCAGCCCAGCCTGGGTATAGTCCTTCCTGCCCCAGACCCACCTCCCTCTGCCCCCCTGATGTCCCCAGCCTGGCGGACATCCGGCCAGCTCACCCCAGTCCCCTCACCTGGGTAGGGCCACACGTGCCGGGGTTTAGGGGCTGCAGGGCAGAGGGGTGTTGGCCTCTCCTCCCAACAGGGGCCTGCAGAACAGCAGGTCAGTGCCCCCTCCCCTCCCACCCCTTTGAGGCTCGCTGCCAATCCATTTGGCACCCAGCCCTCCACGAGCGAGCTAGGAACCAACGAGCACGAGCCAGCTCGTTTGCAGCCGATGTTAATTAAGAGAGAGAGGTGACGCGGGGGGGGGGGTGCAGCTTCTGACAGCCACTAAAATGGCCAAGGGGGCCGGGAGCTGGACCTGCACTGACCCGGGACGCCCAGGCTCCCCTGAAGGCTCAGGGCAGGGCTGTCCCCGACGTCCAACCCTGCATCTTTGCAGCCAACCTGCTGGGGCAGGGGTGGATCAAGACGGCATCTGAGGGTCCCCGCTGTGCACTCCCCCTGGGTGTGGAGGGGGCAGGCCTGGCCCTAGCCAAGGAGAGAGCCTCCCTCTGACAGTCCCTCAGGCAGTCTCCCTTGAGGTCGGCCTGCTTGGTGGCTTGGTTTTGGAGTCAGACAGACCAGTTCCCATCCTGCTACTGTGCAGCTCCACCTCTGAGCTCGGGTGTCCTTATCTGCAAAGTGGAGCCCCAGCAGCGCCCCCGTGGCTGTGTTATAGTAAATGGGATCAGTCTGTGCCTGGCAAATCGCCTCTGCTTGGGTCATCGGAGGTGTGCGTCCCTAGGCAGAGGCACATGGAGAGCCTGGGGGGGCCCAGCCCCTCGGCAGCCCGCCACCTCTGCCTGGGCGTCCTGCTGTGGCCCATCTCCTGCTCTGGCTCCGGCTGCCTGGCCTGCCTGCTCAGCCCGCCTCCTCTCGCCTTCCCTGCGGCCCCCCCACCCCTGCTCTGGGAGCGCCCAGCCGCTCCTCGCCTCTCCATCTTAATTAGCTGCTTGTATTAATCTTGCAAGTAACGTGGCAACTTGCAGCCCTGGGTTTTTGGGCTGTGGAATTAATTATTCCCAAGCGAAGAGCTGTCAGCTCTGGGAGACCAGCCACTCGGAGCCACCCGACACCACTTAACCGTGTCCACGGCTTCCACACAGCACCCCGGGGCCTGCGGCCTGGCTGGCCCAGAAACGGTTCTGGCTTGGCTCCGCTCCATGTCCCCTTCCTACAGAGGGAGCACCACAGGACCTGGGGAGGTGGGGTGGGATGGCAGAGCAGTGCGGGCGCTGAAGGCCCTGCCTGGGAGCCAGGCTTCTGTGGCCAGAGGGCCGGAGGCCCAGCTGATCCATCTCCCCGCCCGGGCAGCACCTGCCTTGCTCGCCCATCACGTGCCCTGAGTAGCACCGGGGCTGAGCACAGGTGCAGCTGCGTGGCCGGAAGCTGGAGGCCAGGCTGGGAGGAGCCCCTGCTGTTCCGGTGGAGAAGGTGCCGGCTCCACTTTACCCCCGAGTCAGCCCTGTGGGGAGGCAGGAGCAGGCAGGGGGCCAGGCAGAGCGAGACAGACAGGGCCGCTCCGGTGGAGGGAGGGGGCCAGGGGCCGAAGCCAAGGAGCCCTCCCACCCCCTAGGACGTCACACTAACCCTGTCAGGCGGCCTGTGCTCCATTTCATGGGGAGACTGAGGCACAGAGCAAAGCGGCTCAAGTCACCCGCCTGTTGAACTGGCTTTGGTTCCAGCCCCTGGGACCTGAGTCCTTTACCTCGCGCACCGGCGCTGTCGTCCGTGAGGCCCCAGCCCTGGTTCACGGTTCTCATGCCCTCCCAGCCCGTGAGCCCTGCGTCTCTGCAGCAGGCCTGGCCACCGGTGGCCTCTGGAGACACTGGGGGAGGAAGAAGGAATGAATGAATGGGTACGTGTGGCTGGAGTTCCCGTCGTGGCGCAGCGGAAACGAATCTGACTAGGAACCAAGAGATTGTGGGTTCGATCCCTGGCCTCGCTCAGTGGGTTAAGGATCTGGCGTTGCCGTGAGCTATAGTGTAGGTTGCAGACACGGCTCGGGTCCCATGTTGCTGTGGCTGTGGTGTAGGCTGGCAGCTGTAGCTCCGATTAGACCCCTAGCCTGGGAACCTCCATATGCCACAGGTGTGGCCCTTTAAAAAAAAAAAAAAAAGATACATGTGGCTGAGGGTCGTCTGCCACTCCTCCTGCATGTGCCACTGTTTCAGGGGCCAGCGGGCTAGACCTTCCTCTGCTCTGCCACCCTACCAGGCCCCTTGGGAGCCTGGGCAGGAGAGGAGGTCCCAGCCCTGCCACCTCCTGGTTGTCTGCCCCTGCCTCAGAGAGCCTGTGCCCAGGACAAGGGGTGGCAGTCAGGTCCAGCTGGCAGCCCCCATGGCCCCCTCCACATAGCTGCCTGCCCCCAGCCACCCCCAGACTGACTGCCTTTCTATTTCTCTCTCTTGCAGCCAACAGCTCCCTGCTCGGAGGTGGCGGTGGTGAGTAGACCCTTCCTGCGGCCTGGGGCGTGGGGTGGGTGGGGGTCTGCTCTGTCCTCCTGGCCCCCTCGGCCACTGTGCCCAGCTGGTTGCCGGGCACCTTTCCGCAGCCTCTCTCCTCGTGCCCATATGCGTCACTCCCATTTCTCCATCTCTGCACACCCTGACCTTGCCCGGCCCGCCGTCACTGTGGACAAAGCTGGGCAACAGGAAGGTGGCCAGGGTCCTTCGCTGCTGGGTGACCGGGCAGGTCCCCACCCTCTGAACCCAGGCCTCCTGGTCTGTAACCAGGGGCTGGAGGGACACTGGAGGTTTCCAAGGGGCCAGGCCAGGGCCGGGGGTTGGGGTGGGGGCTGGGCCGCCGCAGGTGTGGTGGGAAAGCCCCGCCTGGCCCCTTTGACCTCAGTTTCCCCACCTGTGGGGGCAAAATCAGCATCTCTGCTCTGCCCTGAAACCTCGCGGGGCGGCTCTGTAGCCAGGACCAGGTCTCATAATGTCGGGGAGAGCTCTGCCACCTGTTAACCACGAGAATGCGTGTGTGTTCACTGCTGTTAAGGAAAGCAGGGCTTCCGGCTGGGCAGGAGGTCGGAGGTCAGGGTGGGCCCGGCCCCCAGGGTTGCAGGCCAAGGTCAGCAGGTACCCGCAGAGAGGAGCGGGGGTTGGGGGGAGGTGGGGGGAGGGTGCAGTCCCTCTGGCCCTGGTACCTGCTTCCCCTGGCCACCCTGCTCAGGCCGACCACACCAGCCCCTCGGCCCCTCAGCTGGCTGGGCTGCCCGCTGTCTATGCAGGCAGCAGCATGATTGGTGAGCCAGAGGGCAGGGGTTAATGCGCCGTCGGATAAATCCCGGGGGCCGTGTTTACGGCAGTCATGGCGGGGCCCAGGCCAGGTTTTAAAAGGGGGAAAAATAAAAGGGGCACACAGGTCAGGAATAAATAAGAGCAGCGTTAAGAGCTGTCGGTGACCGGCCAGGATGCAGGATGGGGGGCGGGGGGCGTCTGTTTGTGGCTAGAGATGTTTTCCCTCCCTCCCCCACTTCTCCTCCAGCCGTCCCGGTGGAGGTCACAGCTCCCCTGCAGGCGTCACAGAATGTGGGGGCTTCCCTGAGAGCTGGGGGCCCTCAGGCCCATCCAGACCCTCTTTGGAAACCTGTCCTTGGGGAGGACTCGGGGGCCTCGTTGATGTGACACTGCCTTGCTGTGCCCACACCACCCTCTCCTTCATCAGTTTATTCATCACCCAGTAATCTAGTGCCTACTGTGTGCCAGGTGCAGAGCTGGGTGCCTGGACAGATTTGCCAGGCAGGGTACCCTGGGCCCAGCAGACAAGAGCGCCGCCATGACACAGGGTGGTCTTGGTGATGGGGGGGTGAGGGCTCGAAGTGAGAAGCACCTGTCCCTGCGGGGGCACTCAGCGGGGGGCTCCTAGAGGAGGTGGTGACCCCACTGTGTCCCGAGGGACGGGGAGGAGACAGCGGGTGAAAAAGAGTGGGAAGGGTGTGCTGGGGAGAGGGAACAGCACAGGCGAAGCCTGAAGTGAGGGACAGCGGGGCATTCAGGGAGACTCCGGAGACTGGAGGGGCCGGAGCCCAGCCGGAAGGAGGGGAGGTGGGAGAGGAAGCAGGGGCCTCAGAGGGCACATGAGGTGCTAGACTTTTAGCCATTCAGTTCTGAAGACAAAGGGTCACAAAAAAGGTGTAGGGGGAGTTCCCGTCGTGGCGCAGTGGTTAACGAATCCGACTAGGAACCATGAGGTTGCGGGTTCGGTCCCTGCCCTCGCTCAGTGGGTTAACGATCCGGCGTTGCCGTGAGCTGTGGTGTAGATTGCAGACATGGCTCGGATTCCGCGTTGCTGTGGCTCTGGCGTAGGCCGGTGGCTACAGCTCCGATTCGACCCCTAGCCTGGGAACCGCCATATGCCGCGGGAGCAGCCCAAGAAATAGCAACAACAACAACAATAACAACAACAACAAAAAGACAAAAAAAAAAGGTGTAGGACTTATAAATCCTAAGTCAGGTCATCACCCTTCCTTCTGCTCAAAACCCTGCCAGGGCTCTTACCTCACCAGGGCCACGGCCAAGGTCTTTACCTTAGCCCACAAAGTCTCCTGTCACTTATCAGACTCCCCACCACACTGCCTGGTCCTTCCCACCTGTGCCAGCCACACCAGCCTCCCTGTAGTTCCTGGAACAGACCTGGCCGGCTCGTGCCTCAGGGCCTTTGCACCAGCTCCCCACTCTGTCCAGAATACCCTTCTGCAGAGAGCGCTATGGCTGTGCCCTTCCCTTCTTACGAGTGTTTCCCTGCATGTCATAGTCTTAGTGACCCGTTGAAATTGCAGCTGCCTGCCCCAGCCCTACCCTGCCCTCCCTGGGCCCCTCACACTGCTCTAGCTTTTTCCTTTTTCCCAATCATCTCTCTCCTTTTTTTTTTTGGCTTTTTAGGACCGCACCTGTGGCATATGGAAGTTCCCAGGCTAGGAGTCGAACCGGAAGCTGCCACCGCCTATGCCGCAGCCACAGCAACACCAGATCCAAGCCACGTATTAGACCTACACCGCAGCTCGTGGCAATGTCAGATCCTTAACCCACTGAGTGAGGCCAGGGATCAAACCCGCATCCTCACGGACACTATGTCGAGTTCTCAACTGGCTCAGCCACAACAGGAACTCCCCAGTTACCTCTGTCCTAGCATGCCATATACTGATTTTCTTATTTATTCTGTTCATTGTTTATTGTCTGTCTCCCTGCTGAGAACAGTAGTTCCAGAGGGCACAACTCTATCTCCAGCACTTAGAAGTGGCTCTGGCACATATAGTAGGTGCTCAATAAATGGTTGATGAATGAATGAACGGACTACAGGTAAAGGCAGGGACGGCCATCCATGTCAAGCAAAGGACTTGCTGACAAGGGCAGCGGGAGCCACTGGGGTTTTAGACAGGACAGCAAGTGGCTCGTAGATGGCCTGGTGACCTCCCTCTGGGAGGTCAACGGGCAGCTAGCTGGAGAGGGGAGGGCCAGTACGGTCCTTCTAGCCCCCTTTCCTGCAGCATCGAGGGTGCACGGAGGCTGGCGCAGGTCCCAAGCCCAGCCTGACTGATGTAGAGATGTCGGGGGTGGGACAGGACCCGAGAGGAAGTGGGCCCGGAGTCCAGCCTTTTAACGCCGGCCGAGATTTATGGAGCCGCCGCCAGTGCTCGCTGGGGCTGTCACTCTGCTAATGTGATTGGAACAAGGCGGAGGTGGCGGGGAGGGGACGGGGGTTGCGGCGCAGCAGCTGGGGCTGGCAGGGGGGGCCTGGCACACACCCCGGGGAGGCTGGAATGGAAACAGATCCCAGAACCACCCGCCCCGGGACGTCCTGTGCTCTCACCTCTGCCGCCTGTGCCCTCCCCTGCCCTCTGGTCCATCCAGCCCTAACCCCAGACCTGTCAGGGTAGAGGGCAGAGGCAGGAGCTGCCTGGGCTGGGGGCCTGGGTCCCCACCTGGACGGGTCCTGACAGACCCGGTCTGCCCACGTGCCCTCTCTCCAGAGTCCAAACCTTGTTTTCCCTCCTCCCACCCCCTCATCCATGTGTTTAACAAGCACTGGTCTCGCGAAGCCTGCCCTGGCCACTCTCTTTAAAGCCCCCCCCAGGAGTTCCTGTCGTGGCTCAGCAGTGACAAAACCGACTAGTATCCATGAGGACGCAGGTTCGATCCCTGGCCTTGCTCAGTGGGTTAAGGATCCAGAGTTGCTGTGGCTGTGGCGAAGGCTGGCAGCTGCAGCTCCGATTCACCCTCAGCCTGGGAACTTCCATATGCTGCAGGTGCAGCCCTAAAAATCAAAAAAAAAAGAAAGAAAAAAAAACCTCCCCCAGCCAGTCCCGCCCACCGTGCCCATCCCTCCCCTGCTCTGTGGCTTTTCCCAGACCATGGATCCCCTTTCAACACGCTTGTGTTTTATGTTTGTTTTTATTGCCTCTGTCCCCACTAGAATATACTCTCTCCAGGAACAGGGTTCAGGAGCTCCAAGCCCCTGGTACAGCCTTTATGGGGCGCTTAGTCGCACTCCTGTCCACCAGGTGCTGCCCTAGGAGCTGGGTCGGAGGTCTGACAGCCCCGCCCCAGGTTCACGTCCAGTCCTGTTGGGGGAGGGCAGCTATCAGGTCAGAAAGGGATTCCTAACAGGGCCCGGGGCCGCCCTACAGGGCTTTGGTGCCAGGAGCCACAGTGTTCCCCCTGAGTAGTAGGGGCAGGAATTTGCTGGCACCCCAAACCTCAGTGGAGCCCCCAGGGGCCGCCGGGCCAAAAGGACCTAACCCAAAGGGTCCAGGGCCCTGGTCCTGCCTCACTCTGGGGCTGGATGGTTCTGACAACAGAGTGAAGGCCCCTACTCCCCATTCCTTCCCAGGGCTCTGTGTGTGTGTGTGTCTGGGGTAGAGGAGGACACCTGTGTCAAACATTGGGACTCAAGACTTGACTCTGCCCTTAAAAAGACCCATTTTGGTAGAAGTCTTCCCAGCAGAGGAGGCATTTGACTTGGGTCCTGAAGGCTGCATAGGAGTTCAACAGGAACAGAGAGATAGAAAAGCCCACCAGAAAGAGGGCCCAGTGTCTTTGGTGGGGAGACCTGCCAGGGCGTGCGCGCGCGCGCACACACACACACACACACACACACACACACACAGCCTCCCAGCCAGACCCTCAGGCCTGGGGATGCCAGGCCCATCCTGCTCCCGCCTCCCTCCTAAAGAGCCTTTTACTGGCTCCATCCAAAAAACAAAAATTTTTTTTAACCACCCTCCTATTGTATGGTAAGAAGGGAGGCGGGCCCTAAATCTGGATGGGAATCGACAGGGCCCTGACGCGTCCCTCCTGTTTATTAGGACTGAAATGTTTACTCGGCGATAAGAAGCTGGCTTTCTCGTGGAGATTTGTGCGCTCTTTTTCAATTACCCCTCGTCTTTCTCTGCCACTTTCGCACTAAAGGGATAATAAATGTATCGGAGCGTTTCAATTATTCATCTAAATCATGACTGCGCCTGCCACGGCCAAGCTTTACTGACAGATTAATTCGGGGCCGCCTTCCCCTGCTTGCAGCGGCCATCTGGGCTCCGCCCCACCGGGACCCCGCCGGGGCAGTGAGGGCCCACCCGACGGATGGGCGGCTGGGGTCAGGCAGGTCCCTGGCAGGGGCAGAGCCGGATGCTGCCCCATTCCCTCCCACACCACACGGCGCCTGCCAAGGACCCCTCTCCTGGTCAGTGGTCCCACACAAGCTTCCTGCCCGCCAGCACTGCACAGCCCGGCTCCCGGGCCCACCTTGCAAGTTTGCGTCCCGTGCTCCGCATCCCATACCAGGGAGAAGCCCTCTCCTGGCACAGGGCCTTTGCACATGCTGCTCTTGTGCCTGAGGGCTCCTCCTCCTTCCTACCACACCTGCCTAGTTATGTCCACATCAGGGCAGCCCCTCCAACCAGCAGCACCCCCTCTTCAGACACACACACACACACACACACTGCTCTAGTCACTGAGGGCCTGCTACATCCTGGCACTGTCCTTGGCGATGGGACCTCTCTTGGGCCAGCCTTCTGTCACCTTTGATAATCAGATTCCTGTCTGTGTGATTAAGTACCAGCTGCTCCCCATCAGACTTCCCCACTAAGGGGCAAGCCCAGGGCATCTGTCTGTCCGCCTCCCAGCAGAGTAGGTGCTCATGGACCCCTTGCTCCAGCGCAGGTATCTGTGCATGTCCTTCTTTCACCCACCTCCGTGGCACAGGCAGAACCTGCCACCCGGAGCCCACCCTCTCCTCTCTCCACACTGGTACCCTGACTCCCCTTTCCTCTCTCTGTCCCGGAGGCTCTCCTTTGCTCCCACCTGTCTGGCTCTCGCTGGCTCACCTGGCTCACTCACGTCCTCTCCCAACTCCTGCACATGCGCTCTCTCCATCACGCCCTCTCTCCATCGTGCCCTCTCTCCTTGTTCATAGGGACCTGCAGCCCTGGGAGGATTAGCGAGGCCTCTAAGGATTCAGGCTTCGACTTCTGCCGGGCTCGCTTGCATCCCACGCCTGCCCGGCCGACACTATCTCCCATCACCCGGCGCCGCCAATCCGCGATTGCTTCCCACGGCCCCCAGAAAGGCTCTGCTCTGATTAGCTAGGACCTGGCACAGCGGGCAGACAAGGCCCCTTGGCCTTCTTGAGGCCAGGTTGTGTTTAGCTAGCCCCTCCTGGGCTGGGCTAGGCTGGGCAGAAGCAGGCAGCCCAAGGGGCCCGTCCAGGGGCTGGACGTGGCTGTGCACCTGGCTCAGGGCCGGCGGGTGTCCGGGCGTGTATGGCAAGGACCCTCTGACCTGGAGTTGTCCGGAGCAGCGGGCTGTGCTGTGGCCTAGGGGGAAGGGCATTCCTGGAGGAGGGCACGGCCAAGGGCCCCAGAGGCCATCTCAGACCCCGCCCCTCCCTGGCTGGAATCTCCCTCTGCTGAGGGTTCCTGCAGATGCAGCCCTTCCTCCCACCTTTCCCCCAGGGGGCTCATGGGCTTTGCGCCCGGCCGGCACTATCTCCCATCACCCAGCGCCGCTAATCCGTGATTGCTTCCCACGGCTCCCAGAAAGGCTCTGCCCAAGCCCCCTGCCCGCAGCCCTTCACCCCCGACTCTCCCAAAGCCTTCTTTCTCCTCACTCAGGCCCAGCCCTGAAGCCGCATCCACTCCTGCCCCCCGCATCTGGCTCTGGACTCTGGTCTCTTCTGCTCTTTCACTGGGTGATATTGGAGCCATGCGTCCCGTCCCTCGCACAGGGCCTGGCGCCTGGCGGGCCCACCTCCCCACTGTCCCAGGCCGTGTCCGGCCAGATGTCATCTCAGGTGGAAGCTGAAGGGAGCCCTAGTCTTACTCTGAGCTGCTGATTTTATTTTACGGATTCGTGGGAGCCACGGGAGGTTTTATGAGCAAGGGAGTGAGGCCGTCTCGCCAAGTCCTGCCGCCCCTGCCCGACCCCGGCTGAGGCCGGCGGCGGTGGCGCTGACTACTGCGGGCGTTGAGCGCTCACTGCGTGGATGCCAGGGCCCCGCTGAGCCTTCCCTGCGGAATTCACGTACCGTCCTCTCAGCCCTGTGCGAGGGTACCGCTAGCATCTCCATTTCGCAGATGAGGAAAAGGAGGCTCAAGTCCCACGAGCTGAGCCACACTGCCCTCCCCCCGACCCCAGCGGGCCTTCCCTGGGCGGGAACTCGCACCTGGGCCCGTGGGGCCCGTCCCCTGCCCCCAGCGGGCGAGGTGCCGCCCAGCCCCGGCCTGTGGCTGCCATGGGGATTTTTAATAACGGGAGTGATTTTTGCATGATGAATGAGGCGCTGCCGTTGTGTACATAATGAAGCCCTAATGTTTTCAAATCCCCATTTAAGGAGCTGATCTCAGCCCGTAATGAATTTCAGATCACATCACGGAGCTGTCGTCCATCCATCTTCTCCCTGGGGTGCCCACCCGCCTTGGCACCTCCAGGGTGGGGCCTGACAAGGGTGGGCTCCGCATCCCCCCAGCGGGCTGAGCCCAAGCCTAGCACAGAGCCAGGGCTGGCATGGATCTGCTGACTGAATGAGTGACCAGGCGGCAGTGGGACATGGAGGCACCTCTGGCCATGGGGTATCATGTGGCGTCAAGGCTCCCAAACCTCGCCCAGGGCCTGGGAGGAAAATGGAGACCAGAGAGGAAGAGGGGAGGGAGGGCCAGAGAGAAGGGGGGCTGAGGCCCCTGGTCTGGGTCATTGTCCTGGGTCTACGGCTGGGCCTGCCCTCAGCAAGTTAGGGGCTGGGGGTGCGGCGGCTCAGGTTTCTGGCCCATTTCAGCCCTGGCGCTCGGCGTTCGTGCAGGTGGCTGGGGCCTGGGCAGCAGCTGCAGGCCACACTGACAAGGTTGGCATGCGTGGCCTCTCACCAGGAGTCCACACCCTGGGTCTAGGGGGCGAGTTTCGAAGTGGGCAGTGATCCCGAGGGCCCTCCAGACCTGCGTGCCTTCTGGGCCTCGGGAAGGGCGTAGCCCCCCTGACCCCCACCGCGGCCCCTCAGGCTTCAGGCTCACCCCCCACCCCCGCCTCCCCAGCCCTCCCTGGGCCCAGGGCTTTCGGGGCAACATCGCCACCTGGCAGCGCAGTACGTTCCACCCCTTGACAAAGGGGGCCCCCGAGAGCACGAGGGGCGGAGGAGTCTTCTGCCTGGGAGTCCCTGGCTGGGCCTTGGTCTCCCCGTCTGTAAAATGGGGTGACATGTGATAACGCACGGGGCACTTTGGTACCAGCTCGAACAGAATGCTCACGCCAAACACAGAGGGAGGTGCTGTTATTGACCTTGGGCAGAGGAAGCTGAGCGCAGAGCAGGTGGAAGAGCCCTGGGGAGGGGGATTTGGGGCTCCCAGAGCCACGCCCCCCATGGGCTGGCAGGGAAGCTCATCTCAGGGGCCCTGGGTCCCAGCACCAGATGGCACCGCCCAGGCCTGTCCTCTCCCTCCCCTGACCCAGGGCCCCCAGGAGCACACAGCAGCAGGCCAGGGCAAGGCGGAGGGCTGCAGGCAAGGCTTCCCAACCCCCACCTGGCTGAGGTGGCTTGGCCTCCGCGAGCCTTTGTCCCGGTCCCCCTGAGCTGGGGGCTCTGAGCCTGGGCCCCCCCGTGATTGAAGGAGTTGCTTAGTCACTCCAGCCCCGAGTCTCCCACCCCCCGGGCCACTGCTCAGCAAGCTCAGTCCTCCCACAACTTTCCGAGGCCAGTTCTGAGGCTCAGAGAGGTACAGTGACTTGCCCAAAGCCACCAGCAAGCTTGCAGGCAGGATTTCTGGAAAGAGAAATCCCAGAGTGGGCGACGCAGGGGGCCAGACCCACAGGGAGGGCAGAGGCGGGGGTGGGGGTGGGGGGGCGGCAAGGGGCAGGCCCAGCGGTCAAGGACGCCTGGCCTCGGTCAGAGGCACAGCTGCCCTCCTCTCCCCCAGGCCACCGGCCTCCTGTGTTCCTGTAAATAATTAATTAGCCCCTGCTTGCTTGTTTGTTTAGCATGAGGAATGCTCCCCCACTGAGACGCATTTATTGCTGAATAAATTTAAATATCTAATCTTCCCTTCATGAATATTACAGCACCCTAAATAGCGGCCAAATATCCTAAGCGCCTTGGCAAATGGCCCCCTTGGGAGCCTGCCTGCTTTGCCTCCGCTGGCTCTGAGGAGGTTCCGGCTCCAGCCCCTGCCTCTCCCGGCGCCCTCCCGGCCCAGGACCTGCTAGGAAAGGGCCCGGAGCGAGTCAATGCTCCCGAAGGCTGAGCGCAGGGCGCGCAGGCCACACTGGTGGCAGGAGGCTGGGGTGGGCCTCCGAGCGGGGGGGCACTGGGCTTCTCTGGGGAAGGCCCTGGACGGGACGGGGTGGAGAGTCAGGGCTGGAGCAGAGAGAAGGCAGGCAGGACCTCGGCCGGCAGGCAGCATCGGAGGAGCTCAGGAAGGAGGCAGAAGAGATGAGGGAGGCAGGAGGGGTGGGGGGACCAGGACCCCGAGACAGCCTTGCCGGCCTGGGTGGAGGCAGCGGCCAGGCTGTGGGTGCAGCTGGTCGTTGTCGTCGTGCTCTGGGAGTGGTCCCAGAGCACTCAGCAACCAGAGGTCCCCAAGCAGTCCTGCCGCTGGGAGGGGGATGTCTCGATGCGTGGAGGGGACAGGAGCCAGGCTGCAGGGGCTGGCAGTGAGGAGACAGCGGCCACAGACAGAAGGGCCCCCCCCTCCCCCGACCCCGGTGTGTGGGTGCGGAGGGCAAACCGCGGTCAGCCAGGCTGAGTGGGAGGCTCCGGGCGGGTCGGAGAGACGGGTCCCTTCGTGGTCCTGGAGGAAGTGGAGCCGTCCAGCTGTGTGACTCTGGGCAAGTCCCTCACCCTGCCTATGCCTCAAGCTCTTCTTCTCTAAAGCAGAAAAGATAATAGCACTTCCTAGGGTGGCCTTGGCCGTGAGGACCAAACTAGATGATGGATGTACACGGCCCAGTGCCCTGCTCACTCTGAGACGGAAACTGAGCCAGATGGGGGAGCTGAAAGGTGGAGGAGCAAGGAGGGGGCTGAGGAAAGAGGCAGAGCGCCCTCAGGGCCATCTTCCGACAGACAGACGATTTGACCTTGACCTAGCCGAGACATCCAAGGAAGACCCTACCGCCTACCACGTGGGTTCAGTCTCCCCAGGAGAGACCCCAGATTTCCTGCTGTCTCAGGGCAGGGTGGGGGGCAAGGTGGAGGTTTGATTGTAGCTGGGGGGACCAGGGAGGGGACTGAGGGTCACTTGGTATGAACTGGGGACACCCTCCTTTCGGTGGGTGGGGAGGAAGGACTTCGCCCTTGGATCTGCCCCCAGGAAGCCTCCTCCTTCCAGTCTCAGGGCTCAGCTCGGGCCACTGGAGGAGCCAGGACAGAGCCGTGGGGGCAGAGCCAGGGGACGTGTGAGTCATGGTACAAGACAAGGAAGGGGCTGGCCTTTGGGCCTAAGGCTAAGGACCGAGGGGCTGGGGGCCTCCTCTGGCCCTCGGGGATGGGGAGAGCAAGGCTGGTATGTGCAAGGGAGGGGGCAGGAGGGGCCCAGGCTGCTGAAACCCTGAGTGCCAGAGCAGCATCTGTGCGCAGGCTCTCGTTGCGGGGGGGGGGGGGCGCAGGGGCGGAACTCAGGGCCTGGCCCTCATCTCTGCTTTGGCTGAACTGCTCCCCAGGCGCCTGCACAGCAGTCACCCGGCTCCCTGCCCTGTTCTGGATGCTGCTGGGGAGCGGGGTGGGGGTGGGGGGGCTCCAGCCCAAGGGCTCCGTTAGCGCCAATTCCTCCCTCCTCCTCCCACCTCATGCCCCCAGGTCAGCCCCAAAGGCCTGGCTGCAGGCCTGTTCACTTCTGCAGGAAACATTAAGTCCCTGAACCACAGATCTCGCTGAGCGCCACTTCCGCACGGCCCCCACCGCGGGCCAAGGTCGCCTGCAGGATGGACAGCACTGGCAGATGGCAGGCAACCAGGTGCCAAGTGGATGAGACCACTGGCGCGGGGCCGGGGGGGGACCCCCAGGAGAGCTGGCTCCCACAGGCCCCCGTGCCACCCCATACACCCTGGATGACACTTCTCACCACGCTCCCAGGTGTACACACATGGGCACGGCCTCTGCTCTCACTGTCCTAGTAACAGCCAACACACCCAGCACCTTCACCCACGCCAGGCACCCTGGCTTAAGCACTTTACAGAAATTGACTCACTTATCCTTCCAATAGCCCTATGAGGTGGGTGCTGCTATTATCCCAGCTTATAGATGGGGCAGTACTTAATTCACAAGTACACTAATTATGCCTGGGTCACACATCTGTGACTGGCAGAGCTGGCATTTAAACCTGGTGCATACTCTACTGGGTGGTTGCCTGGCACCCCCACCTACAATAGACACACTGCACATGGATGTTGCACATGCAGGCTGTATACCCACTGAGCCACACCTGGATACACAGCCGGGCCCGCTCTCCATCCCCACTCCATGGGCTGCAGCTGCCCTTATCCCTGCCCAGGAGAGGAGGGGGGTGGGGCACCCAGTCCCAGATTCCCTCCCAGGGTGCCCCCAACTCCTCTACCCCCGACTCCAGGGACATTCTGGGAAATGGCCTGGTTCCAGCTCTGAATGCAGTTGCAAAGTTAGGTTTGATTGGACCGCATAGGGCACAAGAGAAAACCAAAGAAGAGCGGGTGACCCAACAGGTGTCCCTGGACCTGGGCCAAGATGCTGGGGGTGGGGCTATGATGAAGGAGCGAGGGCCTCGGTTTGCGCATCTGTAAAATGGGGAAATGATAGTCCTTTCCTGCTGCAGAGCTTTGAGCTTGGTGTGCACGCTCCTGGCACAGGCCCAGGGTGCAATCAGAGCTGGGGACCTGCCAGAGGCGGGTCATGTTCACTCCTTCCTTGAGGAGGGGGGAGAATCGCTGTCCCTATTTTCTAGACACTCTGAGAGGGTAAAGTACTTGGCCAGGGTGCCCCAGGCCAAGGGGGGCGAGCCAGGACTTGACCCTGCCCAAGACCGAACCCCGCCTCTCCCGAAGAAGCGTCTCCTCCGAGCCTCCCGCCGCGCCCGAGTTGTTTATCTGGGTCTGGGTCCCCAGGGCCGCCCTCGGATAAACGAGCCCAGGCCTGGCCCCAATTAAGCCGGATGCACTAACGAGGCAGCTCGTTAACGAGCTGGGGCGCGCGTCCGGAGACACCTGCGCGGCCGGGAGGCGAGGCTCCAACCACCTCCCCGCGCGGCGCAGACAAGGAGCTGCAAGACCTCGCTCAAGGCCAGGAGCGGATCTGCCACTTGTAACCAGGTGGACTCAGTTTCCTTGTCTGTAAAGTGGGTCTTAGAGTCTGGAAAGTGGGTCCGAGGGGCCTCGCCTTGGGAGGTCGACCTTGGGATCCTGCACGCGGTGCGGGTCGGCGCGCTCGAGCACCTGGCGCGGAAGCAGCGACCGGCAGCCGGCCCTGCGGCATGTCGGGGCGAAGCCTGAGGGGCGAACATCCAGCCCCCTTGATGGGCTCGGGTGAGGTTCCTACCGCCGCTAACCCCGCCTCCTGGAGCAGCCTCCGTCTGGGGAGATCTCAGCCCCGCCGCGCCCCGCCTGCGTACCCGGGAAAGAGCAGGGCGGGCCGGGCGCGCCCTCTGCCGGCTGGTTAGCGCCGGCTCCCGCCAGGGCCCGCTTTGGCTCCTCTCTGCGCCTGGTTTCCCCCAGGAGTGGAGCAAGTGTGGGCCGGGGAGGAAGGGAGCGGCTGGAGGCCGCGGGAGAAAGGCGCGGTACCTGGTGAGTCCCGCATAGCCAGAGCTTTGGGAATATTAAGTCCGTGGGCCTCGGCCTTCTCTGTAAAACGGGCTCACAGGGTTGCCACGGGGAGCCCCACGTTCACTGCCCCCTCCCCGGCAGTGGACGGCTGCATCCACCGGGCCGCTGGACCCCTGCTCACCGACGAGTGCAGGACTCTGCAGAGCTGCGAGACCGGCAAGGCCAAGATCACCTGCGGCTATCGGCTGCCAGCCAAATGTGAGCCCCCAACACCCCAACAGGGCGCCTTGTATAATTGGAGATTAGGGGGCCACCCCCACAGAATTGCTGGAGGCCTCCTCCGGGGGCCCCTTCTGGTGTGTGCTTTGTTTGCTTGTTTGCTTTTTAGGGCCTCACCCGTGGGGTGGCATATGTAAGTTCCCAGGATAGGGGGTCGAATCAGAGCTACAGCTGCTGGCCTACACCACAGCCACAGCAACCGCGGATCTGAGCTGAGTCTGCGACCTACACCGCAGCTAAAAGCAACACCAGAGCCTTAACCCATTATGCATTATGGCGGCCAGGAATCGAACCCGCATCCTCATGGCCACTAGTCTGGTTCGTTTCCACTGCGCCACAATGGGAACTCCCTATGTAAGGTATGTATGGGTTTTTTTTTTCGGGGGGGGGGTATCTTTTTAGGGCCTCATCTGCAGCACATGGAGTTTCCCAGGCTAGGGGTCAAATCAGAGCTGCAGCTGCGGGCCTACGCCACAGCCACAGCAACACAAGATACAAGCTGCATCTGTGACCTACGCCCGCAGCCGGCGGCAACGCTGGATCCTGAACAAGGCCAGGGATGGAACGCGCATCCTCATGGATACTGGTCGGGAACCCGCTGAGCCACAAGGCAACTCCGCGGAGGCACTTCTTAAGTGCCAGGGCCCGGCCCCTCCTCGAACGCCCCTTCGGAAGGAGGTGGGGGGAGGGGAGGCATGGAGACTGGGGGAGGGAAGAGCTAAGCCTCAGCCAAGTCCCTACAGATGTGGGGAGTGGGCCCAGCATGGGCCTGCGCGTGTGTCGAGGTGTGGGTTTAGGCTCGAGGGCACACCTGTGTGTGCTCATGGGTGAAGTCCTTCCCAGGGGAGTCTCAGAGCTTGGGGGGAGGGGCCTGTTTCTTGTCCCCTCCAGGGCCCTGGCCTGCTGGCGAGAAAGATGAGGACCGCGTGAAGCTCCCGGTCGGTCTGATCTTGTCGCCTCCCACAGATGTCATCCACACGGTGGGACCCATCGCCCACGGAGAGCCCAGCGCCAGCCAGGCTGCCGAGCTCCGCAGCTGCTACCTGAGCAGCCTCGACCTGTTGCTGGAGCACCGGCTCCGCTCCGCGGTGAGGGGCGCCAGGCGGCGGCGGAGTGGAGGGGCGACGCGGGGGCGGGGGGTGGGGGTGGCCTGGCGGGAGGCGGATCGGAGTGACGCGGTCCCCAATCCCTTCTCACCCCTCAACCTAGGCTTTCCCCTGCATCTCCACGGGAGTGTTTGGTAAGTGGGGTCTGGAAGAGGAAGGGTGCGGGTGGGCAGGGGACGGGGACCCGGGCCGAGGAGGGGCGGGGCGAAGCGACGGTGGGCGGGCCCTCCCAGGGACTCACTCCCGCCCCGCCCCGCCCCGCCCCGCCCGCAGGCTACCCCAATGAGGCGGCGGCCGAGGTAGTGCTGACCGCGTTGCGCGAGTGGCTGGAGCAGCACAAGGACAAGGTGAGGCCTGGGCCCAGCCCAGGGGATCAGACGCGGGTGGGGCGCGGGGTGAACTCCAGCCCCGAAGACCAGAGCGCCAAGCACTTGGGGCTCCGACCTCACCAGGGCTCTGTGTCCCCTCTCCTTTCCCGTTAACTCCCCAGGGCACAGACAGGGTAGTGCGAGGAGGGGACAGGGGGGCGCACCCCACGCCACGAGCCCCTTCTGTAGAGTGTAGCGTGAGCTCAGCTCAGCTACACTGAGCGCCCCAGGGGCAAGGCGGGTGAAAACCTGCTGGGCGGTGAGGAGCCCGGGAGCGGGGGTGTCGGTGGCTTCCGCCCAGGCTGAGCCCCCTGGCCCTGACGCAGGTGGACCGGCTGATCCTCTGCGTGTTCCTGGAGAAGGACGAGAACATTTACCGGCAACGGCTCCCCTACTACTTCCCGGTTGGTATGTACCCTGCGGTGCCAACCCTGGGCTGCCCCCGCCCCGCCCCGCCCCGCCCCGCCCCCACCAGCAGGTTCTCACTGTCCTCTGCCTTCCAGCCTGACGGCACCCCGCCACCTACCCTGACCAGGACTGGTAAGAAGGGCCTGGCCCTCCGTGTGGCTGCCCACTAACCTCGTGCCCACTAACACACCCACTCCCCCTGCCCTCCACTCACCCCGCCCGCCGCTCACCCCCATGCAGGGAGGCCAGGGAGACAGTTGGGAGGCCGGGGGGGGGGGGGGGGGGGGGGGGGGGGGGGGCCACAGCCCCGGGGCTCTGACCTCTGCCCTCCCCGCAGACTCGCCCAGGCCTGCCGGACCTCGCTCCCAGCTCTAAGAAGTCGAGGAAGCCTGCATCTGGGCCGGGCCTGGCCACCCCGTTCTGTCCCTCTGCTTCCTGCCCCCTCAGGAGCCTCCTAATAAAGACCATGAGTGTTGCAGCTCCTGTCCCAGCCCTGGCTGGCAGGGAGGGAGGCAGCCCGGGTGTGGACGGGTGCTTTGGCCTAGAGGGGCTGGCGAGCGCACTCAGTGAGCCAGGCAGGTGGAGGCACGGGCCAGACAGCAGAGGTGGGCAGCACTTCACATTTATTGAGGGCCTGCCCCCAAGGAGATCACAGCCTGGGGGCTGAGACCCCACATGTGCCGGGGGAAGTGAAGAGAGGAAGGCAACGCAGACACCGCGGCCCAAGCAGAGGGGATGCAAAGCAGGCACAGGCAGGGGGCGGTGGGGTGGGGGAAGAACGGGGGCCTGGCCAGCCCCGCTAGACTCTGGGAAGGACAGGCTTGAGGACAGCCCTCCCCCGCCCGGAGGGCAGCACCTGGGGTGCACTAGGGCGGCCCAGCTCCTCCGCCTACCCTGAGCCAGGCCGCACCATCAGGCCAGCCCTCTCCACCACGCAGACCCCTGATGGAGGGCAGGTGGCCGGGGAGGCCAGGGCAGCAGGGCAGAGGCGTGGCCTATGAGGGCACAGCTGGAAGCCTTGGTGGTCCTGGGGCTCTGGGCCAGTCTCCAAGGAACTTCCAAATTCCCCTGGAAGGCCTGGCCGGCTAAGGAGGGCAGGGGCAGAGGCCTGAAGGGAAGGACGCAGAAGCCCAATAACCAGGAGGGGGTCCCCAAGAGGCCTAGCCCCCTCAAAACTACTCCTGGCGGGGAGGCTTGGGGGTGGACAGGTGGAAGGCTGAGAGGAAGCCACCTGAGGGGGGTGGGGCAGCCAGACACAGAGCAGCCAGGAGGGCAGCAGCAGAGCAGGGACACGCACACACGCGGCTCACCACCAGCGTCCCCTTTAATAAAACATGGAAGGTCGTGTGACAGGGAAGGGTGTGGGGGGGTGAAGTACGACCATTTACAACCACAAAAAAAACCTCTGTACATGTCTAGCGCCTGGCAGAGGGGAGGGCAGGCGGGGCGGCGGCAGGCCGGGCCAGCCCTATTTGTAGAGGATGTCGTAGTGTCCAGGCCGGTAGAGAAGGTAGACCTTGGGCTCGGAGCCCTCGGGGAAGATGTGGGGGTTGGTGGTGCCGCCCTCGCCGCGGTCCATGTACTCCACCTGGATGGAGACGCTGAGCGCCTGGGCCAGCGCGATGATGTGGATGTGGTCGCTCTCCTTGCACATGGGCTCCACCTCCTGCAGCACAGGGGGCCGCTCAGGGCCTGGGTCTTGGCGCCTCCGCACCCCCCAGCCACCCGGTGCACCCCCGGGCCCCCGAGGCTCCCACCCTGAGGCCCCTAGCGAGTCTGGGGCGCGGGGAGGGGGGCAGCACCTGCTGGCAGAACTCCTTGACGGTCCGCCCACCCTCGATGAAGTGCTCGAAGAACTTGCTCTCGCGCTGCAGGTAGCCCGAGGTGAGCAGCCGCAGGTAGACCACCAGGTAGTCCGAGGTGCTCTGGTCATTGAAGGAGGCCAGCAGGTCGGCCACTGAGGTCTGCTTCTCCACCTGCTCGATTAGGTCCATGAACTGCCGCCCAAGGGGGACAGAGAGCAAGTGAGGGAGGAGATGGGCCGATGCTGCCTCGGCCAGGCCACCCGCCCTCCACCCGGCCGAGAGGCTGGGCTCACCGTGTTGTGGAAATCCTCAATTGTGAATTCGGTGAAGCCCTGGGACACCAGGTCCTCTTTGCTCTTGGCAGACACAGCCTTGAACCTGTGGCCAGGAGGGAAAGAGAGGCTGCGCGGGCTCCTCGGCCAGCCGAGAGGCCAGCTCAGAGGTGGGGGCCCGGCCAGCACGGGAACCGCGCCTCCTGGTCCCCAGGAGGATGGAGGGAGCCCCACGGGCCCTTCCTAGGACCCTGCCCCACCCGCCTCTTTGTGCTCGAGGGCCCGCCCTCCTCACCGCTGCAGCTCCTTGCTGTCATCCAGCAACGCCTCCAAGTGGGAGAAGCCGAAAGCGCGATAGAAGCAGTTTCCATCAGGCCTGGTCTTGCGGATGTACGAGTACTTTTTGTGGAGGTCCTGCAGAGAGGCAGCCCCCGCCCCACCCGGGCCCATCAACATCAGGCCAGAGCCAGGGCGGGCCAAGGAAACCGCCCTGACGAGGTTGCTCTACAGCAGGTGGCAACTAAGCTCCAAGCAGCCGCCTGCCATCCTTGGCTGCTGACTCTGGTGATGCTGCCAGGAGCCCCCAAAGCCTCAGGAAACTGACTTCTGGACACACAGGTTGCACGGGTCACCAGCGGCTGGGCAAGTGACTGAGTCCTTGATCAAAGCAGCTTTTCCAGGGAAGGACCTTTCACGCTTGGAGAGTTCCAGGGCAGCGTGGTGCCCATGGCACAGCCTGGGGCTGGACACAGCCTCCCTCACCTCCTTCTAAGCTCTACCCCGCCCACCCTCAGGCACTGGCTCCATCTTTTCTGGTTCCCTCCCCAAACTCAGTGAAATCTCTTCTTCTGTCTGCTGAACCTCCCTGTAGGAGTCAAGGCCTCACTCCCTCAGCCTAGGTGCCCTCCCCTTCTCCCCGACACCCATCTCATACCTTTTCTGTTCTCTTCAAACCCCCAGCCACCTTGACCTTGTTTCCTTTTGGACTGAAGACTTCCCCTGAGAACCCCAGCCCCGATGGCACACCTGCCCATGGCCTTCACTCTGGGCCCTGGGAGGGTCTGAGGCCGCGCCCAGAGCCAGCCACGCCTCCCTGGGATGCGACACTGTTCCAGGGGGTCGCCGCCCTCCCTACGGGTTTAGACCCGTCAGCATTTAAACACCAGGAGAGTTCTCCCTTTAAAAAAACCTTTGCTTCACACAAATTCCTTTCCAGCTACCACCCAATTCCCCTGCCCCGTGCACTGTCTCCGTCCCCTCCTGCTGTGACCTCAATCCAAGCAGGCTTTTGCTCTAGTGAAGGTCACGGATGCCTCTTAAGTCCAAGGGTGCCCCTCTTCCCCAGACCGACTGCTCAGCAGCGCCCACGTGTGTGCTGACACCCCCCTCTTACTTCCCTTCCCGGGCCTGCAGCTCCCTCCTCATCTAACCTGGGAAGGTGAGGGCTGCCACTAAACCACACACACCCTGCCTCAAGACCCCGTGTCACCTGCCAGAAGACAGTCACACGCCACAGACCATGCCGGCGCCTGCCGCGTGAACGGCACATCCCTGCTCAGGCCTGGGGCAGCTTCTGTCTGGCTCTACTCCTCTCCTGACCTCATCGCTCGTGGAATTTCAATGGGACTCTTCCCCCACCCGCTTCTGGGCCTCAACTCCAGCTGTGACTCACACATCCGGCGGCCGTGCCCCCACCTCCTCGGCTGCCCAGCCACAGGCAGCCGTGGCCTCGCGGCTCCCGGGCTGCTCTCGGGCTTCCCCTCAGCACCCCGGACTCCACCTTCCGGCTGAGGAGCCAGAACCTCACAGCCTCTGTCGACGCTGCCCTCGCCACACCCAAGCCGGCCACGGATCCTTTGGCTTCACCTTCAAGACCTTCCTCATGCGACCGCTTCCGGGGGTTGGGGGGGGCGCCCCAGTCCCCATCCCCGCTGCTGGTATCACAGAAGCCGCCTCGCGCTGCCTCCACCTCCCTGCCCAGTCTATCCCCGCCCCAGCCCCGCAGCGACCAGAGAAACCCCCTGGACACTCCGCTCCCCTGGAGCCCCTTCCCTGGCTACTCCCCCACCCCCACCCCCACCCCGCCCACGTCCCACCCTCTCCTGCTTCCTCTGCTCCCTGTTCCGGGGGCTCTGGCCTCCACCCGGCCGGCCGGCTCCCCTGCCCCTTTCGGCTCATCACTCAGACACCACCTTCCAGGCGGGGCCGCTGCCACACCCCCGCCCATTTAAAACTGTGAGCTCTCCCCGTCCTGCTTCGCTCTTCTGCATCGCACTCGCCCCCTCCAACACCCATCCCGCGTCACCTCTGGCTTAATGCCTGTCTGTCCACTATGACCCTGACCTTCTAAGGGCCGGAGTCTGACCGGTGTAGACATGACTCCACCTCCAGAACATCAAACAGTGCCTGGCCCACAGGATGTGCTCGTCCTGCGTGTTAAGTGAACAGGACAGAATGGGTACCAAGAGCCCAAATCACTGCAGCGACCAGAACAGGGGCCACCTACTCTGGGCCAGGCCCTTTGCTGGGGGCTGACATCCCTGTCTTCGGATCCTTCCTCCCAGGGGCCCACCTCACAGGCAAGCCAAGTCACGCAGGTCTGTCTGCGCCTGGGCCCCTCCCAGGGAGCAGAGGGTGTGGGGTCGGCACATGGAGGCGGAGCTCCTGCCCGCACAGCCCACAGAGGCCACTTAACAGTCGCCCAGCGACTCGATGGGAAGAAGACAGGCCCATCCTGTCAGTTTTACCAGGGTGGCCTCGTGCGACAGGCAGGCCTTGAACCACGGCCCCAGGGCCCCACTCTGCCATCCCACTGGACTCACGGCCCAGAGCCCTGGGCTCGGCACCTTCCGCCATCATCTCCTTCCAGCCTCACGACCAGCCCACAAGGCAGACAGCTCCCCCAGAGGGAAGAGATCAGTGGGGGACCCAAGAAGTCCCAAGATCACACAGAGGTAATGAAGCCAGAACTCGAACCCAGGCCCCAAAGCCAGTGTTCTCCTCTCTCCACAGGCCTCCTGGGTATATCACACACACACCCTGAGCAAGGGGTCTGAGGAGACCGCAGGCCACACACAGCTGAAGCTGGCAGGAGTGTCACCCCACCCGCTCAACACTGTCAATTTCGAGTAGCTGCCAACTATTAGGAGTCTGGAAATTTTACAACCAACTAATTTCTGGCTTGTCCTGGAAGCCCCAATGCAGCGATGGCCATGGACACTCCGAGTCACCCCAGGAGTTTCCACTCCTTGCTACTCCCTGACGCCGAGCAGTGGTGTGGCTGTTACCACCAGGCCTGGGCACCTTCAATCACCTGGGTAACCTGCCTGGCCCTGAGATGGCTAATCCCCAAGCCCTCCTTTCAGGTGGAAGGTTCTATGCATCTCTGATCTTCGGGGGAGCTGGGGGAGGAGTAGCATTTACTAAGCCCGCAGGCTGTGCCCATGAGATGCTGTTTACACGTGCCACTGTCACACTTCACACTCCCAGCTCCCAGAGAAGACAGGGGGTTGTCAAGGAACTCACCTGTTTGTAAGTGACACCCGGGTCCCTTTCCCCTGCCTCTCCGCAGGTCCCCGAGACCACAGGCCTCCTCCCAGCTGGCTCAGCCCCATGTCAGCCCTGAGACCGTCGGCTCCCGCCTGCCCCAGGCCCCACAGGCACCATCTCCCTCAGCCTGCGACTGCCCCGGGGGCAGATGCTTTCACCTTCCCGATTTCACAGATGAGCGCCATGGCTCAGAGATGGCGCAGCAGCTGCTGGAGACACAGCTGCTGTGTGGCGGAGTATTTGAATCAAGGTCTTTTTGGTTCCAGAGTCTGAACACTGACGAACCAGTGACCAGAGGGCCCCCCCAACATCCTACCCTCTCTGAGGCCAGGCCCAGCGAGGAGCAGGTCTCAAGCAGGCATGCTCATGCTCCTGCCCCTGCCCCTGCCCCTGCCCAAGGGCTCTTCCTGCCCCCTTGGCCAGGCTCCCACCTTGATCTTCTGTTGATAGATGTTGTCGTCCTCCGCATACTCTTTGTACAGGACGGAGAGCTCCAGTCGCTCTGAGACCAGAGGGTTCTGCACAGCAATCTGCAGGGGCAGGAAATCCATCAGATGCTCCGACAGGTGAATGCAATGACCCACCCCCAGCAGCGAGAACACCTGAATGACGGTGCTGGGCCAGTCACTCAGTAGCAGTGACCCTCTCCCCTACAGGAGTTCCGTACCCAGAACAGCTTGGAGAGGAGGGGACTTCCAAAATAGAGAAAAACAATAGGCCGCAGGCCCAGCTCCTGCATCCCCAGAGTAGGGCCGCTGGCCACAGCCCCTCACCTCTTGCTGAATTCGGTCCTGCTGAGCCATGATGGCTTCATCATAGGCAAGACAGTTAACACCTGGAATAAGGAAGAAAGTCAAGGTTTACAAGGGGCCCTGGTTAGCCCCACTGTGGGCAGCTGTGTCGAGGACAGGAGCAGCCCAGGGCCAGGAGAGCAGACCTGGAATATGGAGGCACGCGTCAAACCCTGCCCCACCCCAACTGTGTGATCTTGGCAAGTCCTTTCCTTTCCTGGGCCTTCGTTTTCTCATCCTTAAAATGAGGGGGCAAAGGTGACCACTCTTCTGGCTCTAACAACCCCCCTTTCCCCTTGCTTTCTAACAGCACTTCCCAGCAGCCTGGGGAGGCCCTGGAGCCAGGCGGGGTCTCTTGGGGAAAGAAAGATGAGGCGGCAGAGTCCTGGGCCGGATGAGAGCTTCCTGTGAGTCTGCACTCTACCCAATCACACCCCTCCTCCTCCTCCTGCCATCCTGGGGACTTTTTTTTCTTTCATTCTCTTTTGGCCACACCAGCAGCATATGGAAGTTCTTGGGACAAGGATGGAATCCAAGCCGCAGCTGTGGCAACACCAGATCCTTAACCCACATGCCCCGCCGGGGATCCAATTGGCGCTTCCAGAGACAAGCCAGATCATTAACCCACTGTGCTACAACAACTCTCCATCCTGCATATGCCCATTTTACAGATAACAAATGCAGACAGGTGAAGTAACCCACCCAAGGTCACAACCAGAAAGACCTGTGGTCAAATCCAGGTTTGTCTCATTTCAAAGTTTGAGCTCTTCACAATTACTCCCCCCGGCCACCTGAGTGCAGAGGCCTGTCCTCGGCTGTAAGCAGGGACTGCTACCACCACCATCCCCTCACCACGATGTCCTGAGGAAGTGGTTCCTTAGAGGCACACTGTTAAGTGTTCATCCGTGAGTTGAGCAGGTCCACCCTGTGGGCCCCACTCTGAGCAGCCACTGCGGAGAAGCCAAGGGACCTGAATCCTGGCCCCAACTCTTTCTTAACTTATGTGGTTACAAACAAGTCCCTTCTAGTGGGACGGGTCTCCCAAAGTTCAGTCCTTCAAGTGTGCAATTAGAACGGGAGGTGTGTCCTGAATGATTTTTAAGGCCAATACTTTTAACTTTGAGCATCCTGGATCCTCGGCTGGGCCTCGACCCATCCCCTACACTGCCCTGCAACAGGAATGTCTCTCTCACCCTGAGGACCTACTCAGGCCCCAGAGTCTATCTTGGGGTGAAAAAGAAAAGAGTGGACCATTTTAAAAGAAGCAGCTCTTCAGGAGTCTAAGGATACAACGCCTAGTCAGGCGGAAAGGGGCTGCAAAGGCAGAAGAAGGGGCTCTACCGAAAACGAAGGCTGCTGCCCTCAGGGGCACACACCGACGGCCGCTCAAGACCCCAGGGCGCCCGCAGCATCCCCGGCGGCCTGCCCAGCCCTTTGTGCTCCGCAGCCCGGTGTAATTCGACGCCCTCCCGGGCTTGGGTTGGTCTGGAGAAGGCAGGCGGCCGGGCCCAGACTAGGCCTGGGCCTGACTGCAAGGTCCAGGGCTGGACAGCTGGGGACCCCAGGGCCAGGCGCCCGGCGGAGAGGGGGCTGGGTGGGGGGCGGGCGCGGCCCAGGCTCCGCCCCGGGAACGCGCGATGGGGAAGAGCGGCGGGCCCGGGCTAGCACTGCTCTCTCGCACGCCGCCCGCCCGGCCGGGGGTCGCGGCGACCGCTCCTTCCATTGTGAGGGGGAGGGGAGGAGGCGGCGGCGGAGGTGGAGGAGGAAGGGGCCATAAGCGCGCTTCGCCGCTGGCCGCTCCGCCCTTGGCCTCCTCGTGAGCCGGTGACCCGGCATCGCCCCCGCTGGCCTAGGCCGGACAGCCCTCCCTGGGTGGGTACCTTCAGAGTCGCTGCCCAGCGGCTCCTGCTTCTGCTGCTGGGGTTCCTCCGCCGCCATCTTTAAACAGCGCCGCACTGCCGACCACTTCCGGGTTACCAGTCGCCCTCCTCCCGGAAGAGAGCCCCTCCTTGTGGCACCTCCTTAGTAACGCCCCTAGCAACAGGATCCCCTTAGGCGTTGCCACCTGAGGGGCTCTCAGTCCCTCGTGGCTGCGGTGGAAGCCGAGCGAAAGCCTGGCAGTCACCGCCCACCCTCCACCCGCAAGCTTGCTCAGCTCCATCATCCCAGGCTCCCAATGTGCCCGGTAGTGATAAGAGCCTCCTGGGGCCGCTTCAGTTTTCTTTTCACTGGAGTTTGAAGCGTGGATTGTGTTATTGAGATAAGCAGGAAGATGAAATTAAAATCACTGAAGGCAACATTCCTGCTTCGGGCTCTAGAACTCATTTCAGGCGCTTACAATGAGGATCACCTGGTGTTAACATCAGAGCCCTGGGCATTACCGCCCCCTCTTCCTTGAGCCTCAGTTCTGAGCGGGCATTGGTATCCTGCTTCTGGCAGAAAGAACATGTCCCTTGGGGTCAAAGACCTAACTTTGGACTCTCTGCCCTTATGAATAGGAGGAAATTAGAGATTTGGGGGGGGGGATTGTTTGTTTGTTAAAGAAAGGAGTTGAGGGAGCTCCCTGGTGGCCTAGGGGTTAAGGATCTGGCATTGTCACTTCTGTGGCTTAGGTCACTGCTGTGGAGTGGGTTCGACCCCTGGCCCAGGAACTTCTGAATGCTGTGGGCACAGTCCAAAAAAAAGAAAAAGAAAAGAAAAAGAAGGGTTGGTAAAAAGGGAAAACAGATTAGTGATTGCCCAGGCTTAAGGAGGAGTTGGGGGCAGAAGGGAAGTGGGTGTGATCGTGAAAAGGAAACAGAAGAGCCTCCTTGTGGAGATGGAAATGCTCTTTCTCTTGATTATATATGAATATCCTGGAATGTGCGGTACTATAGTTTCAGGTGCAAGGCGCTACCCGTGGCGGGAAGTGAGTAACCTGTAGACAGGGTAGATGGGATCTTTATGTGTCTACTCAGATTGCCTGTGAATTATCTAAAAATAAAATGTGGAGTCCCCATTGTGGCTCAGCAGGTTAAGAACCCAACATAGTGTCTGTGAGGTTCGATCCCTGGCCCTCGTTCCATGGGTTAAGGGTCTGGCATTGCTGCAAGCTGTCGTGTAGGTCACAGCTGTATTCAAATGCCTCATTGCTGTGGCTGCGGCCTAGGCCGGCAGCTGCAGCTCCGATTCAACCCCTAGCCTGGGAACTTCCATATGCCGCAGGTGTGACCTTAAAAAGAAAAACAAAAAAATGTGGCAAGGCCTTGGGTGCTAAAGATGCTGTTATTTAATGAGGTTACAATCTGGGGCTCAGCTTCTCAACTTTTCACTATGGAGGGCCTTTTTGTGACATGATAGTGATATGTTAGCCCTTGAGGAGGCTGTGCCTGAGCCCCAGTCAGACCCCTCAGTTCCTGACAGTATGGGAGCACAGTGCGGCTCAATGTCTTCGTGAGCTACATCCAGCCCTGGAGCAGGGGCAGCTGGTGCCTGGGCTCATCACACAGCCCACAGAGGCTGTCTGGGCAACACTAGGAATGCCAAGTCTGTGTCCCAGCAACATTGCAAATCACCATGTATTGGGTCACTGAACCTTGGGATTGCTCCAAACTCAAGAAAGCCGAGGGTCCACCATTCGGACCCCATGCCCATCAAACTGTTCATTCCCTTTCCCAGTTTTAACAATGAAATCTGAAACCGCCAATCGGATTGTCAGTCAGTAGCACCTATATTGCCGAAGGAGAAGCTAAGACAGTTAATGACGAAAAGATGATTTCTCTTTGGCTTTTTACAAAAATCTTGAAAATAGCTATATGGCAACTCCACTCTTACCCACACTCCTTGTTTTGAGTAGGGAGTCCAGCTCTGGAGAGAGAGAAGGAATCCCCGTTGTGGCCCAGGGCTGGACTGCAGCAAGGCTGCCGACACCAAATGAATGCCTCCCTCCCACACAAGGGTCTGGGGCTCGAGGAACAGACCTGCCCCCTCAGCGTATACAGGGAGTGTAAATGAGGCCCCCCTCCCCCGACCTGCTGCCCAACTCCCCGCTTGTCAGGCAGAATGGGAAGGAAATGGCCAGAGAGAAGCTTTGGCTCTTCATCCAGCCCCAGGTTGGTCAACTTTTGCCCCATTCTTTTGGTTTGGTTTGGTTTTGCTTTTTAGGGCTGCACCTGTGGCATATGGAAGTTCCCAGGCCAGGGGTCTAATCAGAGCTACAGCTACCGGCCTACACCACAGCCACAGCAACAGGGATCTGAGCCGCATCTGCGACCTACACCACAGCTCACGGCAATGCCAGATCCTTAACCCACTGAGCGAGGCCAGAGATCAAACCCACACCTTTGTGGATACTAGACGAATTCGTTTCTGCTGAGCCACAATGGGAACGCCCTGCCCCACTCTTTTCCATGCCAATTAATTTGGTGGTTAATAATGGTTTTCTTACCCTCATTCCATCTCTCCTGGTACTTTTACCATTTTTGGATTTTGGTTGTAGTTTGATGTTTTGGCCACACCCAAAGCATGCAGAAGTTCCTGGGTCAGGGATCAAACCTGTGACACAGCAGTGACAACACCAGATCCTTAACTACCAGGCCACCAGGGAAACTCCCTGATTCTCCATCTGGAAGCGTCTAAAACCCAACAGCACATTTGCCAGGAATCACCAGCATAGCTCCAGACATTTATCTCTGCCTCTTAATTTGCAAACCTAGCAATGGTCCAGCACTGCTGGTCCTGCCCACTGAGCCTATAATGAAACAGGCAGCACTGATGCTTGGGTTCAGGCTGCTGTTAGAGACAGTGGCAAAGGTAACAGCGAGCAGCCAGCGAACTGACACGGCATAAATGCCTCCTCCCAGCCCCAGAATGTGCCCAGATGCCACATCCATGACCGTTGGATGGTCAAGTGGAGGGAGAGGGGACTCCATACCAGGACCCAGGGACTTTGAAGCCTCAGCCAGAGGAAGCGCAGAGGCCCTAGAGAGCCACATGACTTCCAGAGCCACACAACGTCTCAGGGGAGAGAGCCAGGTAACAGGGACATGGCACGGGCCTTGGGAAAGCCTCAAGGTGAGCCAAAGATGAGGCCTTGGCGATTCCTCCGGAGGCGAGCTCGGGAGTCAGGCAGCTGTCCAGATGGGAAGGGCGGGGGCGTGCCCAGCCCCGAAATGGACCTCCAGAGCTGCCACACAGGAATCACAGTGGCCCACAGCAGCCGGCTCCAAAGTCGTGGTCTAGCAAGGCATTAATGGCACAGAGGCCAAGCTGCTGAAACTGAACAGGCGCTGTGCTTCGGGGGTGCTGGCCGGGGTGATACTTGCCTGCGGGGTTCGCACCACCTAAGGCAGAAACCAAGCAGAGGAGGGGGCAGAGGGGGCGGAGGGAGAGCCCCCACCCCCTCATGCTCCTCCTCGGGGCATTTTCCTCCTGTAAATGCCTCACATCCCAGTTCACCCCAAGTCTGTTAAGGATCCATCCACTGGCACCCGCCCCTCCTGCTGGCTTCGCAGCGCCAGAATGACGCATTTGTTTCCTTAGTGCAGACTCGGTTTAGAACAACGCAAATGAGAGGTCAGAGGTCTGGCATGGGTTCCGTCAGACTAAAATCAAGGTTTGTGCAGGCTGTGTTCCCTTCAAGGGGCTCTGAGGGAGAATCTGCTTCCTACTCATGCAGGCTGTTTGCAGAATTCAGTTCCTTGAAGCTCTGGAACTGAGGTCCTCCTGTCCTTGCTGGCTGTAAACTGAGGGCTGTCCTTAGCTTCTAGAGGCCACTGCACTCCTTGGAAGGCAGCCCATTTCTCCACCTTCTAAGCCCTGCGGCCGGCAGAACCCTCGGGCGGCGTGTGTGAGATGCCAGTTATCTTCCGGTCCCATCCACCTTAAGGACTCCGTATGATTACGCTGGGCCCACTGGGTAATCTCCCATTTCAACACGCCAGATCCTTAAGCGCTAGGCCACAAGGGAACTCCCGCAGTCCCCTGCTGACACGTCACCTGCCACGAAGGCAGCCTCCCCTCCAGCCCGTGTGCACCCTAGGGCACAGACGTCCACGCCTCCAGACGCAGGATGATGACAGCCAGCCAGACACTGCTTTCCAGGAGGACAAGCAGCCTAGCTTGCACATAAGGCGGCCCCCAGGCCTCTGACGTGGTCAGGAAGAAGGGACACAGCAAGGTGATCAGAGGTAAGGCCCAGTAAAGGACAAGGGAGGAGGGGCTTCCAGCACAACAGCTTGCTCACAAGGTAAACTCTCCCGTTCACCCAAATCTATGGTCCTGCCCCTTCAAGACACTGCAGCAGCTGCTGGCAGTGGGAGAGCAAGGGTCCTGACGAAGCGGCCTCGCAGTCTGGGCGGCGGCTTGAGATGCACACCTTTGGACGAAGGTAGCTGTCCTGGGCCAAGGGGATCATTGCATCCCTTTGGGCTCCAGGGGCACAAAAATAGGGAGACACCAAATCAAACGCGTTGGCAGGGCAGAGCTACCATACGAAAGACAGCTCTCCTATCAGAGACTCACGGCCTAATCTGTGCCCACAGCAACCAGGGGGTACTGGACACCTGCCAAAAAGACTAGACAGGAGTTCCCATCGTGGCGCAGTGGTTAATGAATACAACTAGGAGCCATGAGGTTGCAGGTTTGATCCCCAGCCTTGCTCAGTGGGTTAAGGATCCGGCGTTGCTGTTGAGCTGTGGTGTAGGTTGCAGACTTGGCTCAGATCTGGTGTTGCTGTGGCTCTGGCGTAAGCCGGCGGCTACAGCTCCGATTCGACCCCTAGCTGGGAACCTCCAGTCACCATCAATCAGGAAACAGGGGCTGGAGAGAGGTGTATTCAGACAACCTGGGCCTAAAGCCACCCACACCCTAGAACCCTTCAGCTCTTACCCGGCATCTTCGCCCTCCATCCGGCAGCTCCACAGGTGACACTGAACCTGTGTCTGCTCAGAAATCATTCAGGTCACCCCCCACAAAGAGGATGCACAGGAGAACGAAAGCCTCATCCTCCTCCAGAGATACGACCAGGTTGGAGCCTTCCTTCCACACTGGCAGTCAGAATTCCAGCTCAGCGGGAGCAAGTGCTTCACGTGCCTGTCCCAGCTAAGGAGGCACCCAGGGAAGAATCACTGCGGAAGGACCCTGGGGAGCAGTGATTCTCCAAGTCAAGGAGGGGAGGGGCCGGGGAAGCAGGCAGGGAGAACAAGAAAGCCAGTTGGTGTCTAAGAATTTACCCCAGATGCAGTGCTAGAAGGAAAGGGGTCCCAGGCTGACATAAAGATGCAAGATTCGGAGTTCCCGTCGTGGCGCAGTGGTTAACAAATCTGACTAGGAACCATGAGGTTGCGGGTTCAATCCCTGGCCTCGCTCAGTGGGTTAAGAATCTGGCGTTGCCGTGACCTGTGGTATAGGTCACAGACATGGCTCAGATCTGACACTGCTGTGGCCATGGCGAAGGCCGGCAGCTACAGCTCCATTTAGACCCCTAGCCTGGGAACCTCCATGTGCCGCAGGAGCGGCCCTAGAAAAGGCAAAAAGACAAAGAAAAAAAAAAGATGCAAGATTCTGCAATAATGTGACCTCCCCCCCCCCCCCCCCCCCCCCCCCCGCCCCGGGAAGGGCCATGAGCACCTGAGCAGTGGCTGGAGTCCATTGACCAAGGACAGGGAAGGCTGGCCCTGCAGAGAGAGGGCTTCCAGCCGCAGAGTGGGCCCCACTGGACAGACAGACACAGGGTCTTGGGCTCGGCAAAAACAAGAGAGCTAGAGGGGAAGCAGGAAAGGCTGCCCAATGACAACAGGGTTTGTCCTCCACAGAAGCCAGAAACCATGTAAACAGAGGAAAGCACACAAAGCAGCAAGGATAATGGCTGAGCACACCCGACCCACCACAGCGCAGGGAGCCGGGCAGGACCGTGGGGCGGCCAGGCCCTCCTCTCCACACCCCACCCAACACCATCCTCAGCGCAAGTAGGAGACAGAGCCCAGGTTCCAAGGCATGAGGAGTTCCTGCAGCAGGGTTTAAATAGACTTTATTGTTACAAGGGAGGCCCTACCAAGCAGGGCCTTATAAACCAATACATGTGGTCCCAGGATGTCACCATGGAGGAATGGAGAGGTCATGGTTGCAGAAGAGGTCACTGTAACGGAAGGACATGATCCCAAGGAGGCCGGCCAGGAATGCAGCAGACATGGTCAGGACAGGCTGGGGTGGCCAGGTCACAGCGCGAGTGAGCGAGGGCAGCTCCCTTCACTCCCGCTTCTTGTAGCTGTCCAGGTGTGACAGGACCCAGCCCGCGGGCAGGAGGAAACTCACGAAGCAGGCGGTGAGCGCAATGGTGACATCCTGCACAGGAGAAGGAACCCCCAGAGTAAGGCTTCCACAGGCTTCTCAAACAGCAGAAAGCCCCTCCAGGAACCAAGATTCAGGCTCCAGGGGAGGGGAGGGGAGGGCGGTAGCAGATCCAAGGCGCCCTTGAGCCCTTAAGGTAAAGAGTCAGATGTGGGGGTGGGGGGTCAGCCCAGATCAGGATCCATGGTGAAACCTACCACCAGATGACAGTGAAGGGACAGAAACAAGGATTTAAACGTGTCCTAGAGCAGGTATGCTGGGACCTAGGAACCTTGCATAGACCAGTAACTCTAAAAAAAAGCACCGCCCCCTCCCATGAGGATGCGGGTTGGATCCCTGGCCTCGCTCAGCGGGTTAAGGATCCGGCGTTGCCCTGAGCTGCGGCGTAGGCTGCCAGCTGCAGCTCTGATTAGACCCCAAGCCTGGGAACTTCCACATGCTGCGGGTGAGGCCCTAAAAAAAACAAATAAACAACTCACACAACCAGGGGTCAGGCTTGAGTTCAAATGCCTTCTTTGCCACTTCGCTCTGTCAACCACGAAATGGAGATTAACGGCCCTTTCCTGGGGTCACTGGCAGGACCGAAGGAGACCAGCCCGGCAGTCTTAGCACCGTGCCTGGCACACAGCAGCCACTCAGCTGCAAGTACTGTCACTGTTATTTCCTCCACCCGCTGCGCTCGCCAGGCTCTGCTCCTAACCGCAGGTCCACTGACCTGGACTCTGAAAGCTCGCATTCAAGGCCGACTTCGGCCACTGAGGCAATTGTAGAAAAGGGCCAAATAGGTGAAAGTCATTAAGGGTTAAACTCTCCCATATTTCTGAGAATTACTAAGGCCTACTGGGGTCCTCCTGACCCCCCCCCCCCAATAATTAAAAGCGCCGACAGCCGTCAGCCACCCCCACCCCCTCCAATAAGCCAATGTGTAAACAGACTCAGGCAGAGCAATGGAAGCTTGCTCGAGCGTGCACAGCGAAGAAGTCAGGGCTGGACTGACTGAGCACCGTCTGTCGCCCGGGCACCGTCCCCTCGTTTGCGCCCCCCAGACCTGCCCAAACCAGTGCTGCTGCTCCCTGTTATGCTGAGGGCCCCCGGTAGGGCCCGCGGCGTCTCCCAGGCCCTTCGCGGCCTGCTCCTTACCATGGACCCGAGCTGCTCCCGCGGCGGCTTGGAATGAACCTGGGCACGTGGCACCAGGAGCCGTCGGGCCGGGCCTGTCAGGCCCCTGAGCAGCAGCGGAGTCAGCGCGGACATCACGGCAAACAGCCGCCTGCAAACAGCTCACAGCCGGAGCCCAAGGTCGCGAAGTCAAAATGGCGGCCTCAGCCGGAAGTTCCGCGGCTGCGGAGGCAAGGGGAGAAGAGCGGCCCGGAAGTCCCTAGGAAGTGACGTAGGGATTCACCTCCTGCCGGCCCCTGTCAGTTTTTGGCGCCTTCCTCGAAATAGCCAATCGACTCCATCTTACCACCGAAGGGCGGAGCACGGGGGGCGGAGTTACTTCCCTTTATGCCCCGCCTCCAAAGCAGTCCATCTTCGTGAGTGCCAGATGTGAGTACCCAATCACATAAGCCAACAGCCTAGGCGGCACTCTTGACTCCTCCCTCCATTCATTCTCAAATCTCTATTCAGTAATCCCCTCTTCCCGCCAGGCTTCCTTTATTTCTGGCCTGAATGTCTGGAACTTCCTTATGGAATCTCCCCGTCTACTATTCTGCTCTCCACTTCCAGTCTCCAGGCAGTAGCAGCCGACCTTTCTCCCGACCTTCCTCCCTTGTCTTTATTTTTTCAGGGCCGCCCCTGTGGCATATGGAAGTTCCCAGGCTAGGGGTCTAATCAGAGCTGCAGCTACGGGCCTATGCCACAGCCACAGAGACTCCAAATCCGAGCTACAGCTTGCTGCCTTTGCCGGATCCTCAACACATTGGCAGAGGCCGGGGATTGAAACCACATCCTTATTGATACTAGTCAGGTTCTTAACCTGCTGAGCCACAATGGGAACTCCCCTCCCTTTAAACATAAATCTAACCAAGTCTAGTCATTACACCTACTTTAAAAACCCGTGGCTCCTCATTGCTTACTAGACAAAAATCTCAATTCCTGAATGTCAGTGTCCAGGCTATTCTACCCTCCTGGCTCTCTGGTTCTTCCCTCCACCCCCCACTCCCCCATCCCAAGCCTTTTGCTTCTTCGGATCCTGTGTTCTACAGAACACTTTTTCAACTCTTACCTACCTAGCCTTTCTTTTTCACCACTGAAACTCCTCCTTCCAGGCCTCCACTTACTGATACAGCTAACTTTAGTCAACAAATATTGGAGTTCCCCTCGTGGCTCAACAGTTAATGAACCTAACTAGTATCCATGAGGTTGCGGGTTTGATCCCTGGCCTCACTGAGTGGGTTAAGGATCGGGTGTTGCTGTGAGCTGTGGAGTAGATCACAGACGAGGCTCGGATCCTGTGTTGCTGCAGCTGTGGTGTAGGCTGGCAGCTACAGCTCTGACTTGACACCTAGCCTGGGAACTTCCATATGCTGTAGGTGTGGCCCTAAAAAGACAAAAAAAAAAAAAAAAAACCACACACACACACAAAACAAATATTTACTAGTCCCTGCTGTGTGCCAGGAACTGTTCTAGACACATACTGAGCAAGGTGACCAAGGACTCCCTTATCACAGAACTCACATTCCAGAGTCAGAGACGGACACTTAATGAGAAGTGCCATGATGTGAAAGGAAGGGAAGGGCAGCACCGTCTCAGGAAGCCTTTTGCCACCTCTGTGCCCAGCAGCCCCTGTGGTAGGACTGCCACAGCTGTGGTCTCCGTCTCTAGCCTAGGGACCATCTGAGGGCAGAGCCTGCCTGTATCGGGTTCATCACTGTCTCCAAAGGGTCTGACCCACATTCCAAGAACATTAATGAACTGCAGGAGACTAAAGAGTAGGTAGAGGAGAACAGGAAAGGGGCAGAGGAACCGCCACCGAGCTGGGCTTTACCTGTATGATTTATTCATTCCACCTTCACTAAATGTCATGAGGAAGATGTACTTATTATTTCAAATGTTTTACAAATGAAGAAATGAGCCTGGAGAACTGCATGGCCTAGTCAAGGTCATGCAGCTTCAAGGCTGCCTAGCCAGGATTCCAGGGCAGATCTATCCATCCAAAACCCCCACTTTTTTTTTTTTTTTTTTTGGAGGTTCCCAGGCTAGGGGGTCCAATAGGAGCTACAGCTGCTGGCCTACATCACAGCCACAGCAATGCCAGATCCGAGCCCTGTCAGCAACCTACACCACAGCTCACGGCAAAATGCCAGATCCTTAACCCACTGAGCGAGGCCAGGGATTGAAACTGCAACCTCCTGGTTACTAGTCAGATTCATCTCCTCTGCGCCACACGGGAAGTCAGAAACTCACACTTTTATCCATCACAAAAGCTGCTACAAAGGGAGAATTTCCAGAAGTTCCAGTTTTGATATCATGGCCAATAAATATCAAAGGCTCCTTTTGCATCAAAGGATGAGGGTCAGGTAAGGTGACAAGAAACCCGGAAAATAAGAGCTTTGGGGGAGAAGCCCCTGCCCCATGGGAGCAGGGAGGTGGGTGTACTCACAGAAAGGTGGGAAGGGACCCAGAGTGCTCCAAAGGGCCGGCCGTGCCTGAACTTCATGGAGGCATGGGCTCCCAGGCCCTGAGCCTCCAGGGCCCTTCTCCACCCCTCCCAACTTCTCCCCCGCTTTGCTGGGTGTTGTTAATGTCCAGCAGTCTTGGTCCAGCCTCACCCCCAGCTACCAGGCCCCTGCCCTCACCCTGCTTGGGCCCTGGCAAAGAGCTCAGGACAGAGGCTTCTAAGCAACTTCCTCCCCCATCCCAAGGCGCAATGGCCCAGCCCAGCTGCCTGGCCCTGGGAGAATGAAGGGAGAGGGACCTCTCTGCAGCCCTATGGGCAGTAACACCTGGATTAGAGCGTTGCCGGGCAGGAGGCCTGGAGAGACTTTGGGAGGGGACAGGCCTCTCTGGTTCCCTGGGTCACTCCCTTGAAGAACCTATATTCATCTCCTCCGCCCTCCGCTGGAGGAAAAGGAGTGTACATGTGTTGAGCAGGCACATCGGTGCTGTTCCAGGGCTTTCCACATGACTCTGGTGAGGTGACGTCTTTCAGAACCTATGTCAAAGGAGTTCCCCATGTGGCGCAGTGGTTAATGAATCTGACTCACATCCATGAGGACGCAGGTTCGATCCCTGGACTCCCTCAGTGGGTTAAGGATCTGGCGTTGCTATGAGCTGTGGTGTAGGTTGCAGATGTGGCTCAGATCCCATGTTGCTGTGGCTGTGGCGTAGGCCAGCGGCTACAGCTCCGATTGGACCTCAAGCCTGGGAACCTCCATATGCCCTAAAAAAACAAAAAACAAACAAACAAAAAAAGAACCCACGTCAAAGAGGAGAAAAGAAAAGAGGCTGGCCAAGGTTAGGTTAAGACAGGTGAGTCTGGAAATGCCTGGGGCAGGGTTGGCATCTAAGTCTCTGCTCTCTCCCCAGCCCCCCACCCCTCCCCCAAACTGGGGACAGTCCTTCGACCAGAGAGCAGTGAGTCTGGGTGATGTTTTACACAATGAAACACTATATAGCAGTGACAAGAAACAAACGACAGCTACAACACGGATGGTTCCCACAGACACAGTACCGAGAACCGGCCAGACTGTGTGACTATTTACATGAAGTGCAAGCAGGACTGGGGGTGGGGGTGGGGGTGGGACCTGATGTCAGATACTGGGGATCCTGGGAGAAGACAGAGGGCATAGGATCAGAGAGGCACCGTGGGGTTTCTGGTTACGCGAACGTGTCCATTCTGTGATATCCCATCATGTGGCTGGACATTCATGACTCAGGCAATCTTCTGTGTGCCTGTAATACTTCAGTTTAAAAAGTTTTAAAACAGATAAGAAGAAAGCAAGGAAAACATAATGTGTGACAGGATCTCGTTTTTCTAAACCGAAGAAAGGTGTTCCTGTCATGGCTCAGCGGGTGGAGAACCTGACTAGTATCCACTAGGATGCAGGTTCAATCACTGGCCTTGCTCAGCGGGTTAAGGATCCAATGTTGCTGTGGCTGTGCTGTAGGCCGGCAGCTTCAGCTCCGATTCGACCCCTGGACCGGAAACTTCCATATGCTGCACCTCAGCCCTAAAAAAAAAAAAAAAGATGTGCTTAAAAAAAAAAAAATCTAGAGAAATAGGTATGCATAGATAAAAGCTTGGAAAGACACACACAAATTGTGAACAGTGGTTGTCTCTAGACAGTGGCAGGAAAATAGGTAATTTTTGGTCTTTTTCTGCTGCGTTTCTAAGACTGCCCTTTGGGCCTGTCTTACAGCATTAGAATAAGCAAAGCAAGGAGAGGCGGCTGGCTGACCCGAGGAGGAGGGATGTTTGGCCTATGGGTGACAGACTCTCCAGGAGGCGGGGACCTTGGACTAGGCTTCCCTAACCTCTTAACGCCCTGGCAACTGCTGTGCCATCTGCAAGGATGCGGAGCTCATTCCCCCACCCAAGACTGCCCCCTAGGCTCCAACTGTTCTCCTGCCTTGGGATGAGGCCTAGAGAGCCCAGCCTGGGTCCTGGCTCTGATGCAAAGGCCCAAGCTGTCACCCCCTTCCCTGAATGGGGCAATGGGAATAGATCCCAAGCCTTGGGGACGGGTAGGGAAGCCTCCCTACTCCTGAGACCAGCATCTGCCCTGACGGTCAGATGTGGACCGAGAAAATCCCAGGTGCCCCATCCCAAGACTGATGCCCAGACCCCGCTGGCCATACAGGGCTTAGAGAAACACTGGTGACCCCTGCCGAATTCTTGGCTCCTGTCCTTTAAAGGCTCTGGCCTAACAACTGCTCTCCCCAAATACGGAGCTGTGAGTTGGGGGAGGGGCCAAGCCTCAGCCTTGTGGGCCAGGGGCATAAATCCCTCAGTTGCCCGCCCCCAAACACACACACCTCTGGGACTTTGCCACCTAACAAAGCATCTGACACAAAGCTGGTCTGCAGTGGAGCAAGGGGTCACCAGCCTCCCCGCCTGGCCAGAACCCTTCTCTTGGCACATCGAGTGTGGGCTATAAAGTGAAAGAACCACCCCAGGGCTCTGAGGGCAGCTGCAGCCTCGCTATAGGCCTGTGGGCACCATCTCCCTCGGGTGAGGGTAGCAGCAGGAGGTCCCTGCAGAGCCTCGGGCGGGGCCCAGTGTCTGAAGGAGGACATTCAAGAAAAAAGGAGGGGAGTTCCTGTTGTGGCGCAGTAGTTAACAAATCCGACTAGGAACCATGAGGTTGCGGGTTCGGTCCCTGCCCTTGCTCAGTGGGTTTACGATCTGGCGTTGCTGTGAGCTGTGGTGTAGGTTGCAGACGCAGCTCGGGTCCAGCGATGCTGTGGTTCTGGCTAGACTGGCAGCTACAGCTCCGATTGGACCCCTAGCCTGGGAACCTCCATATGCCATGGGAGCGGCCCAAGAAATGGCAAAAAGACAAAAAATAAAAATAAATAAAAAAGAAAGAGGGAGGGTGTTTATTTTAATCTTCGCAATAACTCATCAAGGAAAGTGTGCCTACTTCTCTGATGAGGGTAACAGGCCCCGAGAGATCAGATAACTTTCAGGGTCACAGAGCCAGTGAACAGGACTCTCAGAGAGGTCTTCCCACCACCCTCTCCCTCCACTCCCACCAGACTGTACACTCCACGGGGTGGAGGAGAGTCACATCTGCTCTAGCTGCAGATACCCAGAGCCTGACAAACCAAGAGTCAAATGCAGGTATGAACCCTGAAGTCCACGCTCCTTCCAGTACATCAATAAATGTAGATAACACTTGCTGTTATAAAGGGTAATTTTGGGGGGTTTTTTTTTTTTTTTTTTTTGCTTTCTAGGGCCACACCCGCGGCATATGGAGGTTCCCAGGCTAGGGGCCTAATCAGAGCCACAGCTGCCGGCCTACACCACAGCCCCAGCAACGCCAGATCCAAGCCGTGTTTGTGACCTACACCACAGCTCACGGCAACACCGGATCATTAACCCACTGAGTGAGGCCAGGAATCAAACTGAGAACCTCATGAATCCTAGTCGGGTTCATTAACCGCTGAGCCACAATGGGAACACCTGGTTCTCTCGATTTTTTTGCTTTTTTTGCTTTTTAGGGCCCCACCTGCGGCATATCGAGGTTCCCAGGCTAGGGGTCCAGTCAGGGCTGCAGCTGCTGGCCACAGCCACAGGCCACAGCCACAGCAATGTGAGATCCAAGCTGCGTCTGCGACCTATACCACAGGTCATGACAGCGCTGGATCCAGCAAGGCCAGGGATCAAACCTGCAACTTCATGGTTACTAGGATTCATTTCCGCTTCACCATGGTGGGAACTCCTCTTTTGTTTTTTTCCTTTTCTTTTTTTTCTTTTTAGGGCCACACCTGCAGCATATGGAGTTTCCCAGGCTAGGGGTCGAATCACAGCTGCAGCTGAAGGCCTCCACCACAACCGCGGCAATGAGGGATCCGAGCCATGTCTGCAACAGCTCACAGCAATGCCAAATCCTTTACCTACTGGGCGAGGCCAGGGAAAGAACCCAAGTCCTCATGGATACTAGTTGAGTTCCTTACCACTGAGCCACAACGGGAACTCCTAAGTGTTTTCACACACCGCTGTGAAACATCTTTCTCTTGAGAGATCCCCTTCAGAGCCTATCTTCACATGCCGTCCTATCACAGCTAGGGTCACACAGAGAAATTTTGTGTTTTGGTCTCTCGTCTTTTGGGGCCACACCTGTGGCAAATGGAGGTTCCCAGGCTAGGGGTCTAATCAGAGCTGTTGCTGCCGGCCTACACCACAGCAACGCCAGATCCTTAACCCACTGATTGAGGCCAGGGATCGAACCCGCAACCTCATGGTTCCCAGTCAGATTCATTTCCACTGCGCCATGATGGGAACTCCACACAGAGAAATTTTAAATGGAGGCTTTCATGCAAAAATGGGAGAAAAGGAGTTCCCTTCGTGGCGCAGTGGTTAACGAATCCGACTAGGAACCATGAGGTTGTGGGGTCAATCCCTGGCCTCGCTCAGTGAGTTAAGGATCTGGCATTGCTGTGAGCTGTGGTGTAGGTTGCAGACGCAGCTTGGATCTGGTGTTGCTGTGGCTGTGGTGTAGGCTGGCAGCTGTAGCTCTGATTGGACCCATAGCCTGGGAACCTCCATATGCCGTGAGTGCAGCCCTAAAAAGCAAAAATAAAAGCAAAAAAAAAAAAAAGGGAGTTCCCGTCGTGGCGCAGTGGTTAACGAATCCGACTAGGAACCATGAGGTTGCGGGTTCGGTCCCTGCCCTTGCTCAGTGGGTTAACGATCCGGCGTTGCCGTGAGCTGTGGTGTAGGTCGCTGACGCGGCTCGGATCCTGCGTTGCTGTGGCTCTGGCGTAGGCCGGTGGCTACAGCTCCGATTAGACCCCTAGCCTGGGAACCTCCATATGCCGCAGGAGCGGCCCAAGAAATAGCAAAAAGACAAAAAAAAAAAAAAGGGAGAAAAGGGCAGAAGAGCCAGCCCTGGTCTGGAAGCAAGGAGCCCCTAGGGCAGGACAGGGACAGAGCAGGGTCCCTAAGGGGCATCTGCTCTTCCTGGGACACAGCTGTCACCAGGCCAAAGATGGGGTGGGGGAGGATGGAGATGGGGATGTAGCTGGAGTGCCACAGGGTGAGGGGGGGGGGTGGGAAATGCAGCTGTCAGGCCTAGGCCCCTGCAGCTGGCTGGAAAGGTGCAGCCGTCAAGGTTGGGGGTGGAGAGTGGAGGTGGTCAACCTCTTTCTGCCTGCTGCCCACAGCCAGGAGCCAAGTGTGATGAGCCAGATTGTCTGTGACAATGGAGCAGGCTTGGCAAAGGTCACCCACAGCTGTGGTGGGCGTGGCAGTCAGGTCTCCAAGTCTGCCCGCCACTGTCCCTCCCCTGCAGTAAAGATGGGTAAACTGAGACCAACAAAGGGGCAGGGCTGCTGGGCGGCAGGACCCCCCAGCACACCTAAGGCCTCCCTTCCCAGGCTCCCCAGGGCGTCTGAATGAGCTGGAGCCAGAGGGACCCGTACTAGGGGAAGACGCCCGGAGCAAGTGCAGCATCCTGACGCTCAGGCCCCCCGTGGAGCAGGGCCGCATCAGCAAGTAGGACGACCTGAAGATTGGCCACCACAGCCTCTCCAACAGGCTTCAACCCAGTGCTGCTCACCAAGGCCCCACTCAACTCCAGGCCAGCAACAAGACGACAACGACCCAGGTCGTGCTCAAGACACTGAGCCTTCCTGTGTCATGTGGGTGGGCGGCCAAGCAAGCCTGTGCTGAGGGCTCCACGGCTCTGGTGGCACCAGTTGGGCCACGCCCCCACTCATCCCTACTGTGCTATGACCCTGCATCTGGGCCCCTCTGCCTCTGGGCCCACCCGACTCTACTCCCAATCCCGGGCCCTCTCCCCACTTCCTGACCCCTGACCTCTTCTCTGACCTTTAGCTCTGAGTGAGTCCTGGGTCTTTTCATCGTTTTCCAGGCCCCATCTCAAGTCCAGGCCCCCAAAGGGGCTCCATCCCTGACCCCCACACCCTACCTGCCATGTCCCCCACCCCTCCCTACTCCCTGTATCCAGCATCCACGACACAGGCTGCCCTGGGGTGTAGACCACTTCCTTCTTCCCCTCTGAAGCCCCTGGTAACCCACACCCAGGCACGACACCGGACTCCAGGAGTGGTGGCACCCCCAGCATGCCTACCTGAGGGCTATGCTCTGCCCCTTGCCACCCAGCGCCTGGACCAGGAGGGCCAGGACCTCACTACCTTTTTTATGGCCAAACTAGCAGCATAGGTAAGTTCCCAGGCTAGGGGTCCAATCAGAGCTACAGCTGCCGGCCTACACCACAGCCACAGCAACGCAGGATCCGAGCCACATATTCAACCTACACTGAAACTTGTGGTAACATGGACCCTTAACTCACTGAGCAAGGCCAGGGATCGAACTTGCATCCTTATGGATGCTAGTGAAGTTCTGAGCTTGCTGAGCCACAATGGGAACTCCACGAAGATCTTCAATGAGTGCAGCCACTTCCTTGTCACCACTGGTGAGGGGATGGGGTAGGTGAGCCACCCCCAAAGCCCATTTCCCACAGCAGCTTCCCCCTGTGCCAGGGAAGGCCACCCAGGGGCACAGGAACTGGTGCACCAACCTTCTTCCAGGGCTCTGGTGCTCACAGTCCACAGTGGAGGCGGCCAAGCACACCCGTGGGCAGCTGCAGCTGGCTTGGGCCTCCTCTCCACCTTTGCTCATGACTGTAGCCCCCAAGCCCATTCTGTTGGAGATTCCGAGCCCTGTCACTCAGTCCCTTTCCTGCAGGGCCTCCTCCCTCCAACCTTGGGGTGGCCGACCCCGAGCACAGGGCAGCCCTTCCTCTGCCAGCAACAGTAGCTCTTCGTTTTCTCAGAGCAGGGACCCCTAAAGCCTCAGTATGGGTTTTGAGTACACCACGTCCACTCCGCACAGGCGGGATCCAGGCAATGCAGAAACTGAGAGCACAGACGACGCATGCGCAGTAGCGCACCCCGCCTCGCAATGCGCGCTGGGCGCCGCTCTCCCTCCCCGGTCAGGTGATGGGATTCCGAGGGCTGCAGTCAGAGGGGGGCAAAGGGGCGAAGTTGGGCTGCAGGCTCTGGCAGAAGATCACGCAGGGACATCGAAGGAGAGCTGGGGTCTGTGGCCCTGGACTTTGAGCATGACTACAGGGGACGCCTTCTCCTCTGGAGAAGAGCTACAAGCGGCCTGACACAGGCAGGTCATCACCAATGGCCCTATCCCTGGCCCAAGACCCTCTCCCAGCCCTCCACTGTGGCCATTCTTTGATATTGACCTTCTCAACTCGTCTCCCCTCTTCCTGTGCAGACTCCATGGGACAGAGACAGGCCTCAGGAGAGAGCGCCCCTACTGGCCAGGCCCTGAGAGGGAAGCAGGACCTCAGGACCAACAGGTGTCTGCCTTGCCAGGGGTGGAGTCCGCCAGAACCTACAGCCCACAACTCCACTGCGAAGTGTGACACTGACATCTGAATGGCCTGTACGGCAACGACGTCCGGTCTGGGGGCACGACCATCTACCAGGGCACACTGCCCAGGCCCCCAGCACCATGAAGATCAAGGTTGAGGGGGAAGGGACCCTCCCAACCACTGGAGGACTGTGCTGGCAGATGGCTCTTCCTCAGAAGCAGAAACAGCTTCTCACAGTTTCTGCCAGGGAGGCAGCCTGGAAGGGAAGGGACTTGGGAGTCAGGCAGAAAGCGGAGTCCCCTGGCTCACTACTGTTTTTTTCTCCTGCTCCCTATACCTGGGGCATGTGGAAGTTTCCAGGGCAGGGATCGAACCTGCACCATGGCAGCAACCCAAGCTGCTACAGTGACAAAGCTGGATCCTTAACCCATTGGGCCACTAAGGAACTCCACTGCTGTGTCTTACTTGGCCCTCCTGGGCTTCAGGTGACCTGTCAGACGGGGACAACACCTCCAACCCGAGGTGTGAATCCTGACCCTTCCACCAGGACCAGGGACAAGTCACTGCACACGCTAGGACTCTCAATTTACCTTTAAACTGAGACTACTCCCTCCACAGTGGACTAGCGTTGCTGCCAGGATTAAAGGAGGTGATTAGAGGAAGTGAGCATCGCCCAGTGCTCAGTAAGCACTAAGTGGGAGTCGCTGATCCCAAAGGCCAGCTAACTCCCCCACCACAGCCAAGTAAACTACGCGCCTGTCTCGGGCTGGCTGGTCTCCAAGGCGCCTCTGCAGCATCTCCCTAGCCGCCCAGCCCCTGGACCTCAGGCGGTATAGAATCCGCCTCTGTTGCACTTGGAGAGGGAGAAACCTGTCGTGTTTGAAGTGACCGCTTTCAGAGCCTGGCGGTAGACACCATCAGGTGGCCAGGCTTCTCACTGGGGAAACACAATCCCCTCCAGATCGGCTCAGGCTCTGACTGAAGTGGAAGACCTCCCACCCAGCTGCTCCAGCTGGTCCCCGAAGGGGTGGCGCCCCAGCAAATGTCACTCAAGTAAAGAAGTCTGAGCTACAGCTGGAAGGAGGACCAAAGAAGGAACCGGGCCATTTAGGAAGGGGGAGCGGAGAGCACAGATTGGGCCGAGGGCGGCAGTGGGCAAAGAAAGGGCTTCCACCTGCCCAGCTCTGGCCGCTTACCCTGTAGCAAGGGGATGGCTGAGGCAAGGAGGGCCTCCTGGGATCAACCAGCCCTCGAGGAACATGGCAATCAAGAGGCACAGCCCGTCACAGGGGAACGTCTGCTGCCTGACTCGCCAGCATGTGAAATGCTCTCCCATTTCCCAAGGACGGATGCCTCTCTGCGCCTCCCAGGCAGGACAGCTGCACAAATCACCCCTGGCTGTGCCCCTCCCGCGGGACTGAGGCCACAACCCACGGGACAGCTGTTAACCCCCTCTCCTTCCCCCCGATCATCGCCCGCCAGGGCGCAAATACTCTGGGTGGCCTGGGGCTCCATCGTGGCCGCCCTTCCCACCTTCCAGATGTGACCACCAGGCAGGAGCGCGAGGAGGCCGGCCCCTCAGGTCCACAGGAAGTGCTCTGAGCCCTGGCTCCCGGTCCACTTCCTGTCTCTCCACCCCGCTCACCCTGGGCCAGGCGCGGGCAGGAGTCCCGCCTGGGAGAGAAGCCGCGTAGCTCCCTCTGTCACACTGGGAGCCAGGGCCTCCCCAGCTCCTAACTTTGCTGCCCTGTCAGGCCTGACGTGAATTACTCTTCCTTTGAGCCTTTGCCTTTTGTGAGTGGAGGCAAGAGGGAGCTGAAGCCTTTTTAAGAGACAAAGAGTATCCTGAGAAGCCAATACCGTAAAAGGGGGGGAAGCAACGCAGACACCCTGGCCTGTTCAACTCCCACACGGCACTCTGGAATTGAGCCACGGATGCCTACTGTCACAACACCTGGCTTGGGACTCTCGCCAGTGGGCAGAGCAGGCGTCCCTCTCAAGAGACCACCTCTGACCTCTAACCAGGGCTTTTAGGAAGTGGCACCCACACGCATGCGGCCTCGGTTCCCCCGCCTGGCTGCTGGCCCCAGACACCCCGAAGGTCTTGCAGCCCGCAGCTTCCTCCACAGGAAGGGGTGTGAGGCGGTCCCAGCAACGTGAAGCACTGGGCAGCCTGAGGCCACGCGGCCCGGGGCAGCCCAGCATCAGGAAGCCGTTCCGCAGCTGAACAAAGTGTCTTTTATTTGTGACATACAAATACCACCAACGCAAAAAGAGATCACTTTTTCCTTCGATTCCAGTGATAACAAGTTACTAAAGAAAAAAATATATCAACAAGAGGTTTATCTTCAAACTTTCCTCTAAAACAAACCAGGAAGGGTTAAAAAGAACATACGCATGTGATATAAACATCTGACATCAATGAAAAGATCCCGAAACAGGGTGGACACAACTGAAAAACAAATCTCAAAATTAACATTTGAACATGCCCCCAGTAAACCAAAAAGCCTGGTACAAAAGGCCTGCTGTTTCTCAAAACCAAGATTCTGAGGAAAAGGAGAGGCTGCTGGCTGAGAACTGCAACACCAACAACAGGATGAACCGCGGGTCTCAGGAGCGCCTCCTCACCTGGCCGGACCCCCCAGCGGCTCTTGGGAAGTGGCCGAGGCGGCCAGACGAGCAGGGCCCAGCACCATGTGCCCACCTAACCATGGGCTCGGTGCCAGGTGGCCGACAAGGGGAAAGAGACACGTACACTGAACTCACCTTATGTGGGATTGACACTTGGGGGCCCTTTTGGTCCCCTTGAGTGGGAGGTATTAGAAATCCAGGATCTAAGACAATAAATACTCATCATTCTGCGTCCTTTGAGAGACAGCAGGGATCAGAGGAAAAACTTTGAATATGCTTCTGTCGTGCCATGATTCTTGGAAGGAGCCCTGCAATGCCCTCCCAGCAAGGAGAACTCCCCTGGGGTAGAATCCCCCAGAGCCCGCAGGGCAGGGCAAAGGTGGGCTTATTCCAGTGTAAAGCTTCGAGGCCCTCTCCGAGGGAGCGCCACATCCTGCCAGCGAGTCAGGAGCAATCGGGGAGCTCAGCAGAGGGCGGGGCTGGGGGAAGGAGGCCACGTGCACAGGTCCTGCACAGGCAGGGACCTGGGGGAGAAGCAGGAACAGCTCTGGGGAGACCCGCCGGCAGAGGCGGCCTGAGTCAGGGCAGAGGTGGGGCGTGAGGTCAGAAGGACCCACAGACCTGGGGAGCAACCTCACCAAGGCAGAGCCTGAGACGCTCCCTAAAGCAGAGCTCAAGGCCGTCCCAGGGGAGGCGTTAGGTGCTTTTTCCTGGATAAGGATTTGGTCATTTCTTCCCTGGAAGGGGAACAAGGTCTGACGACCAGGGTGAGTCCATGCTCTGACCCTGCACCCTCTTTAGCCACCTCCCGGCGCCCGCCTGCTGCCACAGGTGATCCCAGAGAGAAAAGCAGCTGTCCCGCCACCGAGAGGCATACCTGCTGCAGCCTGCGCTGCCAGCCAGGGCAGTGGCACCAGTGCCTCACTGAGGCAGTGAGGCGCGAGGCTAGGGAGGGCAGGCAGAGGGGCCTGCTGCTGGCTGGGGGCTCTCTGAATAGGGAGTGGCGGCGGGGAGGGGTACGCCACCTTCAGAGAGCTAACAGCACCAAGACGTGAGCAGAAACGGCATTAAGTAAGCCAAGAACAAGGGGTCCCTCTGGGGGAAGAGAAGGAGCTCCCTGATGTAATTCCCCCCTTGAGAGTAAGAACAGGGGTACCTGGGGTGGGGTGAGAGGCAGGGGAGAAAGTGGCGAGAGGTGATGGAGAAGAGAGGCTTTTTTCTAGGAGATCAAGAGGTGAAGCTCAGGATGCAGGCAGAGAAGCCACGGTCCCCACGGCAGGCCCCACGGCCTGTTCCTGGTCCTCTCGGCCCCTCCCTGACAGCAATGGAGAAGGAAGCAGCCTTCCTGCCGGAGTCGGCTGGTCCCCGGGGCCAAGTCCACGCTACCTGTGGGTCCATAAAGGCACAGCCGAAAGAGACCCCCCCACCCCGCTTCCCTGTGTCTCGGCACCAAGGACCTTCCCAGGTCTCCATCACAGCGTCCCACCCAGGACACAGGAGTCTCTCTGAAGCCTCTCTCTACGCTCAGACCTGCCCCGAGTCCATCCTCTTTGGGAACCAGCCAGACCCTGACCCAGGGCTCCAGGCCTTTCATAAAGGTGGGTATAAACACTCCATCTGTCCAGCTGTGGGTGTGGTGGGGAGGGGGCTTGTCACGAGTCCAGCTGGAGGGACATCGGAGAATCCCACCCAAGGGCGCAAGAGCCGCGTGAGAAGGCGGCCACTGTGAGAGGCCGCGCCTCATGCCCAGGCCGCCGCCGCCTCTTCTGGCAGCATCCTCTCCTCTCTGCTCCCTCCCGGCCCCCGCTCTTCTAGGAGAGAGCAGGAGGGGCAGCGCGGACCGCTCCTCCCCGGGGCTGTGCGCTCTCAGGGGGCAGCCCGGCACAGGCAGGGCTGAGGAGGCCACAGCTCTGAGGGCAGCCAGCAGGCGGCATGAGACGGGGAGGACCGGCCTGGGAGGGGCGTCCTGGTCTGGGAGTTCAGTGGCAGCAGCCACCACAGTGCCCGCCCGCATGGGAGTGCTGGCTGTCCCCAAACTTGGTCCTCCGGCTCAGGATCTCATAGGAGCAGTCCTCCCCACAGCAACCGGACATGCTCGGGGAGGAGTCGTCGATCTCAAATCTGCAGGCAGGCAGGAGGAAAGGGCCGGCTACGGGGGGCTGACCGCCTTCCTCCCCAGGAGCGAGGGCTCAGGAGCAGGGCCAGGGACTATGCCATCTCCCCAGTCCCCAACCCCCATGGACCTCTGGGCGGGGAGCTCAGGTGTCAGGACAAGCAGGGAAAAGGACACTAGGGCAGGCAGCTGCTGCTACCGCCCAGAGGGTGCCACACCAGGGCCCAGCTCCTTACTGTAGCGCTTCTCTGAAGAACTGGTAGGCGCCATGATTGTGCTTAAATACCGTTAACATAACTTTCTTCATCTGTGTGCTGAGAAGAAAGCAGAAAGAACCTTCTAGGAAGAGAAGCAGGTGCTAAATCATGCCTGCTCTCTCATGTCTGCCTGCTGTCTCCCGTTAACTCCTGGCAGGCACTCCCGAGCCCCGACTCCAACCTGCCTCAGGACACCCATCGCACGCAGTGCCGCGGCTGACCAGGCCCCGCCGGGCTGGCTGGCTCTCCACGTCCTTCCCGCAGCGCCGCCGCGCAGGCACAGGACAGGCTCTCACAGGTGCTTGCTGCACGGAGCCATATACGACCAAGATCTGGGGGCACGGCAGGCAGGGAGCATCTGCCGGAGAGGGCTCTAGACGCCTTTCTTCCAGAACATCCCTACAACTCTTGTCCCTCACAAAGGAGGCCCCAGAGGCAGCTCCTTCCAACTGAGTGACACACAGGAGGCCCTTACCTGTTGGCCATGAGCTGCAGGATCTGTATGAGGAATTTCCCCAGGCCTTTCCGCCGCACCTTGCTCTCCAGCTGCACCTCGTAGCTGCGTGAGGAAAGCAGGGGAGTGTGAAGGGGGTGCAGGGCCTGCCACGGCCCCGGACATGCACGCTGCACTCTGCCACCGCCTGCAGCGCCTCGTCCCCCAGCGCCACCCCCAGGCCGGGGCTCCTACCAGTACAGGACTTCATCTCCACACTCCACGTCAAACCGGAAGTGAGAAAAGGCCACAGGGACGGAACTGTTTTCCCAAGCGATGAGGTACCAGGCTCGGTCATCTGTCATCTCCTCGCGTTTCTCTCGGTCCTTCCAGCCCCACTCGCTCTGCTCATACCTGGGAGACGGGGGCCGTCAGGGCAGGGCCCCCGGAGAGGACAGCCAGGCTCCCCTCCCGCAGGGCGCGCTTACATGGCCTGCATGTTGGTCTTGGTCAGGTCGAAGGCCCAATCCACGGTGGCGGGCGCCAGGCCGGACACGCGCTTACACTCAATGGAGACGTTGAGCCTGAGAAGAGCAAAGAGGCGTCTGGGGCGGCCCACTGCCCTGACAGCTGACAACGAGGCGCGTCTGCCAATCCACAGAGAAAAGCCCAGCCCGGAAGGACGCGACTACAGAAGGTGCCTGTGAAGGAACTGAGCCTTTCTGGCTGAGATTAACGACTGTCATCACCAGCCCACCACCCTGACCACAAGCCCGCCTCCTGCCTCCCGGCCCGGCCCTTATCAGACTTAGCACTTTGTAAACTGCTGTCCCCTCTGCGCCTCCCTGTACCTCGTCACAAACACTCCCGTCCTCTGAGTTCCCTTAGTTCCTGCCCTTGGGCCTTTTTCCTGTTGCTTCCTTTTTTTTTTTTCTTTTTTCTTTTTAGGGCCACACCCACAGCATATGGAGGTTCCCAGGCTAGGGGTCTAATCGGAACTATAGCCACCAGCCTACGCCACAGCCACAGCCACAGCCACGCCAGATCCAAGCCAAGCCGCATCTGCAACCTACACCACAGCTCACGGCAACACCAGACCCATAACCCACTGAGCGAGGCCAGGGATCGAACCCGCAACCTCATGGTTCCCAGTCGGATTCATTTCCGCTGCACCATGACAGGAACTCCTGCTTTCGTTTCCAAACCAAGTCCCCACTGGGCTCCATGGGACCTCTTCCTTCTTCGCCACCAATCGCACCTGCGAAGGCGGCTGGGCGACACAGGCCCTTCAGGAGACTGGCCCACATCCCACTGAGGAGCCCTGCCTGCTGCTTCCTATGAGGACACTGTGGCTGCTGATCCAACAGGGCAGATCGGGTGCTGTGAAATCCTATTCTCCAGGTAGTGCCACATTCGGAAAGGACTGACACGACTCCTCAGAGGGCGTCACCACTGGAATCCACCGTCGTCTCCGCTGACTGGCACACCACATGAGGGGCACAGGCAGCAGCCTTGTAAATTCGGAACTTCCTGGCTCTGAAGAGCCTTCCTTTCTTTCTAAGTACTGCCCAAACGCAGCACTGCACCTGTCTTAGTTATAAATTTTCCAAAGGCAGGTTTGCAAGTATAAATTCTCCACTGATAAATACACGAAAGGAGGACCACAGCCACACAAATCACATACCCTTCCAGGTACCCAAAGAGCCCAGAGTCAGCTGGCAATGCCGGCTTCAATGATCCGTTTCTGGAAGCCAGTGGGAGTGTGGAATAGGGGAGTCCGAGAGATCACGGTAAGAAACCTCTAAACTGTGACAAAGGGCTTCCCAGAAGTTGACTGACAAAGCTTGGAGGGGGAACCCTCATGCATCTGGTCACAGGCAGCAAGGAGAGTACACTGACGTGATGCTCCAACATCCAGACGCAGCTGCGACAGGCGCACGTAGTGTCACCTACCGCGGGGCTTCCTTCGGGATGCATGTCTTCACGTTTGTCTTATCTTGTTCATTAAAATACTCACACCACCTGCTCTTTACAGAGCTGGGTATGTTCTCTGTCCTTAAAACCACCTTGCGATTTTGGCATCATCACTCCATGGAACGGATAAGGATGAGGCTAGATGAGCATGCTGACTTATCCAAATACAGTTAAGAGGCACAGTTATGATTCCGACCCACAGCTATGACTCCACAAAATCACAGCCCCCGTTTTCCCTCAGCCAACAGCATCTCAGGTAGGACGGATCAACGTCACCTATTTCATAAACCAAAGGAACAGAAAGGGGAGGGCTGCTTTAATCCAGATCCTACAGTAAACGGATTTTTTTTTTTTTTTTGCTTTGTAGGGTTGCACCCTCGGCATATGGAGGTTTTCCAGGCTAGGGGTCTAATTGGAGCTACAGCTGCCAGCCTACACCACAGCCACAGCAATGCAGGATCCGAGCTGCGTCTGTGACCTACACCACAGCTCCTGGCAACGCCAGATCCTTAACCCACTGAGCAAAGCCAGGGATCCAACTCACGACCTCATGGTTCCTGCTGTGTCACAGCAGGAACTCCCTAAACTGGAGGGACGAAAAGAACACCAGGTATGGTGACACGCACCCATCTAGCCTTTAGTATGTTCCAGGCACTGACACTTTACCTCGGATCCTCCTGACAACCCCATGAGGAAGATACTATTTTTTTCTCTTTTTTGGGGTCTTTTTAGGACCACACTCACGGCATATGGAAGTTCCCAGGCAAGGGGTCGAATCGGAGCTGCAGCTGCCGGCCTACGCTGAGGCCACAGTGATGCAGACCTGAGCCGCCTCTGCAACCTACACTACAGCTCACAGCAATGCCAGATCCTCATCCCACTGAGCAGGGCCAGGGATTAAACCCACGTCCTCATGGATACTGAGCCAAAATGGGAACGCCAGAGGAAGGTACTATTATTAGACCCATTTCTGATTCAAAAGATGAGGCAGAGAGAAGGTAAGCCTTTGTCCAAGGTCACAAAGCCAGTATATATCATACTATATACTCCAGGAAAGAACGTACTATGTACTCCAGGAAAGAACGCTGGACTGGGAATTAAAAGCCCCCTCAGCCGCCAGGAAGAAACTCCATAAGCTCAGCCATCTCAGCTCCTCAGAGCTTCAGCTTCCCCCTGCATGAAGGGAGGGAGTCTGCCTACGTGATTTTTCAAGCTTAATTCAGCTCCATGGTTCTCCATCTAAAGAGAGTAACAAATCCCAAAGAGACATCAGTCTGAGATTGGGCAACCTTTGCCCATTTGCAGATTTGCTCAGTTTTATAACAACGGGGGTACTGGCCATCGTTTCTATTTTTTCATTAACAAAGAAGAATGAGAAAGTCTGGGTCTGAAGGAGCTGACTCTGGAAAGGTGACTCCCTGAAGACACTCAAGGGGACAAGAGTTAGGAACGCTGAACACTCACCCATTCCGATCGTATTTCTTGAACACGGGGAAGGCCTCTAACGGGTCTCCGAGCTGCGGAGGGAAAGGAAAGAAGAGATGCACACACACTCGCCTGGCAGTCACAGGCTCTGGGGTACCCCGTGCGGCCCCACGCAAGGGCTCAGCTTCCAGGCCCAGGAGCAGCCCTTACAGGGACCCTCCCTTTGCTTCAGCTCTGAAATCACACGTAGCAGGGAGGCTCTGGTAAGAAGGCCCGACAGAGTGGAGTTAGCTTCCCTGGACCAGGTAAGACGAGACCTCACTGCTGAACATCAAGACTGGCCTCTGGGCATGAAACTTGCTCAGGGCTCACCTGACCTGAGAGAGGAGTGAGGCCCCTTGATCACTCCTCAGGGGCCCCCAACTAACCTCACCTGCTCAAAACCCAAAATGGAAAATCATGTCCCTGTGTCACATCCTTGTAAGTGTGACTGTTTACCAAGTGACTAAAGAATAACAAAAACTGCGACGTAGACATGGCTTGGATCTGGCGTGGCTGTGGCTGTGGTGTGCGCCAGCAGCTGCAGCTCTGATTTGACCCCTGGCCTGGGAACTTCCATGTGTCACAGGTATGGCCCTAAAAAATAATTAATTAAAAAATAGGAGTTCCCGTCGTGGCGCAGTGATTGACGAATCCGACTAGGAACCATGAGGTTGCGGGTTCGGTCCCTGCCCTTGCTCAGTGGGTTAAGGATCCGGCGTTGCTATGAGCTGTGGTGTAGGTTGTAGACGCGGCGTGGATCCCGCGTTGCTGTGGCTCTGGCATAGGCTGGTGGCTACAGCTCCGACTGGACCCCTAGCCTGGGAATCTCCATATGCCGCGGGAGTGGCCCAAGAAATAGCAAAAAAACAAAAATAAATAAAAATAAAAATAAAAAAATTTAAAAAATAAAAACCTGCCAAGTGAACAGAGACAGGAAGGGTGACCAAAATTCCTCCAGTTCTGTTGGAAAAGTGAGCCTCTCCCAGGCAGGCCCACCAGGTGCTCAGAATCACAGCCACTCCTCCCCTAACTGGCCCCTTGAAACCAGGCTACTGCATCCCCCTGTCCCCGGCACAGCTGGTGGCACCTCATGGGCAGGCAATAAATGTTTGAAGGGGAGAATGAGAAAAAACTATACTGCATTTTACAGGGAGGTTTCCTCCACCCAAATGCAAAACCCTCACAAAAATGTCTCCAGACCCTCTTCTAGTGGTAAGGAAGAAGCCTCAGAGAGAAGCAGCCACTTTCGCTTGAAGCCACACCTCCCTGCACACCTGGGCCAACCCCCCGCCCCCCCAACTCTCCCAGCCTCCCAGATAGGACCGTTTGGTGGCAGAGGTGTGGATGGGTAGTAACACAGTTCTGCCACAGGGTGGCACCAGAAGTAGTTATATTAAAAGCCAGGCTGAGCTTGCAGGAGGGAGGGATAGAAGGAGGGGAGTCACCCTGTTGGCAGCGTCCACTTTGGCACAGACGGCATCCATGGCTGCCCGCTCTTCCAACCGCTTCTGTTTCTTCTCCTTTGCTTTGCTCGACTTCCTCTGTAACATGGAAAACAAAGTTGGCCAAAGACCTGTGTCTGACTTTCCCTTTGGAGACCTAAACGGGTCAGTCCCAGATCACAGGCCTGGTCTCAGTGCCAGGACTCAGGATCTGGGTGGCTGCACGCTTGGCTGGGTAGCAAAGATGCCAGCACTTCCTAGTTGTGAGCCCTTGGGAGCGTCAGGAGACGTCTCAGCTTCCCTGTCAGAAGAATGCTAACCCTCAGGACCACCGGGTCACTCTGAGGACCCAGGGAGAGCATGTGAAAGACCTGAGGCAGAGCCTGGACCCTAGCAGGTGCCTAATAAATATTCACCCCTTCACACCCTCCTAAGGAGACAACAAGTAATTTCAGACACATTCAGGGCAGGTTTCAGGGAGGCGATGGCATCTGAGGTAGCTGCTGACAGCTGTTCCTAAGGATAAATTTATTTAAAATCTTTTCAGTGACTTCTGGCTTCAGGAGACAAAGACCTGGACTGGGGGCAGCCCCTTTGGGAGCTGGGTCCCCTTTCTAAGCTAGGACCAGGCAGTCTGCCTTAAGGAGATGGAGCTGTTTCCAGAAATGGCTGCTCGGCCAAGGCCAATGAGTGGCGAGCACGACAAGCGACAAGGGCAGAGTGACGGGCCCCCAGGGGTTCACCTGGGGACAGGGGCCATACCGACCCGTGGTCAGCAAAGCCAAGCTGCAGGCCCACAGGCAGCAGGGAGGAGCAAAGGGAGGCTGTCCTCACACAGAGAGGCACACTGCAAACCGCTCAGGAGTGCGTCCAGAGCAGATCCCACCTGGAGGCTCGTGGCAGGTTTTCTCAAGTCTAAAGGGACTCTCCTATCCTCCTGCAAACACAGGGAAAAGAGCCCTAGCTCTGGGGTCCAACAGCCCTTGTCCAAAGCCTCTTTTTGCCCTTCACTCCCTTCGGGTCGTAGGAGAAGACACGACCATTCTCTGAGCCTCCTCTCTTCACCTGGGGACACATGGGGCTCTAAACACCTCCTCTGAAGTAGTCAGCCCGTGAGGGTTACTGTGAAACGGCAGTTCTCACTGCCAAGGAGGAGCAGAGCAGCACATCATCCGGGGGTGCTTGCCCACCCAGCCCGAGTCCTGAAGGCACCCCAAAGGCCTGGGGAAGCTGGTGCTGCTTTTTACCAACCGCGCTGCCTCTTCCGACCCCACCCCTGACTTCTCTGACCTCACCAGAGAGAGGTTTACTACCTCCAATCTCACCTTTCACTGGCCTGGGAAAGGGCGACCTGATAAAACCAGCTGCTGGGTAAATTCTACCCTCGGTTCCCCAAGGAATGACACTGCTTAACTCCGACTGCAAGCAACCAGGAGGCAAGCGTTCAGCTCCCGGGAACTCACAGGCCTCTGCTCTTGGAGGTAGAGACTCGCCCAGCACCAGCTGCTGCTACCCGCAGGCTGAGCACCATGCAGGAAGTCCAGCTAGAACCCACTTCTCACCTCCCTGGAGGAGGAAACAAACAGAACAGACTGGCTTCATAACGCTGGGATCTGGAGACAGAACTGGCCCTTCTCTTCCACAAAGAGGCTTTAGAGCATCTATTTTCTTTCTCTGGAATCTGAGTTTCTTTTTTTCTTTTTCTTTGCTTTTTTAGGGCCACACCCTCGGCATATGGAGATTCCCAGGCCAGGGGTCAAATCGGAGCTACAGCTGCTGGCCTACACCACAGCCACATGGGATCCTTAACCCACTGATCAAGGCCAGGGATCAAACCCATGTGCTCATGGATACCAGCCAGTTCATTTCTGCCGTGTCACGATGGGAACTCCGGAATCTGTTTCAGGACAACGCTGAGAGATACATTCATCTTGCAAAAAACTTTCACAAACCTCATCTGGTTCAATTCTCAGGACAGAAACCATCACCTTCCTTCACACAAGAAAGTGAGGCTCAAAGGGATGGTGGGACTCCTTCAGAGTTCCCAGCGAGCAACGACGGAGGGGAGACTCTATCCCAGGGGCTGGGCTGCTCAGCGTCGGCCCCGCCAGCTGCTTCCCCCTGGGAGAGCCGAATCGGGCGTCAAAGATCTTCTCAGCTCCGCCAAGACAAGGGCGAGATGAGACCCCAGGAGCCCCAGAGGCCGCCACTCGGGGGTTCATTTCTCGTTACCTTCTGGCTTGGTAACAGCTGGCACGACACGCCCGCGCAGTGCCCCCCAGACCCCAGCTCCTCTGCACTGACGCAGGGGAAAGGAACAGAGAAACCTGAGACAGAAGGTCGTGGGGCCACACGCCGGGCCAGAAAGAACATGCGCTTTGGCACCAAACAGGCCAGGCCCCTGCTTCTCCTGCCACCCCCTGAGCGACGTGTGAAAGAATTCCACCTCCAGAAAAATGGGGGCCCAACTGGGGCCTCCCGGAAGAGCCGCCAGGACAGGTCGGACGTGGGCCCAGCTCCCCAGTGGAGGCCAGCACCCTGCCTCCACCCCACATATTAGCTCGCTCTTAGCATGACGCAGAGCTGAGGATCAGAGGTGCCAGGAGGACCCAGAAAGCACGGACATGTGGGTTCCCACCAGAGTCTCCCGTTTCTAAGCACAAAAAGTAAGCAATTCCTAAGCACAAGCAGCAGGAGGGCCAAGCCCGGGCCTCCAGATTTATGGGCTCATGCAAGCAGGGGAATAGGTGAGGCAGGCAATTCTCAGGGAGGCTTGGGGCTGCCCCGGCCTGTGGTAATGCGGTAATGAAAAGGCCTCCCCCCCCACCCCCCGAGCGCCCGGCTGCGTGCACGCGGGGTATGAGGCCGGCTGCAGCAGGCCAGGCCAGGCCAGGCCAGGCCAGGCAGGTGGGGCCCTCCCTCAAAGCCAGCGCGCTAGGGAACGTGGCCTCCTGCGGTTCCCATCAGCTGGTCCTGCCTTGTGGAGGAAAGACTATGCTGCAGGGATACAGGAAAACTCTAATTAAAATGGGAAATAAGCACAGCGAACAGTAAAGCTCGTTGTGCTGAAGGGTCTTTCCCAAAAGAGCTTTATGTGATGAAAAGAGTGTGGGATTTTGAGTCAAGAGACCTGGCTTTCATTCTCAGCTCTCCCACTCGTGACTTTGGGCAAGTTCTTTACTCTTTCTAGCAAGTTCTTCAGTTTCTCTAAACCTCAATTTCCTCATCCATAAAATGGAGCTAACAGTGCTTATACCACATAAGACAACGATAGCACTAGATACAAAAATTCTTTTTTGCCTGGGGGAGGGGGAACCTGCCTGTGACATGTGGAAGTTCCCTGGCCAAGAATCGAACCTGTGCCATAGGAACGACCCGAGCTGTTACAGTGACAATGCTGGATCCTTAACCCCCCCTGTGCTACAAGGGAACTCCCCAAAATTCTTTATTGTGGGGACTTTTGTTCACAAGGACCTATCTACTGCTGTCGGACACTCTGCTAGTGCTTTAATAAAAATGATTTATTTTAGTCTTTCTAATAACTCAGCAAGGAAGGAAGGTGTGCCTACTTCTCTGATGAGGTAACAGGCCCCGAGAGGTCAGATAACTTTCAGGGTCACAGAGCCAGTGAACAGGACGCTCAGAGAGGTCTTCCCACCACCCTCTCCCTCCACTCCCACCAGACTGTACACTCCACGGGGTGGAGGAGAGTCACATCTGCTCTAGCTGCAGATACCCAGGAACCCAGTTACTGCTCAGCAAACAGCAGGTACTCAGTTCACACCTGCTGAATGAATCCGCTAAGATTCAAATCCAGGTGTGAACCCTGAAGTCCATGCTCCTTCCACTACATCAATTGAATGCATGTGACACCTGCGGTTATAAAGTGTGATGTGTTTTCACATGCAGCTGTGAAACTCCTCCCCTTGCTATCCCTATCAAAAGAGTATCACTATGACTATTCATCATAATGGTAGTTCTATAACTGCTAGGGGATCACATAGAGGAATTAAAAAATAAACACCCAGATGGGGGCAGGAGGCACCTTTTAGAAAAAGAATCTGGCATCCCTCAGGTTTTCATCATCAATGCCTCCATCCCACAAAGAATCCAGAAAAAAAAAAAAAAAAAACACCTGTTTTGGGGGAGACAGAGCTTTAAATTCTGTCTCCCCCAAAACAGGGGGAGATGTGTGTGGAGGCAAGAGATGAAGAACTTTGCAGCCAACGGTCCTCCACCTGATGCCAGCCCCTCTCAGCCTGTGGTCAGGCTGCCAAATGGAGCGGGGCCTTTTGCGGAGGGCGATCGCTGGCAACCATGACCCTCCTGATACTGAGGTGGGGAGTCCACAGAGCCCATCCACGAAGGAGGAGGATAATGAGAGCGTTTCAGCTCTGCTTCTGGGAGGAAAATTCAAGTCTCTCTTTTGCAGCGAGTTTTAGAAGAGACTAGGTAGGGTCTGGTCTGAAAAACCCATCTATAAAGTATGAGTAATAAGATCGGGGCCCTAAAGGAAGCAGCGAGGATCACAGGATCTCTGAGGCCTGCTGTTTCAGCCCCACCAACAAGGAAGTGTTGAACCAGAATGACATGTCATACTTCTTGTTTTCTGCTCAGTCTGGAGCCAGGGACCAAGGTTTTACTGGGTTTCCATGAGGGCTGAGGTCTGTGACTTTTCACTAAAATCTAGGTTAAGTTAAATATGGCTAAGGTCTCTAGACTTCACTTTCTACACAGTATCCAAAAGTCCTTGTTGAAACACGACGAATATGTTTTGACATTGAATTACATAAAGTGCTTGGACATGGATTAGACAACTATTTTTGTCTAACAAGTTGATTCATTCAGTCAATACCTATCTGAGTGGAGAGGAAAAAAAAAATCTAGGTTAATAACAGTAGGGACAAACTGAGGTTAAAAATAGCACAAATCTATTTTAGATTACCAAAGGCTGAGAATACAGGCAAAAATAACAACCACTGCTATTTAAGAGGCACCTATGTAGTTGTCTACATCCACCCTCTCACTGGATCCTCACACCTCTCCTAAGAGGGAGGCATCATCAGCCTCGTTACAAAGACAAGGAAATTCAAGTCCCCAAAGGCCATGTCACTGGCACACTATCATGCCACTGGGCCAGAGAAGATGAGGCTGGAATGGAGGTCTCTCTGGCTCCAAAGTCAGGGCTCCCTAAAGGTGGTGGAAATTGGATGGAAAAAAACTAAGATACAGGGTATTGGGGAGAGCCAGTTACAGTCTTAGCAGAGTGATGCTGCTCTGAGATTTAGGAAGATGAATTCACAGAAAAATGAGAATAAGTTCCTCCCAACTCTCTTTCAGCACATGCCAGGGGAGGCCATAAAATGTACCTCCAGGCGGCCTCCTGCAAAACAGGAGGTCACTATCCATCCGTGGCTGGGCCCATGACAGGTGACCCTCCACTGGCCCCGGGCTCACCTTCTGTACAGCCACCCGCAATAAGAAGATAACCAACAACCCAAGTAATAAGACCCACGTCAGTGCATCTGGGAGCCTTGAAAGCAGGCTTCTGTCGAAAAGGAAGAGAATGTTTTTGGAGCGGGAAGAACCTGGTGGAGACATTTCAAAAGAAACCGGGGAAACTAGCTTCGCTGGGAATCCCAGTAGTGGGAAGCGCAGCGGCCAGGGATTCGGGAGGCCTGAGTCGGGGTCTGGCTCCCAGTCACCCCCTGTGTGACCTTGGCTGGGTGCCCTGCTTCCCTCCAAGCCAGTGTAGGCCTAGAATGTGGGAAGCCGCGAGGCCGGTGCAGCCGGGTGAAGGGTGACCCCTGGGGGTGGGGGGTGGGGGGAAATACCCCAGGGACTGTGCGGGGATCTGGGGGAGGCCAAGAAGATAACACATCCTGGAGGAAGTGAGAGGTGGGCGCGACGCGAGGGGCAGGGGGCACCGAGGGGGTGGGGCCCTGAGAAGGGGGCTCCCCAGCAGATTCCCGGGCTGGGCTGAGCGTGGGGACACTCAGACTGGGGAGGTCGGGTCATGTGGGGGTTGGGGGTCACGTGAGGCCGGAGGGGGTCGGCGTCACGTGAGAAGGGGTTCAAGGAACAAAGGGGGCGCAGGGGGCGAGAGAAGCGGGGAGCCCGTCTAGCCTTCGCGTCTCCTGTCCCTGCCTCACTCACCCCCATGGCGGCAACGGCGGCGGTGGCCCTCAGTTCCTCCTTCCCACACTTGCCGGCAGGGAGGCGGCAACAGCGGCGGCGGCGGCGGCAAAACCTGAGCAGCGGCGGGCCCCGTACCACGCATGCGCTTCGCGGGCTCCCCGCGCGCCCCGGAGGGCACCGCGCCGGCGCAGAGCCGGGGGAGGGGACGAGCTGGGGGAAGGCGCGCAGGTGGAGAGCCGGGGAGGCGGGCAGAGGGTCTCGCACCCGATAGAGGCAGGAGGCGCAGAGCGGCGTCGCTCTGGGGATGACGTAGACAGGGCCCGCCCCCTCCTCGCCAGGCTGTGAGTGTAGCTATGGCAACGTCCCGGGAGAAGCGCGCCCCTGGACAGCTGGCTGGGTGGCAGCGCGGTTCCGGAGCTTCGCTCCCTCTCTGCTGCGGGCCAGGGTCTGCCGACGAACAGCCACCTTTCCCAGCCTACCGAACGCATGGAGACCTCTGAAATACCAGCCCCTCCTACAACTCTTGGGCAAAGAGCAAGTCTTTGGGGAAAAAGTCTTTCCCACCTTTTGGTCTTTTATCTAGGTTCCCAGGCTAGGGGTCCAATTGGAGCTCAGCTGCCGGCCTGTGCCACAGCCACAGCAAGGCGGGATCCGAGCCGCATCTGCGACCTACACCACAGCTCACGGCAACGCCGGATCCTTAACCCACTGAGCGAGGCCAGGGATGTAGCCCTTGTCTTCATGGATACTAGTCAGGTTCCTTAACCACTAGATCTTAAACTCTTGAAATTCCTTTTCTAACCAGAGTCATTCATCCATCTTCTAACTATTCATTCGCTCTCTCAGTAAACATTGACTAGCACCTACGCCTACGCTGTGCAGAGCCCAGGGGGCATAGAAAGGCGCAAGATACTCTCGCAGTCCAAAATTACTGGTTAGAAGGAAGACAGACACAACTGTTTAATGGAGAGTGGAAGGTGCTGTGAAAATGAGACATAAGGCGTCCTGGACCATATTAATTTCAGTCTATCCCAACAGACCAGTGTGACCCCCACTTGACCTGCCTCAGAATCACTTGAGCCTGTGTGCTGTGCACACCCCCGGGGGCCTCCCCTAGAATCTTCAGGGGGTGGAGCCAGAGTCTTCCCTTCTAAGAGTTCCCCAGGTAGGGACGTACTCATGACAGTCAGAGAACTGCTGCCCAAGACAAGCTTCAAAGGCTTTGTCAGGTTTTGCCCCTTATCCCATCTTCAGTGCTCAGTGCAGTGGTGGCCCCCAAAGAACCAGGCAAGCAACACCTGTTGAGTGTCTACCATATGCTACACACGCTGTTGCAGAAATCAATGCAAATAAAAAAGAGAAAAGGCACTGTCCTCATAGAACTTGTATTCTGGAAGGAAAAGACAGATAATGAACTGAATGAACAGGTAAAATACATACAGATGATATAGGGTCTACAGAGGAAAACAAAGCAGAGAAGCCACATGGGGAAAGCTGGGTTTCTCGTTTTAACTAAGATGTTCAGGGAAGGCAAACATGAGGTGACATCTGAATCAAGATCTGCTGGAAGTGAGGGAGAAAGCCACAAGGCTACCCTGGGGGAAAGGCATTCTAGACTGAGGGTACAGCTAATGTGAAACTCCCCAGTAGGAGCACAACTGGAATGCTGGAGGAACTAGTACGACGTGGCTGGAGCACAGTGGGGCCAGCGGGAGAATAGTGGGAAGTGAAATCAGACAAGTAAGGAAGGATCATTTAGGGCTTTGTAGGTTTGTTTGTTTGTTTAGGGCCAAACCTGTGGCATATGGAGGTTCCCAGGCTAGGGGTTGAATCAGAGCTGTAGCTGCCAGCCCACACCACAGCCACAGCAATGCGGGATCTGAGCCACATCTGCATCCTACCCTGCAGGTCACAGCAACGCCAGATCCTTAACCCACTGAGTGGGGCCAGGGGTCGAACCCGCATCATTGTGGATACTAGTCATGTTCATTGCCGCTGAGCCACAACAGGAACTCCTAGGGCTTGTAGGTTTTAAAAGACTTTAGCCAGGACTAGAGTGAGCTGAGATGTCATTTGAAGGAGTAGTTGGACTAGCTTATGTGCCCATAGGACCGCCTGGCTGCTGGGTTGAGAAGAGAGTGTAGGGGCAAGGTCAAAGGAAGGACAGTGCAGAGGCCACTGCTAAAATCCAGGCAAGAGTGATGGAGCTTGCACCAGCTGGGTGGCAGTGGAGGTGGGAGAAGGATTCAGGATGTGGATGCATGTTGAAGGTAGAGCCAATGGAACGGGCTGGACTGGATGTGGGCTGTGAGGGAAAGAGAAGGGTTAATATATCGTCAAGGTTTTTAGTTTGTGCTGCTTCTGGAAAAAATGGAGTGGCTTCAATGGAAACTTGGACAACTCTGGAAGGAGCAAGGTGGGGTGAGGGAGGAGAAGATCGATCAGGGCTTTGATTTTGTCCAGTTCAGGTTTGAGACGTCTTTTTATTTATTTATTTTTATTTTTTTTTATAATTTTTTTTATTTTCCCACTGTACAGCAAGGGGGTCAGGTTATCCTTACATGTATACATTACAATTACATTTTTCCCCCCACCCTTTCTTCTGTTGCAACATGAGTATCTAGACAAAGTTCTCAATGCTATTCAGCAGGATCTCCTTGTAAATCTATTCTAAGTTGTGTCTGATAAGCCCAAGCTCCCGATCCCTCCCACTCCCTCCCCCTCCCATCAGGCAGCCACAAGTCTCTTCTCCACGTCCATGATTTTCTTTTCTGAGGAGATGTTCATTTGTGCTGGATATTAGATTCCAGTTATAAGTGATATCATATGGTATTTGTCTTTTTCTGGCTCATTTCACTCAGGATGAGAGTCTCTAGTTCCATCCATGTTGCTGCAAATGGCATTATGTCATTCTTTTTTATGGCTGAGTAGTATTCCATTGTGTATATATACCACATCTTCCGAATCCAATCATCTGTCGATGGACATTTGGGTTGTTTCCATGTCCTGGCTATTGTGAATAGTGCTGCAATGAACATGCGGGTGCACGTGTGAGACGTCTTTTTAGACATTCACCTGGAGATGAGGAGTAATCAGAGCTTGGAACTCGGGGGAGAGCTCCAGGCTGGAGGTACAGATTTCAGCGCAGTCAGGTATGGATAGTATTTAAAGCTGGATGAGATGGGGTGAGAGCTTAGCAGGAATGTAGGTAAACTGGAATGAATGAATTTTTGGTCTGCATCCTGCTCTTAGGTCAGAAAATCTGGTAGCTAGCACTCAGGGGACCAGAAGAGGGAGCTAAGGGTGGGAGGGGTGTAGCCAAGGTAGATAGAGGGACATTTGAACTTGCCATTCAAGGAAGAGGAGGAGGAGGCAAAGAGATGTTTGGGGGGAAGGTGGACAGTATTTGCCAGCCAAGGAGGCACAAAGAGGTGGGACAAGGGGATTCTCGGAGGAGGGGGGCAAAATGGAACCGAGGCTCCCCCCCCACCCCGCCCCGCAGAGCCCTCAACCACCCTGTTTTGGCTTCTTGTCTCCTCACCCACACTGAACTCCACAGTCAGCTGTTTCAGGGAACAGATGGCTGCCACCACGATGCCGTGTGCCCTGTCTTTTTTGCCACTCCCCACTCTTGGGTCTGCCCTCCTGCCAGGCTGCAGGAATTTGCTGGACAGCACAGAAGGCCTGGGAGTGGAGCCCAGTAGTTCCTTGCAGAGGTGACATCATCTGGGCCCCCGAGAGAGGCCTGAGAAAGTCCAGTGCCCTGCTCCTGTGCCACAGCAATGTCCATCTCCTTGGGAGCTGCCCTCAGTTATGGGTTCTCCCTTGCTCAGGGCTTCCTTGAACTGCTGGGGTGCTGCACAGGGCCTGCTTTGGAATCACACTGGCCTGGGTTTATTTTTATTTATTTATTTGCTTTTAGGGCCGCACCTGTGGTATATGAACATTCTCAGGCGAGGCGCCAAATAGGAGCTGCAGCTGCCAGCCTACACCACAGCTCACCCAATGGCAGATCGTTAACCCACTGAACGGGGCCAGGGATCCAACCCGAATGAATACAAGTCAGGTTCCTAACCCACTGAGCTACAATGGGAACTCAAGCTTCCTTATTTAGGAGTTCCCGACTTGGCTCAGTGGTTAACGAACCTGACTAGGAACCATGAGGTTTTGGGTTTGATCCCTGACCTCACTCAGTGGGGTAAGGATCTGGCGTTGCCGTGAGCTGTGGTGTAGGCCAGCAGCTACAGCTCCGACTCAACCCCTGGCTGGGGAACCTCCATATGCTGCGGGTGTGGCCCTAAAAGGACAAATAAATCAATAAAATGAGGAGATGGGGCTCACCTGGCATGGCCTGGGCACGAAAGGAATCCCCTCCCCAGCTACAAAAATACCTGTCCCCACCCTTCGCCTCTCCAATCACCCCTTCTCCCTTCCCTGCCAAACTTCTGCCATTAGGGACCAGGCTGTGGTCTAAGCTGTCTCATTAGACTCCCTCCAGCTCTCAAGCAGGAGGCCTGGGCAGGCTTCTCCACGCTCCCCTGACCTCTAAGGATGGGGGCACTGTCTCCCCCCGTCTCTCCCAGGCTCTGCACCCCTCCCACCTCCTTCCTGGTCTCCCCTTCCTCCTAAGACAGCTGCTCCCCCACAAAATTGTGTTTGCCCTCCTCTCACTCTGCAGCCCTCCACTGCTCTCAGCTCTGCGTTCTCTCATGTGCGTGGTTCCAAGCAGGCGTGGGGGCTGCCATCTGCCGTAGCCTTGGGGGTGGGGGGTGGGGAACAACCTTGGGAAACAGCCCTGCCCAGCAGGCAGCCAGCATGGCACTGTGGGGGACTGATGGTTAGACTGCACCCTGTGATCAGTCAGGAAGAGTCCCTCCATTTCCCCCCACAAAAAGACCAAAAAAGCGGCAGTTCCCTTTGTGACTCAGAGGGTTATGAACCCGACTAGTATCCGTGAGGATGCAGGTTTGATCCCTGGCCTTGCTCAGTGAGTTAAGGATCCAGCGTTGACGTGAACTGTGGTGTAGGTAGCCGACAGGGCTCGGATCCTGTGTTGCTGTGGCTGTGGTGTAGGCCAGCAGTTGCCACTCTGATGGGACCCCTAGTCTAGGAACTTCCTTATGCTGCAGGTGCGGTGCTGGAAAAAAAAAAAAGAATCTGCATGTGCCCCACCCTCCCCTCCCTGCCACCTGGGGAGCTGAGCCTCCTCCACTCAAGGTCCCACCCCCTCCCTCCCCTCAACCTTCCTCAACCCAGCTGCCCTCTCGCTCTGCCAGCTGTCCTGCCCTCCACTCCCTCCACCCCAAAACCTTTGGAAAAAGCAGCCCACTCTCTCTCTCCTTCCACTGCTCACTCCTCCTCAACCCCCTGCCGCCTGGCTTCTGTTCCCACAGCCCCGCTGGAGTCACTCCCTCTGTCCCCACAGCCTCGCTTACCTCTAGGGCCTCCCTACAAATTCTGACCTTATCCACTCCTCTTCCTTGAAACACTCTTCTTTATTGGGCATTTGGGACACCATACATTGCCCTTTTTCTTTTCTTTTCTTTTAATATTGAGGGCCGCACGCACGGCATATGGAAGTTCCTAGGCTAGGGGTCAAATGCACACTGCAGCTGAGACCAGATCCAAGCTGCGTCTGCAACCTATGCGGTAGCTCAAGGCAATGCCTGACCCTTAACCCACCAATGGGGGCCAGGAATTGAACCCACCTCCTCATGGATGCTGGTCGGGTTCATTGCTGTTGAGCCATAACGGGAACTCCATGGCCCTTTTTCTGAAATGCCCATCCGGTGGTGGGCCGGTTAAAGCCCTCCGAGACTGCAGGCCCAGGGTTAGGGGACTGGCATGCTGGGCACCGCCTGCCTGGCCAGGGCCCCTCCCCCACCCCGACTTTGGCCCTGATGTTCATTTCACCAGAAACTCTTACTCCTCCTCAGCCCACGGGTCCCAGCTTAGACAGTGGGAGCCTCACACAGCTGCCCAGGCACACCCCCTGGGGCTCCTGACGCCTTGTTGCTCTGCCTGCCTTCTGCCCTCTCCCCATAAGACTACAGGCTTCCTGCCATCGAAGACTGGGTTCTCTCTTCTCTGCAGCTGTTAATGTCGTCAGATGCAGTACGTGGGGCAAACTTTTTTTTTTTAATTATTATTTTGTCTTTTGAGGGCCGGTATATGGAGGTTCCCAGGCCAGGGGTCCAGATGGAGCTGCAGTCACTGGCCCATGCCAGAGCCACAGCAACCCCAGATCCGAGCCGCGTCCTGCAACCTACACCACAGCTCACAGCAACAGTGGATCCCTAACCCACTGAGCGAGGCCAAGGATCGAACCCACTACCTCATGGTTCCCGGTCGGGTTTGTTAACCACTGAGCCATGATGGGAACTCCACATGAGGCAAACTTAAACTCCTCTTTATTTGAAATTCAGATTTCCCTGGGTGTCCTGTGTTTTTGTATGTGAAATTTGGCAACCCGAACTTCTGAACCCTTGGGACCCAGTTCAATGCCTGACAGAACAGCTCAGTGCTCAGGAAATATTCACCCAAGGAATAATAGTGGCAGCGATGGTGGCAGGTGCTGTGGGACCCGGAGGAGAGGTGGCAGCTCCCTAGAGGAGGTGACACCTGAGCCAAAGCAGATGGAGCTATTAGGTCATGGCATCAGTGAGCCCCTCCGTGGCAAGGCCCCCAATAATGGGTGAATAGTGACTCCAAAAAAATTTGTCCTAGGCCTACCTGTGCATATGAGCTTATTTGGAAATAGGCCATTTTCAGATGTAATTAAGTTAAGGATCTCAGGATGAGGCCATCCTGGATTGAGGCTGGTTCTAAATCCAAAGACTGGGGGAGTTTCTTTCATGGCACAGTGGAAATGAATCTGACTAGTATACATGAGGATGCAGGTTTGATCCCTGGCCTCACTCAGTGGGTTAAGGATCCCGCATTGCCTTGCGCTGTGGTGTAGGTTGCAGACGCAGCTCGGATACCGCGTTGCTGTGGCTGTGGTGTAGGCCAGCAACGGCAGCTCTGATTGGACCCCTAGCCTGGGAACTTCCATGGGTCCTGGGTGTGGCCCTAAAAAGCAAAACCAATCAATCAAGCAATCCGAAGACTGGGCCCTTATAACAGAAAAGAGAGGGAGATTTGAGAGCCATACACGGAGGGAAAACGACCATACGAAGCTGGAAGCAGAGACTGGAGGGAAACAGCTGCGAGCCGAGGAACAGCAAGGATTTCTGGAAGCCATCAGGAGCTTGGAGAGAGGTTCGGGATAGAGTCTGTCTCAGAGTCTCTAAAAGGAACCAACTCAGGAGTTCCCTGGTGGTGCAGTGGATTAAGGATCTAGCATGTCACTGCTGTGGCACAGGTTTGACCCCTGGTCCTGGAACTTCCATACACGGCAAAAATGAAAACAAACGAACGAAAACCAAGAAACAGAAAAACACTGCGTAAAAGAAACCAACACCTTGATTCTGGACGTTTGACTAAAATTAATTGCTGTTGTTTTAGGCCATCCAGTTTGCGGTATTTTATTGGCAGCCCTGGGACATTCACTCTCAAACCTCCCTCTTTCCCAAGTTCCATCTATAAGATTCTTTCTTCATGACCCTTTGCCCCAGAATCCCTTCTAGTACCGGATTTCTTGTCCAGCCTATAGTAGCCAGCCACCCAAATGGCCCCAGCAATCCTTACTTTCTGGTATTCATGCCCTTACACAGCCCCTCTGACACTGTGTAGAGCGGACTTGTGTGACGACGAAATACCTCGGAAGTGATGGTACGTGGGTCTCAAGACCAGGCTATAAGACTTAAGCCCAAGCTTCCGCCTTGGTCTCTTGCATCTGGGGAAAGCCAGCTGCCATGTTGTAGGAGCACAAGCAGCACCATGGAGGCGAGGAAGGGAGGCTCCTCACCAACAGCCAGCCCCCTCTAGTTGGCTAAGTGATGAGCCGCCTTAGAAGACAATTGTCCCACAGCAGTCCAGCCTGCAGAAGACCAAAGCCCAACCAACGTCGTGGTAGCAACCCCATGGGGAGACCCAGAGTCACAACCACCCAGTGAAGTCATTCCTGAGATTCTGACTCCCAGAAGTTTGGGTCGCTTGTTACACAGCCCTATTGTGGCATAACTAATACAAGGCAGTTAAATGTCATGCTTGTTACTCTCCACGTCGAGGTCCACAGGCCCCACCCTTGGCACTAGGAGTCAACAGGAGGCAACAGTTGGTGGCTGGATTTAGCGGTGACAGCTGGCCTCACTGGCCTCAGGAAAGTGAGAGGCAGCCAGACTGCCAGGGCAAGGAGGGGGGCCGGGCAGTCATCACGTCCATCCCTCCTTGACATCCAGGGAAGCCAAGGCTGGAGAGGGGCCCAAAGGTGGGAGGGGGGCGTGAGATGTCCTACTTGGAGGCCCACAGCCTCTGCAGGTCTTTTCCAGGTAAGTCGTGCCCCATCTGAACACGCCCCTGAGCCCAGAGGCCATTGTGCCACGCAGCGGTTCCCAGGAGGGTGGGAACAAGGCACCCCAGAAGCGGTGGCTTCAATAGCAGAGGTTTATTGTCTCACGGATCTGGAGGCCAATGTCAAGGTGTTGGCAGGGTTGGTTCCTTCTGAGGGCTGTTTGAGAGGGAGGCTTCTCGGGCCTCTGTCCTGGTCGGGCAGGGGCCATCTTCATGATCACATGCTGTCCCCCGTGTATGGCTGTGTCTTCTTAGTGTCCCCTTTCTTACAAGGACACCAGCCATGTTGGACTATGGCCCGTCCCAGTGACCTCACTTAATTATTTTATTTTATTCTTTATTTTATTTATGTTTACATTTTTTTATGACTTTTTTGTCTTTTTATGGCTGTACTTGTGGCAAATGGACGTTCCCAGGCTAGGGATCGAATCGGAGCTACTGCTGCTGTCCTGTAGCACACCCATAGCAACGCCAGATCCAAGCTGAGTCTGCGACCTGCAGCACAGCTCACGGCAATGCTGGATCCTTAACCCACTGAGCGAGGCTAGGGATCGTACCTGCATCCTCATGCACACTAATTGAGTTTGTTACCCCTGAGCCACTATGGGAACTCCCCAGTGAGCTTACTTTAGTGTAATGACCTCTGCAAAGGTCCTATCTCCAAACAAAATCTCATCTTAAGGGACTGGGGGTGGGACCTTCAACACAGGAATCTGGGGGAGAAGCCAGTTTAACCTGTAACACCCTGGGGGCCCCTCTTTAGGGTTGCAGTCTTTCCATAATTTGTTCCTTCCTGGACTCTTTCTCTCTGCCTCCCTGCCATGCATCTTGTGCCCATGACAGACCTGACTAATTCCTCCCGGCATCCTTTCTGCTGAAGCAAGGAGCAGCTCAGAGCCTCACTGTCCACAGTCTCTGGGCAACCCGTGTACTGATAGGGGCTGGTTAAGCCTTTGCAGAGGGAGGAGTTCCTGTCATGGCTCAATGGTTAATGAACCCAACTAATATTCATGAGGATGCAGGTTCGATCCCTGGCCTCGCTCAGTGGGTTAAAGACCCGGTGTTGCTGTGTGCTGAGGTGTAGGTCGCAGACATGGCTCAGACCCCGCATTGCTATGGCTGTAACGTAGGCCGGCAGCTATAGCTCTAATTCAACCCCTATCCTGGGAACTTCCATATGCCACAGGCGTGGCCCTAAAAAGACAAAAAAAAAAAAAAAAGACTTTGCAGAGAAGCTGGAGGGGTCAGGGGAGATGATGGACAATAATTGCTTGTTGAGTGAGTGACTGCCTACTTCTCACCTGCCAACAGTTCAAGGTCCATCAACTTGTCTGTTCCAGGTTATCTGACTCTGCGGACTCACCACTGGGTCCTTTAGGAACTGCAGCTCTATTTGCAGGGGTTTTTTGTGGGGGCGGGGGGGGAGGCTGGGGGTGCACCCACAGCATATGGAAGTTCCCAGGCCAGGGACTGAATCTGTGCCACAGCAGCAACCTGAACCGCAGGAGTGACATCACCAGATCCTTAACCAGGGGAGTTCCCTTCATGGCTCAGTGGAAATGAACCTGACTAGTATCCATGAGGATACAGGTTTGATCCCTGGCCTCACTCAGTGGGTTAAAGATCCCGCATTGCCTTGCGCTGTGGTGTAGGTTGCAGACAAGGCTCAGATCTGACATTGCTGTGGCTGTGGCGTAGGGCCAGCAGCTGTAGCTCCGATTCAACCCCTAGCCTGGGTGCCTCAACATGCCTCGGCACCCCCCCCATATGCCTCTGGTGCGGCCCTAAAAAAAAAAAAAAGAGCTCCTTAACTTGCTGTGCCGCAAGGGAGCTCCCCTCTTTGCTGGTTTTCATCCTAGGAAATGTGGGCATCTGAAGGCCATGACTTCAGGACCAGAACCCAGGTCTGACAGGGAAGAGAATCCTCTCCAACTTCCTTCTTCTATTTGTAGTTCAGCCAACAAACATCTCTGAATGCTCTAACGCACAGAAAGTGCTGTGTCGGGGGATGGGGAGGGGAGCAGGGAGCAGGATTACCTGTCCACGCATGAGCCATGCTTCCTTCTTCCTTGGTATCAGAGCCCCCACTGCTCAGGTGATGGGTGGAGATCGCTGGATGTCATGGCAGCTATGCCAGAGCATGAACAGGATGAGTCTGGTCCAAGCATGGGATTCCGATGCCCCTTTGCCAGGGACTTGTTTAAGGAGCACAGACCTGCTCGGGAATTCCTGAAAAAGGTTTTTCTCCCTGACAAGGGAGACATGACAAGGAGAAAGCCCCTGCCCTACGGCCCTGCCCTCCTGCTCTGGAAATTGTCCTCCGAGGATGGGATGCTTGGAGCAGCTGCAGCCAGCTGGTCACCATGAGGGGAAACCTCTGATGCATGAAACAGAGCTGAGAGATGAGAAACTCCTGAGGCCTTGGTGGCCACTAACCTCCACATTTCTGTTTTTATTTTTATTTTTTTGCCTTTTGGAGCCACACTCGCGGCATATGGAGGTTCCCAGGCTAGGGGTCAAATTGGAGTTACAGCTGCCGGCCTACCCACAGCCGCAGCCACGCCAGATCTGAGCCGCGTCGCGTCTGCAACCTGCACCTTTGAATGCTGGTTTCTTCTAGAACAGCTGGATGTGTCTTAAATGGAAGGATGTAGACAGAGGACTCTGGCACCAGCCGGCCTGAAACCAGTTCAAGTTCTGACACTTTCAAGCTGTGCGATCTAAGGAGGTCATCTTCTGAAGCCTCCACTTTTCACCTGTAAAATGAAGATAATTAGGGCTACTGTGGAGGAAAGTGAAATAATTTAGGCAAGCGTTTTGCACACGCTGTGGTTGGTACCCATGAGCATTCAGTTTGCTTGTTATTCATCCACTAATTTATTCAACCATAGCTATTGAGGGAGTTCCTACTGCGGCGCAGTGGAAATGAATCCAACTAGTAACCATGAGGTTCAGGTTCGATCCCTAGCCTGGCTCAGTGGGTTAAGGATCTTGCATTGCCATGAGCTGTGGTGTAGGTTGCAGATGCAGCTCGGATCCCGAGTTGCTCTGGTTGTGGCGTCCTCAGCTGTAGCTCCAATTCGACCCCTAGCCTAGCCTGGGAACCTCTGTATACCGCAGGTGTGACCCTATAAAAAAAAAAGCAAAAACAAACAAACAAAAACAATAGTTATTGAACATCTACTATGTCCTTGCACTAACCTGGGGCCTGGGGAATACAGTGGTGAACAAATAAATAATAGGAGTTCCTGCTGTAGCACAGGGGCTTAAGGGTCCAGCATTGCTGCAGCTGTGGTGTAAGTCACAGCTGCTCCTTGGATTTCATCCCTGGCCTGGCAACTTCCATATGCCTTGTGTGTGGCCATAAAAATAAATAAATAAATAAACAAACAAATAATCCTCAGAGAAGCTGGCACTTTCTATTATGTTTGTTAAGTCTTTGCCTACAAGGAGCTCCTAATATGTTGGTAAACCAGGGAGATTTGGGAGTTCCCTGGTGGCGCAGTGGGTTAAGGATCTGGTGTTGTCACTGCTGTGGCTCTGGTTACTGCAGTGGCACAGGTTCCATCCTTAGCCCGAGAACTTCCACATGCTGCAAGTGTGGCCAAAAAAAAAAAAAAAAAAAAGAAAGAAAGAAAAACTAAAAAATCAGGGGAGATTTGGCAGAAGTGATTTTCCTGGGACCTGGCAGTGTAGGTACCTTGCAGTGAGCGGGGCTGGGGCAGTTTGGAGGACTCTCCAGAGGAGATGGTACTTGGGAGGCTGTTTCCCTCAGTAGCTATTTGTGGCGCACCTGCTGCTGTAGAGCTGTGTGGTGGGGTGGGGGTGCAGAGGTGAGGAAGACAGAGGCCCTGTCCTCTCAGGATTCAGCCTCAGGGAGGGGATGGACAGGTGGACAGGTGGGCAGTCCCACTGGACTGTGATCAGTGCTGAGATGGAGTGGGGGGCAGATGTCCCAGACAGAGTGACACTCAGCTTCCTTTCGCAAGGCAAGCGAGAGTTAGCCAACAAGGAAAGGAGGAGCATCCCAGGTATGAGGAATCGCATCCTTAAAGGCTCCAGGGGAACTGCAGGATGCTGGGTGAGGCTGATGTGAAAGTACAAGTGAGGTGATGCTGCAAGATGTATCATTTCAGAGGCTGTGGTCGCAAGTGACAGAAAACTGAAATCAACCAGGCTTGAACAATCAAGGGAAAGTGTTGGCTCGCATGACTAAAACGTTCAGGAGTTCCTGTCCTGGCTCTGTGGAAACAAACCCCACGAGCATCCATGAGGATGCAGGTTCGATCCCTGGTCTCGCTCAGTGGGTTAAGGCTCCAGCGTTGCCGTGAGCTGTGGTGTAGATCACAGATGCGGCTCGGATCTGACGTTGCTATGGCTGTAGTGTAGGCCGGTGGCTACAGTTCCGATTCAACCCCTAGCCTGGGAACCTCCATATGCCATGGGTGCAGCCCTAACAAGACAAAAAAAAGAAAGAAAGAAAGAAAGAAAGAGGTCAGAGGGTCAGTAGATTGAGAAAACAGTATTCCCCCCCCCCCCGCCCTGCCCCCGCCTCCGCCCCCGCCCCCGCCCCCGCCCCCGCCCCCGCCTCCGCCTCCGCCTCTTTGTGGTACCCTCCACGTGGCTGGCTTTCCTTGAGGAGCAAAGATGGCAGCCAACACGCCTGGCTTAGCTTCCTAGCCTTCATCTCCTATTTGTGAGAGGCCGATTGGGCCTGTTTAAGTTGCTCGTCAACTTCTGAACCGATCATGATGTCCGGGGTCTTGGGAAAGGCTGACACTGGGGTGGGATCAACTCCACAGCACCACACGGATCCCCAAAGGAGAAAGGCCAGAGGGGAATGGATGTCAGGAGGCCAGATTTTGAAGGAGATTATCCAAGGATAAGGAAAGGCAGAGGATTGACTTGATTAGGTTGGATTTGAGAAAGATTCCCCTGGCTGTTGAATAAAGAACAGATTAGAGGGGGCCGACAGAGGAGGCAGGGAGGCCTGCTGGGAGGCTATTTCCTTAATAGGGTGAGAGGGAGTGGCCATGGGGAGAAAATCGACAGAAATCAGAGGCAGCTGGGCTTGCAAGAGAAGCAGGAAGAGAAGTCCAGCGTAATTCCCAAGTTTCCACTTCAGGCGCTGGTGGGAAGAGGGGGCAGGCAGTGCAAACCAATATTCAAGAGGCAGAGAGCCATTTTGGACGGGCTGAGCGTGTGGTGTCGGAGAGAAAACTAGGCACAGAGGTCCAGAAGGCAGTTGGTTACGGGGGTCCAGAGCCCACAGCCGGGGGAGTTCAGGGGAGTTCGGGATGTGGCGTGGGAATGGAGGATCAACCAGCCGCAAGGGTTTGAAGGCAAAGAGGACGGGAGCCAGCTGGGAACTCACGTCCAGGAACAGGAGTGGCCTTCTCTGCTCAGTCCTGCCCAGAGGTGGATTGAGTCCAGGCTTGTCAAAGTTCCTTTGGGTTTAGAGATAACAGCCACGAGGGACCTTGGCGAGAGCAGCCTCTGTGGCGTGGCAGAGGGTGACAGGACACTGCAGTGAGTGGGAGGTGAGAACAAGGATGAAGGGGTGTGAACGCCACGTTTAAGAAGCCCAGCTTTTCTTTTCTTTTTTTTTTTTAAAGGCCACAGGTGCAGCATATGGAAATTCCCAGGGGTTGAATCGGAGCTGCAGCTGCCAGCTACAGCCACAGCAACGACAGATCTGAGCCTCATCTGCAACCTATATCAGCGCTCATGGGCAGCACCAGATCCTTAAGCCACTGAGTAAGGCCAGGGATCGAACCTGCATTCTCACGGGTACTAGCTGGGTTCATAACTGCTGAGCCACAGCAGGGAACCCAAGAAGCCCAGCTTTAGAGAGAGAGAGAGAGACAGAGAGAGAGAGGAGAGAGAAGGCAGCAGTAGCTTTAGAAAGGAGTAGCTGAAGGTGAACTTGGGAGAGAGGAAGGGGGGCGGTGTGTGTGTGTGTGTTTGTGTCTTGCTGGAGATGCAGAGCCTGGGAGTGAAGTTGGCCTTGAAGGGACATCTCCAACTGGAGGCCAGAGGGAAGGGGTGGAATCTCTGAGTGTAGGAGCAGGCTTTCGAGGGGTTTTCCTCTGGGAATCCTCAAGGTCACGGGCTAAGAACCATGCAGCACGTGAGGTGGTGGAGGAGGAGCATGGAGAGAAGGTTGGGGAGAGCAGGAAGGGTGTTTGCAGCCAAGCCAGGAGCACTGAATGTGCCCTGCCAGAGCAGAGCTGCCCGGCAGGGGCCCGCAGTCCCGAGGGACTGGCCAGGCATGGGGCATGCAAAGAGGTGGGCGGGGCCAGGGACTACGGGGTGGGGTGGGGGGAGGAGGGGTGGTTGCATGGGGCACCCGGTAGGGCTCAGCAGGTGTTGTGAACAGACCTGCTCTGCTGGATCCAAGATACAGACTAGAAAGGCCTTGAGTATGGGGCTGGGAGAGAAGTCCCCTCTTTGCCCAGAAGGCAATAGGGAACCATGGATGGTTATGGAGCAGAAGTGGGGCCCGATCAAAGCAGTATTTGAGAATCCGTATCTAGCTATGTTCACGTGATGGATTGTAGAGATCAGACCGAAGGCAGGAATCTAGGGCCGTAGACAAGTCAGAGGAAGACTGTCAAGTGTCAGATGTTGCAGAGCAAGAGTTTTAGCTCCAGAGATCACACCTAGGAGCCCCAAGTGGCCCTGGCCTTCAGCTGGTCCACAGAGCTTGGGCTGACCCACCGAGCAAGGCCAGGGATTGAACCCATGTCCTCGTGGATACTGGTTGGATTCCTTTTTGCTGAGACACAGCGGGAACTCCAGCCCTGGGACATCTGGACCCTGGAAACTTGCCCCAGGAGAATGGGCTCCTCCGGATGCTGGGCTTAGCCTCCCGGGAAGGACCTATGTGGCCAGGCTGAGGTGGGACCCCTTGGTCCATGCTGTCACCACCAGAGGGCACCAGCTGTTGCCCAGGTGAGCCCAAGGAGAGGTCCCTTTCTGGGCTTCCGGAGAAACAGAGGCGGCTCCCAGGTCTGGGTCCAGGGAGCCCCCATCGCCTTCTCATCTCTAAGCTCCCTCCACCTTAGTTCCCGCGTTGCTTAGGGAGTCAGATTTCGTGGGTGTCAGGAAGCCTGGGGTCTCTTTGCTGACCTCCAGCCTGGCTCTGCTCTGCCCGCCCCCAGCGCCACTCACAGATGTGCTCGCCCTCCCCCCACGCAGCCGCAGTGCTGAGGCGGTGCCAAGCACTGGATTGTCACCTCTGTCACCTTCTCTCAGCCTCTTTACAACCCCGAGTGGGAGTGTGGGTCAGTCCGGGGTGGGGGTGGTTACTAACTGGGCCCAGAGAAGGGGAGGGCAGCGCCCTGGGCCCCACAGCCTGCCAGTGGGCCCGTGGGGGGTTTGGTGGGAGGGAGGACTTGAACCCCTGTCTGGGCAGTTTGAGGGGGTGGGGGCTCTGGAGGGAGCGCCCCCCTCCCCCCATGCCCCTCTCCATTTCTCCAGCTTCATCTCCTGGCCTCCAATCCAACTCCCCCACCCAAGGGCCCGCGGGGCTGCCTCCCTCCTCGAGCTTAGCCCCTTGGCTGTGGCCACCGAGGGCCTGGCCAGGGTCCCAGGCACCACACCACAGCGGCCAGCCTGGCCTGGCCAGAGCTTGGGACAGTCCTAGTCTGTCTGGCGGGGCCGAGAGAGTTCGGGATTGGCTGGAGCTGCCCCCGCCTTTGGGAGGAGGGAGACGTGAGGGGTGAGGGGAGGCCTTGCTCAAGGTCACCCTCCTTTTCTCTCCCAGCATCCCTGCTCGACCTTTGTCCCCTCTGCCTCACCTCGCGGAGGGAGGAGGCGAGATGCCCAGCACACAGAGGACAGAGGAACCCAGCAAAGAGGAAGGCTTTCTGGGCTACTCTCATTTATTTATTCAGCAAATATTGAGTGCCTACTATATGCCAGGCACTGAGAACTCAGCAGTGAACACAGTGGGTGGACCGGATCCCTGCCTGGGGCCCAGCAGGGAGAGAGTCACAAAAATAAACAGTCACACAAATAATGTAAACTTGGGTCCCTAGCAGTGTGGCAAAGGCTCTGAACCTGAATGCCTGGGTCTGGCTCCTCCGGGCATCTCAGGGCCGAGGAGCGGGGGAGGCAGGCCTCAGACAGGGCCAGTGGCTCTGGCTTTGTGGAGGCCTGTGGGCAAGGGGGGGTCCGGGGCGGAGCCAAGCCTCAGTTTCCTCAACTGGAAAACGCAGGAAATAAATGTACCCGGATCACAGGCGTTGCCGCCAGGCGGCCTAGAGCCCTCAAAAAGCAGGCGCCGCCGCCATCATCCTCCCAGAGGAAGGGTGAGGGGGAGAGCATCAGTGAGAATGGCGGGGGAGGCGCTCCCAGACCAGCAGCTCTCACAAAGCTCAGAGCTGGCCTCAGGGGGGTGAGGGACCTCAAGACTAGGGCTGAGCTGCTGAGCTTCCCAGGCCCCTAGTCGCCTAGGGCTGGAGGAGAGGAGGGGCCGTGCTGCTGCCTCCCCCCCCCCCCCCGCCCCGTTCCAGCCACGTGGCACCTTAGTGCCCTGTCCTGGGGGAGACGGATTCCCGACCTGGGGCTGGCTGGGGGAACGAGGGAAAAGGGTGAGGGCTGTGGGGAACCGCTGAGACCAGGTCCTGTGGCGTGCCCGCTCCATCCTACCCCACAGCCCCAGGGCAGGGAGGGGGTGCTGTCTCTTTAAGAGCCTTCAGGCTGCTGGGAGCAGATGGCCAGGACGGCCGGGGCCCCTTGTCCTTTGTGTGGCTTTGCACAAAAGAGGGGGCCAGCTGGGGAGGGGGCGGCTGCAGCAGGTGGGAGGGTGGGGCCTTGCCCCTCCCCCTCCTAACCCTGTGCCATTGCCCCTTGGGGAGGAGGGTGCTCACTAGGCTTGTGCCTCCTCTCTGGACACCGTGGACCCCACAATCACCCCCAAATTCCTAGGCTAATCCTCCCGTGTCGTGTCCCACCTCCCCAGGCAGAAGTCTCATCACCCTGGGGTCTAGGGACTTCCCCTTCCTTCCCAATTCCAAGGGGGGAAAAAAAAAACCTCCTCTCCCTGCCCCCACCCCAGAGCCGAATCTTCCTCTGGCCCTGAGCTCCAGGCTCTAGGGAGAAGTGAGAGCAGAATTAGGTTCTTAGCGGGGGAGGGGTGCTAAGGAGAGAGGGAAGCCAGTGGCTGGGGGTACCTGGGGCAGTCCTGGAGGACAGAGGCCAAAATAAGCAGGAGGCGGAGGCCTGAGGTGGGGCGAGGAGCTGGGCCCTGACCCTAAGTGTGAGTATAGAAAAGAGGCCACGGGGAACTGGGGAGCCCAACAGAGGCCCTGCCTAGCGGGGGACCTGTGTGGGCAAAATGGAAGGCTCCATCATAGGAGAGGGCTGTGTGCAGCGATGGCTGCCTGCCAGGCAGGAGGGGACAGAGATGAGAGGCTCCGGGAAAGATTGGAGGTGCTGGGGACAGGGTGGCACCCTGCCACTCAGGAAGGGTCAGCCTGGGGAGGTTCTTTCCATCTTGTAGCAGACCCCTTAGCTCAGACCTGCCCTTGGCCCATTCATTCTCCTTTGTCCAGATCTCCCCACCCTAAGGCTTGGTGCCCAATCCATGATTTAAGAGGAGGAAAAAGGCCCTATAGCTCTGGCCGGAGGTGTGGCGGGCAACGTGGCCGCCGGCTGGGTGGTCCCTTGTGGCCCGACAGCACGGCTGGGGTCGTGCCTGACTTTGCCTGGCTGCCCGCGGAAGCCCCCAGGACCAGGAGGCCCCGGCCGGGTCGTGGCCCGACCGCAGGACCCTGGCCGGCTGGCCGCAGGCAGCGGGTGGGGGCGGGGATCCCTGGCTGGGCCCTGGGTTGCTTCTAAATTTAGGAATCTGATTACAGAGTGGCCGACGAAGGGAAGGGAGAGGAGGGTGCGAGTGCAGGCTCAGCTCAGTCTGGGCACAGCGGGGTGTGCCCGGCTGGAGGTGTGTCTAGGAGTCTAGGGCTCGGGTGGGAGGGGCGACAGGAGGGTGGGGGCTTCGGCCTGTGTGTGCTGCAGCACGTGCCTTCGGCGGCGGGGACGGGCACCGGCGCAGCTCGCAGGCTCAGAGCCGCCGCCGGTGTGTGCGCTGGCTCTTTGTGTGCCTGGCAGGGTGGCTGGGTCTGGCTTTGAAAGTCTCTGCCCACCCCCCCTCCCCCATCTCCGTCTGTGCCGCTCTACCCGCTTCCCGGTCTGTCACTCTGCCCGTGCTTGTCCTGGGGGAGGGGGATGCTGCTCCTAGCTGGGGTGACACTGAACCCAGTGGGGAGGGGACCCAGCGCCTCCCTCCCCCTGCAGTCCAGAGCTTCCCCTACACTTCCCACTCCCCAGCCCGCAGCCCCCTGTGCCACTGTTTTGGGGTGCGCACTGCAGCAGTTAAAGGGAATTGAGGTGACCCCTGGGGACCCACAGATGTACCAGAAGCCAGGCTTCGGCCCGGTAGCTCTTGAAGGAATTCATTTCTCTCCTGTCCGGCCTCCCATCCGCTCTGGCCCCCAAGGGCGCATGAAGGGGGGGGGTCCCCCCTGCGGAAGGGGGGGCGGGGAGTTCCTTAGCAGGAAGGGAAATGGAAGGAAAAGCTGGGCTCCACCCGGGCGGGCGGGCAGGCGGCCTCAGGGCCCCCAGGGCAGGCGGCAGTAACCTGAGCCCACTGGTGTGTGTGGGGCTGGTGTGCGCGTGGGTGGGGCTGACCCCCCCCCCGGCTACTCCTGGGGAGCCGGGGGGGGGTCTCCCCCAGGGGCAAGTCTGGGAGCCCCCGGGGCCCGCAGAGGGAAAAGCTCTCCACCCGGGTCCTGACCCCACCCCCTGGAGGTCTAGCCCCGGCCCCTAGGCCCCGCCCCCCGGGCCCTCCCTCCCACCCCAGGGCCAGATGTTCAGCTGGCGGAGGCATCGGCTGGGGGAGGGGTGCTGATGGCCGCAGCCGGCACTACTTCCCTGCCAGCAGCTTCATTGTGTGCGCGAGGAGCGAGCGGCGGCGGAGAGCGGGCGAGCGAGCAGCAGCCCGAGCGCGCCGGGGAGAGCGAGCGCGCCGGGGAGGGTGCGAGGCGGCGCCCGCGGCTGCGCTCCCCCGCCTCCCGGCAACTCTGCCTCAGCGCCGCGCGCCGTGCGCGCCGTCCCGCCGCCACCAGCGCCGGGGCCCCGCCGGCTGCCGTCGTAGGCAGGGGGTCTGGTCGGGACAGGGGTCCCCGCCCGGGGACTGGGGCATCCCGGTGCAGCCGAGAGGCGCGGAGCCCGCGGGGGGCGCCAGTTGCGCCGCCGCGCCCGCTCGCTGAACTGCGTGGGCAGGCGGGCGTTGGGGCTCCGGGGCGCCCCGCGGGCCCGGAGCCCGGACTTCTCCGGGGAGCCCCAATCCCGTGGAGCGTCCAGAGCGAGCGCGCCCCAGCCGCCCCGGACCTTGTGCTCATCCCCCGCGTACCCCACTTCTACACAAACTTTTCTGACGCCTTCGCCCGTGGGGGTCGCGGAGAGCGCTGGGCTACCCGCTGGGCTCCTGCCCCGCCGGACCCTGGCCACGCTTGACCTCCTGCCTCTCATAGCCTCAGTGGCGACCTCTCCAGGCCGGGCCGGGCACGGCACTCAAGGCGAGCGCGGCAACCACCACCGCTCTCCGAAGGCTCCTGCGCCCCCCGGGGCAGCTGGGCGGGGTAATGCCCTCGGTGATGGAGAAGCCGAGCGCGGGCTCCGGGATCCTGTCTCGCAGCCGGGCCAAGACGGCGCCCAACGGCGGACAGCCCCACTCGGAGGATGACAGCAGCGAGGAGGAGCACTCGCACGGTGAGCCCGGCGGCCTAGGTTTAAAGGCGCACCGGCCCGGGGAGCGCGGAGCGGGGCGCGGGGGAGAGTTGCCGACCACGGGGGTGTTATCCTGATGATTCCTGCCCTCCCTGGATTGGAGCCTCTGCCTTGCTTCTCCCCCAGGTCGGCACAGGGAATCTGGAGGCTGGGCCCCTAGCTGCTGAGGAGGCGGTCCTGCCTGCCCCCGCCCTGCCCTCAGTCCCCGAGGGACTCGGGCGTCCCTCCCTTTCACAGCTTGGGCCCCTCATACCTTGCCACCTTGCAAGGGACTGAGGTCTGGCTGTGGCAGGGGCTGGGAAAGACACCTCCACCCCGAGCTGTGAGGCTCATGTGGTGGGGAGGAGCCTTGGATTCCCTGCAGGGCTGCGGTCCAGGTCTGGGGGTAGCCCTCCAACCTCCCCCCCCCACCCCCCCAGCCAGAACAAAGGGCTCTGCTGGGCCTGGGCTTTAAAACTGGCCCCTGTCCTCTCCCCCCCCCCACACCACTCCCATGGTCATGGTTAGGCAGTCTCTCCGTCTTCCAGTTCCTTCTCTGGCTGAGGGTATCCGAGGAGAAGATGAGGGGAAAAGTGAGCCTCTGGAAAGGTGGGGGCCCCGGGTGGTCAGGAAGGAGAACTCCAGGCCAGCCACCTCCCCCGCCACATCCTCCCGCCCTCCCTCCCTCCCTGGAGTCCTGACTGCCTCCCCCTGGCTCCACAGACAGCATGATCCGCGTTGGAACCAATTACCAGGCCGTAATTCCGGAGTGCAAGCCTGGTGAGTGGCAGGACAGGCTGTGAAGGGAGGGCACTGAAGGGCCCATGGCTTGGCCCTGAGCCCCACCTGGGGGAGCCCTTGGCTGGCGCCCACTGGAAGGACAGGCGGGGGTGGGTGGCTGGCCCTGTGGCATGGTTAGTTTTCCTTCTCTGCCTTCCTGTCTGGGTCTCTGCCCCTCCTTCCCCTCTGGGCCTCACCTCACAGGCCCTACTCCTCCACCGCCCTCTGGCCATGGGTCCAGGCCGGTGCCACCAGGCTGATCTGATGTCTTCTCTGCGCCTCTGCCTTTCAGAGAGCCCCGCACGCTACAGTAACAAGGAGCTGAAGGGGATGTTGGTGTGGTCGCCCAACCACTGTGTGTCGGATGCCAAGCGTGAGTGGGGTGGGGCCCCGGGGTTTGTGCACACCCTTGGGAGCTGGGGCCTGGGTGTTCCCAGCTGGCAGCAAGTGGGCTGGAGGCTGAGGTGTGTGGGTTCAGTCTCTGCCCTGGGGCGCAGGCTGGGGACCTCGTCCCTGGGGGCGTACCCCTGTGTAGGCAGGCTGGGGTTACGAACGGCGACTCATCCTTCAAGACCCGGCTCCTCCCGCCCCTGCAGTTGACAAGTACATTGCCATGGCCAAGGAGAAGCATGGTTACAACATTGAGCAGGTGAGCCTTGGCCCTGCAGGGATTTGGGGTGGGGACAGGACGGTGCTGGGGGCAGCTGAGCCTGAGTTGTCCCCTCTCCTGGGCCAGGCCCTGGGCATGCTCCTGTGGCACAAGCACGATGTAGAGAAGTCACTGGCTGACCTGGCCAACTTCACCCCGTTCCCTGACGAGTGGACTGTAGAGGACAAGGTGCTGTTTGAACAGGCCTTTGGCTTCCATGGCAAGTGCTTCCAGCGGATCCAGCAGATGGTAAAGCCCTCCACCCCCCGCCAGCACTCCTTGGCCCCTTCTTTCTGATAAGCCTGCCCAGGGCCCAGAGTCTTAGGTGGGCCCCAGCCTCTGGCGTTGCCCCTCCAGCTGCCTGACAAGCTGATTCCCAGCCTGGTGAAGTATTACTACTCTTGGAAGAAGACCCGCAGCCGGACCAGTGTGATGGACAGACAGGCGCGGCGGCTGGGGGGCCGAAAGGACAAGGAAGACAGGTGGGGGCTTGAGGAAGCCCTGGGTGGGGGTAAGCTGAGCTCCTGCGGGGCCCTGGCCTCTGCCTCACCCCCTTCCTGGCTCCTGTGTAAGCAGCGATGAGCTCGAAGAGGGACGAGGAGCCATGAGTGAGGGCGAGCCGGACGCTGGAGACCCCAAGAGAGAGGTGAGGTCCCAGAGCTGCTCTGGCCCTGCCCACCCGCCACCCCCTCCTCAGGCTCCGCACCACCCACCTCCTCTCCTCTCCTTTCCCTGGCAGCCTCTGCCCTCTCGGCCGCTGAATGCCCGCCCCGGCCCGGGGAAGAAGGAGGCCCAGGGGTCTCAGTACCGCCACCATCCGCTGCGAACTCGCCGGCGCCCGCCCAAGGGCATGTACCTGAGCCCGAGGGCCTTACCGCCGTGTCAGGGAGCCCGGACCTTGCCAACCTCACGCTTCGAGGCCTCGACTCCCAGCTCATCTCCCTCAAGCGCCAGGTGGGGGCCCAAGACAAGAAGGGGGTGTGCAAAGGGGACAGTTGGCAGCCGGGAACAATGATCGGGGGGTGGCTGAGGTGTAAGGGAGGTGGTATGGATGCCAGGCCTGCCTCTTGCCCCGTCCTCTGGGCCTCTGGGTAACTTGGCATTCTTTTCCGGGCGTTGAGAAGAAAACCGGTCTTTGAGGAGGAGCAAACCTCCTGCGCCCCTACCGCATGGCTGTGAGAGGGGATGAGGTGGATGGTGCTGGCAAAGAGCTTTGCTGGGAAGTAGGGCCCTGGTGAGGGTTGGGATCGCTGGCCGCCCTGGCCGGGAGCTGGACGTCCCTTCCTTGCCTTGCCTTCCAGGTGCAAAGCATGAAGCAGACCAACAGCAGCCTCCGCCAAGCCCTGGAGGGTGGCATTGATCCACTGCGCCCCCCAGAGGTAAGGCCGCTCTTCGGCTTGGGGTGCAGAAGGGGCTTCTTGCTGGCGGCGGAGCAGAAAGGGGCCGCCATTCCCATGCTTTGGAGTCTCTAGGATATATTCCTTGCTCTCCAGGCCAACACCAAGTTCAACTCCCGCTGGACCACGGATGAGCAGCTTTTGGCCGTACAAGGTGGGTGGGGCGACTGTGGGGAGAGTGGAGGCCCCCCAGGGGTCTCTCCTGCCCGCCCTGGAGCTGGGGCAGAGGGCCTGGATCAGGGAAGTGACCGGTTCCCAGGGGTGTTCACGCTCTGCTGCCCTTTTGCCCCTTGCAGCCATCCGTAGGTATGGCAAAGACTTCGGGGCTATTGCCGAGGTGATTGGCAACAAGACTCTGACCCAGGTGAAGACCTTCTTTGTGAGCTACCGGCGCCGCTTCAATCTGGAGGAGGTGCTGCAGGAATGGGAGGCCGAGCAGGATGGGGCTCCTGGAGCCCCAGTCCCTGGGGAGGAGGCTCGGAGAGGGGCTCCCTTGCCAGCCCCAGCCCTAGAGGAAGACGACGAGGTGAGACGGGGAGGGGAGAAGCCCTTCAGAGAAGAGAAGAAAGGACCTGCCTCCGGCCTTGGGGCTGGGCCGAGGGTGTGCTCGAGCCTGGCTTCTCTTCTCTCTCCTCTCAGGTCCAGATTACATCTGTCTCAACATCGGGGCCACGATCTGGGCCCCCTGCGCCACCCCCTCCTCCCCCTCCCACCTCTCTGTCCCAGCCACCCCCACTGCTGAGGCCACCTTTGCCCACGGCTCCCACCCTGCTTCGCCAGCCGCCCCCACTCCAGCAGGGCCGTTTCCTTCAGCCCCGGCTGGCCCCCAACCAGCCGCCCCCACCGCTCATCCGCCCTGCTCTGGCTGCCTCCCGCCACGGTGCCCGCCCTGGCCCTCAGCCCCCACCCACCCTGATTGGAGCCCCTCTGGAGCCTCCAGCTCCCTCACTCTGAGCACAGAGCCCCTCTGCTGGACCTTCCTGAGGACAGAAGGGACTAGAGCTCCTGCCAGGTCTTTGGAAGACCCAGAGCCGCCTTCTGGCACAGCCTGGACCTGTGGGCTCTGCACGTGTTCCTGGCAGCCGAGCCTGTGTCCACCCGCTCCCAGCCAGGGTCTGGGGTCTTCTGAGCTGCCCCGAGGCTACTTTCTCTTCCTGGCTGGGTCTGGAACGGCTGCCTCCTCGCCTGCCAGGGCTTGGCCTTTGGGTCCTGCCCTTCGTGTATAGGGGGTAGTGACCATAGCTTGGGGAGCCGGGGAGAGGACAGTTAGGTGTCTTGGCTGTTCCTCCTCTTTCCCTTCTTTTAGCAATAAGTTTGGGGTGAGGTGGGAGGGTGTCGAAGGAGGGAGGTGGGCAGAGAGGCTCTTTGGGGCCTGACGGCAGCGGAGGCTGGAGAAGGGGCTCTTCTGTCTTCAGGGTCAGGTGGGAAGTGCTGAGGAGCTCTGAGGGTGCCCACTGCCCAAAAGCTTAGAGAAAGGGTTGGGAACATATGCAGACATGGGTTTATTTTTCAATGTTTTTAAAAAATAAATAAAACCTTCAAGCTCACTGAATCCTTTCTCTTTTAGTTTAAGTGTCCTGGACGTCGCTTCCTGTCTGTGCCATGAGGATGGGAGTGGGGAGGGCGCCCGCCCAGCACTGGCCTTTCCCCTGGCCCCAGACAGGAATCAAGGCAGGCGGGCTGGGCTGCCCATGGACCCTGGGTCCCTGCCCGGCTGGGAGAAGAGACAGGAGGCAGCTCAGATTCCAAACATTCTCTTTATTACGTGTTTGATCCAGAGGAAAAACTAAGTGCAGGAAGGGGGGCTGGGTGGGGAGGGGCCACCTTGCCTGGGAGCCCCCCCCCAGCCACCATCCCCTTTGGGAGCCAAGCCTTGCCCTCCCGGCCCCTCGGAGCACCCGGGCTGTTCCATAGGGCAGGGGAGGGAGAGAAGGAGGGAGGGAGGGAGAGCCCTTGGTAGGAGCCGGAGCCCACAGTCGAGCCCACAGTCTTAGGGCTTGGGGCAGGAGGGCTGAGGTTGGCGGGGGCCCCTTCCTGGGACCCAAGGGCTCAACTTGCCGGGGAGCCAGGCCTGGGAGTGGGGGTGATGAGTAGGGGTGGAGTCATCATAAATCAAAAAAAGAAAAAAAAATAAAATAATAAAATAAAAAATAAAACCCATCACAAAAAAATGTACAACTCAGGTGAGGGTAGAGGCAGCCTCTGTTCAGGACCTCTCCCCCAATTTCTCAAGAACAGAGACAGCAGAGAAATAAATTAAGGGATGCAGCGGCTGCCACCAGCCAAGCGCCCATAACCAGCCACTCCCACGCTGGCTGCGGAGGTTAGCGAGCTGGGAGTCACTTGGCCTATCGGTCCCCCACCCCGCCGAGAGCAGAGGCTCCCCGGCCCTGCTGCCCTATCCAGCCTCCCGCGGAGGCCCCGGGGCAGTGTCTCCTGAGAGGAGGGGTGACAGTGTGAGGAAGAAAAGGCAAGGCCAAGAGATGAGTGGTGAGGGAAGTCACTGCTATGGAACTAGCTGGTGCCCAGATTAATGCCAACGAAGGGGAGCAGTGGGGAGAGGAACGGCGTGGGGGGCTGTGCTTTCAGACAAAGGCTCTCCCAGAACGGAGAATGCCCAGCGTCCCTGTTCCGGAGACTAGCAGCCCAGGCGGCCCCCTGGGGGCCGAGGAGCCCATCTGCCCTACAGTCCCCTCCCCTCTCCCAGCCCTGGGGTCAGCCCCGCCTTCTACCCAGGAGGGGGTGGGAGAAGATGGCACAGACTTTTTGAGGAGGGGAACAAAAGTCCCCACAGCAGCTTGTGGAAGGAAATGCCCAGCTCTGGGGAAGGAGGAGCAGAGGATACAGTGTGGAGGGAGGCCGGAGCCCCGCGCGCCCAGCCTGCCAGCCCCAGAGCAGCCGCCAGCCCCACTGCTTCAGGGCTGCGCGGCACCCCCACCCCCAGCCCCCCGCCGCCCAGGCCTCCAGCCCAGGGGCCTGAGGTCAGGGCAAGGCCACCTCTGGTGGTTTACTTGGAGGGGAAGGAGGAGAGGAGAGGGGAGAAGCCCAAAGTGGGCCTGGCGGAGGGCCTAACAGGGAACTCCACCACTCTTGCCTGAGAGTGTTCCAGCCCTGAGCCACCCTCCCGGGAAACCCCGCAGATCCAGTCTCGACTGTCCCAATGGGGCAGGGAGGAAAGGTGGCCGCTGGGATTTTTTTTTTTTCTTTTTTCTTTTTGGTAATAAAAAATTTCTTGGTTTAGGCGAAATACTCTGTGCAACCGCAGTACCGAGGGGGAGCCCCGCCCCCCCCACCCCTCCCTCCCCTTCCTTCGCCTCCTGCGGGAGAGAGGGGGGGAGGGGGACGATCTGGGCAGGGTAACCGTGGTGGGGGCGAGAACCATCTCCCGGCCCCCACAAACATGGAAGAAAAAACTTGAGAGGGGCGGGGAGGGGAGAAGTGCCAGCAGGGGAGACACACCAATCCATCTCTGCAGTCTGGCCCGGGCGGGCGGAGCGCCGGCCCCAGCAGCTAAGTCCAGCTGGCCGCCTCCTTCGCCCCCCACTCCTGGCAGCCTGTTAAAGCTTAAGCTCGTTGGCTATTTTGGAGGCAATGTTTTTGAAGGCCATGGAGGTGCCCGATATCCGCTTAAATCGAACACCATTGAGAGAGAGCCGAGGCAGTTTGCACACCTCCATCTCCCACTGCACGAAGTTCTCGTGGCCCGGCGTGCCGTGCATGCACAGCAGCATGTACTTCTCGTGCAGCTCGCTCTGGCAGCTGTTTGCGTCCAGCACCTTGCGGATCTCCCGCATCATCTCGTTGGGCTCCATGGAGCTCGTGGTCTTCATGCTCCACGTGAAGCGTAGTGAGCGGGGCTTGGCCTCCCGAAACTCCTCCTTGTCTTTGTCGTTGCCGCCGCTGCCCACCACGTGAGGTCTGCGGAGAGGGCAGAGGCGGGCGTCACGCGGGAGCTGGGGCGCCCCACCCATGGGAGAGCCCCCCTGGCACAAGGACCCTGAGACGGAGAGAAGAGCGGGAGGGTGCCAGGAGGCGGCGGTGCTGGAAGAGGGCGCCTCAGACCTGGCCCGGGGAGCGGAGGGAGGGGTGAGGAGGGTGCGCAGTCCTGCAGCCCCCCCGGGGGGCGGGGGTGACGAGGTGACAGCTCCAGGCTTTCCTTTGTAGAGGGAGGGGCGGCGAAGAAAGGGGAGCACATGCTCCAAGCCCTGAGCAGTTCGCAGACTGGACAGCAAGACGTGGCTGATTCGTGGGAAGGGGAGCTTGCCGACGGGGAAGGAGTCTGTACCTCCAAACCCCGGCCCAGGGCTCCTGCTTCCAGGACACACCAGCTCTAAGGAGAAGGGCCCGCACCTACTGCAGCAGGGCGGGGGTGGGGGTGGGGTTCTCTGAGGAAAGGGAGACCCCCGAGAGGACGGGGAGGCAGAAGCAGAGGAGGAAGAGCCAGGTGGCAGAAGGACGAGAGGAGCAGGCGGCTCGTGGCAAGCCGGGTGGCCCCGGGCAGGGCCGGCGCTGGCTCCAGCCCTCTCTCACCTGAGCGTCTCCACTCGGTCTTTGCTTTCAGGTTCATTCAGGTTCCTCAAAAAACAGAGCGAGGGAGAGTTTAGTGCTGGGACCTCTGTGAGGGCGGGTCTGGGGAAGTGCCACCGGTGGGTGGGCTGGACCCCAACCCAAAGGCTACTCGCCCATCACCTGGCAGGCCATCGCGGCTCTGTGGCACCTCACAGTGGCAGCTTGACTGTCCCCTTCCAACAGGGAGCCCAGCACGAGGGGCCTGCCCCTCCCCACACTCCCAGAGATCCGTGCCAGGAGGAGCCGGGGAGGAGGGCGTGGACGTGCGGGCACACGCAGGGAGCACAGCCGCAGCGCGAGGCCGCTCTCCCCTGCCCCCGGCCGGCAGCCGGGGCTCAGTTGTAAGGGGGCTTCTGCACTAGCGGGTCTCGGAAGTGCAGTCCTCTTGGAGGGAAGGGGCAGGGGCTAAAGAGACCTCTCTCAGGAGGCTCGAAGGGCCAAGGGCTGGACCTGCTTTGAGTACGGCTGGGGCTGGGCGGGGAGGAGCAGGGCCCTGAGGTCGGCTGTGGACAAGCTCGCCTCCCCCTCTCCTTTAGAACTCCCCGGCCGGCCAGGCCCTCTGCTTGTACAGGAGGGAGGACGGAGGGCAGGGCAGGGCAAGGCAGACGCCTTGGGAGGGCGGGTGGGGAAGAGGTCTGGCCCCGCTGAGCGGCTTCTCCAGCTCCTGGCTGGAAGAGGGGTGCCTGGAGCTGGGAAATCGGGGCGTGCAGAGGGCGAGGATGTGAGGAGGAGTGAGAGAGCAGCAGCAGCACATGTAAAAGGAACACAAAGACGCAACAGACATACGAATGCAAACAAGCCCAAGGGAGCAGGGAGCCCGGGCTGCGCAGGGGAAGGAGCCTGGCTGCTCTCTCCAGCCCCACCTGGCTCCTGCCCTGTGGGTGGAGGCTCCCTGCAGGGCAGGCCCCCACTGGGGCCCCATGAGTCAACAGCCAGCCATGCAGTGAAGAGCTGGGTGGGGAGCAGTGGGCGGAAGGGGGGAAGACCCTGTCTCGGCAGTTGTTCAGTCAGCAGGGGCGCCAACGGGCCTGTCAGGTAGCCCAGCCCCAGCGTCGGGCCCGGGCTGACAGCCTCGGGGAAGCAGGGCTCCCCAGCTGGCCTCTGGTCTTCAGCCTGGTATGTGGCCCACGCAGGCCTCCAGAAAGGATGAAGACAGGGCCAGGAGTGGCAGAGCTAGGAGCTGGCCCAGGAAGGGAGATGCCTGAGTGAGGCGAGATCTCTCCCTGTTCTGCCAGAGCTCAGGGCTGGGTAGCGGCCCCTGCCCCTGGAACGTCCCAGCTCCTGGTTCTTCAGGAGCCGCGGGCCATATCTGAAGAACACAGCCCAGAGAGGAGGCGGCCTGATTCATCCAGATACTGCGCAAGGCGGGAGGCATGCTGCAGTGGGGTGGGGTGGGCCTAGTTCTGCAGGAGCTGCCAGAAGGGGGCGCTGTGCCCCACTTGTCAGGCAAAGGCTCCTTGAGCCTGGAGGCACCGGGCTAAAGCCTTGAGACCCCAGGGACCCTGCAGCACCTCCAAAGTCCTGCCATCCCACAGGACAGGGGCAAGAGGCCACACAGCCCTGAAGGTCAGGGCACCAGAGGAGGAGAAGCCCAGGAAAGCCAGAAGGACACCATCCCAGACGCCCTGGTGGAGCTTCTTCAGAGCGCATGCAGACACGGGGGAAGGGCTGGAAAAGGAACCCGATGCTTGTGACCCGGGGTAGGGGGTTGGGGGAGGAGACAATCTTAAAGGGAGAATTCCCTGAGAAGGTCCCTCTTGCCTGGGGACTGGCCCGTCATTTTCAGAGCCATTTGCCCTGAGTGGGGTGCCCAGTCAGAGGCCATCGTCATCCCTTTAAGATGGCAGGGAGAAGGCCACACAGACGTGGTTAGCAGGTGGAGGAGGGAGCAAGAGCCAGAAAAGGGGAGTGAGTGATGGAGGCAGGACACAGGACACAGACACACACACACACACAGCGGGCTCAACGCCTACCTTCTGGCAAACCTGAAAGACAGATTTCTAAAAAAACAAACAAAAAAAGACAAAATAAAAAAAGAAATAAAAAAAAAACCAACAAGACAGTATGTGGATAAGCAGGTGGGGAGTGGGCTTTACGGGTTCAAGGGTCACCCCATTTGTGCAAGAGCCGCTCAGCGAGACTAGAGTCCCAAACATCCTGCTCTGCTCACACCCCGCCCTGCAGCCCGACCTCTGCACGTGGGGCCGGACGGGGGCATGGCCGAGCTACCGCAGCTGAGTGACTGGTGTGCAGGAGGAAGGGCTGCAAAGCTCACCCTCTCCAGCCCCCTGCTGCCTCCCGAGCTACACGAATATGGTGGAGGAGGTGGGGGCTGGCCACAGGAAGCATCCTGAGAGGCCGGACTGGATGCACCTCAAGAATCAGCACCGGCCCTTTGGGTCATCAGGGCCCCGGTGAGAGAAACCTCCTGAGGAGAATCCCCGCCTTGGTCCCCACATAGGAAGGCCTCACTCTGGGCCCCCACCAACTATTTCATTCATGGCCTTTATCCTGGCAAACACCAACCCCTCCCTCCCCGGCAGAGGGGAGTGGCTGCAGCCAGACATAACCAACTGGGTGGGGAGAAAGGAGGTCAGAGGGGGCGAGACACGAGCCCAGGAGACACTCTCCTCACCGGCCCAGCCTGGCTCAGGCCTCATGACTTTGCAGCTGCGTCACCAAATGTAAGTTTCCATGGGAACCCAAGAGAGAAGACGGGGGCTTTTATTTTAGCATCTGAGTTCACACTCTCCTAGAGAGGAGGCGGCATGGGCCATCTGCTCGGGCCAGAAAGAGGGGTGTGTATACGGTGCTGGGGAGGCCTGAGAGGGATAGACAGGTCTGGACACCTCATATGCCCACAAAAACCCAAGTTCTTAGGCTTCCCGAGGCTTCTTCTAACCCCAGGACCTAAACCTGGTTCTAACCCCGGGGGCCCTCATCCCCACCCCCAGGCAGGTAGAGGGCCTGGCCTCGGCCTCACTGCCACCCGAGGCTACTCACCTGCGTACAAACTTGGAGGTGAATTTGCTGAAGATGCTCCCCGAGGCCCCCCGCCGGCCCTGGCTGTTGCCAGAGGGAGAGGCTGGGGTCACACCGTAGGGCAAATTCTGCTGGTCCCGCACCTGCCGGAGCTGCCCAGCGTGGAAGGTGCTTCGACTGGACACACCCCGGGGAAAATTAGTTCGGTCTGGGGCTCCACCACTGCTGCTGATGTTGTGGGCGGAGGGGGAGGCGACAGGGACACGCTGGGGGGCTGTGCTGTGGGAAAAGAGGTGGGGGGAGGGTGGGAAATGCATCAGGGGCACAAGAAAGCTATCACCACCGGGGAAGGGGGATGCTGGGGCAGAGGCAGCCATCACGGAGGACACAGAAGGAAGGGGTGTGGCCACTGAGGACACTAGAGGAGGAAGGGGTGGTTTGGGGGAGGGGGGGAGGGAAGGAGGGAGGGAAGAATACGTGTGTGGAGAGCAGAACAGGCTGGAGAAGTGGCTCCTCGGGAGCTAGGCAGACCGGAACCTCAAGGGACGATGCTGCCCAACCCTCAAGGACTGAGTCCCCGTGATGCGGACTGTCCCGGGTCCTAAGGAAGGTCCAGGAGGGCTCAGAACAGAAAGGCTTCCTTCTGGAGCCTCAGGACGGCTTCTTGCATTTCTGTTCTGAGAGGGAGAACTGGAGGAAAAGAGGGGCATTAAGCTGTTTTTTGTTCCCTCTACTTCCTGGCTGCAGGGGACAGAGCCAGCCCTGTGGCTAAGACGACAAGAATAGAGCAGGACCCCCAGGTGGGAAGAAGTTGTGGGGGGTGGAGGGGGGCAAGCTGAGGGCAGCAGGTGCAGCAGCTGCCCCAGCACACTTGCCTGGGCCGCGGCACCTCACAGTTACTGTCCGTGGGGGGCAGCCCAGTGGCCTTGTTGGGGTGCACGGAGGCCGACATGGACTTCTGGTGCTGGCGGGGCCGGGCCGCAGAGACTGCGGCGGAAGCAGAAGCCGTGGAGGCCCGGGACCCTGGCATGGTTAGGCTAGGAGACAAAAGCAGCGGAGAGGCCTGGGTTAGGGGTGGGTGCGGGCAGGAGGCTCTAGTTAGGAAGCAAGGGCGGGGTGGGAAGGGCCAGAGCCAGGGAAGCCTCGGCAGGATGCAGATCAGGCCCAGGAGTAGCAACAGGGCACCAGTCAGAGCCGAGGGAGGCGGGGGGAAGCGGAGAGCAGGGTAAGGAAGCCGAGGCAGGCCAGAGCCTGGAGAAGGAAACTCAAAGTGCAGGAAAGCCGATAGGAGGCAACTGCCTCCAGGCTGCACTGGTCTCCTAGGAATTCTAAGAACAAGGCTATGTCGTTGCCAGAAAGAGCAAGGTGTTGCTAAGGGGAATTTTCATGGAGCTCAGAAGATGAGGAGTCAGGAACGCAACACTGACAGTCAAGGCTGGGGGCTCTGCTCTCATGGGCACGGCTAGACCACCCTCAATGTGTGTACCCGAAGTAGGCATCTCTTGGTCCTGCCCTGAGCGGGCGTGCGGGGGGAGGGGGCGGGGGGTTCCTGAAACAAAGCCTCAGGCACGGCTGCCCAGAGGAGTGCGGCTACCATGCCCTGGCTGCAGTCAGGAAGCGAGAAGGCAGCTGAGATGACCCTGGAGTCACACTCGGTACACCACAAGAAGCGGTCACAGGAGCAAAGGGAAGGGGAGACGGGGGGGCGGGGAGGGGCAGGGGGGAGGTGCCGGTGTGTGGAAAGCTGGACTGGACAGAGCCGGGACAGGACTCCAGGGAGCAGGAGGGGAGGGGGTGCTGCTGGCAGATGTCACCACTGGGAGAGGCAGCTCCTAGGGAGTATGGCCGGCAGGGCCCGGGCCTGCTCACCTGTCTTTGCCATTCTGGATGGAGGCCTGGCCAAGGCTGGCCCTCTCCAAAAGTGGGGAATTCCTACTTCGATTTGTGCTGGTGGAGAGGACGCTGTTCTGTGGGGAATAAAGGGTAGAGTCAGAGCACAGAAAACCAAACTGTTCTTCTGGCATGCAGAGCGGTCAGGGGTGGGCAAAAGAAGGGATTTTGCTTTGACTCTGAGGGGCCAGGCTTTCTATGGGAAGCAAAAGTGGCCCTGGAGGGAAGGTCAGGTAGGCGGCCAAAGGGAGCTGGGTCTGGACGAAGGCCCGAGCGGGGCGGGCGGGGCTCACCGTGGAGGGGGTGGGGGTGGTCTTCTTCCTCTCCAGGCCAGGCAGGGGGCTGGCGGGCACTCTGGCCGTGCTGCCCGCCTTCCGCCCCGACTCCCGGTCTTCCTCAGGCCGCTTGTTTTCTGCGTTGTTACTCTGCGTCTTCTTAGAGTAGGAATTGGAAGTGGGGATGGCAGGACCAGCTGCTGGGCCAGAGGGACAGAGGGCATGGGTGATGGCGGGCCCAGGGGATGCCCGCCATGTGCACGGTGCGCTCTCCTACAGTCTCTCCAGCAGCCCAGCGACCCCCATGGCCCAGAGGTGGAGGAAAGCTAAGTGGCCTCCCAAAGGCCATGCTACGCAAGGGCTGAACAGGGACAGAAACAAGTCCCCGAAGCTATGAGGAGAGGGTGAGTCCCCACCTGCAACTCCCAAGTACGCACCCTGGTCGCTAAAGCGCCGCTGTTTGGGGTTGGCTGAGACGCTGCGCTGTACCTTGTGGGAGGGGGAAGGGGCACCGCTATTGGTCAGATCAGCTGAAGGCCGGGGCTTCAAGGTAATGGTGTCACCTTCCAGCTGCAAGAGCACAAAGTGGGGGTGGAAGTCATGCGAGCTACCTATAGAGGATCCCTCTGACACATTCCCGCCAGACCCAGATCCACCCCAGGCTCACGTGAGGCACAGCCCCTGCAAGACTAATGTGCATCTAAACACTTGTGGAGATACACGTGTCCCGACACAGACCCTGACACACACAGACCCTGACACAGCCAGCCAAAGCCAGAGCACCTCCCCACAAAGACCCCCTGCCCTCAGAGACAGACACACATCCCCAGAAGAACGCACAGACTCAGAGACATCCCCACTCCAGTACCCCTGAGCAGGCTGAGAAAGAATCCAGAAAGAGAGTCCAGCACCACTGGGGGAGAGAAGAGCGGGACAGGGAGGCCACAAGTGCAGGTGGGGACGCACAGATGGCACCTGCATCTGTGTAGGAGTAGGAGACCCTACTCCCACCGAGACCTGTGGATTTGGGCGCACTCACGGTTACCCAGATGAGCAGGACAACAATCATGAAGCTTCCAGACATTTAGCCGGGAAGCTGGACGCATATGCACACAGATACACAGACCCAGACACAAGCACCAAGCAGAAACAGCAGACTCGAGTCCCTCCAAGACAGACAAAGCCACGTGTCCAGGAACCCAGAGACGTCTCTTCCAGATACAGAGACATACACGTACAGAAACAGAGAGAGACCTCCAGAGCAACACGGAACGGACCTGGCCAGACCGACCTAGAGCCACTCTAACCAGCACAGAAGGAGCCAGACCTACTCACCCACAGGGAAACCCAGACCCCACCAGCTTTCCTACTGAACCACTGACGGAGACGAGTGAAAGGCAAGGCCAGTGGACCTCGGTGCCCCCAGAGCTGAGGCTCTGAATTCGTCAGCTGAGGGCACACCTGCTCAGAGGTGAGCTTCTGGCCTCGAGAGCTGCTAGAAGCAGGGGGTGCTGCTGACAGAGGCTGGCCAGAGCGGGGAGTGGAGCAGGGGCACGCACCTCAGAGCTCTTGTAGCCCAGGAGCAGGTAGGTGGCCATCACCTCATTGTACCTCTGGCCCACCAGCGAGTCCTGGATCTCTTCCCGTGTGTAACCCATGGACACCATCAACTCTGCACGGGGGTGGGTGGGGGACACATTCAGTCAAGGCCCGTCCTGAGTCCGAGGCAGGCTCGACCCCAGGGCCCAGGACAGCCTCACCTGTCCGCCTGGGGTCCTTGTAGTCAGGGAGCGGCTCCACGTAAGGCTTTAATTCATCATCTTCGTGACCCACATTCATCCATCGATCTTTCATGATTTGCTAGGGAGCAAAGTGATGGGAAGGGCAGAGAGGGAGACTCAGCTTGGAGGTTTCCTTGGGGACCCGGCACCTTCCAGCCAGCTGGGCTCAGGCTGCTCACCTCTAAAGTGCCTCTCTTGCTGGGATTGAGAATGAGAAATTTCTTAAGCAGGTTTTCACAGTCTGTGGACATGTAGAACGGAATACGGTATTTCCCCCTCAGTACCCGCTCCCGGAGCTCCTGCAGGAGAGAAATTTAAATCACTCAAGGCCAAGGGAAGAAACCTAACACCCCGGCTCCTAATAGCTTAAGACTGGTCAGGCAGACATAAATGAAATACGGCCAGAAGAGCCTGGAACAAGGCACCTCACTAGAGAGGTGGCGACGTCCAACACCCCACGCCCTGGGGCTGGACCAGCCCGAGGCTTGCCACCCTGAGGGCCTCGGAGGGGTGAGTGGTGGGTGAACACAGGTTTTACCCCAGCCCTCACGAGCAGAACTGCAGTTATTAGAGCAGGTGGAGAAGGCCTTTTCATAGCTGCTACCTTTTGCCAGCCCTTCTCTGAAGCTCCGGCATGGGAAAGATGTAGAACGGCAGCAAAAGTGAGAGACTGGGGACAAGACCAGCGCCCGAGAGAGGAAATGAGAAGTAATACAAGCGACCTAGGGCTGAACTTCACTCCACCTTGAGGTTCTGTCCATCAAAAGGCAGGGATCCGCTGACCAGTGTATAGAGGATAACTCCCAGGCTCCACACATCCACCTCAGGTCCATCGTATTTTTTGCCCTGAAAGAGCTCTGGAGCAGCATAAGGGGGACTGCCACAGAAGGTATCCAGCTTGTTCCCAAAGGTGAATTCGTTGCTGAAGCCAAAGTCTGCAATCTTGATGTTCATATCAGCATCCAAGAGCAGGTTTTCTGCCTGCGAGGCAAGATGGAAAATGTCAGGGAACCAAGTGGATGACACTAAGGCACTGGACAGGAAGGAGCCGAGGGGAATGGGAGAACGAACAGGAAGTCATCATCAATCTTAGACCTTTCTCCACCAACTCCGGGGCAGGCCCCCCATCAATGTGAAGAGGCTGGGCTGGGCTGGACGCTGGTGGCACAGGCTGCTCCTCACATAGGCAAGCGGGCGAGAGCTGGGATCTGAAGGCTCAGAGACCCTGGGAGCTGTGCAAAGCTTCCACGGCTTCGAGGACTTAGGGCCAGGAGACGTGCACGCAGTCTCATACACTAATATCTCAGTGAGAGAGATGAGTGAGCCGCACGCTTGCAGAGCAGCTGGGACGCAGCTGTGCAACAGTCAACACCGTTTTCCTCGGCCAGCCACCAGGCCGCCTGCAGCCCTCCTGCCTCGCCTGGCAACACCAGAAGGTGATGTGCCGAGAGGTGAAATGGCAGAGACTCTCTGCTCGCTGGCTGGAATGGGATCCTAAGTCCAGCCGCAAGGCCTATGTCAGAAGCAGCCCTAGAGGCTTCCTCATCCTCCCCCAAAAATGAAAGGCTGGCGTGATGGTTATGTCACAGTTAACGAGGGTGAACAGCCCGGCCCTGACTTAAAGACCCAGGAGATAAGAGCTTGTCTTACCTTTAAGTCTCTATGAACAATAAACTTCTGGTGACAGTACTGCACAGCAGACACTATCTGAAAGGAAGGATGAGGGGTCAGCCCAGGGATGCCCGAGGGTGGGCCACAGGGGCTGGTGGAGCTGCAGTCCTGTGACCAAGTTCGAAGCTGCCACATGGATAAGCCAAGCCCGAGGACCCTCCAACAGTCACTTAAAGAGAGGCAGCTCCTCTGTGTACGCCAACCCCCCCCAAAGCAGAGGTCGGGCCCACACTCCGCCACACCCACCTGGCGGAATTTGGCTCGGGCCTCTTTCTCTTTCATCCTGCCATGAGCCACTAGGTAATCAAACACCTCTCCTGCAAGAGACGGGGCAGGGGCTAGAGCTTGCTGGGGCTGGGGAAGAGGGGGACACAGGAGGAAGAAGCAATTCCATGCCTACCTCCACTAGCATACTCCATGACAAGGTAGAGCGTTTTTTCAGTCTCGATCACTTCAAATAACTTAACTACAAGAGAAAAGGCCAAGCTGTGAGTCAGAGAAGCAGCAGGGGCCGCGCATCGAGCCCTAACATGCACAGGGGCATCCTAGGAATGAAAGTTCCCTCCGTTCACATTCCTGCTCTCCCAAGGACAAGTTCCTCTCAAAGCAGCCACCCTCCCAAGGACAGCCCTGGGCGGCAGAGGCGGGCTGGACGTTAAGCTGGGCTTCCCCAGAGGCATCCCTGAAGGCGAGAGGTGCCAGAAGGTGACGCGCCTCAGGGCGGAGAGCTGCATGCTGGGAAGTGGGGGCCCGGCTGTGGGCGAAGAGGAAAGAAACGACAGCTGCTTCTCACCTATGTTGGGATGATTCAAAACCTTCATTATTCTTACTTCACGGAACAGCTGGAAAATAAAGTGCCAGGGGTCAATGCTGGCTCAGCTTGCTCCCCTCAGGTCCCCTCCAAACACAGCCACTGCTAGGATGCTTTTTTCAAAAAGAAAAAAGAGGCAGGGGAAAGAAAGAGGGCGGTTGTCCAGGTCCTCCATGTCCGACCTTGACGGCTGAGGACGTGGGCAGAAAGGAGAGCAAAGGTGGCGAGTGGGCGCTTGTGACCTGTACCCTCAGGTGTGGCATCTGGACGAGTCAGCAGTGCCCTCGGTGCTGTCTACCCAAATCCAGCGCCCAAAGAGCAGGCGGGTTTTGGCTGGTGCCTCTGCAATAGGGAGTGTGAGCCCATGAACATGAATATTCAGAATCTGAGCTGCTTCTAAAGTTCACTGACAAAGCAGGCTCCAGCCTGGTCGGTGAGAAGGGTGAGAAGGATGTGAGAGGGTGGGGGGTCCTGAAGGGGGACCCCATCATCTTCTGATCTACAGAAGTCAGAGGGCTCTGCACCAGTGGGTAGGCCTTTACCTCCTGGGCCTCGGGGTGGTGACAGAAGCAGCCACTCCTATATATAGCTGATGCCAATTTTAATCAAATCCACCTCCACACACTCACGCTCTCTTTGTGAAACAAAATCAGGGACTCCAAACCATGCATTTCCATAAAGAAAGATGACAGAGATGAACTCCATCCCTCTGCGGGGGCCAGAGAGCTGGAGGCGGGGTTTTTTCTAACTCCCAGGCCTCACCACTTGCACAGAGAGCTGAAGTATTTTGTTTTGTTTTCTTTTCAAGGGGAGGGAAGGTATGGAGACCTAATTTAGGCTATAGTTTATGGGGAAGAAGAGAACACATCTTTTTTTTTTTTTTTCCCCCCGTTAATGAAGACCCAGAGCTTTCGGGAGCTGGAAAGGAAAAAAGAGACAGGCTTTCTAATCCTCAGGAACCTGATTCTGACCTTGGCTCCCCTTTCTTGGTAGAGCCCAGGTTTCTCTTGCTTTCTCCTCTGGTCCGGTAGTTATCTTAGATGAAGAGGCAAAAAATCCTGGACACCATCGCAGGGGAAATAATGGGGAGCAGCACTGAAGCGGGGCCAGAAGGAGCGGCCAAGGTTCTTGTCCCGAGGGCACCCGCTGGGCCGGGAAGGGGCATTCTCCTAGGAGAGCAAGGAGTTTTCTAGGCTTGTCTAGAACACTGAGGGGGCCAGCCTCCTTAATGCTCGCCCTTTAGGGATCACTGCTGGGGTCAAATGCAAACAGCATGATCTGGCCAGAGTCAGACGGGCCCTGGCGCTGGAGTATGCTAAAAGGCTTTTAAAATGGTCACATCTGTCTGGTGCTGGTGCCTTCCAGCCAGTCCGAAAGAAGCAGGGAGCAAAAGAGAGGCGGAAAGGAAGATGGCTTAGCTGCCTCTGGCAGGAGGAACGGTTCCAAAGACCAAATGGCTCCCACCAAACTGGCTTCGACTCTGCGGGGTCTGAGCCAACATGAAAAGAGTAGCCCTCTTTTCCTTCCTTCCAGAAAGCTCCAAGCAGGGAAGCCCTGGTGATGACAGCCATGTTTCATTTGAATCAAAGAACTCTGAGGGATCCCAGGGGTAACAAATAATAGGAAACATCTTGGTTTTGACTGTCAGCATGTCAGGGCATCTCAACCCACACACTCTGATTCTGCAAGTGTCTCTCTCAGCAACAGCTCCCAACACCTAGTCCCAAGCTTCCCCAACTCACTGTAACTGGCTCTGTAAGCATGAGCTTACGCCCTCTCCAAACTCAGGTAACACAATGTGCTCATGGAAAGAAAAACTCAATCTGCCATGAGATGAACAGAACTACGTCAATCAAGGCCTGGACGATCCAAGACAGGGTCAGCTGATGCGTGAGGAAATCTGACTGACCCGGAGAAGGGACAGCTCTGGGGAGGCTGACGGGAGACTGCTTCCTTCCTGGAACTGCCGGAACCCAGGATCAGGGGAGAGGGCAGAGTTTCCGGTTCTACCACGACAGGTCACTAGTAGGCTGTCCACCCCTTCTGCAAATGAAAGCCTTCTTTTCTCACTCCTCCATACAGGGGCCCAGCTGGAGGGTCCCCGAGTCAGTTAAGGAAGGCCTCAGTTTTCCACTGTAAGTCAAGGAGGAAGGAAACGTTCAAGCTCATCTGGCAAAGGCTGCCAGTTAAGGGGAGCTGGGAGTGAGAAGGAGAACTGGGAGTACCTGTCATCCCTCTGCACATACTATCAGAGGCTTAAAACTGGAGTTTACTTTCTAAAAATCCCAGTCTTCCAAGCCCAGTCTCTCAAAATGTAGCTGGCACAGAAGCTGGTGGCAGGTTCTCTGCCTCTTCTTATTCCATTGCTTCTAGAGCCCACTCCCCTGGATCACTTCCGATCTTAAAAGTAACTGCATGGGATTCTAGTAACGGCTATAAACACATGTTTTTGCATAGGGCTGGCCACAGGCCAGAAGATATGGAGATGGAGGAAGCAGGTCAGATTGGTAGGCCAAGCGGCTGGGAAGGGGCAGAAAGACTTCTAAAGAGCCAGTGCCTGTGGCCAGGAAGCCCAACCAGGAGGAGTCAACACAGGGATCCAACCAAAGCCCTAAAGGAAGCAGAGCCATGGACAGGGATGGTGGGACAGTGAAGTGACCAGAGATTCTGAACTAGGGGCCCAAGCGGGGGTCCAAATGGGGTCAGTAGATCACTGATCCCTGAAGAGAGGTTTAAAAAGGGACAGGAGTTCCCACTGTGGCACAATGGGACGGGCAGCACCTTTGCAGGGCCAGGATGCAGGTTTGACCCCTGACCCAGGACAGTGAGTTAAAGGATTCAGTACTGCTGCAGCGGCAGGCAGCTCGGATCTGATCCCTGGCCTGGGAACTCCATATGCCGCGGGGCAGCCAAAAAACAAAAACAAAATTTTTAAAAAAGGGAGGGGGAGGTACTACTGTGTGCTTACTTTCTGGAGGCTGGAGGAATTCAGCTGAGTCTTGTCAATGATCTTCACGGCTACCTGAACAAGAGACAAAAAGCCCAAAATTACCTCTTTGGGGACTCAAATCTACTTCCTCCTTTACATTCCTGCCTTCTTTTGGCCTCATCCCTCTTGGCACCCCTATCTGTTCTGTTTCTGCCTAATAAACAAGGCAGTGGCTGTGACAGTGGTCCCACCACTACCTGCTGGGCGGGTATCAGAACGGGGAGATGCTGCCACGTCCCCAACCCAAGCACTCACCTCTTTCCCGGTCAGGATGTGCCGAGCCAGCTTCACCTTGGCAAAGTTACCTTTGCCGATGGTCTTGAGGAGTCGATAGTTGCCAATGTGGGGCTGCTCGTCAGCAGAGGTGGCTGAGTTGCGGCCCCGCAGCATGTTGGACTTACTGCTGGGCTTGGAGTCGAGGTGTCCCAAGGTGGGCTGCAGGGTGGAAGCACACACACCTTTAAGCATGCTGCCCTTGCAGTTCCCCACACCCTTGCCTTTAGCTCTCTGCAAAGAAAAGTAAGAGGCTGGGCACAGGGGCAGACCCCAGGGGGCTGATGAGCACACAGAGAACGAGTCCTAAGCGGGCAGGGGGAGAAAAGGCGCTGGGAAGCGAGTCCACCTTCACTCCAAAGGAGCACAGCCTCAGGTCCAGCGTCAATATCCTGCGGGCACTGGAACGTAGGACCTGAGCTGTCCCAACGCTGGCTCCACTGCCTGGCAATACATCCACTGTCAATAAGCCAACGGTTTTTCCACCTCATGTGGGAGAGCATCGTCTATCATCCTCCCTGTTGCCTGTTCACATTTTGATAAGGTCACACATGTTGATACGTTGCAGAAGCAACATGATCAGAATTACTGCAAAGCAGGTGTCATCACCCAATGCTTAACACTTCTCTTTATTATGTATCACTTTGTATGAATCTGTTGCTTATCTGGTAAGAATGGAAGTTCATGAAGGCAGGCATGTATCATTTAGTCACTGACACATCCCAGTGCCTAGACAGACCAGATTATGCTAGATGCTCAATGCAGTGAGAAAGCTCAATGACAGGGTCTGAGGCAAGGCCATAATCTGCCCTCCTCAAATACCCCATAGCTCAAGTAATTTGGGTGTGAGGAAGCAGAAATGACAACAATTGGCACCAAACACATACATAAACATCATACAAAAATGGTACAGGCCAGGAGTTCCCGTGGTGGCTCAGTGGTTAACAAATCTGACTAGGAACCATGAGGCTGTAGGTTTGATCTCAGGCCTTGCTCAGTGGGTTAAGGATCTGGTGTTCCATTAACTGTGGTGTAGGTTGCAGACGCGGCTCGGATCCCATGTTGCTGTGGCTGTGGTGTAGGCTGGCAGCTACAGCTCCGATTGGACCCCTAGCCTGGGAATCTCCATATGCCGCGGGTGTGGCCCTAGAAAAAGACAAAAAGACAAAAAGACAAAAAAAAAGGTACAGGCCAGATGAAAACACACATCTGTATGAAGACTTGTGCGGTCCTCAAAGGGCTGAACGTAGAGTTCTACACGATCCAGCAATTCCACTCCTAGCTACACACCCAAAAGCAACTCGTACACCAACTTACCCTCATAACACCCCACGTTCCTACAGCCCCGAAGCGAGAATGACACAAATGTCCATCAATGGATATACCAACTGTGGATGAAACAGCCAAGGTTCTAATGAAATGCTGATGGTGGTGATGGATACACAGCTGTGAATTTACTCAAAGCCGCTAAACTGCACGCTTTAATGTGTCAACTGCACGGGATGTGACATGCATCTCCATCCGGCTGTCAGGAGTCTGTCTAACTCTGGTCAGGACCCGATGTACCTCTTCCAGGGCAGCTGGTGCCATCGCCTCAGCACTGTGGGGATAAAGTGCTGTCAGCGCCTCATCCCGGAACCATCCTGAGCTGCCTTGGAACCTTCAAGGAGATCGTTTGGAGGGGAGCAGGGTGACCAGAGAAGTGTGACTCGAAGTTCTTTCTTTCACAGTCCTCTCTGGCTGTAAGTGAAACCCTCAAAAACCACAGAAAAAAACAAATGACTTGCTACCACCCAAGGAACTGTCCAGGGTTCCTTTGGCAAGAAGTGTGCTTCCCCAACTAGTTGCTTTTCAGCCCTAAGGGGTTGGAAATAGGGAAAACCCTCCTTCTGCCCCAACTCCCAAGAGAGCAAGATGGGTGGAAACGTTCCCTTGGCAACCTCTAATTCGCCTCCGAAGTTTCTCATCACTGCCCTCTTTTCTGAGCATAGGAGCCAAAGGCAGCAGGAGCTTGGCGGTCTCCAAGTTCTCAAATGAGGAATGAGGATTCCGTGTCTACCTAAGGACTGGGGCCCTTTGCCCTCTGAAGCCAAATCGGGGAATCCCACTGCCTATCCTGAGCTCTGCCCACCCCTTCCCATGTTTCCGGCCCCAGGGGACGCTCTGTGTGGCAGAGCAGGACAGCACCCCCTCCTCGAGCTGCACAGTGAACTTCAAGGAACAGCGACAACCCTCCTCCTTACGAGGACAAAGAGGTGTGGTTTAAAAGCATAGATGCCGAGACAAACTGCCAGCGCTCAAAGCTCGAAACTGCCACTTGCTCAATAATGTTAATTTTATTATCGACCTCCTCCTAAGCAGGAGATGAAATTATTACAAAGGAAGGAGTAAATCATCTAAGATGACCGTTGTGAGACGATCCCACACATGGAGCCGGGAGAGGGTCTAGTGGGTGCGGAGGAGCTCCAGTCACCAGGACTTGTCCCGCTCCTAGCTCTTCCACTTACTAGTGCTAGTTTCCTTATCTGTAAAGTGGCAAAGAAACATTCCCTGTTTCACATTACTTAGGTGACAGGACGCACATACAATGCCTTCTCCAATGCTCAATAAAGAAAACCATGATGGCCATTATGTTTAGTTCCTAAATACTCTAAAGCCTGTCTTCAAAGCAAGACATCTCATTGTCAACAAGACTTCTGCATCCAGGTCAAGCCCTCCTAAGCCAGCTGCAGCCCAGCTGGAGGCTGACAAGAGATACTAGGGACCCTCCCGGCTGGGAGCCCCAGCACCTTCAGCCTTCACAGGAGGGGACTCCACAGGGCAGCCGTGAAGGGCTGGTTTCAAGCCCGGTGTCCAGGACGACAGTCAAAGTGACGGTTCTGTCTGTCCAGGACCCAGAGAGGCAGAGAACACCGGTGCATGCTCGGTGAGCCCCTGCTCTACAAGTGCCCTTTCAGGACCAAACCACCCAACTCTCAGGACTCAAAGCACACAGTCCTTCTCTCACCCCTTCGTGAGATATTTCCCACGGCACGGATGGGGCCAGGATGAGGAGATCCCATGGGGGAGAAACAGGGAAAGGAGAAAGTCTCCCGTAGAAAATGTTTCTTGGACTAAGGCCACATGCGAGACAGCTTTTTTTTTTTTTTTTTTGTCTTTTTGCTATTTCTTGGGCCACTCCTGCGGCATATGGAGGTTCCCAGGCTAGGGGTTGAATCGGAGCTGTAGCCACCGGCCTACGCCAGAGCCACAGCAACGCGGGATGCGAGCCGCGTCTGCAACCTACACCACAGCTCGCGGCAACGCCGGATCGTTAACCCACTGAGCAAGGGCAGGGACCGAACCCGCAACCTTATGGTTCCTAGTCGGATTTGTTAACCACTGCGCCACGACGGGAACTCCTGAGACAGCTTTTTGAAGGCTGAAGAGGAGGTAAAGGTGCAGGTGGCTACTATGGACAGAGAGCCCCTTCTGTGGTTCTGGCCAGGCCCATGTCTTGCCCATGGACCTTGATCTCACCCATGGGGTCGGGGGTTGAGGGCGAGCTGCCCTTCTGGGCCAACTAAACAGGATCTGGCTGGAGCCATGGGCGCCCCCGACCCCACCTCTAACCTCCCCGCACACACCAGGAACACCAGACACACCCAAAGCTCTTGCAGATGTCACACAGGAGGCAGGCCCCAAAGGTCTGAGGCAGGCTGTTGAAAGCAGACACCGTGGCTCTCAGGTGGCTTTCAGAAAGAACAAGGAGTTACCCTGAGAGGCAGTATTTGGAACCAAATGGCAGAACGTGCAGGTTGCTAAGCAGGCCTGATTCAGAGGTAGGGCCTAAACAGCTCTGGGGTCCTCCCAGAGGAGGAGCAAATGCAAGACCACGAGGATGAGAGAAAAACAAAGCCTTCTATCCAGTGGGCCCTTTAACCTAGGATCTCAGAATTCGGCCTAGGCGTGCTGCCAGGTACGCCCGGAAGACAGCCTCCACCCCGAGAGGCCCTGCGCTGACTCAGGGAGGCAGGGCCCCTGCCCTGCTGCTGGAGGCTCCGACCAACCGTTCTCCCGAGAAAAGCTCGTGCTTTGGGGCTCGGCACTCAGGTGGCCTCGAGTATCCTGAGACTTCCCTGGGGCTTGGGAAGGGGCCGAGCTGGGAGGGGTGTCAGGCAGGTACTCCCTGGTCAGAGGGAGAACAAGCCTGGGCACTGCGGAATGGAGGAAAAGGGTCCCTGGGCACCAGCCCTGGGCGGCCTCCCCTCATGGTAGCACTGCTGTGCCCTCCCTGTGCCTCTGCCGTCACCAGCCCCTTCCTTTGGCTCAGGTGAGGCCTGGGTGTTTGCCCCCTCGTCCCTGCTCAGCCAATGCCTCTTCCCAGGAATTTTACTACCTGTGCTAGTGCCTGGCTCCACTTAACAACTCTTCAAAGATCCTGTGTTTGGGGCGGGAGGGACAAAAGAGGAGGGGAGCAACCCCACAGCAAAAGAAGGGGAAAACATACCCGGCTGGAGGAAAGGACAAGGCCTACCAGCGACTTCCATTCAGCAGAGCCCACAGCAGAACCTGTCAGGCAGCGAGGGCAAAGTACAGAGGCCGGGAAGAGCCAGGCCCAGGGCGGGGGCCGCCGCTCCGGCAGCCACCCTTACTCAGCTACAGCAGGCGACACCTTCCACCACCTCCTCAGTGAAAGGAGCTAAGCAGCCAGGCCGAGCGGCTCCTGCCTGGGAACCTGGACTGTGTCGCAACCGAAACCACCACTAGCAGAGAGCCAGGCCCGGCAAGGAGAGCAACGGGGACAAAGCTCCACGGCTTCTCTTCTCCGGGCCAGGGCCTGGCAGCCAGGATGGGTACTCGGTCCCAGGACACTACCCAGGAGCAAGGTGGGAGGGAAGGCGCAGGAGGGGAACAACGGGAAGCAAGGGAGACAGACAGAAAGAGGCGGGTTCAGATCAACTTCCTTCTCCCTTCCCCTCCCCCTCCCCGGAAGTGGGCTGCCCCACCCTCCCCAAGGTGCTTTGCTGGGTAACAGCTGGGAGAGGGTGCGGTGGAGACTCACTCCAGCCCAGGCTGTCATAAAGCCCTTATCTCACCTGCAGCAGGTGGGACCTGGGTCTGGGCTCAAATCAGCAAGAGGTCTAAGTGTGAATCAGACCTGCTGTCCCGGCAGCAAACCACCCATCAAGAACAAGGGGGCGGGGAGCAGAGACCAGCCACCGAACAGTGGCAGATGGACCTCCTACTTCACAAAAAGCAGCGTTTAACCTTAGGAAAATATTTCACTTATACACAAAATATTTTTTGAACATAATATAAGCAGATTCAGGGACCCTGCGAAGCCCTTTACGTCTATGGGTTCTAAGATTAAGAGCCTTTGTCACGGACAGAGAATGAGATGTTTAATCCCAAATTTTGCCCAAGGGCTGGGGAACAACCCCGAAGTCCCTCTAAATCTCTTCCAGCCCTGATTCTGGAAGGCCATCTCCAAGGTTCCTACCCACTTCCAAGTCTCCATCACGGCCTGCCCCTCAACACCGCTTTTTTTAAGAACTCTGGGGGCCTGGGGGCAGCAGGGGAAGCCACTCCTTGTACCTCCCTTCTTCCAAGCCCCTGCTGACCTTGGGGTAAACTGGAGCCCTCTCGTGTTCTGATCGGGCCTTTCTTGGAGCTCCAGATTCATCCCACTACCCTAGGCTAGGATCTGTCTTAGGTAACCCTTTGAAGAGCTCATGCTGGGAGGCCATAAACCCCTCCGGGGAAGGCTAAAGCCTCCTGCAGCCCTTGCTGCACCTGGGCACAGAGTCTGGGACACCATGCTGCTCAGTGTTCACCTTATGTATGAGCCCCGCTCAACAGATTCAGCATTTCTGGTAGTACTAACAGCTGGCATCTATTTCCTGTTCCACGCCACAGTCCTACAGGGTACGTGGCATCTATATTTTACAGACAAAATTTGAACACAAAGGTTAAGAGACTTATCATTTACAATTAAAAAAAAAGAGAAAGTGAAGAGCCTTGCGGGAGGTCAGTCTCCCGGGGCCGAGCTGGGCTGGGCCGGGCGTTGGCTCCACTTCCGCACTCACTGTTCCTCACGGCCCCCCTTTGCCAGCATCTCTTCAACCCTTCCTGATGCCCAAACAGCTCTTCTTTCTCCCCAAAGAATGAGTCCCTGGCTCTTTTTCCACACACTAGGAAGAGGGGAAAGATGTGAAGATTCAGGAAAAGTGCCCGGTACAAGACTGCCAATGTCGTTAGGTAAGGCCAGTTGTGGGGCGTGTGTGGGTGCATGGGGGACGCTGTTTTAAAGGCCTACTTGTGATCCCACAGCACCCCTGTCACTCATTCCCAAAGGGGCCGCGATCTCAGCGGAGGAGGACAGGCTTTGTCCCGGACACAGGGCCCAGGCTTGCCCCTTCACACTCGGACGCCAGAGTGGAATCGAACGGCTTCATCTGACAGCCTCCGGGATTCTGCAGAGCGACAGGAGGATTGCTTCCTCAGTCCTGCTGGTGTGCGGCAGTAAGGGGTTTTGTAAACTGAGGAAGTACCCAGCACTGACCTCCAACAGGCTAAGAGGGAGGGGAGGACAGAGCTGAAGTCACATGGCAAATGGCTAGCTCTTTAACCCTTCCTCCTTCACTGCATCCAGGAGCCTTCTTTGCATCCTTTGATCCTGAGCAACTGTCACTCTCAACTGCCAAGAGCCAATAAAGCAGAGGAGCATTCTGGGTAGGAGAGCTCTGGTAAAGCCTGGTTGGCTCTGACCAGCGGGGAGGCTGGCTGGACATACCCTCCTGCCTCAAAATCAGCTGTGATGGCGCCACCGGAGGGACCCCCACAAGCCCTTAATATGCCACTGCAGAGGGGAGGGCGCGCTGTATAAAACTGCCAAAGGGCTGCTCCCTTTTTCCAACCAGGGTAGGGGTCTCCCTGCCAAAGGAGGGCTGCAGAGCCTAGAACTGAAGCAAAGCCAAAGCAAGGTGATCTGCTGCCCTCTAGCTCTCTGACCTGCAAGTCTGAACCCAAGGCTGGGAGACCTGCAGTGTAGCCTGAGCCAGGTAAGGGGCCCCCTGCTCCAAAGCCTTAAAGCAGCCACACTAGAGCCAGCGGCTGCCTGGGAAGTCCAGTAGCAAGAACTGACCTGGGAGTTCCCACTGTGGTGCAGTGGTTTAAGGATCCGACTGCAACAGCTCGGGTTACTGAGGAGGTGCAGGTTTGATCCCTGGCCCAGCACAGTGGGTTAAGGATCTCGTACTGCTGCAGCTGTGGCTCAGATTCAATCCCTGGCCCAGGAACTTCCATATGCTGCAAGTGTGACCACATTTAAAAAAAAAAAAAAAAAGAACTGGCCCAGAGCGAGATCCCAACTGAGCCACCTCCAGCTCATACCCCTTCCTTCATAGTGAAAGGAGCACCCCTCAAGTATCTAGTGTTCTGGACCCCTTGAAATGCTGGGTTCCTCTTCATGGTGGATTCTACTGAGCAACCAGGCCTCCAGAAGCTTCCGTACCACTTCATTCCTGAGAATCTGTTTCCTGGGGCCTGGTCTCTACCTCAATCTGCGTTTACTGCTGCCTGCTCAGCAAACATACATTGAGCTCCCACTTCTGGAGTCACTGCAAAGTTCAAAAAGATCTGGCCCCGGTCTCCTGGAGACTTAGAGGAGGGGAACTGCAGAATCTCTGCACGCTTACTTGTAAAGTGGGATGCAGGGCCGAGCTCTGCAGGCAGCTGGACGGTGGGAGCCCGGCCGTCGCTGCTCGCCAGCTCACTGGGCCCCGCTTAGCATCTCTGGGTCCTGGTTTCCTCATCTGGAACACAGGATACTAGCCACTCCCACTTCACAAGATTAGTGTGAAGATGAAATGAGAAAATCCACCCGTGTCGACAGCAGTGCATGGTCTACAGCAGGGTCTCAGCAACGTTTCTTCTTCACTTTCAGGTAGGAACCTCTTGTTTCTCAGCTACAGGGGTTCTCTGGGCCCTGCGGAGAGCTCTCATCTCTTAAGAACTTGACTACAGTGAATTCCCTGGTGGCCTAGAGGTTAAGGATTCAGTGTTGTCACTGCTGGGGCTCGAGTTGGATCCTTGGCCCGGGAACTTGGGCATGCTGTGGACGGAGCCAAGGAAGAAAAAAAAAGAACCTGACTACAAGAACCAGTGTCGTAAAGGTAGTATTCCCTCTAGAATGAGGAGAAGTCCTATTTCCACCATGGCTGGGCTGTCAGACAAAGGGCTTTCCTTCCTAACGTGAAACCATTCTTGTCGAGAGAAGTGGGTGAAGGCGAAGGCGGCCACCCCTCTGCCCTCCGGAGAGCCCAGAGGAGGAGGAAGGTGTGCCCGCTCTTGCCTTCCTCATCAGCTCCTTAACTCCTTCCTCTCAGAAAAGGTCCAAGCAGCAGCTGACATACCAGTACCACACGGTGCCAAGGGCTGGGGGAAGCTTGCATTGCCAGCCTCGCACTCCGTTCGGCTCCGCCCGTACCAGTGGGTTACTGGTAACCATGGAGACCAACAAGTTCCTCCATAGCACAGGAGAGCCAGCCTGCCAGCAGCCCGGGGCTCTGGGGGAGGCAGAAGGCAGCCTGCAGCAGAAAGGCTTGGCTCAATTTACACAGGATTGTGGGGAGCCGATGGAGACAAACCAGTGCAGCTGAGGTGCCCGGGCCTCCCTCTAACTTCCTTTGCTTTGCCTAGTAGTTTGTTTAAAGCACACTGGCTGTATGCGGTGCGGTAGCGAAGGGCGTCACTCTGGGGTCAGACAGACCCACCACGGGAGCCCAGCTGCACCACCAGGGGTGCCATGCAGGGAAGGGCCTGGAGTTGTGGGGTGAAGAGCTACACAGATACACATTAAAAAGTAAGGCTCCAGCGATCATATACTGCCTTCTTTTAAGCAATCCAGGTAAGTAAACCCTCTTACTCCTTGTTTATCCCAAATCCTTTTGTTCAAATAGTTCTCCAGAGGCGCTCCTAGCTGAGCGCGATCTCTCTCTTCTCTTTCACGGCACCCTGTCTGTATCCATTCAGCAATTCTGACTTTGCGCCTCTATGCCTTAACCCTCTTCTCTGAGCTCTGAGAGGTCAGAGGTCACCTTTGTACGCTTAGCGCCTAAGAGTGGCCGCACCCGGCGGGCGGACATTAAACACTTATGGAATAAATATGGAAGAAGAGTGGTGAAACGTTTTGATCCTTAAAGTCGCTCCCCTCCGCCCCAAGGAGGTAATAAGCAGGGGCAGAGGAAAGGAGATTTAAACCTCTTGCCCCAAGACCCTTTTCCCCTCTTTCAAGGTATTTACTGTCCTTTGAGGTTGGCTGGTTCCTGTCTGTCCTTCCTACTAGACTACACCACAAAGGGAGGGACTCTGGGGTGTCTGATTCATGGCCACAGTAAAGCCTACAGCACAGAGCGGAAGCATCCAGCAGGTACTGAATGAATAAACGCGTGCAAATGAATACCTAAGAAAACGTGTTGGGGCACCTTCCTGACTCGTCTCCGAGATCCACACCAATAACCCCATCAGTGTACTACTCTGCAGACAACATCCAGGCGGGCAGTGGGCCCCGAGAGCCCCCTCCCGAGGATGCATGACATCTGAGGAGGGTTAGTTGCACGGAAAGAACGAGTTTCTCTCAGGCGGTGACAAGGTGCTCTCATCTCTCACAAGGCTCGAGGCAAAGGTGGTCACCGAGGCGAGCTGGAAACAGACCTGGGGTGAGGCCCAGCGAGGGGGGGCAATGCCTCCATCCACGGCTCCCCTCAATGAAGCCCAAGCCCTCCTTTCATCACTGAGGGGGTCCCTCTCCTCGAACTTCCAGCTGCCCAACCACCACCAGGCCCTCCCACTTCAGAAAGTCCTCTCTGCCTCTCCACACTCAATCCCTCCACTGCTTTGCGATCAAAACCACTGTCTTGCTGTGACAACGCGATGCAGCTCGAGCCACTCTGAGAGCTACTGATTTGGGGAAGTGACGGTGACTTTAGGAGACATTTACTTACTGTTTGCCACACTGAGAGCTCTGTTTTAATATTTCCTCCTTGAACCAATGCACGGACTGAGAGGCCCTGTCAATCCTAGAAAGCCAAAAAAATTCATCCATACACACCTGCCTCCTGTCCCACTGCACAAATCAGCATTCCCACCCTGCCCCCACCCCTCCCCAAACTGCCTCCTGTTACAGAAAAGCAGAGGAACTAAAAACGGCAGCTGGGGAGCTCAGTTGACTCACCCAGCATAATCATCTCCTCCCAGAATCTCCCATCTTCTCCTGGGGTTTCTGCCAACACGAAGTAAAAAAGAAGCACGAGCGAGAGCTTTAAAAAAAAGAAAAAAACCCAAAACTCTCGCAGCGTTTATGCAACAGCCTTCCTACCTGGGTGCTGAGTTAATCCTTTGTCCCTGCCTTTTCCGATGCAGTTTCCTTAAAACACCTTTATGCTGGGAAATAATCCCTCTGGGTCCTACCTGGTTTCAGCTCCACACTGGAAGGTACTGAGAGACATGGGCCTCTTTCCACTGCATTCTCCCCTCTAAGTGGAAAAACTACTGCCTTTCTATTCCTCCAGTTTCAAAAAGAGAGTTGAAGGAGGAGGAAACATCAGAAAAAAAACACTAGGACAAAGTTTGCTGCCCCAAAAGTCACCATGGCCAGAGGTCAGAGCTCAAGCAGGACAAGAAGTATCAGAAACCACCTAAGGCGGCACCATCACTCTGGGAACTTGTCTCCAGCTGGTCGGGCTACTCGAGTGACTATTAAAAATCCACTGGCTGGAGCTCCCACTGTGGTACAGTCGGTTAAGAACCTGACTGCAGTGGCTCAGACTGCTCCTGAGGTGCAGGTTCTATCCTTGGCCTGGGAATGTCTATATGCTGCAAGTATGGGGGGCTGGGGGAGGGGGGGAACCCAACTGGCTGCTCTTTCCACAAGTAGCCCTACTAAGCTGTTCCTGCTCACGGGCAGAGGTGTTCTCTTCCTCCTACAGCAGATCATTAAAAACCCAAGCAGGAGTTCCCATCGTGGTGCAGTGGTTAACAAAACTGACTAGGAACAATGAGGTTGCGGGTTTGATCCCTGGCCTTGCTTAGTGGGTTAAGGATCCGGCGTTGCCGTGAGCTGTGGTATAGGTCACAGACGCGGCTCGGATCCTGCATTGCTGTGGCTCTGGCGTAGGCCGGTGGCTACAGCTCCGATTAGACCCCTAGCCTGGGAACCTCCATATGCCGTGGGAGCAGCCCCAGACAAGGCAAAAAGATAAAAAACAAACAAACAAAAAACCCAAGCAGGTGAGAGCACCTAAGCTGTGGAATGGGATGGAGGGTGGCACCCTTGTTTCTGATACTACTTGCCAATGGGTCAAAGCAGCCAAAATTGAGAATTCAGTTTTATCCGTTCTCAGAGCAGCCATAGGAGCTGAGTACAGCCCTTTGGCAAACTTTCTGAGTAGGAAGTGGGGTGTGTGTGTCTTTGTCATTTGACATCTAGAAAGACAACTTACTATTGAGATGGATGGTGCCATGACTACAAAGCAACGAGAACACTTCCACAAGGCACAAGCAAATCTGCTGTAGCATATTAGCCAAGAAATCCCCGACTTACCAAAAGTTCCCTTCTGAGAAGGAACTATTTTCAAAGAAACATGTTACAAATGATGGCTGTGTTCTCAAGCCAGTCCATCTCATCAGGGCCACCCCTGTATCTGAAGCAGTATATTAACCATACTTAACAATAAGCCAGAGTCCAGAACAGGACAATGAATTCACTCTTCTGACACAGGACCTAGGAACACAGTTTTGCTCTGGGGCTTCCCCGCCTTCAAACTCTGAGTGAGGGCTGGAAATAAGAGGATCTGAGCCAGGGGAGGGGCGCTTCAAAGTGTCTGGGGTGGCTGAATAGGAGCAGGGTCCAGGTGGAGATGAGGAATGAAGCTGGAGGAGAGGAGCTCTGAATGGGAGCCGCCTCCCAGGAGAGAAGGGCCAATTAAGGAAGACTAGGCAGCACGTCGGGGGGTGGGGGGGACATTTGGGACAGTCCCCGGACACACCAGGGGCAGACATTCTTGAGAGTGCCTGGAAGCTTCTGCCTCTAGGCCTAGGTTGCTCTCAAAGCCGTATCTACTTCATTTTCTGGTGGCCATAACAGTTCTACTCTAGGGTGACCTAGCTGTTGGAGTGCGTGGCCTGGAAGCAGAGTACCGTAAAAGAGATGACAGCCATTTTCCATTATAAGTGCCTTCCTAACAAGTATTTTTATAGTTAACTCATCTTTCCTAAGAGAATGAGAGGAAAAGAGTCTGACTGTACTGGTTTCTAGGAGAAAAAGGTCCAGAAAAAGTCTGTTTAGCCCTGGCCAACGCGGGGGACTTCACTGCTGGAGGTTCTCAGTTTTCTAACATCTGCGATATGCACCTGACAGCCAAGCTCTTGGGTACAGATTAGCTTATGTGCTGGTGGAAGCCCTCAGGAACTAGAACCACCAACTGACAGGTGTTGTCAGGGAGGAAGGGGGGCACTTTGGGCCACTGTTAGATGCACTATTACACTGATTGCAGACAAGAGAATGCCGGTCGTTTTGAAGGAGCCGAGCAGCCTCATCTCCAGCTCTCCACCTCCAAGTTCACTCAGAGGGCAGGGGAGAAAGGATGGCTACAAAAAGGGATACAGATCCTTCCTAACAAATCCTAACAGGCAGCTCTAATTGCCAACAGGTATGGTGGCTTAAATCAAGTCCTGAAGATCGAGAGGAAAAACCCACCCTGAAACCTCCGATCAGAAGAGTCTGGCTGGGGGCAGCCCTGCTAACCCTCCTGTTGTTCCATCCAGTCTAGGGAACCACCAGGGACAGGGACAAAACCCTGCGGGCATGAAGGTTCCTATCAAGAGGAAACACGAGGTGTTCTAACAGGAGGCAGAAACCAGTCAACGCCGCCCAAAACACTTAGAACAATGTCTAGCATATACTAAATGCTCATGGCAGGCTGGCTATTATTACTCTAATTCCATATGCCTTCCCAACTTCTTCTATAGGTTACTAGAACAAGATGGGGATTTGGCTTTAACTTCTTTACCCAGTGCTTACCACAAATGCTCTCTTCTCCAAAGAGACGGATCTTTCGAACAGGCCTAGGAAAGCCCTACATCAGAGACCAAATTCTGGTCATCTATTTGCATGGCTCAGATTTGGACCTAAGTTTCTGGCACAGCCAGAAAAGGCTCCAGCAGCTCAACTGTTTTATCCTTTCCATAAAAGGCTACTCTACTTGCCCCTGATAAAAAAGCACTTTAGGGAGTTCCCTTGTGGCACAGTGGGTTAAGGATCCTGCCTTGTCACTGGAGCAGCTGAGGCAGCTGCTGTGGCACAGGTTTGATCCCTGGCCTAGGAACTTCCACATGCCACAGGTACAGCCAAAACCAAACAAAAAACCCACACATCCCACACAGGAAAACCCTGAGTACATACCACAGCTCCTGAGATACACAATGTCAGCAATTTTGTCAAAATTTTCTAGGTATATGGAACTGGAAACAGTGCAAATTAATAGTCACAATGGGAAATGTGACTTGTATTTAAGAAACACACAGGGTGGCTAGAGTCCCTGACTGTCACGTACTGCATAGCACTGCCTCTTCTGTGGTGAGATGGAGAGTTGGGTGGGGTGGAAACTCAGCTGCCCTCCCAGCTCCTGAGCATCTCTGGCTTGGAGGCACAGCAGCCTTCTGCGGCAGCCAGGCTCCCATCACCAGCTGTCCTTCACACAACATAACAAGATCACTGTTTGGGAAGATGGGATTTTCAGTGTTGGGTTTTGTATCCCATGAGATGGCTTGCATCTGTCTCAGGGGCAGCTTCCTGAAATAGCTGCATGTCCTGGGCCCCTGCAGACAGGGTTTAAGACACGGGAGAAAGATAAATGAGATATCAGAAGTAGGAGTTCAGGGGTAATAAAGGCAAGAAGGAATAAAACTGTATAGCCATCCTTTTCTCACTCCTGTCCCAAGGGAGCTGACTTTGCCGATCTAGTCCTCACCAAGGAATGACATCCACTCCCATTTACCTTCCTTGGCACTCAGGCTTCCTCCTGGCATTGCCACCTCTTTACCCTGACAGCTCTACCACATCAAGTGACTGTGGAATCTAGAGCTGATGCTGGCTACCCCATGAAGAGATAACCATGGTCATGTGAGCTGGCCCGACACGTTCTGCTGCACTTGTTTATAGGCAAGAGGATTAAAACAACCTGTCAGGGGCAAGCCCTGTACACAGGGCAAGCACTGGGAACACAGCATAGAGGCCTCCCGCCAAGAAATCTTTTGCTCAAATATAAAGCATAAATCTCTCACCAATGCAAACCAGCTAACTATGCCAAATACCACTTACGATTCAGTGACCTTGAAGGACCGCTCCATTTTTCCAAAGTTCTTTGTATAAAATGTTGGGGTGTTTTAGGGGGTCAGGGAGACTAGACCCTAATAAGACTCCATTAAAAGTCCCCAATTAAATTAATACCCAAGGAAAAGCTTTCTGTCTTATCAAGAAATGTTTGTGGTATTGGGCTTAAGAAAGAGGGATGTTTCCAGGGTACTTCTGAATAACGAAAGCACACAGTTCTCAGATGCCTAAATGCCAAATCAGAAGTCAAACTACCAAAACAGAATTTCCCATGACCACTTCTTGCTCTACTCAAAGTCAGAATTGAAAGACTAATTAGGTACAGCTTCAGGAGAGAGGGGCTCAGGCAGCAGGAAATCTAGACGAGGTCAAGGTCAGGGTCGTCCTCTCTAACAGAACAGCAGTGGCCATCAGACGAAGGAAGGAAGTGGGAGGGTGGTCAGCACCTGAGCCTGTGGTCCTGCAGCTCCAGGCTGTCTGAGCTCTCCACAGGGATACTGCAGAAAGTGGCCCTTAGCTTCCCGAAATTAGATTCTTTCTCCCCTGCTCCTCTATGAAACCATTTGTCACAGCCCCTAAATAACCAATCTTCCCCTCTTAGCAGGCTTGGGCTGCTGCCATCTGGTCTCTGCCTTAGGCACTCAAGCCTCGGCAGCAGGAGGATGTTTCTGTATGGGTGTTCCCCTGGCTGGCTGGAGAGGTCGGCAGAAGGGAACCGGGCGGCACGCTCCTCCAGCCAGCCAGAGGGGGGGACGTGAAGCACCGGCTGGCAACCTGAGCTCCCTCTCCAGCTTCCCCTTCTTAGCAAAGGAGCAGCTAGCTACTCCTTTGCTAACCTTCCACCCACAGTCTTGCTGAGGCCAGAGAGATGCAACCATCCTATGAGAAGTGAGGGTAGTAAGTCCAGCTTAAGATCTAAAGGACCCAGGAGGGAAAAAAGGGCTATTGTGCTGCAAGGGATTCCAAGAATAAACTCCCCGAACTGCCCCCCAAGCTCTTCTGAAGAGCAGGGGTATTCAGAAGTGCTTTCCATTCCCCATGCATGACAGAGGAGGGTGGCCCTGGGCAGACATACACCCTTGGCTGGGCCACCATCCCCCTAAGGAGCCCCGGTCTCCTGAACACCAGAATAAGTCCACACCTGCCACCGAGGACCAGCCAGAGACAGTAACGTGCTCCAGAGTTCACATACTCACGCGCCCCTTAATCTGCCTCCAGATCGCTGCTCTCATGCAGAGCAGTGAGGCGGGCTGAGTCCCGCTCTGAGCCCCTGAGCCGGTCACTCCAGTTTGCCTGGCGTGTTGTGTGTGTGTGTGGGGGGGGAAGGTGGTGGTGGTGGAGGAGGAGGAGGAGGAGGAGGAGGAGGAGGAGGAGGAGGAGGAGGAGGAGGAGGAAGGGAGATTATGATTCTCTATTTTCAAGCCCTGCCCCTAAACCTGGGGAGGGAAGCAGCTGGGTTCCGGGTGCAGGAGAGCTCCAATCTCTGGGCACTACAGAGCCAACCAGCTGCACAAGAACTCAGGGGAACGTGCACATCCAACACACTGAGAAAAGGAGGGGAAACCAACTTGGGCAGAAGTGGGTTGGTCTCCTGCCAAGAACTTTGAATGGTACTCCTATCGGAACTAGAACATAACAGGAGGTAAGCAGGTTTAGGGTCTCTGGGGAAAGGCAGGAGGGGAAACAGTAAAAGCTGGACTAGCATGGGAACAAAACTTGCTGCCTGGCAGGAGACGGGACAGCCCAGCTGTCTGCAAGGCAATGGCCACACGTAGTCGAGTGAAACGCTGTCCTGCCACACCTTTCGGAGGTGGACAGCTCACACTCTAACCTTAGTCAGCTTTCACATGCTTTGCGGGCTGTGCCCTGAACCTGCCGTTTGGAGCACGGTCATTTCCATGTCCCTGTAAGTTAAGGTGGCTCTACCACTCAAGCACTTGCGCCCCTGAATGCCACTGACAGGAGGGAAGGGGGACTCTTGCTGGCTGTGTTGGACAGGGTAGAGCAGAAACCACAGATGACAGCCCCTCCCACAGAGAGGCAGTGCTCCTCCTTTGTCAGAGCAGAGCCCAAGACTGCCACAGAGAGGTGCTGTTTAGCGACAGAAACATCGGCCAGGAGTGGCAGGAGAAATGGCCCCACCAGGTACTTCCTTCTTTCTCACCACTTGCAACCGTGGGCTGCCACAGGCTGCTTCTGAAAAGCCTGCAGAACGTCCGGTGGCAGCAATGGCCTGTGAGTCACTCCCCCACGAGAAGAGGGAAATTGATCCTGACCCCTGGGCCTGAAGCAGCCCCCCCAGAGTCCTCGGCCAGCCCTGCTCCAAAGCTAAAAGCAGTCCCACCTCCCAGAACTGAAACCTCTGACGGCCAACTCCCCACCCATACCTGCACAAGAGAAAAACCAGTCCCTTTTACTCCACAACACAGGGGGACATCAACAGTCATCTAACCAGGGCAGCAAGCACTGGGAACAGGACGTGACGGCTTCATATTCAGAGCACCCCTTAGACACACACACACACACACACACGACTTAAAGAGATCTGTGTGTGTACACGCATACGTACATAAATGTCTTTATCTGTACATACACGTACACACGCAGAACTGATTTTCAGACCCACGTAGCTTCTGACCTTCCCTTCAGCTGCCTGGCTCCCTTTCCCTGCTTCCAACTCCAGCCCTGCCCTTGTCCCTTCCTGGGGTCTCACTCTGGGCCTTTGCCACAGCCACCTACTGCCTGAAACACTTTGTCTCCATCTCTGCTCCCGTTCTTCTTTCCGGTTAGCCTTGGCTCAGACACGACACCCTCCAGGCAGTTTTGGTGGCGCCATCTCTCTGACTTCACAGGGTCTCTGACACGTCACTCCAGGCATCCCAAGGTCAGCCTTTGTGCACCAGGACTTCAGTCTCGCTGAATGGCCTGTCCCCTTCACAACTCTAGGTGGCTGTCTTGTTCACTGCACAAGTTTGGGAGCGACCTGAGGGAAATTTCCAGGGCTTAAGTCATCTCTAATTCCTTAGCACTCAGGCACATGCCTGGCACCTAACAAGCTTTCAAGAAATGTTTTCCTGGAGTTCCCGTCGTGGCTCAGTGGTTAGCGAACACAACTAGCATCCATGAGGACGCGGGTTCGCTCCTTGGCCTTGCTCAGCGGGTTAAGGATCCAGCGTTGCCTTGAGCTATGGTATAGGTCACAGATGTGGCTCAGATCCCACGTTGCTGTGGCTGTGGCCTGCAGCTACAGCTCCGATTGGACCCCAGCCTGTGAACCTCCATATGCTGCAGGTGCGGCCCTAAAAAAAAAAAAAAGAGCAATGTTTTCCTAACTCATGAGGGAAAGTCAGGGTCAGGGTCTTTCCGATTTTCTGAGAGTGACTCTTTACCCAACAGCTCTTAGCACATCTCTGCTCCATGTGACTGCTTCAACCTGGGCCAGGGCTGGAATGCTGGTGCCCGCTGCTTTAAATCCATCCTGCAGAGGGCTTTCCTGTGCCTCTACGGACGAGTCTCTGCCACGATTTCAGAACTCAAGGCCAGTGTGTGGAGCCGGGGCCTACTGTCCTTCAGCCAGTCCTTTCTCAGCCTCCCCTCTACCAAAAGGTCTGCAGGTAGTCCCCTGCCCCCCACAGGCCTTGTAAGCAGGAAGAGAGCCTCTGAAGAGGAAGCAATGGGGGATATAGTGCAAAGTCCTCAAGAGAGAGTGAGCACAGACCCAGCTCCACTCAAATAAGTTACATATCCTGAGCCAGTCATTCACCATCTTGGGACCCGGGTTTCCTCACTTGTTTAACAAGGGGCTGGAGATGAGCTCTGAAGGTCTGCCTGAGGTGCATGTGAAGGTTCTCAGTGCCCTGTGCTCACGAGCCTTCCAGCCCTGTCCCTGAGACCACAGCAGGAAGCAGGCACAGCCTACATGTCCTGAAGACCACATCCTGACCTGCCCAGAAGTCTGGCTCCATAAGTAAATCTCACCTAACATTGTCTCGGACACCAGGTTCACACGCTGGAAAAATCTCTTCTGCCTAGGGCTAAGAAAATTAAAGTTAAACTAGGTGACAACTCCGGGCTTAGAAACATTACAGCCTGAACTCAGTGTGCCCTAGGCAAGAATCCTCTCCGTCTCTAGATTTCACTTACCCACGGTTTACAAGCTCCTCACCACTCCCAGCCTCCCTGCGTACCATGAATATGGCCACAGGGTGCTGGGAAAGGTACCATGACACAGAGTCTACTTCCAGCAAGCCCCAGGGCTCTGCAGCCTTCGTGTGAGCAGCTCTGAGTAGGCCCAGCCCCTGGTAGGGTGGGTGGCACCTACTCCCCCTACCCCCAGCACGATCCCTTAGCACCCTAGATCCTCAGGTGAGGAGCTGCCTGCTTGCTCAATCCACGAGGAAAAACCACTTGGCAGAGCCCATCCAGCAGGAGTCTCAACCTCTCTGCCTGGGGGGGGTGGGGGGTGGGGTGCGGGCAGGTCCAAGCAGACCAGTCCAACAGGTCCTTTTTCCACCACCCTACATAGCTGATGCCTTCTGCACTGGTTCAAAAACAGGAGCCTCAAAAATCAGTTGGAGCTTTCACACTTTGAGTCACAAAGACCAAGGAATCAAGAAAAAAGTAGAAAATGATCATCTTTCTTATTCTGTCCTACCCACAATGGGTCCTGAAAAACGTAATCCCTGATCTCACAGCTCTTGGTCAATTCAGAAAAGCAACTGATCTTCCCTGAGATGCTCAAAGAAAAATCCGGGTCCTCATCATCACGAGGGGCTGAGGCGGCGTGAAATCGGTTCTTCCTGTGCCGTGTTCCTGAGCTTTTCTCCCACTATACACAATTCCAGCCTTCTGAAACAGACCACACCACCTCTCCAATCCTGGACAAAATTCCCAACACTCAGTGTCTCACTGTTCACCCATGGCAAAGAGGGAAAAATAAGGCCAATTTAACCAAAAGCAACAATGTAGCCAGAGATGCTGTGTAGCAGGGGCGAGAACACAACTCAGCAAAACCAGGAGGACCTGGCTTTTTGGCTCTGGTGCCTATTTCAGGAAGCCGGACAGGGTTTCCTCAGCAGTACACTCTCCTCCTGTGGTTTCCTGGGTTCTAAACAAAATCCAGTAACAGGGTAAAAAGTCCCCCTCATCTTTTCATCCTGAAAAATTTGTTCTTTTTAATCATTATTGAACCTAGATTAAGACCTGTGAGTTAGAGAGTTCCCGTTGTGGCGCAGTGGTTAACGAATCCGACTAGGAACCATGAGGTTGCGGGTTCGGTCCCTGCTCTTGCTCAGTGGGTTAATGATCTGGTGTTGCCGTGAGCTGTGGTGTAGGTTGCAGACGCGGCTCGGATCCCGTGTTGCTGTGGCTCTGGCGTAGGCTGGCGGCTACAGCTCCAATTAGACCCCTAGCCTGGGAACCTCCATATGCCGTGGGAGCGGCCCAAGAAATAGCAAAAAAGACAAAAAAAAAAAAAAGACCTGTGAGTTATATGGCCAAAAATTGGAGCCATTCACAAATCAACATGGATACACTTCTCCAAGGGTGGTTGTAAGTGAAGAATAATACCCACGTTGTAATTTCTCTTATTTTTTAATTTCACAAATATTCATGAAGAGATGATCATGTGCAAAACACTCTAACAGATTCTGGGGGAGGAAGAGATACAGAGAAGGATAAAATACAGCTGAGCCTTCAAAAGACTTGACTAGTATGAGAGAGAAGCACAAATCACAAGCTAACATAGGACCCAATCCTGGAACCAAAATCTGTCGATGCCTTCCAATTTACTAGAAGTTTGCAGCTTTTGTTGTTTTTCAGAGGAACCGGGGCTGAAATATTTAAAGATCTCAGGTCTCACTTAGCCAGGATGATGAGTTCTGCCAGGATCTATCTAAACCCTGACATTTCCATGAATAGGGATGCCTACCCACCGAGTGGACCATGGTGAGACTGGTGAGATGCTGGTGTAAGAGGAAGTCAACCCAAGGAGACTCAATGAAGAATCAATCACTTAGCACTCCTTGTCTCATCCTCATCTAGAAACCAGAGACAGGCCCAACATGCAAAGGAAGGGCTTAAGCACAAGTCAAAAAAGTTGCTTAGGTCTAAGGTCATGGAGATGAAGTCAGAAAAGGCCTCTACCTTTAGAAAAGACGACGGTGCCCTTGGGGAAGATCTGGAAGGGCTTCCTAAAGCTCTGCATCCGGAGCTCCTCCTTTCAGTGCCGGCTATGACTCTGGAGGCAGGTGTATATAGTTTTTCTTTTCTTTCTTTTTTTTTCCTTTTATAGGGCCACCTGTGTGGCACACAGAAGTTCCCAGGCTAGCGGTTGAATCGGAGCTGTAGTTGCAGCCTACCCCCACAGCCTCGGGATCCCAGCTGCATCTGCAACCTACACCAGAGCTCACAGCAATGCTGGATCTTTAACCCACTGAGTGTAGGCCAGGAATCGAACCTGCATCCTCATGGATACTAGTCGGATTTGTTACCACTAAGCCCCAATGGGAACTCCCTATTTTTCCTTTTACTTCCCAGTGTTATCAAGCCTTGTCTCCCTCGTCAGTTCCCAATCACTGTTACAGCCTGGTGCACACCATTACCAGTTTTTAAGCTGTACTGTTACTCAGCAGGCTACCAGCAGTATCACAGTTCTTTTGGAAGGTTATATATAAGGAACAAATACTCATTCCTGAAAGCACTTGGAAAGAAGTAAAGTCTCAAGACAAACAGAGGGTTCTATGCCATCTTAAAAAAAAAAAAAAGAAAAAAGGTCAGTTAATTCTGGGCCTGGGGATAAAGATTAAAGTCCCAGTCCAGGGAGTTCCTGTCATGGCTCAGCAGTTACCGAACCCGACTAATATTCATGAGGATGCAGGTTCAATCCCTGGCCTCACTCAGTGGGTTAAGGATACGGCATTGCCATGAGCTGTGGTGTGGGTCACAGACTCAGCTCAGATCCCACGTTGCTGGGGCTGTGGCATAGGCCAGCAGCTGTAGCTCCGATTTGACTCCTAGCCCGGGAACCTCCATATGCCATGGGTGCAGCGCTAAAAAGACAATCAATCAATCAAGAAAGAGAGAAACAAAGTCCCAGTCCTCCTCTGCTCTGGGAAAACAATTCTGAAACTACTTTTTTTAAATTTATTTTTTATTTTTTTGTCTTTTGTCTTTTTACGGCAACACCCAAGGCATACGTACGTTCCCAGGCTAAGGGTTGAATAGGAGCTGTAGCTGCCAGCCTACGCCACAGCCACAGCAATGCAGGATCTGAGCCGTGTGTTTGACCTACACCACATTTCATGGCAACTCCAGATCCTTAATCCACTGAGCGAGGCCAGAGATGGAACCCGCATCCTCATGGATACTAGTTTGGTTCGTTCGTTATCCACTGAGCCCTGATGGGAACTCCTTTTTTTTTTTTTTTAAGTTGAAATGTTAGTTGATTTACAATGTGTCAGGTATATAGCAAAGTGATAAACATATACATATATATGTGTGTATATATATATATTTTTTTTTAGATTGTTTCCATTATAGGTTATGACAAGATACTTAACATAGTTATACAGTTTCCTGTGCTACACAGCATCCATGTTTATCTGTTCTATATAGCTTTTTTTTTTTTTTGTCTTTTCTAGGCCTGCACCCGCGGCATATGGAGGTTCCCAGGCTAGGGGTCCGATTGGAACTGCAGCTGCCAGCCTACACCAGAGCCATAGCAACGCGGTATGGGATCCAAGCCACATCTGTGACCTACACCACAGTTCACGGCAATGCCGGATCCTTAACCCACTGAGTGAGGCCAGGGATCGAACCTGCAACCTCATGGTTCCTAGTTGGATTCGTTAACCACTGAGACACGACGGCAACGCCTATATAGAATTCTACTTTAAAATGGTAAAGCTAATGAGTCCAAATCAACTCAAAAGAAAATCATTTCCTGAAACTAAAAAAGCAGGTGAAGGGGAATGAGAATTGGTTTGTTTAAAACCTTTCTACCACAGTTCTCATCATGGCTCAGTGGTAATGAACTTGACTAGGATCCATGAGGACTCAGGTTCGATCCCTGAACTCCCTCAGTGGTTTAAGGATCTGGCGTTGCCGTGGGCTGTGGTGTGGGTCACAGACAAGGCTTGGATCTGGCATTGTTGTGGCTGTGGTATAGGCCAGTGGCTATAGCTCCGAATCAACCCTTACCCTGGGAACTGCCATGTGCCACAGGTGCGGCCCTAAAAAGACTACGTAAATAAATAAACAAATAAATAAAACCTTTCCTACCTAAATGTCCAACAACAGATGAATGGATGAAGATGTGGTACATATATACAATGGAATACTACTCAGCCCTAAAAAAGAACAAAATAGTGCCACTTGCAGCAAAATGGATGGAACTAGAGATTCTCATACTAAGTGAAATAAGTCATAAAGAGAAAGACAAATACCGTATGATATCACTTATATCGAGAATCTAATATATGGCACAAAATGAATCTATCTACAGAAAAGAAACAAACTCATGGACATGGAGAACAGACTTGTAGTTGCCAAGGGGGAGGGGGATGGAGTGGATGGACTGGGAGTTTGGGGTTAGTCAATGCAAACTATTGCATTTTGAATGGATAAGCAATGAGATCCTGCTGTATAGGGAACTATATCTAATCACTTGCGACGGAACATGATGGACGATAATGTGAAAAAAAGAACGTATAAATATATTTGTATAACTGGGTCACTTTGCTGTACAGCAGAAGTTGACAGAATATTGTAAATCAACTACAATAGATTTTAAAAATAAAAACTAAAAATTAAAACCTTTCCTACAGCAGATTAGCTACACAAAACTCTTCTGGAATGGTTTACCATTCAGAATTTTATAATGTAAAGCATTCCAAATGTGAAACTGGGAGTTCAGCACCTAAACATTTATTAGTAAGAAAAATCCTCACGCCACAATCATAATGAAGGTTTAACATCACTGTCTGACATTTTGTCATTAAGGGATCGGTTTTAACAGTGTGGATTTGGCAGCTTGCCCTATCGGCTGTTTCACAAGAATTTTCTGTGGTTTCAAGAAAGGCAGGGTGTTTGCTTTTAAACACTATCTTAAAAATGTATTTCAGGATAGAGCTCAAATATTCCAAGACAGAAGGTGAGAATGAAACCCAAACCAAGTAAAGGAATCTGATGCTACCAGACAGAAGGGAGTACAGCAGAGGTGCAGGGGGAAGACACTGATCACCAGTGGCACCAAAATGGCAAGAAAAGCCAACTCAGTGCTTCTTATACAACCAAACCTGAAAATGGGGACACAAAAATGACACTAAAGACATGCGATTAATAAAGGGAAATCCCTCCACAGATCTTCACCTCTTCAAAATAAACTTACCTGGCTCAAATCTGTTTTGTTTATAGGGGGAAAAAATGTATACATGTAAGGATAACCTGATCCCCTTGCTGTACAGTGGGAAAATAAAAGAAAATCTATTTTGTTTTTAAAACAAAACCACCCCAACAGCTTCACACCAATGCAGAGGACTGTCATCTAATCAATTAGCAGCCACACCTCTCCGACAGCTTGATGTCGTTAATTAAGGTAGAGATTTTTCTCCCTGGGAATTCAAGTACAGAAGGGCAGAGCCCCTATGGACCTAACCCATTATGACAGCCTTTTCATTAGCAAGAAAACACTGCCACGTGTTCTCCAAGGAAGCAGTGGCCTGCCTCACTAAAGAACACCTGTGTGTGAACAGCAACCACCTCTGAGAGATAAAAATGTGCCTGCCAGAGATGGGGGGGGGGGAGGAGAACCACTCATAAGAAATCCAACAGACTGTGCTTCTCAAAGTAATTCACCTAGACTTTGGTTTTTCCACTGTAACAAAAAGATGGACTCTAAGGTCATGTAGAAATAGCACAAAACCATGATCCTAAGAGAAGGCAGATCTCTAGGGCTGCAAGGGTGCAAGTGGGTAAGTGATGGAAGCTTGAGTCAAGGGGAGCAGCTCATTCCTTCATCCTCTCCCCATGCTGGCACCTTAAAAAAGCTCAAAAATTCATGGGCGTTCCTGTCTTGGCACAGCGGAAACGAATCCAATTAGGAACCAGGAGGCTTGGGTTTGGTCCCTGGCCCCACTCAGTGGGTTAAGGATCTGGTGTTCCCATGAGCTCGCAGACGAGGCTCAGATCTGGAGTTGCTGTGGCTCTGGCGTAGACCAGCAGCAACAGCTCCGATTAGACCCCTAGCCTGGGAACCTCCATATGCCACAAGTGCAGCCCTCAAAAGATAAAAAAAGAGGAGTTCCCGCCATGGCTCAGTGGGTAATGAATCTGACTAGGAACCATGAGGTTGCGAGTTTGATCCCTGGCCCCGCTCAGTGGGTTAAGGATCTGGTGTTTCCATGAGCTGTGGTGTAGGTCACAGATGTGGCTCGGATCTTGTGTTGCTGTGGCTGTGGCTAGGCCAGCAGCTACAGCTCTGATTAGACCCCTAGCCTGGGAACCTCCATATACCCTGGGAGCAGCCCTAGAAAAGGCAAAAAGACCAAAAAAAAAAAAAACCAAAAAAATTCAGAATTTTGCTAATGAAATCAAACCTCTAACAGGATAAAAAGAAAGGCACTATATCACCAGGAGGAGACAAACAAGTAAATCAAACCATAAATTCAAACCCAAGTTAAGCAAAATTTCACAGAGGTATACACAGCAATCACTCTAAGAAACTACTCCAGGGAGGTTCCCTTCATGGTGCAGCAGAAACAAATCTAACCAGAATCCACAAGGATGCGGGTTTTGATCCCTGGCCTCACCCAGTGGGTCGGGGATCTGGCGTTGCTGTGGCTATGGTATAGGCTGGCAGCTGTAGCTCCAATTTGAGCCCTAGCCTGGGAACTTCCATATGCTGTGAGTGGGGCCCTAAAAAGCAAAAAAGGAAACTATTCCAGATGTCCTGGAGGACCAAATGCACAGCTACGGGGACTCGCTTCAGGAGAGAGAAGTGAACCAAAAGGAAGACTGACAAACGCAAACAGGAAGTCGTGGCATATTACACAAGCAATGGGATAAAAAGACACAGCAGGACAGCCAGAGTTCAGCTCCCAGGACTGAACTGGCAAGTCCCAAACACACACAGAGAACTGGCACTGCCAGCTACAGTTCCCAGTGTGCTTGGCAGCCAAGACTAAAAGCAAGCAGCTCTGGGCCTCTTTAAGTGGCACATAAAGGGTTATAAAAAGATTTTAGTTTCATAAGGATAAAATATACACAGTTAAGATTCACACACAAGTTTTCTTTTTTGGAGTTGACACTATGGTACAGTGGGTTAAGGATCTGACTGAAGTGGCTCTGGTCACTGCAGAGGTGCAGGTTCAGTCCCCAGCCCAGTGCAATGTGTTAAAAGGATCTAGTGTTGCTGCAGCTATAGCAAAGGTTGCGCCTACATCTCAGATTCAATCCCTGGCCTGAGAACTTCCATGTGCCACGGATGTGGGCATTAAAAAAAAGGGCGGGGGGGGGGGGGTGAGGTGCTACCAAGCAGGACAGTCAAATCTAAGAACCCAAACTGTCCTATACTGTAAGGTGCTTACTTGTTGGTCACCAATTTTAGGTCTCAAGACTCTAGTTTTCTCAAGGGACTCTTGAAATTTCAGAAGATGAAAGAGATGATGAAGAAATCAAAAGCCAGGATTAAATAATAAGGTTAAAAAATATTTCTATAGCTCTTGTATGGAGCTGTTAAAACCAAGGAGGGATGGAGTTCCCAGCGTGGCACAGGAGATCGCTGGTCTCTGCTCGTCTGGGCACAGTGGGTTAAAGGAGCCAGCATTGCCACAGCAGTTACAACTGTGGCTCAGATCTGATCCCTGGCCCAGGAACTCCATATGCCATGGAACAGCCAAAAATGAAAAAAAAGGGGGGGGGGGCAGGAGATTAACCCCTAGAGCTGCATCTGCTGCACCTTGGCACCTTTACAAGAGGCCACTGGAGGCAGGAAGAAATGATCCGGGCAAGAGGAGACCAAGCATGCCTCAGAGATTTATTTTGTCCCATACTGACTGGAAGCTAATCCTAAGGGATCCAGCTTCCACTGTCTGGACACAAGTGAGGCCAGAGTGCTCTCCACAGTCAAGAAAGTCTTGTTCTGACACCAACAAACCACATGGGTCTGCTACCTTAAACAAGTTACATACATTTCTGGGCCTCTGATACCTCATCCACAAAGTAGGGAAAATAATAAGACCCACTATCTCACAAAGATTATATGAGTTAATGAATGTAAGACAGCTAACGACACAAGTGTTTGGGACAAAAATAAATGCTCAATAAAGGCTGGCTATTATTATGTCTATAGCTAAAGACACTAGCCTCAGGGCAAACTGTGCCCCGTGAGAATGGGTGGGGGCACTGTCCACCCTTCAGGTATTCAGTCCACTGCCTTTAAAAGTTTCCCAACCTTGGAGTTCCCATTGTGGCTCAGTGGTTAACAAATCCGACTAGGAACCATGAGGTTGCGGATTCGATCCCTGGCCTTGCTCAGTGGGTTAAGGATCCGGTGCTGCCGTGAGCTGTGGTGTAGGTTGTAGAGGAGGGTTGGATCCTGCGTTGCTGTGGCTCTGGTGTAGGCCAGGGGCTACAGCTCCGATTGGACCCCCAGTGTGGGAACCTCCATATGCCGCGGGAGTGGCCCAAGAAATGGCAAAAAAAAAAGACAAAAAAAAAAAGTTTCCCAACCTTGGAGTTCCTGTTGTGGTGCAGCAGAAATGAATCTGACTAGGAACCATGAGGTTGTGGGTTGGATCTCTGGCCTCGCTCAGTAGGTTAAGGATCCGCCGTTGCCGTGAGCTTTGGTGAGAGTCGCAGACGCAGCTCGGATCTGGCATTGCTGTGGCTGTGGCATAGGCTGGCAGCTGTAACTCCGATTGGACCCCTAGCCTGGGAACCTCCATATGCCTCGGGTGTGGCTCTAAAAAAAAAAAAGTTTCCCAACCTCTCAGAACAGAGTAACATACTTAGAGAGCCATCCAGAAGGCACCGTTACTGAGTCACTGCCTTAGCTAATAGAGTGAACAAATCTCCTTTGAAAGCAAAAGTCTATCTTTCATACAGACCATCGGCTGAAGAGAGAGAAAAAAGCACATCAAGTTCAATTCTGGAATTGAAATGAAAGCCACATGTGTATCTGAAAAGAAATATGCTTTGTGTAAAAAGCAGAGGATTATGGGACTTGCTGAGAGATGGGAAATGGAACTGTAACCCCACAAGTCTATATGGAGACTCGAATTGATATAAGGTAAGCATTTGATTAAACAGATTTTTAAAAAATGATTCCCATGAGAAGTGATTCTGAGTAAATTAGATGAGTGTAAAAAAATAGATCTGCTTAAAGCTGGTCCAAGTGACTATGAGAAGAGGCCCAAAGGTCTACTATTAGTAGTACTAAGAGAAGCTTTTAAAAGTTAGAGGTGCTCGCTTAACTGGAGAATGAATACAAGCAAAAGAACAAGGTGGAAAATAATAAGATAGTTTAGAAACTAGATATTTACTGCAACTGTATCTCTTAAAGGCTCACCAAGCAAAGACAAAGTTCACCTGCAGTTACACACACACACCAAACCTGCTCACCTCTTAACAGGAGAAAATAAAGTGCACCCCCATAAATGTGGGATTCGGTGGGCATGTTCCACTAAGAAACAGGATTAGCAGAGAGTTAAGTACAAAAGAAACAGAAACAAGGTATGTAGGCTCTGCAGCCACTCTGGGAACAGACTGTTGGGGGTTCTGGCTTTGGTGAGTGCCTGGAGCCTAGCTGCAGCCTTCCGCTATCTCACAGACACCAAGGTTTTTCAAGGACAGAAGCTAAGCAAGCTTTGCAGTTTTCAAATTTGGAATTGACCAATAGCCAACATATAAGCTTGAAAAAGAATCTACTCTCATAATGAAATCCAAGTAAGCCAAATGATTTTAATGGGGGGGCAAAAAGGCTGATGCTCTCTGTCAGGAGGAGGAAATAAACCAAATTTGGTTAAAGTCCCTCAGGTCAGAGAACCAGCTTCCTCAACTAGATGACTACAAACCAAGGCAGCAACTGCCTTCCTGCAGTTCAGCCAGGACTCTGGGAATTGCAAAACAAAGACTCATTATGTGGTCATAGCAAGTACCCAGCCAATCCAGGCCAGGGATGATCCCCCCCACCCCCACCCCCGTAGCGCTCTACAAAAGCAAGTCTCACACTTCGGTGTAGAAACCCTTTATGCTTTTTTTTTTGTCTTTTTGTCCTTTTAGGGCTGCACCGCGGCATATGGAGTTCCCAGGCTAGCGGCTGAATCAGAGCTTTAGCCGCTGGCCTTTGCCACAGCAACGCAGGATCTGAGCGGCATCTGTGACCTACACCAAAGCTTATGGCAGCGCCGGATCCTTAATCCACTGGGCAAGGCCAGGGATCAAACCTGCGTCCTCATGGATACCAGTCGGGTTGGTTAACCACCGAGCCACGACAGGAACTCCTTTATGCTCTTAATTATTAAGGACCTCGAATAGCTTTTGTTTATGTGGATTATAGCTACTGTATTATAACTAAAACTGAGAAAATGTTAATTTATTAATTCATTTAAAATATTACTAAGCCCATTACAAGTATATTTTTCAATATATCAAGTTAATACATAGCATCAAAATAAAATCCAAGTTAACTTTTAAAATGTAATTGAAGCTACAACATGAACTTTGAAAACATTACGCTGAGCGACATGAGCCAGACACAAAAGGACAAATATTGTATGATTCTACTTACATGAGGTGCTCGGAACAAGTAAATTCATAGAGAAAGTAGAACAGAGGTTATCAAAGGAGAGGGAGATGGAGAATTACTGTTTAACTGATACAGAGTTTCTGTTTGGGATGATGAGAAAGTTCTAGAAGTGGTGGTGATGGTTGCATTGTGAATGTACTTAATGCCACTGGACCACACACTTAAAAACTATTAAAATGCACGTTCTGTGTCATGTGTATTTGACCACAATGAAAAGATAGCATTAAAGCACATGGCCAGGAGAAGATTTCAGACTACCATAACCAAGGAACGGTCTATAAAATAACTAACCAGAATTCTTCAAAATTGTCAATGTCAGGAAAGACATGGAAAGACTAAGTAAGAAATGGTCACAGACTTGGGGAAACCATGGGGATATGACATGACAAATGCAATATGGGATCCTGGACTGGATCCTAAACAGAAAAAGCACATTAGTGGAAAAATGATAAAATCTGAGTAAATTTGGTTAATTAGTATGATAGCAGGATTGTCTTATTTTCCCTTTTTATGGCTACACCTGTTGCATACAACATTCTCCAACCAGGGGTTGAATCAGAGCTGCGCCTGGGGCCTAGACCACAGCCATGGCAACACCGAATCTGAGTCCCATCTGCAGCCTATGCCACAGCTTGCAGCAGCACCAGATCCTTAACCCACTGAGCCAGGCCAAGGACTGACTGAACCTGAATCCTCAGAGAGACAATGCGGGGCCCTCAACTTGCTGAGCCACAACGGGAACTCCCCAAGATTGATTCTTAGCTTTGATACATGTTCTATAGTTACGTAAGATACTAACACAAGGGGAAGCTGCATGAAAAATGTACAAGAACACTTTGGACTATTTTTGCAACTCTTCTAAGTTTAAAATGATCCCAAAATTTAATTGCTAAAAAAAATTCATAATGTGGAGTTCCCATTGTGGCTCAGTACCTGACCAGCATCCATGAGGACATGGGTTTGATCCCTGGTCCTGCTCAGTGGGTTAAGGATCCAATGTTGCTGTGAGCTGCAGTGTAGGTTGAAGATGTGGCTCAGATCCTGTGTTGCTGTGGCTGTGGTGTAGGCCGGCAGCTGTGGCTCTAATTTTTTTTTTTTTTTTTTGGTCTTTTTGCCTTTTCTAGGGCAGCTCCCACGGCATATGGAAGATTCCCAGGCTAGGGGTCGAATCAGAGCTATAGCCACCAGCCTATGCCAGAGCCACAGCAACATGGGATCTGAGCCGCGTCTGCAACCTACACCACAGCTCACGGCAACGCCAGATCCTTAACCCACTGAGCAAGGCCAGGGATCGAACCCTCAACCTCATGGTTTCTAGGAGGATTTGTTAACTACTGAGCTGTGGTGTAAGTCACAGTTGCTGCTTGGATCCTGCACAGCTATGGCTGTGGTGTAGACCAGCAACTATAGCTCCAATTCGACCCCTAGCATGGGAACAGATGCAGCCCTAGAAAGACACACACACACACACACACACACACACACAAAACCGAGTTCTCCAAAAGCTTTTGTTTATATGGATTATATCTATTCATATTTTCTGTATTAGAAATTAATACGACAAAAGATTTAAATATGTATCCACTCAGGAGTTCCCGTCGTGGCGCAGTGGTTAACGAATCCGACTAGGAACCATGAGGTTGCGGGTTCGATCCCTGGCCTTGCTCAGTGGGTTAACAATCTGGCGTTGCCGTGAGCTGTGGTGTAGGTTGCAGACGCGGCTCGGATCCTGCGTTGCTGTGGCTCTGGCGTAGGCCGGTGGCTACAGCTCCGATTGGACCCCTAGCCTGGGAACCTCCATATGCCGCAGGAGTGGCCCAAGAAATAGCAAAAAGACAAAAAAAGTAAATAAATAAATAAATAAATAAATATGTATCCATTCATTTAAAAGAACATTAATAAACCCATTACGTGTAAACATAAAGTTACTTTTGATGGAAAAACTATGCTTTCCAAAACATAATTTCACATATACAAAAGTCCACCTGACAAACTGATCTTATAAAGCAATCAAACACAATGCCAGACACCCCCCAAACTAAAGCATAAAAAAATTTTTAAATGAGAAAAATTAAAAATAAAAGAATAAAGACAAAGGGAAAATGAGAAAAAGGAAAAAAATAGGGAATAAAGAGAAAAAAGGGAGGAAATAAACCATAGGTAAAACAACAACAAAACCCTCAAAGGCCAATGCTATATATATATATATACATATATATATATATATATATATATATATATATATATATTAGAAGAAGGAAATAAGCTCATTCAGGTCAAAGTCTCTGAGGTCCAGGAAGGGATTATTATAGGGGTTGGGAATTGCAAACAAGGGCTCCCTATGAAGTCACTTGCAGGTAACCAGGCCAAGACTTAGGAAAATAAACCCAAGTTTTGTCTACAACAAAGGTATTCTCACTTTTCACCCAAAAACTCTCTACACTCTTAAAAAACGTATGAAAGATTGCAAAGATCTTTTGTTTATGTAGGTTCTAGCTATCAACCTTATTAGAAATTGAAACAATTTTTAAAATTATTTTTCTTTATTCAAAAGAATAAACCCATCACATGCTTAAACAAGTAACTTATTTTTTATGAAAATGAAATTTATAACAAGAATTGCTCTTTTAGATTCCTGGTTATCTTAACGTCTAGCTTAATGGAAGAAAGCTAACTTCTCATATCTGTTTCTGCATTCAATGTGTTTCCATATGTTGTTCTGGTTGAAAGACATAAATAAAATCTCATTTTCACACAGATGTGTAGTTGGAAAAATCCTCGAATACTGAGGATTTTCTTTCTTTCTTTGCTTTTTAGGGCTGTATCCACGGCATATGGAGGTTCCCAGGCTAGAGGTCAAATCAGGGCTGTAGCTGCTGCCGGCCTAAGCCACAGACACAGCAATGCCAGGTCCGAGCCATGTCTGTGACCTGCAGCTCACAGCAACACCGGATCCTTAACACACTGAGTGAGGCCAGGGACCGAACCTGCATCCTCATGGATACTAGTCTGGTTCGTTACTGCTGAGCCACAACAGGAACTCTGGATTTTCTTTTTTGATAATAGTCCAAAACTCCACAAGCAGTAGTTTTTAAAGACTGGTTGCAATGTGCAATCTGAAATTTGATCAATGAAACGTTTGCGTATTTTTACATTAAAATCCACTGGTCATCCTGCATTTCCGATGGCTCTTTTACCCACTGAAAATCAAGGAAATATTCCTTCACCGAATTACGCAGCATCTCCCAATATTGGCATTTCATTCAGTATCAAAAAATCACATTCCATTAGTCCTACCACCAATCTCATCAAAAAAGTCTTTAACAAATACAAATTTTCCAAAATTCTGATTTTTGCCTGAAAACTTGAATTTTATCACTGGCAACAGTGAGAGGCTCACTTTGTTCAATTTCAAGAAAACACCCACTAAATACTAATGTATGAATAACTACCGTTTGTCCATCAATTATTATTTCAAGTAAAAAATGATGATCCATGCAGCTGGTTCAGCTCCAACACACAAGTGCATTTTTTCTAGACGGTTAGACCACAGTATAGAGCAGCAATGCTCCAAGGATACTTTTCATTTAATCACTTGGAATATCAGAAACCTTTATTTGAGGGTTGATATTTAATTGAAAATATAATTTTTAGTGCTTCAACGAAGACATTCTTTTTTTTGGCCACATCCACGGCATGCAGAAGTTCCCAGGCAAGGAATCAAACCCGTGCCACAGCAGTGACAATGCAGGATCCATCCTTAACCCACTGAGCCACTAAGGAACTCCCACCAGTACATTCTTAAGTGACGATGGCTTTTTTTAAACCACAGATGTGTACCAGGAAGGTCCATGACTATGGCCACCAGCAGAGCTGGGTGCCACTGCTCTGATACGTTACGGTGCCAGCAGCCTTCTTGGTCACTGCTTCTGCACCAACAGCACAAATGGAAACGAAGTGTTCCAGGATAAACCAAGAGAGTCATAAAGGTTATTCAACCCTTTGCACATTTATCACAACTTGTGTTTGTTGCTGAGCAATCACATAAAAGAAAATATTTTTTGAAGTGTAGTTAGTGCTGATACAGATCAAGCCATGTCTATAATTTGTGAGGTGAAAGTAAAATTCTGTAAACAAGATATTAACTCAGTCTTCATGTTCCCGGCTAAATCTTTAATTCGATGAGTCACAGTTACATATGAAGTGGCAGTGCCCTGAACTTTACTGACTGTTCATCCAGTGGGCATTCAGGAATGTCAGCTGTTCTGAACCTCATTAATCTCTCCAGCTACTGGGTGGGCTTTTGCAGCCAAAGCAATGTGATAACTTATAAGAGGCTTCAGTGGCTTTGTCATTTCTAGGTGGAAAAGCTGGAACAAATTTTGGCTTTTAAAGAGACCATGACATGTATACTTAAAACACACAATTCCTTTTTCTTTAAACTCTGACCGGTCTTGAAACGATGCTGCAACTTAACTGGCACCATAATACTACATGAAAACACTCTGTTGCATAAGACACAGTAAAGTACATTATTAGGAGCTATAAAGCTGAGAAGATAACTTTCATTATGATTTCATTTCTTTCCATTTTTTCATTCCTGCCCAGCTTCCTCAGAGTAAATCCCTCTCTTTCACTTGCTGATATGTCCAACTGCAGTGGACAGAGCTGGCAGTTATGTGTTTAGAAAGCAGGCCTACCAACCTCCCTTATAAGGAAGTCAACAATTCTTCCTTATAAAATAGAAAAGAAATATTATTTTCTTCTAAAACAGAATTAAATGCTAAATTATAAGTAAAATTTTTAAAATGAGAAGTTTCCCCAAAAGTTTTTACAAATAAGTGTCGCAAGTTGTACTTACTTCTTGTGTTTCCTTGAAGGTTCCAGGATAACCCTGGGATTTCAAAATAACTATTTATTGGACAATAATGCGGTTGAGAGAGTAAATATAGCCGGTATAACCAAAGAAAACGAGTAGGAGCACAACAGCAGTACTGAGAACAAATCGAGTTTATCACTGAAAACACCCATGTTTATACCTTAAAATACTACCTTAAAAATTCTGGGAAACACAAAAATAAAGAAGCACACATTCCATCAGCCAAGAGTGATGATGTCAAGACACACCATTTAGCCTCTGGAAAACTCCACTGCATCTTGGTGAGAGAATGAGAGTCAAACAGGCAAACACTGCCCTAATGTTACAATGAAAATTATTCTGATTTTGTGTAACCACCAAACAGATCCTGAGGACCCTGAGGACATTTTGAGAACCAAGTTCAATATTGTGCTACCAAAATTAATAAATGCCTCCTCCGAGCTCTCACAAGACAAGGTCTAGAGCTATGGGAGTCCTGGTCAGAGCTGTTTGGACCCTGTCACCAGGAAAAGAGGGATGCCCCCTCCAGTAAGCTGTCGAGTTGCCAAGCCTGGCTTTACTGAGGAAGGCAGTTCCAAGAAAAAAAAAATGTTTTCTAAAGCAATGCATCCTTAACTTTACAGAAATCAGAGGAACAGGAGAAAGAAAGGCCTGGGTGGTTCTGGGACTCCATACATGAAGGAGATCTCAGACTATCAAAATTCCTTTCCTGAGCCATGCCACAAAAGAGGCTCAGAAATGAGTAAGGCAGTGGGACGTGGAGATGAAAACCCAAGATGGACAGTGATAATGAAGGAACAGAGTTCAAAGAAACCAAAGAGAAAAAAAAAAAAAAAAAAGGAAGTGAGACAAGTCAGCAGAGGGGTCAAAAGGAAGAGGAAAATGCAGTGAAAGAAACTCCCTGATGGGCTCCGCAGGGACACTGTTACCTTCCTCCCAGGCCACTGTGGCCTTGCGAAAAAACTAAGCAACTTACTCGCCATCCTGACAGGGCATCCAGGCTCTAGGAACATCAGCGGGAACCACCTGAGACGGAAAGCTCAGCCTAAGATTCAAAGTCCAAAAATCCACAGGGGCCACTGGGATGACTGTTCCCACCTCCTACTTAGGCTTCACGATGGGAAGGTTTCCTTCTCACTTCAGAGGAGCCAACAAAGGTAACAAGAACTTGCCCTTGAAGGGCCCTCGGAGAGTGAAAAAGGAACCTAAATCACTGGCTGCCCAAGTTCCCACGTAGTTTTTAAGAGAAACTGGGACCTTTCTCCTGTTGCCAAAGGGTAAATACTGCCGGTGAAGAAAGGAACACCATGAACGAGGTCCCCGAGCTCACAGGTGGGGCCTCCTCTAACACCCAGACCCCAACACCCAGATACCCCAAGCTCAGTGACTGTGGATCATCACAGTCACAACACAGAAATATGGGCAGGCAGTGGTATGTGTTTTCTTTTCTTTCCTTTTTGTTTTTTTGGTTTTTTAGGGCCACACTGGAGGCATATGCAAGTTTCCAGGCTAGGGGTCGAATTGCAGCTACAGCTGCTGGCCACAGCCACAGCCACGCCAGATCAGAGCAGCACCTGCAACCCACACCACAGCTCACAGCAACGCCGGATCCTTAACCCACTGAGCAAGGCCATGATTCCTAGTTGGATTCGTTTCCGCTGGCCACAGTGGGAACTCCCATCTTTTCTGTTTTTTCAATTTTTAAAGTTTTACTGAAGTATAGTTGACTTACAATGTTGAGATAATTTCTGCTGTGCAACAAAGTGATTCACATATCCTTTTATTTATTTATTTTTTAATGGCTGCATCCACAAGATATGGAAGTTCCCAGGCCAGGGACTGAATCCAAGCCACAGCTGTGACCTACCCCCTCAGCTGCAGCAACGTGGCATCCTTTTAACCACTGCTCCAGGCCCCAGGATCCAATCCACGTCTCTACAGTGACCTGAGCTGCTGCAGTCAGGTTCTTAACCCACTGTGCCAGAGCAGGAACTCCATCCATTCTTTTTCAGATTCTTTTCCCATATAGGTTATCACAGAATATTGAGTAGAGTTAGTTCCCTGTGCTATACAACACATAGTAAGGGGTTTCGGTTTTTTGGAGTTTTCATTTTTGGTTTTTTTTTTTTCAAGTCTTATTGAAGTACAGCTGATTTTTATGTTTTCTTTAATAAAGTCGCATAATATTGATGTCTTATAAATAAACTATCGCCCCTCCCACCAAAAAAAAAAAACTATATAAACAAACTTTCCTTTTAAAAGTGCTTCCAAAAGTACATAAACCTCTCCAACAGCATTCTGTTTTCTTTCAGATAGCTGACTGGTAAAAAGACAAACTTACACATACACAATGGAATACTACTCAGCCCTCAGGAAGTACAAAATAATGTCATTCGCAGCAACGTGGATGCAACTAGAAATTATCATACTAAGTGAAGTCAGTCAGAAAGAGAAAGATAAATACCACACAATTATCACTTACATGTGGAATCTAAAATATGGCACAAATGAACCTATCTACAAAACAGAGACAGATAGACACAGAGGACAGACTTATGGTTGCCAAGGGGGAGGGGAGAGGGAGTGGGATAGACTGGGAGTTGGTGGTTAGCAGATGTGAACTATCGCATTTAGAATGGACAAACAACAAGGTCCTACTCTGTAGCACAGGGAACTCAATCTCCTGAGACAGACCGTGATGGGAAAGAATATAAAACAAGAATGTATAAATGGAGTTCCCGTCATGGCGCAGTGGTTAACAAATCCGACTAGGAACCATGAGGTTGCGGGTTCGATCCCTGGCCTCGCTCAGTGGGTTAAGGATCCGGTGCTGCCGTGAGCTGTGGTTTAGGTTGCAGACACGGCTTGGATCCCGCGTTGCTGTGGCTCTGGCATAGGCTGGCGGCTACAGTTCCGATTCAACCCCTAGCCTGGGAACCTCCATATGCCAAGGGTGTGGGCCTAAAAAACAAAAACAAACAAACAAAAAAGAATGTGTATCTATATATATGGAAGACTGAGTCACTTTGCTCTATAGCAGAAATTGGCAGAACACTGTAAATAACTACACTTTTTTTTTTCTTTTTTTGTCTTTTTGCCATTTCTTGGGCTGCTCCCGCGGCATATGGAGGTTCCCAGGCTAGGGACCCAAAATTCCAATACAGGGAATCCAACTGCAGAGCCCATTCTCACAGCCATTCATTGGAAGTCCAAAAGTGCTGGGATTGCCTTTCAGATTGGCCATGAGCTCAACTCGATCAGAACACTATGCGAGACCAAGAGGGCCTAAGGGGCCCCACTTCCTGTCACTGGAGAACCAGTAATTCAAACTCTTGTGGGCAAAAACAAAGCAACAAGCCACAAGTGCTGCCAACACTACTGCAAAGACAGTCAAAAGGTGGCCGTCTGTGGAGGGGAGGTAGGGGAGTTCACAGGACAAGGGAAAGCCAGCAGACCCTTGGGTCTAAAGAAGGTGGAGGAAAAAGGGGGCCGCCCTGGATACAGGTCACCAGTAACCAAAACCAAACACTTCAGTAAAATGGTGCTCAGGAGAAACAATGAGCAGATCACTGGAGTAGCAGCAAGGACATAGGTTAGAGCTCTGCCTGCAGGTGACTTCACTCATGAATCACCAAGCTCTGGAACCTGGGAGTTTTCTGCTTAGTGGGAGACGGGGAAAGAATCCTGCTACCTCAGCAGCACAGGCAGTCACGAGAGGAGCCCCAGAATCCTGCTGTGTCCCTGAGAAAGATCCCCACTGCTGCTCACAAAGTGTCAGCACATGGGGACGATGGCTCCCACCTCTCCTACAGGTGCCGTGATCAGAGACAAACTCAAACAGGTCCCCATGGCCCAAGTACCTGTTGAGCTGCCAAAGACAAAAAACTATTTCCTCTCCTTTTTCCTCCGCAGTGAGCCTTATGCACCGATCCAAAAGGTCTGGGGTCTGGTAGGATTAATAGCTAATCGCAACAGCCCAGAATCAGGAGTTCCGACTCCCTTCCAGATCCAGGAGTGGGGAGCCAAACCCAGACCTCCCGGCCAGGATGAGGGCCTTCTGCCAAGCTGCAAACTGCAAAGAAAAGGAGTTGTATCTCAGCTTCCAGGGAAAGGTGTGTAAGACAAAGGTGCTTTGAGCAGCATGAGGAGTAAGCAAAGCCCACTCACTAAAGAGCCCCAGCATGGAGACTCATTCAGTATCAGGGGTTGTTTACAGACACCATCCAAACCCATGCCTCGATGCACAGAGCCCCAGAGGGGGCAGATCTTTATATGGCCACCTTCCCAAAGAGCACAGAAGAAAATAGGCCGAGGCGGCCCAAAACCAGCCCGACTGGTTCTACAGAGAAGCCGCTGGTCTACTCCGCCTTCCTCAGGTTAAAAAGAAAAAGGGGGCTGGGAGCCAGTCTTTGAACCCTTCCCTCCTCTCTCCCCACACTCCTCATTTGTCCCACAGGGTCCACCCAGCCACCAACACCAGGGTCCATCTCACCCTCTCTTCTACCAAAGCTTGTTACTCTATAACTTCCTGAGCCTAAAATCAATCATTTGCTACACAAGAGGAAATATATTTTTTTGCCCTTTTTGCCCTTTTCTATTAAGAGATGTAAGGAATAAATGGAAGTCAGGGGAACGAGCACCAACTCAAAGACCCACCTGTGGGAAAAATCCCCACAGGGACTGAGACACCTCAAACACTCTAGACAAAAACAGACATGCAGATGAAGGGATCTAACCCACTTATACCCCCTAAAGGAGGAGGCCTAGTGGGCAAGTGAAGGAACTGGGATCCCTCCTCTTTTGAGGTAACTAGAAACCAAGGGACCAGATTTTCTCTTGGTGTTTTTTTCAGAACCCGATGCACCATCTCAAAGTCTAAAAAAGCGCAATGATATTCAATGGCCTGCACCAAGGGGGGTGTGGTGGGGTAGAAACATTCTGCTCTGAGAGCTAAAACTTTCAGAGTTGACATGGAATAGAGGGCCTCTCCCCAGGCCACAAGTGTGAAATGGGTGGTTTCCTCCTCCACGGTTTGTAAGGCTTACCCTTCCCTTTGTTGAGACAGAAGAGGAAAATGCATAGATAACACTTCAGTGACTCACTCATGTTTGATGAAGGCTGGGAGAAAGCCTGGAGAATCCAAGCTTCAAGTGCAAAATGTACAAATACTGGAATCTACCATCAAGAGAAAGAGGGAGTTCCCTGGTGGCCTAGCAGTTAAGGATCCGGCATTGTCACTGCTGTGGCATGAGTTTGATCCCTGGCCAAGGAATTTCTGAATGCCTCAGGTATGGCACAAAAAAAAAAAAAAAAAAAGAGAGAGAGAGAGAGAGAAACCCTGTCACTTATCTGGTTTGTCATTTTGCTGAACTTCCGCTGAAGGAGGAAGGGCCAGGTTTAAACTCTACCCACCCTTCCCACATCCCTCTCAATTTTCGCTTTGTAAAAGCGGCGAACATGGCAGCAGCACCACGACTAAGAGCAAAGCCCTTCCACACCTGCTCTCCAAGCAGAGGCCTAGCAGTCAAAGTCTACAGCTTAACCAAGTGGAGGGAGCTGGGGCTGGACCTGGTTTCTGCAGGAAAGCCTCATCACACAGTCTCGAGAAAGGAAGGACAACCACCCTCCTCGCCCTTTCCATCTGCTGAGGTTACTTCATCCCAATCCATTAATGGGCTTCAGAGTGCTGCTAGGGGGAGTCCATTTGGCAGAGACGCTATCATGGGGCCAAGGGTGGCGCCCAGCCCCCACCTCACTAGTCGATAATGGGCCACGAAGTCTGAGGCTTGGCTGCACTCTAGGCATAAAATATTCATTTAAGTCGACATAATACATATATAGGAAAGTCATAGAAGCTCCTGGGAGAAGAGAAATGCCAGCCAGGTGGCTAAGTGCTCAATGGGAACGAGCTCATGAAGGCATGGGTTAGTTCTGGTCAAATGCCCACTGAGAATTAGGTTGTTCTGTCCAAAGGGGAAGCAGTCTAGTCTGAAAAGTTTTTGACTCCCAAGAGCTCTAACTGTGCAAACCTCTCAGAAGACAAACTCTCAGTCTTTTCCTACCTCACATCAACTCTGTTTAAGACATTTATGCTAAAAAAATAATCGAGCCCAATCCTTGGTTGTCATTCGAAAGATTTAGTTATTCCTGTGCAAACTTGATCTCAATGTGAAGCAAGCCAATTTCAATGACCACCTTGTATCCATTGTTTAACTATTTCCCAAGTCCACAGACTGGAGAGAAACTATTACAACTCACTGGGTAGTTACCTTCACCAGGTTCAACAGTTGTGGTATGGCAACTCTATGAACTTAAGAACTCCTCGAGCCCTTGCTCTAACACCACCTCTTTCCTGATTTTGAGGGCCAAGCATAAAATGAGACTATGTGGTCTGACATTCAACCACACCCCTGGACCAGAAAGAGCACCACTGGAGCCCCTGGCCAGAGTCAAAGGGCAAAGGTCAGAGTCAGCACCCAGAGCATGATGCTTGCTGCCCAGCTTGCAGAACAGGGAGTGAAACAAGAGCTAGCCGAGCTCTCTCTGAGACAACACTAAAACCAGATTATTCAGTGAAACATTCAGCCAGAATCAACACTGGGATCCAAGGGATATGTGTGTTTGGAGTGACTCTTTACAGGATCCTAAAAGTCAGATTTGCTCTCTCACCCAGACTTCCAACCACCTCTTCCCAGAACCATCTGAGAGAATAAACAATGCCACTGGCTCCCTGGAAGGAAGACAGCAGCCCCCTCCCTCGCCCACGGCAGCAGAGGCGGAGTGGGCAGTGAAAGTCTCCCACTTTCTCACAAGAGCCCTCCCTCATGGTTCCCAAGGCCCTGGGGTGGGGCAGGTCTGAAGCCCTGGAGGCCCTCTACCAAGTGTTAGAGAAAGCCCTCTCCACTTGCCTATAGCTGCTACTGCTGGCTGGAAGACAAACAGTCATCTCACTGATTGCTTTCACCACTGCCAAGCCTCCAGGCCAGCAGAGCCATTTGGAAAAGTGAACAGAAAGCTCAGCTCACAAACTAAGATCCCCTCAAACTACCAGCCCTAGGTCACAACCCTCCTTTGCAAAAGGAAGAAGAGTCTATGAGTGAAAAAGCACATCTGCAATCAGGTGTCGCAAAAATCACAATAAAGACAGGGCTTGACTTTCTTTTATCTCCTACTTTCACTGTTAAAAGCAGAGTCGACAGCAAAGAGGCAATCTCTCTGCAACGCAAGATTTATTTTTATGCTTCAACATTTTCTGCGTGTGAGCGTGTATGTGTGTTTAATTCAGATGTGATCAAAGAACTCCTAGAAACAGCCTCTCATCAGCCACATGTTTTAGAGAAAGGGGGAGAGAAAGAGCAAGAAGAGATTGGAGCTGGAAGACAACCAGCACAGTTTGTTTACCTATTTTCTGGTGAAACCAATTTAAATAATTTAAATCTAAATAAGGTAATAAAAGACCTTTGGGGGAAAGAAATCGACCTGACCAAATCCCTTGCTTTTTATTTCACAAAGTTAAGGCTTATGCAATGACTACTTTAGCCAGAATCGCCAATAGGACTAAGAAGAGCTTTCTGGACTCACCTAGAAACATGATCTAAAGGAGACCAGTGCTTCACGCCTCCCTGGACCTCAGACCAGAGAAGCTGCTGCTTGCCTTTTTTCTTGTTTTAAAAAATACTGGCGGAAGCTCCGGGGTGGCACAGTGGGTTAAGGATCTGGCCTTGCCACAGGTGTGGTGAGGGTTCGATCCCTGGTCTGGGAACTTCCAGGGCCGACCAAAATAAATAAGTAAATTTTTAAAATTAAAAGAATATATATCAGCACCTGCCTGTAAGGTGGTTTTTTGGGTTGGTTTGTTTTTTTGGTTGTGCCTATGTCACGATCGAATCCACACCACAGCAGAAACCCAAGCCACTGCAGTAACAACACTGAATCCTTAACCCACTGAGACACCAAGAAACTCTCTGAAAGGTGTTTTTTTGTTTTGTTTTGTCTTTTTAGGTCCACACCTGAGGCATATGGAAGTTCCCAGGCTAGGGGTCAAATTGGAGCAGCAGCTGCTGGCCTACACCACAGCCACAGTAACTTGGGAACCTTAACCCACTGAGCGGAGCCAGGGATCGAACCTGAGTCCTCATGGATACTAGTCGGGTTCATTACCACTAAGCCACAATGGGAACTCCTGAAAGGTTTTTGGGTCTTTGGGGGGGGGGTTGTCTTTTTAGGGCCGCACCTGTGGCACATGGAGGTTCCCAGGCTAGGGGTCTAATTGGAGCTGTAGCTGCCGGCCTGCACCACAGCCACACCAGATCCGAGCTGCATCTGCAACCTACACCACAGCTCAGGGCAATGCCAGATCCTTAACCCACTGAGCGAGGCCAGGGATCAAACTTGCATCCTCACAGATGCTAGTTGGGTTCATTAACCACTGAGCCACGACGGGAACTCCTTTAAAGTCCATGCTTTTACTAGAATGAGACTTATTATCAAGGCAATAGCGCTACTACACTGAGAAGGACAGCAGAAGCGATGAAGTGGCTCAGGGGAACTTAAATCCATAGAGTGGAAACGGGATGAGTAATTCAAAATTTGGAACAGGACGACAATGTATGCAGCCAGTGCCCTGGACAAAGTTATCAAGGAGGAGCCTATGCTCCCAAATGACTCCCACAGTTCTGCTATCATAAAATCAGTGGGTGCGCACTGAGTTCCTACTATGTGCTCATCCATTGCAGGGAAGAAAAGAAATCAATGCACACATCACAAGAAAAAGACCATGGCAAGAACACATTCCCAATGAGTAAACAGCACAAAGAAACCACACTGAGACACTGTTACCCTACTTTGCTGAACACAATGCCCCCCACAGCCTCACTCAGAGAGTAGGCACTCGACTGCCACTCCCCAGATGCCTCAGGGTGCCAGTCAGTCACTTAGCTTCCTCCTACCAGCTCAGAATCAACAGTCTGGGAAAGTCCTCTGGTTACGCAGGATTTACCTGCTAAAATAAAGGTTGCTGAAATAATAGGAAAAAAAAAAATGGAAGAGGCACCCTCGAGAGGGCCTCTAGAAAGCAGTTCCCCATAAGGAGAGAGAAACAGCTGGCATGCGAGGGAAAGACAGTGAGATACAGACGATGCTCCTATTTCCAAAGACCTCGGTCCCTGCAGAGCCACTGCCAAACCCAGTGCTGAAATGGAAATCAACCATCCCTCCCTCTCCACCCCTGTTTCACCCCCAGAAGCAATCAATCAATCCATCAGTAACTAAAGCGCCAACCACCGCGTAGAAAAACTTATCCAGAGCTCCTCTTGAGTTCCTGACTGCCTGGATGACAGAGTGAGGGAGTAACGAGAGAAAAACGCAGGAAAGTGAAAAGAGGGGAAGATTTTTCAGAGAAAGACATTAACCTGCAAGAGGATATAACAAAGGTTCTACTGCACTATGCAGAGAGAAGGGAACAAGAGGGAAACAAAGAATGAAATGAGGGAAAAGGATGCAAAAATCACCGAAAGCCCCAAGAGGAGAAGAGCCCTCTTTTCAAGTCAAGTGTTTCTGCCTTGTAAAGTTCTCCACGGAGAAGGGTGTGACAGGAAGGGGACTCTCCACAGAGCAGGCAGCAAGGGACACTGGAGACGGGGAGAGAAAGGGGAGGGGTGGTAAGTGGACGCCTCGGCTCAGAGGTGAGATGACACAGAAAAGGCTAAGGCTTGGGTGACAAACGATAGCAGTGATTGCCAGGACGAGGGGGAGTGTGAGGCTCAAGAAACCAGCATGCAAAATACCCGGCCAGAGTTACAAAGACTAGCCAATCACAAGGGGGTGGGTAGGAGCACATGCAGGGAAAACAAGGATGATGCGAAAAAGGCAGGAGACTAATATGGAGATGAAAGGCAATCCTGAGCAAGAGCTACAGTAAGGAAGACAGGGTGGGGGTAGAGAAACCGGAAGGCAATAAGCAAGGGGGGAGATACTATGGAGAGGGCCAGAGGCAGGAGTGAAGAGACAAGGAAGCGTCACGGTATGCGTCGCGGTCTAAGAGGACAAAAAGGGAAGGACGGTGATGCAGCGGGGCCGGGAAAGATCTGAGCAACAGGTTGCGGTTAATGGAGTGGGGCCGAAATAATGTCTTCCCGTCGGCAGGAAGAGCTCAGGGAGCAGGCTGGTAAAGTGCTCACAGTGAGAAACAGGAGGCCGGGGCACCCCAGAGGAAGAGATCGTGACCAATCCAAAGGCTCTGACGGGGGTGAAGACTGGAACCCCCAAGACAACCTGTGGGAAAACTATGCGCATGACAGCTGGATGGGAAACACGGAAGCAACAAATGCCAGCGCGAGGCACCAGGGAGCTCCTGGAGAAGAGAAGGGAAAGTGATGAGCCAAGAGTAGGCGAACGATTTGGAAAGGTGATGAGGGTGGAGCTGGTGGGTTGCAAGCAAGACGGCGAGCACAATGTGGAGAAGCAAGAGGCAGCATAAAACGCTAGGGAACTGGAAGAGGATAGGGACTGAGAACACACTCCAGGGCAAGGCCCCCGAGGGTGGGAACCGGGACTGGGAGAACCGGTGCGGGCGGAGGGGACGCAAGGCTGGAGGGATGGAGGAAGAGGTGGACAACGATCTGGGGCAAATCGCAGGGTGCTAGTGGGGGAGCAGGAGGGTGGCTGCTTTAAGCGTGGGTGGAGGAAGACCAGAAAGGCCCCTGAGAGAAAAAGGGAAGAGAAGAGGAAGCTGGGGAGGTAACACGGAAGAGCGCAGGAGGGCGGTGAGGGGAGACGGGGGGGTCGGCAGAAAGACAAGTGTGCAGCTTGGAGTCTGGACGAGGTGGGTCCCAGGACAGGACTCGGAAGGGGGATGTGCGGTGCCAGGAGCCAGATGACAGGGCAGCCGAGGCTTACAGAACGGCAGCAGGGGCACGAGGAGAACTGAGGAGGGAGGAGGCTCTGCAAGGTGCAGGGGCCCAGCCAGAGAATTCGGGGAGCCTTCAGGCTCCTTACCTGCTCGGTGTCCCTCTCGTTCAGCGTGGGTAGGGGGGTCCGGGCGCTGGACATGGCGCCGGTATCTCGGGGGAGGGAACCGAGAAGCTTGGAGGAAGGGAGGAAAGGGAAGGCGCGGAGCCCGGCCGGGCGGGGCTTCTCACAGCAGGGGCACCCGCCGCATGGGCCCCGGCCGGGGGTGCGGGGAGGCCGGGCTGCCGCTCACGCCAGCCCGGGGATGCGCCGCTCGGGCTAGGCCGCGCCGGCTCCGAGCGGCTCCGGACCGCACCCCCCCGACCCCCGGCTGGGCTGTGCCGCCTTTCGGCCGGGCCGCGCCGCTCCGCCTACTCTCTGCCGCCGCAGCCGGCCGCCTGCCTCGCTCCTCCCCTGCCCTCAGCGGCACTGCTCCGCGCCCGGCACCCAGGCAGCCGCCGCCGGACCTGCTGCTCCCAACATGGCCGCCACCACCGCCGGCCCTCGGCTCTTTCCGCCGGCAGCAGCCGGAAACATCCGAAGCGGCTTGAAACGGGAGGGGGGCGCGCCTTCTCCTCCCGGCCACGGACTACGGGTGAATTCCGGAAACACCCGAAGAAGGTAGCCCCGGGGACGCGCGCACCTCCTCGATTCCGAAGATCAAGCTTCGGCTCTGTTTACGGAAATCCACGAAGCCTCCCCGGGTACTCCAGCGATGCCCACAGGCTTTTCCCCGCCCACTTCGCGGGCTCTCGGCTGTTTCCGGAAGCACCCGAAGCTGCTCCTCGTGCCGTGAGCCGGCCACGCCCCCATCCCGCCCAGGAGCCGACGGCGGTCGTCGGCCATTTCCGGCAACACCCGAGATCGGGCGAGCTTCGGGTCATTCCCTCGGGTGGTACCCAGATTCTGACTCTTCGTTTCTTTCCGTCAGTTTCCGGGTATTTTCAAACCTTGAACAGGGAGTGTGGATCCCCCGTGCGTGTTACTATTTGACTAAATAGAAAATGAAGCTGTTAGCTATTGGCATCCTTTGGTTCTAAAGTCAGCCCATAAATTCCATTTCATTTCTCATCCAGTTTATCTATCAACATGTGTGTCATCTGTCAGATGCAGCGTTAGCCTGCTACCTGTCTACCTACCGTTCATCACCTGCTATTGTCTATCGTGGCTTCTATTTATCTATCCATGCATCCCACATCTAGTCCACAGGGCTCCTCAAGGTCTCAGGCAAGCACTAGGTCAACGTCCTTGGCTTCCAACTGCCAGAGGCTGCAGAGGTCCCCCCAGCCCTGGCATTCCACCCCCAGCTCTGCACAGAGAAAATGCTGTGTGATCTTGGAAAAACACATAACATCTCTATGTTTAGACTCCTCAATGTCCCTATCTTGAAAGAATCCATGCCTTTGTTCCAGTGATGACATTCTAAATAACATCTTTGAATTTCAGTTGCCTTTTTTTTTCCTTCAAAAAAAAAAAAGTCTTTTAATTGTTCAAAATAGCACAAAATGACATCGCTCTATGGCAATATTGAGTCACACCAGTTCCCTTTTTAAATACCCCTGTGAGGTAGGGCAGGAGAGACATTCTCGTCTTAATACACATTTCAGTTATCCCTTCTAAGGAAATTCATGGGAAAGAAAAGAGCAACTGCCTGAAAATGAAGATTCCTTAGGATGGCCCAAAGAATGAGCACCTGGAGAAATCCCTTTCCTTCCCTGGGTCTCAGCTTCCCTATCAGTAAATTGAGACCACCAGATTCATGAGCTCTGGGGTCCCTCTCATCTCTGCAGGGCCCCTATCTTTAACAGGGGCCAACCTGAGTCCTCTCTTCAACTACCCCGTAGACTGTCTCACCAGGGAGAGGCAGTAGGCTGACTGATCTGATTCCCCTGGTTCTAAGTGGCCCCCACTCAGCATGCCCTACTCATTTTAGAAAACCATCCCCCCAAACTCACCCTAAGATAGGCAGAAGCGAGAATCCCCACAAGAGCCAGAGACCAAGGTCAAGCAACAAGTCAACAGGAGTTCCCTGGTGGTGCAGTGGGTTAAGGACCTGGCATTGTCACCACCATGGCTTGGGTTGCTGCTGTGGCCTGTGAGTTCAGTTCCTGGCCTGGAAACTTCCACATGCCATCGGTGTGGCAAAAACAACAACAACAACAAAAAAAAACAAATCCCCAAAAGCGCCAGAGTAGAGAGGCCTAAGGGCTTATGGGGGAAAAGTGCTTGACACTTGACTTCCAATTCCCAGCTACAGCAAGCATGTGGAGCAGAGCCCTTGGCTAAGTCAGTCAGATAAACAGGCAGACCAACAAAAGCAATGAGAGGACGCTATGAACATACTTCCTCAGCAGCAGGTATAGCCTACAGTCCTGGTAAAGGCGGGGGGCTCCAGGACACCCCCCCCACCCCCCACCTTAGCCATTGAAGAAGTTGGTGAAAGGATACAGAGGGAGGAGGTGAAAGTGGGAAAAGAGGAAGAGGTGAGGACAGAGGACATTCCCCCACCCCAATTCATCTGGAAAATCCATGAGAATGATCTGCCCCCTGGTGGTCAAAGAGAGACTCACTGCTGATTCCTGTACCCAGTATCCCCTCCACGGCTTGGGTCCGGAGAGGAAGGGAAAAGGGGAAGGAGTTGGAGGAGCAAAGGAACTTGCACTCAGGGGTCTGCCTTGGCCCCTATCTAAGCAAACTTGACTAAGCAAACTCTACTCCCTCCATGCCTCTCCTCGCTCAAGTCCCTTAGCCCCCACCTCTACCCTACCTGCTCTTCTGGCCTCACAAGGCTGCCTAACCGGTCTCCCTGCCTAGACTGCCTCCAACCTGCCCCACCAGACATGCCAGAATAATCTGCCTAGAGTCCAGCTCCAATTACATCTCTGCCCAGCTGGAAGACTCTTAGAAAGGCCTTGAGCCTGATTTACTGCTCTTCTGTCCCCTTCCTGAACTTTGTACCAAGAGGGGCTCACGTTTTCCTTTTATACTGGGCCCGACAAATTGTGCAGCCAGTCCAAATGGTAGGAAAAGCCTTTAGCCTGCATTGAAAACTCTGCACAGGAGTTCCATTGTGGCTCCGTGGTTAATGAATCCGACTCAGAACCATGAGGTTGCGGGTTCGATCCCTGGCCTCCCTCAGGGGGTTAAGGATCCGGCGTTGCTATGGCTGTGGTGTAGGCCGGCGGCTACAGCTCCGATTCGACCCCTAGCCTGGGAACCTCCATATGCCACGGGAGCGGCCCTAGAAAAGGTGAAAAGACAAAAACAAATAAATAAATAAATAAATAAAATTTTAAAAAAAAGAGATGGAGCTCATATATGTCTTCTCACAGCTCTGAACCCACTCAGTCCTCGTCCATGATTAAGTACTGCCACACATTTACCACTCTCTAATCTGCAAATGCGTTCATTCACAAATCTCTAGTGAGCACCTACTATGTGCAAGGCAGGGACATCAGTGAATCAAACAGACAAAGATCTCCGCCTTTGGGGAACTTACATCTCAACTAGGGGCAGACAGACAACAACCACAAGAGTAAACATTAAGTGCCATGAGAAAAAACTAGAGCCACCTAAGGGGCATCAGGGCTGCAGAGGGATGGACAACGAGTTGCAGTATTAAAGTGGTTAGCACAGGCGTCCCTGAGAAGGTGACCCTTGAGCAAAGACTTGAAGGAGGTGAGGGAATGAACTCAGCAGCTGTCTGGGGGAAGGGCATTCTAAGCAGAGGGCACGGCCAGTGCAAAGGCCCTGAGCCACAAGCAGGCCTGGCTGTTCAAAGAGGCCAGAGGGCCAGCTGTGGTGCAACTGGATCGTTGGTGTCTCTGCAGTGCTGGGATGAAGGTTCGATCCGCAGCTGGGTACAGTGGGATGAGGATCTGGTGTTGACGCAGCTGCAGTGCAGTCGGTCACCACTGCAACTCAGATGTGCTCCCTGGCCTGGGAACTCCATATGCCGCAGGCAGGTCAAAAAAGAAAAAAAGGGAGTTCCCATCATGGCGCAGTGGTTAACCAACCTGACTAGGAACCATGAGGTTGCAGGTTCGATCCCTGGCCTTGCTCAGTGGGTTAAGGATCCGGTGTTGCCATGAGCTGTGGTGTAGGCCACAGATGTGGCTCGGATCCTGCGTTGCTGTGGCTGTGGCGTAGGCTGGCGGCTGTCGCTCTGACTTGACCCCTAGCCTGGGACCTTCCAGATGCCACGGGTGCGGCCCTAAAAAGCAAAATAAAGTCAAATTAAATGAAAAATTTTAAAAAGTAAAGGCATCTACCACAAGCCCCAGACTGGGTAGAAACCAAGCAATAGGACCAGTGCCATGATGGCAACCAGAACTGGGGGAAGCGGGGTTATGGAGGGTTTCCAGGGAACTTAGGTTGGCCGTTCCCTACGTGGCTAGGCTGGGAGGGAAAAAGCCAAGGGGACACCAAGGTCCTGGATGCAGGATGTCTTCATGCTCACCCTGCAAACCATTGCAATTCTCCATCTCTCTCCTCCAACCAGGGGAGCCAGAAAGCCTACTCATGCCAGGCAGGTCACTGGGCGAGGGGGTCCAGAAGAGCCCCCTCCTATCTCACTGAGCTTTACACACACTCTCTCTTTCTCTTTTTTTTTTCGCGCGGTGGGGGGGGTGGTGGTTTGTGGCATATGGAAGTGCCCAGGCTAGGGGTCTAATTGGAGCTACAGCTGCTGGCCTACACCACAGCCACAGCCACGTGGGATCCGAGCCATGTCTGCAACCTACACCACAGGTCACAGCAACACCGGATCCTTAACCCATTGAGCGAGGCCAGGGATCAAACCCACAACCTCATGGTTCCTAGTTTCCGCTGCACCATGGAAGGAACTCCCTCTCTCTCTTTCTTTTTTTTTTTTTTTGGCTTTTCTAGGGCCGCACCCACAGCACATGGAGGTTCCCAGGCTAGGGGTCGAATCGGAGCTGTAGCCACCAGCCTACACCAGAGCCACAGCAACGTGGGATCCGAGCCGCGTCTGTGACCTACACCACAGCTCACGGCAACGCCGGATCTGTAACCCACTGAGCGAAGCCAGGGATAGAACCCACAACCTCATGGTTCCTAGTCAGATTTGTTAACCACTGAGCACGACGGGAATTCCTCTCTCTCTCTCTCTCTCTCTCTCTCTCTCTCTCTCTCTCTCTCGGTGTCTCTGAACTTTTCATCATGCCATCGCTACACACCCTGTTGAATTCAGGACATTTCGGAGACGTTAGCGTGTGGGGAAATGTGCATTTTAGAATTGATGGAATAGAATATGTTTATTAGCAGTGTCCTCTGCCCAGCGACCACCAGGACGTGACCTACGCAAGAACAGGACCTCTCAGCCTCCCTCCCCTTTCTTGGGGCTAACCTGCACTGACAGCTGTGTCCTATGTGGATATAGTCACACTTACAACGAGCAGGCAGCATCGTTACTTCCCCGGTTTACTAAGAAGGAAATCAAAGCATAGAGAAGCTTGGTTTCTTCCAATGGGAGTGGGAACAGGGGAGTGAACTATCAGGCTTCTCAGCCCGGGAGAGGTGGGTTGTGTCGGGTAGCAGGCAAATACACAGACCCTGCTGCCAGGCTGTGCCTTAGCAGTTATGTGATCTTAGGTAAGCCTCCTCACCTCTCTCTATCTTAATTTTGCCACCTGTTAAGTGGGGCTACTAAAGTACCTACCTCACAGGGTTGATTTGCGAGGCTATAATGAGTTAACACAGAAACGTGCTAGGACAGAGCCGGGTGGCCAGCCCATGCTTTGTGTGGGCTGCTCTTGTTATTAGGCTTACTCGAGCCAGCCTCCCTGAGTCTTCTTTACTGTATCTTCCCAGAAGAACAACATTGGATCGGATGTAACGGAGCCCATTCTGGCCCCAGCTCTGTCATGAATGGATCATGTGAGCCATTAGGTAACTCCCTCGCTCACTTGGGGTCTCAGTTTCTTGGCTCTCTATGGGGTCTTCCATAATGCCGGAGACGGAATGGGTGCAACTCCCCTCCACCCCCGGAGATTCATGTGTTGAAATCCTAACCCCCAAGGTGATGGTATTTGGAGGTGGGGCCTCTGGGAGGTGATTATGTCATGAAGGCAGAGCCATCGTGAATGGGAATAGGGTCCTTATGAAAGAGACCCCACGGAGCTCCCCAGTCCCTTCCACCGTCTGTAAACTAGGAAGTGGACCCTCACCAGACATTGACTCTACAGCACCTTGATCTTGGACTTCCCAGCCTTTAGAGCTGTCAGAAATACATTTCTGTTGTTTATAAGCCATGAGTTTGTGGTGTGTTTTGTGACAGCAGCCTGGACAGACTAAGACTCTTCAAAACCCTAACCCAGCAACAGCATCACTCTTGCCCTTATTTATTAATTTTGGCTTTTTAGGGCCGCACCCGCGGCATATGGAAGTTCCCAGTCCAGGGGTCTAATTGGAGCTGCAGCTGCCGGCCGATGCCACAGCAACACCAGATCTGAGCCGAGTCTGTGACCTACAACAAAACTCATGGCAATGCCAGATCCTTAACCCACTGAGCAAAGCCAGGGATTAAGCCCACATCCCCGTGGATACTAGTTGGGTTGGTTGCCACTGAGCCACGACAGAAACTCCATCTTACCCTTCTTCTCCCGTGACCTGGCATTGTGTCTGGGGTGGAGGAGACTGTCCCTGCCAGCCTTGCCCATATGCACCTACAGAAGAGCAGCAAACTCCAGTTGCCCACAGAGGCCACTTTGCTGGGCATCTCCCCTGGAATGGGCGGGGGTGGGGTGGTTGGGGGAGAGCTAGGGCCCTATCTCTTCAGTTTATGGCTGTATTCAAAACACCTGAACAGGTGTACCCATTGTGGCTCAGTGGGTTAAGAATCTGACTAGCAAAAAAAAAAAATTGGAGTTCAGTCATGGTGCAGTGGTTAACGAATCCATCCGACTAGGAACCATGAGGTTGCGGGTTCGGTCCCTGCCCTTGCTCAGTGGGTTAGCGATCCGGCGTTGCCGCGAGCTGTGGTGTAGGTTGCAGACACGGCTCGGGCTCGGATCCTGTGTTGCTGTGGCTCTGGCATAGGCCGGTGGCTACAGCTCCGATTCGACCCCTAGCCTGGGAACCTCCATATGCCACGGGAGTGGCCCAAGAAATAGCAAAAAAGACAAAAAAAAAAGAATCTGACTAGTATCCATGAGGATGTGGGTTTGACCCTTGGCCTCGCTCAGTGGGTTAAGGATCCGGTGTTGCCACAAGCCACAAGCTGGGGTGTAGGCCAAATATACCACTTGGATCCCACATTGCTTTGGCTGTGGTGTAGGCTGGCAACTGTAGCTCTGATTCGACCCCTAGCCTGGGAATTTCCATATGCACAGGTGCGGCCCTAAAAAAACAAAAAAAAATCTAGAAGTTCCCGTCATGGCTCAGCAGTTAATGAACCTGACTAGTATCCATGAGAATGCGGGTTCGATCCCTGGCCTCATTCAGCGGGTTAAAAATCCAGTGTTGCCATGAGCTTTGGTGTAGGTCACAGAGGCAGCTCAGATCCAACGCTGCTGCGGCTGTGGTGTAGGCCGGCAGCTACAGCTCTGACTTGACTGCTAGGCTGGGAACATCCATATGCTACGGGTGCAGCCCTAAAAAGACAAAAACAAACAAAAAACAAACAAACAAAAAACCACCGGAACAGCGAATGTATCTCATCAAGCTGACAGTTGTGGGTCTGGGTCCATGTGGCCCTTTGAGCCTAAGCTCTGAACCACTGCCATATACAGTGGCCTTGACCTTGGAGGGCCACAGACACGTGTCCCCAAGGCAGACTACACACCCAGGATGTGGGTGCCATAGAGGGCAAATGGTCAAGTCAGGGAGAAGGAGTGGAGGGGACAGGGCAGGGTCTGGAAAGAAGCCCCTCCCTATGCCCTGCCTTCTAGAGCAGCCCAAGCTCATGTGGATATCACTGTATCTGTCACTGCCTTTTTTTTTTTTTTTTTTTTGCTTTTTAAGGCCACACCTGCAGCATATGGAGGTTCCCAGGCTAGGGGTTGAATAGGAGCTGTAGCTGCCAGCCTACACCACAGCCAGAGCAACGCAGGATCTGAGCTGCACCTGAGAACTACACCACATCTCAGGGCAACTCTGGATCCTTAACCCACTAAGTGAGGCCAGGGATCAAACCTGCAAACTCATGGTTACTGGTTGGATTCATTTTTGCTACCCCACAATGGGAACTCCCTGTCATGCTTTTGTATCTTCCAAATACCAAGCCCAGCCTGAGCGAGGGTCCAAGGTCGTTGAGTGAGGTGAGAGCCAGCGGGCGGGGCCCCGGAGCCTTTCTCGAGGGGCAGGTGAGAACCAGGACTCCCTCCATCCTCAAAGCCCTCAGCGTGGTTCCCAGACATTGTCACCTGAGACAGGTGAGATGACCATCTCTCCACATCACTGAGATCCCCTCCAGCGGGCACTGCCAGGCACTGGGCAGCATCCCTGCAGGACCTGGGGGACTCTGGAAAGGGGCATGGCGAGGGCACCAAGCACTCGAGCAAAAGAGGTGTCTGATGTGTGTCTGCCGTCTCGAATGAGATTTGCTGGCTCCCGTAGGTCCACTCCCGCCCCAAGCCCGGAACCCACCTCTGGGCTCTGGAGAGCTGTATCAGGGTCTTCCTAAAGCGCAAACAGGCCATGAGCGCAGGAGCCGACAGCTCTGTAATTGGACAGACCCGCTCAGCCAGCTTCTGCTCCTTTAGCTGTTCTGCTCTGGGGTGGCGGACAAGGTACCACATGCAGCTGAGGGTGCCTGTTTGTTTGTTTGTCCTGGGCACCAGTGGGGCACCCTCAATGGAAACCTACGCAGGCTGGGTCCTTCATTCCCGCCTGTGTGCTCTGCCCCTGCCCCTGCTTCCCCTGGCCTCCCAGGTGTGAGACCTGAGGCACTGGTGTTGGTGTCAGCGAGGCCTCACCCGCTTCCTGGAGGCTGGTGCACTCTGTCCGCGGGATGAGGCTGTTCCTGGCCACATGCAGCGATATGAAGGTACCCGGTTCCGGGGAGGCAGGAAACCAGCCACCTCCTGTCACCGCACCTGCAAGCAGCAGCCCCCACCGTGCTCATGCTGCCTTGGGGAGGTCCCATCGAGGGGACAGACACACAGAGGGCCCTCAGGGACCTCTCCCACCCTGGTTCCCTGGACACCTCAAGGCTGTGCGGGACTTTACAGCTTACAGAGGGCCCTGAAGGCAGTCTTGCTGGAGCCACACTGCAGCCGGGCTGGGTGTGTGAGGGCTGCTGGGGTCGGGGAAGGGAGGTCAGGCTAGAGGAGCTGCAGAGTCTGGATCAGAGCAGTGACGGAACTAGGAGCTGCGCAGGGGCCCAGCTGGGGCCCCCCCTTTTCCAATCACGCCCCTACATGCTGCAGTTTCTCTTCAAAGACTGGCTTTGCCCACAGGGCTATTACTGGTCTCCAAAAAGATCTCCCTGACCGGGATGCCTAGGAGGGCAGTTGTGAAGGTGGCAGGTGGCTGGCATCAGAGCACAAGGAGTACCAGGCACCAGGGGCAGGGGCGTAGCGCCCCCTTCGCCCACCTCTTCATTCAGCTGTGGCTGGACTTATGCATCAAACCTGGACAAAGTCGCCACCATCGGCCCGCGGGTCACTGATATTTGCACAGGAGGCTTCCTTGGCATCGCAGGCTCTAGGGTGGCAGATCTGGCCCGGGTGGTGGACCCCAAGCGGTCGTCACCCACATTCAGAAACTTTCTTTGGGGGGAGCCACACACCTGCCTCCACGCCCTGCCCCTATTCAGCCCACTCACTCCTGGAAGCCCAGAGGTGCCCACAGGCAGCTCCCAGCCACACACGCTCAGAGTCTGTGGGATCCTGACCGAGGCTGGGCAGATCCCTGCCACCCTGCATGTGGGGCACCATGCCACCAGCGGTCATGGTGGCAGCCACTCGGTGCAGAGGACCACCCTGCTGGGACCAGCTTGCACGGGAAAACGTCGCACAGGAATACACACCGAGAGGGTCCTTGACAAACATTTATTGAGCACATACTATGAGCCAGGCCTACACAGGGCGCTAGGAAAATGAAGTCAACGCGGTGCAGCCCTTGCCCGGAAGGAGCTCACAGTCTAGCGGGCCGAGCCTTCAATCATAATTAACAGCTGCCAAGGTGCGTTTGGCGTCACAATTGTGCGAGCTTTTACATAAGTTCTTCCAATTGCCAACACCCAGCAACACAGCCACGTTTTTCCAAAGCACATTGGCATGAATGTAAACACAGTCACACGAGTGAAAGGACAGACAACCACCACCCGCAACAATGCATAGTCTGCGTTTCACAGCCAGACTGTCAGCGTTATTTATTCCTTCCTATTAGGTAGGATGAAAGTTTTGCCAATTTGCAGAAATGATAAGACACACAGGGGAGACCCGTGGCCCCCCTGACGTCGCGCACTGGTGAAGCCACCCTAGGCACGAGGGCTGCATCCTTGCCCACTTCTCCTCGTCCAGCACTGGACATCTGCTCTCCATGGAAGAGGGCCCACACATCCCTGGGCTCCTTCTCCTGAGTCTGTCAGTACGGGAGACACAACCACGTCCCAGGAGCCAACTCACACCTCGTCGGGCCCGTGGGTGACACCCCTCAGACAGGCACACACATCCTTGTGGATTTAGGGCCCAGCTTTCTGGTCCGTCTCAAAACCGGACAGGGTTGGGGTCGTTACAGGAGGCTGGAGGAGTGGAGCAGTGGGTGGGCTGCCCCTATTCAGCCCACTCACTCCTGGATTCTAAACGTGACGGTCAAGTTTGGGATCTGAACAGAAGCTCTCTGTGCCTCTCCCGAAAGCCCCATGACCAAAGAGGAAAAGCACGAATCCACTCAGATGTGGCCAAGAACGGCTGGTTTAGGAGGACGAGGGCAAGGAATCTAGTGAAGGGACCCAAAGCAGGTCATCTCCTGGTCTGGGGACCAGGAAGCCAGCCACCCAGTGGAGGTGCTGGCCACAACCGGGGCCCTTTGGAAAGGCCATAGTCTCAGTTCCTAGGGGGTGAGTGCCCCTGGGGCCTCCAGTGTGGCCTGCCTTAGACGGAGGCCTGCCACGTGGGTCAGGGGGAAGGGGAAAGGGCGAGGTGCTCCTCTGATGCCAACACAGCCTCAGCCCACGGGCCCAACAAAGCCTGCTCCTGTTTCAGCCTCCGGGATAGTGGCTTTCTGGCTCCCACCCAGAACCACCTCTCAGCCCTTCTGCCCCTCGAGGTCGCTCCAGGAAACCCCTTCCCCCAATGATGGCCCAGACGGAACTCTCTTCATAAAAAAAATAATTTATTGTCAACAAAGGAGATATATACAACAGGAAAAGAGGTGAACACGAGAGCAGGAGTGACCGAGCCCCCAGGCAGGCTGTTCTGGCCACCTGCGGGGACGGAGCGGGAAGAGGTAATGGAGGCTCCTGGTTTAGGAGCCTGAACAGGTGGGGGAGGAGAGGCAGCCCCCGAGGTAGTGGGACTCAGTTCAACACCGTCGCGACCACCTCTTGTGTAAGGCACTGTGCCAAGGGAGAATGGTGGGGGCCGAGGGGCGGGAGGAGGTCAGGGGGCCAGAGGTCTGGGTCAGCAAAAGGAAGGATCAGTGGGTGTTCTCCACAGGCCCAATGCCCTACTGCACAACAGCCCGACAGCCCGACAGCCCTCGGCCCCCCTGGCCTGGCCTCTGTCTTGCTGGGGAGACGTTCTCCATCGCCGCGGGGACAGCAGATGCTACCCGCCTTCCTCTCCTCCATCCTGCCTTGGCACCTGGTTTTACTCTCCATCAGGTGGCCGAGTCGGGCAGCTCTGAGTGACAAGCCGAAGGGGGACACTGCCTCCTCCCTCCCTCCCTCCCACCCCAGAAAAGCAAGAACCTACACGCCACTCCCTGCCTCTGGCTGCCCCCTGACAGTGGTGCTGGATTCCGACAGAACCGAGGGCCAGTCTGGGGTGTCACCTGCTCCCACACCCTTGCTGCCCTGGGGGTGCTTGGACCAGTCTTGCAGGAGGCTCACTGCCGGGGGCTCCTCCAGCCGCACGCGGATAACCTGGAGATCCAGCGTCCCGCGAAGCCCCGGAGGGGGAGCTGGGCAGGGATGGGAGCAGAGAGCAGAGTCAGGGCCCTCCGGGCAGCCCACCACAAGGATGTCCCCTGGGGGTCTTGGCACACTGCACCCCTCATTTCAAGGCCTTCAATTCCACAGCCCAGTACCTGTGGTCTGAGGGGAAGCCCAGGGACAGTGGGAGGCTCAGCTCGTGGCTCATCCAAGGACCAGCACCAAGCACTAGGGCCTCCTCGGGCATCAGCAGGCCCCCTGCAGCCTGCCTCCCCCGTGTATTTCGGATGCTCTGCGCTGTCCCCTGCTCCTTCCACTCTTACCTTCAGTGGACTCCATTTCATCTAAACCTTCCTGGCACCCTAGCCTGATGGGTTGGGGAAATACCCCCAAGCAGAAAAAGGCCTGGCTTTGCCCACAAGGGAGCTCTCAGGTGAACATGCAAGGTAGAGGAAAGAGCCCTGGAGGGCGATTCCTGGCTCTGCTTTGCTGCCCTGACCACGGAGGAGTCAGCCGTCCCCCTTAGCAGTGCAGAGAAGCTACTCATAATGGCCAAAACCTCAAGAGTGCCGACAGCCACAGTGCAGCTACCAAGTTGTCCCTTCAACGTGGCATATGCAAGTTACATTGAAAAGCAAAGAAAACGGGGGTTGCAACTGTTGTGGCATCGTATTACCTCGGGGTTTCTTCTGCACTGTTTCTAGAGACATGGTGATGGATTGACTGACTGTTTTTTTTTTTTTGTCTTTTCTGTCTTTTTAGAGCCACACCCGTGGCATATGGATGGAGGTTCCCAGGCTAGAGGTCGAATCGGAGCTACAGCCGCTGGCCTATACCACAGCTCACAGCAACGCCCGATCCTTAACCCACTGAGCGAGGCCAGGGATCGAACCCACAACCTCATGGTTCCTAGTCGGATTCACTTCCGCTGTACCACAACAGGAGCTCCAGAGACACGGTGATTTAAAATGTGGCAGAGAAAACAGGTACAATTTTGCTGTTAGGTTTGTTGAGACTTAAGACGACTCCATGGTTGCCACTGGGCTGTGCAACTCAACAAAATGCTTTGTGTCCACAGGAGCTTCTTTCGTCTCTCTGACAAAGGAGCCCACTCATCTGCTCTTTAATTCAACAATAACTTACTGGGCAACTGCACCGTGCCCCGCTCCTCCAGGTGCTAGGGGTATCCCAGTCCATGGGGCCAAGTGGCCTTGGAACTTACGTCCCAGTGCTGAGAGCCAGTGAACAGGACAACGAAATTAAAAAACACATCTGTTGTATCATATACACAGACAAGACAGCCGTGAAGGGAACAGGGTAGCAGGGAAGGCCTCAGGGAGCTGACAAGGGAGGGAAGATGTATAGGAAACGACGGGGCAGCGGTGTCTGGCTGGGGCACAGCACTCCTCGTGGGAGAAAGAGCAAATGCGGACGCCCCGGTGAGTGGGAGAGATAAAGGCCCCGGCGTGAGGACCACCGGTCACCACGAGGACTCTGGCTTTTATCTGGAGGGTGAGGCGACACTGCCGGAGGGCTCTGAGCAGAGCAGTGACGGGATCCCATTTGTGTTTTCAACAGGGGCCGTGGCTGCTGTAGGAGACGGACGAGGGCAAAGAACAGAAGCCCACTTGTCCGGGAAACAGGTTCGAGGGTCGTTTAAGGAATCGTGGACTGAGGTCACAGCAGTAGGAGCGAGGGGGGTCGATTCTGAGCAGTTTGAAGGTGGGCCTAACAGGTTAGCTGACGACCGATGTGGAGTCTGAGAGATGGACGAGGATGACTCCGAGGGTTTGGCCCAAGCAAATCAAACAGGGCTTCAGGCTTCGCGGCAAGCGGGGTGGGGAGGGGGAGGCAGGGTTCCCCTCAGAAATGCCAAGTTTGAGAGATCTTAGAGGACCATCCAGACATGTCACACGGGCAAGAGAGAGGCCGGGACTGACGAAGGAAAAAGGTGGGCTTGTGAGCTCCTCAAGGGCGCTCCAAGCTGTGAGCCTGGACGGCATCACACAGGGGGGAGCGCAGATCCTGAGCCACAGCCGGGTCATCCATTCCGTCATCTGTTCCTTCACCAAACATCCTGTGCTGGGCACTGGGGAAATCCCAGTGAATGAAACAGAAACGTCTCCACCCAAAGGAGCACACATTCGAGAAATGGAAGAACAAGCCCAGAAGCCAACCTGGGAAGCTGGGAACAAACGGGCAAGAGGCGCAGGAGCAACTGCCTTCGAAGAAGCCAGGGGCAGAATGTGTCTCCGGGAAGGAGGGAGGGAGGGGAGCCTTGGTCCTGCCAGGCCCGGAAAGACAAGGTCTGAGACCTGACCGCTGGGCCTACCGTGACAGACGTCGGTGGCGATCCTGCCAAAAAAGCCATTTGAGCGTGGGGTGCTGAGCATGAAAGGTGGGATTCAAGTGGCTTCCAAAGACAGTCTTGGAGGCAGTCAGTACAGAAAAGCTCTCCAGCTTTGCTGAAAAAGGCTTAGGGACAAATGGGACAGGGGCTAGGATGGCTAGGGAGGGACGAGGGGTCCAGAAAGGAGAAAGAACAGCTTTGTACAGGGTGACAAGGAAGAACCAGAGAAAAGAACAATTCACGGTCCGAAGGAACTAATCCCGGGCACTCCCCGCAGGCAGGGCAGGTCTGCACGGGGCCCAGGAGAAATGCACGGGCTGCCGCGTACCGGCCATACCGGCCGAGTGGAGAGGGGACCACACCTCCCCAAGGCTCAGTTCCCTCTTCTGTAGAAGGGACGTCATAATACAGAACATAAGGTGGTTGCGTGGGTTTCAGGAAACACCATACGAAAGAGTTCAGGAAGTGCCAATTCCTGCGGGTGGCAGGGAGGGCGGAGGGGCGCGTGATGGGGGAGGGAGCATCAGAAGAGTGAGAGCAGCGGGTGACCAGAGCCCCAGGCCCTCAGCGAGCAAAGCCGGGAGGACGCATCGGCCCTGGGACACGCGGAGGCCCCTTGGCAGCCTGATCCCTGAACTGCCTCCGCTTCCCTCCCAGTTGTGCCCAAATCCCTCTGCTTCCCCAGCTTCGCCCCCCTTCTTCCTCCACACTTGTGCACGTGTGTGCACGTGCACACCTTCTCAGAGGGTGGCCGGAGCCTGTTCCTCTTGTTTCTCAATAAGGCTCGTCTCTGAGCAGAGAATGGAAATGTCACCACCAGAATGACAAGTGAGGCAGCCACCACCCACTCGCCTGCCAATAAATCCTTCCTGAGGGCGTCCTTGGTGCCAGGCCCTGTTCTAGGTGCTGAGGGTTCAGCAGTGAAACAGGACCTTGCCCCTTATGACACTTGCAAAATCACCGTCTCTCTCTCTCTCTCTCTCACACACACACACACACACACACACACACACACACCCACACCCACTCCCTCCCCCTTCTCCTTGGTCCAGCCTGGGAACACATGGGTTTAGCCAAGGTATCCCTAGCCAGATTTCTAGCTCCTACTCAAATTAAACACCAGCAAGACAAAGAGACTTTTTTGGGGGCCACAACTGTGGCATGTGGAAGTTCCTGGGCCAGGGATTGAACCTGAGCCACAGCAGTGACAACGCCAGATCCTTAACCTGCTGAGCCACCCCAGGGAACTCCAAGAAGCTTTCCCCACTATTTGTGAGTGGGCTCTCATGCCGAGAGGCCCCTGAAGTTCCTGGGCCAGGGACTGAACCAGAGCCACAACAACAATGCCAACCACAGAGGGGACAGTGCTGGATCCTTAACCTGCTGTGCCCCCAAAGGGTAGGATCTTTACTCATAAAATCCTTGAAAAAAAAATAATAATAATAAAATAAAAAAATAAAATCCTTGGAGAAATTGAGTAACTCCAAGTAGAGACATTCTGGTTGAGGCCTCACAGGTTTCTGAGACACCTGAGTGTAGGTTTCTTAACACCCCAAACAGTCTGGAGCCATGCTCTGCAGAGCCACCATGAGCGCCCCATCACTCACGGTGCCCTGGGGCAGACTGTGAGCTTCTTGGGGGCAGAGGTGGCCGTGCCCTTGTCGTCTCCCAGAGCACTTCCCTTGGGGCTGCGCTTCAGGAACACTTTCTGCTTTGTCACTTAGTGTCGCCCGCAGTTTCTGGACCATCTCCAACCTCCACAGGACCCTGCCACTACCGGGAACCCCCTCACATCATTCAATCAGCCCTGTGAACCCCAGGCTTTGCCCACTCCCCCCATATGAACCTGAGATCTCAGGGGGTGCCCTTCTCAGCTACTGGTCACTCCAGAGAGGGGGAGTTTGGGCGCAGGGTACCCCAGGGCCTGAAATGAAGGCCCTCTTTTGAGAATGAAACCAGAAGACCCATTAGCCAGAGGAAGAGGCCAGCCACTTAAAGCAGGGGTCCGGGGAGGATGCACGGGGGCTCAGGAAACACTCAAGTCCAGGCAGAGCCCGGTCCTGGGAGGCGACCCTGGATGAAACCTGAGACAGTGAAGACCTGGAGCGGTGCGGCCCACATCCAGACTAAGAAAAGCGGAGCCCCTTTTGGTAAAAAATAAACAGATGAAAGCACACGTGCACTTACAAGCACACAGAGCCACAAGGCTCCCAGGGAGCCCCCAGGTGAACGTGCAGGGGGGAGGAGCCAAGTTCCCGACAGTGGACACCACCAAGGCATGTTGCCTTTTTTTTTTTTCCCCGCTTTTTAGGGCTGCACCTGCGGCAAATGAAAGTTCCTAGGCTAGGGGTCATATCGGAGCTACAGCTATGCCACAGCCACATCAGATCCAAGCCACGTCTGTGACCCACACCACAGCTCAAGGCAATGCCGGATCCTTAACCCACTGAGTGAGGCCAGGGATCGAACCTGTGTCCTCATGGTTCCTAGTCGGATTTGTTTACACTGTGCCATGATGGGAACTCCTCTCCTCTCTTTAGGCAAAGAGCACACCTCCTTTTTTGAGAGCCCTGCCCTGGGGAGCCTCCTGCACCCCATGTGCCATCAGGGCTCCAACTTCAAATGCCCATTTCAGGCAGGAAGGACAAGACACTCTCTGTGTCACCCATTCACTCCTTCAAGAGCCCAGGATGCTGTGAGCAGGGCATGGCCTGGAGAGACCAAGAGAGGAGCCAGGCTCAGCTGCTGCCCCCACTGGACAGACTAGTCTCAACTGAATTCTGCGACTGCTTGGTGACTGTGGTAGCAGAATCCTCCCCAAAGACGTCCATGTCCTAACCCGCAGGGCCAGTCAATGCGGTATACACTACACAGGAGGAAGAACTAAGGCTGCAAATGGAACCGACGTTGCTCATCAGCCGAGTGTGTGAAAAAAGAGACCCCCTGGTTGGTGTGGGTGGGCTCAGGGTAATTGTGAGGGTCCTCAAAGGAGGAGGAGGAGAAGGAGGGAGAAGAGTCAGAACGAAAAATGGCATCGCTGACTCTGAAGACGGATGGAGAGCACAGACGCAGGCGGCCGCTAGAAGCTGCAGGAGGCAAACCTCTCCCCTGAGGATCCAGAAAGGACCATCGGCCCAGTGAGAGTGGCTCAGGTCGCTGATCTCTGGAACTAGAAAGTAGTACATCTGTGCTGGTGTAAGCCACTAAGTTTGCGGCAATTTGTTACAGCAGCCACAGGAAACGTGTACAAGGACCATGGAGAAGGGACCAGCTCTCTGAGGCTCAGCCTATCCATCTGGAGAAGACACTTTTATAGAGGACAAAAGATCTGCACATAAAAGTCTCTTAAAATCAGACCATGTGACAGAAGCACAAGTGCTCACTGCTGTCAGACAACACACAGCGGAGGTGGCAGGTGCTCAGTCTCATCTCCTGTATTCAGTCTCATCTAGGCCCCTGCTCTTCTAGGGCCAAGGTGGGCAGCTCAGGCTCCAGTTGGACTCAACCTTAAGTGGGTGATGGGTGTTGGGCTCTGGGGAGCACTGGCCTGACACAACCTATTAATCAGGACACGCCCAAGGAGCTCGCAAAATGCTTACCTCTCCGGCCAGCCTGTGTCATTCAAATCCACCTGCCAGGGGACCGGGGCATAAGCCCCCTCTACCCTGGGCTCTGCTGCAGAGCAGCCTCTTGGAGGCCAGACCCCGGGGAAATGGCCTGCCTGATTCCCCGCTCGTTGTCGTCGTCCCCTCCCAGGAGCTCACCTGGAGAGGGGCTTTCCGCCTGGAGAAGGCCTCCTTCTGCAACTCCCCCCTCTTTGGGCGAGTCCTTGCTGTCTGAGGCCCTGAGCTGGGTGTGGGAGAAGAGCTGGAGGACGAAGCCGGGGGGAAAGCTGCCATCGGTGAAGTGTCGGACCTCGGGGGGAGCTGCGAAAGTCTCTGTGGGTGAGTCAGGTGAAGGGGGATCTGGAAGGGAGGACAGGACGGACCGTGAGTCCAGAAGGCCGGGCTGCCCACCCCACCAAGGCCAGCATCCCGAGGGCGGAGTCTGCGGCCTCGGGTGAGGTGCAGGTGCCTGCTCCCCCTCCCACGGCCCCAGCCTTCCTCCTGGAGCCCACACCTCCCTCTTCACCTGGGTCAGGGTCAGGGTCCAGGTCCAGGGGTTTGGTCATGGGTCTGCCTCTTTTCTTTCTGACCGGCTCCTCTCCAGGGGGCTCCTTCCATCTCTGACCACGGGGCTTCTTGCTCACTGGCTCTGGGGCCGGGGCGGCTGCGAGACACAGCGATCTTTTCAAGAAGCCCAGTTCCTGCAGCCTCCCCCCAACAGCCTGCCCCCACCGGCACGCAGGGCCCCAGCTTCCCCACCCCCGTCCTCACTGGCTTCTCAGGACTGACCGGGAAGCTCCAGAGGGCGGAGTCCCCGGGGCCGGCTCCTTCTGGGGAGGGACGTGCTGTCCTCGGAGTCGAGGAGCACGACAATCTCCGCTGGCATTTTGGCAGGGTCGGGGTCCGAGTCTGGGTCTGCATCGACATCCCGGCCTGGGTCTGAAGGGGGCAGACGCCCATGAGCGACAAGAGTTCTGACTTCTCCCTCCACCACCGCCCCCCGCCCCCGCCTGGCCCAGCTACCTGAGTGGGGTGGGGATGGCTGCTCAGCTCTGAAGTCTTGCAAAAGGGCCACCCCCTCACTCCAGGCCTCCAGGATGTTGCTCTTCTCGGAAGGGCTCAGGTCCAGGGTGTGAGGGTGCTGCTCCAGGATGTGGGTGCGCGCCGTGTCTGCCGAGGGGGCCCGGATCTCGGCCCCGCACACCATGCACAGGGCCCGCCCGCTGCCTCCCGGGCTGTTCCCCACCAGGAACTCCTGCTCCCAAGACACCTGCTGCTTGGGCTCCTCACAGCCATCGCCGCCCGCCTCCAGTAGGCTGGGCCTCGGCGGGGGGGTCTTCTCCTGCTGGGCCACTACAGAGAGAAGTGGGGGGGGGACCGATAAAGACAGAGAACCTGACTCCTCAAACATGAGTGTGTGCAGGGAACATTCCCACCGAGTCTCTTTCCCCTGGAGCCCATGAGGCGCTGGCCACGTTAAGCATAGCCCATGCGTCTCCGTGTACCCTGCTACCTCAATCTGGTCTTGGACCACAGGTCCAACCAATTTTTCCAACAGGCTACATTGCTGCATGTCTTTGGCCTTGGCACATCTGTCCAGACCACCCGGGGATCAGTCTGGCAAACTCTACTTCCTTCCCGGCCCTGCTCAAACCCTCACCCCCGTCAAGCCCTCTCCACCTTCCACACCTGCAGCTGGTTAGATCCATACCGGACCTCCAGGCCAAAGTGCACACTGCCTGGAGGACAAAAACGGCCAATTTTGTCATCTTATGGTCCCCACAGGGCCTGGCACACAGTAGAGGAGAGGCTCAACGAGCCTTCTATCAGTGGCGCGTCCACGCCTGTTCCTCCATCCATTAAGGCCCCATCAAGAGGCCACCCCACCCTGTTGGAACTAGCTTCCCCTTCCACAATGCCCAAAGCCTTTGCAGTGGTGACTCTACCCATTTCTACTGGTCAACACGCCACCTGTTCCCTGTGCCCATCAACCATGAGCTCCTACAAGGTTGGACCCCTTCTCAGCTCAGCAAAGGATGCAGGCTCAGACCCATGGTAGCCTGGCAGCTCAGTGCCTCTGATTCCTCATGGCCGCACCCGTCTTGCCTCCTAAGAAGGGGCAAGATACAAATATGGGAGGCCCCAACACCTGCGGACTGCCTGGAAGAGGTGGCATTGGAAATGGGTATGAAAATTGGCTTGGTTTCAGAAGACAGCTCCAAGGCTGGCTTGCACCTCTTCCATGTGACCCCGGACAGGAATCTTGACCTCTTGGTTGCAGCTGTGCTGTCTTTCCCACCACTCCTCCAGCACAGCTTTTGCCAAGGTCACTGATGATAAATCTAGCAGTCGGCTCTTGAACTTCATCCTTTGACCAATTGCTTTCTCCATCTTGATTTCTGTCACCTGGATTCCTGGGCACCACCTTCTATTGGTTCTTCTCTTACTTCACTGGGGCTCTTTTTTGGGCATTCATGCCTGTTTCTTCTCCAAAAGACGTGTCTTCTCACCAAGGCGTCTCTGCCCCACCTGTGCTCCCCGTTCCCCTCACTGTTTCTTTTCCTCCAAAGTACACAACGCCGTCTGATGCGCTTTGTGTGTTCACAGAGTTTCCCCACAACAACAGAGGTCCAGGACAGAATGGACTTTTTTTTTTTTGTCTTTTTTGCTATTTCTTGGGCCGCTCCCGCGGCATATGGAGGTTCCCAGGCTAGGGGTCCAATTGGAGCTGCAGCCGCCAGCCTATGCCAGAGCCACAGCAACGCGGGATCCGAGCCACGTCTGCAACCTACACCATAGCTCACAGCAACGCTGGATCCTTAACCCACTGAGCAAGGGCAGGGACCGAGCCCGCGACCTCATGGTTCCTAGTCGGATTCGTTAACCACTGCGCCACGACGGGAACTCCAGAATGGACTTTTTATCCTTCACACCTGTGCCTGCAGCACCCAGTGCAGGGCCTGCCATGTAGCGGCATTTAGCAGCATTTGATGAGGAATGGCTCGACATCCAGACTGGAGTCAATGCGACATTCCATGACTCTGCCCTTGGATCCCTTCCGTCTACCTCGCTCCTCTGATGGTCTCTTCCCTACAGCTGCCTGCTGACAACTCCCAGGTCTACACCTCTAGCCAGACTCGCCCAGGAACTTTATTTATTTTTTGCTTTTTAGGGCCGCACTCTCGGCATATGGAAGTTCCCAGGATAGGAGTTGGATCAGAGCTATAGCTGCTGGCCTAGGCCACAGCCACAGCCACACCAGATCCAAGCCTCGTGTGTGACCTACACCACAGCCCATGGCAATGCCAGAGCCTTAACCCACTGAGCAAGGCCAGGGATTGAAGCCACATCCTCATGGATCCTAGTCGGGTTCATTAACCGCTGAGCCACAGGGGAACTCCGTTGCAGGAAATTTAGAGTCATATGCCCTAACTTCCCATCTGACCTTTCTGCTTACATATGTCATAAACAAACAGGTTCCAACCTTAATGCCCTACCCCACAATCCTGCACCCCAGCCCTCCCATCTCAGCAAGTGGGAAGCCCATCCTTCCAACCCCCCTGGCCCAAAGCCTTCATTTAGTCTTTTCTTCCTCCCCCACCCCAAATCTTCCAGGAAGCTTCTGCTTCAGGACCTGTGCACTTGTCATAAGCTCTGCCCAAGATGTTTTGCCTCCCATTATCTACAGGTTCCCTTCCCTCGCTTTCTTAGGGTCTATGCTCAAAATGCATCTTATTACACAAGCCTTTCCTGCCCACTTGACAGGCAAATAAAACACCCCAACTCTTTTCTCCTTACTTTGACTTACTGTTCTCTGAATCACCTATTGCCACTCAACATGCGACGCACATGTCTATATTTGCTTTGTTCATTAGTGTGTGTGTGCACGCGCGCGCGCGCATGTTCCGGAAGAGCAGAGCTTTATCTTTGCTTATAGCAATCAGCATGGCCAGTCTAAAACAGTGTCCGAAATAGTAGGTGCTCCCCAAAATACCTGATGAATGACTTTTACTTCTCTGGGGAAGAAGAATGCTCTTGGTGAGAGGATTAACTCAGCCAGCCTGGCACTGAGCACTGAGAAGCAGGGAAAGAACCTCTTTTGCTTTGAAAGCTCTCAGAAGGGTAGCGGGATTTTCTTTCCCGCATTTTATAACCCCCATGACTGCAAAAAGAAGGCAGGCAGTGCAAGGAGACACGGATACACTCTACTGAAACTAAAGGAAAAGGCCTCCCTCTCACCCTCTTTCCGGTATTGTCCCCCATAAAGAATGAGCTATCCAGGAATGAAAAGATCTGCATTTTCCTGAACAGTTAGGCTTCCACCACAGTGGCCCTTGACATTTCTTTATGATTTGCAAGATCCTGAGGACTGCAGAAAGCGGTGAGGGAGGAGGGAAAAGCGAGAGCTCCCAGACTGCTCCTCAAACCCCTTCCCAAGGCCAATCTCTTCGTAGTGGCTGAGGGCGCCCTTCAGAGCACTTCTTTTGCAAAACTGGGTGCTGTTTGCTATCTATCCCTTTCGCTCCTCAAGCGCTGGAATCTGACACCTGTGGCTCATTCAAGGGCAAGGCCCGGGAATGCAGAGGGGACAGCAGAAAAGCTTTAGGAACGGAGCGCCCTGAAAATCCTCCTCTTGGCGGGCTGCAGAGGCGCCTGCCTCCACCCACCGAGTCGCTCCGGACACCACGGTGCGTGGCCCAGCCTCCGGCCTGGAGGCCCTGCAGCCCCTCGGCCTAGAACACAGCCTGGACCATGGGCCTGCCTCTGCCTCCGCAGTATCCGCGGTTTGGGGGACCGGCCAGCGTCACCTCGAAGCCGTCGTGCTGGGCCCGGGCGAGGGGGCGCTCGGGCACCGGAAGATCCGGAGCGCGCGGGGCGTGGATCGAAGGCTCCAGACCCTGGGCGGGGGCGGGGGAGGGGGAATTCGGGGAGGCCTGAGATTCCAAACCCTGGTGGGGGTGGAGCAAGAACCCGCCAGGGCCTCAGACTGAGGGGGGGAGGGGGCGGCCGGGCCCCAGGCCCGAGCGGGTTGGGGGTGGAGGAGGGGGCACCAGGGCCCCCGACTGGGGATGGGAAGCCCCAGCTCCAGACCGTGACGCGGAAGTGGGATCCCCTCCCATCCTCACCTCGGAGCATCGGCTCGGGCCGCGGAATTACGGCCACCACCATGGCCTCCTCGTCGTCCTCCCCTTCCTCGCATTTGAGCGTCACCTCGAAGCAGTCGAGTGCGGAGCCCTCGGCCTTCAGGGCCATGGCGCGGCCGGGGCTGGGGGGTGGATCTCGGTGACCTGACGCCGGAGGACAGCCGCACAGGCCTTGGCGCGCAAACCAGCAGCCGCCTCCCGCCCCCTGCAGCCCCCTCCCCGCCGCTCGCCGGCCGGGCCTGCGACCGGCGCGTCAGGGCCTCCCCGAGACCTACAGCGTCGGGACCCCGGGCGGGGAGGGCTCAATCCGGGGCCCCAGCCCCCCGCCGCTCCCTTTTATGGAGGCTCATTGTCGGCGCCCGCCCGGCCGGCCCGCCGCGGGCCCGCCCCCGGCTCCGCGCGGCCAATCGCGCTTGGCCCCGCCCCGGGCACGCGGCTCCGTTAGAATCCCGGGGACCCGCAGGGGGCGGGAAGGGTCGTGGGCTTCCGGCCGCCCTCCCGTGCGGAGGCGGGGGTCGCTAGCCAGCAGAGGGGGCACCCTGAGTTCCCCAAAGCCAGGAGCATCCTGAGCTGGTGACCTCTCCTGGCGGGTCGCCCTCCACTCAAACACCCGTCGGGCATGTCATTGGCTGGCAAGGAGAGCGCTACCAGGGGCCCCAGGATTTTGATAGGGGTCGTTCTTGCCTTTTCCTGGACAAGCCTTCCTCCGCCAGAAGATGCCCCGGGCGCAAACATAACCGGTGGGGGAGCGGAAAGGGCTTTGGCGTGGGAACAATGGAGACTGAATTCCTTCTGATTTGCTAGCTCTGTGACCTTGGGTACCTTGGGTACTCTTTCGTCCTTTCAAAAAAAAAAAACCTTGTGGAGCCTTCTGGACAAGGGAATGCAAAGTCGAAGAACCAAGTAGAATGTGGGCACGCGGAAACCACCCCAAGGGTTGTGATTTCCACTTTTATTTTTTATTTTTTTGCTTTTTAGGGCTGCACCCTAGGCATATGGAAGTTCCCAGGCTAGGGGTGGAATCAGAGCTGCAGCTGCTAGCCTACACCACAGCCACAGCAACACCAGAGCCTGGCCTTGTCGCTGACCTACACCACAGCTCATGGCAAGGCTGGATCCTTAACCCACTGAGCTGAGTGAGGCCAGGGATTGAATTTGCATCCTCATGGATACTAGTCAGGTTCTTAACCTGCCAAGCCACAACGGGAACTCCTTGATTTCCACTTTTTAAATGTGAGTCTAGGAGTTCCCGTCGTGGCGCAGTGGTTAACGAATCCAACTAGGAACCATGAGGTTGCGGGTTCGGTCCCTGCCCTTGCTCAGTGGGTTAAGGATCCGGCGTTGCCGTGAGCTGTGGTGTAGGTTGCAGACGCGGCTCGGATCCCGCGTTGCTGTGGCTCTGGCGTAGGCCGGCGGCTACAGCTCCGAGTGGACCCCTAGCCTGGGAACCTCCATATGCCGTGGGAGTGGCCCAAGAAATAGCAAAAAGACAAAAAAAAAATGTGAGTCCAGAGATTGTGACCTTCCCCAAAGGTCACGCAGATGTCCTTGAGAGCCCCAAGACCTGAGTCCAGTTGCCATGACGCTGCTGCATCATAATCCTGGTCTGACAGAGCTTGATCTCTGAGACATAGAATGGACATCACCTGCTGTAGAAGCTTTCATGAGATTTTCAGTGGACAAAATGTCTGACGCTGAAAATCCATCTTAAAATGCCACTGACAGAGTTCCCGTTGTGGCTCAGGAGTTAAGAAACCCGACTAGCATCCACGAGGACACGGGTTCCATCCCTGGCGTTGCTGTGAGCCGTGGTGTTAAGGATCCAGCATTGCCGTGAGGTGTGGTGTAGGTCACAGACACAGCTGGGATCCCCAGTTGCTGTGGCTGTGGCGTAGGCCAGCAGCTACAGCTCCGATTCAACCCCTAGCCTGGGAACCTCCAGATGCCTTGGGTGTGGTCCTAAAAAGACAAAAGACAAAGAAAATAAAAATTTTTTTAAATCATTAAAAAAAAGCCACTGTATCAGACCAAATGCAGTAACAATCAGGTGAATGCAGTAGGTCGAGGGCCGGAGGGGAGATGTGAAACAGTCTATATGGACTACAGTATGTTTTTTTTTTTTTTGTCTTTTTGCTATTTCTTGGGCCACTCCCACGGCATATGGAGGTTCCCAGGCTAAGGGGTCCATTTGGAGCTGTAGCCACCGGCCTACGCCAGAGCCACAGCAACGCGGGATCCGAGCCGCGTCTGCAACCTACACCACAGCTCATGGCAACACCGGATCGTTAACCCACTGAGCAAGGGCAGGGACCGAACCCGCAACCTCATGGTTCCTAGTTGGATTCGTTAACCACTGCGCCACGACGGGAACTCCTACAGTATGTTTTTAAGTGAAGGCTTTTCTACTTTCAAGTATATCCAGTACTTGGAAGGCTTTGCAAATAAAGGTATTCCCAAGCCTGTTTAACTAATTTCCAGGCAGTGGCTGGTCTCTACCCCTCCTAGCTCTTCTCCTCTCTTGGAACTGCCCTGTAGGGTGCAGTTTCTCCACTTCCAGGACAGCTGCCTTCAGGCTTGGGTTTAGCCAATAGGAGACAGGGGCAGGATATCAGAGGGTCGGATGTAGGAAAAAGCCAGGTTATTTCTTCTCGCTCTCTCTCCCTCTTTCTCAGGCTCTAGCAGGTCTCCAGCAGCAGCAGAAGAGGCTCCTCTGTGGCTCCAGCTTCTGCTGGCTATAAGGGTGGTCCTCCCCCTTGGGATCCATTAATGTCTCCTCCTCCACTTGTCCCTACAGTTTAGGACAGAAGTAGGCAGCTTCTTGTTTTTGCTAATCTCTGAGTTGCCCCGTTGTCTCCTGTTGAGTTTCTTGGCTCTTCTATCATCCCGTCACTGGAGTCACCAATATCATGTTAAATTCAGTTGTACATACTTAGAGTGGTTCTTGTCGGCCTGGTTGGACCCTGAGTGATATGCCCAGTATTATACCAGGCACTTGGTAGACGTTATTTCTTAGTGATTGTTGCTCCCATTTTACAGAGCTGGAAGCTGACCCTTAAAGGGTTACATGACTTGCCCAAGGTGATACAGCAAGAATCCTATTTCATCAAATCTATGATGAGCATTTTCCCACATTTAAACATCTTTGAAAATGGGGGTGTCTTTTTCTGTAATGGATAGCAATGTGAAATTTTAGGAATATCAAGAAAGTGTAAGATGAGTAATTCCTGTTGTGGCGAAGCGGAAATAAATCCGACTAGGGACCATGAGGTTGTGGGTTTAATCCCTGGCCTTGCTCCGTGGTGTTAAGGATCCGGCGTTGGTTGCTGTGAGCTGTGGTGTAGGTTGCAGATGCGGCTTGGATCCCTTTGGTTCTGGCGAAGGTTGGCGCTGCAGCTCCAGTTAGACCCCTAGCCTGGGAACCTCCATTTGCCAAGGGTGTGGCCCTGAAAAGACAAAAAGACAAAAAAAAAAAAGAATGGAATAAAAAATAACAGGTTCAAAATGGAATCATTTGCCCCCAGGACAGCAAATCAAGATTTAACTGCAATTTCAACCCCTCCCAGGTATGTGACCTATAAACAGACAGTCTGAAACTTCCAGATCAGCAGTCGTGAGGTAATGGGCACAAATGATCCCTGCCATTCTCTCGCCCCCAAAAGAAGATGATCTGGCCCGAATCAGTTCTTTCTTTTGCTGATAACTTTCCCGCTCACTCCTCCTTCCCTCTACAAACCCGCTCCCTTTTGTACAATTCCTTGGAGCCCTTTTCTGTTTCCTAGGGAGATGCTGCCCAGTTTATGAATCGTTAGATAAAGACAAACCTTCACACTTACTCTGGTTGAATTTTGTAGTTTATCAGTGCTTGGAATGAGACATGCTTGGAGGTTGAGATGGGCCCACTTCCTGGCCACATAAATGACTTCAGTTTTCTGAGTGATTGCTGCTGCTTTACCAAAGATAGAACTCTAGTCCTGCTTGAATCCTCCTGCCCCCCCAGATAAATATTATAAAGATGTCGGGTCTCTAAACTGCCCCTGCTTCTTGACAGCATTCAACCCAGAACTGGTCCCCACTTTCCAAATACCTCCCCAGAACAGTGCAACGAAAACTTAAATTTAAGGACACACATACAAGGGAAATGCCCAGGACGCATACTACGCAGTTCAATAAACCGAACTTTTTTGACCACAGGTTTGTTTCTAATGGTCTTTGATCTAGGGCTTTGACAATCTTAACCAATTCGTTTTGCTTATATTTTCATTTTTATGTATATGAAGAGTGATATGTAATATAAAAGAAAAACAAACCTCTGTCAGAATACTTACTGGTGGAGCTCCCATTGTGGCTGAGTGATAACAAACCCCACTGGTATCCATAAAGATGTGGGTTTGATTCCTGGCCCCGCTCAGTGGGTTAAGGATCCGGCATTGCCATGAGCGGCAGTGTAGGTCCCAGACAAGGCTGGGATCTGGTGTTCCTGTGGCTATGGTGTAGGCCAGCAGCCACAACTCCAATTTGACCCCTAGCCGGGGAACTTCCGTATGCCTCGGGTGTGGCCCTAAACAAAAGAAAAAAAAAAAAACTTACCGGTATCAGTAAGTATTAGGGGCATTTTCTTTTTTTTCTTTTTTTTTCTTTCTTTCTTTCTTTTTTTTTTTTGGCCACACCTGTGGCATGCAGAAGTTCCCAGGCCAGGGATCAAACTTGAGCCACATCAGTAACCAGAGCCATGATGGATCCTTACCTCACTGAACCACCAGGGACCTCCTTGAGCTCTTTTAGTAACTAAAATACCATTCAAGAGATAAAAAAAAATCATTGTGTGAGAAAGTGGAAGCGTTTTTTTCTTAGGGGCACCTAACATAGTGGGTTCATCTTTCACCTTGTCCTGGATTTAATGAAATCTCGTTAGCCGAAGAAGCAGGATTCAGCTCCGGTTCTGTGCATCCCCCATCCTGGCTCTTTCCACGGCAGTGCCATGCTTCCTCTAAGCGAACTTTAAGTAGATAGTAAATGAATGAAAAGGTAGATATTATTAGCTCCAATGTCTATACACAAACCGAAGAATTTGAAGAGAAATAAGTCATTTCAGTCAAATCACTTGCAAGTCACAGAGTGATTCTGATGGCAAAGCAGGGGCCCTTTTCCATTACACCTGCTACTAAGGGAGCCCTTTCTGTGCCCAGCCTGCGAGGGGAAACTCAGAACCATTTTAAATGGAGTTGCTATGTATGACCTCCCAGCCATTGGCTGCAAACTCTGCTGAGTTCTTCCTGAAGAAATTGGAATTTTAATTTTTTTTTTTTTTGGTCTTTTCTAGAGCCGCACCCATGGCATATGGAGGTTCCCAGGCTAGGGGTCTAATTGGAGCTGTAGCTGCCGGCCTACACCACAGCCACAGCAAAGCAGGATCCTCAAACCAATGAGTGAGGCCAGGGATTGAACCCGAAACCTCATGGTTCCTAGTCAGATTTGTTAACCACTGTGCCATGACAGGAACTCCCAGATTTTAATTGCTGAGCTGGCCCCTTGTGGAGGAGAGCTGGTAGAGATTTACTAGAAACCTAACTTACTCAACATCATACCTTACGTAGCGCAGCCTCCCTTCAACAGGCTCACAACACATACATTAGCCTACAGTTGTGCAAAATCATTGAAAACAAAGCATATTATCTTTTTCTTTTTGGCTGCCCCCGGACATAGAGTGCCCAGGTCAAGAATCAGATCCAGGAGTTCCCGTCATGGCGCAGTGGTTAATGAATCCGACTAGGAACCATGAGGTTGCGGGTTCGATCCCTGCCCTTGCTCAGTGGGTTAAGGATCCGGCGTTGCTGTGAGCTGTGGTGTAGGTCACAGACGCGGCTTGGATCCCGAGTTGCTGTGGCTGTGGCATAGGCTGGCAGCTACAGCTCCGATTAGACCCCTAGCCTGGGAACCTCCATATGCCGCGGGAGCGGCCCAAGAAATAGCAAAAAGACAAAAAGACAAAAAAAAAAAAGAATCAGGTCCAAGCCACAGTTGCCACCTACAGCAACAACGCCAGATCCTTAACCCACTGTGCCTGGCCAGGGATCAAACCTGTGTCCCAGCGCTCCACAGATGCTGCTGATCCTGTTGCGCTACAGTGGTAACTTCTCAAAGCCTATTTTATGATAAAGTGTTGAATAGCTCATGTAATTTATTGAATCTTGTACTGAAAGTGGAAAGCAGAATGGTCATCTGGGGAGGTCCCATTGTGGCGCAGTGGTTAACGAATTCCACTGGCACCCATCAGGACAAAGGTTCAATCCCCGGTCTTGCTTAGGGTGTTAAGGATCCGGCGTTGCCATGAGCTGTGGAGTGGGTCTGAGTCGCAGCTCGGATTCCTAGTTTCTGTGGCTGTGGCGTAAGCCAGCAGCTCCGATTTGATCCCTAGCCTGGGAGCCTCCATATACCATGGGTGTGGCCCTAAAAAGCCAAAAAAAAAAAAAAAGAATGGTCATCTGGGTACAGAATGGTTGGAAGTGTATGGGTTACTCACCCTGGTGATCATGTGGCAGGCTGGGCGCTGTGGCTGCTGCCACCCAGTATCACAAGTGAAGCTGCATATTGCTAGCCTAGGAAAAGATCTAAATTCAAAGTATGGTTTTTACTGAATGCATATCATTTTTCAACCATTCTAAAGTCAAAAATTCTAAATCAAACCATCATGAGCTAGGGAACATCTGTACAGTATGAATATCTTGAAGCAAAAAATTGAATAACATTGATACAGATCAGAAGTAAACATGAGAAATGGAAATAAATCTGTTGTGATGGCAGAATTATTGGTGAAAAATAGACACGTTCAAAATGTCGTACCATACAATTCATATGCAGGTTAAAAACAGTGATGGAGTTCCTGCTGTGGCACAAGGGGATGGGTGGTGTCTCTGCAGCGCGAGGACGCGGGTTCAATCCCTGGCCCTGCACAGCTGGTTAAGGATCCAGCTTTGCTGCCCCTGTGGCTCAGATCTGATCCCTGGTCCCAGAACTCCATATACCATGGGGTGGCCAAAGAGAGAGAAAAGAAAAAAAGTGATGATCCGTATTTTTATATGAAAAAGTATTCATGAAATTTTAATTAACAATAGAGATTGCAAAGTAGTATCTATATCATAATGCTGCTTATGTTAAAAATAGCACTGGTGTGACTATATATATATGTAAGAAATTGTATAAGAATGAACACCAAGCTTTAACATCAGTTAACCCTGAATTGGAGGGGAAGAGGATTATAGCTTTACATTTTCAAGTATTCTGTATTGGAGTTCTCCTGTGGCACAGTGGGTTAAAGGCTAAGCATTGTCACTACAGTGGCTCGGGTCCCTGCAGCAGTGTGGGTTTGATCCCTGGCCCAGGAACTTTCACATGCTGCAGGCACAACCAAAAAAATAAATGAATGAAGCTTTCTGTATTGTCTGATATTTTACTTTTTTTTGTCTTTGTCTTTTGTCCTTTTAGGGCCTCACCAGTGGCATATGGAGGTTCCCAGGCTAGGGGTTGAATCGGAGCTATAGCCACTGGCCTACGCCACAGCCACAGCAACGCCAGATTCTCAACCCACTGAGCGAGGCCAAGGATTGAACCCAAAACCTCATGGCTCCTGGTCTGATTCGTTTCCGCTGTGCCACAATGGGAACTCCTGATATTTTTGCTTTTATAATCAGAGTTTAAAATACAGTGATTTCTTGGGAGTTCCTGTTGTGGCTCAGTGGTAATGAATCCAACGAGTATCCATGAGGATGCGGGTTCAATCCCTGGTCTTGCTCAGTGGGTTAAAGATCTAGCGTTGCCATGAGTTGCAGTGTAGGTTGCAAACAAAGCTCAGATCATGCATTGCTGTGGCTGTGGCGTAGGCCAATGGCTACAGCTCTGATTCAACCCCTAGCCTGGGAACTTCCATGTGCCATGGGCGCAGCCCTAAAAAGACAAAATAAAATAAATGCACCATAAAAAAAATACAGTACTTTCGGAGTTCCCATCGTGGCTCAGTACTAACGAACCCGACTAGTATCCATGAGGATGAGGGTTCGATCCCTGGCCTCACTCAGTGGCTTAAGGATCTGGCATTGCTGTGAGCTGTAGTACAAGTCTCAAATGAGGAGTTCCCGTCGTGGCACAGTGGTTAATGAATCCGACTAGGAACCATGAGGTTGCGGGTTCGGTCCCTGCCCTTGCTCAGTGGGTTAACGATCCGGCGTTGCCGTGAGCTGTGGTGTAGGTCGCAGACGCGGCTCGGATCCCGCGTTGCTGTGGCTCTGGCGTAGGCCAGTGGCTACAGCTTCAATTAGACTCCTAGCCTGGGAACCTCCATATGCCGCAGGAGTGGCCCAAGAAATGGCAAAAAGACAAAATAAATAAATAAATAAATAAATAAATAAAAATAAGTCTCAAATGAGGCTAGAATCCTGAATTGCTGTGCCTGTGGCATAGGTTGGCAGCTGCAGCTCCAATTTGACCTCAAGCCTGGGAACTTCCATATGCCACGGGTGTGGCCCTAAAAAGCAAAATAATAGTAATAATAAATATAGTAATTTCTATTAAAGAGAAAGAACTCTTAGTGCAGTGGACATTAGGCAAATCTCTCATAGCACAGGAATGGCAAGTATTTGGCCCAGTAGTTGTGTAGATTGGCTTATTTCCAACTATTCCACTCCCCTCTATACTAAGTTCACAGGCCTAGGCTTGCTGACATTTTTTTTTTTTTTTTTTGCTTTTTAGGGCCGCTCTTGTGGCATATGGAGGTTCCCAGGCTAAGGGTTGAATCTGAGCTACAGCCCTATAGCCACCGGCCTATGCCACAGCCACAGCAATGTGGGATCCGAGACGCATCTGCAACCTACACCACAGCTCACAGCAATGTTGGGTCCTTAACCCACTAAGTGAGGCTAGGGATCGAACCTGAATCCTCATGGATGCTGGTCAGATTTGTTTCCACTGAGCCACAAGGGGAACTCCTAACTTGAGACTTTTTAGTGCCTCTCATTAGCCTGTGAATGTTTACCCGTCCTGCTGACTTGGGGTGGGACAGAATGACATGCCTTGGCCAATGGAGTGTGAACAGGCATCAGTATCCTAGCTGAGGCTCCTGCATGGTTTGCATGGTGTGCCTTTGCCTCTCTCTGCTTGTGCCACCTGCCTTGAGAAGAGCAAGACCCAAGGAAATGCTTTGTTAATCTGGGTCCTGGCATGGGACACACCCAAGTCATGCTGGGCCCAGCTGACTCAGTAGAGACACAGTTGACCCATAGACCTGTGAGCAAGAAATAAATGTTTGCTTTTGTAAAAAACTGCATTATAGGCTTGTTTGTTACACAGCATTGCCACAGCAAGAAGCCAACTAACACTCTGGACCCTGCATTTTCTCCCTAACCCCCTTGGTTCTTTTTTTTTTTTAATTTTATTTATTTTTTCTTTTTTTAATTTTTATTTTATGTATTTATGTATTTTATTTATTTATTGTCTTTTTGCCTTTTCTAGGGCTGCTCCTGCAGCATATGGAGGTTCCCAGGCTAGGGGTCTAATCGAAGCTGTAGCTGCAGCCTACGCCAGAGCCACAGCAACGTTGGATCCGACCGAGCCGCCTCTGTGACCTACACCACAGCTCATGGCAACACCAGATCCTTAACCCACCGATCAAGGCCAGGGATTGAACCTGGAACCTCATGGTTCCTAGTCGGATTCATTAACCACTGTGCCACGACGGGAACTCCTATTTTTTTTTTCTCTGTACAGCATAGGGAGCAAGTGACACATACATGTATACATAATTTTTCCTCCCATTGTCGTGTTTCCTTTTTTTATTCCTTAGTTTTATTCAAGAACTCATAAGAGGAGTTCCCGTTGTGGCGCAGTGGTTAACGAATCCGACTAGGAACCATGAGGTTGCGGGTTCGGTCCCTGCCCTTGCTCAGTGGGTTAACGATCCGGCGTTGCCGTGAGCTGTGGTGTAGGTTGCAGACGTGGCTCGGATCCTGCGTTACTGTGGCTCTGGCGTAGGCCGGTGGCTACAGCTCCGATTCGACCCCTAGCCTGGGAACCTCCATATGCCGCGGGTGCGGCCCAAGAAATAGCAACAACAACAACGACAAAAAAAAAAAACTCATAAGAAATATTACAGATAACTGAGTTTTAATCTTCATCTTCTTCCTCCTCTTCATCTTGATTAATCTGGAAATAGCATAATTCATAACTCTCTTTGCTGTTAGCAACAACCTGGAACCAATCAAATATTTTTTGGTGAGATATTTCAAATACTTTTTGGAAAAAGTCACCTCGGAAGTTACAGTAATCTTGCTTTTGCTTCTTTCCATTATTACAACCCCTCCTCCAAGGTTCCCAGCTTTTTCATTCACTGTGATTCTTTCCTGAAGAAACTGTTCAAAATTGGCCGCATCCATGATTCCATCTTCCACCAGGTGCGTGCAATCAAGAGTGAACTTGAGAACCTGCTTCTTTTTTTGTCCCCCTTTGTCTCCAGCTTTTTCATGGGCGCCATGGTGGCAGTGGAGGCAGAAAGGGAGTTGAGTGAAATTCCCTTGCTTTTTTTTTTTTAAATGATTTTTATTTTTTCCATTATGGTTGGTTTACAGTGTTTGGTCAATTTCTGCTGTACAGCAAAGTGACCCAGTCACACACACACACATATATATACATTCTTTTTCTTATATTATCCTCCATCAGGCTCCATCATAAGGGACTAGATATAGTTCCCTGTGCTATACAGCAGGATCTCATTGCTTATCCACGCCAAAGGCAATAGTTTGCATTTATTAACCCCAAACTCCCAGTCCGTCCCACTCCCTCCCTCCTTGTTCTTTTTGGAACAATTTTATATGGGCGATGGTGGCATTAGGGGAACCAACCCTCTTGGTTTCACTGAGTGATTGAGGGGTTTCCTAGGACATGAAACTTTCAGGTTTTTAAAATAAGCTTTATTAAGATATAATTTATAGGAATTCTCATCGTGGCTCAGTGGTTAATGAATCCGACTAGAAACCATGGAGTTGCAGGTTCAATCCCTGGCCTCGCTCAGTGGGTTAAGGATCCAGCATTGCCGTGAGCTATGGTGTAGATCGAAGATGAGGCTCAGATCCCGAGTTGCTGTGGCCCTGGTGAAGGCCGGCAGCTATAGCTCTGATTAGACCCCTAGCCTAGGGAACCTCCATATGCCGCGGGAGTGGCCCTAGAAAAGGCAAAAAGAAAAAAAAGGAAAAAAAGACATAACTTTTATTCCATAAAATTCACTCTTTTAAAGTGTACAATTCAAGGGAGTTCCTGCTGTGGCTCAATGGGTTAAGACTCCGACTAGTATTCATGAGGATGTGTGTTCCATCCCTGGCCTCACTGAGTGGGCTAAGGATCCGGCATGCTGCAGTGCATAAGTTGCAGATGCAGCTCGGATCTGGTGTTGCTGTGGCGTGGCCAGCAGCTGCAGCTCTGATTCAACCCCTAGCCTGGGAACTCCAGGTGCGGCCATTAAAAACAAAAACAAAAACAAACTCTGTAGGGAGTTCTCTCTCTCGCTTTTTTTTTGTCCTTTTGCCATTTCTTTGGGCCGCTCCCGTGGCATATGGAGGTTCCCAGGCTAGGGGTCTAATTGGAGCTGTAGCCACCAGCCTACGCCAGAGCCACAGCAACTCGGGATCCGAGCCACGTCTGTGACCTACACCACAGCTCACAGCAACACCGGATCCTTAACCCGCTGAGCGAGGCCAGGGATCGAACCCGCAACCTCATGGTTCCTAGTCTGATTCCATAACCACTGCGCCACGACGGATGCAGCAGAAACGAATCCGACTAATATCCAAGAGAATTGAGTCGATCCTTGGCCTTGCACAGTGGGTTTGGGATCTTGCATTGCCACAAGCTGTGGTATAGGTTGCAGATGCAGCTCGGATCCGGCCTTGCTGTGACCATGGGGTACACGTCCACGTTTTCCAGTTTATTCACAGAGCTGTACAACCATCACAACGATCTAATTTTAGAACACTTTCCTCCCTCCTAAAGGAAGCTCCAGAGTCATCAGCGGTCACTTCCCATTGTCCCCACCCCCCATCCCACAGCAACCACTCATCTACTTTCTGTCTCTATAAATTGTCATATTTTGGACATTTCATATAAAAGGAATCATGCAGTTTGGCCTTTCGTGACTGGTTCCTTTTAATTAGCATAAAGTTTCCCAGGTTCATCCTTATTGTCACATGTATCAATATTTCATTTTTCTTATTGCTGGACAATATTCAATTATATGTGTAAATGTGTAAATCAGCTTTTACTCATCGTGAGGGACATACATTTATTTATTTGGATATTTTAGGGCCACACCCGCAGCATATGGAGGTTCCCAAGCCAGGGGTCTAATCGGAGCTACAGCTGCCGGCCTACACCAGAGCCACAGCAACTGCTGTGCCACCAAGCTGTGTCTGCGACCTACACCACAGCTCATGGCAACGCCGGATCCTTAACCCACAGAGCAAGGCCAGGGATCGAACCCACACCCTCACGATTCCTAGTCGGATTCATTTCTGCTGAGCCATGACGGGAACTCCAAGGGACATTTATTTTGTTTCCACCTTTTGGCTACTGTGAATAGTGCTGCTATGAACATTTATGTACAAGTCTTTGTTTGCACATCTGTTTTCAGTTCTGTTGGGTGTATGCCTAGGAGTAGAATTGCTGAGAGATACGGTAATTCTAAGTTTAACTTATTGAGGAGCTGCCAAACTGTTTCCCACAGCTGCTGCATGGTACATTCCTACCAGCAGTGTCAGAGGGATCCGGTTTCTCCACATCCTTGCCAACACTTGTTATTGTCCATCTTTTATATTACGGCTACCCTAGCGGGCGCACAGTGCTACATTGGAGTGGTTTTGAGTGCATTTCCCTAATGACTAATGATGCTGAGCGTCGTTTCATGTGTTCTTCCACCATTTGTGTATCTTCTTCGTAAAAATGTCTATTCCAATCCTCGGTTCATTTTAAAATTGGTTAGTACTCTTTGGTTGAGTTGTGAGGATTCATTATATATTCTGGGACCTAGACTCTTACCTGATATACGATTTGTAAACATTTTCTCCTATTCCATGGGATGTCTTTTTACTCTCAATTTGTAGCACCAATGTTTAAATTTTGGGAGGGGGGCAGGCCCATAGCAGATGGAAGTTCCTGGGCCAGGGATCGAACCTGTGCCACATCAGCAGCAACCCAAGCCACTGCAATGACAACGCCAGATCCTTAACCCACTGTGCCACAAGAGAACTCCAAAGGTTTTTACATTTTGATGTACAATTTATCTATATTTCTTTGGTTGCTTTTGCTTTTGGTGTTGTGTCTACCAGCTTCCTTGTTTGGGGCAAACATCTTTAAGCAGTTATGGCTTTTTTTGTCACTGAAACTGGATGCCACTTACCTTGAAAATTTCCTTAACACTGTGCTATAGGCATTGTTGTGGTTAAAAGCCCAAGCTCTGGGAGTTCATACTGTGGCTCAGCAGGTTATGAACCTGACTGATATTCATGAGGATGAGAGTTCAATCCCTGGTCTTGTCAAGTGGGTTATGGATCAGGCGTTTCGGGGAGCTGCAGGGTAGATCATGAGACATGGCTCATATCTAGCATTGCTGTGGCTGTGGTGTAGGCTGGCAGCTGCAACTCCGATTTGACCTCTAGCCCGGGAACTTCAATATGCTGCAGGTGCGGCCCTAAAAAACAAAGAGGAAAAAAAAAAATGCCCAAGCTCTAGAGACAAACTGGATTCAAATCCTCATGAGTGCCACCACTTAATGGTGGTGTTTTTTTCACCTCAGGGTCACTTAGCAGGTGAGCACTATGCTGGGTGTAGGTAAGAGAAGTCAAGAATGGGGATAGGAGTTCCCAGGTGGCTTACCAGTTTAGGGTCCAGTGTTGTCATGGCAGCAGCTCAGGTCACTGCTGTGACGGGAATTCGATCTCTGGCCCAGGAACTTTCAAATGACACAGAAGCAGCCAAAAAAAAAAAAAAAAGGAGTGGGGATAGATATAGCTTATCCCATGCACCCTCTTGCAATGGATTGAACTTAATGGAGGCTCTGAACAGATCTGAGAGTTCAGGACACAGACCATACAGGAAGCTCTGGTGCATTACCTCACATCTTCTCAGTCATACCTCTTTTCCAGCCACTGCTGCCAGCTTTGCAGGGTACAGCCTGACTGCACCTTGCCCACACTTTGCACCTCTTGTTTCTTGCTCTGGGGCTTTCCTGACCCCTCAGCATAGGTCACTCGGAGATCCACTCAGCACTGACCCTTGTGGGTGAAACCGATGCCCATGGAGCCATCATTGACCAAAAGGAATGGGAGCGAGTGAATAAATGCTTCCGTATTTGTCTTTCGCTTTGTTTCCAAGGATGCCAAAAGAAGGGGTGAAGGGTGCTGAAGAGATAAAAGCAAATTCTACCCACTTTTTCTGCTATGTCAGAATCCATAGGAGGATTCCAAGGAGTAACGAGCCCTACAGGCGACTCCCATGCACACTGAAAAGTTTGCAAAACCCTGCATTAGGGCATTTTCTGAAGGGATTTACATTATACAAGCAGCAGAGATTACAATTCCGGTGCATTGAACATTCCCCTGATCACGCAGGAAAGCGCTACGTGACCGTCCGTCTCCATCTCCATCTTTAGGAGTTCCCGTCGTGGTGCAGTGGTTAACAAACTCGACCAGGAACCATGAGGTTGCGAGTTCGGTCCCTGCCCTTGCTCAGTGGGTTGATGATCCGGCGTTGCCTTGAGCTGTGGTGTAGGTTGCAGACGCGGCTTGGATCCCACGTGGCTGTGGCTGTGGTGTAGGCCGGCAGCTACAGCTCCAATTTGACCCCCAGCCTGGGAACCTCCATATGCCGCGGGAGCGGCCCAAGAAATAGCAAAAAGAGAAAAAGAAAAAAAAAAAAAAGAAAATCCATCTCCGTCTTCAGGGATGCTTCTCCGCTTCTGGCGCGGCTCTCAGGTCCCCGGGTGCACCCAGCACGTATACATGAACTTCCTTCCTAGTCTCTACCTAAGACAACTTCTCTCTTGCAAGGAATTCTTCGCCCCCCTTCGACAGGAGGAGGTTTTGCTTCTGGGTTCCTTCCTGCATCCTGTTGTCTAGAGAGAACGGGGTCCTGGGCTTCAGCCGGAAGGGCACTGATGGTTGCTTCCTACCCAGCTCAGCAAGCCCTGGGTGATGAATGGCCTCTGGGACCCCAAGCAAGGATGCTGGTAGTGGACCCACCAATTTTAGCATAGTTGGAAGAATGAAAGCATCAAGGCCTGCTGGTCCCCTAAGTAAACACATCTTTCAAAGGCCCCCAGAAAAGTTTTTGGACACAGTAAGGATAAATTTCTAAAAAGATGTTTTCAAAGTTTCCTTTGCTGCTCAGGGGAAACTGACTAGTATCCATGAGGATGCAGGTTCAATCCCTGGCCTTGCTCAGTGGGTTGAGGATCCAGCGTTGCCGCAGGCTGTGGTGTAGGTCACAGACATGGCTTGGATCCCACATTGCTGTGACTGTGGTGTAGGATGGCAGCTGCAGCTCTGATTTGACCCCTAGCCTGGGAACCTCCATATGCTGCAGGAACAGCCCCGGAAAAAAAGACCAAAAAAAAAAAAAAAATGAATCCGACTCGGAACCATTTCCACTGCACCACAACAGGAACTCCCTAAGGCCAGCTCTTTTAACGGTTAGGCTACCAGGGGAACTCCAAGAGAAAAAAAAAATTTTTTTTTTCTTTTTGGGGCCCACGCATGGCATATTCCAGGCTAGGGGTTGAATCGGAGGTACAGCTGCCAGTCTATGCCATAGCCACAGCAACACAGGATCCAAGCTGCGTCTGCGACCTACACCACAGCTCATGGCAACACGGGATCCTTAACCCACTGAGCAAGGACAGGGATCGAACCTGCATCCTCATGGATACTAGTTGGGTTCGTTACAACTGGGCCACAGTGGGAACTCCCTCCAAGAGAAAATTATTATTATTATTTATGATTTTTATTTTTTCTATTCTAGTTGATACCAAGAGAAAATTATTAATGACACTTGTCAAGGGTGATAAGGCAGACTTTTTCCAAAGGGGGGGCTACTGCAATGAGGTTTTGTAGGAGGGGCAGGAGATCTGGATCAACTTGGAATACACCAAGGAAAAGTGGAGATTGATAGCCAAGGAGCAAGGGTGGGCAGCGGATGGAAAGTTACTAAGTGGAAACATCAGGGACGGGGGTGGGGATTCTGGCAAACCGATCTCACAGATCCTTGCTGAACTGAATAACGCAGAGATGAACAGAGAAGCCCCCAGGTCGGGGCAGAGTTGAGAAGAGAGTTCAAAGGAGCCTGACTGGAGTTTGTCAAGGAAAGAATCCTTGTCACTGATATCAACCTTCCTAGCTTTCTCCATGCCCAGGGAAGGTCATGCAGCCAGTTCTGGCCCCCAAGAGGCAGGGGGATATTTGTGTGTGTGGGGGGGGGGGCGGTTCTGAGAAGACTTTGTGTCCCAGATAAAAACGCGGAGCCCCCCCACCACCCCGGTGTGGGGGGTGCTTGTTCCCTGCACCTCCCTTCCTACTTGGAAGGTTGGTGGGAGCACATGAAGTTTGGAGCTATGTCTGTCCTGAGATAGCAAACCTAGGAGTAAAAAGCCAGCGTGCTAAAAATGATGGAGCTGGGAGTTCCCTTCATGGCTCAGCGGTTAACGAACCCAACTAGGATCCATGAGGATGAGGGTTCGATCCCTGGCCTCACTCAGTGGGTTAAGGTTCTGGCATTGCCGTGAGCTGTGGTGTAGGTCGAAGATGCGGTTTGGATCCTGAGCTGTGGCTGTGTGATAGGCCGGCAGCTACAGCTCCGATTGGACCCCTAGCCTGGGAACCTCCATATGCAGTGGGTACAGCCCTAAAAAAAAATAGAATAAAATAAAAATAAGTAAAAATGATGGAGCAGAATGGGAAGAGTCTGCGAAAACTCCGGAGACAGCAATCCCAGGGCTTCTCCCAAAAACAACAGGCTTACAGTCTAGCCTCTGCCTCCTGGGGCTTTGCAGCCACAGCTCCCCGGCTGACACGCCCCTCTCCCAAGGCTGCTTTTCTCCCCCAGGCCCACAGCTCAGAGAACTGCACCACCGCCTGGCCTTTCCAGCAAACCGGAACTTCAAGGTCAACCCTGAGGCCCCCTCCCCTCCCCCGGCCCCTCCCTCATTTCTGCGGCACTTCCTCAGGGACTCTGGAGTCTGCCCCTTCCGTGGTCTATTCCCGGCGGCAGCTCCTCGTTTCTCTCCTGGTCCACTTCGAAGAAGCCTGTCTACCCGCCTCCTGTCTCCACTCTTTGTTCCCCGATGATATGTTTCCACAGTTCTCTTCAAAATATAAATCTGATAATGTCAACCTCCCCACCAGTGTTCAAAAACCCTTCGGGAGGAGTTCCCGTCGTGGCGCAGTGGTTAACAAACTCGACCAGGAACCATGAGGTTGCGGGTTCGGTCCCTGCCCTTGCTCAGTGGGTTAAGGATCCGGCGTTGCCGTGAGCTGTGGTGTAGGTTGCAGATGCGGCTCAGATCCCTCGTTGCTGTGGCTCTGGTGTAGGCTGGTGGCTACAGCTCCGATTTGACCCCTAGCCTGGGAACCTCCATATGCCACGGGAGCGGCCCAAGAAATAGCAAAAAAAAAAAAGACAAAAAAAAACCCCCCAAAAAACCCTTCGGTTACCTCTTGCTCTGAGAAAACAGACCACGATCCTCAACCAAAGCTTTGCAACCCTCCGTGCTTGGCCCCGCCTCCAGCCGTACCTCATCCCTGCTACTTTCCTCTTACTACATCCACCACAGGACCTTTGCACATGCTGAAATGACCAGTCTGCTCTTCCCCACTGACCCACTCCTGCCCTGCCTTCAGGTCTCTCCATTACCCTGGCTTTCTCAGGTGAGCCTTTTTCTGTCCACAGAGACCTTCTCAGGCAGGAGATAGATGGGCTCCAGGAGAGAGATTTGCAACTAACCTCTTTTTTGTCTTTTCTAGAGCCGCTCCCGCAGCATGTGGAGGGTCCCAGGCTAGGGGTTGAATAGGAGCTGGACAAAAGACCAAGAGGTCACGTACTTGCCACCCTCAGAGTCAGGGAGACCCCCACTACACAGGTGCAGAGAGACCCCTCTGGGTCAAAAACGCAAGAAATGGCAAAAAGACAAAAAAAAAAGAAAAAAAAAAGGAAGGGGGTGCCAGGCCATAATAAGTGTAGTTAACCTTCCCACCATGCTTTGCTTTGGACTCCATCTTGGCCAAAAGATGGGCATGCAGATCAGGGAAGGGCCCAGGGTCTGGTCAGGTGTGAAAGATAGAAAAAGATAACTGGCCAAGGAAGACAAAAGACCTGGAAGAATTGTCCCATGTAAGTGTTGGGTTTGTTGGTTTTTTTTTTTTTTTTGGTCTTTTTGCTATTTCTTGGGCCGCTCCCGCGGCATATGGAGGTTCCCAGGCTAGGGGTCGAATCGGAGCTGTAGCCACCGGCCTACGCCAGAGCCACAGCAACGTGGGATCCGAGCCACGTCTGCAACCTACACCACAGCTCACGGCAACGCCGGATCTTTAACCCACTGAGCAAGGGCAGGGATCGAACCTGCAACCTCATGGTTCCTAGTCGGATTCGTTAACCACTGCGCCACGACGGGAACTCCAGTTTCTTTTTTTTTTTTTTGTCTTTTTAGGGCCGCACCCACGGCATATATATGGATGTTCCCAGGCTAGAGGTCCATTCAGAGCTGTAGCTGCCGGCCTACGCCACAGCCACAGCAACGAGAGATCCGGCAACGCTGGGTCTTTAACCCACCAAGCGAGGCCAGGGATCGAACCGGCATCCTCATGGATGCTAGTTGGGTTCGTTAACCACTGAGCCCCGACGGGAACTGCCCATGTAAGTGGTTTAAGTCAGCTCTCTGGCCTGCGCCTCCTGAGGGGGACACCCACACCCTCACTCCTTTGGGTGTGTCTCACTGCTTTGCTTCTGCCTTGGATGAACAGACTACTTCTCCGTCGGCCCTCCCACATGCTGTACTGTGTTGATAACAATAAACTTTATATCTGTTTTCACAGTCTTTTCCTCCTTGAGATAGTCTTTCTTTCAACAGGGGGCAAGAATCAGGGCAATCCTGCTTTCAGCCTCTACCTGGTCTAGTGGCTAGGATTCCTGGGTTTCATCCAAGCTGCCCAGGTTCAATTCCTGAGCAGAGAATTGAGATCTTGCTTCAAGCCATCACTCACTGCTGTCTCTCGGAATTCACTTCCCCTTTGCTCTCAGGACCTAGGAGACATCCCCCAGGGATCTCTTCCCTGCCACCCCTGGAATTCTTTCTGTTGAGATCCTTCTGCTCTGGGACAACCCTGCTACTTTGCCTCTATGTACACAGGCATTCAAATCAACAGGCCTGCTAATTCTCCCACAGCAGGGAGAACAAAAGATAAATTAACATTTCAGTATGTTATTTTGACATACAGATAAGAAGGCGATTATTTTATTGTATTTTCCTAACTGGCTTTTGTGGGGAAGCACAGTCCCAGATGTGGGAGGTCCTTGAAATGCCTGCGGGAAAGCTGAAAGATGAGGGAGGAGATTTGAACCTGGAGCAGAAGAAGAAATGCACCCCAGGCCAAGGGCACTGCACGTGCACAGCCTCCTCCTTGAGAGGTGGTGAGAGAAGAGGATAAAGGGCAGCTGGACGGGGAAGGAATGGATTCTGATCCTGAGGGCAACGGGAAGCCAGAGGGGGCTTTAAGCAAGTCAGATGCGACACCAGATTTGCTTTAGAAATTCTAGCGCTGTGAGGGAACAAGACTGGGGCAGGGAGAAGAGGAGGCTGACGAAGTGGTACCGGAGAAAGCCTGGTGTTAAATGAATTAAACAAGGAGGCTGTTAGACTGAAGTGGCTCTAATGCCATGTCCCCCATGGAAGCGAAGCAAAATCTAAGCCTGTAACTCAAGGTCGTGAAAGGAAAACCTAAGCACAAACGAGCCAACTGGGGTTTACGCTATAGCCAATCAACAATTTCCTTATTCTGCTTCCAGCTTTTTTGTTTGTTTTTGCTTTTGTCTTTTTGCCATTTCTTGGGCCGCTCCTGTGGCATATGGAGGTTCCCAGGCTAGGGGTCGAATAGGAGCTGTAGCCACCAGCCTAAACCAGAGCCACAGCAACGCGGGATCCGAGCCGCGTCTGCGACCTACACCACAGCTCATGGCAACGATCCTTAACTCACTGAGCAAGGCCAGGGATCGAACCTTTAACCTCATGGCTCCTAGTCTGATTCACTTCCCCTGTGCCACGACAGGAACTCCCTATTTGAGCATTTCTTTCTCTGGACTGGGTCTGGGGGTCAACTGACCCCCAGAAACTGAACTGGGTCTGAGGTCAGACTGGGTCTGACTTAAGCTGGACTGGGTCTAGTGTGAGGCCTCTGGTAATAATTGGGGGAAAAAGAAAAATTGGTTCTTCTGAGTCCAAACAATGTGAGACTCCTCCATCTTGGACCCTGGCTAACTGTGTTTTTCTGAACCACTGGGTTAACTTTACCAGAGGAAACCTTGCATTAAGGTGGCCACAGGAGGGAAATTTTAATCTAGATAAGCATATCTTTACAGGGCACTCTAGAGGTAAAGGTGTCCCAAATCTCCTCAAAACAATGGGATGCATTTTTTTTTTGTCTTTTTGCTATTTCTTAGGCTGCTCCCTCGACACCTGGAGGCTCCCAAGCCAGGGGTCGAATAGGAGCTGTAGCCACCGGCCTACACCAGAGCCACAGCAACGTGGGATCCGAGCCGCGTCTGCAACCTACACCACAGTTCACAGCAACGCCGGATCCTCAACCCACTGAACAAGGGCAGGGACCGAACCCGCAACCTGCAACCTCATGGTTCCCAGTCGGATTCGTTAACCACTGCGCCATGACGGGAACTCCGGGATGCATTTTTTAACTGTTATGCAGAAGCTTCTTAGAAACTAAATGAATTAAAAAATGCCTCTTTTTTTGGGGGGGTGCATGCCTTTGCCCCCCCAAACCTGTGGCATGGGGAAGGAGGGATGGAACCGGTGCCACAGAAGTAACCAGAGTCACAGCAGTGACAAAGCCAGATCCTTAATCTGCTGAACCTATTTTTTTAAATTTATTATTATTTAAAAATTTTATTTGTTTGTTTGTCTTTTTAAGGCCACACCCGTGGCCTATGGAAGTTCCCAGGCTAGGGGTCGAATCAGAGATGCAGCTGTTGGCTTATACCACATCCACAGCAATGTGGGATCTGAGTCTTGGAACTCAACTTGGAATTCTTCTTTTTTTTTCTTTAAAAACAATTTTTTTTTTTAATTACTCAAATGAATTTAACACATCTGTATCAACTTGAAATTCTTAACCCACTGAGCAGGGCCAAGGATTGAACCCGCATCCTCATGGATACTAGACGAGTTTGTTTCCACTGTGCCACAATGGGAACCCCCTATTTGTTTATTTATTTTCAAGGACGTCCTGCAGCATATGGAAGTTCTCTGGGCTAGGAGTCAAATTGGAGCTGCAGCTGCCAACCCACGGCACAGCCACAGCAACACTGAATCCGAGCCACATCTGCGACCTACGCCACGGCTTGTGGCAATGCCACATTGTTAACCCACTGAGCGAGACCAGGGATGGAACCCACATCCTATGGACACCATGTCAGGTTCTCAACCCATTAAGCCATCAAGGGGACTAACTCCTAGGTGGTTTTAGGTTTTTGCTTTTCCTTTTTTTTTGGCGGCATATGACAGTTCCCAGGCCAGGGATCCAATCTGAGCCTCAGCTTCGACCTGTGGCACAGCTGTAGCAATGCCAGATCCTTAACTCACTGGGGCAGGCCAGGGATCAAACCTGCGCTCCTACAGAGACAAGCTGAATCGTTAAGCCACTACGTCACAGCAGAATTTCCCATTTGGTTTTTCGATAGGTAAGATCAGTGTTACAGAGACGAATGCGTGGTATTATAAATTCTTAATTAAATTTTCTACATTTGGTGAGAGCCCTCAGAAAACTTTTTTTTTTTTGGCCTTTTTTAATCTTTTTAGGGCTGCACCTGCAGCATGTGTCAAGTTCCCCGGCTAGGGGTCGAGTCAGAGCTACAGTTGTCCTATGTTACAGCCACAGCAATGCTAGATCCGAGTCTCGTCTGCAAACTACACCACAGCCCACAGCATCTCCGGATCTTAACCCAGTGAGTGAGGCCAGGGATCGAACCCACGTCCTCATGGACACTAGTCGGGTTCATTAATCACTGAGCCACAATGGGAACTCCCCTAGGAAACCTGGTTTTAGTGGATACTGAGGCAATTCAGGCAGAAGTTTGGAATGTTCTATTTGGATTTTGATGGATCTTAATTTTCTTGTGTCCCTTGAGGAAGAAGCCCAGAGGCATTCAGGTGACTCTGAGAGTTCGGGGTTTTCTTACTCAATGAAAAGTCTCAATTTCATCACTTTCTGCTTTCAGAGAGCAGAGCACCTCAGGTTCAGGAAGGTCAAGAAATTCTAAGATGGTTTTTCCCTCTGAGTTAAATCTCGTAGACTTTTCCTTTTAGAAAGCAAATCTCATCCTAACAGGTTTGCTGGGGCCATGTCACACAGAAGGAAAGTATGGTTCTCCTATACTTTGGCCCTATTGTCATCTGGGCTAGTTTAGGACACAGATATCCTTTGCATTTGGTTAGTTAGAAACCCCCGGTATAGGAGTTCCCAGCATGGCGCAGCAGAAATGAAATCTGACTAGCATCCATGAGGATGTGGGTTTGATCCCTGGCCTTGCTCATTTGGTTAAGGATCTGGCATTGCCATGAGCTGTGGTGTAGGTCTCAGACCTGGCATTTCTGTGGCTGTGGTGTAGACCAGCAGCTACAGCTCCTATTCGACCCCTAGCCGGAAATCTCCATATGCCATAGGTATGGCCTAAAAAAGCAAAAAAAAAAAAAAAGAAAAAGAAACCCCGGTATAGAAATAATCTCTTTACTCCAAGCAATTTGCTTTTTTATGAAGGTAGGTTTTTTTATTTTTTTTTTCACTTTTTTTCTTTTTGGCCACACCCGCAGCATGTGGAAGTCCCCAGGCAGAGCTCAAACCCACGCCACAGCAGCAACCCAAGCCACAACATCAGATCCTTAACCCACTGTACCACCAGGGAACTCCTGAAAGTGGGTGTTAAAGCAGACAAAGTGGCAGTGGGAAGTACCAACACTGCATAGGAGTTTCCCCTGTTTACCTTAGTTTCCTTTGCCCATTTAGAGGAATCCTCAGGAGCAATTTGCTGGATCCCTCAGCGTCCCATCAATGACTATTGCTATTTCAGTAATCAAAATTTTTGACTTCCCCAGTGGAAAAACAGTCTGGAGTAATAGGTAAAGGTCTTTTAAATGCTGGGTTCAGCAGGGGCATTGCTTTTCCCAGTGCCCTGATTGTATACGGTGAAGGCAAACACTTGAGGGACAGTATTCATTCTTTTTTTTTTAGCTGCACCTCTGAAATGTGTGGGAAACCTGTGCCAGAGCAGAGATGACGCCAGACCCTTAACCCGCTGAGCCACCAGGGAAATCCAGGGACACAGTATTCCTGAGGGGAGGCGCTCTAGGTTCTGGCTTGAAATGTGTACTAGGAGGTACCCTCACCCTGGAGGTGCCCTCGCCCTTAGAACTGTTGTAAAGGCAGGGCCATAAGTTGATTGGCTTTTTGAAAGTCATCTTGCTCCAAGGTCTTTTCAAAAGACTCAGTTAAAGCTGTTAATTCAGCAAGGAAGATGGCAGAGTTCCTGCCGTGCTTCAGTGGAAGTGAATCTGACTAGGGTCCATGAGGACACAGGTTCGATCCCTGGCCTTGATCAGTGGGTTGAGGATCCAGTGTTGCCGTGAGCTGTGGTGTAGGTCGCAAGGAAGACGACTTTATTAAGCCACTCAGTTCAGCCAGAGATTGCTAATGGATCAGGAAGTGAGGGTGTTTTCTGAGCTTTCGTTTAATAAAGAAAACTCAGAATGTATCATAAACCAGTGTTTCTGATTTTGTCTTCTAATCTGAGACTGCTTCATTCTTTTTTTTTTTCTTTTGGTTGTTTGTACGATTGACCAACACACCAGTCTTTCAAGGATATACATTATCCATACTTTCAAGCAGGTCTTGGGCTATTTTTCTAGTGCCTTGTGAGCCAGCCCTAGCAGAGCAGTTTGTATGTGGCTCTTTAATATCAATCTCAGGATCTTCCCACTTGGCTTCAAAATCAAGATTTTCAGGCATTATCAGGTCCTAATGTCATATAAATAACCTGACAGAGATCTGGGAGTCCCAGATCATAGACTTCAATTAGAAGGCTAAGGCGTTCCCTCTGTGGTGCAATGGGATAGGTGGTGCCCTGGGAGCAGGGGGATCCAAGTTCAATCTCAGGCCCGGCACCTGCAACTTAGGTCAAAACTATGTCTCGATCTGATCCCTGGCTGGGGAACTCCATATATCATAAGGCAGCTGGAAAAAAAAAAAAAAAAAAAAGAAGAAGAAAGAAAAGAATTCTAAACTCCTCATAAAAATTTTGAGGATTCTCTTGAGGGTTTGGAAAATCTTCAATGGCCTGAATTCAGCTGGGGCGGACAAAAAAGAAAAAAAGGAGTTTCCTTGGACTTGTTGCAGATTATTGTAGATATTGAGGGTTTTTTTTTTTTGTCTTTTTGGGATTTCTTGGGCTGCTCCTGCCGCATATGGAGGTTCCCAGGCTAGGGGTCTAATCGGAGCTGTAGCCACTGGCCTACACCAGAGCCACAGCAACGCAGGTTCCAAGCCGAGTCTGCAACCTACACCACAGCTCAAGGCAACGCCGGATTCTTACCCACTGAGCGAGGCCAGGGATTGAACCCACAACCCCATGGTTCCTAGTCAGATTCGTTAACCACTGAGCCACGACGGGAACTCCTAGAACTTGAGTTCTAAAGTTGCGATTTTCCTCTGATCACTATTCCCATATGGGCTTACGAGGAACTCAATTTTAGAGCCTTTATCCTGGGAAGATAATCATGAGCAATTCTTTCACCAACTAAAATTAACCCTGCACCCAACTCCAGCCCTTGGGCCCCCAATTATACTAAACCTTTCACCTTATTTGTCCAGGAGCACATGATGACCAAACTCGAGAAATTCTAACACAAAAGCAAGCAGGAAAAGAGATCTATTGCATACTCCAACCTGAAATTAGACCCAGGAGCCAGAGCGCATTCAAACTGTTTGAAAGCAGTAGCAGCAGCTGAATTGGTGGACGCCTCAGCTGAATATTAGGATATGACTTATACTTACAAGAACCTCATGCTGTTGTGTGGCTATTAAACTCTGACCAGATGCATTATTTTTCAGCCAGCAAACTAACATTCACCTCCTAACTCCATTTTTTTTTTTTTTTTTTGGCCACTCTAAGGCATATGCAATCCCTTAGCCAGGGGTCAGATCGGAGACACAGTTGTGACCTACGCGTTGGATCCTTTAACTGGATGTGCTGGGCAGGAGATCAAACCTTCCTCCTGGCACTGCAGAGACGCTGCTGATCCCCTTGCGCCACAGCAGGGACTCCCCAGCCTCCACCCTGAGTGCTGCAACTTGCTCAGTGCTGTTGCCCTGTTATCCCTGCTGGCAATGGTACGGAACACCGTAGCCACGTAGATGTGGTGTCGTGGTTATTGACCCCTTGCATGACTCACACACCATTAGAAAACCCAGATGCGATACCTCTTCAGCCCTGGGTCCCAAGCTAAGGGAAAAATTAAGCAGGACATGATGGAACAGCTCAATAGGAAATGTTGAAAAGGGGAATACTCCCCAATTTAACTCTATTCAACCAGCAGAACTACAAGCTCCCTCAAGGATGTCAGCTACCCAGAGGGAAATCAACGAATCTTTATTTATTTTTATTTTGTCTTTTTGCCTTTTCTAGGGCCGTTCCCTTGGCATATGGAGGTTCCCAGGCTAGGGGTTTAATCGGAGCTACAGCTGCCTGCCTACACCACAGCCACAGCAACTCGGGATCCGAGCCGCGTCTGCGACCTACACCACAGCTCACGGCAACGCCAGATCCTTAACCCACTGAGCAAGGCCAGGGATTGAAGCCGCAACCTCATGGTTCCTAGTCAGATTAGTTAACCACTGCGCTACGACGGGAACTCCCAAAATCAATGAATCTTCATACCGACAGCAGATATACCTTTGGGGTGGCCCATGACCTTGGTATACTATGGAAAACAGAGAAGTTCCTCACGTCTAGTGGAAGGCTGATCGAAAATTGGCCCCAGTAAATGATACACTCTCTGTCATTCTATTGTCTAACTGAATTGCAATTATGTTTGTTTGTTTTGTTTTGCTTTTTAGGGCTGCACCCATGCGTCATATGGAAGTTCCCAGGCTAGGGGTCAAATTGGAGCTGTAGCTGCTAGTCCACGCCACAGCCACAGCAATGCCAGATCCAAACCAAGTCTGTGACCTACGCCACAGCTCATGGCAACACCGGATCCTTTCACCCACTGAAAGAGGCCAAGGATTGAGCCCGAGTCCTCATGGATACTAGTCAGGTTTGTTACGGCTGAGCCATGATGGGGACTCCTATGACAATTTATATAAAAGACAAAATCAGGCATCTGAGATGGAGCAACAATGTTGGGACCCAAAAGGGTGCAAAGTTAACGTAAAACGAGGATTCATTGAGGGTCTGAATGGCCGCCTGGTTCTTCGTGAATCCTTAAAAATGTCATCACTAGGAGCTCCCGTCGTGGCTCAGTGGAAATGAATCTAACTGGTATCCATGAGGATGCATGTTCAATCCCTGGCCTTGTTCAGTAGGTTAAGGATCCAGTGTTACTGTGAGCTGTGGTGTAGGTCGAAGATGTGGTTCGGATCCTGAGTTGCGGTGGCTGTGGTGTAGGCCGGCAGCTACCGCTCTGATTCGACCCCTAGCCAGAGAACCTCCATATGCCATAGGTGCAGCCTGGAAAAAAAAAAGAAATACAAAAAAAAAAAAAAAAAGCTGTGCATTCTGCAATTCATGGTGGCACAGATAAAATGATCTAAATTATAAAAAAGTATCGGTGGACTGACTATTCCAAGGTCACAAAATTGGTTTTTCACCAATATCTGCTTGTCAAACTCATAACCTGGAAAGACCGTTAAGGTGTTAGATGGAGCATTCCCACCACTTTCGGGGTGGGTCATTTGAACACTTACAAGTGGATTTCATTCAATTGCCTCCCTCAATGGGTTATCAACATGTTTCTTGTGATTGCTTGTGTGTGTTCTCAGGATGGATGGAAGCCTTCCTATACAGAAAGGCTGATGCCACATCTCTGGCTGAGAAACTTTTCAAAAATATATTTCCGTTATAGGCCTTCCCCAGAGAAACCTCCAATGATAGAGGAATTCATTTCACCAAACACATATATTAAACAAATAAAGCACTGCTGACCCAGTGGCATTACGATTGTCCTTGGTCATCTGGTAAAGTCGAACTGACAAATGACACCTTTATAACTAAAGCTAGGACTTCCCGCCATGGCACAGTGGGTTAAAAATCCAACTGCAGTGGCTGGGGTTGTTGTGGAAGTGAGAGTTCCATCTCTGGCCCAGTGTAGTAGATTAAAAGGATGCGGCCTTGCTGAAGCTGTGGCATAGGTTTCAGCTGTGGCTTGGATTCAATCCCTGGCAAGGGAATTTCCATATGCTGTGGGGTGGCCAAAAAAGAAAAAAAAAAAGAAAAAAACCCAAAAAATGCAAAAAAAAAAACACAAAAAAACTAAAGCTAGCCAAATTAACGGAATCAACTGGACTTCCCTGGCCTAAAGTTCTACCATTGATTTTGACTACAATTAGATCAACACCTAGAGGAGAGCATAAACAAATGTCTTAGGAAATAGTAACAGGGAAACCTATGCCTTTGATGATAGAACCACATGGGTCTCCTGTATTCACAAATTCTGATATGACTCAATTTGTACAGCTGTAATGTATTATGCCAAAGTGTATTTCCGCCCATAAAGGAAGGTTTCCAGGACCTTCCTACAGAGGGCTAAGTCCTCTGCAGCTTAGAAGCTGGAAAAAAACACCAGAGAAAGTCTGCCCTTGATGACTGGAAATGACCGTCTAGGTCCTCACTGTCAGCCAAACTTCAGAGACTTGAACCTTGGGTCCACATTTCTCAGTTGTAAAGTGCTCCTCTGGACTCTTGGAACTGCATACAAGCCAGAGATCTAAAGTTAAAATCAGCCAGGGAGATTCCTCCCCAGAAGCAAATGGATTTTTTTTTTTTTTTTTTGCTTTCTAGGGCTGCACCTGCAGTGTATGGAAGTTCCCAGGCTAGGGGTCCAATCAGAGCTACAGCTGCCTGCCTACACCACAGCCATAGCAACATCAGATCCGAACCGCATCTGCAACCTACACCACAGCTCACAGCAACACCGGATCCTTGACCACTGAGCGAGGCCGTGGATCAAACCCGCAACCTCATGTCCTAGTTGGATTCGTTTCCGCTGCGCCACAATGGGTATCTTGAGGTAGACAGCTATCCCAAGATCAAGATCAAGCTCTTCATCTCCGGTGTGAAATCTTTATATCTTTTGCCTATTTACAGTCGGCTTTCTCTCTCTTTCAATGCTTGAGAAGATAACACTATAGTTAAGATTTCACAAACAATAGCTATTGCAGGAAACTTAACAACTGCTGGATGGGTCATGCTAAACCAAAGTCGGTACCTGACGGGAGAGATGCCTTAGTTCACCCTGTAAGTAATTTCACTGGAATCCCAAATGCTATTGTGTGCCGAAATTGTTCTGAAGGTCCCTTTTATAAAGTTAAAATACTAAATCCACATGCCTCAATTTAACCCAAACCTGGGATGGGAAATTAGGATTCACTTTGTATACATATATACGACACTGCAGAGCAGCTAGTGGTAAATCGGACCATTTGTAGGCTTACTGTCAGGCCCGTATAGTTGGAGATCTTTCAGTATTTTGGGTCTTGGTTGACCGATGCTAACATCTCCATACCAACAAATGAGTCCACAAAGGCTTATATTTATGAGGGAACCCTCTGTACACTGCCAGGCCATGCCTTTTTCTTTCCTTCTTTTTAAGGGCCACACCGGCAGCATATGGATATTCCCAGGCTAGGGGTCAAGTCAGAGCTACAGCTGCCAGCCTATGCCACATCTCACAGTAACACCAGATCCTTAACCCACTGAGCGAGGCCAGGGATTGAACCTGCAACCTCATGGTTCCTAGTCAGATTCGTTTCCACTGTGCCACGACGGGAACTCCTACAGGTGGAAGTTTTTGTGTTCACCCCTATGCTTGAGCACCTCACCGTCTTGACAGTTGGAGGATGAGAGGGCACTAGGTTCTTGCTGCATTTACTGTTCCATTTTCCCTTCATAATACCTTAGAAACTCAACATTGATCCGCTCCCTTGACTTTATACTATGGACCAAAAAGAAGTTTATCAGCAGATATTGACCCTTCGGGATCAGCATCATTTGGACAGTCCCTTCTTCCTTGTCTTGGAGTTCATACAAACAAACATACAGTTAGGGAGTTCCCGTCGTGGAGTAGTGGAAATGAATCTGACTAGTATCCATGAGACGCACGTTTGCTCCCTGAGCTCGCTCAGTGGGTTAAGGATCTGGCGTTGCCTCGGCTATGGTGTACGCTCTGATTCGACCCCTAGCCTGGGAACCAACATATACCTCAGGTGCGGTCCTTTAAAAAGGTCCACAAAAGCCAAAAAACAAAAAAAACCCCAATAAACAAAAAAACCTGTAGGATTAGAAACCTATCCTTAACTCTGGCAACTGTAGCTGAGTCTACTTCTAAGGCCATGGCTGCACAACAAAAGTCTCTAGGCTCTCTTGCTGAGGTGGTTTTGTTTTGTTTTATTATTATTTTTTTCCTTTTTGCCTTTTTCTAGGGCCACTTCCCACGGCATATGGAGGTTCCCAGGCTAGGGGGCTAATTGGAGCTGTAGCCGCTGGCCTACACCACAGCTCACGGCAATGCCAGATCCTTAACCCACTGAGTGAGGCCAGGGATCGAACCTGCAACCTCATGGTTCCCAGTCGGATTTGTTTCCACTGCGCCATGAGGGGAACTCCTCTGGTATTGTAGAAACTCAAATACAATAAATTAACAAACAAGCTACTTGGCTATAACAGGTTGGTACCACGTCAGGTACATTCTTTGATTTATTTGATACCAACTGGTTTAGTTCCTGGGGGCTCTGGCTAAGGAGTATATTTCAGTCTCTTAGTGTTGTCCTCCCAGGGGTCAATGTTAGAGTCTCCCTAGTGCACTGAGTTGTCTCAAAGATCTGAAACGCCTGTTCGCAGTTAGCAGCAGCACATCAGATCACCGTGCTTGAAGAAACGGAAACAAGATGTACAATGGGGTAAACAGCAAAACAATCCTTCCAAAGACCTGACATCATAACCTGTGAGTTTCAGGATGAGATAAGAGCAATTTAACTCGCATGGCGATGGAGAGTGGTGCTGACATTAAACTTTTGGTCATTCTCTGGATGACTCAAAGGGGGAAACTGTTAGATTTCATAAGGAGGTAATTAGACTGAGGTGGCTCTAATGCCTCCGTGCCTACACAAGCAAACCAAAATGTAAACTTGTAAATACCTCAAGGTTAAGAAATCAAAACCTAACCAATCACTAACAGGTAACTAGTGTTTAAGCTATGGCTAGTCAATAATTTCCTGGCTTTGCTCCCACCTTTTCTCTACAAAAGCTTTTTCCCAGCTCCTGTCTATAGAGCACTTTTTTACTTTTATTTTTTTGTCTTTTTAGGGCCACACCTGAGGCATATGGAGGTTCCCAGGCTAGGGTTGAATCCAAGCTACAGCTGCTGTCCTACCCCACAGCCACAGCAACCCCAGATCCCAGCTGAGTGTGCAACCTACACCACAGCTCACAGTAACACTGGATCCCCAATCCACTGAGCGAGGCCAGGGATCAAACCTGCATCCTCATGGATCCTAGTCAGATTCACTTCCTCTGTGCCACAATAGCAACTCCTATGGAGCACGCCTAACCATTTCCCCAGGGATGATGCTCAATCTAAATGGATTTTTACTCAATAAATTCCTAACACTTTAATATGCCTATCTTTTAATAACAGGCCTTGCAAGTTTGGTCAGCAGGGAAAAGGTTAGGAGGTAGAATCTAGAGGCATTTGTGGTCGATTGGACATGGGGATGTTGGGGACTATTCACAGTCCTCGGAACTATTTTTCTTTTCTTTTCTTTTTTTTTTTTGCCTTTTCTAGAGCTGCTTTTGTTGTTGTTGTTGTTGTTGTTGTTGCCATTTCTTGGGCCGCTCCCGTGGCATATGGAGGTTCCCAGGCTAGGGGTCGAATCGGAGCTGTAGCCGCCGGCCTACACCAGAGCCACAGCAACGCAGGATCCGAGCCAAGTCTGCAACCTAAACCCACTGAGTGAGGCCAGGGATCGAACCGGCAACCTCATTGTTCCTAGTCGGATTGGTTAACCACTGTGCCACGGTGGGAACTCCAGTCCTGGGAATTATAAAATTGGTAGAATCCCAAAGAGGATCTCAATGTTCCAATAGCCCAGGGGGCAGGCAGCTTTTACGTATTCCTGCACGGCTGTCATCTTTGTGCACTGGGCGAGTCCTTGATTGCAGAGAGCATGACATTGGAGGGCTGCTGTTTCACAGAACTTCCCAAAGGCTGCATACAAGCAACAGCAATTGCGTATATATTGTACAAGTAAGTGGGGAGATAAACTTTTTTTTTTAACGGCCACACCCTCCACATATGGAGATTCCCAGGCTAGCAGTCAAATCAGAGCTACAGCTGCCAGCCTACATGACAGCCACAGCCACGTGGGATCTGAGCCTGGTGGCCCAGCGGTTAAGGATCTGGCATTGTTACTGCTGTGGTGAAGGTTCAATCCCTGGCCTGGGAACTTCCTCAAAAAATAAAAAAAAAAAAGAAGTACAATGACCATTTTTAGTGAAGGGTTAAGGGAAAGAAAAGACAAAGAAACAGGCAGGAGGAGACACGTGCAAAGGGCAGTGAGTGCTGAGTGGGCCAGGGGGGCAGAGGTGCCCATCTGCCTGCAAGTCCCAGCAGCCCCCAAGCAGTTCCAGCTTCCCCCACTCTTTCTCTTTGTCCCATAACAAATATATACATACACACACACTCTATATATACACATGTGTATATATATAGAGTGTGTGTGTGTGTGTGTGTATATATATATATATATATTTTTTTTTAAGGGCCGTGCCCAAGGCATAGAAGTTCCCAGGCTAGGGGTCAAAACAGAGCTGCAGCTGCCAGCCTACAACACAGCCACAGCCACACCAGATCTGACTCCAGTGAGTGGAGCCAGGGATCAAACCCTTATCCTCATGTATACTAGTCGGATTCGTTACTGCTGAGCCACAAGGGGAACTCCCTGTAACAATATTTTATCAAATAACTTAAACCCTTCAGCATCTTGCCTTTATCACTTTAACACACGTGGGTCTATATCATTCTTTTTCACTGCCACGTAGTATTTATAGCGGGAACATTCTCTGGCTTATTCGGCTCTTTCCCTTTTGAACGGCAGTTAGGTAATTCCCATGTCGCCATTATTACCTGTCATGCTGCAGAGAATACCCTTCATCCGTGACTCCTTGTGTGTGTATGTTTCCCTAGCATAGACTTGCTAGATCGGAGGGTATGTGCATTTTGCAAGTCATTTTTTAAAATGTGAGATAATTTTAGATATGCAGAAAAATTGCAAAGGGTACTGAGAGTACCTTCATCCAGTTTGCTCTGTGATCCTCTTACATTAGCCCAGTACCTTTGTCAAGACTAAGGAACCAACATTTGCATATGACTATGAACTAAACTCTAGACTTCTTTGGGATTTCATTAGTGGTATTAGCCTTCTCAGGCTGCAATAGCAGAATACCACAGACTGGGTGACTTAAACAACATAAATTAATTTTCTCACAGTTCTGAAGGCTGGAAGTCCAAGATCAAGGTGCCAGCAGGGTGGGTGACTGGTGAGGCCTCTTTCCTTGGCTTGCAGATGCCACTTGAGCACGGTGTCCTCACATGGCTTTTCTTCTGTGCACACATGCATGGAGAGAGAGCGAGCGAGCAAGCTTTGATGTCCCTTTCTCTTGGAAGGGACACTAGTGCTATGGGATTAGAACCCCAGCTATATGACCTCATTTAACCTTAATTACCTCTTTAAAAGCCCTGTCTCCAAGTACAGTAACATGGGGGGTTAGATCTTTTATGAATGAATTGAGGAGGGGAACACAATGCAGTCAATAACGTTAGTCTTTCCACTAATGTCCTTTATCTATTCCAGGAGCCAATCCATGATTCTCCATTGCATTCAGGAGTAGGTGCATTTCTAGATGGAAATAAATTTCGGAGTTCCCACTGCGGCTCAGTGTGTTATAGAAAAGGGACAGAGAAATCCCACATGTCCAGTTTTGACGCGTTTATAGGGACAGGGATGAAGGCCTTGCTGGTCAATTACTCCTCGTTGCCTATTTCTGCTCGTGGCTGGGTCAAGGCGTTGCACCATTATGGGATTTGTCTCTCCTTTGCCGGTCGAAGCAGAGAGAAGACGAAAATCCTCAAATGTTTGCGACAGATCGGGAGGCGAAGACACGGGGACTGTCTTGGAGTCAACCCTAAAACCAGGAGCTGGGGAGCCAGGAGCAGTCCTGCATCTGAGGCTGGTTCCAAGGACATTTTGATACATGCTTTTCAAGTCGCTTAAGCCACAGCCCTCAGAATTCTCCTTCCTTTGGCACCAACAGGTAGGAGCAGGAAAGCCATCCTGTATTTTCTGTGTGATCACATCACTCCAGTAAATAGCTATATAGTCTGGGCATTAAGAATGTTTCACTGGGGAGTTCCCTTCGTGGCACAGTGGAAACAAATCCGACTAGGAACCATGAGGTTGTGGGGTCAATCCCTGGCCTCGCTCAGTGAGTTAAGGATCCGGCATTGCTGTGAGCTGTGGTGTAGGTTGCAGACGCAGCTTGGATCTGGTGTTGCTGTGGCTGTGGTGTAGGCTGGCAGCTGTAGCTCTGATTGGACCCATAGCCTGGGAACCTCCATATGCCGTGAGTGCAGCCCTAAAAAGCAAAAATAAAAGCAAAAAAAAAAAAAAAAAAGGGAGTTCCCGTCGTGGCGCAGTGGTTAACGAATCCGACTAGGAACCATGAGGTTGCGGGTATGGTCCCTGCCCTTGCTCAGTGGGTTAACGATCCGGCGTTGCCGTGAGCTGTGTTGTAGGTTGCAGACGCGGCTCGGATACCGCGTTGCTGTGGCTCTGGCCTAGGCCGGTGGCTACAGCTCCGATTCGACCCCTAGCCTGGGAACCTCCATATGCTGCGGGAGTGGCCCTAGAAATGGCAAAAAGACAAAAAAAAAAAAAGAATGTTTCATTGGGAGTGAAAGGCACAAACTATTGGGTATAAGATAAGCTTAAGGATGTATTGTATGACACAGGAAATATTGCCACTATTTTGTAATAACTGTAAATGGAAAGTAATCTTTAAAAATTGTATAAATACAAACATTTAAAAAAATTAAAAACAAATAAATAAATGTTCCACTGGATCAGTTCCTCTAGAATCAGAATGTGAGAACTAGGGTTTTGATCTGTGAGTCAAACTCAGTGGTGATATCTGGTATCATTGATTTATATGGTTTATGAATACGTGAGCAGTCAAAGCATTTGAATTTGTATGCGAATGCTAAGCACCAGCTTCAGGAAGGGCTAACTTGGGGAGGGAGGGAGGAGATGGAGCAGGAAGGCTTGCCTTGGGACTTCAACTGTCTCTGTGATATTTTATTTCTTAAAAAGCATTACGGGAGGGAGTTCCTATCGTGGCGCAGCAGTGGTTAACGAATCTGACTAGGAACGATGAGATTGCAGGTTTGATCCCTGACCTTGCTCAGTGGGTTAATGATCCGGCATTGCCATGAGCTGTGGTGTAGGTCACAGACTCGTTGCTACAGCTCCGATTAGACCGCAGCCTGGGAACTTCCATATGCCACGGGAGTGGCCCTAGAAAAGGAGAAAAGACAAAAAAACACAACAAAACAAAGAAACAACAACATTATGGGAGGAGTTCCCACTGTGGCTCAGTGGACTAAGAACCCAACATAGTATCTGTGAGGATGTGGGTTAGATCTCTGGCCTCACTCAGTGGGTTAAGGATCTGGCGTTGCCCCGAGCTGTGGCATAGGTCACAGATGTGGCTTGGATCCAGTGTTGCTGTGGCTGTGGTGTAGATCACTGCTGTAGCTCCAATTTGACCCCTAGCCTTCCATGGCAGTACCACGCTTCACCACTCACCCAAAAATTTTACTCAGCATGGAGAAAAAATTAAAATAACTCCCTGAAGAAAATTACACATTTTATTTGAGAGAGAGGGGGCTTGAGAAAGGAGATGAGTTGGTGCTGGGATGGGCTGACTGCTGTGCGTTAGGGGAGGAGAGTGTTACGAGCAAGTGCCCTGACCTGGCCTGAGTGCAGTGGGAAGGGGAAGGGCGTAGCCTTGGGTGCATTTCATTAAACATGCTGGGACCTCCAGTGATGGGGTGAGACGGTGCTGGGACCCTCCAGTGATGGGGTGAGACTGGGCCCTTAGGTCTTTCAAAAAAAAAAAAAAAAAAGACAGGTGCAGAATTTTTTTTTTTTTTTTGCTTTTTAGGGCCAGACCAGAGACAAATGGATGGTCCCAGGCGAGGGGTCTGATTGGGGCTGTGGCTGCTGGCCTGCACCACAGCTCACAGCAATGCTGGATGCTTAACCCACTGAACAAGGCCAGGGATCAAATCCGCAACCTCATGGTTACTATCGCATTTGTTTCCACTGCGCTACAATGGGAACTCCCAGGTGCAGAAGTGAGAAAAGAAAGAGAAAAAAAAAAATCATGTGAGCTCCTGCTGTGGTGCAATGAGTTAGGAATCTGACTGCGGCAGTTTGAGTTGATGTGGAGGCATGGGATTGATCCCTGGCTTGGACGCGGTGTTGGGGCAGCTGTGGCTTTGGCTGCAGCTGCGGCTCAGATTCAAGGCCCTGGCTCAGGAACTTCCATATTTCATGGGTGTGGCCATTTTAAAAAAAACAACCTCAAACACCATTATGGAGCAAATATGTCAAAATGTTTAAAAATTTTAAAGCCAGAAGGCATGAGACTATATATGAGTACTTATATAGTTTTTTTTTCTGTATGTTTGAAAAAAATTTTTTTGACAAGCCCATGGCATGCATAAATTCCCTGGCCAGGGACTGAACCTATGCCACAGCAGTGACAACACCAGATCTTTAACCCATTGAGCCAGCAGAAAACTACTGTTTGAAATATTTTATAATTTAAAAAAAAGTGTCTTTAAATGTCAGAGTTTTGGAGACTGGCAGGCTGGGGTTTGTACGCTTTTCCACAATTACTTGCTGTTTCCTTTCCCACCTGTGAGCTTCCCTGTTGGGATATGTCACATCCTCTTCACCTGCACTGAACATCACTGGGAAATAGCTTGCCAGTTTTCTCTTCTCTTAAAAAAAAAAAAAAGGGGGGGGGAATTACGTTGTGATTCAGCGGTAACGATCCCAGCTAATATCCATGAGGCCTCAGGTTCGATTCCTGGCTTTGTTCGGTGGGTTAAGGATCCGGCGTTGCTGTGAGCCGTGGTGTAGGGCGCAGCGAGGCTCAGATCCTGAGTTGCTGTGGCTGTGTTGTAGGCTGGCCGGCAGCTGTAGCTCTGATTTGACCCCTAGCCTGGGAAGTTCCATGTGTTATAGCCCTAAAAAGCAAAAAAAAAAAAAAAAAAAAAAAAAAAAGGAAGAAGAAAAATTGGAATTCTCTTGTGGTACAGCAGGTTAAGGCTCTGCCATTGTCACTGCAATGGTTCAGGTCTCTGCTGTGGATTTGGGTTCAATCCCTAGGGCTGGGAATTTTTATATGCTGTGGGCACAGACAATAAATAAGTAAATAAAACAATGAAGTCAGCTATAATAAAAAAATTTAAAAAACAAATAGGCTGGCACTGAGGTACGGTTGACCTTTGAAGAGTCAGCCCTTTCTATTTGCAGTTCTGCATCCATGGATTCAATAAAAAGCAGATTGTGTAGAACTGTAGTGTGTACTTAGTGAAAATCGCCTGTGTGGGAGTTCCCATTGTGGCGCAGTGGTTAATGAATCCGACTAGGAACCATGAGGTTGCGGGTTCGATCCCTGGCCTCACTCAGTGGGTTAAGGATCCGGCGTTGCCGTGAGCTGTGGTGCAGGTTGCAGATGGGGCTCAGATCCCACGTGCTGTGACTGTGGTGTAGGCCGGCAGCTACAGCTCTGATTAGACCCCTAGCCTGGGAATCTCCATATGCCGAGGGAGCTGCCCTTGAAAAGGCAAAAAGACAAAAAAACAAAAGCCTGTGTGGAGCTCCCGTCGTGGTGCAGCAGAAATGAATCCGACCAGGAACCATGAGGTTGTGGGTTCAACCCCCGGCCTCGCTCAGTGGGTTAATGATCTGGCGTTGCCGTGAGCTGTGGTGTATATGGCAGACGCGGCTCGGATCCCGTGTTGCTGTGGCTGTGGTGTAGGCCGGCAGTTATAGCTCCGATTAGACCCCTAGACTGGGAACCTCCATATGCTGTGGGTACGGCCCTAAAAAAAAAACAAAAGAAGGAAAAAAAAGAAAGAAAAGAAAGAAAGAAAAAAGCCGGTAAGTGGACCCATGCAGTTCAAACCTGGGTTGTTGCAGGGTCAACTGCATACACTTTATCCACTCAGAATTATAATCGCACTCAGGGAGTTAAAAAAAAAATTAATAACCCCTCCCCAGAATGTCATTGGCTGATTTTCAAAGCTGAGTGCCTGGGGTTGAAATTCTTCCCCTCTTTCTCCTCTCAACACACACATACGTTTGACGTTTTGCTTACACCTGGAGAAAATCCTTAGGTTTGAAATTCCTTTGGAATTTTACAAGGGATGATTTCATGTATAATCTACATGGAAAGTCGCTTTGACGCCTACAGACTTCATGACCCATTGATTTTTGTTCTTTGAAAGAGTCTGCCCTCTGGAGAGCACTGAAAAGCTACTTTTCAGAACCAGTTTATGGTTTGGAAACGTATTGGAATCCAGAATTGGTGGCATATTTGAGGCTAGTGAGGTGGACATATTTTTGGCTTTATAAACTTCCTTTAAGAACACTCTTCACACTTCCTTGTTCTCGTTTCTTTGCTTTGTCTTTTTAGGGCCGCACCTGCGGCGTATGGAAGTTCCCAGGCGAGGGGTCGAATTGGAGCTGCAGCTGCAGCCCTATGCTGCAGCTATGGCAACAGTTAATCTGGATGTGAGCTGCATTTTTGACCTTTGCTGCAGTTTGGGGCAACGCCGGATCCTTAACCCACTGAGCAAAGCCAGGAATCAAACCCGTATCCCCACTGACACTATGTTGGGTTCTTAACCCGCTGAACCACAGTGAAAACTCCAGTCCTACCCTCTTGACACAGCTCAATCTAGGAGCCCTGTTAGCATCTCTGGGGCCTTTGTCTGAAATCAGTTAAAAGGCCCCTCTCTGGGCTGGTGAATTAGGAAAAGATGCTCATTCTGGGTGAAGGCAGCTTTCAGGTACTCAGCTGGCTAACAAATAGCTTGGGGGTGAGAAGAGGTGTCCCTTCCTCCTGGCAGATGCCAGGAGGCGTGGCTTAGCTGGGGGCACAGGTGGCATTTCACACCCTCCTCCAGTGCCCATGGGGGCAGTGAAGATGGCACCACGACATGGTGTGACTCTGCTCGAATTTTTGGCCTGCTCTCCATCCGCAGCTGCTGCCTTAAAGCTCTTCTGCAGCTGGGGTGGACAGCTCCAACTGCATCCAGTCTTTCTCTTCTCTCCCTCCTCCCCTGTGTTCCCGGGCTGCCTCCGCACTGCCCTGCACACTGGCTCCAGGCACTCCCTGTGCCTCTGGGACAAACACAGACTCTCAGAAGGGCACCCGAGGCTCCTGTCCCTGCTCTTTCTATTTCACCTTCTGCCTCTCCCACCAGAAACCTTCCTTCATCCCGGAGCCTCCCTGGCTCTGTTTCTCATCCTGGCAATACCTCCTGATCTTTCAAGACTTGGCTCAAGCCATGCCTCCCCTAAGAAGTCTTCCCTGGCTGGATGGGTGGCCTCCCCCTTGGCACTTGCCACCCTGGATTGCAATCAAGGCTGGCCAACCGATGGGGTGGGGGGCACCAGGGGCACAGTGCCTAGAGCCCATGATAATCTTAGGGACTCATGAAAATCTTTCAACTTATTTGAAAGTCAGAAGAAAAAAAATGAACTTTAAAGGTCAAAGAAAATGTGTTATTTTTTCCTCATCTCAGAAAAAAATTTGTAGGGCCCACAAAAACCCACTAAATCGCTTTTCCTTCTCTTTCTTTTTAAATTTGTTATCATTATTATTGCTTTTTAGGACCTCGCCCAAGGCATATGGAAGTTCCCAGGCTAGGGGTCAAATTGGAGCTACAGCCGCTAGCCTACGCCAGAGCCACAGCAATGCAGGGTCAGAGCTGCATCTGTGATCTACACCGCAGCTCACAGCAAAACCAGATCCCCAACCCACTGAGTAAGGGCAGGGATCAAATCCGCAATCTCATGGACACTAGCTGGATTTGTTTCTGCTGCGCAACAACGGGAATTCACTTTTTTTTTTTTTGTCTCTTGTCATTTTAGGGCCACACCCCGTGGCATGGCATGTGGAGGTTCCCAGGCTAGGTGTCGAATCAGAGCTGTAGCTGTGGGCCTACACCACAGCCACAGCAACGCAGGATCCAAGCTGTGTTTGCGACCTACACCACAGCTCACGGCAATGCTGGATCCCTAACCCACTGAGCGAGGCCAGGCCACACCCATGTCCTCATGGATACTAGTCAGATCTAGTCAGATTCATTTCCACTGGGCCATGACGGGAACTTCATTTTTTTTCTTTTTTTTTTTTTTTAGAGGAAGATGCCCATGGAAGCAAAAGTATCTAGAGCCCATGAAAAATCATAATGCGGCCCTAATGGCCATTGTCTCACCACTTCTCATAGTAGACTCAGGAGACAGAGAGCTCCTAGGAAGTGAGGGACGGCATCTCCCAGACTGTGTTATGTAATTTTTAAACCGTGGTTTCCCCAGTTCACTGCTAGGTACTCAGGACTGGCTCAGTCAATGTTTTTTGTTTTGTTTTTAAATTTTTTTTTTTTTGGTCTTTTCTAGGGCCACACCCGTGGCAATGTGGAGGTTCCCAGGCTAGGGGTCGAATCAGGGCTGTAGCCGCCAGCCTATACCAGAGCCACAGCAATGTGGGATCCGAGCTGTGTCTGCGACCTACACCACAGCTCATGGCAACCAAGGGAACTCCCTATTTTGTTTTTAATTAAAAAAAAAATTCAAGCATAGTTGATTTACAATGTTGTGAATCAATGCTTTTTCAGTAAGTGGCTAAGTAAATGATTGGTCTTGGGTGAGACTCTTTAACACTCTGAGTCTCTGCTTCTTCATCTGCAAAACGAAGCTTCATCTTTGTAGGGTGGCTGTGGGGATCAAATGACAAGTGGAAGATGCCCTGGAACCCTGGATCTTGGAGCCAGTCCTGAAGCTACATACGCAGGATGTGGGCAAGGAGAGGAGACAGAGGTTGTTAAAAGTGGCTCTAGGTGGTGTCTGTACCTTTTTGTTGGTAACAAATTCAATTATCTTATTTATACACAGAGAAAAATAACCAGAAGGACATTTATCAAAGTGTCTCACCGGAGTTCCCATCGTGGCTCAGTGGTTAACAAATCCGACCAGGAACTATGAGGTTGTGGGTTCAATCCCTGCCCTTGCTCAGTGGGTTAAGGATCCGGCGTTGCCGTGAGCTGTGGTGTAGGTTACAGATGCGGCTCAGATCCTGCGTTGCCATGGCTCTGGCGTAGGCTGGTGGGTACAGCTCTGATTCGACCCCTAGCCTGGGAACCTCCATATGCCGAGGGAGCGGCCCAAGAAACGGCAAAAAACAAACAAAGTGTCTCACCGTAGCCAGCTCTGAACACGAGTTATCTTTGTAATTTTTGAAAAACCATACTTAGGAACGTGTGAAGGTCAGGTCTGCGTCTTACTTTCCCTTTGTGTCCCTGGCCTGGCATAGGTGAGGTACATGTCAAGGAAGGAATGCCCCATTTCACTGCCCCATCAGCTCCAGGGCCCCTGCCCCAAGTGGGTGAAGAAGCGCAGCTTTTTCTGGAGAAAAAGGCCAGCGGTGGAGAGAGCAGGGCTGTAGGATGGAGTCCCTGTCGACCCAAGGTGACATCTCTCACGGGTCATCATGGGGACTGAGGAAGAGATGGGACACTTCCAATGGTGCTAGACACCTTTTAGCCATTTTAGACATTTTAGTTCCTGGCCCCTCTTCACACTTAGGACACAGGCTTCTTGTCTTCCAATGAATTTACTATTTCCATTGGCTCCCGAAGGGATGGAATTGTTTCTTTTTTATAAGTCTTGGGTGCTAAGTCAGGAACAGTATCAGACTTTCTTGTTCACTGCTGTCTGCCCAGCGCCTAGGAGCATGCTGGCACACAGTAGGTGTGGAATGAGCAAAGGAATGAGTCCAGGGTGACTTTAAAGGATTGCTGGGCACCTCCCCAAGGAAAAGAATAAAACCCACCTCTAGATAATAAGACCCTGCATGGCCTCCTGCACCCTGTAATTTGGATCTCTAGGAATCGCCTTTGTTGTGGGCGACCAACCACAGGCAAAGAAAGCACCTGCTCCTCCAGCTGGTCCCCGCGGAAGGACCCCAGGCTGCCGCGCTCCTGGCTGCTCCTCTAATCCCTCCTCTCAGCTTTCGGGGACCTGAGGGGCTCCAAGGCTTCCGGGGGCTCGCACCCAGGGTCCGCCCCAGATCTTCCCAGCTGTGGTGGCACGCGTCCCCAAGTGTCCGACACCACGCCCGGGGTCAGCGTTCTTCGCCTCCTCATGCGGGGCGGAGGGTCTAAGGCCCCGTCTAGGGCTTCGTCTGGCAGCCCCCGGCCTGCGAGGACTGGAGCCTGAGTCACCGCGGCACACGCCCTCTGCTCCCGGCTTCCATCCTGGGGCCACCTCCGCCCGGCAGCGTCGGGCCGCGGCGAAGCCAGCTCTCGCCGGGTCTACTGCGCGCCCCCTCTCCCCGGCCTGAGTCTCTGCGGCCGCGGTCCCCGCCCCAGCTAGCTCCGGGGGAGCTTCGCCCGTCCCCCCTCCAATGCAGAAGACCGAAATCCCAGCGCCCGCGGGCGGCTCCCGCGGGAGGGGGCGCGGCCGCCCCCGCGGCTCCACCCTTTCGGCGGGGCAGCAGCCATCAGGGGCCCCTGCCAGTCGTGTCCGCTCTGGGGCCCGCGCCGAGCTTGCGCGGGAGGAGGCAGCCCCTTGCAGGGACCCGGGCCTCCCCACCCGGCGACCTTCCAGCCAGCGCCTGTGCGGGGAGCTGGGCGCGGAGATGCCCCGAGGGGGCAGTGGCTGCGAGCCGAACCGGGGTGGAAGCGCGTCGCAGCAGACGAAGCGCCCCTGGCCACCTCGGTGACCCTTCAGAAGCCGGGACCTGAGCCCGGGAGGCGGCGGCGCGGGTCCGCGAGGTCCGTGATCCTAACGTCCGCGGCGGGCACCGGCTGCTGAGCCTTGGTCTGGCTCGTCGCCTCCCGCCTCTCCCCCCAGCCCCCCTAGAGCTGGCAGGAGGAAATAGCGCGCGGCCCCTTTAAATTTACCCAGGAGCCCTTAAAGGAGCCCCAGGGGCCCCAGACAGGAATCCCCACCCCGGTCCAGCCCGCGCCGCCGAGCTAGCAGCCAGCCGTCCGTGCGGCCGGCCGCCCCGTGCATGCGCCCCGCGCCCCGGGGCCCCGCGCACCAAGCGCCGCGAGCGGGCCGCCGTCGGCCCCGCGGCCCCACGCCCCGCCGCCCCGGGGCCCCGCTCTGCAGCGCAGCGCATGGAGCCCAGCGGGGACCACCGGAGCCGGAGCGGCGGCGGCAGGGGCGGCCCCGGGCCAGCAGCGGCCTCGGCACGGGGCCGACGGCTGCCGCCCTCTGGATCAAGCGGCGGCGCGGAGCCCGAGGAGGACGACGGCGGTAAGAGCTGGCTGGGGCCGGCAGCTCGGGTGGGGGCCCCGGCATGGGGGAAGGGAGGGCTGCGGCTCCGGGCCCCTCTCCGCCGCCGAACAAAGGGGGGGACGCGGGCAGGGCGGCCGGGGGCGCCACCTGGCGGGCGCGGGTCGCGGCTGCGGGGCCAGTCGGGGAGCCCCCCGCCCTGCTCCCGGGGTTGGCCCGCGGGGCTCGGGCGGATCCCCTCCCCCTTAAAGGGCCCCGAGGCCCCCGCCTTGGAGGCCAAGCTGGAGGGGCCCCGAAGGGCCTGGCCAGGCGCCACGGGGCACGCGCTCTAGGCTGTTGGGCTCGCGGCCCCCGCCCCTTTCTCTTTCAGACTCCCAGGTGGTCTCCCTTATCCGGCTGTCTCTTAAAAGTCTGCTCAGACATTGGGTCTCTTTCCGGGCTTCCCCTCAGAAGAACTGAGCTGGGGATTCCGCTGCTTTAAGTTGGGCTGTCTTCTCTTCTGTGGCCTTGCCTAGAGAAAGGAACCCTTTCCCCCCCGCTGCGTTCTCCCTGGGAAAGAGCATGGCTTGCGCCTCTTGGGGACCTACCGGTACCTTCCCAACGGCGGGCAGTTTTTGAAGGGATGGGCTCGCCCACAAAGGCATACACCCGCTCCTGTCCGCGCGTTATCCCCTCCCTTCTTTTCAGAACATTTGCCACAATTTGTCAGCTATAGCGGGACCAGCCGGTCCTCTTCATTTGCTCTCAAAGGAGACTGTTTCTTCATCCCTCTGCTTCAGGGTCAACGCCTTAAGACCCCTGAAGCTTCTGTCCAGCTTGGGAGATTCTGTCCTAATCCCCGAGCTCCCCTCCCAGAAACTCCCCATCCCCTTTTGTTTTTAAGGAATCCCAGCTCCTCCCCTTTTTTCGGCTCTTAAAGGGCCAGTCCATCTTAGACTAACATATCCAGCGCTGGAAGGATGCTCAGAGACCAGATAGCTATCCTGTGCCTTTCCAGACAAAGACGGTTAGGCCAAGAGAGTGGACATGACCTATCAAAGGTCACAGAGCAAGTTACCAGTGAAGCCAGGAGTCGAACCCAGGTTTCTAACCCTGAAAGGAGTGCTTTCTTTTTCTTTGGATCTCCTTAGATCCAAAACCAAACAAAACCACAGTGATGACAGGGGCCCTCTCTGATCCTGCCTTTTGTTTCCTAGACCGTGAGATTCTCCACTGGGAGAATGACCACACCTGTCCATTCGGCATATGTGGCCAGGAGGCCCTTTTCTTAATAAAATAGGGTCCAAACTGTAGGGAGGGTGGGGATTGCTCAGCCTGTTTGGCGAAAGGGAATACCCCTGGGCTGGTGGCTTCTCCACTGCCTGCCCTCTGATTGCTGGGCAGTGGCCGGCTCCCTGCCAGAGCAAAAAATAAATCCCCAGAAAGACTTAATGGACTCCACTGGGTGGTGGCCACTCCCAGCCGCAGAATCTTCAGTGGGCACTCTGGTGGCCCTTCTGCCATCCCTTTTCAGTCATCAGCTCTCCTAGACTCTAGGACAGTCAGGGTCCTAAAAACTCCTTTCCATGGAGGTGTTGACAGCTTTGTCATGGGGATCTGTCCTGTGGGCCCCTAAATTTGGGTAACTGACCATGCTTAGTGCCCCTTAAAGTGGGACTCTCAGGACGGTGTATTTGAGGCATTATCCGAGAAAGGGAGATCGTCTTTGGGTGGGGCCCTCCTGGCTGGGGCCTCAGGCGGGTGGGTCCTGTGTGCAGCCCTGGAAGCAGACAGATGCCCCCTTTGTTCTTCTCGCCCCGCTGCTCTGCTCTGGCTGTAACCGCCGCAGCATGTACACTGTACCTCTACGGCTCAAAGAGGGGCCCTGGCAGGGCTTGCCGCCTCCTTGGCCTTCACCTTATTTTTCAGAAAGTCAGAGCTGTGCCCTGCATCCTTTTGTTCTTGAACCTCGCTCTCTATAAAGGGCCAAGGTTTTGACTCCCTGCTCGCCCACCTCCCTTTTATTGCTGGTACCATCCCCCTTCTGCCCCCGGATGACCCCCCCTCCTCCCACCTCCCTTTCTCAGGCTGTGAAATCGAAGCCCTGGGTTCTTCCCTGGAAACCAGAGATTGAAAAACTGTCTCCTTCTCCCCTTCCTCAGGGCAAGAGCTTCAGCTGGAAGGGGGTGCCTTGGGGTCCTGGGGGAGTGCCCCCCTGCCCTCTTCCAGGGCCAGGGGACCCGCATCTTCAGGCAGGAAATACTCAGACCACTGTGAGGCCCGGGCCTCAAGGCCTGGAAAGAGCCGCATCCCCGGCCGTGACCACCGGCGCTACTACCACGACCACTGGAGGCTGGAGTACCTGATGGACTTCAACCCTGCCCGGCACGGCATGGTGTGCATGGTGTGTGGCAGCTCCCTGGCCACTCTCAAGCTCAGCACCATCAAGCGGCACATCCGCCAAAAGCATCCCTACTCCCTGCATTGGAGTCCCCGGGAGAAGGAAGTCATCAGCAACAGCTGGGATGCCCACTTGGGGCTGGGGGCCTGTGGCGAGGCCGAGGGCCTGGGGGCCCAGGGGCCTGAGGAGGAGGAGGAGGAAGAAGAGGAGGAGGAGGAGGAAGGGGCTGGCCTCCCAGCTTGCCCGTCCAAGGGCCCAGGTAATGTAAGACATGGGGAAGCAGGGGCCTGGGTGGTGGATGCGGCCAGGAGAGGCCAGCCCGGGCTTCTCAGCCAACTAGTTGCTTTTAAGGAGCAAGTTATTGCTCCTTTTTGGGATGAGGTCTGCTTATTGCACTATGGTGGAAGGGACAGTGAGAGGGGTTTCCAGCAACTCAGGCACCTTTGACATTCTGTGGTTTTAGAAGGATCCAGGGGAGTGAAGGCTGGAGGGGGATGGGAAGGGCTGGGAGCAGATGGTCCTGGAAAGGTTTGGCTGACAGTGAAGTCTAGGGAAGGGGCTAGAACCTGGGTCTGGGGGAGGAGTAGGTGGGGCTTGTGTGCAGGAGGATTAGGTGCTAAGACCTGAAGGGAGAGGAAGGGAAGGGCAAAGGTTAGGTGGAGGGCTCAGAGGCCCAGCAAGGGAGAGGCTTGTGGATGGAGCATCTGGCTGTGGTGGGGGGGGGGGCTCCCCCAGAGGGCCAGCATCTCAGTTCCTTCCCTCCCTCCAACCCTTCCAGGCAAAGCCCCAGCTGGTGGGGGTGACCGGCGCCAGCGGCGAGGGGGCCCAGTGGCACCCCGGGCTCGGCGTCGGCGCCTGTCGGCCTCCCGGAGGGCTGGGGGCAGCAGGGGGCTGGGTCCCCGGCGCCTGGAGCGGAGGCTGAAGGAGTCCCTGCAGAACTGGTTCCGGGCAGAGTGTCTCATGGACTATGACCCGCGGGGGAACCGGCTGGTGTGCATGGCCTGTGGCCAGGCACTGCCCAGCTTGCACCTGGACGACATCCGTTCCCATGTGCTGGAGGTGCACCCCAGCTCCCTGGGGCTCAGTGGCCCCCAGCGCAGCGCCCTGTTGCAGGCCTGGCGTGGCCAGCCTGAGGCACTATCTGAGCTCACCCAGTCCCCTGCAGGTGCGAGGCTCGCCCGAGGGCCAAGACCCCTTCTTATAAGGGCTGCAGAGTGGCGTCTATGCCCCAAACGGGGAGGGACACATTCCCCCCCCCCCCACACGCACACTCACTGATGGGGGCCTCTAGCTTGGGGTTGGGGTGAGGAGCAAGGGACCCCCTCTGTGTGGGTAAGGGCAACCCGGCCAGCAGGCTGAGCCCCTCTCCCTCACCCCTTCCCCAGCAGACGATGACCTCGTCCCCCAGGACCTGACCAGAAAGAGCCGGGACTCGGCCTCCGCTGCTGGAGCCCCTTCCTCTCAGGATCTCAGCCCTCCAGACGTAAAGGAAGAGGCTGGCTGGGTCCCTGAGAGGCCCGGGCTGGCAGAGGAGGAGGAGCTGGAGGAGGGCGAGAGGGTGGGGGTCCAGGACACGGCTCCGCGGGGCCGCAACCGGCGCCGTCACTACCGGGAGCGCTGGCGGCTGGAGTACCTCATGGAGTTGGACGGCGGCCGGCGCGGCCTGGTGTGCATGGTGTGCGGGGGGCGCGCTGGCCTCGCTCAAGATGAGCACCATCAAGCGGCACATCCGCCAGCGCCACCCGGGCTCCACGCGCCTCGGCGGGCCGGTCAAGGCCCTCATCGCCCAGGAGTGGAGCGACAAGGCCGCCCACCTGCTGGCCCTGGGGCTGCCGTGCCCCGAGTCCCCCAGGGACCCTGCCGCCCCCAGCACAGCCGCAGCCTCCGAGGAGGGGGGAGGGGAAGAGGAGGAGGAGCCGGAGGAGGAGGAGGAGTGGTGGGGTGAGCCGACGGAGGGCCAGAGCAGGTGGAGAGGGAGCGTGGGGGGTCGAAGGGGAGATGGAGGGGGGGACTGGAGGGCAGAGGTGGGGCTGAGGGTCACGAAGCCGAAACGCCGCGCCGGTCCGCCTTCCCCCCACGGCTCCAGTGCGGTCCTTTGTCCCGCCCTAGGCGACGTCCCGCTTTCCCCTGGGGAACCGTCAGAGCGGCCCGCTGAGGAGGAGGACGACGACGAGGACGGCCCAGAGCCCGGGGGCCTGGCCTTTCCGCCCCTGCCCCCGCCCCCGCCTCCGCCGCCCCCGCCGCCCCCCCGCAGCCGAGAACAGAGGCGGAACTACCAGCCGCGCTGGCGGGGCGAGTACCTGATGGACTACGACGGCAGCCGGCGCGGCCTGGTGTGCATGGTGTGCGGGGGGCGCGCTGGCCACGCTCAAGGTCAGCACCATCAAACGGCACATCCTGCAGGTGCACCCCTTCTCCATGGACTTCACGCCTGAGGAACGCCAGACCATCCTGGAGGCCTACGAGGAGGCGGCGCTGCGTTGCTACGGCCATGAGGGCTTCGGGCCACCGGCCCCGGCGCCGCGCGACGGCGGCGCGGACCTCAAGGCGGGCGCCGTGTGTCGGGCGTAGGGAACTCGGCCTCGAGGGGCCGTGCCCCGCCCTCGGGCTGGGAGCTCCAGCTTCCTGCGGCCCCGACCGCTGCCATTGCCCCCCGCTGGCCGGGCCGGGCGGAGATTGGGGATTGGGCGGGGTCGCCGGCTTCCGCTTGGTCCCGGAGAGCTCCCTAAACTAGTCAGGGCGCCGCGGGAAGCGCGCTCTCCCCTCGGACCCGGGGCCCAGGCCCTCCAGGCTCAGGGCCTCACGTTCCTGAGAAGCCACAGCGTTTGCACGGAAAGCTTCCGGCCTCTGCCCGCACCCCTCGAGGTGATGTCGTGCCAGGCCGGGACGGGGGCGCCGACAGTCAGTATTAAGACCCCCCCAGTAGGGTGGGGTGGGAAGACGGGAAGGACGCGCCAGCGCCCCGCCCCGGGGGCCCAGCTCTTGGAGCTGCACGCCGGCAGGGACGGCTCCGGTAGGGACGGCTCCCGGGCCTGGGCGCCTGCCGCCCAGTCCTTGTTGGCGTTTTCGCCCTCCCCGGGCCTGGACTGCAGAGGAGGGCCTTCCTCGCGAGGCGGGGCTACCGGGCTGGGGAACCGGCCCGCCCGCGGGTGGGGGGCGGGGCGCCTGCCTCCGGGCGGGCCCTGCGGGGACGGCCGCCCTCGCCTTCCCGCCCCCGCCGCGACGCCCGCCCGGACCCAGATCTTGTAAAGGGATTAGCACTTTTTTCCTTTGCTCCTCTCCTGTTCCGAATGCTCCCGTTTACCCCTAAACTCGGTTTGGCGCTCCTGCTTCAGCGGCCCCGTCAGTTCGAGCCCGGGGCACTGGAGGTCCCGGCAGTGGGTGTTAAGTTCCCGTTCCCTCCCTGTCCCTTTTTGTACTCGGTGGACGCGCCACCCGTTCTCAGCCCCCAGGGCCTGGGGCCGGGCCTCAGCCTTTCTCCTCCACGCGCGGCAGCGCCAGGCCCTGAGGGGCCGGGAATGGGCCCCGCGATCTCCCAGGCAGGTCCGAGAGGGATGTGTAGATTCATTCTCCTGTGGAGAACAGGTGGCCCCGAGATCAGGCCCTTTTTGCTCTTTGTATTTTATTTTGAAACTGTATTTAATGCTTTTATATGAAAGGGGGAGGGGCGGGGAGAGCTGTCCGTCACCCTTATGTGCAAATGTCTTATTTATTAAGCGTGTATCAGAGATAAGCTGTGAGGTGGTGGAGGAAGGACCTAAAGGTAGGAGGAGCAAGGATGGAGGCGCGGTTGGAAGAACCCCAAACATGACAGACTTAGGTGTGCCTCTCCAGGCTCCTCCTGGGAGTCTCTGGGCCCCAATTTCTGCTCTTCACAGAGCCAGGCCAGTTCCTTTGGTCTTAAAGCCTGAGAGTGGGGGGGGGGGAGTGCAGTCAGCGAGTTGGGACTTCAGGGCTGGGTCTGGAGGGGAAGAGGCCCTGGCACTTGGGGCCAGGAGCTGCCTCTGTGGGTGGGAAAGCAGAGCAAAGAGAAGGCTTCCTCTCCTCCCAGCGCCCCCAGGTCGGAGCCCAAGGTTCAAGTGCCTCAGGCCCAGGTCCCTTGACTCTTCCTGATTGGGAATTGAATTTTATACCACGAATTTTATAGGATTTTTATATAATTCAAGGTTGTCAGAGTTGGAAAGACCTTGGAGATCAACTCGTACCCACCCCCCACCCCTTTCAGATAGGTAAAATGAAGCCTAGAAACTGAGATTACCACATACCAGGTAGGAACAGTACCAGGGCTAGACTAAAAACCTCAACTCGCAATTCAGTGTTCTTTGCACTATACCACATGGCCTCCCGATCTCTGGTAAGTTAAAAGTTTCTTTTACCGTTAGGCCTGCCAAAGGCTGGCGTGTGCTGGGTGCCACAGGCCATCACAGTGCACTTGTGGCCTCTTGGGGATGGCGAAGAACAGCACACTTCCCTGGAATGAGCTTTCTGCAGGGCAGCTCTTGCCACCATAGGCTTCAGCCGGAAGCCGCTGGCAGCAGCCTTCTCCATCAGAACTCCAGAAGTAGGGCTGACCGCCACCTGGCCCAAGGCTTTGCTACTGGGCAAAGGCTCTGGCATTGCGTTTTGATGCCACTAGGGATTCAGGAAACACTGCATGGGCTGTCAGTGGACTGAAAAGTGAATTCCCAGAGTGTTTAAACCTCCAGGTTTTGAGACAGTATTAAAAGCTTGAGAACAGGGATTATGGGTGGCACTGCCATTTTTATTTTCCTTCATGCATGTTGTTTTCAGATCCAGACGGCGTGTTCTGCCACTTTTGCTACTCTGCCTATTCAAAAACAGTAGGCACACTGGGGCAATTATCATAGTCATCCAAGCCCTCTGCCGAACTTCAGGTAAGCCCGGGCAGAGAGCAGGGTGGGACTGGTTTTTCCTCTCAATAGGCAGGAAGAGGCCTTAGGATGCCCTCACTGAGAGGCAGCCCCAAGCACTTCACTGGTTCTCAAAGGCGTGGCCACCAGAACAGCTTCACCACATTAGGAGCTTACTAGAAATGTGAATTCTTGAGTCCCAGCTTATGGATCAGAAACTGGGGTGGGTGGGGCCTAACAATGATTCGATAAGCCCTCCAATGATCATGAGGCTTACCGAAGTTCTGAGCACCAGTGATCTAGAAAGTTCCACTGTAGTGAGTACTGCTTTGCAGCTATAGCCTCACAAGTTAAGGGTCAGGAAATGAGGTGGTCTCAGCTCTCGGTGCCTCCTCCTTGCCTTGGGAGTCTGACATGAACAGGTGAAGTTTCTTCATGAACTTTTTTGTTGATGGTATGCTTGCTATTATGGCCAATATGTAAATGTTACTCTGAATACATATTTATATACCATGTTAGTGACATTATTTGAACATTTGTATGCGTATTTGTGAAGTTGTTTGCATCAGTTATTTTAAAAAAATTTCAGCCTAAGTTTTCTAAGAGGTATGTTGAATAAATTTTTAAAATCCAGTTTAAGGGTCATGGCAGCCTTAGTTCTGGGAAAGACCAAATCCAAGGTGACAAGTTCTTTCAGCAAAGACCTGATGCATTTGGTTTCCATTTCCCATCTTAAGTACATTGTGACTGTGTGATTTATAGGCTGCTTCGTGTTGCAGGTGGGGGAACCCTCCTAGGTTGGTGTGAACTGGGACAACAGACCTCTCTGGCCTCTTCCACGTCTCATCTTTCTCCTAAGGTCATTTATTTTCTTTCAGAAACCAAATGCTTTGCTCTACTATGGAAATTCTGCAATCTTGGAAATCATTACCAGTATCAACTACTTTTTAAAGTTTCAGAAGTGGAGTGGGGATGGGGGCCAGTGGAAGCCTTGTTTGGTTCTTACTTTACCCAAACTGTGTATAAAGAATAAAGTTAGCAGATGACACCACAGTCATTTTGTTCTTTTTATTGATACCACATCAATTTGCAGTTTTACAGGAACCAAGAGTCAAGCTCCTTAGGTGCTACTGTACTGTCATGTTGCACGCACATACACGCACACAGTTTCATTAGTAATTTTTCATCTATAGATTTTTCTTAAAAAAAAAAAAAATTCCTGTGTGGCACAGAGATCTGTCCAATTATCTAAACACAGCAGTAACAAAACAAAGAGCTAGGTGTGGAGGCTTCCAGTGCAGAAAAAGGTCCTTTGGAGGGGAAGCCCAAAAAGATCATCAGTGCACTGACTTCCTGGGAGGGTAAAGGGTGGGGATGGAGAAGGGATTTTCTACTATGACATGAAATCAGTTAAAACATTTTGAAAGCAAAAGGGGCTAAGAAAATAAGAGTGGAGTAAGGCAAGGGTACCTTTTACCCATCTAGATTCCTAAGAAATTTCCTCAAGAGAGTAGAAAGAAAACTTTCCTCCACTAACTTCTAAGGACTTGCACTGCTTTGGGACTGTCAAAGACTGTAGCCCTTACTTTAAATTCACCAGTTCATATTCCCTCTGGATTAACATGAAGAAACTCGGAGATGACTTTTCTTTCAAGTTTACTGAATTTTCATGGTGGAGGGGGAGGAAGACACTTAAGAAGTCTCAACTGGGAATCCCGTTCCCAAACACCTACCATTTGATGTCAACGTGAACTGCTGTCTTTAAACTGTGCATGAAACTCATCAATAGAACAAGGCCCTGCCCGGTCCCCCGTACCTAAAGCTCCTTGCAAAACACTCAAAAGGAGCACCCCGCACCACAGGAGAGGTGCTAAGACATCTTATGTGCCTGAAAGTGACAGGTGCCCTCAATGCGACACACTCACAATAAGCTAGCCTCGGAGTTAGAGTTTCCTATGAACCACGAAATGTGCTTCTCTACCCTAATCTGTGGTCTCTTAACCACAGACACCAACAATCTCCTCTCAAGCCAGTCGGGCTTTGCTCCTTAGGTAAAACGATGAGCACAGGTTAAAGATACAGCATGGGAAGGAGGAATTTGCAGGGAAAAAAGAAAAGAGAAGAAGGCCTTTGTGTTTCTGTAGCTCACCTCTTGAGAATGTTCCCCCCAACATGGACTGAGACTTACGAGGATTACAATAACTCAGTAACTGAGGAGCCCACATGCAGATTAATTTTTTTCTCTAACAAGTTTACAGCAGTGTACAGCAGTTACAGACATTTATTTTATAATAAGAAAAGTACAACCATATTTATTCAACTTGAGGGTAGGAAAGAGGGAGGAAAGCACATTCAGAAATAAGCTCTCAAACTAAAGCTCAGAACTGGTGTCCAAAAGAAATGACAGACGCCACGCCCCATGTGGCGGAGCCTTGCCTTTCCTAAGGCTGAGTGGGAGGCACAGCAGCGCTCCTGTGCACTCCTCCATCCCGCTTTCCGTCTCTGTTCTTGGTTATCAGATGGCATTCTGGCAATCGGGAATTATCACTATCACCTATAAGTTATTCATAGAGTTGAAAGTTATCTCACCAAATGAAGAATATTAGGAGTAGCTGCTCACATTGTGGGGCAGAAAGATGGGATCAGAGGATTGCAAAAAAAAAAAAAAAAAGAAAAGAAAAAAAAACAAGAAAAAAGAAAAAGGAAGAAAAAAAAAAGAAAAAACTGAAACAAACCCCCCCGAAACACAAAAAAACCAAGGGAAGGAATCCCACTCTTGTCCCGGATAATTTCTTCATAAATTAATCATTATTTCTTAACTTAAAAATAAGGGCAAAACTATGATGGGAAGCTGTGTAAAACTATTCCTTGAAACTTGGATAGAAGAATCCAAGAGATGTGTTCATTTTTCATTTTCTCCTACTTCCAATCTTTCCCCTCCTTTCAAGCTATAGGTAAAAGCTCCACCACCCTTAAGGTACTGATTTATCCTATTAATTTGATCCTTTATTCTTTCGGGTTCTAAGGTATCAGTTCTTTTTTTAGTCCAATCATTCTTGTGCTTGATACTGAGGATAAAGGGAAAGGTGGGGAGAAAACACCAAATTAAAAAAAAAAAAGCTTGGAATGCAGGCTCAAGCTGACACTGAGCACGTTCCTTCATAGTACAAGTAACAACATTATAACTATTAAATGGTGTTTTAGTAACTGTTGCATCTCCGGTGTCCATGTACTTATTCTGCCTTTTTCTTTGCGATTCCAGGGACTTTTGCTTGGATCCTATTGAGGAAAGGAAAAGAAAAAAAAAAAAAAGGGTGAAAACACAGACATTAGTTCTAGGCTTTTATTTTAACAGTGATGCTAGAAGACAGTCCTGGACTTCCTGGAGCTGTGTGAGGAACACTCCATTTTCACAGGGCTTACTCTGGATGAAACGAGGCAGGGGCTGAGTGTGGCCTGGGAAGAGCTGAGGAGTACGTCAAGATCCACACCCTCTCCTGCTACTGTGCCTGCTGCCTGTCCTCTTTCGCTGCCTGAACCTCCTGGCTCCTTCACTGGGGGCTGAAGAGAATAAGGTGTGTCTGGACACAGTGCTGGCTGCCTGTGCTCTACATGCTGACAGTGCAAGAGCCCATATCTCCTGGAATGCCAGGTTACCCACTAGTGCCACAAAAGGAACCAGGAGTCAAGTGTCACAGTGACATATAAAAAACCCCACAGGAGCTGGCAACAGTTCCCAGCCCCTCATAGGACACTAAGGCCGTCCTTTATTTTGTGCATTTAGGTTACCCATCGCTAAGGGTACTAAGGGATATTCACACCCCTCAGCTAATGCTGAAGCTATTCCCCACAAATGATACATCCACAGCAGGGGGCCAAGCCAGCTAACACTGCTAATCAATACATTGATCTTTCACAGTCAGGAGTAAACGGCAACCAGGTAAACATTTGTGCGAACTGCCCTTGCCCGGCTTTAGATCCAAAGTCTATCTAAAAAAGCAAAAGAGTAGGTAAAGATCCTAGCGTCAAGCCAGAGCTTTCTGGATATAGCCAAGGTTTCCTCTTTTCCCTTTCTTTCCTTTTCTTTTTTTCCTTTTTTTTTTTTTTTTAAGGGCCTAGGTTGAGGCATTTGGAAGATTCAGGCTAGGGGATGAATTGGAGCTGCAGCTGAGACCTACACCACAGCCACAGCGACACCAGATCTGAGCTGCATCTTTGACTTCTGCTGCAGCTTGCAGCAACACCAGATTCTTAACCCACTGAGTGAGCTCAGGGAACAAACCCGCATCCTCATGGATACTAGTTGGGTTCTTAACCTGCTGAACCACAATCCTAATTCTGAGAGCTGAAAAAAAGCACTAAAAGCTGGGGTGTGAAAGGGACTGGTGGGGGCAGGTACAAAGAGGATTTGACTACTTATGTTTTGTTTCTTAAAAAATATCTGATGAAAATTAACATTAACATTTTAATTCAAGAGTTCCCATCGTGGCTCAGTGGAAACAAACCTGACTAGCATCCATGAGGACACAGGTTCGCTCCCTGGCCTTGCTCACTGGGTTAAGGATCCAGTGTTGCTGGTTGCAGACTCGGCTTGGCTCCCACATTGCTATAGCTGTGGCTGTGGTGTAGGCCGGCAGCTACAGCTCTGATTTGACCCCTAGCCTGGGAACCTCCATGTGCTGTGGGTGCAGCCCTAAAAAGATAAAAAGCAAATAAACAAGAGCCCCCCAAAAACATTTTAATTCAAAGTGTTGGGTTCCATAGTGTTTGCTAAAAATAATTGAAAATTTAAAAAGAGAAAACAGTTCCTTGATACAGAGTCATAAAAATGTCTATATTGACTTTATAACTTGGTTTAAATATTAAATTGGTTCAAAAAGGAAAACAGAAGGATTTGGTAGTCTTAGAAAAGAGATAGCTTTGAGGCTTAAGACATTTATTTACTAAAACTTTTATTTCTGAAAAGGGATGGAAGAATTTGGTTTAAAATGGATATTTGTGAAAATAAACCGAGGTGAGTAGACAACCACAAACATTTAAAAGCCACTTCAAAAAGGCAGAGTGGTTCTTTTTAGTCTATGATACAAAAGATGTTTTACAAAGAAGATGAAATAATTTCCAATAAAATCAAACTATTAGTCAAGGTTTTTTTTTTTCCCCCACCATGGTAAAAATTACTTTTGTGGCATAAGCTTTTTACACAGGAGACTAAAAATAATTAGAGGAAAAAAAGCATGTATCACAGTGAAACATGGAATCTAAGCATACTTACTTTTCAACAATGGACTTGGTCTGATCCCGAGCAATGCCAACATAGTGATCAATCTGGGTCTTTAAGGAAGAAAAGTGACTCAGCTGTGGCAACACATCGATTAACAATTTTCCTGAAGGTCATGTTCTTTTGTCCAGTTTAACCATTTTAAAAAAACACTATTGAATATTCTGGCAAATGAAAATAACGCTTAGTTTTAAAAAGTACTTGCTAGGTATTTCCTTCAGAGACACTGAATACTGGAAGCTGTGTGGTGCGTCTATAATCTACATACTGTAATCACAAATACGTTTCATTTAATACCAAAAAGCCATGAATAAAGTCTGTGGATGGCTGACTTCATCTATAAAGCATCCAGTGTTCTCTGTATACACCACTCTACAATGCAAAGGTCTCTTCGCACTGACGGATTCTCAGAACAGCCTCGAAAGTTTACATTTCGTTTTAGACACCAGCATTTATTTATGTATTTAATGCCCACACCTGTGGCCGACAGAGGCTCTGGGGCTCGGGGCTGAATTGGAGATGCAGCTGAGGCCTACAGCACAGCCATGGCAACACCAGATCCAGGCTGCATCTTCCACCTACACTGCAGCTTGTGGCAACATCAGATCCTTAACCAACTGAGTGAGGCCAGGGACTGAACTTGCATCCTCATGGACATTATGTCAGTTTCCTAACCTGCTGACCCACGACGGAAACACTGTGAGCTTTTATTTATTTAAGCGTTTTTTTCAACTTGTCTTTTTGGAACAGAGCCATGTGATAAAAACTCAAAAGGCAAACACGGCAAGGTATAAAAGTTAAGTTTTCTTCCTACCCTTCTCTCTCCTAGACATTCAGTTTCCTTCCTTATGGGAAACCACTGTTTCTTGTAGGCATATGACTTATAAAATTAAACTGTAAAAACGGTTAGAAAAAGACTGCCCTGCACTTTCGATGCCTAAAAAATGAACTAAACCCAGTCATACATCAACTGACACATCTGATTTCAAAGAGACAAGAGCTTACCTTGTACTTCTCATAGACGACTGGAACACTGAAAATGAGCAGTTCGGCTGTAAGACAGAACCATGAGACATGGCAAGTGGAAATGTGAGATGGTCACAAAATCTTAAGACTCAAGTAACACATACATTTTTCCCTCATTAAATATAGGGAAACACAACTCTTCTTCAATATGAGAAATCCTGGCCAGAGTTCTCAACTAAGGACAGTTAGATACAGGTACAGAGGCTCCCTTCTTTGTACCACAGATAAATTTCCAAATCCTAAAAATGGTTTCTATAAATAAGAAGTGCATATTTAACCCAAATCTAGACCACTTTTTTTTTTCTTTTCTTTTTAGGGCCACCCTTGAGGCATGTGAAAGTTCCCAGGCTAGGGGTTGAATCGGAATTGTGGCTGCTGGCCTATGTCACAGCCACAGCAACCCCAGATCCAATCTGAATCTGTCACCTATGCCACAGCTTGCGGCAATGCCAGATCCCTAACCCAATGAGCGAGGCCAGGGATTGAACCCTCGTCCTTGTGAATACTTGTCAGGTTCTTAACCTGCTGAATCACAATGGGCTCTTTTATTTCTAGCTGTTTGGATATTTCTTTACAGGTAGCATACCACCTGATTAACCTATGGCCACAAACACAGGTTCCTCCAAGTCCAGTTCAAGGTCTCTCTGGATGTGGAAGGCTGGGCCAGTGTGGAAGGACTACAGCCTTGCTCGGCACTCTCTTTGATCTTACTCTTACTAATTACTTCAAAGCGCCTTGAGACATTGTCCTTGCTGCCTTACCAAGAATCAGAAGGGTGATCCCATTGAAAACGGCACCAACATAGGTCATCAGCCACATGAAGACAGCCAGCTGTGAAGGCCAATACCAGAGGGTTAAGCAGTAATAATAATGCAAAATTCAGGTTAATTGATGCTATTATTCTCTAGCTAACTAAGTCTGCATAAATTTAGTGATGTAATGCCACATATAATTTCAAAATGAAGGTGACCCCATGTGTACCATATAAGAGGATTCTGTAGTGCACAGAAGGGTGCATAAGAGAATGCTGTAGTTCTCAGGCCCCCAAACAGACTGTAATTGCATTTACGACAATTACATTATCCTTGGTTGTTTTGGGGTTTTTTTTGCTTTTTAGGGCCGCACCTGCACCATACGGAGGTTCCCAGGCTAGGGGTCTAATCGGAGCTGTAGCCGCTGGCCTAGACCAGAGCCACAGCAACTCAGGATCCGAGCCGCGTCTGCAACCTACACCACAGCTCACGGCAACGCCAGATCCTTAATCCTCTGAGTGAGGCCAGGGATCGAACCTGCGTCCTCATGGATACTAGTCGGGTTTGTTACCGCTGAGCCACAACAGCAACTCCATTATCCCTGTTTTGATGTTAGTTTTCTAGGTGCAAGAGGTACCTTCTCTACTAACTCCTATTCCCATTTTTACAGGTTGATTGAGATAAGCATACATTTGCTTTTGTCGGATAAAACCCTACTTACTGTTTTTCCTCTGAATTATAACCTAGTTCCGGGTTTTCCTTAGCCTCACCCCTAAAAGCTGCAGCGGCAACTAACCTTCAAGGAGTCAACTAGATCTTCCACCAGGAAGAGACGAATGATGAGTTTCAGGGCCTTGTTGATGTGCACCATGGCAGCATTCACATAATTATGGAAAGCTTCTGAGGACAGAGTGATGTCTACATCCAGGTAGGCTCTTCCAGAAGAAGAAACAACAGTCACACACTTAACAAAGCCTGAGAAGATTTTTCTGTTAGCACAGAAGTTCTGTAGAGTGTGAAATTGCCTGAAGGGCGCATCTTAGAAATCTGGAAGGGCATTTCTTGCTGCAGTGGCGTGGGGCGGGGACACCACTGTCATTCAGCAGGCAGAGGCAAAGACGCCAGATGGCTGCAGTGTGGGACAGTCGTGCCAAATGAAGAACTTCCCTATGTCCTGCATAATTTGTACGGCCACACAGGATATTCACAAAGGTGAACTTATTCGTAACTATCAAGAGCCCAGAACGTATAAACAGTTTTTTCCCACAGTTTTAACATATCCTGAATTTTCTGAAACTGTATTTTGTTTACGCTAAAACTTTACTGAGAATTGTTTTCACCATCTTAGAAAACCACACCTCTATGGGAGATTATAAATGTATGAACAAGTATCTGATGTCTTTATTGTGGGGTTTTTTGGGGTATAGTTATGTCCAAACCATTAAACATGGACTGGAATACATATTATTTTATTGTCAATGACTTTCTATTTTATCACTCCTTATAATTACAATCAATTTTTTAAATTTTGTTTATTTGGTATATTATCAATGAATTTCATTTCAAAATGATCACAGAGGCATTGTAAAATACTTTTTAAAACTTAAAGACCTGGGTTCTGTCCCCAGATGCATTACAGAATTGAGATATTACCATTTGCTCATAGCTTGTTCATTCGCTCAGTATTGAGTGCCTGCTGAGTACCAAACCCTCTGCAAGGTGTAGGCATATCAGGAAAGATAAAACTGCTTTTGCCTTAAAGAGCCTACAATCTTATGGGGTAAACAGAATAGTAACAGGCATGTTTTTCTTTCCCATGTAGCAAGAAAATATTTACTACCAAATACAAAAGTTATAAAAATTAGATGTTGTACTAATACAACCTAGCAAAATACATTTTATAAATCCATACAGTATCACACAAAAGGGGAAAAAACCCTGCTAAGGTTATCAGTGCTTGTGGCAAAACAGTAAAATTTATCCATTCATTCAATCAACAACTATTGATTTGTTAAAACTAATTTGCAAATAACTTTTTTAATGCCTCATATAGTTTAAATTATTCCTTCTATTTTTGCCTGGAGAAAACATAAGGACCAGAGCTGCAGCCGGACTCCTATTCTGTCATACTTCTAAGAGATCACAGAAGGGCTTCTTTCTCCATGAGAAAGGGTTTTAAAAAACTCATTTGCTGATGTTAAGGTCTTCTACGGGCTAAGAATTTTAAGAGGAAAAGCTTGAGGAAAACATCTGTTAAAGTCACAGCAGTTAGAAAAGCTAGCAACTGGACTCTAGAAATGCATGACCTACTGACTTCAAGACTTGCCCCTGGTACTAAGCAAACTAAAGCGAAGATAGGAAGGAAATCAGTAATTACACCAAGAGTAAGTACACCAAGCTCTGATATAGCCAAGGGCCTCAACAGCAAGATTTCAAAGTTGCTTTAAGAGTTAACTCTGAGGGTGCTTAAATATATACTTGGGACCTCATGTAACTGCCCCAGATGCTCTGCTTTCCCTACCAACCCACCCAGGAATTTAGACAGTCCTCTTCAGTGAGCCTCTAGCTTGTCAAAAAGTTCCTGGCTCCTACGTGGGTCACTTCATAAGGTGGTTTCGAGTTGATGTTTCATGCCACTGATAAGCTGCATTATACCTCTTCTGATTTTAATCAGGTCTGATTTAGATCTGACCAAGCTCTGTGAACCCCTTTACTAAACTGAAGAGTGTTACTTGAGATACGTCAACTCACTTGAATGGATGGCCTTCTTCTGACTTCTGTACAGCTTGGATGACAGACTTGTAGACTCTGAAGCTGATGGTGACAGACAGAAGAGCAAGGATGAGGTAAGAAACCACACTGATGACACTGAAAGCTGCCAGGGAAAGCAGCATGATCAGTGTGGTGCCAAAGACAAACCCAGTCTTCTTCACATCTCGCCAGAAAATCAAGTCGTGCACTGCCAAAAGAAAAGGGAACATACCTTGTATGAACACCTACGAGCCACGAGGCCAGGACTATTCGCTCTGGCTGTGTCCTGCACACCTGAGAAGCATCATACTAGCACGCAATCATGCAACTACAGGTGCACCCTCCGTAAGAGAATGCGATAAAGAAAATCAAATTACATCAGGGATGATGATTCACACTGCTAAAGAGTCCTCTGGTCTCTAGGGAGGTTTAGAGAAACTCAGAAACTTATTTTTTAGTCATGACTAACTGAAGTGCAATGGCATAAAGTGTCATTTACTTTTAATGTTTCAACAGAGCAGGTATAGGAAAATCTTGTCTTTTTTTTTCTAGGGCCGCACCGTGGCATATGGAGGTTCCCAGGCTAGAGGTCGAATTGCAGCTATAGCCGCTGGCCTGCACCAGAGCCACAGCAATGCTAGATCGCAGCCGTGTCTGTGACCTACACCACAGCTCACGGCAATGCTGGATCCTTAACCCACTGAGCGAGGCCAGGGAGCGATCCTGCTCCATGGATACTAGTTGGGTTCATTTCCACTGAGCCATAATGGGAACTCCAGAAAATCTTGATAACTGCTGACTAAATGAAGCAAACCATGCTTATAAATTAGTCAGGTCAACAGCTATAATATAAACCAAAGGTAACCTGAAATGTGGAAACTGGAGTGGGGGCAGAGAGAGTGGTGAATAAAAACGCATCAAGTTCTGTCAGTATTGGTTACAATGAAACAGCAGCCCCTATGCTAATCTGAAGAGAGCTCAGGAAGGATTATGGGTAGGAGACCATATAATTATCTAAACCACACTACTTTTGAAAATGAATGGGGATAACTGTTAGGAAATAGGTATACCAAGGCTGTTTGAGGCAAGTGGTTCGTAGGGTTGAGAAATCCAAAATGGAAAAATCTAAGTTCTTTTACTTAAAGACACTTCAAAAACTCTGAGTATGAGGGCTAGCAATTACCTCCAATCTAGCAATGATACAACATCTGAACTTCAATCTGTGAAGAAGGCTAACTTCAACACTAATAGCCCCAGGCCAGTTTCTTCTGTACTACTCTTTGCTTATAAAGAAAAGAAATATGGACTTTGGGGGTTGGAGAGACAGGAATTTGAGTTTAGTAATTTTTAGCCATATTACCTTAATTAACCGTTCAAAACCTATGTTTTCTCATCTGTATGATGAAGAAAGTGACATCTATTTCTTAGAATTGTTTAAAGGAATAAAGCTAATTAATGTGGAGAATGCTGAGTACTATAAATGACCCACAGTAAACACTCAAATTTTATTTTATTTTATTTTTTTATTTTTATTTTGGCTTTTGTCCTTTTTAGGGCTGCACCCATGGCATATGGAGGTTCCCAGGCTAGGGGGCTAATCTGAGCTGTAGCCATAGGCCTATGACAGAGCCACAGCAACACCAGAGCCACAGCAACGAGGGATCCGAGCCACGTCTTTGACCTACACCACAGCTCACTGCAACGCCGGATCCTTAACCCACCGAGCGAGGCCAGGGATCAAACCCACAACATCATGGTTCCTAGTCGGATTCGTTTCCGCTGCTCCACAACAGCAACTCCTCAAACGTCAACTATGATCCAAAAGTATGGTTAGCCTAGATAATTGTAATTGAGGGTCAAGTGAACTAGAATCAGATTCAGTTGACCCAACAGCACCCAGTTCTTCCCCATATTCAGCTAAAACACTCTCCTGTGAAGCCAAATCTTGCTAGAGCCAAAGGGACCTAACTTGAGACTAAGAAAACACTAAAGATATGCTGATTGTACAAAAGAACTAATCACTGGTTCAGAGATTCTGTCTAGGGGCTGTGACTCACTAGGAGAAAAAAAAGAGGAATTACGATTCTTTTTTTTTTGGTCTTTTTGCTATTTCTTAGGCCGCTCCTGCGGCATATGGAGGTTCCCAGGCTAGGGGTCCAATCGGAGCTGTAGCCACCAGCCTACGCCAGAGCCAAAGCAACTTGGGATCCGAGCTGCGTCTGCAACCTACACCACAGCTCACGGCAACGCCGGATCGTTAACCCACTGAGCAAGGGCAGGGACCGAACCTGCAACCTCATGGTTCCTAGTCAGATTCGTTAACCACTGCGCCACGACGGGAACTCTGGAATTATGATTCTTGATGGGAAGCTGAGTCCCAGAGAGTTATCTTGCAAAGGAAAGAGAGAACTAGGAGACAGTTCAGACTCGTCTGATTGAACAGGAAAGCTGAAGAGAACACTGCCTGCTTACAAGAGCAAACGCTTAGCAGAATTCCTACAGTCAGAGCCCAAGTATACGAACGACACAGTTCATATGAATACAAGAACAGTTTCAACACAGAATGCTTAGGGAACCAAGAATAGCTCAACACGGAGTAAGGCTTAGTAGTGGAACAAATGGATACCATGTGCCTCCTAATGTAAAGCGCTGACAAGGACACAACATCACTTCGATGGTATTCTTTTTTTTTTTTGGCTGCACCCATGCCATGTGGAAGTTCCCAGACAAGGGACTGAACTCATGCCATAGCAGTGACAACGCTGGATGCTTAACCTGCTGAGTCACGAGGGAACTCTCAAGGGACGGTTTTTACAAGATGGGGAAACACTAAAGCATACTTACCTGCAGTCACAAACAAGGAGAGATGAAGATACGGGGCAGAAACAGTGAGGTCCAGGAGAAAGGAGGAGTGGATATCCAGAGCCCAGGTGAGGGGCTGACACTTGTTAGAGCGATGCAGTGAAGAGGAATAGGTCACACACAGGCCCATTCACAGATCTGAAGATTGGAAGTGAAGGGACTCCTTTCTGAATGTTTCTATTTTTTCAATAAAAGGGAGCTGAGGTCATTGGTTGGAACAGGGGCAAGGGGATGAAGATGGTTTACAGAGAGAGCAAAAGATATGAAATGGTTGTTTCGGAAAATTGAGAAAGTGTCTTAAAGCTTTAGAAGAAAGCAGGAATAAGCCTTTGTGATCTTGGATTAGGCAACAGCTTCTCAGATGTGATCGCAAAAGCACAAAAGATAAAAGAAAAAACAGATAAGCAGGACCATATCAAAATTAAAAACCTTTGTGCTACAAACAATACCAAGAAAGTGACAAGAAAACATTCAGGGAGTTCCTGTCGTGGCGCAGTGGTTAACGAATCTGACTAGGAACCATGAGGTTGCGGGTTCAGTCCCTGCCCTTGCTCAGTGGGTTAACGATCCGGCGTTGCCATGAGCTGTGGTGTAGGTTGCAGACATGGCTCGGATCCCGAGTTGCTATGGCTCTGGCGTAGGCTGGTGGCTGCAGCTCCTATTCGACCCCTAGTCTGGGAACCTCCATATGCTGCGGGAGCGGCCCTAGAAATGGCAAAAAAAGACCAAAAAAAAAGGAAAAGAAAACATTCAGAATGAGAGACTGTATTTGTAAATTATTTATCTGATACAGTATTTGTGTCCAGGATATCTATATGAATATATAAAGAATTTTAACTCAGTAATACAAACAGCCCAAATGAAAAAAAGAAAAAGAGTATCTGAATAGAAGTTTCTCCAAAAATATACAAGTGGCCAATAAGCACATAAAAAGAGGCATAATACCATCAGTCATTAGGGAAATGCAAATCAAAACCACAGTGAACCCACTAGAATTGCTATAATAATAAAAAATACACTAACAAATGTTGGCAAGGATGTGAATAAACTGGAACCTCATGCATTCCTTGTGGGAATGAAAAAAATGGTGCAGCCATTTTGGAAAACAATTTGGCAGTTCCTCAAAAAGCATAACATAAAAGAGTTATTATATGACTCAGGAATTAGAGGAATAAAAACATACAACACAAAAAAATCTGTGTACACCAACGTCCAGAGAAGCATTATTCACAATAGGAAAAAAATGGAAACAATGCAAATGTCCATCAACAGATAAAGGACACATAAAATGAAAATGTAGTACATCTGTACAATGGAATTATTACTTGGCAATAAAAAGAAATGAAATTCTAAGGTCACATATTATAAGCTGGATAAAACATGAAAACAGGAGTTCCCGTCGTGGCGCAGTGGTTAACGAATCCGACTAGGAACCATGAGGTTGAGGGTTCGGTCCCTGGCCTTGCTCAGTGGGTTAATGATCCGGCGTTGCCGTGAGCTGTGGTGTAGGTTGCAGACGCGGCTCGGATCCCGCGTTGCTGTGGCTCTGGTGTAGGCCGGCGGCTACAGCTCCGATTGGACCCCTAGCCTGGGAACCTCCATATGCCACGGGAGTGGCCCTAGAAATGGCAAAAAGACAAAAAAAAACAAAAAAAACAAAACAAACAAAAAACCCATGAAAACAATAGGCTAACTGAAAGAAGCCAATCACAAAAGATCACATATTGTATGATTCCATTTATATAAAAGATCTAGAATAAACAAATCTATAGAGACAAAAAATAGATTAGTGGTTGTTTAGGGCCGTGGTGGTGGTGATGGTGGGAAATGGGGAATGACTGCTAATGGGTATGGGGTTTCTTTTTTTGTGGGGGGACTAAAATGTTTTAAAATTGGATAGTGGTGATGACACAAAAAATCTTATATACTTTAGGAGTATACACTCCGTTGTGGCTCTGCAGAGTTCCAGCTGTGGCTCAGCAGGTTAAGAACCTGACTAGTGTCCATGAGGATGTGGGTTCAATTCCTGTCCTTGCTCAGTGGGTTAAGAATCCAGCATTGCTGCAAGCTGTGGTGTAAGTCACAGATGTGGCTTGGATCTGGCATTGCTGTGGCTGTGACATATGCTGGCAGCTGCAGCTCCAATTTGAGCCCTAGCCTGGGTTCTTCCATATGCTGCAGGTGTGGCCCTAAAAGAAAAAAATTATAGTTGTATACTTTAATGGGTGAATTGTACAGTATATGAAGTATATCTCAATGAAAGTGTTAAAAAAGAAATAGTACAGCAGAAATCGACACGACATTGTAAATCAACTATAATAAAATTTAAAAAGAAAAGAAATAGACAAATTCGCAATTATAGTCAAAGATTTTTACCTTGATACCTCTCTCAGTAACTGGTAGAACAAGATCAGTAAGAGTATAGGCAACTTGAACCCTATTAACCTATCTGACCTTCTTGACATTTATAGGACACTCCACACAGTAACAGCAGAACATAAATTCTTTTCAAGTACATACCAAGATAAATCAAATTCTGAGTCTTGTAAAGGATTCAAGACACTTTTATGTCTTCTGACTACAAGTAATCACATTAAAAACAATAACAGGGAGTTCCCATTGTGGCGCAGTGGTTAACGAATCCGACTTGGAACCATGAGGTTGCGGGTTCGGTCCCTGCCCTTGCTCAGTGGGTTAACGATCCGGCGTTGCCGTGAGCTGTGGTGTAGGTTGCAGACGTGGCTCAGATCCCGTGTTGCTGTGGCTCTGGTGTAGGCCAGTAGCTACAGCTCCGATTCGACCCCTAGCCTGGGAACCTCCATATGCCGTGGGAGCAGCCCAAAGAAATAGCAAAAAAAAAAAAAACAAAAAACAAAAAAAACAAAGATAATTAGGAAAACCAACAATAAACTTTGAATAAACTAAACAATACACTTTTTTTTTTGTCTTTTTGCCATTTCTTGGGCTGCTTCCGCAGCATATGGAGTTTCCCAGGCTAGGGGCCAAATTGGAGCTGTAGCCACCAGCCTACACCACAGCCACAGTAACGTGGGATCCGAGCCGCGTCTGTGACCTATACCACAGCTCACAGCAATGCTGGATCATTAACCCACTGAGCCAGGCCATGGATTGAACCCGCAACCTCATGGTTCCTAGTTGGATTCCTTAACCACTGCACCACGACAGGAATTCCACTAAACAATACACTTTTAAACAACCCATAAACCAAAGAAAAAAGTCAACAGGGCAAGTACTGAAAGAAAACAGAAATCCATGGTTCCAGCTAAGTGTCTAAATTAGAAAAGAAGAAAGATGAGCTCTTTGGTGACACAGCTGGTTAAGGATCTGGTGTTATCACTGCAGCAGCTTGGGTCGCTGCTGTGGTGTGGGACTAGCCTGGGAACATCCACATGCTGTGAGCATGGCCAAAAAAAAAAAAAAAAAAAAAACAAAAAACAGACAAAATACCCCCAAACCAAAACACCCAAGATGAGAAATCAGTGTTCTCAGTTTCAACCTTAAAAACTAGAGAAAGAACAACTTGAACCCCAAGTAAATAAAAGAAAGGCAAAAATAAAAACCAGAGCTGAAGTTTCTGTTGCGGCTCAGCAGTTAACGAATCTGACTAATATCCATGAGGACTCGGGTTCAATCTCTGGCCTCGCTCAGTGAGTTAAGGATCCAGCGTTGCCATGGCTGTGGTGTACACTGGAAGCTATAGTTCTGATTGTACCCCTAGCTTGGGAACTTCCATATGCTTCAGATGCAGCCCTAAAAACAAAACAGGTGAAATCAGTGGAATAGATAATAGAAAAACACCAGAGAAAAATCAGTGAAACCAAAGTCAGTTATTTGAGAATATCAATGAACGAGATAAAACCAGCTAGACTGATCTAGAAAAAGTAAAAGAATAAAAAAAATTGCCAATATCAGAAATGAGAGAGGTGACATCACTACAGATTCTTTTTTTTTTTTCTTTTTTGCTTTTTAGGGCCACACCCGCAGCATATGGAAGTTCCCAGGCTAGGGGTCAAAATGGAGCTGCAGTTACCAGCCATAGCCACAGCTACAGCAAAGCCATATCCGAGCTGCATTTGTGACCTACACCACAACTCAAGGCAGTGCCAGATCCTTAACCCACTGAGCGAGGCCAGGGATCAAACCCTCATCCTCATGGATACTAGTTGGATTTGTTACTGCTGAACCACGACAGGAACTCCACTACAGATTCTAAAGACATTAAAAGGATAAGAGAATATTATGATGAATGTTATTCCAATATATTAGACAGTTTAGATGAGGTGAACAAATCCCTCTAAAGATACAAACTGTCAAAGCTCACTCAAGAAATAAACGAAAATATGCAAAAAAAAAAAAAAAAGAAAGAAAGAAAGAAAGAAAGAAATAGAAAACTCCAGGAGAATTCTGCACCACTGGGGAATTCTGTCAAATACTGAACAGGAAATAATCCTCACGGTTCCTAGTCGGATTCGTTAACCACTGAGCCACAATGGGAACTCCCAAGTAAAACCTTTTTAATTTGAAGTCTTTTAACTATGAATTCAGACTTCATAATAATCCAACCAATCCAAGCTTACCTCTATATTGTCTATACTTAAAAAGTGTCTGATAAATAAAAGTTTCCCAACCCTGCAACTACTCAGAAGTACTATTTATAAATGATAAATGTTTAAATCTTATTTTAAAATGACCAACAAAGAAAATTTTACTCTAGACATATGGTTACTGTGTCAGAAATGAGCACCCTATGGTCCTGGATGCTAAGGAAACATCAGAGAAGACTATAAAAAACATTAATTCAATATAATTGTGAATTAAGTGATGCTTATTTTAGGAATTATTCCAGTTTTATTTCTGGAGCCACTTCATGCCTCCTGGAAGTGCCTCTTCCACTTGGCTCCAGATCCCTACCTGGTAACACATTTTATCCCTAGTTTTAGAGTCAGTACAGCAAAAAACAAACTTTGCTCCAGACTGCCTGGGTTTGCATCCTCTTCCACGTACTAGCCATGATTCCGGACACGACACTTAACCTCTCTGTGCCTTGGGTTCCTCATCTACAAAATGGAATAATACAGTAACTGCTTTATAGGATGCTGCCTATATTAAAATGGGCTAATGTGCAGAAGTGCTCAGAATGCTACTGACAGTAAAACAACATTAGCTATTATTACTATCATTATTATTATTAATTTAACTATCAACCCTTACTACAATTAAAATGGAAAGCTGAACTAAAATCTGCTACAGAGAACTACCATATGATCCAGCAATCCCACTCCTGGGAATATATTCAGAGAAAACCATAATTCAAAAAGATATATGCACCCCAATGTTCACTCCAGCACTATTTACAATACCCAAGGCAAAGAAGCAACCTAAATATCCATCAACAGAAAAATGGGTAAAGAAGATGTGGTGTGTACGTATCTGTGTTTTATATATATAAAACGATATATAACAGACTATTAATCAGCCATAAAAAAGAATGAAATAATGCCATTTGCAGCAACATAGATGGATCTAGAGATTGTCATACTAAGTGAAGTTAAGTCAAAGAAAGACAAATATATGATATCACTTATATGTGGAATCTAAAAAAATGATACAGGAGTTCCCATTGTAGCTGAGTGGGTTACGAACCTGACTAGTATCCATCAGATTTTGGGTTTGATCCCTGGCCTCGCTCAGTGAGTTAAGGATCTGGCACTGCCATGAGCTGTGGTGTAGGTCACAGATGCAGCTCGGATCCTGCATTTCTGTGGCTGTGGTGTAGGCTGGCAGCTGCAGCTCATATTTCACCCCTAGCCTGGGAACTTCCATATGTCAAAGGTATGGCCCTAAAACAAAACAAAACTAACCTATTTACAAAATAGAAACAGACCCAAAGACTTTGAAATCAAATTTATGGTTTCCAAAGGGGAGAGGTGGGGGTGGGGTGGGGAGGGATAAATGAGGAGTTTGGAATTCATACATATGCACTATCATATGTAAAAGATAATTAGTAACAACTTACTATATAGCACAGGGAACTCTATCAACATTCCCTAACCATCTATATGGGAAAAGAATCTGAAGAAGACATGTGCACATGTATAACTGAATCACTCTGCTGTATACCTGAAACTAATACAACACTGTAAATCAACTACACTTCAATAAAATTAAAAAAAAAAAATCTGCTAGAGAGAGGTAGATTTTTTTCCCCTTTCCTCTCTGTTGTGAAGATACTAAGAAATTAAGATTGGGAGATTAGCTTTTCAGATGGGCGCTGAGTGGTTCTTCGGATCATGTCTGGTAGCTCTGCAGATTATAACAGAACATGGTGGCCCAGAAGGAATGGGCCCCGATGGTGTCACTGAGAGCAACTGGAATAAGACTGTTGATAACACTGACACTATGAATTTAAAGGAGCCTCTTCTTCGGGGCATCTATGCTTATGGTTTTGAGAAGCCTTCAGTTATTCAGCAGAGAGCTATTATTCCTTGTATGATGTGATTGCTCAAGCTCAGTCAGGTACTGGCAAGACAGCCACATTTGCTATTTCCATCCTGAAACAGTTGGAGATTGAGTTCAAGGAGACCCAAGCACTAGTATTGGCCCCCGCCAGAGAAAAAGAAAACAAAAAGACAGCTTACAGAATGGGAGAAAATAGTTTCAAATGATACAACTGATACGGGCTCAATCTCTAGAATATATAAGCGACTTATATAACTCAAGAGCAAAAAAGCCAACAACCCAATGGAAAAATGGGCAAAAGACCTGAATAGACATTTTTCCAAGGAAGATGTACAGATGGCCAACAAGCACATGAAAAAATGCTCAACATCCCTGATTATTAGAGAAATGCAAATCAAAACTACCATGAGATACCACCTCACACCAGTCAGAATGGCCATCATTAATAAGTCCACAAATAACAAATGCTGGAGGGGGTGTGGAGAAAAGGGAACCTTCCTGCACTGTTGGTGGGAATGTAAGCTGGTACAACCACTATGGAAAACAGTATGAAGGTACCTTAGAAATCTATACATAGAACTACCACATGACCCAGCAATCCCACTCTTGGGCATATATCCGGACAAACTTTCCTTAAAAAAGACACATGCACCCGCATGTTCATTGCAGCACTATTCACAATAGCCAAGACATGGAAACAAACCAAATGTCCATCAACGATGATTGGATTAGGAAAATGTGGTATATATACACAATGGAATACTACTCAGCCATTAAAAAGAATGAAATAATGCCATTTGCAGCAACATGGATGGAACCAGAGACTCTCATCTTGAGTAAAGTTAAGTCAGAAAGAGAAAGACAAATATGATATCACTTTTATCTGGAATCTAATATACGGGCACAAATAAACCTTTCCACAGAAAAGAAAATCATGGACTTGGAGAAGAGACTCGTGGTTGCCAAGGGGGAGGGGGAGGGAGTGGGGTGGATTGGGAGCTTGCAGTTAATAGATGTAAACTATCGCCTTTGCAATGGATTAGCAATGAGATCCTGCTGTGTAGTGCTGGGAACTCTGTCTAGTCACTTATGAAGGAGCATGATAATGTGCAAAAATAGAATGTGTACGTGTGTGTAACTGGGTCACCAGGTTGTACAGTTGAAAAAAAAACTGTATTAGGGAAATAACAATTAAAAAAAATTTAAAAAAAAGGTTGGGGGATTACTAGGGACTCTCAATCAAATCAGCTACTTTGATCTATTTTACATATCAAGCTCCCATATGAAATCTCCTATGAAAAAAAGAGTTGCTGCACTATGAGTAAATAAAGAAAATGATGTGTGAAAGGTTAGAGGGAGGGAGAGGACGATATGTGGGCCTACGGGGCAGACCTGACTAGCACAGATTTGGGAAGTATTGACATACAGGTGGAAACCTGAAGCCATGGGAACAGAAGAGATCACCTAGGGGCATCTCATAACACCTCAAACACCACTGATTCTACCTTTCACGCAGCAACCCAAGACAGAATGAAACCTTAGCTAACCTCTTTCGAAGTCCTGAGTACTAACCCAATGGGTACTGGGAAGAAATAAAAGTCAAAAGTTCTCAAAAGCACAAAGTCAACAGTCAGTGTTTTCCTTACTTTTGTTATCTCTCTTTTTCACTCTTTTTCAGCTACCCCCACAGCATATGGAAGTTCCTGGAGCCAGGAATCAAGTATGAGTCAGAGTTGTGACCTACGTCATAGATGCAGCCACAGTGGATCCTTAACCCACTGCTCTGGGCTGGGGATTGAACCAGAGCCTCCACACAGATAAGCAGGATCATTAACCCACTGTGCCACAGAGGAAACTCCTGTAACTTTATTTTTACATTATCTAAAGTTTATTTTCATTTGAAAGACCCTTACTTTTTTCTAGTTATATTTCAATATATTTAAAGTCCTGAGCTGTATTAATTATGCACCTTTTTTTCTTTGCTTTTTAGGGCCACATCTTTGGCATACGGAGATTCCCAGGCTAGGGGTCGAATTGGAGCTACAGGTGCTGGCCTACACCACAGCCACAGCAACTTGGGATCTGAGCTGTGTCTGCTACCTATACCACAGCTCATGGCAACACCGGATCCTTAGCCCACTGAGCGAGGCCACAGATCAAACCCACATCCTCATGGATACTAAGCCAGGTTGGTTACCGCTAAGTCAAAACGGGAACTCCTGCCCCTTTTTGGTTAGAACCCCCCACCATTTTGTCTTTTTTAGTGCTGCACCTGAGGCTTATGAAAGTTCCCAGGCTAGGGGTCAAATCGGACCTGTAGCTGCTGACCTACAACACAGCCACAGCAATGCCAGATCCCAGCTGCATCTGTGGTCTACAACACAGCTCATGGCAATGCTAGATCCTTAATCCGCTGAGTGAGGCCAGGGATCGAACTCGCAACCTCGTGGATCCTATTCGGGTTCATTACCACTGAGCCACAATGAGAACTCCCTCTTAGAACTCATTCTAATACATAATACAGCTCCATTGTATAAATTTATGTATGTTAAGTCAATCAATTCACAGTTAACTTAATTATTCTGCTAATGGAAAATAAAGCATCTGACAGAATTGGAGTTCCTGCTGTGGAAGTGGGTTAAGAATCCAACTGTGTGGTTTAGGTCACTAGGAGGTGTGGATTCAATCACCAGCCTAGGAACTTCATATGCTGCAGGCGAAGCCACCAAAAAAAAAAAAAAAAGAAAGAAAGAAAGAAAAGAAAGAAAAAGAAAATGAGGAGTTCCCGCCCTGACACACAGAAACGAATCCAACTAGGAACCATAAGGTTGCGGGTTCAATCCCTGGCCTCGCTCAGTGGGTTAATGACCCAGCATTGCCGTGAGCTGTGGTGTAGATCGCAGACTCAGCTTGGATCCGGCGTTGCTGTGGCTGTGGCACAGGCCGGTAGCTGTAGCTCCATTTAGACTTCTAGCCTGGGAATCTCCATATGCCAGGGGAGTGGCCCTAAAAAAAAAAAAAAAAAAGGAAAGAAAAAGAAAACGAATGTATTCACCAGGAGTGCTTACACTGCTGGCAGAATTATGAATGATACTTTCCTCTTATTTTTCAAATCTTCTATAATGTGAGCATATTTTTTATTTTAAAAATGTTAAAGGCTGCCTACTTCTTGCCCATATTTTTTAAGGATGCCAGCTGTAGTGCCCTTCTTACACCAAAAGAGGGCAATGATACACTCAATGATAATCTCAAGGCCCTTCTTACACCAAAAGAGGGCAATGATACACTCAATGATAATCTCAAGGCCCTTCTTACACCAAAAGAGGGCAGTGATACACTCAATGATAATCTCAAGGCCCTTCTTACACCAAAAGAGGGCAATGATACACTCAATGATAATCTCAAGGCCAAGTAGGAAAAATCCATTCTTGCCAATTCAAATGAGAATGGAGCAAATCTTGATTAACTACTCACTGATTTTTATTACTAAATTTGGGGAAATTTCTTATTTTGATTCCAACATCAACTATTTCCAAAATCATTCTCCAAATTCCCAAACTTTAACCTACTCTCCCAAGTATACACCTCAAAGGAAGATAAATGCTGCTCAAATGCTTATTCTGAAAAGAATACATGTGCAAGAAATTTCAAGGTTTAGTAGCCCATCAGTTTTAATTTCATTTTCAAGAATAAACATCTGAGTTCCCTTTGTGGCTCGGCAGTAAACAAACTCGACTAGTCTCCATGAGGATGCAGGTTCCATACTTGGCCTCGCTCAGTGGGTTAAGGATCCAGTATTGCTGTGGCTGTGGTGTAGGCCAGCAGCTGCAGCTCAGATTAGACCCCTAGCCTGAGAACTTCCATATGCTGTGAGTGCAGCCCTAAAAAGACCAAAAAAAAAAAAAAAAAGAATTCTCCAACTAAGGATCCATACATGTTCTATCTTCTGTGCACTGCAAAATTTGTAAATATTTATCTCTAAGTTTTAAATGTGGCTTACAGAGAGCTCCCGTCATGGCTCAGTGGTTAACTAATCCAACTAGGAACCATGAGGTTGTGGGTTCGATCCCTGGCCTCACTCAGTAAGTTAAAGAGCTGGCATTGCCGTAAGCTGTGGTGTATGCCACAGATGCGGTTCGGATCAGTTGTGGCATAGGCTGCAGCTGCAGCTCCGATTTGACCCCTGGCACGGGAACTTCCATAGGCTACAGGTGTGACATTAAATAGAAAAACGGAAATGAAGCTAAAACTGTCACTGTCAAAGACAAACACACATGCTTTTGGCCTGGCAGCAGGCCAAATAAATTTTAGGAACCTCTTTCAAGCTAGCACTCCTCTCAAAGACTGTCAGAAAAAAAATGGTTTTTCCAAAAACAAACGAACCCAAACAAAAAATAGGAGTTCCCGTCCTGGCTCAGCAGTTAATGAACCAGACTAGTATCCATGAGGACATGGGTTTGATCCCTGGCCTTGCTCAATGGGTTAAGGATCCCACGTTGCTATGGCTGTGGTATAGGCTGGCAGCTACAGCTCCAGTTCAACCCTTAGCCTGGGAACCTCCATATGGCACAAGTGCAGCCCTAAAAAGACCCAAAAAAAAAAAAGTTTTCATTTATTAAAATAACATTCTCCTTGCCTTAAATTTCAGATTTTAAAAGTACAGAAAACAAAACAACATTGACTACCTCTCCCCAACAAAACAGGTAGATCTGAAAATGTGAACTCTGAACTTTCACCCAAAGAATGTAATTAAAGATAATAAATGCAATGCTGAATCATGATGGAAAGGATAAAGATACAAAACTCTAGCTTTAGTTTCCCATCCTTTATTTTTCCCTTCTAGGCCCAACTGGTTATTTGCACATACTGGACTACTTATAATTCTCCAACTAAGAAAATCTAGATTTAACTCTGCAGAAGACATCAGATCTAACCTAAAACTTTATTTTTATTTTTGGTCTTTTTATGGCCGCACCTGCAGCATATGGAAGTTGCCAGGCTAGGGGTCAAATCGGAGCTACGGCTGCCCACTTGCGCCACAGCTACAGCAACACCAGATCCGAGCAGTGTCTGTGACCTATACTGCAGCTCACGGTAATGCCGGATCTTTAGACCACAGGGCCATGTCCTCATGGATACCAGTCGGGTTCATTACCACTGAGCCACGATGGGATCTCCCCAACATAAAACTAAACAAAACAGGAGTAAAAGTTCCTGTGGCACATCAGATTAAGGATCTAGCATTGCCACAACTGTAGCGTGGGTTTGATTCCTGGCATGGGAACTTCTGCATGCCATGGTGAGGCCAAAAAAGAAAAAAAAAAATTAAATAAAACTACTTAATTGCTAATAACTGTGAAAACACAATCAAATTGAAAACATCATTTTATGCCCTTTGCACACATCTGTTTCTACTTCAATCTTTGAAGCTAGTCATGTTGCGGCAATAAGACATTTATCCTATGGTTACGACACACTTGGACCTGTACGCTTCTTTGACAGTCTGTTCAACAACACATGTGAGTGACATGGTTTCAGATGATCATAACATATGATAAAATTATTTTCTTCTAAAAAAAGCTGCTACTCTCTAAAATATTTACCAGTAATAAGCATAAGAAGTTTTAAAATGAATTGTTAGGTAACATACACATGCTACTGAGTGTCCCTCATAGAAAAATTGGGAATCTGATCAATAACTAGGACCGCTTTTCTCCCCTCAACATTTACTTTCCTTCCAACATAAAGTCGAAAAGAGTTTAGAGTACCTATATGATGGATCACTACCTAGATTTTTACTAGTAATGTCTTATTTTGTTTCTTTCAATATATATTTTTTGGTTGCACTCGCAGCATGCAGTTCCCAGGCCAGGGATCAAAACCATGCGATAGCAGTGACCCAAGCCACAGCAGTGACAACATGGTATCCTTAACTGCTAAGTCACCAGGAACTCCCATTTTTTTAAAAATGTACTTCAAAGTAAATGACAAATATCAGGAAATCTACTTCAGCTTGCATATCACCATCAAAATTCAATATTTACTGTCTTTCTTTTGATGTTACATTTACACACAATGAAATATACAATACATTCGCTCAATCTGGACACATGCACACACCTATGTAACCCTATCAAACTACAGAACCCTATCACCTCCCCAAAATTTTGTTTCTTTCCAACCAACACTCCAAATAACCGCTGTTCTGTAGATTTTTCTCCCTACGTAGACTAGTTTGCTTGCTCTACAATTTCACTTAAATGGAATCATACTGTATGAATATTTTCTGTACTGCTTCTTCACTTTTCATAACTTCTGAGATTCGTCCATATTTGTTGCAAGTATCAAAAGAAAACTAGTTATACCACAGGTTAACTATTTCTTTATTGATGAAGAGCTTTGAGCTGTGATGAATAAAACTGCTAAAAACATACAGAAGTGTTTATATGAACACATTTCCATTTCTCTACAGTGGAGTTGCCAAGTTATGAGGCAGGTGCACGTTTAGTTCTCAGAAGAAACTGGCCAACTTTTCTCCAAAGTATCTGTACTATTATGCATTCTTACCAGTAGTTTGAAAGTTTTAGTTGTTCCACAAGCAACATTACGTTATTATCCGCCATCTAGGTGAATGTGTAGTGATATCCAATTTTGATTTTTTTTGTGTGTGTGTCTTTTGAAGGCCGTACCCACAGCATATGGAGGTTCCCAGGCTAGGGGTGCAACTGGAGCTGCAGCTGCCAGCTTACACCACAGGCATAGCAACACCAGATCCAAGCTGCATCTGTGACCTACACCACAGCTCAGGGCCATGCCACATCCTTAACCCACTGAACGAAGCCAGGGATCAAACACACAACCTCCTGGTTACTAGTCGGATTCGTTTCTGCTGCGCCACGACAGGAACTCCCTATTTTTATTTTATTTTATTTTATTTTGTTTTTTGTCTTTTGTCGTTGTTGTTGCTACTTCTTGGGCCGCTCCCGCGGCATATGGAGGTTCCCAGGCTAGGGGTTGAATCAGAGCTGTAGCCACCGGCCTAGGCCAGAGCCACAGCAACTCGGGATCCGAGCCGCATCTGCAACCTACACCACAGCTCACGGCAACGCCGGATCGTTAACCCACTGAGCAAGGGCAGGGACCGAACCCGCAACCTCATGGTTCCTAGTCGGATTCGTTAACCACTGCGCCACGATGGGAATGCCCCTATTTTGATTTTAATTACATAAAGATGTGATGTTGAACACATTCATTGGACCATTGGTTATTTATATATCTCTTGTAAAATGTCAAGAAATTTTCTGTCCAATTTCCTTTATTGTGCTGTTTGTCCTTTTACTGTTGAAATGTAGTCTTAAATATTTCCTGGACACTAGCCCTTCATCAGATCAGTGTTTTGTAAATACTTTCTCCTAGTCAATGGCTTGCTTGTTTAGTGGTATCTTTTAATGGCCAAGGTTTACTTTTACTGGAGTCTAACTTAGAAATCTTTATTTTATGGCTAGTGCATTCTGTGACCTAAGAAACCTCTTCTATGCTCAAGTCATGAAAATACTCTCCTATGCTTGCTTCTAAAAGTTTTATGGGAGTTCCTGTCATGGTTCAGCAGAAATGAACCTGACCAGTATCCATGAGGACATGGGTTCAATCCCTGGACCTGTTCAGTGGGTTAAGCATCCAGCGTTGCCTCGAGCTCTGACGTAGATTGCAGACGCTGCTTGGATCTGGCATTGCTGTGGCTGTGGCGTGGGCCGGCAGCTATAGCTCTGATTCAACCCCTAGCCTGGGAACTTCCACATGCCATGTGTGCAGCCCTAAAAGACAAAAAAAAAAAAAAAAAAGTTTTATGATTTTATGTTCAGGCCTCTGATCCACTTTAGATTCATTTGTGTATGTCAAGCAGGCACTTTGGCAGGCAGAATGATCAGAGGAACCCCTTGGTGTACATGTCTTACTTGCCTAATACTTCCTTCTGCCCCCAGATATTAGCAGAACCTGTGAATATGATGAGATAGTCACTCCTGTATTTAAATATCAGTTATATAAGACCCTGCAGCAGACTGGAGAAAAATTCTCCTGAGAGCTTTGAAGAAGCAAGCTACCATGTGTGAGGAAGGCCATAAGACCAGGATCTGAGGGCAGCCTCTTGGAGCTGAGCATGATCTCCAGCCCAGAGCCAGCAAGCAAGAAAATAGGGATCTGGTCCTCCAACCTCCAGGAACTGAATTCTGCCAATAATCAGTGAAGTTGGAAGAGAATCCTGAGCCTCAGATGTGACCCCAACCCTGATTCATGCCTGTTGATTTCAGAATCTCAGTTTATTTCAGCGTGGTGTGATCTGAGCAGAAGTTCCAGCTATAACCTGTGTCTGGACTCCTGATCCATCAGAAGCTGAGATAATAAAATTGTGTTACTTTAAGTTGCTAAGATTTTGGTCATGTGTTATTTCTGAATTTTCCATTTCTTTGATCTGTTGACTCTTTTGCAAGCTTCATAATTTTTATTATTCTTTTATTATCTGCAGGGTCTGAAATAACCCCCCTTTCATGACTGATACTGGTAATTCATGTTTGTTTTTTTTTTTTTGTCATTCAAGAAATCAATTTTGTTAATCTTTTTCAGGAATCAAACTTTGGCTTGGCTATTTCTGGCTTCCATTAATACTGCTCTTATCTTTACTTCCTTCTACTCACTTTGGGTTTACTTTACCTTCTTTTTCTAGTTTAAGTTGAAACTTAGATCACTGAAATTAGATATTTTTCTTTTCTTTTTTTTTGGTCTTTTTTGTTGTTGTTGTTGCTATTTCTTGGGCCGCTCCCGCGGCATATGGAGGTTCCCAGGCTAGGGGTGGAATCGGAGCTGTAGCCACCGGCCTAGGCCAGAGCCACAGCAACTCGGGATCCGAGCCGCATCTGCAACCTACACCACAGCTCACGGCAACGCCGGATCGTTAACCCACTGAGCAAGGGCAGGGACCGAACCCGCAACCTCATGGTTCCTAGTCGGATTTGTTAACCACTGCGCCACGACGGGAACTCCTATTTTTCTTTTCTAATACAAACATTTGAAGTTATAATTTCCCTTTCAGCACTACACTGGAAAGGTTTGATATACTGTATTTTTATTGTCAGTTTAAAACATTAAAAATTTTTCCTTAGAATTTTTTTGAGCTATAGATTACATAAAAGTGACTTGCTTAACTTCCAAATATTTGGAAATTTCCCCAGGTATTTTATTTTCATTGTTTAAAAATTTAATTTCATTATGATCTTAGAACATAGTTTGTATTTTAACTTTTAAAATTTGAGTTGTTTGAGGGCTATTATCTATATTGGTGAATGTATATGTTGTGCATTTGAAAAAGAACGTGGTTATGTTTCTGTAGGGCACTGTGTTCTATAAATATCATGTAGGTCAAGTAGCTGACTGCACTGTTCAGATCTTTGTATGTATGTATAGTTGGTTTATCAACTGCTGAGAAAAGTATTAAAACCTGCAGTTATGATTAAAGAACTGCCTACTCCTCCCTTATATTTGTCAGTTTTTGCTTTGTTTATTTTGATGCTGTTATTAGGCACATACACACTTACAAGTGTCAAGATATCCTGGTATCTTTTATCATGTCACTTTTTATTTCTGGTACTATTTTTTTTATTTCTATGCCTACTTTTGCATGGCATACATTTTTTGGCACACCTTTTCCATGCACTTACCGTCAATTTATGTGTCTTTAAATTTAATATGCACCTTTTACAGTCAGCATATAGTTAGGTCTTACATGTTTATGCAGTCTGTCACACTGATTGTAGTCTTGAGTCCACTAACATGATGATGTGACTGCACAGTCTCTCACTTTATTACCATGTTACCTGTCTTTCCTTTGTATGTGTCATTTTTCTCCTTACCTTTTGTTTCAGCAATGTGACTAAGATATATGGTGCAGGAAAGGGTTAACTCAGCAGTTCTGGGATGCTAAATCCCTGCATATGCCAAAGAAAGGTCTATCTTCAGGACTGGCTCTTGGGAGTCCTTGGAATATTCTGGCTGATAACTGTTTTGCATGCCTGGGGCTTTGGGCCATGCTGTCCCAGCGTGACTGCTTAAGTCGATCCTAAGAATATGATTTATGGCAAACACCTGTTTCTGCTCTGGGTGGCTTGGGTCTGAGTAGCTGAGGTCAGTTATGTGAGTACTGCACGTCACCCTGAACACCCAGGATGAGATGAGCTTCCTAGTTGGCAACACTTAGCACATGCCGTCATATATCACTGATGGGAGAATGAAGGACAGCCCTGTGTGACTCTACTAGACAGCTGGAAGCTTGCACCTAGTTCCTCCTGGACTTTATCCCATGTGCCTTTCCCCCTTTGCCAATTCTTTTTTTTGGCAGGGGGAGGCTTTTCAGGGCTTCACCATGACATATGGAAATTCCCAGTCTAGGGGTCGAATTGGAGCTACAGCTGCTGACCTACACCAGTTCACAGCAATGCCGGATTCTTAACCCATGGAGTGAGGCCAGGGACTGAACCTGAGTCCTCATGGATACTAGCTCATTTCCACTGAGTCATGACAGGAACTCCTCCCTTTGCCAATTCTAATGTGTCCTTTTTATTGCAATAAATCGTTAATGGTGAGAATAACAGCTTCTGAACCTTTTGAGTCCTGGTGAATCACTGAGTCTGTCAGTGGTCTTGGGAACCCCTAACACATGTACCAAGGTATGGTTTTCTTTGTCCTTATCCTAGTAGGTGTTTGCTAAGCTTTTTTAATAAGGTAAGTGTGTTTTTCATAAAATTTGAGGTGGGCTTTTTTTTGCCATTTTATTTTCAAATATGTTCTTCTCCAGCCTCTCACTTTTCTCTCTTCTAGGACTCCAACTATATGAATTACATCTTCAAATATTGTCCCAAAGGTGTCTGAAGCTTAGTGATATTTTTCCTTTCTGTTCTTCAGGTTGGATAGTTTCCTGTTCATCTGTCATTAAGTATACTTGACTCTTCAATTGTTTGTTTTACTATTTAGCCCACTTGGTGAGTTTTTATTTCAGCTGCTGTATTATACAGTTCTAGGACTTTCACTTCACTTTTTTGTTTCTATTTCCTAGTTGAGATTTCCTTTGTTTTCATTCAATGAAAGAGTATTTTCCTTTCCTTCAAAAGAGCAGTTATAATAGCTGCCTAAAACCGTGTCTCAATTCTAACATATGAAGTTAGTTTCTGTTGGTTGTCTTTTTTTTCTTTGGATTGGGTTATATTTTCCAGGTTTTTAAAATATTGTATAGTTTTAATTATATCTTGGACATTGTGAATACTAGGCTGTATAGCCTCTGGACTCTGTTATATTCCTCTGGAGAGTACTAACACTTCTGTTTCAGTATGCAATTAAATTTGGTTGGACCCAAACTACAAACTCTTGTTTTTTGGGCAATATCTCAAATCTTAGTTCACTTCCTTTATCTTTAGCTATGGTTCAGGGATTAAACAGAAGTTTATACAGAAAGCTAATACTCAGAATTTTAGGCTTGCAGTCTCTAGATCTCTGCTTTCTAAGATTTCTCCTCCCCTCACTGTCCAGTGGTCAAATGGCTGTGATTGACTGGAATTCTGTCCTCTAATAAGTTTTCTATGAAAGTTTTAACCAACCTTCCAAATGCCAACTTCAGCCTTCCTCTGGCTAAAAGCAGTTAAAATAGAAAATTAGCTTCATGTTGTTTCTTCTTAGAAGTGTCGGCCCTTTTCAAGAATCTGCCCATTTTTTACTCGTTTTCCAGTGCTTTCAGGTCTCCCTCCCTGCCCCCACAATTTTGTGCAGAATATACAGTCATACGCACAAAGGTCAGGTCAGGTAAAAGCATAGTTGGCCATAAAAATCCTTGTGATCTTGTTCTTAAAAATTTACTTCAGGAGTTCCTGTTGTGGCTCAGCGATAATGAACCCAATTAGTACCCATGAGGACAAGGATTCAATCCCTGACCCTGCTTAGTGGGTTCAGGATCTGGTGTTGCCGTGAGCTGGGGTGTAGGTCGCAGATGCGGCTTGGATCTGGTGTTGCTGTGCCTGTGGTGTAGGCCAGCAGCCACGTCTCCAATTTGCCCCCCAGCCTGGTAACTTCATATGCTGTGGATGTGGCCCTAAAAAGACATACAAAAAAGTTTTACTTCAGATTTACTGTGTGTAGGTATATAGAGATTCGCTTTTTTAAAAAAATTAAAGTACAGTTTATTTACAATGCTGTGCCAATTTCTGCCGTATAGCAAAGTAACCCAGTCATACATACATATATATATATATATATATATATATATATATATATATATATATATATATACACACACACATATATACACATTCCCTTTCTTTTATCATTTTCCTTCATGGTCTATCCCAAGAGACTGGATATAATTCCCTGTGCTATACAGTAGGACTAGATTCACTTTTATAATACTAAAATAAGTATGATTCTGAAAACCTTGTTTTCTAACTTTTTTTTTTAGTTTAGGCATTCATCATATAATAAAAACTCTATGTTCAATAATGTAGTTTTTATTAATAATAAATTATGAAAATCTTCACATAACAGAAGAAACTTCAACTCTGACAGCAAAGTGACAGTAACTAGAAAAATAATGCACATACCCAGAAGTGAAACTGTTAAGTGCAACAATGACACTAGAGAAATATCTGCATGTTTGTAAAAACAGACAAGTACAAGGATGTTAACTTCAGCATTGTCTATAACAGTAAAAAAACAAACAAAAAAGAAAATAATCCAAATCCCTAATCAAAAAGGGACGTTACACAGTAATAAAATGGATTACTACAAACTGTTAAAATAAAATTATAGATATTTCAACACGAAGAGTTAAAAAAAAAAACTAATGTTGAATTAAACAAGTTGTAAAACAAAGATGCTAATATTAATAAAGCTTTAAAAGCACAAAAAATCACACATACACACATTCAAAGTATAGTAGAAGGATGTTATCAGCTTCACAATGGTGGTTACCCCCTGGGGAAGGGAGACAAGGGAGTGGATCTGGTGGTAATCCAAGGGTCCTTGGAAAGCAAATATGACCATTAATTAACAATTAATAGAAGTTAATTCTAATATACGGAACTACAAGTGTATGTATTTTTGTACTTTATATTTTCCATTTCTTAAAAAAAAAAAAAAAACCCCAACCTGCAACAGCTCTGATACTTGACTGCACAGAGATAACATACTGCACAATCTGCAACGGTTAAGGCACTGAGATATCCGCCACTGTCATAAACAGCCCTACAAGGATCACCTTTGTAATTGTTTTTCCACATACATTCTTTTTTTCCCTTAGAATACATTTCAAGAAACTAATCTGCCAGGTCAATTTCAGGTCTTTGTTACAAAACACCAAACTGCCTTCCAGAAAAGTTTTAACAACTTACATACCTATCACCAAACTATATACCTGACTATTTCCTTGGATTCTTTTTTTTTTTTTCAAACTCTTTATTTTGGCCAAGGCATGTGGAATTCTCAGGACAGGGATCAAACCGGAGCCACAGCAGCAACGAGCCACTGCAGTGAGAATACACGATCCTTAACTTGCTGCACCACAAGGGAACTTTCCTTCCATTCTTCCCAATCTGAATACTAAAATCCAAAAAACTATTTTCATCCAATTAGGTGTATGAGTCAGGGATCTAATTTTCTCTAGACGATTAGTCGTATACTATAGATCATACCATAACTACTCAACAGCTAACCATAACATCGTCAAAAACTTAGGCCTCATTAGGAACTTGTATACAATATACCATAAAATAGCAAAAAGAAAAATAAAACACCATTATTTTTTCATTGTTCCTTTTGCTTATTTTCCCCAACAACTTTAAGCAGGACATAAATACAGAACTGATATTACTTTAGAAAGGAAAACTACTCAGATATACTACTCAGAGACTGACATACTTTACTGTAGTTTATATTTGAAAAGACTTCCTTATAATGTAAGGCAATTTTTAAAGGTTTTCAATTCTGAAACCTGCAAAAGAAGACCTTTTGGCTTCTTGGTCTAATTGTACTAGTCTTCTTTAATTATCATTTAAACATACCTACTAATCATAGAATTTAGTCAGGGACAAATATCCTAAACTGCCATACCACTTTTCATCTCTCACACTAGATTATATAACTCACTTGAGATTTACCAATAATTAGTACTTACACAGTACTTTATTCACTATAAAGCCATGAAGCAGGGCAAAATAATTACTACCATATCAACAAAGGAAGACACTGAACCAATGCAGCTAGCTGTCTACATCAACACTATGGCAGAAATTTAGGCACTAGATTGTCTAATTTCGATATGCCTTATCACTCAAATGAATTTAACAATTATGACAAAAACTCATGAAGCCAGAATACACCAGAGTTAGAGAATTGTAACTGGAGTTATACTGATGATTATCTACTTCAATGTCCTCAGTTTACAGATAAGAAAACTGAGGCCCCCAAAGGTGATGAAACTTAATTGTTTGAAGTCACACTTCTAGACAACACAAAGGAACAATTAAAATTCAGCTCTTTTTTTTCTTGCTTTTAGGGCCGCGCCTGCTGCATATGGAGGTTCTCAGGCTAGGGGGCAAAAATCAGAGCTGTAGCTGCCAGCCTAAGCCACAGCCACAGCCACACAGGATCCAAGCCACTTTTGCGACCTACACGGAAGCTGTGAAGCAAGGCCGGATCCCTGACCCACTGATCAAGGCCAGGGATTGAATCTGCAGCCTCATGGATACTAGTTGGGTTCATAACCCCTTGAGCCACAACGGGAACTCCAGTTTTTTAAACTGAAATTTATTTCCACTGTGCTGCAACAGGAACTCCCCTAGAATTCAACTCTCTTTAATCCAAGCTCAATAATCTTCAACAACTAAAGTATAACAACTACCCTTAACTGCCATTTCAAATTTTTGAGTTTATAAAAAAGCCTTAAAGATAATTATTAACAATTCATTGGCCGACAAATAATTATTTAGTACCCTACTTCATAAGCCGGGTCTTTTCTTGGTCCTAAGTGAATGTTTGCTAAATACTAGACAATGAGTTATCTACATTTTCATATGTAACCCTCACACTATTATTATAAAGTAAACACCATTATTATCTTTAAGGATTAAAATTTAGTAAGATTAAGTAATCTGCTCATGGTCCTTAAGTAAAGAAATACCTTAAGAAGTAAACGGTGCCCTTCTGCTGCAGGCACTGAAGGGAGCAGCCATGGTGCTGGGGCACCCCATGGCTATGGACCTCAGGGTGACCCAGAACACAAGCAAGACAAGGCACAGTTGTGATCGGGGCACCTCGCCAAGCAAAGCAAGTTACTGCAAGATAAGATCTGAGAGATGTGTGGCTTTGTTCTTTACAAGTGGTGCCCCGGCAGGAGGAGCTGAGAGTGTTCCAGATGCCATGTGAGGAAAAGTGGCTGCTAAGACTGCTGAGCCCCCTTTTCACTCTGTAATTAAAACCTGTAATTAAAAAAAAAGTAAATGACAGGAGTTCCCTGGGGGCTCAGTGGAAACAAATATGACTAGGAACCATGCAGTTGCAGGTTCGATCCCTGGCCTCAATCAGCGGGTGAGGGATCCTGTCACAGATTTGATTCCTGGAAACTTCTGCATGCCATGGGTGCAGGCAAAAAATTAAAAAAAAAAAAAAAGTAAACACTATAATCTCACTTATATACTAACAAAAACCCATTTTTATTTCATTTTATTTTATTGTCCCCACATGCAGCATGTGGAAGTTCCCAGGACAGGGAGAGAACCTTTGCCATAGCTGTAACCCAAGCCACAGCAGTGACAACACCAGATCCTTAACCTGCTGGGCCACCAGGAAACTCATTTTTTGTTATAAATATAACTCTATATTATTTAATTTAGAAAAGGGATATACTGGAGTTCCTGCTGTGGCTCAGTGGTAATGAACCTGATTAGTACCCATTAGGATGTGGGTTTGAGCCCTGGCCTCACTCAGTGGGTTAAGGATCCAGCGTTGCTGTAAGCTGCAGCGTAGGTAGCAGAATCAGCTTGGATCTGGCATTGCTGTGGCTGTGCTGTAGCCCGGCAGCTACAGCTCCAATCTGACCCCTATCCTGGGAACTTCCATGTGCCACAGGGGCAGCCCTAAAATAGGAAGGGATGTACTGTTTAAAAGGTTTAGAAAATCAAAGAGACCTAAGTAGCACCTAATACTGACCATACAGTAAGTGTAGAACTTGGTACTGGATTAGAGGTTGTGGATCCCTTTCTTTATATATCCTTTTTCCTTTTCTTCTTCTTCTTCTTCTTTTTTTTTTTTTTTGTCTTTTTGCCATTTCTCGGGCCACTCCAGTGGCATATGGAGGTTCCCAGGCTAGGGGTCTAATCAGAGCTGTAGCTGCCGGCCTATGCCTGAGCCACAGCAACGCAGGATCCGAGCCTCGTCTGCGACCTACACCACACCTCACGGCAATGCAGGATCATTTACCCACTGAGCAAGGGCAGGGATCGAACCTGCAACTTCATGGTTTCTAGTCGGATTTGCTAACCACTGCGCCAAGACGGGAACTTCATATATCCTTTTTTCATTACATTTTCTAAAACCTCAGAATAGAGAGCTTTTGAAGTAACTGTTAACTGAAGTCCAACAGCTAGGAAAGTAAGTCAAACAAACAGCAGACAAGGGGAAGGGCTTCTAATATTATGTGAGTTTGCCTGAAGAATTTTTTTGTCTTCTCTAGGGCCGTACTACCGGCATACGGAGATTCCTAGGCTAGGGGTCTAATCAGAGCTGTAGTTGCCAGCCTACACCAGAGCCACGGCAATGCTGGATTTGAGCCGCATCTGCAAACTACACCACAGTTCACAGCAATGCTGGATCCTTAACCCACTGAGCAAGGCCAGGGATCGAACCCCAAACCTCATGGTTCCTAGTCAGATTCGTTAACCACTACGCCACGACGGGAACTCTGGCCTGAAGAATATTAAATAAGGTCCAAAGCATAAGAATGCATAAGTTCTCTTAAGTATTAATGGCAAAATTGTACTACAATAATGGTTACCTACTTTCAGAGCATAAATTCTCTGTGGTATAAGATCAAATTAATTAAAAGTTTCATTTATTACCTTTCCCAGCAGGAATTCCTTTATCTTTGATTGCTAAATAGATTTTACAAGGCCCACAGCAAAAAACTCAAGTGCTAAGCAGTGATACTACTACGGAAATTTTAAAATAAGCTCTAGAAATAAATAAGAGTCTAACGATATTCTTCTCTTTTTCTTTTGCTTTTAGAGCCGCACCTGTGACATACAGACATTCCCAGGCTACAGGCTGAATCGGAGCTACAGCTGAGGCCTACGCCACAGTCATGACAGATTTGAGCCATACCTTCGACCTATACCACAGCTTGTGGCAATGCTGGATCCTTAACCCAATGAGTGAGGCCACGGATCGAACCTGGGTCCTCATGGATACTAGTTGGGTTAATTACCACTGAGCCATGACAGGAACTCTCTAATGATATTCTTTCTATTTTTTTTATTTTTTTAATTTTCCCACTGTACAGCAAGGGGATCAAGTTATCCTTACATGTATACATTACAATTACATTTTTTCCCCCACCCCTTGTTCTGTTGCAACATGAGTATCTAGACATAGTTCTCATCTAATGATATTCCTAAAAGCAGCAACCCCCCTAGGGCCAATTTAGGAAAGGAGAACCTTGAAAAAACTGGAGCATAAATTTTTTAAAGGGGACTATGTAACAAGTGGCCTATTCCTTTGGGAATTAATTGTATAAGAAAACCACATCAAGTAATCATTAAAAAATCTAGGAGTTCCTGTTGTGACTCAGCAGGTTATGACCTTGACTAGTATCCATGAGGATGCGCATTCCATCCCTGGCATCGCTCAGTGGCTTAAAGGATCAGGCATTGCTGTGGCTGTGGTGTAGGCTGGCAGCTACAGCCTAGGAACTTCCATATGTCACAGGTTTGGACCTAACAAGTTAAAAAAAAAAACAAAACACAACAAACCCAAACCCAAAAAACTACCTTTCCCCATTATGCAATGTGTTTTTATTCTAGCTAAAATTTCAGTGATAAAAATCAGAAACTAGGGAAAATGGCACTCTGATAAGTAATTAATCATAGCAGAACCACATGCAGTATTTCTAATGTAATCCATTACCTGAGAAGTCTGTCAGATGTCTTGCTAAGACATGCTTGTTTACCAGTTCGGTCTTGCTAAGGCTGGAAGTAATATCTACACTAGCAGTTTCTTTGTTAAGAGTGGGCTTCTTGGAAATTTCAAGATCAGATCCAGTCTTGACATCTTTATGTTGTAGGATATCACATGATCTCTGTGGCCAAGATGATTCTGAAGCAAATGTTAAAGTCGGCTTGAGTATTTCTTCAGGAGAGTCTACTTTATCCTGTGCAGAAGTGAACTTCTCAATCTTCCTTTCACTCAATTCTTTAAGGGCTCTGATTGTGAGCTGTTCCTGTTCTAAGTCCAGAGAGGCTGCTGGAGTAAGCTGGGTAGAGAGAATATCAAGAAGTTCACTCCTATCTGTTTCTTTGCTTTGTTCACTGTATTTGCTTTTTACGTTTTTAATTTCAGAACCACCTGACTCACTTTCATGCAAAACATCTGCAGAATGAGTTGTTTCTAAGTCCTCAGTTTTCTCTGATACTGCTTCAAAGGTACTTCCTTCACCTTTACCTAGTATTCCTTTCTCTCTGGTTTCTGAAAAGGCTGCTATCAGGTCCTCTGGGGAAGAATCATCTATATCTTTAACACTTTTTTCATGCAATGACTCCAAAGAGGCAGAGGCTATCACATTTAGTGAGAATTCTGTCTTATCGTTAAAAACATTTGGAGATGCTGCTGAAGGAAGTTTTGGGTTCTCAGCTGCAACAGGCGTTGCAGGAGCAACTACACTCATAAGATGAGACTGCTTCACCTCTTCTGAGATAAAATTCCTATCAGGTACTTGTGAACATGGTGCCTCACTGGCAGGTCTCCTTTGAAGAATATCAGGCTGAACTTGTGGCTCAGAGTCACTGACTGACCCTTCAAAGTTTCCAGATGTTTTGTCTTCCCTATTACAATTAAGAGTCTCTTTGACTTCTCTTTCATCTGTTTTTACAACAGCACTTGGAATGGGAACAGGTTTTTCAGTCTGAATTTTGTTGCTTTCAAATGAAGTATCAGCTGTGATGTCCTCTATTACTGTGTCATCAGACTCACCAGAACTATCAGCCTCTGTCATTTCCCCCAACACAGAGGTCTGCCAATTCATTTCATTTTTCAAGTGGCCATCAGGTAAAACCACTTTCACTGTGGCCACTCCAGAACCCAGAGAGACACGTTTCTCAAATGGAGATCCAGGTAAATCTGCAACTGTGTCATCTCTTTTCTGTACACTGCCTTGCACACCTTTGGTATTGATTTCCTGCATGGAAACAGAGTCTGGCATAGCATTTTCCTGTGGGAGAGACATTTCTGCCCAATCGCCTGTTGGTTTAGGGACAGCAGTGCTCCCATCAATAGAACATACAGGAATTTTCTGATGAGTGTTGGTTTTAAGATTTGCAACCGGAATTTCTGAATTATATTCACTCGTGTCTAGTCCTGTAGTTTTTGTGATGTAGTCAGACTTAGCACTCTGCTGTTTCACTTGGGAAACCAAATCCCAAGTCAGTATTTCATTAGTAAAGTTATGCATATCATTCACACATCTAGACACCTCCTCCAATGCTGCAGTTGTGTGTGAAAACTGTCTAGTGAGCAACCCAGAGGCTGGGTAATGCCCCGCTTCTTTATTTCTCAGTGGAAATACTTTGTCCTTAGACTCTGAAATGTCTGCATGTGATTCTCTATCAGTATGCACTGCCCAACTACCAAAGTCATTTGCACTTTCCTTATATGTGTCTTTAAATTCTTTGTCAAATGCTGCTTTGTCAATAATTACTTCAAATGGTGATTCGGGGGAATCCTTTTCAATAATACCACCCCCTGAAACTTCAGAGGGGGATAAAGAATATGTACAAATGCCTTCTGCTTCAGACTGTTCCATGGGTAGTTTCTGGGATGTTGGCAAAGTGAACTTGTCATCAGCATCCAAGGAAGTTTTATCATTGCAACTTGGTACCTCATTTGGGCTCTTGGACTCATCTTTATTTATTTGCTGTTCCTTTTGACCAACTTCCTTTGAGAGAAAAGCAGGACGAGCTGGGAAACTGGCTGGAATGGAAGGACGGTTACAGTGAACTCCTTCTGCAACAGAAACTGGGAAGTCCGCTATGTCTCTACTCGTCTCCTGAGGCTTTTCCATCTTTTTCACATCTAGAAGAGCCAAGCCGTCTTTTCCTTCTTTGGCTAAAATAGGCTGGCTGCCTAACACTTTGCTTTTTTCTCCATGTAGTATTGTAAGGTCAGTATAATGTACTTCAGAAGATGAAAGAAAGGAGGAAGTCATAATTTCTGAAGGTGGCTCATCAGAGCAAAGAGAGCTCAATTCCTCTATGGTCAGAATTTGAAAGAAAAAAAATTGTTTACCAGGTACATTTACACATTAGCTAGTCAGGCCAAGCAGCATGCTTTTTATTTTTAAATTCATATATATACACACAGGCTGTATATATACACACACATAAAGAAGTGAGGAAACAAAGATCCACAGTTTTAAGACATGCATAAAATTGCCAGCAATGAAACAGAAAAGGCGTGTCATGCCACAAACTGCAAATGACAACAAGTTTTCATGACAAAATACTTTTCAGTCTACTCTTCCCCTTTAACAGCAAAGCGTAAAGAAGGGTATAAGACAGGATAATTTGGGGAAATGTTTTTTTCCTTTGGTATTTGGTAGAGCTCTTCAAAAGAATCAATGTAACCTATATAAAACAACTTGATTATTATGAAGTACTGATATGTTCTCATGTAGGTGGAACAATTCAGAACACACTGCTTCTATAAAACCACTGTTAGAGTTTGACAAGCTGAAAAGGAAAAAAAGAAGTGACCAGAGTTCTTTTTGATTTTCAGGAGATACAGGGAACCCTCCTGCCTAAAAATCAGGCTAGAAGTATTCTTTTCCAACCACAAGGAAGATGGGTCCCAGGTACAGATGCCCTCAGCACTTTCACCACTGCAGCCCACGTTCAATCCCTGGTCTGGAAACTGAGATCCCCTATCAAGCCGCTTCACATGGCAGCCAAAGGTTGGAGGGAGAGAGTAAACTCCAGAAATTCTTTTAAAACAGAAAATATCCTCCTGAAAGTAATACCTTAATTACTGCAGTTTTTAATACCAGAGTAGCCATTGATTTACTACATTTTTTTCCCCAACTTTCCAATCTAGCAAGTTTTTTACTGGGGAAAAGATCAAAACAACTGTCCCAAGGGAAGGCACCATCCTTACACACTGCTGTATCTGTGGAGGTGGTACAAAGCAGGTCTTAAATAGGTCCAAATGAATGAATTAATGATTCGGCCTGATGAGGGGAGACCAAAGTAGGCTCAGGAGAGCAATGCCTTCCTTGAGTATGAATGGGTAATCGGGATGATGTAAAAGAAAAAACCTTTGGGATTACTTTTATTCAGCTTATGTTCTTTTTCATGTTAGAATCTGAATTATAGTAAAATTATGACTTTATTCAAAACGATTCTATAAAGGTGAAAAGTAAAAATCAAGTATCTTACTGCAAGAAATAAAATTCCACTATTATAAAGAATGTTTCCAAAATGCTACATAAAGTTCCTCTATTTCAACACATCACTGATATTTGATGCAATTGTTCCCTGACCTTTAGAATATTTAACTGTAATCTGGGGAAAAAGTCTTTGTAAATTGAGGGAAAATAGTTAAAGTGTGGTGGTACAAACTGCACCAGTGAGACAGAAGTAAGCTGTAATTCATACTTAGTTCTAATGCAGTGTACATGGTTTGCATCTATCATTGTATAATATGGATACTCAGCAAGATTGGATTATGGATAAATGAGGCTCACCAGTGCAGGCTAAAAGGTTTAAAAACCTGATATTTAAAGAACTATGGGCTACATTTAAATCAGAAATATTCCACAATCTGAGCTATGCATTGTTATTGAATTTACTGGTGACTGTTTCTATCAGGAAACAGTCAATGAACTAAATCTGGAATAAGGTAAAACGGAGAACTCCTCCCTTTAAACAGGAATGGAACCTCAGGGTGAGCAAAACTAACTTTAACTCAGAGGGAATGGTCAGCTTATGTTTTATAGAGATTGAGATTTCAGATGATTTAGATCTATCATCTTACAGAAAAAAGTGGACAAAATGAATTAGTAATAATTCAACCAATATTTACTGAGTGGCCACCATCATGTGACAGATACTGTTTTAGAAACTATTTTAAAAGCAGTGAACAGGAGTTTCCATTTTGGCTCAGCAGTAATGAATCTGACTAGTACCCATGAGATTGCAGGTTTGATCCCTGGCCCTGCTCAGTGGGTTAAAGATTTGGCATTGCTGTGTGCTGAGGGGTAGGATGCGGACTCAGCTCAGATAAGGCGTTGCTGTGGCTGTGGCCTAGGCCAGCAGCTATAGCTCCAAGTTGACCCCTAGTCTGGGAATTTCCATATGCTGTGGGTGCAGCCCTGAAAAAGGGGGAAAAAAAAGCAGTAAACAAAACGGAAAAAAATCCTGGAGCTTACACCACAGAGGGGGGAAGACAGAAAATAAGCAAAATCAACCAGTAAAATGATGATGATATGGAGGTGGATCTGATGAAATTAAAAAGAAAGCAACCTACAACTGAATGTTAATGAAAGAATGCACACAGTTCTGGGGGTGGGGTAGGGAAATATGGGAGAAATGTTCTTTGCCTTGTTAGGACACAAACTTGTCAGTTTTCTAAGACTAGTCTGTTTGTTTGTTTTTGTCTTTTTGCCTTTTTCTAGGGCTGCTCCCTCAGCATATGGAGGTTCCCAGGCTAGGGGTCTAACTGGAGCTGTAGCCACCGGCCTACACCACAGCCACAGCAATGCCAGATCCAAGCCACGTCTGCGACCTACACCACAGCTCACAGCAACACTGGATCCTTAACCCACTGAGCAAGGCCAGGGATGGAACACCCACCCTCATGGTTCCTAGTCGGATTCATTAACCACTGAGCCACGACAGGAACTCCGAAGCCTGGTTTCTTTTCTAACTTCCTTGAACTCTTAATATTCCAAAAGTTTTGCGTTAGGTATATAATCATCTGAGGTAAAACTAAATTAGGTTAGAAATCTTATTCTCAGAACACTACTAAGTTCTGTACTGAATGCCATGACTGCTTGACAGACTTCACATATTTTACTAAAATTCCTTTTTTCTTTTTAGGGTAGCACTCATAGAATATGGAAGTTCCCAGGCTAAGGGTTGAATTGGAGCTGCAGCTGCCAGCCTACATCACAGCCACAGCAACACCAGATCTGAGCCATGTCTGCCACCTACACCACAGTTCATGGCAATGCTGGAACCTTAATGTACTGAGTGAGGCCAGGGATTGAACCCACCTCCTCATAGATATTAGTCGGGTTTGTTACAATGGAACTCCTAAAGATTCCTTAATATGACATGACTATTATATATACAAAAATAATTAATCATGTTCCTTGATAATAATTTTGTGACTTAGTATTAGGAGTGGATAGTGTTTTCTGGAGGCAAGCTTAGGAGGTAAACAGTATGATGCTGCATTCACTCCTCAGTGATTGTGACATACGAATGTTAGTTCTCACTACTGTCAATCAAGCTTTCCCACACACAGCAAAATAAGTTAGCATCCTTATCTTTAATTTTAATAAAATTACCTCATTTAGGATTTCAGCAAATGGAAAGACATTTATTTGGCAAGTTGAAACTCTAACAAGCTTGAATATAGCTGATCTGTGCCAAGATAATGAAAAAATTTGGTCTGGAAGAACTTATAATGGAATGAAAACATTGAATAAAACAAAGACCAGAACCTAGTAAGCCTGGAGAAACTAAGCTCCTATAAGCAAAGACTCTTCCAATTAGTCAATATGGCACTTGATAGTCACTGGTGATGTTAAAAGTCTGTGCCTGGCAAAATGGCAAAAAACTCTGGTGTTTGAAGGTTGTTAGTGTTAAAAATACTATGCACTGTAAACTGCCCAATGGCAAAACTCTGGATTATCTTACATCTCAGAAAATGTCCACTACCTTTCCTTTTTCAAAAGATCCAGCCCTTCACATGCACTGCAAGAGATTTTCAATTCTACTCAATACAAATGTCTGTCAAAAAAATCTCATTATGAGCATTTTCTACATTAGTTATTTGCTGAAATGGGATTTAATGTGTGTATTCATTTTTAAGAAATCTAATCACTTAAAAATTTGGCATTATTCTAACTATTAACAAACAATGGTTATATATCTAATAGATTTGTCAAAAGGGGAATCAGTATATAGTAAGAGGTGATAAATATAACCCCACAATGATCATGAGAAAGTCCCCAAATTTTCCAACACTGAGCTCCTTACTTACTCATTTCTTCTTAAACTCCAAATACTCAGAAGTCTCCATTTCAGTATATTATCTAAAAGAAGCCTAGGAAATTAAGTTGGCAGTCCTATTCTAAATTTCAAGATCACTCCCAAACCAAAACTTTCTATTAAAAGATGCAAATCACTTCATCACACGTACTAATCATGTAGCCTTGTCAACTGCTTAATCTCACCTGAAAATTGGGATACTAAAGCACCTCATTTGAGAATAGCTGTGAGGATTAAATGAGTTAATTTATGTGAAATGCTTAGAACAGGATCTGGCACTTAATAAATCTACAATAAACATCCTTAAGAAAATCTCTCCTGACATAGAGACTCCACATTATATGCCTTTTTGTCTGGGGAAGAGAAAAAAGGCATGGTGTCAAATCGTAAATACCCTCACTTGGTATATAACACAGATTGCTCTCATTGAGGGTGTCAGACACTTTCCCTCCAACCATTCACAAAAAGGAAGCAAGAGCTTTATCTACATCAAAATTTTGGGTGATACAACTTCTGAATCATTTAGTACAAACGCAATGGCTATGACATTCCAAGAATTGTGAAAGGTACCATGTGGATGAAGATATTTAATATAGCCCAATACATAAAAAATTCTAAATCATGCTGAAAGATAAAAGAACTTTTCCTGAACAAAATGTTTAAGCAAATGATCTTTACTATCAAAGTGTATTTTAGTTCAATGCAGAACTAGCTAAACAACTTAACAACTTAGCACAAAAACAACCCCTGGCACCATCTTTTACAGTCCTTTTCAAACTTCAGAGCAACTATTAGTATTTCATGGGCTCTACTTCTTATCTTGCTCAAGAATTTCCTGAGGAATGTAGCTCAGGAATCTGCATTACAAGTTTCCCATGTAATGAATCCTGTTTGGGAACCACAGCTTTAACGCATTTTATTAGTTTTCAAAGGGCAGAAAAACTGAGCTGTACTTCAGAACTCTAGCCTTGTAAAAATCCCACAGATGTAGAGACTGGCACTCTTCACCCTCACTCACCACAGACTTTGCCCAAGAGCACAGCGTACAGGTTAGTAGGGCAAGGGGCAGGGGAGGCCCTTTTTGTCTGATTTAAATACTTCCATATACTAATTTTAAAGTACAATAACTTGAAATTTTGATTGGAATAAGGCAAAAGCTCGAATTGAGGAATAATTTTCCCTCTCCTATGCCCAGAGTATTTTATCTCACAGAACATGGTGGGGAGTTAAAAACCACAGGATGAAAAAATACTTCCAAGTGAATATTTCAAACTGAAAAAGTCTCTTCAGGGGAGGAGGCATAAATTAGGAGGTTGGGATTAACACATACACACTACTATATAGAAAATAGAAAACTAACAAGGGAGTTCCCGTCGTGGCGCAGTGGTTAACGAATCCGACTAGGAACCATGAGGTTGTGGTTCGGTCCCTGCCCTTGCTCAGTGGGTTAACGATCCGGCGTCGCCGTGAGCTGTGGTGTAGGTCGCAGACGTGGCTCGGATCCTGCGTTGCTGTGGCTCTGGCACAGGCTGGCGGCTACAGCTCCGATTCGACCCCTAGCCTGGGAACCTCCATATGCCGCGGGAGCGGCCCAAGAAATAGCAACAACAACAACAACACACGCACAAAAAAAAAAGAAAAAGAAAACTAACAAGGACCTACTGTATAGCAATTCAATATTTTATAATGGGAAAATAATCTGAAAAAGAATGAATATATATATAACTAATTCACTTTGCTGTACACCTGAAATTAACACAACATTGTAAGTCAACTATACTCCAATAATTTTTTTTTAAAAAAAAGTCTATTCATATACTGTTCATTCTATCATTCAAAATATCTTCTCAGAGTTCTCATTGTGGCTCAGCGGCTTAAAGACACCATGTCTTTGGGAGGATGTGGGTTCGATCCCCAGCCTCACTCAGTGGGTTAAGGATCTGGGACTGCCAGCAAACTACAGTGTAGGTGGAAGATGAGGCTTGGATCCAGTGTTGCTGTGGCTATTGTATAAGCCTCAGCTGCAGCTCCAATTCGACCCCTAGCTGGGAACTTCCATATGCCAAAAGTACAGCCATTTAAAAAAAAAAAAAACCTTTGTTTCTTATTACTCAAACTGTCTTCTAGAAAAAAAAATAGTACTTTTTAATTCAAGTATTTTATAACCCAATAACAAAACATGGAGTTCCTGTCATGGCTCTCTGCTAACGAACTCAACTAGGATCCACGAGGGTGTGAGTTGGATCCCTGGCTTCGCTCAGTGGGTGAAGAATCCAGCATTGCCGTAAACTGTAGTGTAAGTCGTAAACACGGCTTGGATTTGGTGTGACTCTGGCGTAGGCCGGCAGCTGCAGCTCCAATTCGAGCCCTAGCCTTCGAGCCCTAGCCTGGGAGCTTCCATATGCTGGAGGTGTGGCCCTAAAAAGAAAAAAGAAAGAAAGAAAGAAAGAAAACACAATGTGATCTAGAAACAAGTTAAGCAATAAAGAATGTTATATGTTATATCAGAGTTCTTCCTTAAAAAAGCACATAACTTAGAATTATACTATAGTCACCACTTGGTTATTATCCCTCCTCAGGAATGTATTACCTTATTTTGGGGGGGCCATGCTGTGGGGAAGTTTCTGGGCCAGGGATTGAACCTGTACCACAATAGTGACCCGAGCCACAGCAGTGACAATGCTAAGCCTGATAAGCCACCACAGAATTCCTGAAATTATTACTTTTAATTACAAAGATACCTGCAATGTGGAAAAAGCATATGCATCAGTGAAGAAAGGATGTCAACCCCATACTGAACCACTAAATTACTTTTCCACATACATAGTATGCATTTTTATACAAGGGAGGTTTGAAATATTCAGGCATAGGTTTTTCCACACTTGAATTTTCTTCTATTCACAAAACGAGGGGAAAAGACAAATTATCGTGCAAAACAGTATCAGCAACTTTCAGCCAAAGCATCAAAATAGGAAGTTAGCCAGCAGACACTTTGCAGCCAAGCTAGATCCTAAACAAAAAGTCTCTTTTGTACAAAGAAAAATGTTTTGCTTTTGTTTAAAAAAAAAAAAAAGGCTGTAACTGGCAAATTTTTTTTCCTCAACACCTGCCCCAAAGTTCAGTGTTTAACTTCCTATTCCAGATGCCTACCACATTACTCAAATTGAATGCAAATATTCATTACTGCAAATGTGCTTCCAATTCTGCATGGTGGCTAGATCCTCTCTTTCCAATGTTATTTTCACCCACTTTTCTTCCAATGTTCTCTAAAGAAAATCATTATATTTTCCAGCCTCCACTTTTGTCAAAGATTTCAACACCAGAAACCAAATTTCAGTTTGATTTTGTGTCTGATGGAGGGAGCATATTCCTCAGATGATACTAAATCACATCATTAATAGCCGTAATACAGTTAAAATATTAATTTCTGCCTCTTCTGCTCTCATAGTTTTATTTTTTGTCATTTTAAGGCCATTATCCATGGCACATGGAGGTTCCCAGGCTAGGAGATGAATGGGAGCTGTAGCGGCTGGTCTACACCACAACTCAGGCAATGCCAGACCCTTAACCCACTGAGGGAGGCCAGGGATTGAACCTGCATCCTCATGGATACTAGTCAGCTTCATCTCCACGGAGCCACAACGGGAACTCCTGCTCTCATGATTTTAACATTAATCTCAAAATGATATCTCTAAAAATATCCGAAAATCCTAAAATACAACTGATAAATCATCTTTTGCAGGTAGTGGTTATGCAGATGGATTTTGGAGTCCTAAGTCTGTCATTTACTCACTGCGTGACCTTGAGCAAATCATTTCACCACCAGTTTCCTCAAAAGGTAAGAGCCAGTACCTTTCTTCCACAAAAAAACTGGCTATAAGGATTAAATGATTCGCATAAAGTACTGAGCATAGTAACAGCTAAAAAAAACCCTGGTCACACATGACATCCACACCTCTTAATAATCCTTATTTAACAACACAGGAAAACATCATTTAAATGTACTCCCCTATTTTGAAATGCTCAGGGATTAAGCTGAAATTTAACTCTGCTTAAGATAAGAAAACAGGAATCAATAAGCAAAAGACTGCAAGAACCTACTCAGGAGTACAACTTATTTAAGAAGGAACTAACTATTCCACTGACATTCTCATCATAAATCTATTCATTAGCTTCCAAAAAGCTTAACCTGCTACCTTAAATAGCTGTATGCGTCAAAGGAGTATACAGTTTAATAAATATTACATAATTTCCTTTTCAAAGATTTCATTGTTCTTCTTAGTCCAAATTAATGACAATCTTTGGTACATGAATCTCTTCAAAGCCCAATAATGATAGGTATATGTTTTAAATTTGAAAACATTATTCTTAAATATGAAAATGTCCTATTTAATTGTTGCTACATATTGCTTCATACGGTTTATATATATAAAAAGTAAGGCACAATCCTCCAAGGCTAAATGGCTAAGGGATATGGAAGCCAGAGAAAGATTAGTTGGCTTAGTGCTAGTGATGGACTCAAGGTGCCTGCTGGTGACAAAGTCACTCTGAAAGGCTTATGGTTGGGTGGGATTGGTCCTAGCTATTCTCTCCAGGTTTTAATCCAGTTAACCAAGTACACCAACAACTTCCTTTCCCTCCTCCTTTTTTTATTAAGGCAGACTAGACTAGAAGCTACCAGTCTTGGCTACCCTAGAACATACCTAATCACTTGCCAAGGAGGGTCCCTCAAAAAATTGAACAGGCTGATATCTAGACCTGCCAATGAAGCAGAGTACCAACTGGATTGCTTTTCCATTATATTCTTTGCAGGAGAAAAAGTTAGTCATAGGGGCTAGATTGGAACACCTTCAGAGTAACATTTTTTTCCCTCTTTTTTTCCCCCTTTCTCTTTTTACTTTTTTTATGGCCACACCTGTAGCATATGGGGTAGGGGTTGAATCGGAGCTGCAGCTGGTGTCCAATGCCTCAGACACAGCAACACTGTATCTGGGACACATCTGGGACACACCAAAGCTTGCTGGCAAGTGCTGGGGTCCTTAACCCACTGAGTGAGGCCAGGGAGCAAACCCGCATCCTCATGGAGATCATGTCAAGTTCTTAACACTCTGAGCCACAATGGGAATTCTCAGCGATAATTTTTAACTGCTTCTTTATAATACCCTTTTAACAATAACACCACCCTGAATCCGCACTGCTCAAAACAACTCTTTATAAGAAAAAGTAAGAATGATAAATCTATTCCTTTTACAAACTCTCATACTCACTGTAAAACTGAAGTCTAAACATTTGCTTTAATTAGGAAAGTCCTTTTTATTAACCCCCATTCTACTTGAGTGTACATGTTGTTTCTCCTAACCGGGATTAAATAGGACTTTTTAAAGCTATGACACTTATCTTCTCAACATTCTAAACATTAGATATGTCATGCTTAGGCTGCACTGTTACACTATTTAGAATATCAACTATTCCCTTCCTGTAAGAAAAGTGACTAGAGGAATTTCCGTCATGGTGCAGCAGACACGAATCCGACTAGGAACCATGAGGTTACAGGTTCCATCCCTGGCCTCGATCAGTGGGTTAAGGATCTGGCATTGCTGTGTGCTGTGGTGTAGGTGGCAGATGCAGCTCAGATCTGGTGTGGCTGTGGCTGACAGCTGTAGCTCCAATTAGACCCCTAGTCTGGGAACCTCCATATGCCACAGGTGCAGCCCTAAAAAGCAAAAAAAAAAAAAAAAAAAGAAAGGTGATTGGAAGGTACAACTATGAAAAATTTACTTTAGAAGATCTGAAATATTTATAATAGAGAAAATATAATTACTTCTTCTATTTACACTATGGTATTTTTTTTCCAGTTTATTTTCCAGAGTAGAATAAATGTAATACCTATTTGCCTAAATTATTAAATTTCTCATGAGGTGAAAAAACAAACCCAAAAACAATCTGTTTGGGCTCTAGACATCAAGAATCAATGTGTAGGAGTTCCCACCGTGGAGCAGTGGTTAACGAATCCGTAGGAACCATGAGGTTTTGGGTGTGGTCCCTGCCCTTGCTCAGTGGGTTAATGATCCGATCCGGTGTTGCTGTGAGCTGTGGTGTAGGTTTCGGACGCGGCTCGGATCCCGAGTTGCTGTGGCTCTGGCCTAGGCCGGCGGCTACAGCTCCAATTCGACCCCTAGCCTGGGAACCTCCATAGGCCTCCGGAGCTGCCCAAGAAATAGCAAAAAAAAAAAAAAAGACAAAAAAAAGGATCAACGTGTAAATCTGAGTTACTTCCTAACATCTAGCTTTTAATGTAAACAAGTTAATTTCAAAGGTCATGATTTGACCCACAAGATACCCAGATTCACACAATTAGGCACATTATAAAGAGGCTGGGGACTCTAAGGTTAACAGTCTGATTAAAAACAACAAAGAGTCTACAATGTTTCCTAAGAAGCAGACTAAACTGAAAAACTTTTACTATTTTTGTTTTATCCCATTATGGTCTTATTCTTATAAGGTCAAAGTCTTCCTAACAAACCAACACCCTGACTTTACATTCCAGCTAGGATAATAAACTTCCACAAGGCTCCTTAGATCTATCTAGTGAGTTTAATTACCTTTTTAAAAATAGGCTTTTCCATTGACCTGTATTTGAGATGGAGTACAACAGTACAAATGAAACAGCACTTTACTACAAGTGCAAACCAACCAAGCACACAGTATTCTCTCTTCTTGGTAGTTGCCGCCCGACAAACATAGCTATCAATTCTGATACCCTTACTTACTGGTTGGCAGATTAAAAATAAACTAACAAATCCCTCAAGTCCCCAAAACCACCACAGCTTAAGGCAAGCAAACTTTGACTGCCAAAAAGTCAACCAACTCGTTCAGTGTTCCTAAGCAATTTGGAACTAGCCTAGCTCTTGGGATGCATCTTGGGTAAGTTCACACTAAAGCACTCTAACTAGGTTGGTATATTCATTCAGTGGAAGCACACTTTATATTATACAGTTTTTCTAAATCTACTACCTCTCCAAATCAGTTACATAACTGCAAATGAATAGATCAAATTCATTACAGAGGTGGGTTGTTTTCTGAGCCACAATTCTATCTGCCCAAGTTCTGTAGGCAAGTTTTTAATTTTAAGAAATACTCAAAACTACACCTAAAGCTTATGCTATGATAAAGAGTCTACTTAGACTCATCCCATTTTATTAAGTTTTACAGGAAATCCATTAGAAAATGCTAAATAGACAGGACTGGCTTGTATTTAGTTTTGGGGGGATTTGGGGGCAATAAAAACTTGTGCCTCTTATCCCCAGTTACAGCCTCTTTCTCAACATTTTTCTTTATTAATGCACACGAAAAAATGACAGACTTGCCTTGTGAAGTCGAAAATATAGATACAGGCTGAGAGGAAGAGGAAGAAACAAAGGAATCTGAAAGAAAATATACAGCGTGAGAATCTGACAACCTCACACAGGAATCTGAACTTTAACTTTCCTTTTTCTTGGCCAAGTATCACAATTTTATTGGGTTTAAGTAAGAGGGGAAAAAACCCAAACCTGTATTTCCAATTACTGTTTTCACTCACCTGGCAGCAAAATCTTATTTCACTTTCGAATTGCATTTCTAAAAGTTAAATCAATTAAAATGTTTTTGGTCAAACATCCTCACCCACAAAGGAACAAAAAGAGGAACCCCTAGAATTTTTCAGTAAGTATAACCTCAAGAAAGATAATGCTCCCTTGCAACTTCGTGTGAGAAAGGAAAACTTGGTATCTGAATACTAAATGATTTTGCTTTTAACCATTTTCAACTTCATTTTGAGGAGTTAGTCACAAATATGAGCATTTAAACATTTATAACTGGCAAATATACAAGACTGACCCTGAATACTAAAATTTTTTTTTAAAATCACAATTAATCCACTGCGAAAATAGGACCAACTTGAGAACTCTCCCATCTCTAAAATTATATTCTAAATTTGGCAACTTATATCAAAATTTTAAATGCATAAACTTTCCCCACCACCTCCTACACAAATTATTTAACTCAGCAGATAATATTTACATACATGTATGAAGACATGTATAGGAGGATAATCTAACTGACCATCAACAGAAGTCTAGTTAAATAGTTACACTGACATAATGGAATAATTGCTGCTATGGAAAAGAATAAGGTTCAGCTATATATGTTGATATATTAAATTAAAAAGCAAAGTACAGTGTGTCTCCATTTGTAATCTGGCAACAAGAGTAACTTTGAGGTCTGGGACAGGAGGGTGATTTGATTTTCACTACAACCTCCTATAGTTCCTGTCATGGCTCAGTGGTTAACCAGTCCGACTAGAAGCCAAGAGGTTGCGGGTTTGATCCCTGGCCTCACTCAGTGGGTTAAGGACCCAGCGTTGCCGTGAGCTGTGGTGTCGGTCGCAGATTCGGCTTGGATCTGGGGTTGCCGAGGCTCTGGCATAGGCTGGCGGCTACAGCTCCAATTAGACCCCTAGCCTGAGAACCTCCTAGAAAATACAAAAAGTCAAAAAAAAAGAAAAAAAGAAAAAAGAAAACTATTTGGCTAATAAATACGGAGCATGTTAACACCAAAGCATGTTAATACACAATCACAATAGGCAATAATTCAGTGACGCAAGACCCGAATTTTAAAATTCACTGCTTTACCACATTTACTCCTACAAATGAAAAAGTTCTCCTCCTCCCCACCCCCCCCTTTTTTTTTTTGCTTTTCAGGGCCACACTTTCAGCATATGGAGGTTCTTGGGTTAGGGGTCAATTCGGAACTGCAGCTACCGGCCTACACCACAGCCACAGCAACTCCAGATCCAAGCCGCATCTGCGACCTATACTGCAGCTCACCGCAATTCGGGATCCTTAACCCACTGAGCAAGGCCAGGGATCGAACCTGTGTCCTCATGGACACTAGACAGGTTCGTTACCACTAAGGCATGACGGGAACTCCCTCCTTTCCTTTTTTTTGTCTTTTTGCCATTTCTTGGGCGGCTCCCGCGGCACATGGAGGTTCCCAGGCTAGGGGTCTAATCGGAGCTGTAGCCACCGGCCTATGCCAGAGCCACAGCAGCACAGAATCCGAGCCACATCTGCGACCTACACCGCAGCTCATGGCAACACCAGACCGTTAACCCACTGAGCAAGGGCAGGGATCGAACCCGCAACCTCATGGTTCCTAGTCGGATTCATTAACCACTGCGCCACGACAGGAACTCCGAGGTTTTCTTTCTTTCCTTTTTTTTGGCATATTGGGCCACACTTGCAGCATAGGGAAGTTCCCAGGCTAGGGATCTTATCAGAGCTGCTGCCCTACACCACAGCCACAGCAACGGTGAATCCTTAACCCACTGAGCGAGGCCAGGGATCAAACCTGCATCCCCATGGATACTAGATGGATTCCTTTCCACTGCACCACAATGGGAACTCTGAGATCTTTCTAATTTATAAGATCACTGTGTTCACATGCTATATTCATGCTGTAGGAAACTGAACCCAAGAACTGGGTCCTTACTTCTCAAATACTATTAATTAAACACTATCTTTAAATACCTAGGTCCAGGTATTAAACTAGCACTGGCAATACAAAGATGAAGGCTGTGGCCACAAGTAACTGAAAAAGACATACAACTAGTGAAACTATATGAGTGGTGGGACTGCAGCACAGGCAAGAGAGATGATGTTCATCAGATCAGATCGGACGCAAAGCATCCTGGAGAGAAGGAGCAAGTAGCCAGATTCCAAATGGCTTTAAATGTTACATAATGAAACTTGGGTTATAACATAGTATGTGTAGTGAGGAATCACTGAGGGCACGGGATTGATGTAATGTGTTTAAAAGAGAACTGGGAGTTCCCATTGTAGCACAGTGGAAACGAATCCAACTAGGAACCATGAAGTTGGAGTTCAACCCCTGGCCTCGCTCAGTGGGTTAAGGATTCAGCGTTGCTGTGGCTGTGGTGTAGGCTGGTGGCTACAGCTCTGATTAGACCCCTAGCCTGGGAACCTCCATATGCCATGGGTGTAGCTCTAGAAAAGACAAAAAGACAAAAAAAAAAAGAGAGAGAGAGAGAGAGAGAACTGGCAGCAGGGTAGAACATGGACTTAATTAAAAGGTTACTGCATAATCTTGACAAGATATGAGGGCTTAAATTGAGGCAGTGAGGATGAGAATGAGGAGATAGATATGACAGGACCTGGAACCACCTGGATGTTGGAGACTGGAGATGCAAAACTCAAAGGACTGAAGAGCTAAGTGAAATGCCACAGGTTGGGGTATGGAACAAAGTTGTCTAAGGCATATCTAATTAAAGACTATTTACCAGTATGGACAGGTTCAGGAGAAAGGTAAGGATTACAGATAACTAGATAACTATTTAGCAGTTAACATCTGAGTGAAAACTGGCGCCACTGGAGTGAATGAATTTGCCAGGGAGAATCAGAGAAGTGTTAACTATGAATCTTGAGTCATAGTACCAATATTTACAGAGGAGCAGGAAAGAACCACCTATGAAGGAGATAGAAAGGAGTCGATTTGGGGGGAAATGTGTTACTTGGAGAAATCCTGGAGAATGATTAACAGAGTCAAAAGCCAATGAGTGCTCAAGACTTTGGGACGAGTCACTGAAATGAAGTAATCAAGTAATTTAGCACTGATGATTCTACACAGTGGTATAGAGGGGATCAGACACTGAAGACTGAGGACCGGATTAAAAAAACACTGATAGCAGAGTTCCTGTTGCTGTTCAGTGGGCTAAGAAACCTACTAGTGTCTGCGAGGATGCAAGTTTGATCCCTGGCCTCGCTAACCGGTTTAAGGATCTGGTGCTGCTGCAAGCTGTAGTGCAGGTCACAGATGCAGCTCTGATTAGATCCTAGCCCAATAACTTCCATATCTTTCAGGTGTGGCTTAAAAAGAACACTGCATTGAGAGCAAGTCTGCGAAGTATGGGTGATTAAAGGGAAGGTCTAAAAACAGGGCAGCAGCTAGAGGGAGAGGCAAAGTCAAGGAAAAAGTTTTTAAGAATGGAAATGATAAACTTTTTCTTTTTTTGCTTTTAAGAGCTGCACCCTTGTCATACGGAGGTTCCCAGGTTAGGGGTCTAATCAGAGCTACAGCTGCCAGCCCCCACACCCACAGCAATGCCAGATCCTTAACCCACTGAGCAAGTCCAGGGATTGAACCCGAAACCTTGTGGTTCCTAGTCGGATTCGTTTCCGCTGTGCCACAACAGGAACTCCATAAACATATTTATAGAGAGGAAGGAGCAAGTAGAAGGAAGCAGACTGAAGATACATAAAAAAGAAACAGAAGTTCCTGTTGTGGCTCAGTGGTTAATGAACCCGACTGGTATCCATGAGGATGCGGGTTTGATCCCTGGCTTCACTCAATGGGTTGAGGATCTGGTGTTGCAGCGAGCTATGGTGTAGTAGGTCGAAGATGTGGCTTGGATCCCTAGTTGCTGTGGCGTAGACTGGCAGCTGCAGCTCCGATTCGACCCTTAGCCTGGGAACCTCCATATGCCAAGGGTGCAGCCCCAAAAAGATGAAAAAAAAAAAAGCTATATTTGCAGGAACAAAGTCCAGGAAGTTGCTAGAAGGGATAGAAAAAAAAAAAAAGCAAAAGAGGACCTGATGAAATCTAATTCCACTAAATTTAATTTGATCTAGATTTCTATAATCTAATTATAGATTCATAAGTAATAAATCTGTGTAAATATGTGGTTAAAAGATTGTTCAGGAGTTCCCGTTGTGGCTCAGCATAGACAATGTGACTAGTACACATGAAGACGCAGGTTTCATCTCTGGCCTCACTCAGAGCGGTAAGGATCTGGTGTTGCAGGAGCTCTGGTGTAGGTCACAGACATGGCTCAGATCTGGCACTGCTGTGGCTGTGGCCAGCGGCTACAGCTCTGATTCGACCCCTAGCCTGGGAACCTCCATATGCCTCCTTAAAAAAAAAAAGATTGCTCATCACAAATACATATGTACATGTCCTCAACATTTGAATCTTTATCTTGACTAGAGCTATACTTTGAGTAATTAGAGAAGTTCAGTAATTTATTTCTCTAGAGCTCTAGATCTTCTTTCATTTCTATTTTATCTTTTTCAAGCCCTATGATTATTATTGAATTTTATTTCTCATGGGTTATATAAGCAGAGTATTTAGTGTCATTTATTGACTCAAAAAATTTTTCTTCTTTTCCATGGCCACATCTATGGCATATGGAAGTTCCTAGGCTAGGGGGAGCTACAGCTGCCAGCCTACACCATAGCCATGCCAGATCTGAGCAGCATCTATGTCCTACATGGCACTGGATCCTTAACCCACTGAATGAGGCCAGGGATTGAACCTGAATCCTCATGGGTACTAGTCAGGTTCTTAACCTGCTGAACCACCATGAGAACTCCAACTCAAAAATGTTTATAGATTATACTTCATTTAAATTATAAAATATTGGCTATATTCCTTGTAGCTTATCTATTTTATATATATGGGCTTGTACCTCTTAATCCACTACCATTTCCTGTCCATCCCCCTTCCCTCTCCCCACGGGTATCCACTACTTGTTTTCTACATCTGTGAGTCTGTTTCTGTTCTATTTTTTAGATTCCACATAGTGATAACTTACATTATTTGTCTTTGTCTGACTTACTCTTTTGTTCTCTCCCCTTGTAATTTGATAACTATCTTTAGTGTGCATTTATGTATCAGATTTTTGGCTTGTGGTCGCCATGAAGTTTATATATATATATATAAATATATATATATATATATTTTTGTCTTTTTGCCTTTTCTAGGGCCGCTTCTGTGGCATATGGAGGTTCCCAGGCTAGGGGTCTAACTGGAACTGTAGCCACCAGCCAGAGCCACAGCAACTCGGGATCCGAGCTAAGTCTGTGACCTACACCGCAGCTCACAGCAATGCCGGATCCTTAACCCACTGAGCAAGTCCAGGGAACGAACATGCAACCTCATGGTCCTAGTCGGATTCGTTAACTACTGAGCCATGACGGGAACTCCAAGGCCTTATTTATTTATTTAGCTTTTTAGGGGCTGTATCTAAAGCATACAGAAGTTCCCAGGCTAGGAGCTGCAACTGCCGGCCCACACCACAGCCACAGCCACACCAGATCTGAGCCACATCTGTGACCTACACTGCAGCTCAGAGCAACACTGGATCCTTAACCCACTGCACTGAACAAGGCCAGGGGTTAAACCCAATTCCTCACGGATACTAGCTGGGTTTGTTACTGCTAAGCCGTGATGGGAACTCCGGCTTTCTCTTTTTAAAAATAAAATATTTTATAATAATTATAGATTTACAGAAAAGGCAAAAAGATCGTACAGAGTGTTGCTTCATATCAAGTACTAAGTCCCCCCCCCCCCTTTTTTGTCTTTTTGGAGCCGTTCCCAGCCTAGGGGTCGAATCAGAGCCTACACCATAGCCACTCCAGATCCCAGTGGTGTCTGTGGCCTACACCAAAGCTCACAGCAACACCAGATCCTTAACCCACTGAGCGATGCCAGGGATCAAACCTGCATCCTTATAGATACTAGTCAAATTTACTTCTGCTGAACCAGGATGGGAACTCCCAAAATGTTCATTCTGTACAACACTAAAAAGAGTTGAAAAGCTTTCTTTGTACATTTGTGGAGCAAATGTATAAGCAATTTAAGAGAAGGAACAAAAGTTCCCATTGTGGAGCAGCAGAAATGAATCCAACTAGTAACCATGTGGTTGTGGGTTCGATCCCTGGCCCTTGCTCAGTGGGTTAAGGATCTGGCACTGCTGTGAGCTGTGGTGTAGGTCACAGATGCAGCTTGGATCCTGTGTGGCTGTGGAGTAGACCAGTGGCCCGGGAACCTCCATATGTTGCGAGTGTAGCCCTAAAAAGAAGAAAAAAAAAGGAAGAATAAGTAGAAATTTTGCTGCAGAAGAAACAAAATTAGAAAGTCTGACAGAAACAAAATGGACTGTATAAGTAGTAAATTGGCTACAAACATTTTAATAACGCAACTTCTACAGTAGTGCCACATCTGTTAGGACTATCTTACACTTTTCTAGGTAATGTTTGACATGTATCAAATCAAAACCTCAGATTCTGTTAGAAGTAAAATAGGAATTAAACTTATTTTAACATATTTTAAAATTCTGACACATCAAACTAGCCTAGCATTGAGTCCCTATTGGAAGTATTTTTCTTTCCTTTTCTCTCTTTTTTTCTGCTTTTTAGGGCTGCGCTTGTGGCATATAGAGGTTCCCAGGCTAGGGGTCAAATCAGAGCTACAACTGCTGGCCTACACCACAGCCACAGCAACACTGGATCCTTAACCCACTGATCAAGGCCAGGGGTCAAACCTGCAACCTCATGGTTCCTAGTTGGATTAGTTTTTGCTGTGCCATGACAGAAACTCCCAGATGTGAGTCTTTTTCTAATGACTAAAATAAGGCATTCAAGTGGTTATAGCTTTTTGGATTAAACATAACTTTTTGCATTAAAGCCATTAGTGGAAAATACCTGGAGTTCAGAAGGAAAGACAGTAGTAAAACAAGCCAATTTTAATGTAAGATATATTTATTATGAATATAATTTTATGTGTTTACATGAAAACTCTCAGCATCTAAATGAATATGTCAATTTCCATATGAATAAATTTTTACAAAGCCTATAATTTGATTATTAAAAATAAGATTTTCAGGAGTTCCCACTGTGGCTCAGTGGGTTAAGGATCCAGTGTTGCCATGAGTTGTGGTAGGTCGCAGACATGGCTTGGATCTGGTGTTGCTGTGGCTATGGCATAGGCCAGCAGCTATAGTTCCAATTCAGCCCCTAGCCTGGGAACGTCCATATGCCAGAAGTGCGGCCATAAAAAGAAAAATAAATAAATAAGATAAAAAATTTCTTAATCTGAGGTTTATGAGTGAATTTCATAGTAGTTCATGAATCTGTAAAAGTTTACGCCATACTTCATTCATACGCATATTTTTCTGGGAATAGTTTCTCCATCCATCCATCCATTCCATAAATATTTACTGAACACCTATTATGAGCCAAGGAATAGTTATAGTTGCTGAACAAAAGTGACAGGGTCTCTGCTCTCATTCAAAAATATTTGAGAGCCTGCTTTGTATCAGGTTCTATTCAGGCATTAGAAAGCAGTAAATAAAATGGCAGAAAATCTCCTCTAGTGGAACTTATATTCTATTGTGGAAGACAGACAACATCCAAAATAAGTAAGTCAAATGCCATAGGATGGATTATGACAAGTGCAAAGAAAAATAAGGCAGGAAAGAAAGGCCTATAAAGTCTTCTCGTGGGCAATTTAGATAAAGCTGCCAGACACAGACCTAAAGGAGGTGAGGGAAGAGCTGCAAGAATATACAGGGGGAAAGGCATTCTAGACACAGGAAACAGCAAATAAGACTCCGAGGTAGAGAGGTATTTGCTGTGTGAAGAACAGTAAGATCAGTGTGGCTAAAGCTGGGTAAGCAAGGGGGAGACTGGGGCCAGATACTACAGGGCTTCATATACCTTCTAAGACTCTGGCATTTAATCTAAGTGTGATCGGAAGCCACTGGAACATTGACAATGAGTGAAATGATCTGACTTACATTTTTCAAAGGCTTTACCAGCAGCTGTGTGGAGGAAAGACTGGAGACAGCCATGGGAGAAAATTTGGAGACCAGTTAGAAAGCAATTTGCAATAATGCAGGAGAGCTATGATAGCAGCCTGGACCAGGGTGGGAGCAATGAAGCTTGAGAAAATGTGTAGTCGCTTAATATATTCTGAAGGTAAAATCAATAGGATTCGCTGACTGCTGTATGAAGAACAGGGGTCAAGGGCATTTAAAATGAGGAAGAGAAATGACCACTGGACTTAACAATATGGAAAATAACTGGTGAACTTAACAGAAGTTTCTGTAGAGCAATCAAGCAAAAAGATGCCTCGCTTAGGAATCACGGGACCAGAAGTTAAGGTTTCTTTCTTTTCTTTTTTTTTTTGTTTTTTTACTATTTCTTGGGCCGCTCCCTTGGCATATGGAGGTTCCCAGGCTAGGGGTCGAATAGGAGCTGTAGCCACCGGCCTACACCAGAGCCACAGCAACGCGGGATCCGAGCCGTGTCTGCAACCTACACCACAGCTCACGGCAACCCACTGAGCAAGGGCAGGGACCAAACCCGCAACCTCATGGTTCCTAGTCGGATTCGTTAACCACTGCGCCACATCGGGAACTCCCAGAAGTTAAGGTTTCTAAGTTAACTGAACTCAGTTAACCAATTAAGTGAATTCAAGGGGGCGACAACCATTTTTATCACTTGTTTTAAATTTGAAAGAAGAGGCAGTGTACATATTTGAAAGAACTGAGTTAGACCCTCAAGCCCTGTTGTATCCTACTCCCAAACACAAACCTTTGGGCCTATCACTTAACCTCTCTTAGGTCTGATTCCTCATCTGTAAAGTGAGATTTATTTTGTTAGCAACTTCACCGGTAAACATAACACAAGTCTTTCTCCTATTGAATACAGCCTCTTAAAGAGATGCTCTACGTTTTTTTACCTTCCTATCTCCTAGAGCACCAACAAAGAGCTTTAACGTATGCTTAGACACTTGTTGAATTAAGTTAATGCATGGGCACAACTTAAGGCAATACACGAATCTAAGAGAGAAAAATCAAATACTTCCACCGTTTATATAAAGCAAAGACAATGCACACTCTTGAAATGCTTTCAAGTGGCTCTGTATTAGTTTTGCTAAAAATGTTTTCCAGGATAGGAGTTCGCATCGTAGCACAGTGGTTAACAAATCTGACTAGGAACCATGAGGTTTTGCGTTCGATCCCTGGCCTCGCTCAGTGGGTTAAGGATCCGGCGTTGCCGTGAGCTGTGGTGTAGGTCACAGACTTGGCTTGGAACCCTCGTTGCTGTGGCTGTGGTGTAGGCTGGCGGCTACAGTTCCAATCAGACCCCTAGCCTGGGAACCTCCATATGCCGTGGGAGTGGCCCTAGAAAAGACGACCAAAAAAAAAAAAAAAAAAAAATTTTCCAGGATACCCTTCAATAAACTCTCAAGGACAAACTGCCAGTGAGGAATATGTCAAAAAGATTACCTCTCTGCCCCCTCTCCCCTGACCTAGGTGTTAGGTTATGATGTGCTTACTGGGAAAATTAAATCAGTTGATTGGAGAAAACAGGTAATATTTCTTTGAAATATAAAGAGACCATCACAAGAGGAGGCTAACTGCTGACAATTATCTATCCCACCACAAAATGTAAAACAGAAATACAAATCCTATACAGGATTTTCCTATTTATTTAAGGGATTTACTCTGAAAATGCAGTATCACAGAATAATATGTCTTGCTCTCATAAAAGATGTTACCAGTCACAGATATGTAGTAAAAGACTTCAATGATGCAACCACAAGCAATACTAATTACAGCTAAACTTATTTAGCATACATACTTTTTTGAAACATCTACAACATACCCAGTGATCCAAAATAATTCTAGAATAGCTATTACAAAGAAACACAATAAAAATTAAACCAGTTTCCTGGGCAACTCCTGAATGACTTAAATTACATGAACATAACATCAATTCGGTAATTTTTTTTTTTTTTAGGGCCCCACTCATGGCATATGGAAGTTCCCAGGCTAGGAGTCGAATCAGAGCTACAGCTGCCAACCTACACCACAGCAACTTGGGATGTGAGCCAAGTCTGCGACCTACACCACAACTCACAGCAACACTGGGTCCTTAACCCACCAAACGAGGCCAGGGATCAAACCCCCATTCTCATAGATCCTAGTTGGGTTTGTTAACTGCTGGCTCCACAACTTGGTAATTTTTTATCTAAAAGTTTCACTATGAAACTTATACGTTTTCTTTAATTTGTACAGTTCAGGAGGCAGTTATAAACTTATCATTAACAATAAAACAGTACAAATTACAAGCTAGACATATACAACCAATATGCACAGTTAATCATTTACTTGGTGCCTTTGTAATCCTGCTCATAATTACAAAAATGGTAAATTCTAGGTTTATGGGTAAGGAGAACTAGCCTTCTACAGAAAAATCTCTTGGCTCAAACAAAACTGGGAACCTCAACTTTCCTCTGTCCTTCGATGACACATCGCCAATTCTTTCACTACCAAGTTTCATTTACAAAATGCTTATCACCTGATTGAACAAGTGACTCCTAAATCAGGACAAATATAATTTCCTCACCACAGAACACAATAAAACACAATATTAGTTTTGTTTTGAGACCATCCCTAAAATAATACAAATAAAAAAACTGATGCTCTTACCAGCTACTTCGTAAACAATTCCCTAGAGATTTAAGGAAAATATAACTGTTAAATATATGTAGACTGGAGAAATAAGGTGGTTAAGTTACTTTCGAATTTGACTCTAAAGGAAAACAGCATTAAAAGAAGAAAAAAGAAAGAAAGAAGCCTTCTATGAGTTCCCATCATGGTGCAGCGGAAACGAATCTGACTAGGGACCATGAGGTTGTGGGTTCAATCCCTGGCCTCAATCAGTCGGTTAAGGATCCGGCACTGTGAGCTGTGGTGTAGGTCACAGATGCAGCTCGGATCTGGTGTTGCTGTGGCTCTGGTGTAGGCTGGCAGCTGTCACTCTGATTTGACCCCTAGCCTGGGAATTTCCATATGTCGTGAGTGCAGCCCTAAAAAGCAAAAAAAAGAAAACTTCTATTCCTGGGGACTAAGAATTATCCAAGTTAATAGACTGACAAACCATTCTTGCTGTCTTCTGCGCTCTTGCTTTCACTGATAGGACTTCTATAATGTATCATAACTATACTTAATGTCAGAATGCTGCAGAAAATATTTAAACATACCAATGACAAGCCTCTCCTCAGCACTCCACCACCATTTCTTTAACAGATCAGCTGAGCAAATGGTATGGCAACTTTAAGACATTAATATGAGTGGTCAAAGGCTGAAACGACTGACTTTTAGAAAGAAAAAAAAAAGGCCTAAGATTTTCCTTTCCTGTGAAGAATTAGAAAGGAAAAATAAGGCATAAGATCTTCCTTCACTGTGAAAACTATGCTTTCTTCCTTGTAATTCAATTTTTTTTTTTAATCTTTGTGTTTGAAACCTGCAAATAGATGTATCAAATACTAGGTATTTCTTTTTTCTTTTTTTTTTGTCTTTTCTAGGGCCACACTTGCGGCATATGGAGGTTCCCAGGCTAGGGGTCAAATCGGAGCTGTAGCCACCAGCCTATGCCAGAGCCACAGCAACTTGGGATCTAAGCCGAGTCTGCAACCTACACCACAGCTCACGGCAATGCTGGATCCTTAACCCACTGAGAAAGGCCAGAGATCGAACCGACGACCTCATGGTTCCTAGTTGGATTTGTTAACCACTGAGCCATGACAGGAACTCCCTCAAATACTAGGTACTTCTACTGAATAAAAGTTAGGGTTTAAGGAGAGCAAAGCAGATTTGTCTAGGTCATGGTGTTGAGGCTTAGCATTGGCACAAGGTCATACAATTAATGAGACATAGAAGATTGAAATCCAGGTATCTCAGGTGTTCAAGTCTGTGATTTTTTTTTTCTTTCTTCTTTTTTCTTTTTTTTCTTGGCTGCACCCACAGACGTTCTGGGGCCAGGGAATAGAACCTGTGCCAAAGCAGTGACAAAGGCAGATCCTTAACCTTGTACACCACCAGGGAACTCCCAAGTCCGTGTGTTTATTATCATGTTATACTGCCATTGCTAATCTGACATGAATATAATACAGATAATGTCAGTGTTGAACAGGTGGTCAGAGTTCTTTTTAACTTAAGAGTTAAGACTGAAAATACAAATTACATATTCATATAGCTGATTGACATGTTAGAACAAAATGTTGAAAACAATGCTATAAAAAAAGGATACACAGAACAACGCAGTTTCATGAGTGAGGAAAGATTTAAAGCAAAACCTTTTTTTTAAGTTGTTCAAGGTGTTTTTGTTTTGAGTTAATTTCCATGAACAGATACAAGAAATGTAGCTTTATTTAGGGGCTATGATTTTTACAGCAATAATAAAGAAGTCTTGGAGTTCCCGTCATGGCTCAGTGGTTAGAGAATCCGACTAGGAACCATGAGATTTCGGGTTCAATCCCTGACCCTGCTCAGTGGATTGAGTATCCGGCGTTGCCATGACCTGTGGTGTAGGTTGCAGACACGGCTCGGATCCCCACGTTGCTGTGGCTCTGGCGTAGGCTGGTGGCTACAGCTCTGATTGGACTCCTGGCCTGGGAACCTCCACATGCCGCGGGAGCAGCCCAAGAAATGGCAAAAAAAAAAGACAAAAATAATAAAAATTAAAAAATAGAGAAGTCTCTTGCAAGTTATAGAATTTCAAAGGCTATAGATAACAAACTATTAAAGCACTTTTAAAGTTCAGACAATAGACATTTATCTATACTTGATGTCTAATACGGTGACTCTCATCCTGAAAAGAACTCTAATTATTTAAATTATCTTTCACCTCAACCTCAGATTTCTGCCTTTGAAATCTTTGCTTTCCTTCAAAGGCAGAAGTCTGGGAAGCCAATCTTGGCCCCTGACCTTCTCCAAGCATACATTACTACCGGCTGCACTAACACTTGAGTCAATGGACCAGAGAATGTTATCACTGACTATCTACCTTTGGATAGGAATTAAATATCTAAAATTTGTGACTGGACAAGTCAGTCAGGACACAATTGTTTCCTGCAGGCACCAAGTGACCACTTACACTTCCTTTTTTAATTTTGGGAAGTCTCTAAAACCAAGACAAGCTTGGTGAAAGAAAGTGAAGCTGAAGGTTATCGTCAACACTTCTACATTTTTTTAAACAATCAAGGTAGATTTTTTAAGAATCCTTTTTCAACTAATCAAATTTTGGAATAACAAATTTCATCTTATTTTCATGGTGCAGAAGCCTGAGACATTTCCTCTGAGAGATGGGAAAAACATTCTGCAAGGAGGAAGAGTTCTGCAATGAAACGATGACTATACACTGCAGTGTCTTAAGCTAAACTTTTCAATTCGTGACCTGACAAATAAGGATCTTGCATTGAATCCACTATTAATGATTTTTAGACAATATTAATACATATTTGCAATGGATAAGAGTTTAAGGTAGAGTATCAGATTTATTTCTCAAGTGAATCAAAAATTTTAAATCAAGAGGTATGCCCAAGTGAACAGTAAGTAAGCCATGACAAGTGATTAAAGCCAAAACACCAAGTTGCTAAGTATATAGGAAAGCTGCTGTTCATCTGGATCTTTTCCCAGAACACAAAAATTTGAAGAAACAGTGGTGGTTTTAAGTGGACAAGGGTTCTAAATTTGCTGCCTCATTCCTTTATCTGGACAGCTAATCTTGACATTACAGAAGCTTCCTCTGATAGGGTTCTACTGAAACGGCCATAAGCACACTGGAAAATCCAAATGGGTACCAAAGCTCTTATGTGGAAATCCACTGTTGAAAATTCACATAGAGAATATTTTTAAAACTCAGATCAATTCTGTTCTTTAGAAGAATCAACCCAAGATTCTGCCAAAAGAGACAATGAAGTATTTAGAAACCTCTCCAAATCCTTTAAGGTGACTAAATAAAGAGCAAAATTATCTGTACTCTCCAGAGCTTATGGCCCTTCCTTTAACAAAAGGCTTTTTTTTTTTTTTTTCTTCGAAGACTAGTTCCTTTAAGAACCACCACCACCTGCTCATGGAGCATTTTTTTTTTTTTTTTTCAGGAAGGCATCTGCACTGCAGATCTCTGCACGAGGGGAGCTTGCCAGCCAGCTCCCACCAGCAGGCAGACGCGTATACAATGGAAACTAAAAGCGGCCTGCAGCTTCCCTCCTAGTCTTTCACAGTGATGGGAGGAGAAGGGGGTTCAACCAGACCCTGCTTTGTCTGAATCTTCTCTCCCTCCCCTCTTTCTGCGGTAACCCCCCCTTTTGTTATACTTCGATCATTAACAGCCAACGGAAAGCATGAAGTTAAAACAGGTTGATAGCTTGAAATGACTCTATTACCGTCTAGAATATAAGAAGGTAATTACATGTCCCCACCCCCACGCCGCGCCAGTGAAGAGCAGGCTGTGTTGCAGATGCAGCCACGGATCCATCTTGGACCATCAGCGGCTCCCTCCCAAATCTTCCCTGAGATATTCTCATCACGCCTCCCTCTACCCCGCAGCCTCAGAAAAATCAGGCATTTAGAGTCTGGCCGGAAAAAATCTAAGGAAGATGAAAACAGTATAGAAAACACTGTAGCGTGTTTCCATGAAACTTCCTCATCCTCCCCACGGGCAACCAAAAAAACCATTTTTTTTGGAAGACTACCATGCATGTCTGATTATGTCAACACCTGCCTGCGTGCCTGCAATGCAACCCTTTCACCGCCATCCCCTCGAAATCGTTAACGAATCATCTCTTCGACCACCAACCTGCCCCAATCCTCTCAATCTCGCTAATGCTCCACTAAATCACCCCGGTTCAGTGGACGGCTCGCCCGCACTACTGTCCTTCCCCACCTGCACCGTCTTGGCGTTAACGCCCACTCTCTAGAATATCCCCCTCCCCCCAACCTGTTTTCCTCACACGCCGTTATTTCCTCACCACCAGCACCACCTTACACTGCCCTCCCCCTTAGCCCATTTTCCAGACGCTCGTTCCTGGGGGCTAAGGCCCCCGTAGGCAAGGGTGACTCACCGGCCTCACCCCCCAGGACCCCCCCCCCCAAGGTTAAGGTCCCCCCACGGCGCGCCTCACCCGCACAGGAGGAGCCGCAGCTCTTCGCCCCCAGGGCGGGGCAGGCTCCCGGGCTCCCACCGCCGCCACCGGGCGCAGAGGACTCGGCCCCGGAGGACGACGAGACGGACGGGGACTGAGTGGCCGCCGACAGCTCCGCCATGGCTGCGCGAGCAAGGGAGGGAGAGGGGTGAAGAGAGCTGTGGGACGGGAGAGAGGAGGGGAAAGAGAATAATCGAGTCCGGCGGCTAGCTCTCCGAAGTCGCTTCGCCCCTCCTGCTCCGAGGACAGACTCCGACAGACTGACTGACTAAGCCCAGCGCCGCGAGAGGGCGGGAGCGCGAGCGCGCAGGCGCACAAAGGACCCTCGGGCGGGCGGCGGTCGCCTTGAGGCACCCAGCGACGCAAGGCGCAGGCGCAAGAACAGTACCCCCCCCCCCCCCCTCGCCCCCTCCCCTCCGCTAAGCTCCTGCTGAGAAGGAGGGGCAAAACCCTCCCGGCGCAGCGTTGAGGCCGGAGGCCGGGGTGGGCCGCGCCCCTCCGGGACCTGGCGCAAGGGGCGTGGCCAAGCAAAAAGCCCCGCCCACCACTGCGGGCAAAGTTGGGAGGGGGGCCTGCGGTTTAGAGCTTCGCGGCTTTTTATGTGAATGCGTTGAGTAAACTGATTACGTGTTTTAACGGTAGAAATTTATTTTTGCTTCCATTAGTGGAGAATATTTTTCCTGCAAATTCTAGAGCCCAAGTCTTTTGTCTGATGCTTCCCCACCCCACCCCCCCGTGACACTAATAAAGTGAAAACCACAGTGAGGGCCCATTCTGCAAGGTGCTTTCTGAATTTTTCTGAATGTGTCATAATACCTCATCACCATGAGGCAGCCATGACACGATCTCCCATTTGGCACTTGGAGAAAGACGCTGTACAGAATGAAAAACTATTACTCATTCCAGTCACATTGCATTGCAGCTGCAGAACCTGCTTCAAATTCTCATCTCCTTAAAAAGAGGGGTCCACCTTGGGTCCTAAGGTTGTCCGTTTCTCTTAATAGACTAACAGGTAGAGAAGACATGTTCTGATTGAAAAAGAGCTGAGCTAATGAGAAAAAAAGAGCCAGGAGATAACATCCCGGCTCTGGTTATGGGGGATGGTAAAATGACGTAGTAAAAATTGAGAACGTGGCCCAAAAGACACATAATTCAATTTTATTCGTAGCCTAAAAGGCGTCCTTAAGAAACTGTATTTGAAAGCGGATATCTAGCTTATGCTGGATTTTGTTCATTTTTTGGCTTCTCTTCCATTGGCTTGCAAAAGTCTCCATATACCTGGTCAAACGATTTGAAATGTGCACTATTCTTTTAAAAGGGGGAAAGTAGACTGGAAGTAATAAAAAGCAAGGCTATAGGCCTTGTTATTGCTAAAGCAGCAATCGATGACCTGATTCGGCAATTGCAGGATCAGCAGATCCTGTAAAGATGCAACCTCATGAAGGAGGAGGTAGTCAGCCAAGCAGTCTCACAGAGGAAAAGGGATCTGACCAGTGGAAATGTTCTAGAACAGGCAGTGGACTACATCTGCCCTTGACAGGTTTTAAGGTCAGGTAAAGCCCAGACAGGAAAAAAAACTCCTGGCTTTTGAAACACTCTAAAAAAGGCACAGAAGAATATTTCCCAAAATAACTTCATGGCAAATATCTTACTCTGGCACTTACAGCATTAGTTGATAATGCAGCATTCTGTCCTCTAGATGACAAAGAGAAATACAAGCCAATCTGATAACCAAGCCAGTTATTTACCCATTCTGACAAATGCATACATTTAAAAAATTTACATTATTAAAGACTGGATAAGGAAATGAATGATGCTCATCCCTAACCCCAACAGCAATTGCTAGGATCTGCAGATCCTGGCTAGAAAGGAAGTCTGTTTCCATATCTAGACACAGAGAAAAGAGGATAAAAATCAAGACATGGATGTGGTCTTGGTGGTCTCTTCAGATCTTCAGACCCTTCAGATTTTTTACATAAAAGGTCTTTGTGCTAGGTCCAGTTCCTGAAGCTGCCTTTCCTTCCTGCTCCTTTTTGCTGTGCCAGTCAATTTCCCTGAGACTGACTCTTGCTTGGAATGTTATTTGTATACATGTTTGTTCCACAAATGTTTGCTGGTCACCTGCTGTGTGTATGACACTACTCTGTTGGGGCTTGGAACATATATAAAGTTAAAAAAAATACAGATTAAATAGCAACCAAAAATAACCAACAACACAAAACTATATGCTATGATTAGATGACGAGTGAATTGTACGGATTTAAGAGTAGAGGGAGGGAAGTTCCTGTCGTGTTTCAGCGTAAACAAATCTGACTAGTATCCATGAGGACGAAGGTTCGATCCCTGGCCTCACGCAGTGGGTTAAGGATCTGGCATCGCTGTGAGCTGTGGTGTAGGTTGAAGACGAGGCTTGGATCTGGCATTGTTGTGGCTGTGATGCAGGCCAGTGGCTACAACTCTGATTCAACCCCTAGCCTGGGAACCTCCATATGCCAAAGATGCAGACCTAAAAAGACAGAAAGAGTAGAGGAAATCATTACCAAATTACAGTGACTTGGGGAGGTTTTATGAGGAAGCTGAGTTGGACGGGAGTTTGGACTGGTAAGGAGGTCATTAAAGGTAAGGGAGAATAGTATGGAGAAAACACATGGGTTTTGCTTTGTGCAAAGATGCAATAAAACCTCCTTGTAGGCAGACCAACCATAGAAAGACACCCCTTCCTCCCAGCTCAGCCCATGATGCACTTCAATGCTGGCTTGTCTAGCAGAACTTGGCCTGGATTTGATCCTCTCTTGCCCCTCCCCTCCACAGGCTGCATTAGGGCAATGGGAGACCACACAGTCTCTCGTGGTGGCTGCACGGAAGGCTTAGAAGTGTGAAATGTTTTGGGTGTGGTTAGCCCAGGTTGGCTAGAGTCAAGGGCTTGAATTGGGACCAGAAGGAGATAAGATGGGGCAGATGTATCGGAGCTAGAATGTGGAGTAGTAACAGAGCCTGAAAGAATTGAGGCTTCATTTGAAGGCTAATGGGGATTCAGCGTTAAGTTTTCTAGCAAGGAATTGCTCAGATGGGATTTTTAAATATTTCTTCCATTTTTGGCTGCCCCGGGGCATATGGAGCTTTCTCGACAGGAATCAAATCTGAGCCGCAGTCTTGACTTAGGCTAAAGGTACGGCAGTGCTGGATCCTTTAACCCACAGTGCCCAGCTAGGGATCCAACCCAGTGCTTCCAAGAGGCTGCATATCCCGCTGTTACACAGCAGGTAGCACAGATGGGATTTTTAAGGTGCTCACTGAAGTATAGTTCTCAGGAGTTCTGCTGAGCAATTTTTTTTTTTTTTTCAGTCTTGTCTTTTCAGGGCCGTACTCTCGGCATATGGAGGTTCCCAGGTTAGGGGTCCAATCAGAGCTGCAGCTGCTGGCCTACACCACAGCCAGAGCAATGCAGGATCCAAGCCGAGTGTGCGACCCAAGGCTCAAGGCAATGTCGGATCTTTAAGCTGCTGAGCGAGGCCAGGGATGGAACCCGTGTCTCATGGATGCTAGTTGGGTTTGTTGACCACTGCCTCGATGGGAACTCCTGCTGAGCAATTTTTACTGCTGAGGCATTGAGATGGGAAATCTTTCTTGGTCCTGTCCTTATGAGACTGCTTCTGCTTTTTTTTTTTCCTTCAGGGCCACATCCACAGTGTATGGTGGTTCCCAGGCCAGGGGTCAAATCGGAGCTATAGCTGCCAGCCTACACCACAGCCACAGCAATGCCAGATCAGAGCTGCATCTGCAACCTACACCACAGCTCACCACAACGCTGGATCCTTAACCCACGGAGCGGGTCAGGGATCAAAACATGTAACCTCGTGCTTCCTCACGCTTCCTAGCTGGATTCATTTCTGTTGCTCCACAAGGGGAACTCCCAAGACTGGTATTTACAAAGCTTATTTCCCATCTCATCTTCTACGCTATCTTATTATCCTATTTTTCCTTGACTCTTAGGAAAAAAATGTTTTTAATTAAAAAAGTATATGGCATATATTCACATGCCATATATGTGTTTATACTCAAAAGCATACATACGCTAAAGTTTTATTCTATCACTAACCCCTCCCCTCTCTACGCACTGGTTCTCCCCCCCACACACTCACATAGGTAACTTTTGTGGCAAAAGCAAGGGTGAATGTAGTAAATCTACCTCATCCACCCTTTTAAACAAATGGTAGTGTGCTATACACACAGTTAAATATATTTCTATCTTGCCTTGACAGCAATTCTAGAAATTTTGTCGAAGTGTTAGACAGCTGTGCTGTTGGCCCTGCTGTTGCTGCAATAATAATAACAAAGCAGCTGATGGGTCTTGAGCTTTTATGGTGTGACCATGTTGAGGGCCTGATAGTTAATAACACCCTACGAATTGGGGTTGACTATTTTCTTTTTATAAACTAGGACACCTCATATTATACAAGAGCAAAATAAGGTATTTAAATGACCTCCAGGGATGCCAGCAGTCCAGTCTGTCCCTTCCTAGTGCCTGACTATTGCTTATACATGGATCCTGTGAGTAGTCAGTAGGAGAGGAGACTGAGCTGTACCCCAGCACAGTCAGTGAGTGATAATTATTGACTTGGCTGTTTACGCCACAGGCTGTGAGTCTCTGGAGGACAAGAATGTTCCTTATGCATTGTTGCAGCATTACTGCCTAGCACTGTGCCTGGCACATAACAAACACCCTATTTTGGAAAGCTTTGGAACCTGAGTCACAGTGGATGCTACTGCAGAAAACAATTTTTGCTATTTCTGTGCTTTGCTACATACTTCAGTATCTTGAATATTTATGACTTTGTTTTGCTTTTCCGGAAGGAACATGATTACCAATTTTTGAGCACTAACCTGGCATCAGTCATAATTGCCAAACGCTTACATCTCATTTAGCCTACAACAACACGATGACTTGAGTATTCAAATCATTTGGCAGATGATGAGTTCAAAGCGGTTAAGTAACTCACCCCTTTGCACAGCTGGTAAGCATCAGAGCTAGAATTCAGAGCCCTGTCAGTCTGACCACAAAGCCAGTAGCCTTGACCATTCATGTTTATAAGTCATCTACTTGTGGAAAACCCCAAGGAAAGCTCAGCCTCTGGTTATACTACATGACTCAATTCAGAATGAGATGACTGAAGGCAGGCTCTCATCAGTCTCATCAATATTTAGCATTTTGAATCTCCACTGTTTTTTTTTCTTTTTTTTTTTTTGTTCTGTTTGCCGTTTCTTGGGCTGCTCCTCCGGCATATGGAGGTTCCCAGGCTAGGGGTTGAATTGGAGCTGTAGCCACCGGCCTACGCCAGAGCCACAGCAACTCGGGATCCGAGCCTTGTCTGCGACCTACACCACAGCTCACGGCAACGCCGGATCCTTAACCCACTGAGCGAGGCTATGGATCCAACCCGCAACCTCATGGTTCCTAGTCGGATTCGTTAACCACGTGCCACGACGGGAACTCCAGAATCTCCACTGTATCTTTTGATGATCTGGATATTTGAAAAGGAAACTACATGTTTTCATTTACAGGGGTTGTTTTCTAAACTGTGACTAATCCTAAAGCCTATGTATAATTTGTATTGTGTTGCTCCAAGTGCCCCAAAACTTCTACAATGTATGAGGAAGGCTGATGTGCTAACACTGATTTTGATGATGCTATATTGAGAAAGATATAATAAGTCAGTATATGGTGGTCATTTCCTGACAGGATGGATTTCAGTGGATCTCTATTGGGAGCCCTTAAAATAGAACAGGGTATGTTGCTCAAAAGCAAAAAACTCAGTATTAAAGGAACAAAAAAGCGAGTAAGCGGTGTTAGGTGTAACACAAAACTTCTTTAATCATCCATTCAACAAACATTTGAGGTTGTACTATCGGCACGCCACTGGTGGGGGCACTGGATTTATAGCAGTGAATAATTACAAAAATTTGTTTGGAACTTATATTCTAGTGGGAAGAGACAACAAAAAGAAAAGTAAAACATAAGTTAGATGGAGAGAAGTCTTATGAAGACAGTGGGCAATGGGAATACACAATGGATGTTGCAGTAGTGACAAGTCATTGGCCTCTGGCCCCCCTCTCTTTCTGAGCATGCCACATAAGGCCCTGGATTTTTTTTTGGGGGGGGGGGGGGCTGCACCTGCGGCACATGGAAGTTCCCAGGTCAAATCTGAGCTACAGTTGCCAGCCTATACCACAGCCACAGCAACACGAGATCTGAGCTGCGACTGTGACCTACACCACAGCTCATGGCAACAAGAGATCACTGACTCACTGAGCAAGGCCAGGGATTGAACACGCATCTTCATGGATACTAGTCGGGTTCGTTTCTGCTGAGCCACAACTTGACCTCCAATGCCCTGGATTTTTTGTCTCATCTTGCAAGTCCTGCTTTCTGCATACCCAGTGTGAAATCCTGTTCTGATGTTCACACCTAGTTTCTTGCCGGCCAGATTAGGTCGAATTTAGACTCAAATCTAAAGCCTAGAGCAGGGTATTCAAATAATCCTGAGAGTTTGCAGAGAATCAGAAGGGGCAGGGAAAAGAAATCAAAACAGATCCTCTTTAGGAAAGATTAAGTGTATCTTTACCTTTTCACCCCTGGCCTCACAGCGCAAGGATTTGGCAGGGCCTAGAGGTAGCTGGAAGGAGGTTCTGGGTAATTATAATAGTTATGGCAAGAGTGGCGATGGTGCGCTATCAGGCTTGGCCAGGAACGGGAATAGGTGGCGAAGCTGCTGATGGTGACAATGAAGTCACAGATTCCTCTCCTTGTGAAGTCAAAATCATTTTAAAAAACCAGTGATGGTCACGTCATCTAGGGTTGAGGTCTCCCTTCGGTCCTTGGGGCAGAGTGCCGCCTAACTATGGCCCCGGCCAGCATTAAACACCGAAACCATTTCAAACGCAGCTGGTAGGAGTTCTAAGACTGCTTTCCCAAGGCCTCCGCCCAGGTCTGGCCGCAAGGCTAGGAGCCGGGAGGAGATCCTTGGCCGGCCCGCCCCTCCCCGCACGGCCCCATGGGAGTTGTAGTTCAGTCGTCGAAGGGCTGCAGTAAACTCCGACCCGCTCTTCCGCTTCCTCCCCGCCCGGGATGAGTGAGCAGAATGCGGACCGCTGGCGGGTACGTAGAGAGTGTGAAACTACAGTTCCCAACGGACCGCTGCTCCCAGCGCGCAGCCCCAGGTACCCGGCGGTGCGTTTCAGGCTTCCGCGCACGCGCACGCGCGTTGGGCGGTGGCGGGATTCGGCCCGCGTGTGCTCTCCAGCCCCAGCCCGCCCTGCGCTCGCGGCTCTTTGGGCGGCCGGTCGAGTCCTGCCAGCCAGCGTTGTGGTTGCTCTCTCGCGGCTCTGCGCGCCCCTCCTTCTCCCTAGTTTCTTCTAGAGGCCAGGCCCCGCCCGTTTCCCGTCTCCAGGGCCTGGTTCGTTCCCGCCCCAGCCCCGCCCCTCTCTGTGCCCCTGCTGCCTCTGCTGGAGGCGGAGGCTCCATGTTGTCCCCTCAGCGAGCGGTAGCGGCTGCATCGCGAGGAGCAGGTGAGGCGCCCAATTTTCCCTCCAAGCCCGCTCCGTGCCTCACCCGCAGCCCTCTCTGCTATAGCTCCGAGGAGAGCGCAGGCTCCACCCGCCGCCCTTTGTCGTCCGGGATTGGACCGCGCGCCCCTCGGTGGGGTCCCTTGGCCCGCGAATTCGGGTCCGGGGGCTACTCTCTGGGCCGGGCAGGTCGGGCGCTGGCGGCTCCTTTTTCGGGCCCCGGCTGGGAGCGGCTGCCTTCGGGAGTAGGGCCCTGCGCCTGGGAGAGGCTGTTAGTGCTTCTCGGGGCTGCAGCTGCCCGTCTGGCTCCTCCTCTCCCCGCCTGGGGCAGCCCGAGGGCGGGTGGTCTCCGGGCGGCGTTCAGAGGCTTCGCCCGGCGGCCACGCCCTGGGCCGAGCCGGGCGCTCTGGGCTGTTGCCCGTTCCCTGCCTGGCGCCTCGCAAGCTCGCTGGCCGGGAACCTTGGGCCGAGTGGTTCTGGCCGTGTTAATGGGCCCAGGGAGCGGGGAAGGTAGAGGCTTCATTGTTCAGCCTTTTCCAACGCCCCGGGGAGGGCTTAGAGTGGGAAGCTTCATTTTTATCCTAACCACCTTGAGTTACTGGCAAGAAGTGTTAGGAAAGTCGATTTTCAACCCACACTTATCTCCGTAAAGGAGATAGAAGAATGTGGCCTAATGGATTTTTATTAAGTTCTTTTAGTACACTTGGTACAGTGCCTTGTTCTTTTGCCTTCCTCAAGACATAGAAAATAGTAAAAGTATTAAATAAAAACCAAACAGTCACCATAAATTCGTGGAAAACGATGTCATCTGTCATTTTTACCTGGCTTTACTCTTGCTTGCTGTGTGTGCTCTTGAAATGACCAGGAGTTTCACTTGCGAAATCTAAAGGCAACAAAAGAATAGAAGATTGTTTGAAGAATCTTAATAAATAGATACCAGCCCTCAAATTTGAATTTGAAGTTGGGAAGGAATGTTTTGAGAAAGGGAGAAAAGAACTAACGGGTCAAAAACGTGGTTTCACATTTGGGCTGGCTTTTAGAGAAGCAAAACCTACGTAGCTCTAGCTCTCTCTAAACCGCGACAAGTGTTAACATTATGTACTGAATAGTCCTGCTTTTTTTTTTTTCTCAAATCCTCACAGATTAGCTCATACTATAGAAATCTGTGTTGCTGCTTTAACACCTGTAAAGGAAACAGTTGGCTGAAAAGTCTCTCTGTAGGTAATGAAGCATTGCACTGGTAGAGCAGGTCGTTTTATTAGCTAAAGTTTATCTCATTGGAGTAATCATAAAATTAAGAAAAGTTGGGAGTTCCCTTGTGGCGCAGTGGGTTAAGGAGCCCACGTTGTTACTGCAGCTGTTTGGGTCACTGTAGTGGTCGCTGCTGTGGAGTGGGTTCGATTCCTTGCCCAGGGAACTTACACATGCCGAGAGTGCTGCCAAAACAAATAATAATAGAGGGTAAACGTGGTAATGTGTACTAGCATAATTGTCTTAGTTTTCACAAAACAGGGGTTGTTCAGAATAGACCTTTTTAAAATTGGTTTTCTCTGGTGTAGCACATGCATTTTTCATTTTTATGATCCCTAAATCATAAAGGATATGCTGACACTATTTATTTATTTATTTATTTTTGGTCTCTTTGCTACTTCTTGGGCCACTCCCGTGGCATATGGAGGTTCCCAGGCGAGGGGTCAAATCGGAGCTGTAGCCACCGGCCTACGCCAGAGCCACAGCAACGCGGGATCCGAGCCGCGTCTGCAGCCTACACCACAGCTCACGGCAACGCCGGATCGTTAACCCACTGAGCAAGGGCAGGGACCGAACCCGCAACCTCATGGTTCCTAGTTGGATTCGTTAACCACTGCGCCACAACGGGAACTCCGACACTAATTATTTAAAATGAGCTAGAGAGTTCCCGGTGTGGCTGAGCGAAATGAATCCAACTAAGAACCATGAGGTTGCGGGTTTGATCCCTTGCCTCGCTCAGTGGGTTAAGGATCCAGTGTTGCCTTGAGTTGTGGTGTAGGTTGAAGATGCGGTTCAGATCTGCTGTGGCTGTGGCTGTGGCGTAGGCTGGCAGCTGTAGCTCCGATTAGACCCCTAGCCTGTGAATCTCCATATGCTGTGGGTGTGTCCCTAAAAAGCAAATAAAATAAAATGAACTGGTAGAGAATAGTAAGAAGTAAGAAATACAAAGTCCTTTATCTTCCCTATTCCCCAGTGGTAGTTATTACTCACAGTTCAATCGTGTATTCTAAGATTTCTGTGAAGTACCTTAGGGAACCTTAGGTTGTGTTAACTTGTTTGAGAACTGGTTTAAAATTTACCTGTAATGACTTGGCATGACTAGGCATGCTTGTTAAAGTTTCTGTGGCCTTGGGTATTGGCTATTGAGAAATTTGTTCAAATAATACAACTTTAGTTTAAAGTTATAGTCTGAGTTTTTACACATATTTCTGACTTATCTTTGAGATTCTAGGAATATATATATATATATATATATATTTTGGTCTTTTTGCCATTTTCTTGGGCCGCTCCCGCGGCATATGGAGGTTCCCAGGCGAGGGGTCCAATCAGAGCTGTAGCTGCTGGCCTATGCCATAGCCGCAGCAACGTGTGATTGGAGCTTCGTCTGCGACCTACACCACAGTTCACGGCAATGCCAGATCCTTAACCCGCTGAGCAAGGCCAGGGATCGAACCCGCAACCTCATGGTTCCCAGTCATTCGTCAACCACTGTGCCACGATGAGAACTCCTCTAGGAATGTATTCTTTAAAAGAAAGATGAAGAGGGGAAATCTTTTTGTTACTGTAGAGCTGTGGTTCTCAGGCTTGCTGCACATTACAATAATCTGGGGTTGGAGTTCCTGCTGGGGTACAGTGGTTTAAGAATCTGACTCCTCCTGCTAAGGTCACTGTGGAGGCACAGGTTTGATCCCAGGCCTGGAGCAGTTGGTTAAAGGATCCATCCTTTCCACAGTTGCTGCTTAGGTCACAGCTGTGGCTTAGATTCAATCCCTGGCCAGGGAACTTCCATATGCCACCAGTGTGGCCTTAAAACAAAACAGGAGTTCCTGTCGTGGTGCAGAGGAAATTAATCCGACTAGGAACCATGAGGTTGTGGGTTTCGATCCCTTTCCTCCCTCAGAGGGTTAAGTAAGGGTCTGGCATTGTCGAGAGCTGTAGTGTAGGTCCAAGGCATGGCTCGGATCCTGCAGATCCTGCATTGCTATGGCTGTGGTGTAGGCTGGCAGCTGTAGCTCCGATTTGACACCTAGCCTCGGAACCTCCATATGTCTCGGGTGCAGCCCTAAAAAGCAAAAAAAAAAAAAAAAAAAACAAAAAAAAAACCCGAAAAACAAAACACCCTCAGGTAACCAGATTGGTTTTCATTATTTATAGGGAAGAGCCGAACAAGATGAATATTGAATTCATTCTATTAAAAATGTAGGAGTTCCTGTTGTGGCTCAGCAGGTTAAGAACTTGACTGGTATCCATGAGGATGCAGGTTCGATCCCTGACCTCACTCAGTGGGTTAAGGATCTGGCATTGCTGTGAGTAGTGTAGGTCACAGATACGGCTCAGATCCTGAGTTGCTATGGCTATGGTGTAGGCCTGCAGCTACAGCTCCAATTCGACCCCTAGCTGGGGAACTTCCTTATGTGAAACTTGTATATGCTGTGGGTGCAGCCCTAAAAAACAAAAACCATGTATTTCCTTGTGGTATATAGACTAGTATCATTTTTAGATTCAGCCTGGTCTCTGCATTTCTGACTGTATAATACTGTTTAGTCATAATTGATCTTCATAAATCCATGAAACACTCCAAAAAAAATTTTTTTTTGGAAACACTCCAAAATTCTTAATTGACAAAGAAAATGTGGTTTGGTTCAGCATTCTGTGCTAAAGTACAAAGATTTTCTACAACAAATAAATTGAGAAAAAGCTTCCTCTTAAACTTTCAATTAAATAGAATGTAATTTCCCCTACTATTCTGAGTTGCATTTAGTATTTTCACTGAAACAACCTTAAAAATATTGTATCTAGGAGTTCCCGTCGTGGTGCAGCAGAAACGAATCCAGCTAGGAACCACGAGGTTGCGGGTTCAATCCTTGGCCTCGCTCAGTGGGTTAAGGATCCTGCATTGTCGTGAGCTGTGGTGTAGGTGGCGGATGTGGCTTGGATCTGGTGTTGCTGTTGCTGTGGTTGTGGCATAGGCTGGCGGCTGTAGCTTTGATTAGACCCCTATCCTGGGAACCTCCATGTGTCATGGGTGTGGCCCTAAAAACAAAAAGACCAAAAAAGAAAAGCTTTTTCCCACCATCAACCGAAAAGGAACCACACCCAGCAGTTCTAGAGTTGGCTGAGGGCTTTAGTGTACTGAACCATCACGTATGCTGATGTGTTTTCTCTGGCCTTGTCTGCGGATTAGGGACTTTAAGAAAGTCAAGACTGCCAGCAAGAACAGGGCATGAAAATGGTATGTTTCCGTTTTGGGGTGTGTTGCTTTTGCCCTTTAGAGAATGTGGTATTTCAAAAAGAGAGTGGAAAACTCAGGTCATAACTTTACCCTGAGTCATGCACTCTACTCAGTGAAATGTTTCTGTAACTGTAGTTATGATGTGCTTTTCAGAACTCTCTGGATCGTAAGGATGAGTACTGAGGCTGGCTCCACCCCAGTGGTTTTTAACCTAGGGTGATTTTTGTCCTCACATGTCGATGTCCGGAGACGTTTATGGGTCTCACAGTCACGGGAGTGCTCTTGGTATCTAGTGGGTAGAGGCCAGAAATACTGCTAAATACCCTGCAATGAATGGGACAGCTCCCCACAATATCCAGCCCAAAGTATCAGCGGTGCTGAGTTAGAAACCCTGGTTCCAACTGTCGAACGGAGTTCCATTGTGCCTCAGTGGTAATGAACCTGGCTAGAATCCATGAAGACGAAGGTTCAATCCCTGGCCTCACTCAGTGGGTTAAGGATCTGGTGTTGCTGTAAGCTGTGGTGTTAAGTCGCAAATGCAGCTTGGATCCGGCGTTGTTGTGGTATAGGCTGTCAGCTATACTCTGATTCAACCCCTAGCCCGGGAACTTCCAGATGCAGCGCATGCCGCCCTAAAAAGACAAAATCAAAACAAAACCAAAACCCAAAACTGTCGAATTGATTGACTAAATTCTGCCTGAATTATCTGAAATAGCAATTGCAATTGCTTCCAAGTAACTAATTTCATTGAATTTATCATTGAGGAGCATTTAAACTTTTTCCCCTATAATGCTTTTTCTGATAGAACTTCTTAAAGTTTGTTTTCCATAGGACCAGAAAGCCAATTATGATTCAGTAGTCTTTCTTTTTTTTTTTTTTTGGTGAGCCCGCAGCATGTGGAAATTCTTGAGCCATGGATTGAACCCAAGCCACAGCTGTAACCAGAGCCACAGCATTGACAATGCCAGATCCTTAACCTGCTGAGCCACAGGGAAACTCCTTATCTACTTTTATTTTGCCTGTGCAGCTACTTTTTTATCTTCAGCCCTCTAAAAATTCAGAAATACTTCTAGGAAGAAAGTGCTGTAATTTGCACAGATCTCTACAATTTTTTTCCCTATCATTAATTTCACATGTTAGTCTTTCAGCCATTCTTTTGGGGTTGTCTTTGTTTCGGTACAAAGCTAGTCCACTGAATCCAGTTATATGATTATTTGAATGGGCATTCTTAACCTTTTGGTTAGTATGGATTGAGGTGTGTTGTGTCAGAAACAAAGGGTTAGAGTTCCTGCTGTGGCACAAGGGGATTGGCAGCTCAGAGGTTATTCCCTGGCCCAGGAGCTCCCTATGCCTTGGGGCAGCCAAAAAGAAAAAAGTAAAGTATAAATCAGTACTTTAAAGTAATTAGATGGAGAGTTCCTGTCATGGCTCAGCGGAAACGAATCTGACTAGTATCCATGTGGATACGGGTTTAACCCACTGATCCAGGGTTTAACCTGGATCAGTGGGTTAAAGATCTGGTGTGTCCGTGAGCTGTGGTGTAGGTCAAAGATACCGCTCGGATCCTACATTGCTGTGCCCGTGGCTGTGGCCGGCAGCTGTAGCTTCAATTCCACCCCTAGGTTGGAAATTGCCATATGCTGCAGGTGTGGCTCTAAAAGGCAAAAAAAAAAAAAAGTAATTAAGAAAAAGATTGTAGCTTACACGTAAACTATTAGACTCCTCTTTATGCAAATATTTTCAACATTCTCTACATACTTTGAAATGATGGCTGATATAGTAGAACTATGAGCTATTTATGGCAAAAATCAGAATTGGCAGTATGATATGCTATTTCTACTACTCACTTTTTTTTTGGGGGGGGGGGGTTTAGGGCTGAGGCATAAGGAGGCTCCCAGGCTAGGGGTTCAATCGGAGCTGTTGCTGTTGGCCTATGCCGTAGCAACTTGCGATCCTAGCTGCGTCTTTGATCCACACCACGGCTCACGGAAACGCCGGATCCTTAACCCACTGAGCGAGGCCAGGGATTGAACCACTGTCCTCACGGATGCTGGTCGGGTTCGTTAACCACTGAGCCAAGATGGGAGCTCCAACCCTTTTTATTTTATTTTATTTTTTTTTTGTCCTTTGTCTTTTGTTGTTGTTGTTGTTGTTGTTGTTGCTATTTCTTGGGCCGTTCCCGCGGCATATGGAGGTTCCCAGGCTAGGGGTGGAATCGGAGCTGTAGCCACCGGCCTACGCCAGAGCCACAGCAACGCGGGATCCGAGCCGCGTCTGCAACCTACACCACAGCTCACAGCAATGCCGGATCGTTAACCCACTGAGCAAGGGCAGGGACCGAACCTGCAACCTCATGGTTCCTAGTCCGATTCGTTAACCACTGCACCACGACGGGAACTCCCTCCAACCCTTTTTAAAACATAGGTTATAAGTTCACTTAAATATATATGGGTGATAAATGTGACCATGGTGAGGCCATATCTTTGTGTATGTATAAAAATGTCTCATCTGTTATTCATATAAGTGAACCCAATATAGCATTAACTCTTCATATAAAAGAACAATAGTTGTTCATCTAAGTGAGCATTACTCTTGTCTCAGAACACATATCTAGATCTTGGAAAATGGAGAGGTAGGTAAGTTGCTACTTAAAGGTTTTTCTAGTTTTTCTATTCCTGGAGGTTAAATCTCTAGAGTATACTCTAGAGTATAAGATTCCTGAGAAGAGGGAGTGATTTCACTGCAAATTGGGGGATCCTTCCCCTAAAAAAATTCCCCAAACAAAACCCCAGTTCTTTTTTGGGGTCCTTACTGGACAAGTTGCTTTAATGTTTTTATCATCATCAACTTTGATCTGTTCTTTAACTAGGCCTATACAGTTTAAATTAAGCCAAGGCATGAAGAGGTTATCTAGCAAGTTTGGCCAATTTAGATACTCAGGAAATTTTCAGTTGTTCAAGAGACATTGAATTTTAGAGCTAGAAAATAACTATGGAGTTCCTGTTGTGGCTTAGTGGTAAGGAACCCAACTAATATCTATGAGGACGTGGGTTTGATCCCTGGCCCTGCTCAGTGGGTTAAGATCTGGCATTGCCATGAGCCGTGGTGTAGGCGGGCAGATGCAGCTGCAATTTGATTTCTACCCTGGGAACTTTCATATGCTGCAGGTGTGGCCCTAAAAAAGCAAAAAAAAGAAAGAAAAGAATTTTACCCAACTGCCTGATTTTGTAGAAGAAAGTGAAACACAGAGAAAATGATTTACTCATGCTGTTAACAGTACAAAACCCAGGCCTGGAAGCCTGGTCTTTCCAGATAGTTAGGGAAGGGCTTTCTCCTTGTACTTACTGCCTCACTAGCATAGCAGCCTTTGCCAAAAACAGGAGTTTAAGTCACAAGGAAAAAATGGAAGCGTTTGATGGTGTTTTGCAAATAGGAAGATGGTCAGGGAAGATGTGGAGGCTGAAAGGTGGAAATTTGAGAGAAGTGGAGTAGCTGAGAGGAGCCACTTTGATGGTACTTAGAATTATATTAGTGCGGAAAGGGTTGCTAGAGGTTAAACCTTGACTCATCTTATTGTTGAGACTGAAGACAACATGCCCAGGATCACACAGCTTGTTAGTGGTAGAACTGGAACAGGAACTTGTCGCCTGACTCTTACACCCATATATTTCTACATCATGCTCCTGAGAGTGAGCTGATGGTGGAATAGCCAGGTGATTCTGCCCCTTAGGCATTGTACATTTCAACCTAAGTGCAGGTTAGAAATGAACGTAGTTGTGTCACCAACATAGAGGGTGTAGTGAAATGATAGGAATAAAGAGCTCATTCAGGGAGTGGGTGGGAATTGGGGAGGGCTGAAGCAGAGCATTGGTGTGTTATCACAGGAGTTTGGAAAGGAGAACCAGTGAAAGGGGATATTAAAGAGGCTAGAAGAAAAATAAACAAGGAAAAAAAAAAAAAAGAGGCTCGAAGAGAGCTAGGAGTGTGCACTGTTGCTGGGTCCGAAGTTTTAGAAGTGGTTGGTGGTTGTGTTTGGTCACAAGTGCAGGGTCGAATGAGGATCAAGAAAAGCCTATTGGAGAACAGACTTGTGGTTGCCAGGAGGGAGGGGAAGGCAGTGGGATGGACTGGGAATTTGGGGTTAATAGATGCAAACTACAGCCTTTGGAATGGATAAACAATGGGATCCTGCTGTATAGCTCTGGGAACTATGTCAGGTCACTTGTGATGCGGCATGATAATGTGAGAAAAAAGAATGCATCCATGTATGTGTGATGGGGTCACCTTGCGGTGTAGCAGAAAATTGACAGAACGCTATAAATCAGCTATAATGGAAAAAATAAAAATCACTATATATATAAAAAAAGAAAACTTCACTCCTGTATAGGAGTCAAGAGAAAAATTAAAAAAGAAAAGAAAAGCCTTTTGGATTTGGCAAGAGAGGTCATTGATGAACCAGAGAATGGTTTCCAACAGAGACTGAGAGGAAAATCAGATTGAAGGTAATAAGAAGGGAGTGGGCAGATAAACAGAAGAAGACCTACCTTTGAGGAGTCTGACAGTGAGGGAAAGGAGACTGGGGGGAGGAAGGAGAAGAAACGGACTTTTTTCTTTTTCCTTTTTCTTTTTTTAGGGCTGCACCTGCAGCACGTGGAAGTTCCCAGGCTAGGGGTCAAATCGGAGTTGCAGCTTCTGGCCTATACCACAGCTGCAACAATGTGGGTTCTGAGCCACAGCTGCGATCTGCACCACAGCTTGCCACAGTGCCAGATCCTTAGCCCACTGAGCGAGGCCAGGGATTGAACCTGCCTCCTGAATGCTAGTCAGGTTCTTAACCTCCTGAGCCACAACGGGAACTCTTTCACTGATTTTGAGGTTGTTTACATGGACTTTCAGGTTTACCCTTCATGATACTAGGAAGCGGATAGTCTGTGGTAGGCGCTGTGGCTGAATATGACCGTTTCTCTGCTCCCCATGAGCTCCCAGTCTGGGTGATAAATCATAATTACAACGTGATAATGTTTTAATGAGTGGCGTGATCGTATGCACAAGGTTTTAGTGGAAATAGGAAAGTGGGTTCCCTTTATTGAGCCCCTGATATGCGTCATTCTCAGTGCTTTGAGATGGGTTTTTTAGGTTTATAAATAAATGGAGCGTCAAAAGGTTAGAAATTTTATCCACAGTCACACTGTGACTAAGTGGCGGAGTTCGTGTATTCTGCAAATATTTATTGGGTGTCTACTCTCTGCACTGTTGTGGTTCTTGGGAGATACAGCATTGAACAAAAGAGACAAAAATACCTGCTTTTGTGGAGCTTACATTCTAGAGGGGGGAAGTATTCAAGCCCTGCCCTGTCTCGATGGCTCTTTGGTGGTGTACCATGTAAAGTGATGGGCTCGGAGAGGATGAGGTGAGGGATCAAGACAGAGGGGAGGGTAAAGGGAGTCCTGAAGGATGAGCAAGTATTGCTGGGAGTCAGCGGAAGAAGCATCTCAGGTGGTGGGAGGAAATGGTTGATAGGCTGGACGTTTGGAATTTTGGAATTAAGATAGGATAGGACCTGAATCCGAACTTTCTCCCCTGGAGGAAAACTCGTAGCAATAAATTTCCTGGGAGGAAGAGGAGCATAAAGAATGAGAGGCACTGAGGCAGTAGGGAGAATGGTCAAAGTCTTTGACGTATAGGATGGAGATTGTAGCTTTGAGCCGTCAATGCACAAAATGTTTTTGATGGTTTTTTATGTAGTGGCTGTCGCGGTACATTTTGTGCAGTAATGAAGGCGTTCAGGCCTAAGGGACGAGGTGACATTGTCACAGCCTCACTTGAGGATGTTGGCTTGCCTGGTCAACCGAACAGGCAAGAGAGGCTGGAAGGTGGCATGGCTAAAGGAAAGGGCCCTAAGGTTTGGATTAAGGGATCTAAGGGACTGGGGAATCTGAGATGTGAGGATACATCTGCAAAGAACAGTTACATGGTATCTAGAAAGGGGTGAGGAGAAATAGTTTTTACTTGGATGATCAGTAAAGTAGTCCTGTTGTCTTAGGAAGTGAGAGATGAGAATGGTGTGGTGGAAAGAGAGCAGCTCTGTTTGCTTAAATAGAATCGTTGGTGATGTGACACAGTTCAAAATGATTTTTCCCTTATGTGGACCCAAACCAAAGGAACAAGGTCTTTTAAAATCTGATGTGTCTAGCATACTGTTGAAGAGAAAGGCAGGATCACCCCAGTTCCTCCAACTAGCCTGGTTCTTTTTCTTTTTGCTGTGCTATAGATAGAGGAAGAGATGAGTGATGGGTTTATCTTTTTTTTTTTTTTTGGTTTTTTAGGGCCACACCTATGGCATATGGAAGTTCCTGGGCTAGGGGTTGAATCAGCTGCAGCTGCTGGTCTATGCCACACCCATAGCAAAGCGGGGTCTGAGCCACGACTGCGACCTACACCTCAGCTCTTGGCAATGCCAGATCCCTTTAACCTTCTGAGTGAGGCCATGGATCGAACCTGCATCCTCATGATACCAGTCCATTCTTAACCCGCTGAGCCACAGCAGGCACTCCTCTCTCTCTCTTTTTCTTTTTTAAACTGTCCTCAGTGGTCGTCACCTTTTCTCGCAGTGCAGTTCACTGTGGACAACTGCATGCATTTTTGTCATTGGATTATCTCTCTCATTTGTAGCTCCAGGTATCCTTCCTTATCTTCCATGCCTGTTGCCCTGATAATACCACCTGCATCCTTAGGGTCTTAGCCTTCTACTATTTTATAGGACATATCATTCCTTCTTTTCACAGTTGTTTATTATGAGCCTGCTCTATGTCAGTACATTCACGTTGAAATAGATGAAATTGAAAGAGCCAGTGTCATGAGCTTAATCGTGAAGTCCTGGGGGACTGATGTATTGGCTACTAGCTTTGGCTATCTCGCATAGAGCCTCCGAAGAAGTGACTTAGACAAGGTAGACATGGTTCTTTGTCGTGAAAGTGAGCCAGTATGGCAGTTCTGCTGCCTGAAGTCCTCAGCCCTTCCTGTCTTGTTGCTCCAGTACTCCTAGGGTGTTGCCCTCATGTGCCTGGTCCAGGGTGACGTGCTCCCACTTCTGCATCTAGCTTAGCAGGAAGGGGGAAGATGCATGATCTGGAAGTTGCTGTATCATTTCCAGTCAGAACTTAGTCACGTGGTGATGCCCTCCAGATGGAATTGGGTTGGAGATGTGTTTCTTCTGAGCGGTTATATGCCCAGCTAAAAATCTATTTCTGGAGCAGAAGGAGAAAATGAATATTGAGGGGAGTAACCAGCCATCTCAGGGACTTTGGTACTGCTTTGAGTATTGCACAGTGCTTAACCCCGTGGCTTATCCTTAAGGCTGAAATAAGTTGTTCTCATTTGTTTTTTTATGTGAAAGACTCTTCAGGCCACTTGTTGTTATGGCAATAAGAAGAACCCTAAGAGATTATTCACAGAAATATTTCTTTTTTATCCGGGAAGTAATGGGAAGGAAGAGTATGAGTGTATATTTATTACTATGATAGCATAATATTTAATCTATATTTGTAACTCGTTTTCCAGGAGTTCCTGTTGTGGCTCAGTGGTTAACGAATCCGACTAGGAACCATGAAGTTGTGGGTTTGATCCCTGACCTCCCTCAGGGATTAAGGATCTGATGTTGCTGTGAGCTGTGGTGTAGGTCGCAAATGTGCCTCGGATCTGTGGTTGTGGTGTAGGCTGGCAGCTGCAGCTCTGATTCCACCCCTAGCCTGGGAACTTCCAGATGCCATGGGTGTGGCCCTAAAAAGACAAAAAAAAAAAAAAATTTAGCCATTGCGATGGACGGGCCGTGGTATCTCATTATGGTTTTAATTTACATTTCTTTGTAACTGATCGTATGGAAATACCTTTTCATGATTATTGACTATTTGGATATCCTTTTTTATGAAGGGCCTGTTCATAGTCAGTTGCCCATTACTGTTTTTAAAGTTTAAGTGATTCCAGTTGTCTCTTAGGGATTTCTGTGATGATTCTGGATATGAGTTCTTTGGGCTTAGATGTTGTGAATATTTTCTCCTAGCCCATGGTTTGCATTTTTACTCCCTTAGTGATGTCTTTTAATGAATAAAAATTCTTAATTTTAATGACGTTGACTTTGTTATTTTTTCTCTTTTGTGGTGAGTGCTTTTGTGTTCTGTTTAAGAAGTTTTTTTACTCTTCCCATGTTAAAAAATACATACTTTAAAAATATTTGAAATTAATTTTTTTTTTTCTTCTGTGCAACACCATAGGTGATGCCATGGAGGGTGGAAAGCCTGGTCCCGTGCAGGTTGTTATGGTTCAGAAAGACCAGCATTCCTTTGAGCTAGAAGAGAAAGCCTTGGCCAGCATCCTCTTACAGGACCACATCCGAGACCTTGATGTGGTGGTGGTGTCGGTGGCTGGTGCCTTCCGAAAGGGCAAGTCCTTCTTTCTGGACTTTATGCTGCGATACTTATATTTCCAGGTAAGGTGGAAATTATTTCCCCTCAAATTAGAAAGTGAGCCTTTTACGTCCAAAAGAGCTAAAATAAATTCATGAATTATCCTTGATGTGTAAAGTTACTCAAAATTTAAGATTTAATGGAAATTTCCGGTTTTTCCTGCAGAAGGAAGGTGGCCATTCAAATTGGTTGGGTGACCCAGAAGAACCGTTAACAGGGTTTTCATGGAGAGGGGGCTCTGACCCAGAAACCACTGGGATTCAGATCTGGAATGAAGTGTTCACTGTGGAGAAGCCAGGTGGGAAGAAGGTAAGGCAGGAAAAGGCTCACTCATTAACCAGCACAGCAAAATGAGAACTTGAGTGTGTCATCTGATAATCTAATTAAGAAATGATTTTTATTGGAATGATAGAAGTGCATGGTTTTTAAAATAATGTATGAACGTAATTTTTTTTTTCTTTGTTTGTTTTTTTTTGGTCTTTTTGCTATTTCTTTGGGCCGCTCCCGCGGCATATGGAGGTTCCCAGGCTAGGGGTCGAATTGGAGCTGTAGCCACTGGCCTACGCCGGAGCCACAGCAACGTGGGATCCGAGCTGCGTCTGCAACCTACACCACAGCTCACGGCAATGCCGGATCGTTAACCCACTGAGCAAGGGCAGGGGACCGAACCCGCAACCTCATGGTTCCTAGTCGGATTCGTTAACCACTGTGCCACGACGGGAACTCCTGAACGTAATTTAAATGGACAAATGATAATATAAGGCTTCTTCTAACAGAAAACAGCCGTCAGATGCCCTTGCCCTCCCTCTCTCATTTTCACAACACTCTCAACGGTTTCAGATGCTACTTCTTCTTTTTTTTTTTGTCTTTTTGCCTTTTTTCTGGGGCCGCTCCCCCAGCATATGGAGGTTCCCAGGCTAGGGGTCGAATTGGAGTTGTAGCTGCTGGCCTACACCACAGCCACAGCAATGCCAGATCCGAGCCGCATCTGCGCCCTATACCACAGCTCACGGCAATGCTGGATCCTTAACCCACTGAGTGAGCCAGGGATCGAACCACAAACCTCATGGTTTCTAGTCGGATTCATTAACCACTGAGCCACGATGGGAACTCCGTCAACTAGTATTTTAAATTTCTTTTTCAACAACAAAAACATCTAAATCAAGGCTTGGAACGTGAGCTCATTGGCTTCAACATTTGGCTGTTTTGACTGTCATTGTGATTTTTTTTCCCCCCTCTTTTCATACTGCTCTGTATACCTCTCTTTTGTATCATCTCCTGAGATCAGAGCAGATAATCTCCAGCAAGGTTTTCTGGTTGGAAAACAAGTCACCTAGGGGAGTTCCCATTGTGGCTCAGCAGGTTAAGAACCCAACTAGTATCCATGAGGATGCAGGTTGATCCCTAGACTTACTCAGTGGGTTAAGGATCCGGTGTTACCATGAGCCATAGTGTAGGTCGCAGACATGGCTTGGATATGGTGTTGCTGAGGCTGTGGTGTAGGCCCACAGGTGTAGTTCTGATTTAGCCCCTAGCCTGGGAACTTCCGTATGCCCCAGGTGCGGCCCTAAGAAAGAAAAAAGAAAAAAAAAAGGTACCTAAATACATGTATGTATTGAAAAAAACATGCATGTGTGTAAATCCGCACAGTTCAAATCTGTGTTGTTTAAGGGTCAACTGTAATTGTACTTTCTGATATAACCTGTGGACAGGTGCTTAATCTTTTTTTTTTTTTGCATACAATATTTTGTTTTTATTTTCTATAATGCTTTTTATTTTTTCCATTATAGCTGGTTTACAGTGTTCTGTCAATTTTCTACTGCACAGCAAGGTGACCCAGTCACACATACATGTATACATTCTTTTTTCTGACATTATCATGCTCCATCACAAGTGACCTGACATAGTTCCCTGTGCCTTAGTCCTTATTTAAATGTTATCTGTACTTTCTTTTTCTTTCTTTCTTTTGTGGGAATCCGAGCTGTATCTGCGACCAACCCCACAGCTCATGGCAATGCCGGATCCTTAACCCACTGAGTGAGGTCAGGGATTGAACCCGTGTCTTCATGGATCCTAGTCAGTTTCTGAACCATGGAGCCACAAAGGGGACTCCCTGTTACCTGTCCTTTTCAATTTCTGCGTGCATTTTCTCCCTTTTCACTTTAATGTGTTTTGTTTGTGTTTTCTCTTTTTTTTTGCAGGTTGCAGTTGTTCTGATGGACACCCAGGGTGCATTTGACAGCCAGTCCACTGTGAAAGACTGTGCTACCATCTTTGCTCTAAGCACCATGACTAGTTCTGTTCAGGTAAAGCCCCTTGATTAGGGAAAAAAAATTTTATAGGAGGAATATGATAAAGAGAATGCATGTAGTTTCAGTTGTCAGAATTTCTGTGATGACATATAAGTGTTCTTTTTGACTACAGATATGTTAAGCTCTTATAAGCTCAAGAGCAAACTCAAACTATTTTTCCATTTTGGTCATAAATACATATTGTGTATGTCAAGAAAAGTCTGAAAAAGTGAAAGTTGAAATTATATCAGTTACCTCATATAGGAAATGTGTATTTGGTAAAAAAAATTTAAAACTCTTTTAAACTGTAAAGGTAGAATTACGTGATTTCAGCCTTTCCAAGAGGCAGATAATACTCCTCTTTAAACAGACCTCCTGTTCGAATATGCAGACCTTTAATTGTACAAAGTTTCTTTCTGTTCGGTGCTCTAGGCTTATTAGGGATTCATTTGAAGTCAGCTAGAGTGGTACCAATCTGGATTTTTGTTTTCTAGATTTATAATTTGTCCCAGAACATTCAGGAAGATGATCTTCAACAGCTACAGGTATATGTTCCTCATAAGAATGTCATCATATCATTTAAGACTTTTAAGACTGAGGTGCATTTTACAGCTGAGTAGTCTCACCAAAGGATTGAACTATGGAGGAGGTTTGGGTTCATGGTAATCGTACACTCTGCGTATCTGTTGCTGGACTGGTCAGGGAAGGCCTTACTGCCTTGAGCAGGGAGCCCAGGAAAGCAGGTGGGTAAGCCCTGCAGATAGGGGAGGGCTGGGCAAGTGGTGCAGGGGAGGGAGCAGAAGGAAGAAGGACCCTGGGGGGCAGCGCGCTTGGTGGGATCTAGAAACAGCAAGGAGATCAGGGGTTGGGTTGGAGGGTGAGACCCCGAGGAGGCCAGGTGTTGAAGTCGGAAGTCTGGGGATGCTCTGCCTTTGTAAGGACTCGGGCTTTTCCTCTGGGTGAGGTGGGAGCCGTTTTGATCGGAGGAGTGATATTATTGACATATTACAAAAGGCTCAATGTGTTGTGTTTAGAATAGATTTTTAGAGGCACAAGAGTGCATTCAGTGAGACTGGTTATGAAGCTATTGCAATAAATCAGGTGAGGTTAAATTCGTATTTATAAAATGCATGGGATCATGAGCCTGGAAAATAGGATATGCTTATTAATAACAGCTAGCCATTACTTCTTAAACCTGTTACTACGACTGCCTTGTCTTCTCCATAGCAGCAGTTCTTAAATATTTTTCCTGTAAAATCCTCTTCATTGAATATTCCAGAGTTGGATCCAATCTGGCATGGTTCTCATTCCACTCTTCCCACTGACATTCAGGAAACACTTCAGAATACGTGAGGGCGTCATTTATCATAGAGATTACCTTGAATCAGTTCTAATTTATATTCCTTTTTATTTTTTTGTCTTTTTTCGAGGGCTGCACCCGAGGCATGTGGAGGTCCCAAGGCTAGGGGTCGAATGTAGGCCGGCCTACACCACAGCCACGCCAGATCCGAGCCGCGTCTTCGACCTACACCACAGCTCACCGCAGTGCCGGATCCTCAACCCTCAGAGTGAGGCCAGGGATCAAACCCGCATCCTCATGGACACTAGTCTGGTTTGTTCATCACTGAGCCACGACAAGAACTCCTATACTCCTTTTTTAAGAATCAGAGAAAATAATTTCTAAACTTTGACTCAATGTTACTATGAGCAATTACTTAGACTCCACAATAGGTGGTTCTACACCAGTGCTGTGACTCAGTGGTTGAGAGCACCTGCTCTGTAAGATGTTTCCATCAAAATTTGAATTTGACACCTTTTCACCTGAAACTTATTCCTTTCTAAGCTCCTTTCTTTCACGGTTTTTGGAAAGCCTAATTTGTGTGAGGCAGTGGACCGAGTGCTATCGATACAGCAGTGTTTGGGGTAGACAGGATCATGGATTTTTAGTCCAGCTGGTGAGCGGGTACATGGTGATGTATTAGGACCACTGTGACAGGGTACCACACACTAGTGGCTTAAAACAGTAGGAGTTTATCATCTCACAGTTGGGGAAGCTAGGAGTCAGAAATCCTGTGTGAGTGAAACCTGTGGAGCAGAATCCTTTCTTGCCTCTTCGCAGCTTCCAGTGGTTTGTTAGCAATCCTTGGCATTCCTTGGCCTGCAGCGGTAGCACTTCAGTCTCTGACTCTGTCTTCATTTTTTATTTTTATTTTTTGCTTTTTAGGGCCACACCCTAAAAAGGTTCCCAGGCTAGGGGTCTCCTCCGAGCTACAGCTGCTGGCCTGTGCCACAGTCACAGCAACGCAGGATCAAGCTGCATCTGCAACCTGTACCACAGCTCAAGGCAGTGCAACCCACTGAGCGAGGCCAGGGATCGAACCTGCAACCTCATGGTTCCTAGTTGGATTTGTTTCCTCTGCGCCATGATGGGAACTCCCTCTGCCTTTGTCTTCATGTGGCTGTCTTCGCTCTGTGTCTTGTGTCTGTTCGTCTTATTGCCCTCTTCCCTGTATCTTTGTTACTTCTTCTTCTTTTTTTTTTTTGTCTTTTTGCTATTTCTTGGGCCGCTCCTGCGGCATATGGAGGTTCCCAGGCTAGGGGTGGAATCGGAGCTGTAGTCACCAGCCTACGCCAGAGCCACGGCAACACGGGATCTGAGCCGCGTCTGCGACCTACACCACAGCTCACAGCAACGCCGAATCGTTAACCCACTGAGCAAGGGCAGGGACCAAACCCTCAACCTCATGGTTCCTAGTCGGGTTCGTTAACCACTGCGCCATGACGGGAACTCCTGTTATTTCTTCTTCTAAGGACACGAGTCATATTGGATGAAGGCCTACCCTAGTGATGTCTTCCTAACTTGATTACATCTGTGAAGACTCTTTATCCAGTGAGGCCACATTTCACAAGTACCAGGGATTAGGACTTCAACTTATTTTGGGGGGACACAATTCAACCCATAAGAGGGTGGTAAGGATTATGAGGTGACTGCATAATTCTCCTTTGATACTCTTCTCATGCGTTCCCTCATCCTGTGGTTCTTCAAACCCAAGATATGTTTAAGCATGTCTTTTCCAAAATCACTTCAGAACCAAGCATTCCTGAGTCTTTTTAATTATGTCCTGTAGGGGAGTGGAAAAAACCCTTCCCTCATCTCAGGTTCTTGGCTGAAGCAGGGATGGAATGGAAGTGCCTGCTCGAGGAAGAGGATTGGGACAGGTGTGCTTGATGAATGGGAGGGAATGACCCAACGGTTAGTGGGTGGATGGCAGTCAGACGTGGGGAGGAAGAGGTTATTCTGGCCTGAATCCTCAAGGGAGTCGGACTTCCTACAAGACCAAGAATGATCGTGAGAAGTGATAAGGGAAGCAGGGGGAGTTCCCTTCGTGGCGCAGTGGTTAACGAATCCGACTAGGAACCATGAGGTTGAGGGTTCGGTCCCTGCCCTTGCTCAGTGGGTTAATGATCTGGCGTTGCCGTGAGCTGTGGTGTAGGTTGCAGACGTGGCTCGGATCCGGTGTTGCTGTTTCTCTGGAGTAGGCCGGTGGCTACAGCTCCGATTCCACCCCCTAGCCTGGGAACCTCCATATGCCGAGGGAGCGGCCCAAAGAAAGCAAAAAAGACAAAAAAAAAAAGGGAAGCAGGGAAGTCACCAATCCCACTTTTTTTTTTTTTTTTTTAATGCCCACACCTGCAGTACATGAAAGTTCAAGGGCTAGGGACTGAATCCAAGCCGCAGCCATGACCCCACCCACACTGTAGCCGCAGCACCTGGGATCCTTTAGCCCACCGCACCAGGGCAAGGGATTGAACTCGCACGTCCATGGTGACCAGTCCTTTCTCATTTGATGAGACAGATGATGGTAGATCTAGAAATTGAATAAATAAAAATGTAAAGAAGGAGACAGTAATATTCGTGTATGCCTGGAAATCCATAAGCATCAACTGGAAAACTATTTAGAACTAAAAAAAAAAATTAGACACCCATCACAAAGTACAAATACACAAATCAGTGGGCTTTCCTATTTACCAACATTAACCTGTTTAAAAATGTAATGGAAAACATTTGCTGTAGCAACAAAATATTAAAAAACTTGTAATAAGGAGTTCCCATCATGGCTCAGTGGAAACATCTGACTAGCATCCATGAGGACACAGGTTCGATCCCTGGTCTTGCTCAGTGGGTTAAGGATCCAGTATTGCCATGAGCTGTGGTGTAGGTCGCAGATGCGGCTTGGATTTGGCATTGCTGTGGCTCTGGCGTAGGCCAGTGGCTACAGCTCTGATTCGACCCCTAGCCTGGGCATGCGGGTGTGGTCCTAAAAAGACAAAAACAAAAACCTTGTAATAAACAATATGGTTCTCCTGTATGAAGCACTTCAACATTGTATGAGGCATATAAAAGACTTAACCATATGCAGGAATATACCTTGCTTCTTCTATGTGTATCTGTATTCTATATGTATCTTGTATATGTGTAGCTAACACATTTATTTCTTACTCTGTGCTAGACACTGTGCAATGTATTGTATAAATGTTATCTCATTTGAGACTGAGTATTATAAAGTTGTTACTTCTTCCCCATTAAACAGAATCATAAAAGTATTCTATTGGGAACTTGACAGAATTGTTCTGAGATTCATTTAGAAAGTTAAATTGTAAAACAGCCAAGAGTATTACAAGGAGTGAGGGAAATAAAAGAAAATTGACCTAGTACATCTTATAAAGCTGTAATTATAACAACAGGATACTGGTTCAGGAAAAAATAGATTAATGTGCCATATAATTATGATAGAGTGCATTTTCATATATTTCATTCTACTTAAGAATGTATAGGAGTTCCCATCATGGCAGACTGGAACGAATCTGACTAGGAACCACGAGGTTGAGGGGTTTGATCCCTGGCCTTGCTCAGTGGGTTAAGGATCCGGTGTTGCTGCGAGCTGTGGTGTAGGTCGCAGATGAGGCTCGGATCTGGCATTGCTGTGGCTCTGGCGTAGACTGGCAGCTACAGCTCCAATTAGACCTCCAGCCTGGGAACTTCCATATGCCGTGGGTGCGGCCCTGAAAAGACAAAAAGACAAAAAAAAAATAGAATATATAATTCTATACCGTAAAGGATGGCTCAGTCAATAAATGATGTTAGGGTAGTTGCCTATCTATTTAGAAACGATAGAAATTAGTTCCCTACCTTGTACTGTATACCGAAATAAATTCCAGATGATTATTTTGATGTGAACAAAACCCCATAAGTGGGAAAAAATAGGCCAATATACAATATTCAGGGAGAATTTTCTAAACAAGACCTCAAAGGTAGGAGACAGAAAAAAATGGATAAAGTTGATGCCAGGTATTACCAAAACAGACCTCTGAATATAAGTTTGGTACCTGTTAGGTGCTGGGGGAGAAGAGATGCCCAGTTATCAGAGGGCCCAGCATGGAGGGTTGGGAGCTCCTCCTTTCACTGTGCCTTCTTCACGGAGGCTGAAGTTAAGCTCTCAAATCGGTCAGTTGATATCTATCATTGCAATAATGTTTCTCTTTTTAAAAATATTAATGATGTATTATGAAGTCAGAAATGACTTCATCCTTTCCAAAAACTGCACACTTTGGATAAGGCTGAAGGCCCCCTCCCCCTCCCCAGGGGTAACCCCAGTGTCGGTCAGTTTTGAATGTATCCTTTCTATTCTTTTCCATGGATGTGTAAACAGGTATATATTCCTATAGAAAATATATGACATGTGACAACAAGCCCTTATACAAACCCTTTGAGGCAACGTGTTTTGGAGTTCAAAATATTTTGGATTTTTAGAAAGATAATGTGGTGCACATAGCATGAGGTCTAGGACAGGAGTGGGTATTTGGGGAACACAGTATTTTTGTAGGGAAATGTATGACTAATTATATGAAATAATGAAATAAGATCAGTAAAGCCCGTAAGAAGCCTCATATCAGTTCCAGGAAGACTTTCCTCCAGATGAGTTTGCCGCCTAATGTGGGTTTTTAGAATCCCCCCCCCTTCATTTTTTAAAGTTTTATCGAAGTATAGTTGCCTTACAGTGTGGTCTCAATTTCTGCCGTACAACAAAGTGATCCAGTTGCACACACATCCCTTCTTTTTCAGATTCTGTTCCCACATAGGTTATCGCAGAAGACTGAGTGGGGTTCCCTGGGCTGTACAGCAGGTCCCTGTTGACTCTGGCGCTTTTTGGATTTCGGAATTACGGATAGGAAATCATGGTTTTACATAGTTTTTTAGTATGCGTTTTTGTTGTTTATATATAGCATTTTATTTCTATTAGGTACTTTTTAAACAACTTTTTATTTTTTTAACAAAGTAACCTATATTCATAGTTTAAAACTCAGTCGTATTATAATGTTCATCATGAACCTCCTTTTTACTTCCCAGTCCCTTCCTCAGAAGTACCCACTGTACTAGTTTTGTGTCTTCTTGCTATTTGCATCTTCTGCTCTAAAGGACTTGCTTATGTTGCTCCTCCTAGATTTTAAAAAATTAAGTATTAATTACTTCTTATGTAAAATTAGGATTTAGCTCTTTTGGGAGTTCTGGTTGTGACTCAGCAGAAACGAATCTGACTAGTATCCATGAGGTCGCATCCTTGGCCTTGCTCAGTGGGTTAAGAATCTGGCTTTGGGTGTTCCCATCGTGGCGCAGTGGTTAATGAATCCGACTAGGAACCATGAGGTTGCGGGTTCGGTCCCTGCCCTTGCTCAGTGGGTTAAGGATCCGGCATTGCCGTGAGCTGTGGTGTAGGTTGCAGACGTGGCTCGGATCCCGCGTTGCTGTGGCTCTGGCGTAGGCCGGTGGCTACAGCTCCGATTCAACCCCTAGCCTGGGAACCTCCATATGCTGCGGGAGCGGCTCAAGAAATAGCAACAACAACAACAAAAGACAAAAAAAAAAAAAAGAATCTGGCTTTGCCATGCGCTGTGGTGTAGATCACAGATGCGGCTCGGATCTGCTGTGGCTGTGGCTGTGGCTGGTGGCTACAGCTCCAATTCAGCCCCTAGTCTGGGAACCTCCATATGCCTTGGGTATGGCCCTAAAAAAAAAAAAAAAAAAAAAAAAAAAAGGGATTTGCTCTTTTTACCACTCTCCTACCCCTTAGTCTCCTTCCTCTCACTAGCCATGTCACCATTGGTTAAAAAAGTCACCTTTGGTTAAAAAAGTATTTGTATTTGCCTTACTGTGTGTGGATATATGCATATGTTCTTTATAACTAACTTGGGAACCCTGTCCTAAAAGTAGTTACCTTTGTTACTTTTCTCCTTAGTTTAGTGTTCTATGTACTTACCACTAATGCATCCTCCAAAGATGGACTCCAAAATCTCTCAGTTTGGTCTTATTACTTTAGGTTCTGTTTTGTTTTTCCTTGGGGAAGCATGACTCCTGGTCCTGTATTACCTTCCTCTAGTTTGCTATGCCTCCTTTAGGCCTGGGGCATAGCCATCATCTTGGCAATTTCTTTCCTTTTTTTAAAAAAAATTATTTTTAGGAGTTCCCATCGTGGCTCAGTGGTTAACGAATCTGACTAGGAACCATGAGGTTGCAGGTTCGATCCCAGGCCTCGCTCAGTGGGTTAAGGATCCAGCGTTGCCCTGAGCTGTGGTGTAGAAAACAAAAAAGAGCTCTTGGAAATTAAAACTATGACAGCCAAAATGGAAAGTTCAGTAGAGGAGGAGTTAGAAGATACACTGGAGAAAATTTCTTTAACAGGTTGAATGAAAAGGAAAGCAGTAGGAGTTCCCTTGTGGAGTAAAGGGTTAAGGATCCACTGGTGTCACTGTAGTGGCTTGGGTTACTACTGTGGCTCGGGTTCAGCCCCTGGCCCAGCAATTTGCGCATGCCACAGGTGTGGCCAAAAAGAGAAAACAAGACAAAGAGTAGAAGTCAGTAGTGGGGAGGCAGTGGGGCAGGGAGAGAACAGAGGAGGAGAGAGAGAGGCTGGTGGAGAGAGAAGGGAGAGGTGGGGGAGGGAGAGTGGGGGCATAGAAATAGGGGAATTTGAGATCAATTGAGGAGAGGTTTTGCATGTTAATTACAGGCATTTTAGGAGTTCCTGTCGTGGCTCAGCAGAAGCGAATCCGACTGGGAACCATGAGGTTGCGGGTTTGATCTCTGGCCTCGCTCAGTGGGTTAAGGATCCGGCATTGCTGTGGCTGTGGTGTAGACCAGCAGCTACAGCTCCGATTAGACCCCTAGCCTGGGAACCTCCACATGCCACGGTGTGGTCCTCAAAAGACCCCCCCCAAAAAAAAGTCATTTTAATAAAATAGAACACAGGAATTGCCTTGTGGTATAGCGGGTTAAGGATCTGGCATCTGTCACTGCAGCCCTTTGGGTCGCTGCAGTGGCGCTGGTTTGATCCCCAGCCCGGGAATTTCCACATATCACAGGCATGGCCAAAAAAAAAAACAAATTAAAAAATCCAAAAGAGAACAAAGACAATGGAGGGAAAGAAATTATAAGAGGGCATCATATAAAATGATGTTCTCAAATTGCAGGACCTGAGTTTTTTGTCTTTCTTGCTAGAAGCCTTTCTCAAAGGTGTGGTGATCCTTGGTCATCTGTGTGTAAGAATGAGTCACTGAAAATCTGAGAGCTTTTGCTGAGAGAGTGGGCCTTGTGCATTCATTTGGATTACTGTGGGGATGATTGGAAAATATTATTTAGTTATTTATTTCAGCCTCTAAATGTTTCTCCTTGCAGACTCTTATTTTTGGGCTGTCAGTTTCCTCAGAAACAACTTCTTTTTCATTTTTTTATCCTTTAGGGCTGTACCTGCGGCATATGGAGGTTCCCAGGCTAGGGGTCGAATCAGAGCTGTAGCCACCGGCCTACGCCAGAGCCACAGCAACGCCAGATCCTTAACCCCACTGAGCAAGACCAGGGATCGAACCCGCAACCTCACAGTTCCAAGTCGGATTTGTGTCCGCTGCGCCACAACGGGAACTCCCCCAGAAATTTCTTTCATCTCCGGTCTGAGTGGGTGGAAGCCTGCTGTGGCTCCAGCAGGGTCAGCGCCCTGAGGAGTCTCACTGTTCTGCACGTAGACTTTGGCTTATGTGCCTGTTTGCAGTAAGCTAGGGCAGGCACTCGCCTCTCAGCTGACTTTGGTGTCCAAGTCTAGATTCTTTGTGGTTTATGCTCCAGGTCGTTCATGTCCCATCTTCTGTGGAGGCAGGAGAAGACTGGAGCCGGGGGAGGGGACAGAGACTTCCGGCCTCTTCCTTAGTTATCAGCCCCGCTCCCTCACCCCCTCCCTCCCTCAGGGTGACTGGTGCTTCTGACTTCTGAGCCTTCCCGGGATTCTGCTGAGAGACTCTGCTTATCTCTTATTGCCCCTGCCTCAGATGTGTCTTAGCTGGGCAGGAAAAGCCAAAACCTGAGACAGTTCTCATTTGTCTGTTTTCCTTCCAGAGTGTTTTTGATAACTCTTCTCTGTCATATTACTTCTCATCCCTTTTGTCCCCTGAGTGGATAACTTTTTAAAAAATAACACTGGAGTTCCCGTCGTGGCGCAGTGGTTAACGAATCCGACTAGGAACCATGAGGTTGTGGGTTCGATCCCTGGCCTTGCTCAATGGGTTAAGGATCCGGCGTTGCCCTGAGCTGTGGTGTAGGTCGCAGATGCGGCTCGGATCTGGCGTTGCTGTGGCTGTGGCGTAGGCTGGCGGCTGCAGCTCTGATTCGACCCCCAGCCTGGGAACCTCCATATGCCGTGGGTGCAGCCCTGGAAAAGACCAAAAAAAAAAAAAAAAGAAAAAAGACAAGTCAGGGTATAATCATGTTAGATAGTGAGACAGGTGTAGGAGAAAATTAAAAAGAGACACAGGTCGTGAACTTGTGTGGAGAGTTGTAATCTTTTCAGGAAGGGGCTGTGGAAGGCTTCGCTGAGGAGTCATCGGAGTGAAGACCTTAAGAAGTGAGGGAGCTGAGGGAGTTCCCATTGTGTCGCAGTGGAAGTGAATCCGACTAGTATCCATGGGGATGCCGGTGCGATCCCTGGCCTCGCTCAATTGGCGTGTCAGGGATCCAGCATTGCTGTGGCTGTGGTGTAGGCTGGCAGCTGTAGCTGACTTGACCCCTAGCCTGGAAACTTTCATGTCTTGGGTTCGGCCCTAAAAAAGATAAAAAAGAAATGAGGGAGCTGATTGTGCAGTTGTTGGAAGAACATCGCAGGCAGGAGGAGATGGTAGGACGACGGACTTGAGGCCGCAGTCGCCGTCGTGTTTGAGGCACATCAGGGCGGGCCAGTGTGGGGACGGGCGTTTATACTGAGTGAGGCTGGAGGGTTGAGCAGAGGCGGGATGTGGTCTGACTAACCTTATTTGTACCAGAGCCACCGAGGCTGCTGTATTGAGAATAGTCTGTGGGGGGCGAGGGCTGACGCAGGGGCCCGGTTAACTGTTGGAATATTCTGAGCCACATGGATGTTGTGAGTGGCTGGATTTGGGGTTTGCTAGTGAGTTGGAATGAGGAATGTGTGAGAGAGGAATAGCCACGATTATTTTAAGGTTCATGACTCCTGCGGGCTTTTGAAATGTAGACCTTTGGTCTCATAAAAGTAATATTTCGTCTATTCAGTGAATTCCTTGCTAAAGAATAGCCATAGAAATACTTTATGTAATGTTTTCACAAACCATAACTCTTCTTTTTTAAAGCTCTTCACAGAATATGGTCGTCTAGCGATGGATGAAATTTTCCAAAAGCCCTTCCAGGTAAAACGTTAACTATAAACTCAAGTCACGTCTTTGTTTTAGTTGAGAGATGAGAGGACTGCAGTCCACCAGCTAAATTTGGCCAGCTGCCTGTTTTTATATGACCTGTGAATTAGGAATGGATTTTTTTTTTTAATATTTTTAAATGGTTGGAAAAAAATCAAAAGAGGAATAATATTTCATGATAAGTACATTATCTGAAATTTAAACGTCAGCATCCACAGTGAAAGTTTTATTGGAACACAGTTCCAGTGCTCATCTGTATCGTCCATGGTTTCCGCTTGCTACAGCAGCCTGAAGTATTTACTTTCTGGGCCTTTACAGAAAAAATCCGCCTTACCCCTGCTTTATCTACCTATTTTATGAGGGTGAGAATGCACAGGAACCTCAGTAAGATTAGAGAGTCTCTATTATTATTTATTTTAGTTTCCTTTTCCTTTCTAACATAGAAAGTAGATCTGATTTTATGATCGAATGGTGCCATGTTTTTTTTTTTCTTGTCCTTCACCACCTTCCTCCTACTTGTCTTGAGAACAGAGCCTGAAGTTTAACGTTTTCTCATCAGTCTGTTCTCATCGGTCTCTTCCTATTGACCCATGAGAACAGAACTATCAGATGGGATATATTGACCTCATGCAGCTTATGCATGTCCTTCTAGTGTTTGTAAGGTTTCTAAGACATCACAGGGTAGATAAATCCTTTAGCACATTTCCTTGTCCCTTTGAAGAAACTGGCATTGTGCAAAAAAAAAAAAAAAAGTATTTCGATGGTTATTTTGAAAATGCAGTTATGCAGTATTACAGTAATGTTCTGTTTGTTTCCTAAATAGACACTGATGTTTTTGGTTCGAGACTGGAGTTTCCCTTATGAATACAACTATGGACTACAAGGAGGAATGTCATTTTTGGAGAAGCGTCTACAGGTAAGTAGACATATAATCTTCTGGAATTACCACAGTGGTGCAATGAGTTAAGGATCTGGCATTGTCTCTGCATTGGCACAGGTGTGATCCCATCCCTGGCCTGGTGCACTGGGTTAAGGATCTGGGGTTGCTGCAGCTGTGGCATGGGTGGCAGCTGTGGCTTGGATTCAGTCCCTGACCCGGGAACTTCCATAAGATATGTGTTTAGCCAAAAAAAAAAAAAAAACCAAAAAGAGAATCTTCTGAGGAATTACCTAAAAATAATAATAACTTTTTCATTTGCCTTTAGCTATTATATTTAAAGCAGGTTATGGAAAATCATATTGTATGTTAAACACTTAAGAATACTAGCACAAGTGGATATGATGGTAAGATTAGCACCCACTGATGTTACTTAGGGTAAGAATAACTCAGGGATTCGTGAGAAGAGCCTTGGGCAAAAGCCCAAGCTTTGACTGCAATTTCCATTTCACCTTTTACAGGTTACTCTCTATGTGCCTCTTGGTTTTGGTGTGGATATAAACAGGCTCAGCCTGTTCCCCACACTTAAAACACAGGAGTCCTTTGTCAGTCACTGCTAACTGATCTGATCCTCCTTCACACCCACAAACTTTCCCTTGTTCTTCCTGGGTCTTGTGCAATACTCCTTTTTTAAGAAATTCTTTGGTACCTGTTCTTTGGTGATTCTAGGAGCCAAGCCACAGTCCATCAGATGTATGCGTTCATTGCTTCTTAGGGTCCTGGGCTTTCTCATTGGACAGCATCTAGCCTCTGTGATTCATTAGAGTTAGGAAGTCTGCTTTCCTTTGTCCTGTACTAGTGGTGCCTGGTGAAGAAAAACAAAAGGTCTTTTGTAAATTGTTGGCCGTTATTGGCAGGTGAAAGAACATCAACATGAAGAAATTCAGAACGTCCGAAATCACATTCACTCCTGTTTCTCCAGTGTCACCTGTTTCCTCCTCCCACATCCAGGACTCCGGGTGGCCACAAGCCCTGACTTTGATGGCAAATTGAAAGGTGTGTTACAAGTGATGTTATTTTAGACATGTGACGTCATCCTTGGAATTAAATAGTGACCAGAAAATATCAAGTATGAATAGGAAATGCTAAAGAGAACGAGTGTGTTCTCTTAGAAAGAATTTAGAGTCTCGTTCAGTTTTTGCTCCTGCCTTACTGTGACATTAGAATTAGTTTACTTTAGTTTCTCCCTTTGACGTGGTTGTGGTAATACCCATTAATGATCTTTCCAAGAGAATCGTGACAATTAATTGGTTTATGAGAGATAAAGGGGCTAAATAAAGGAGGACTTAACATTCGTCATTTAATGAAGTAAAACTAAATCCCCAAACAGAGGTCGTAGGATGCATAGCATGGCTGTCATTTTCATCATAATTTGATACTGTCACAAAACCTGGTGCTGAGTCATGTGTTGAGGTCAGAAAGTGCTGAGTAGACGATGGCCCTGTGAAATCAGAGGGGGGACTCTGGGGTTCCATTGTCTTACTTACTGAGACCTTGAGTCATTTAATGGCTAGTCCTCAGTTTGCACATATGTTAAACGAAGCCCTTTGGTTATAAACCTATCTGAGCTTCTGAGGTTTCCAGTAAAGTAGAAATAATAGTAGTTGCCATGTTTAGAGGCCCAGCTCTGTTCCCATCTGTCGGTCTCTTTTGCTTGAACAAAACACCATGGACTGGGTAGTTTATAAACAACAGACGTTTATTTCTCACAGTTCTGGAGGCTGGAAATCCAGGATCCCAGGGCCAGCATGGTCGGGTGAGGGTTCACTTTCTGGTCTCAAGACTCTTGGCTGTATCCTCATGTAGCGGAAGCAGTGCTGTAGGATCTCTTTCATAAGAGCACTAATCCCATTCTTGGGGGCTCCACCTTCATGATCTAATCACCTCCCGAAGCCCCCACCTACCAATGCCATCACCTTTAGGGTTTGGGATTTGTTTGTGTGTGTCTTTTTGCCTTTTCTAGGACTGCTTCCGTGGTGTGTGGAGGTTCCCAGGCTAGGGGTCAAATTGGAGCTGTAGCCACCAGCCCACGCCAGAGCCACAGCAACGCGGGATCCGAGCCGCGTCTGCAACCTACACCACAGCTCACAGCAATGCCGGATCGTTAACCCACTGAGCAAGGGCAGGGACCGAACCCGCAACCTCATGGTTCCTAGTCGGATTCGTTAACCACTGCGCCACGGCGGGAACTCCTAAAGGCTCTACTTTTAAATAAGGTCACATTCTGAGATTTCAGGTGGCGGTGCATATTAGCGGGAAGACACTGTTCACACCACAGATATATTTTCAGATATGAATGGTTTATCATTGAATATTGTGTGCTCAGTTTCATATTTATAAAATAGAGAACAATTCTGTATAAGCAACCTTTAGTCTCATAGTTATGCACTATTTGTTTCCCTTGTCCATGACTGAATATAAAATACATTTGTGTGTACATTTAACTTTGTATAATAGAGACATCTAAATACGTTTAATGAACTCAAGCAAAGTGTATTATTTGACTGAGAAATTGGGATTTTAAAATATTTGTGTGGAGATATACCAGGCGAGGCGGAGTCCGTTTATGTATTGCCCAAAGACTTGGATGTCACCAGGCTGTGTGTCACCCAAAGTTACATTATTGGATCATCTGGTTGTGTGGCTTACTGAATGTCAGCCCTGACATCTGTAAGGATATTAAAACCATACTGGGTATAATTTGACTTCTTGGATGTAGAAAGTACTTTGGTGTCTTTCAGTGCTTCAATATGGTTGTTATGAGTAATTGTCTTTTTTTTTTTTTTTTTTGGTCTTTTTGCCTGTTCTAGGGCCGTTCCCTCGGCATATGGAGATGCCCAGGCTAGGGGTCTAATTAGAGCCGTAGCCACCGGCCTGTGCCAGAGCCACAGCAATGGGATCCGAGCCGCTTCTGCAGCCTACACCACAGCTCACGGCAACGCTGGATCCTTAACCCACTGAGCAAGGCCAGGGATCGAACCTCCAACCTCATGGTTCCTAGTTGGATTCATTAACCACTGCGCCATGACGGGAACTCCGCAGTTGTCTTTTTTATGTACAGTACTTGAGACATACTAGGGTTGCATGGCATTCTCTAGATTTTGCTTTTCTACAAAATGAAAGCTGTGGTGCAGGCCAGTTGCTGTAGCTCTGATTCGACCCCTAGCCTGGGAACTTCCATATTTGTTAGCTCTGCAAAGGTTTATGTACTTTTTAGCTTTGGAGATGGATATTTTGTAATTTTAGGGAACCTTGTAAATAAGCTATGGCAGGGTTTTGAGTGGAGAGTAGATTGGATGTTACATTGCAATGGTAGGTGCCTTGTGAGTATTTGGCAAGTGCTTGATTGAGAATCACATCAACTATTGTGGGGGACCTTTACGTCGAGCCGATACCATTTCCCAGAGTTAAAAAAAAAACAACCTAGACGTTGTCTTAAGTATATACTTGCACAATGACTTGGTCGAGGCCCTGCAGTCCCCACTGTATATAATCTGAACAAGACACCGTTAGCCTGGGGATATTTAGGGTGAATCCAGAAAAGGAGCTTCATGTAGTTTCTGTAGAACATTTAAATTTAATAAGAACTACATTCTGAAGCTATTTCTGTAAATGTTCCCCGAAGTACTTCAGGGGTTGTTTGTTGGTTTTCCTTTATTTTTTAAAAGAATGGCCATTTATTCAGAGGGGAACACTTGCCAAACAGTCTTAGCTCTGGTATAATGAGTGCTAAGCTGCTGCTTCCTGCAATAGTTAGCGAGGAGATTAGCTCATTTTTGAGACCCCTTTTCATCAGACAGACACAGGACAACTGTCATCACCATAAAGAAAGCTGTCCTCCTTTTACTAGAGCAGAGAGACCTGATACAGTAACTGCTCAGTTGCTGGGAAATTAAACAGAAGAGCTTGTAGGGAACAGCCTTCTTTGACGCCCTGAGATAGTGAGATCGTCTCAGTCGTGAGACAGTTGTTGTCTACTGAGTCTAAAACTTTTATTTTGGTACAGCTTTCATAGAAACATTAATAGCTGAGGGTCTTTTAAGGCCGGGTAAAACCACGGATAACAGTCTGTGGTGCCTGGATCCTGCCCCTTCCTTGTGTGAAATATTTTCGAAGCTCTCAGTCTTTTAATGTGATGAGCATTGAAACCATAAAAAAAAAGGTGTTTTTTTTTTTGTCTTTTTGCTATTTCTTGGGCCGCTCCCGCGGCATATGGAGGTTCCCAGGCTAGGGGTCGAATCGGAGCTGTAGCCGCCAGCCTACGCCAGAGCCACAGCAACGCGGGATCTGAGCCTCGTCTGCAACCTACACCACAGCTCGCGGCAACGCCGGATCGTTAACCCACTGAGCAAGGGCAGGGACCGAACCCGCAACCTCATGGTTCCTAGTCGGATTTGTTAACCACTGCGCCATGATGGGAACTCCAAAAAAAAAGGTTTTTTTTTGAATAGATAATGCATTCCCATGTTTAAAATCCCGAGAAGAATTTTAAAATATTCAGTGAAAAGTCTCTCTTCCATATTTGTAGGCTTGCAGATTTTCTTTAGCACATGCAAAGCAAATACATAGAAGAGCATGTTATATCCACCATGTTTTTTTCACTCCAAGGTTATAAAGAATTTATCCCACTTTTTTTTTTTTTTTTTGGTCTTTTTAAAGCTGCACCCGTGGCATGTGGAGGTTCCCAGGCTAGGGGTCAAAACAGAGCTGTAGCCACTGGCCTGCACCACAACCAGAGCAACGCCAGATCTGAGCCGCATCTGCTCACGGCAACACCGGATCCTTAACCCAATGAGTGAGGCCAGGGCTTGAACCTGCATCCTTACAGATACTAGTCAGATTCGTTTCCACTGAGCCACGATGGGAACTCCTGTCCCACTATTTTTTTTTTTCTTGAAATTTTGCATTCCATTTTTCACATTGTAATTTATTATTATTATTTTTTTTTACGGCCACACCTGCAGCATATGGAAGTTCCCAGGCTAGGGGTCAAATTGGAGCTGCAGCCGCCAGTCTACAGCACAGCCACAGCAACGTGGGATCCAAGCTGTGTCTGTGACCTACACCTCAGCTCACGGCAGTGCAGTGTCGGATCCTTTAACCACTGAGTAAGGCCAGGGATTGAACCCGCATCTGAATGGCTATATCCATTTGTTTCAACAGAGTATTTGTTGAATAGTTCTACTTTCCCCCCACTGGTTGAAATGATATCTTTATTTTTAATAAAATTTTTTTTTTTAATTTTTTTACACTCCTAGCATATGGATGTTCCCAGACCAGGGATTGAATCCGAGCTGCAGCAGTGACCTTTGACATAGGTCACTGGGGCAGTGCTGGATCCTTAACCCACTGTACCACATGGGGAATTCCAAAATGTTTTCTTTATCATATGTTAAGCCACTAATCAACGTGTACTATGGGGATTAATCCCTTCTTAATGTTGGTGTAGGCCATACTTTGGCACCATCCTGAGAAAATTATAAAGAGTATTTAGATGGAGATTGGCACCCACTCACTTAGGTAGGAGATTTTATTTATTTATTTTTTTAATTTTATTTTTTTTTAGGTAGGAGATTTTAAAAACTTAAAAATTTTTTTTGTTGTTGAGAGATCTTAGGATTGATAGTTATTTAAGGTGAGATGAGGGAGTTCCCATTGTGGCCCAGCGGATTAAGAGGCCAACTACTGGAGTTGCCGTTGTGGCGCAGTGGTTAACGAATCTGACTAGGAACCATGAAGTTGTGAGTTCGATCCCTGGCCTTGCTCAGTGGGTTGACAATCCGGCGTTGGTGTGAGCTGTGGTGTAGGTCACAGACGTGGCTCGGATCCCGCATTGCTGTGGCTCTGGCCTAGGCCGGAGGCTACAGCTCTGATTCGACCCCTAGCCTGGGAACCTCCATATGCCGCGGGAGCGGCCCAAGAAATGGCAAAAAGACAAAAAAAAAAAATTATTAAAAAAAAAAAAAGAAAGAAACCAACTACTATCCATGAGGATGTGAGTTTGGTCCCTGGCCTCACTCAGTGGGTTAAGGATCTGGCATTACTCTGAGCTGTGGTGTAGGTCACAGATGCGGCTTGGATCTTGAGTTGCTGTGGCTGTGGTGTTGGCCGGCAGCTGCAGCTCTGATTCGAGCCCTAGCCCCTAGTGACAATGCCGGATCCCTAACCCGCTATGCCACTGGGGAGCTCCTATAGGTTTTTTGATGATTGGCCCTTCTGACCAGCGTGAGGTGGTACCTCATTGTAATTTTGACTTGCGTTTCTCTAATAATTAATGATGTTGAGCATCTTTTCATGTACCTGTTGTCTTTGGAGAAATGTCTGTTTAGGTCTTCTGCCCATTTTTTGATTGGGTTGTTTGTTTTGTTGTTGGGTTTGTTGTATGTTTTGGAAGTGAAGCCCTTGTTGGTTACATTGTTTGCAAATATTTTCTCCCATTGCAAAAGGGTTTTTTTTTTCTTTTTTTCTTTTTGGGGTGTGCCTGTGGCATGTGAAAGCTCTTGGGCCAGGGACTGAACTCATATCACAGCAGCAACTGAGCCACTGCAGTGATAGCACTGGATCCTTAACCCACTGTACTGCAAGGAAACTCTGCAGTAGGTTTTTAATATACATCCTTTTTATTTTTATTTATTTTTTGCTTTTTATTGCCACACCTGCAGCATATGGAGGTTCCCAGGCCAGAGGTCAAATAGGAGCTGCGGCTGGTGCCCTACACCATAGTCACAGCAACGCCAGATCTGAACCGCGTCTGGAGCCTACACCACAGTTCACGACAATGCTGGGTCCTTAACCCACTGAGCGAGGCCAGGGGTCGAGTCTGTATCCTCATGGATACTAGTCAGGTTCGTTACTGCTGAGCTGCAACAGGAACTCCTACACATCCTTTTTAGATTAAGGAAGTTCCCTTCTGTTGCCATTTTGCCGAAAATAATTGTTAAAATTATATATTGGTATTGTATTTTGTCAGATGTTTCTTCACATCTGCTGAATCGAACATGTGTGTTTTCTGCTTCAATCTGTGAATGTGTTGAATGGCAGATTTTTCTAATGCTAAATTAAACCACTTTTATATTTCTGGGATAAAAGGGTCCTGATGTATGTACTTTCTTTTTAAAATAAGTATCTTTCACTGGAAAGATTTCCTATTAATTTTTATGGCGTTTTGGTATCTTAAGTTTGTGAGCAAGGGTGGTCCATCACGTTCTGGTTTTACTGCTGTGGTCTGGTTGTGGTGTACTGGTTTCATCCTGTTTTCCGAAGAGCTCACATCCCATTAAAGTGTTTAAAGGTGGTAGAAGAAACCCTTGAAACTCTTTGGGTCTTTTTTTTTTTTTTTTTTGCTGTTGATTCACTTAACTCATTGTCTTTGGTTTTGGTCATTAGGCATTTCATTTTTCCTTTTTTTAATATAAGATTTTTAAAGCTGTAAATTAAAACCTAGTATACTTCAGCCAATTGTGCTTGGTGGCATTTTCATCATCTATCATGAACAGATAGTATATAGTTTCTCTTACGATTTCTTCTTTGTGCCACATGTTATTTAGAAGTACGAGGGGTTTTTTTGTTTTGTTTTGTTTTGTTTGTCTTATTGTCTTTTTCCAGGGCCGTACCTGCGGCATATGGAGGTTCCCAGGCTAGGGGTCGAATTGGAGCTGTATCCGCCGACGGCCTACACCACAGCCACAGCAACTCCAGATCCGAGCCGTGTCTGCAACCTACATCACAGGTCACGGCAACGCCGGATCCTTAACCCACTGAGCGAGGCCAGGAATCGAACCTGCAACCTCATGGTTCCTAGTCGGATTCGCTAACCACTGAGCCACGACGGGAACTCCAGAAGTATGAGTTTTAACTTCCAAATGTACGGTGAATTAAAAAGAACTTTGAATGTAATTCTCTGATACTCCTAAAACTTTTTTTTTTGTCTTTTTTGTTGTTGTTGTTGTTGCTATTTCTTGGGCCGCTCCCGAGGCATATGGAGGTTCCCAGGCTAGGGGTTGAATCGGAGCTGTAGCCACCGGCCTACGCCAGAGCCACAGCAACTCGGGATCCGAGCCGCGTCTGCAACCTACACCACAGCTCATGGCAACGCCGGATCGTTAACCCACTGAGCAAGGGCAGGGACCGAACCCTCAACCTCATGGTTCCTAGTCGGATTCGTTAACCACTGCGCCACGACGGGAACTCCTCCTAAAACTTTTAATGATACACTTATTGACAGATTTTATTAAATGTTGCTAGTGTTTGAGTGCTGTGATACTAATTCTTAAAAATCTGATGTACATTTTATGACTTGTTCCATATATGCTTGAGTGTAATGGCCTAAAATAAAAATAAGTAAATAAAATTTTTGAAAGGCTAGGGAGTAGACTGACTCTCAGAATGGAAACCAGCATAGGAATTTATCCTGCAGGTTCTCTGAACTAGAGAGGCCTTAATACTGCGGAAAGGAAGGAGGCAGTGCGGGCACATGAGAACGGAGATCCGTCTGCAGCCGGGTCTTTGCCAGAAAGTGTCAGACGCACAGTTTGGGACCCCACCCCCCACCCCCTGGGCCTCTCTTGCAGCTAGCCAATGTTAGAACAACTGTGAAGGTTGTGTTTTATGCTCCCCTTGGTTGAATCAACCTGTTTGGCTTATTGTTTCCTTCTTCTTGGTCCTATGAACAGATATTGATAGTGAATTCAAAGAGCAGTTACAGATACTGATACCATATGTATTAAACCCAGCTAACTTAATGGAAAAGGAAATCAATGGCTCAAAAGTCACCTGTCGGGGGCTACTGGAGTATTTTAAGGTAAATATGAGTTTTAATTATTAAAATGTTTGACTTGTGGTAAAACTGATTTAGGCTGTAAACTGACTGGGTTTCAGTATTTTAAAGCTTAGGGGAAAGTTTGATGGGGGAGATGGTGAGAGGAATTTTCAGACTCCGGTGTCCTTCCAGGAGTGGGCCACTGGGTGGCAGTCTCAGTCTAAGAACCAAATGGATGTTCTTTGCACTCTCTCAGAAGAGTAATTTCTGTGGCTAAAGGAAGATTGTTCCTCAAGCAAGATGGTGTGGACAGGAGGTGGTTAGGAAGTTGCCGTGAGTAGGAGGAGACGGCACCTAGATGTGGCACGACTACCCCAAGGCCGATGGTCACGCTGCCCACAGGTAGTGGTGAGGCCAGTGTGCATGGGGAGTCTGGTGGGCATCCCAGCCTTGGCAGGCTCGCGTCGCTTTGGGAACGTGTTGAGTTAACTAAAAATGCTAACATGCCCTTCAAGGTGTGCTGTGTTTTTGCTAATTCCTGGGTGTTGATCTAGGTCTTGAGGAAAATGCACCTGTATATGGTCAGTGTTTCTCAAAAGTAAAGTGTGACTACATCGGACAGAATGACCTTTTTCGTAATTGTTTACATGTTTATCTTCTAAGGCGTACATTAAAATCTACCAAGGAGAAGATCTGCCTCACCCCAAGTCCATGCTTCAGGTAAGCAGTTCTTCGGCTTCCTAGCTGACATCCTCCGGTGACTTGTGCTGGCCCGGATGTGACCGTAAGCCGGGTACTGCAAGAAGAGAGGCTGCCGTGGGTGCCCTGTTCTCATGATGCTGAAGTCTGCACACTTGCCAGCAGCGTGACTGCCTTCAGGTTTTCCTGCCTTCGACCACATCGACGAAGCTGGAAAAGCATGGCCTCTTGCTGGGCCTTTTTTTCCCTCCCCCAAACATACTGTGGAAAACGGTGTTTTATTACAGGTTAAACATACCCGGTTATGCTAGACACCTCTTTTTCTTGTTCCTTGTTACCTGCTTTCCTAGAACATGTCCTGACCTGTCTGTTTACGACTCAGATTTGTTATTTTCAACTAGTTTTATTTTCAACATCTGACTGTTTTCAAGATGTCCTTTTGTTAAAACATAATTTCTGACTTTGGCGTGCTGACGATAAGGCCATTTACTGCTATATGTTTAGTTCTTTGGTCACAGAATATTTTCACAAAGGAAGTTAGAGCTTGGATCAGATGTTGTAAAGATACTTTTTTTTCCCCCTTTTCTGAGTTACATCTATTAACGTTGAAAATTGAGGCAAAAGAAATATTTTTAGAGGCTTAATTTTATGGTAAAGAATCTTATTTTGTATAAGAACTTTTTTTTGGCGGGAAATTTGGCAGAAAAGATGTATTTTATTTCATAAGTTGGGCTATATGGAAACCTGAAACATAGCAGAATAATAAGGAGGAACGGGGAATAGGGTGAGAGAAGATTGGGTTATTTGTAGAAGAATGTTGAAAGAGGAAGGATTTATAGTTTATGCTTTCCTTTCTTAAAAGGCCACTGCTGAAGCCAACAATTTGGCAGCTGCAGCCTCTGCCAAGGACATTTATTACAACAACATGGAAGAGGTATGTTGGGCAGATATCTTATTCTGAAATAGGTATAACCTGGGCATTGTTACTGATCTCAAGAGGCTAAACTTGATCCTCGGAGTTCCCGTAGAGGCGAAGTGGAAACGAATCTGACTAGGAACCATGAGGCTGCGGGTTCGATCCCTGGCCTCGCTCAGTGGGTGTTGCCATGAGCTGTGGTGTAGGTCACAGACACAGCTCGGATCCCGCGTTGCTGTGGCTCTGGCGTAGGCCAGTGGCTACAGCTCGGATTAGAACCCCAGCCTGGGAACCTCCACATGCCGAAGGTGCGGCCCTAAAAAGACAAAAAAAAAGTCTACACTTGATCCTATTTAGTGTACCTTATGATGATGGGGCAAAAAAGCTGTGTTCAGGTCATCTTGGTAATGGGGCCTTTTAATTGCTACCATTTCTGTTTTTCTTTTTTGCCTGTGCCCTCGGCATGTGGAAGTTCCTGGGATGGGGGTGGAGCCGAGCCACAACAGCACCTGGAGCCCCTGTAGTAACAACACTGGTTCTTAAACCGGCTGTGCCACGTGGGAACTTCCTCATTATTCCCAGTGCCAAGCAAGGCTTTCTTGCAGAGCCACTGCTTTCACTCAGCAACATCACCCTGGTTTCTAAGTGTGCTTTTCAGAGGAACTGAACCCACACCTCTGTGGGTCTTGGTCATCATTTGAACCTTAATTTCGAACACCTTAAAACATTCTCAGCTTTTCAGTGTTGTCACTTGTTCTCTCTGGCCCCTGTGTTTGAAGGGATCTTCCACATGTTGTGTCTTTATTCTTTATAGGTGTGTGGGGGAGACAAACCCTATTTGTCTCCAGACATCCTAGAGGGAAAGCACTGTGAATTCAAACAGCTGGCTCTGGACCACTTTAAGAAGACCAAAAAGATGGGGGGCAAGGACTTTAGCCTCCGTTACCAGCAGGAGCTGGAGGAGGAAATCCAGGAACTCTACGAGAACTTCTGCAAGCACAACGGCAGCAAGAACGTCTTCAGCACCTTCCGGACCCCGGCAGTGCTCTTCACGGGCATCGTGGCTCTGTACATAGCCTCCGGCCTCACGGGCTTCCTCGGCCTTGAGGTGGTGGCCCAGCTGTTCAACTGCATGGTTGGCCTGCTGTTAATAGCGCTGCTCACCTGGGGCTACATCAGGTACTCTGGTCAGTATCGCGAGCTGGGCGGCGCTATCGATTCTGGTGCAGCATTTGTGTTGGAGCAGGTAAGTGGTGCCCGCTGAGGAGGCTGACTCTGGAGGGACAGATATTTGTGCTTTTATTGTAAAATACTTCCATTGGGAGGCGTTTCATAGTGAAAGAAGACATGAGAAACCTCTCCTAGCCTTTTTTTTTTTTTCCTGATAGGCCTTATATTTTATTATCCTTCTTTAGGGTATTAATATTTAGTCTTAATATTTAGTTTCCATGCCCCAAACTGCTTTTTTTTTTTTGGTCTTCTTGCCATTTCTTGGGCTGCTCCTGCGGCATATGGAGGTTCCCAGGCTAGGGGTCGAATCGGAGCTGTAGCCACCGGCCTACGCCAGAGCCACAGCAACGCAGGATCCGAGCCACGTCTGCAACCTACACCACAGCTCATGGCAACGCCGGATCGTTAACCCACTGAGCAAGGGCAGGGATTGAACCCACCACCTCATGGTTCCTAGTCAGATTCGTTAACTACTGCGCCACGACGGGAACTCTCCAAACTGCTTTTAATGCAAAAAAAAAAAAAAAAAAAAATCCAAGTTACATAGTGTTCTTCTCAGGAAACATGCTACACGTTTTTTTCAGGCATAATTCTTGTGCGATTCTCTCCCCACCACCGGAAGGTTAATTTGCTTCACTGAAAAGCATGAGCTTTGAAAGACGTGAACTTAAAATTTTCTGTTTTGAGTCCTACCAATGGATGTCATCTCTTCCACTTAAATCACCATGAAAGCCACTGCCTTTTGACATTGATGTGATTTCCAGGATTCCAGATCCCTGAGGTTGATCTCTTTTCTTTCTGCTTTTTAGGGCCGCATCCATGGCATATGGCGGTTCCCTGGCTAGGGGGTTCAGTCGGAGCTCCAGCTGCTGGCCTACCCCACAGCCGTGGCAAGGCCAGATCCAAGTCACGTCTGCGACCTACACCACAGCTCACGGCAATGCCGGATCCGTAACCCACCCAGCAAGGCCGGGGATCAAACCTGCGTCCTCATGGATCCTAGTTGGGTCCGTTAACCACTGAGCCATGACGGGAACTCCCCTGATTTCTTTTTTGAGTACGTTAGAAGCATGTGGTAAAGTCGGCAGAGCTGCCTGCCTCGCTCCAGTAACAGAGCAGAGGCTCAGCTGACTGGCTCTCTGGGAGTTAGCAGCTGCCACTGGCTCCCCACCCCCTGCATTTTCATTCCCTTCATTTCTGTAACATACCGACAATGAAGATTTCGGAAAGTTTGTCTCCAGTGGCTACACTTTTGATGCTGTGCTGTGTTTTATTAACTTACATGTTGAATAAATGGACTTTTGCAGGCCACGTCTCACATCAGTAATTCCACTCAGGCTGCTGTGAGGGATGCAGTTGCTGGGAGACCACCCTCAGATAAAAAAGCTCAATAGCATCTTCACAAGAGGATCCAACAAGAACCCAGCCAGCCCCTCCGGTTCCTGGGCTTCTGCCACGGCCACAGGTGCAGGTCCCAAGGAGTACAGACCGGGACCATCTGGGAAGAGCTGAAACACGGCGCCAATAAACGAGCAGACCTTACCTGTGGTTTCACGTTCTCAAACGCACTTCCATGTCTCTCGGAAGCATTTCTTTTCCTTGCTGGTGTAGATCCAAGGCTGTTTCTGTTTTCTTATTTCTCTCTGCTTTATGCACTTTAAGGGGAAAAAGCTAAAAGGAAAAATGGAAATGTGGTTTTAAGTCCTTTATGTGCCACTTAGTGCCTTTTAAGATTGAATCCATGCTTTTGAGGACATGATCGGGAGAGAATTGAGGATAACCTCATGAAAGATGCTGTTTTGTGGTGAATTGTCGGTTCTTTCGTACCTTACTCTTTTGAGAAGGATTCCTTTTTTTAAAAGTTTACAAAACTTGCAAAAGCTTCAGAGCTAAAGACTGACCGAAAGCGATACCATTACACTTTAAAAATCTTCATAATAGAGAATTGTGTTTGCCACATAGTATGGAAACATCGTATATTTAAATCTACCTTACACTGAAATTTAGGGTCTGTTACCTGACAGTCTGGCAGTTTTGTTGGAACATACTCTGGGTTTTTTTTTTTTTTTTTGCCTTCATTCATTCCTGCAGCTTCTTTCTAGAAAAGAGGAGACAAACATGCCTTGAAAAGCCAGAACAGCTCCTAATAAGAGGAAGGAGCTTAATACTTACAGAAGAAAAAAACAAAACTTGAGTTTAAATGAACCATGAGACCTCTGATAAGTCATTTGAATTTGTGCCTTGGTCAGACTAACTGATTGTAGGTTTATATACATATGTGTATCGTACACAACTCACACGCAGCTGTCCTTGGAGAGATTTTGTTTTCGAAGGTTCTGCATGAGAACAGAACTTTATCAAGGATTAGGGGAAAGATATTAACAAACATTCTGCCTTTCACTGATGCCCTGTTTCATGTGGCTTAGCAGTAAAGTCGTCTTTATCCAAAACCGTTTATTTGCATTCTCCTATTCACTGTCTGATGTTTTAATGATGAGCTAAACCCGTCAGTTTTATCGAGTGAAGCAGCCCTTATTCAGCTTTCTACAGGACTAGCCTGGTAGCTTTAAAATAGCTTTGGCTTAGTAAGGACCAAAGTCCCACCTACATCTGGACATATAATACCTAGACGTGACTAAGGATTCTTCACCTTGATCATGTGATAAGAAATTTTGTCAAGTACTTGCCTTTTCCTTTGATGTATGATGGTGAATTACTGTGGATTTTAAAACTTCCTAAAACCTGCCTGCAAGTATTTATATAAACCTTCAGGTATGTGAGCCTTAATTCTTAGGATAATTTAATTTTTGTTGTGAGAGGGAGGGGGGAAGGAGCAGGCAAATTTGAATGTAAATTCTGTGTACATGAAGTATGAATGGAAGGTGGGGAAGAGAAAATCTTTTCTAGCATGTAATCTCTTCAGCAAAGATTTTCCCTTGACTATTTTAACTGCTTTACCACTCAAGTATTTTTATAAGTTCTGAATTAATTCCAAGTGTTTTGTATATTTCTTCATACGCACCATCTTGCCCTGAAGTTCTTTGCTGTTTCATTCAGTCGCTGTGAAATTTTAGAAAAATTCCGGCTTGTCCTAAAAACTGTTTACTTGCACTTCAGTGACACTTAGCTTTATTAAATCAAAAGCTTAGTTTTGAAATTGTGGTGCATTTTTCAGGTGGCCTCTCATTTTCCTAAAAGTTCATACTTATTTGCTAAAAGCCTTACAGATGTTACCTAGCTTTTAATGTGTTGCATAAGCACATTTGTAGATTTCAGAAAAATTGTCTAGAGTGACCCTACTTTTAATGATGAGAAAAGGATGCTATGTTTAAAACATTTTAATACTAAAATAATAGATTTTAAAAAAATAAGAATATGTGATAATGTATGATTTAATGAGATCTTAAGATTTAGTTACTATTTAAATTCACCATTTCTGTTTTGATCTTAAAGGAATACTTTGGTTTCATTACCCTGGGGGAGCCTTTTTGGTTTGTTGTGTTTTTTTATTAACTTAGATTTCTGCCTCTGGATATTATTTATAAAGTTTTCTCAGTGAGGATTCTTATGGGTTTCCTTTGGCCTCTTTTAACAGTGAATTGATGATTTTTTATAAACTTTTCCAGTAAAAGGTGCATTCTCATTGCTGAATATAAATAGTCCTGGGGAGGTTTATAACCAGGCTGAAAAGAGTGTCTTTCACCTCTTACCTTCCCTCAGCCTTTAATTTGTGGGTCAGGGACATACCTTGGGACCATAAGTTCTTGCTTCGTATTTGTTGTGCTGCCCCTCTTGCCTTTCCATGCAAGCATTTTTAATTTGCACATTCCTAACAGTTTATGGGGCACATTCCTATTAACATATAAAAAGTTTTCAGAATTTCCTATGAAAATAATTTTAGAAGAAATTGAACTTTTTTTGTTTTGTTTTTAATATTTCCAGTTAGCTTCTTATGGTAACAATAAGAGAATCAAAATTTTGATTCTTTCACTGAGAAATCTTTCTCGATTGATGTGTAGACAAAATGAGGGAAAACTATCTTATGTGGTGATAAGACATCTTTAGAGTCATACCTCACTTTAGCAGTTATACCAAGACATGTTTGTCCTGTGTGGGTTTATATATTAACACGTACTTCATACCTGGTGAAATAGCCTCTGTGTATTGTATTCATTTTTACCTGGGCTTTCTTTTTTTCTCTTTCATGAATTAAAATGTGTTAAGCAGACAAGCCGCCTTGTACCAGCAATACGTTTCTTTAACAAGTCACACCCGGTGTTCTCCCTGGCTTATCAAAGCGGCGCCCTGGATAGAGTGAGTTTGGACGAGTGTATGTGTTTGTATGGGTTATAGGGAAATTAAGTGGTTGTTTAAGTCCAGGCCAAATAAATAGTTTTATTTTTCCCTAGACCTTTTTTAAGTTTTTTTTTTTTTTTTTAAATAATGCAACTTTTAGGGACATCTGTTTAGGACTTTTTCCCCATGGAACTATTGAAATGTAATTTAGGACGGCTCCCGTCTAAGATAGCTAACATAGGCTGCATCATTCCTGCTTCAATTTAGATCCAACAGAATTTTAGTCAAGGAATAAGGGCATAATGACGACAAGCTTCAGTTACTAAAATACAGACTAGTTAAGTAGATCATATTTAAAAAGGCAAGCAGAAACCCACATCTGCAGCTGAACAGTCTTCCTTCTGTGAAGTCATATTGTAGCTGTGTTTTGGGTAGTGGTTCCCATCTCTCTTGAAGTACACAAGACTGACTGACCCCTGAGACGCGCATTGAACAAAATTTAAATCCCCGGCTTTCTACCCAGGGATCGCCTCGGTGGGCCTGGGTCTGGAATCACCACTTTTTGAAAACAGCACTGCAGGCGGTTCAGAGATCGCCTCGAGAAACGAGGGAGGCCGCTCTGGGGTCGAGGAAGTACGTGTTGGTGTTGTCTGGAGGCAGGTGGACCGCTTTTGTCTTGGCTTCAGAATGGGTGCTGTGCTGCCAGCTCCAGTCACCGGGCGTTTACAGCGTTCAGAGTGGTAGGGATGCCACCACTAGTCTAGAGGACTGCCTGACTCCTTGAAAATGTTTCTCTAAATTAGGAAGTCACAGTGCCTTCTCTGAAAAATGAATGTACAAGTATCCTATTTACTAACAGGTGTAATTAGGATTTGAAGAAGAAAACTTTTGAAAGTTGTTTTTCTTTTAAAAAGCAAAATTCAACACTGTGACTTGACTCTCTAAGTCTTTTATGCACAGAAAACCTTAAGCCATAATAAAAATGATGCCCCCAAAGAAAGGAGAGGATCATAACTTTGAAATTCAGCGACAAAATACCCTTTATTAGGGATTTTTCAAGATAGATCTAAGGGCAGAAAGATTTTCGAAGAAAATTTTCTTCCTTGGAAAGAAATTTCAGGGGCCAGAACTGCAATTTCAATGTGGTATTCTTATGACCAAGAGAAGGTTGCCTTTGTTTTCCAAAGCTTTCCAATTTAGGTGAATAAATGCTGTATGGATTTAAAGCCTTAAAGGAGTTAACGTTGAACATATATGTATTTTCCTCTGAGATTTCTTTTCCTTTGAAAACATGATTTATTAAAAGCACTTTCTCCTAGACCCTTTTTGAATGGCTTTAAAACTTAATATACTTTTTAAAAAGTGCAATGGATCAGATTGCTATTAGTATATTAAAAGCATGTTTCTGTTTCTTAGTTTTAAGGTCATTTAATGGAATAAAGATCATAGCACCGTGTTATCTGTGTTTTTTGTCTTTCTCTGTTCTTTGATATGGGAGGATCTGTGAAGTAGGTGAGGGCCTGGCAGAGCAAGTAGGATCTCTCAGGGGATGAAAACTGTGTCAGAGATGGTGGTCGTGTGGTTTGAGGGAGGCCGCTTTCTCTGTCCTACAAAACAATACCGAATTAGTATCTTCCTAGCTAACGCGGGAGCAAGCCGTGCTGTTGGCGGTATTGCATAAGAGTGGACCCAAATTTTATTTCTGGTAACATGGACTTGCGAGGGCCATGAATTTGTAGCACTTTGATATGGTTGCCGCCTCTGAGCCAACAGGTTAAAGGGAGTGGAAGGAGGTAGAGCTTTATGAAAGGCTTTCCCTTTCACTGGCCACCTTGGAGGCCGTGGGGAGGTTGGCTTGAACTTCTCAGATACTGACTAATCCCTGAACATACTCCCTGTAGCCCTACAATAAAAAGATTTCTTCCCTCCTTTGAGACCCACTGCATGGGGTCAAGTAGCCTCCATCCAGCCTGATTGTATGTCAGGCACCAGGCTGGGAGTTGCACTGAGCTTATCACAGTTTAGTAGCGAAGGGGAAGACTCAACTTTTTATTTTATTTTTTTTGTCTTTTTGCCTTTTCTAGGGCTGCTGCTGTGGCATGTGGAGATTCCAAGGCTAGGGGTCTAAATCGGAGCTGTAGGATCCGAGCCGTGTCTGTGACCCACACCACAGCTCACAGCAATGCCGGATCCTTAACCCACTGAGCAAGGCCAGGGATCGAACCCGCAACCTCATGGTTCCTAGTTGGATTGGTTAACCACTGTGCCATGATGGGAACCCTGGAAGACTCAACTTATGATGTGATACAAAGAGCATGGGGAGTGTTGCTTCCTCCATCAGCTTAAGCTGGGCAATGGGAAGGACCAGGGCGGGGGAAAGTGGTCATGTGTGTGGGTTGTGGGTGGGATATCAAGCAAACTACTTGCTGGTGCCTTGACATTCTTGCCTTTGATTACTATAAACAATTTGCCAAAGAAAAAGTCCAACTTGAATTAGCTTAAAAAAAAAAAAAAGAATTGTACCTAGGAAAAAGTTTCTTGTAATTGGATGTCTAGAAATTAACGTGACGTGAGGCATGAGAAGAACTCAAATGTCAGCATAGCTATAGTCTCCTGTGTACAGCGGCTGCGTGATTTACGCGTGCAGATGGATTTCCTCCATGCTGTGGGGGAGGGCAGGGACAAATGGTTCCAGGCTTGCATCATCCCCCTTTAATGTCCCCAGAGGAAAGAGGCTTTTTGACTCATTGCCTATTTAAAAAATGTGTGTGTGATACATATGTTTATATATATATACACACCTCCATCCCAGAGAAAGATTCTAACTGGTCTGGCTTGGGTCCTATGCTCCTTCCAGGGTGACTTGACTGTTGCCTAAGGGCTGAGGCATGATAATCAGCCAGATGTAGGTCACATGTGTCCCTAGTCAGGGTGATGGGTTCCTGTGATCGTCAGCTCCACCACTATGTAGAGTCACCAGATGAAAGACTACTGGACACAAACCAATGTCCACTGCAGTTATCAGCTCCCCAGACTGGCCATTTAACAACACAGTGGAATGAGAGCCTGGAACACTGCAGGAATGTGCTTTGAAGGGGAAAGAGAGGTAGTTTTGCTGCACATTTATGCAGAGGAAGCTCTTCAGGGCCTCTCAACAGGGGGTTTATTCTCTTCAACAGGACTTGGGGTTCAGAGCTAGGCAATTTAGGAGGAAGTGATACTTCACTTTCCTTTCCCAAAACCCTGAATTTTCTGCTCAGAGCAAACGGAAAGAGGGTGTATTGACAAAGTCTGCCCAGAGTGGCCTGGATACACGTAAAAAGCCTGTGTTCAGTTGGCGGATGGAGCACCTTTCCCCTTGGTTCCGGTTATGAGTTGCTGTTAGGTGTCAGAAGCCCTCGTGTTACCATGAAACCCTTCTATGGATTCTGCTCCCTTAAATCGGTTTGCCTACCTTCTCCTCCCCCGCTCTCCCTCTCCTCGCCCTGGCCTTGCTTCTCCTATCTACCCCACCCGCTCAGAATCCCCACGGGGTCTCACACCTGCTACACAGCCCATAGCCTTGGGCCATTTCCTCCCACTTGCTCACCTGTCCTTTCTTAGAGACAGCCGAACAATGGGGTCTCCGGAGGAGCCATCCTCCTCCTCAAGGCAGAGACTTCATGATTTGGAGAGATTGCAAGTGATTAAAAATGTCTTCCATCCATCACAAGAAGAACAGGGCTCCATGGCTGTGGTTGCAGAAAAGACTGGAGCCTTTGGAGGCAGATGGCAGATTGATCCCAGCTGTTTTTTTTTTTGTTTGTTTTTTGTTTTTGTCTTTTGTCTTGTTGTTGTTGTTGTTGCTATTTCTAGGGCCGCTCCCGCGGCATATGGAGGTTCCCAGGCTAGGGGTCGAATCGGAGCTGTAGCCGCCAGCCTACGCCAGAGCCACAACAACGTGGGATCCGAGCCGCGTCTGCAACCTACACCACAGCTCACGGCAACGCCGGATCGTTAACCCACTGAGCAAGGGCAGGGACTGAACCCGCAACCTCATGGTTCCTAGTCGGATTCGTTAACCACTGCGCCACGACGGGAACTCCCCCCAGCTGTTTTGAATTTGGCTGTCCACCCGGGTCATGGCCATGGACTTGGAGTGGGGCTTAAGGACTGTCCTTCTGGTGACAGTGTCAAGATCGTGTGTAACTTCTCAGTCCTAGGGCTTTTCTTTTCCTTTTGTCTTTTTTTTATGGCCGCACCTGGGGCACATGGAAGTTCCTGGGCCAGGGCTGGGATCGAGGCTGCAGCTGGGGCCTATGCTACAGCCGCCGCAACAGACACAATGTCAGGTCCTTAACCCGCTGAGCCACAGTGGGAACTCCTCTGGGGAACTCCTCTTTTGAGAGCTGCATGAAAGGTAAAAATCACTTCCTTGACATCCTTGCCCCTCAGTGGGCTTTTTGTCTTGTTTTTCCCGGCAGAGCAACAGGGGAGAAAAAAAGTGAAGGCAGTGACATCTGGGCAATACTGGAAGAAGCGAGGCAGAAATCGGTCTTGTTTCCTCAGATCTGAACCTCTCCATCCTGGGTTCGGACTGCCTTCCAGATAGTAATTTGTTCAATATGCACATTTTGTTGGGTGAGTAGAAATGCACATAAAGCTCTGGTATTTATTTATATTGCCTCTGACTCTCCTTGCCAGGAATCTGGTGAGTAATGTGTGATGTTGATGAGCATGGGTCACTCCTGTTAACAACGGCTCAGGTGTCTTGAGTGAGGACTTACTCCAGGCCAGACATCAGCTCCCACGGTATGGGCCTCCTTTCATCTGCTACTCTCCCTTTGGGGAATGTATTTTTATATATTATCTCATGTGGTGTTCAATATTATCACCATTCCGTTTTACAGATGAACAGGAGCTCCCATTGTGGCTCAGGGGGGTTAAGAACCCGATACAGTGTCCACGAAGATTTGGGTTCAATCCCTGGCCTTGATCAGTGGGTTAAGGATCCGGCTTTGTCACAAGCTCCAGCATAGGTCACAGATGTGACTTGGATCCAGTGTTGCTGTGGCTACAGCTCTGACTTGATCCCTAGCCTGGGACCTTCCCTATGCTGCAGGTGTGGCCTTAGAAAGACAAACAAACAGATGAACCAACTGAGGCTCAGAGAGGGAAGGGTGCCCTGGACCCAGCAGCTTGCAAGTGACAGGGCCAGGATTTGGCCCACGGGTCCTGATTCCTAGGTGGGTGCTGACAGGAAGTGGCAAGACTATAGAGATGAACAGGAAGGAGCTGCTTCTACTCTTGGGGAGTCACAGCCCAGTGCAGAGGAAAGGCCTGCGATTGGTCATTCATTCATTCATGAAATGCTTACTGTGTGCTAGGTTTGTGCCAGGGTTGGGGGATATCTGAAGGCTTAAGACTCAGTACTTTCTGTTAAGCCCTTGCCTTTAAATAGCTTTAAAATGTAATATACAGAAGTCCCCGGGGATACCTTCAAAGCACCCTCCGCCCCCGCAGATGCCAAAACCGCGGGTAGGACCGAACCCTGCGGTAGTCCCCCGCTTATCTGCCATTTCCTCTCCTGGTTTGTTATCCAACAGATCCCAGAAAAAACCTCCACATAACTTGGTTTTAAACCACAGTGTACGCGGCTAGAGTGGAGGAGATATTTGATTACAGTCCAGTGCGATGCGTATACCCTCTCTTGAATACCGCGCGCGCCGCAGCGCGTGCGTAGAAGAGGCGAGGACAAGGTGGCCCTGAGCAGGGTCCCGGGGGCGCCTCCAGGCATGGAAGGCTGTGGGGAGACGGTCTGGGGGAACAGGAGGCATCCTGGCCTGACTGCCCCAGAGGCCGAAGCAGGCGGTCCCTGTCGCTGGGGCAGGGAGCTCCGCGCGGCTGTAATTAGTCACACTGGGAGGGGCCGGGTGACCTCACGCTGGCCTGGACTCTGCGGCCATTTAACCGGTTTCCTTTTGCCGGGGAGGCCGCGCTGCTTCTCAAGTCCGCGAGGTGGGTGGAGGGCTGCATTCACGCATGTAAGGAAGGGTGAGACGCCTGGGGTGGCTCCCCGGGTGCCCGGGACTGTGTGGGGGATGGAGAAGTTGGGTGCGCTGCGAGTAAACAAGTTAGGGAGCAGCTGCGAGCAGCGGCCTCCCGGTACCCGCCCACCCGGACGGAGGGCGGGACGCGCCGGTCGCCCCACTGACTTTCTGGGACGCGGCGCACCTAGACAGGCGACACCGATCGCGCTCTCGACCCCCGTGCCGCCAGCCTCTCCTGCATCAGGTGAACCTCCCTGCCCCCTAAAAACGATTCATCCCTTCACGGCCAAGTGCAAGGGCAGGGAGAGGGCCCAGAAGGACTCAGCAGGGAGTGAGGCGGTTGTTCTCGGAGACTAACCGCGCAGGGTCTCCCTGCCAGAAGCCACGGTTCCCTGGGGTCTTGGAGACGCTGTGTCCTCTTAGTGACATAATGATTCCCTGCTCCCCTTGGCACAGGCATTTCTGCAGCTGATACAGTCAACTCCAGCCTGAAATAGAGGGCTCACATCGCCGGAGAAGATGCGCGCCCTGATTGTAAGTTTGGGGAAGGAGTGGGCGAGGGATGGGGGCCGTGTTTCAGTGGCGACTCATTGTCCCAAAGCCCGAGTCATCACTTGAGAGAGAGGGTCCTTGCGGATAGGGGGCCACACCTCTGCTGGCCGCTGGGTATCAGGTGGCAGATGCGGGTCAGTGAGCGAATACTTGGGTGGGCAGGTTTGGAGGCCGGAAACAAGCCCCCAGGAAGGCAGGACCTACAGGAGCAGGGAGGCAGCAAGGGGAGACTTGCTCCACCAAGGTCCTGTGCTGCCTTCCTGAGTCAGATCAGAACCCCTGGACAGGGCCCCAGGGCTGCACCTGCTGCCCTGGCACCTGGGTCTGACCAGGCAGCCTTTTCTGGTCTCAGTGGCTGCACCTCATGACCCGCCCTGCCAGCAATTTCCAAACTCTCACTTTTCCTATTTCTAACCTGTGATGGGATTCAGAAATCACAAAGGGGCTTAGCTGGTGCTTCCTTTCAACCTAGCAGGACCCGGATGCAGAGAGGTTCTGAGACTGACTTTTGAAGTAGACTGCCCAGGTAAATTCCCCTGGCATGGTGTTCTTGTGGCACCTGGATCAAGTTTCAAATCCACTCTGTTCTCCACAGGGAGAATGATATGACTGCATACTTAGGTAGTACTTGGACTTCCCGTGTGGCTCACAACATACTCACAAAGTACTCAGAACGGTACTTTGCACGCATAGGTGCTCAGCTGTAATCCATTGGGATTATGATTATGATTTAATTCACGCAAAGGGCTTTCACACAGTGCCTAGCATTAGGGTGTGCCTGGCATTAGGGTGTAGCTGGCATATTTGATGCCTGGGGCAGTCATTTAAAAACATCCCTCTCCTTTGTCTAACATGTTTGGCAATTATCATGAAATGAAGAGAATTAATGGCCAGGAAAGAAATACAGTATCATTTCTTCTACTGAGCTTTGTATATAAAATCATGCCAGTGGAAAAAAATTAAAAAATGAAAAATGAAGTAAATGTTATAGAGAAAAGTGGAATGACGTAGTGAATTAATCATTTTTGATTGCATGAATGCATTTTTGAAGAAAACATTCTTCTGTATCAATTGGTCACAGTAGTGAATATAGCATTACAGTTTCTGTCTTGAAACTTTCATTTCTGAAAAGCGGTCCTTGACTTTGACAAAATTGATCGTCTTTGCTTTTTTTTTTTTTTGTCTTTTTGCCATTTCTTGGGCCGCTCCCACAGCATATGGAGGTTCCCAGGCTAGGGGTCCAATTGGAGCTGTAGCCGCTGGCCTACACCAGAGCCACAGCAACACAGGATCCGAGCCGCATCTGTGACCTACACCACAGCTCACGGCAACGCCGGATCGTTAACCCACTGAACAAGGGCAGGGACCGAACCCGCAACCTCATGGTTCCTAGTTGGATTCGTTAACCACTGCACCACGACGGGAACTCCCCGTCTTTGCATAGTTTATGTTCAACATTCAGTAGAGCTAGATTTGTTGATCCATCTTTGCTCACAGTTGACTGAAGAACACTTTTTTAAAAAAATTAATTTTAACTTCTCTCGCATGAAGCAACAGATATACAAATAGGAAAAGCCTTAAACATTGGGATACGTTTGTTAGAGATTCATAAAAATCCCGTTTAATCGTAAATTCCAGAAATTGCAATACCATGTCTTTAAAAAAATGAATTCTTGTGGCCTTAAACAAATCTCCACATTTGAAACATTTTCACCAAAATGTTTCCACCAGAAAATTCATAAGTTTGTATCTTATTTGGCAAAATTGTCCCAAGTTTTTCTTCTTCTGCAAAAACCAGAGAAAATGGCTGAATGGTGGTGAAGGTTGACGTTAGTTTAACTCCTTGCTTTAGAATGAGAGTCTAGTTCTTGGTGAAATTGATCCAGACTTTCAACCACTGTGCTTTTAATTTTGTCCAGTACTGGGAGAGCAAACCGTTTTGTCTTCTGTTTAAAAACAGGAAAATGGGAGTTCCCGTCGTGGCTCAGTGGTTAATGAATCTGACTAGGAACCATGAGGTTTTGGGTTCCATCCCTGACCTCGCTCAGTGGGTTAAGGATCCGGTGTTGCCGTGAGCTGTGGTGTAGGTCACAGATGCGGCTCGGATCCCGCATTGCTGTGGCTCTGGCGTAGGCCGGTGGCTACAGCTCCGATTCAACTCCTAGCCTGGGAACCCCCATATGCCGAGGGAGCGGCCCAAGAAATGGCAAAAAGACAAAAAATAAAAATAAAAATAAAAATAATAAAAACAGGAAAATGTAGGACCACAGGGGTTGACACCCTAGGGTGAAAGTTGAACTTGAACCCTTCTGAGCCATTTGGAACTTTCTGTTGGAACAGATGCATGGAGCTGAGTCTGTGTGTGTTGGGGGTTGAGTGTACAACTGAGTGGTCTCTGATTAAGCATCCATGTAGAAGAGCAGGATTTTTAAAGAATAAGATGAATGTAAACCCGCTGTAATGGAAATAATACAAACTATTATAAAAAAAATTAAAAAATAAAATCAAATAGCACAGATGCTGTGAAGAAAAATAAAGAGAAATAAAGAATTAAAGAGCAAAAAAAAAAAAAAAGAATAAGAGATGAAAATGTGCTAATATAAAGCTCACGTATATATTATTAAATCTCAGCAGGAACTGTGTCAATTAGGACTTAGACCAGTATCACTGACATTGTGTAAAAGTGTTGGCACATGGCGATAATAAATAGAGTGACTTTGGGTGTGTCTTATTATTATTTTAAAATTCTCCGTGGATAACTCTCCCCTGCTTGTCTGCACCCAGGGGATTTGGCCTTCGCTTTCCCACTCTAGGTGTGCCACTGCCTGGCTCTTAGGGCTTGACAAGCGTTAGCAGTTGTTGAAGCAGCTCCCTGGGCCTCCCTGGGATGGACAGGCTGCGTGTCGGCCATACAGGCCCTCCCAGACCTTTCGTCCAGCCCTGAGGCCTCCTCCTGGTCGGGGCCAGCGCTGCCTGTTTCTCTCCCCTCTGTGTTCTAAATTTCCTTAGAATGAGTGGGCCAGGGGCTTTCCTTTCCTCCTTCACCCACCCTGTCCTGAAACCTGTGGCTTGTTGAGCGGCTGCTGCTGGGTGATCATCTTTTAAAGGGAACCCAAGGACTTCCTATTGTGGCTCAGCAGACTATTATCCGTGAGGACGCAGGTTCGATCCCTGGCCTCCCTCAGTGGGTTAAGGATCTGGTGTTGCTTCAAGTTGTGGTCTGTGGTCAAGTTGCTCTTGCTGTGGCTGTGGCATAGGCCGGTGGCTATGACTCTGATTCAGCCCCTAGCCGGGGGACTTCCATATGCCGCAGGTGCACCCCTAAAAAGGAAAAATAATAAAGAGAACCCAGGGCTCCCTAATATGAGGGAATTGGTGGGCCTGCTCTGAACTCTGGCTCTACACTCCCTTGTTCTCTTCTTTTTTTGTCTTTTTGTCTTTTTGTCCTTGTTAGAGCTGCACCTGCGGCATATGGAGGTTCCCAGACTAGGGGTCGCATTGGAGCTGTAGCTGCTGGCCTACACCACAGCCACAACAACGCTGGATCCTTAACCCCCTGAGTGAGGCCAGGAATCGAAACTGCAACCTCATGTTTCCTAGTCGGATTTGTTTCCGCTGCACCACGACGGGAATTCCTTGTTTTCTTCTTTATGACCCTCTAAATTTGCCTGACGTTCAGACAGATCTCTGTGGAGTTAGTCGAGGTGCAAAGGGGAGGGGGAGAAGCGGATGCTTCAGGCCAGGCGGGGGTTCATCCGTGCTCTGGAGGGGCCCCAGCCTGGGAGGAGCTTGAGGAGGAAGCAGGGCCGTGGACTAGCCACAAACCTCTGCTTCCCTTGAGCTCAGCTCAGCAATTACAGCCATCAGAGAAACAGCGCCCTGGGTGCAGCAGCAACACGTTGCCGGGTTGGGGGGTGGGAAGAGCGCCTTGAGGAGGTGGAGACATTGAGGGAACAGTAGGAAGAGGCCAGTGAACGGTCAAGGGTGTCTCGGGCTTGGAGTCCAGTGATGCCGGGGCAGAGCCCGCCACGGTGGTTATCAGATGTCAGTGGCGACAGTGAGAGGAACGTGGCCTTTGGATTCAGGAAAGACCTGCTGTGTATTCTGACTCTGCTCCTCAGGGAGTTCTCCTGTCTCTGAGCTGTTTTCTGGTTGGCAAAAGGGGGCTGCTGTAAAGATTCCAGGTAACTTGTGAAAAACCCCAAGTAGTGCCTGGTGACAGTGGCGGTGGTTCCCAGATGAGCTCAGGGGGAGTCCTGGTTCCCGTGGGGTGAGCTTCCACCTGCAGAGCAGGCTGAGGGCTTGGAGGTCAAGAGCCTGGGAGGGCGGCAGCGATTTGCCTCCTTTTTCCAGGGTATCCGTGTGCTTTGGCTGCTGGGGCTGGACCTGGTGCCCATTGGAGCTGTCACTGTCTCTTTTCCAGAGGCTGGCAAGGGAAGAGGTGACGTGTCAGCTCAACCCCTTCTCTACCTTCTCTCTGGGCCTGAGGCTGGGGAGTCTGCCCCCCCACCCTGAGTTCCTTGCACCCACCCAAGCTGGGGCACAGGGTCTCAACTCTCTCATTGGCATTAAGTGGTTTTACAGCTTTCACCCCCATTATCTCATTTATTCCTCACACAAAAACCCTGCAGGATGGGTCTGAATGGCCTTGTTTTACCAGAGAAGCTCAGAGAAGTTAAGTGATTCCTGAGGGTAACACAGCAATGAGGCAGAGGGGCCTCCTCTTCTGAAAACACAGCCTCAGAAAGACAGGATTGATAGCAAGCTCCTCGAAGCTTCCTTCCTTCCTTCCTTCCTCCCTCTCTCTCTCTCTCTCTTTTTTTTTTGTCTTTTTTCCATTTCTTGGGCTGCTCCCGAGGCATATGGAGGTTCCCAGGGTAGGGGTCTAATCGGAGCTATAGCCACCGGCCTACACCACAGCTCACAGTAATGCTGGATCCTTAACCCACTGAGCAAGGCCAGGAATCGAACCTGCAACTATGGCATATGGAAGTTCCCAGACTAGGGGTTGAATCGGAGCTGCAGCTGGCAGCCCATGCCACAGCCACAGCCACAGCCACACCTGATCTGAGCCGTGGCTTGTGGCAACGCCGGATCCTTAACCCTCTGAGCGAGGCCAGGGATCGAACCCTTAACCTCAGAGAAAGAGCAGGAACTCCCTCACAGGTTTCTTTTCTTCCTGAAACCTTAGCATCAAAATTCCCAACTCTACCGGGAAAGTCCCTTCTCAGCACCCTCGCTGGACTTCAGGTTTTTGCTTTTGTTTTTAAATCAGATGCTTCTAGATGTTTTCCTCGATTATCAGAAATGAGGGGGATGAGGTCAGGGATTTCCACAATCACCAGAACATGTGATTTGGGAACAAGGAGAACCTGCTCTCAGCCTGGGTTTCGCAGCCGCTGCAGGGTCTCCGGCTGGTTCTGGAGCTGTCTGTGACCTTCCGTATCCAAAATAATTAAAATGTCAAGGACAGTGACAGTAGAAACTGCCACTTACAGAACACTGCCTATGTGCCAGGCGGTATTTGCTGAGTGGTTTTCTTTGTGTGTGTGTGTCTCTCTTTAGGGCTACACCAAGGCATATGGAGGTTCCCAGGCTAGGGGTGGAATCAGAGCTGTAGCTGCCAGCCTGTGCCATAGCCACAGCAATGCAGGATCCGAGCTGCATCTGTGACCTACGCCTGCAGCCGGAGCTGGTGTTGCTGTGGCTGTGGTGTAGGCCGGAGGCAACAGCTCTGATTCGACCCCTAGTCTGGGAACCTCCATATGCTGAGAGTGCGGCCTTAAAAAGACAAAAGACAAAAAAAAAATTTGTACTGATTTATACTCCTGTCAGTGGTGATTGGGAGTGTCTGTTTTACTTGCATCTTTTTTTTTTTGTCTTTTTGCTGTTTCTTGCGCCGCTCCCATGGCATATGGAGGTTCCCGGGCTAGGGGTCAAATTGGAGCTGTAGCCACCGGCCTATGCCAGAGCCGCAGCAACGTGGGATCCGAGCCGTGTCTGCAACCTACACCACAGCTCACGGCAACGCCGGATCGTTAACCCACTGAGCAAGGGCAGGGATCGAACCCGCCACCTCATGGTTCCTAGTCGGATTCGTTAACCACTGCACCACGACGGGAACTCCGCATCTTTTCTTATATTTAGGATTAGTATTTTAATTTCCCCCAAGCCAGTTTTTAATTTACATTTATTGGATTAAGTGAGATAGAATATGTTTTCTTATATTAGTGGTAATATGTATCTCTCTTTTTTTTTGTCTTTTTTTGCCATTTCTTGGGCCACTCCCCCAGCATATGGAGGTTCCCAGGCTAGGGGTCTAATCGGAGCTGTAGCCGACGGCCCACACCACAGCCACAGCAACTCGGGATCTGAGCCATGTCTGCGACCTACACCACAGCTCAAGGCAACGCCGGAACCTTAACCCACTGAGCAAGGCCAGGGATGGAACCCACAACCTCATGGTTCCTAGTTGGATTCGTTAACCACTGCGCCACGATGGGAACTCCATATGTATTTCTCCTTTTAAGATTATTTATGATCTTATTTATATCCTTTTATTTATAGCTTTTTCTTTGCCTTTTTTTTTTTTAAGGCCACACCTGTGGCATGTAGACATATGGAGGTTCCCAGGCTCGGGGTCGAATGGGAGCTATAGGTGCTGGCCTATGCCACAGCCACAGCAATATGGGATCCAAGCTGTGCCTGTGACCTACACCTCAGCTCATAGCAACACCAGATCCCTAACCCACTGAGTGAGGCCAGGGATCAAACCCGCATCCTCATGGATCCTAGTCAGGTTCATTAACCACTGAACCACAAAGGGAACTCCCTATAGCCTTTTTTATATACCCTTTCTCCATTTTTTCTATTTTGGTGTTTAAATCTTTTTTTTTAATTGATTCATAAAAATTCTTTATATATGAAAGCTATTAATTGTTTGCCTGTCATTTTCTTCCAGTTTGTTACAGTAGTCTGTTTCTGGAGTCTTTTCAGTGCATGGAATCTTCTGGTCTGGCTCTTTTGGTTATAAGTAGCAAGTAGCCCATTTAGGTTTATTGTAAGGACATATGTACAGAGCTAAGGGAATTCTCTTGAAAATCTAAGTACAGGAGCTGTAACAAGGCTGGACCTCCCAGGGGCTGGGGGGAGGTCCCAGCCCTCAGCGCTGGAGTTAGTGCCTCTCCTTAGTGAGCCATCATCGAAGTCACTCGGTTAGCTGATCTCGATACACCTGCTTCTTTCTCTCCCACTGTTGACAGGGGTCTCCTACCAGGTCAGACTGGGTGTTTTCTCTTTCCACCCTTGGTCCAGCCTGTGGTTCATTGGGGTCTTTCTTGCCTCCTCTTCTTCATGCCTTTTCAATTGTAGCCCCTACTGCCAAAAGGTCTTTTTCCCCTCTCATTACTTGGTTCAGATTTTTGAGAGAAAGAGAGAGGATTTGATTGGCTCAGCTCCACTTATCATGGAGGATCACAGGATGCTCACCTGCCTGGGGGCCTGTGCCTGCCTCTGGTCCAGCTCTGGCAGGGATGCAGTGGTCACATGGTATAAAACATGGCTGCCTGGGCAACCGGCATTGTGGGTGGACCTTTTCTCTCTCTCTCTCTCTCTTTTTTTTTTTTTTGCTTTTTAGGGCTGTACCCCCGGCATATGGAAGTTCCCAGGCTAGGGGTCCAATCAGGGCTACAGCTGCTGGTCTACACCACAGCCACAGCAACGAAGGATCCGAGCCGCATCTGCAACCTACACCACAGCTCACAGCAATGCCGGATCCTTAACTCATTGAGCAAGGCCAGGGATCGAACCCATAACCTCATGGTTCCTAGTCGGATTCGTTTCCACTGCGCTATGATGGAAACTCCTGGACCTGTTCTCTTAAAAGGGAGTATGAGGAGTTCCCACTGTGGCAGAGTGGAAATGAACCCAACTATTATCCATGAGACTGTGGTTTGGATCCCTGGCCTTGCTCAGTGGGTTAAAGATCTGGGATTGTCATGAGCTGCAGCCTAGGTCACAGACATGGCTCCGATCTGGCATTGCTGTGGCTGTGGTGTAGGGGCGGCAGCTGCAGCTCTGATTTGACCCCTAGCCTGGGAACTTCCATATGCCACAGGCACAGCCTTAAAAAAACAGAACAGGGAGTTCCCGTCGTGGCACAGTGGTTAATGAATCCGACTAGAAACCATGAGGTTGCGGGTTTGGTCCCTGCCCTTGCTCAGTGGGTTGCCGTGAGCTGTGGTGTAGGTTGCAGACACGGCTCGGATCCCGTGTTGCTGTGGCTCTGGTGTAGGCCGGTGGCTACAGCTCCGATTCGACCCCTAGCCTGGGAACCTCCATATGCCGCAGGAGCGGCCCAAGAAATAGCAAAAAGACCAAAAAAACAAAAAACAAACAAAACAAACAAACAAACAAACAAAAAACAGAACAAAAAAAGGGAGTATGAACATAACAGGCAATGATAGAAAGTTTTACTCATAAGAAGTTTAGCATTTTTTCAATCAGAGGTACTTTTTTTTTTTTTTGTCTTCACCCTCAGCATGTGGAAATTCCTAGGCCAGGCGCTGAACCTGAACCAGAGTGGAGACCTGGGCCACTGCAGTGACAATGTGGGATCCTTAACTTGCTGAGCCACAGAGGAACTTCCAATCATAAAGATGATTTTAATTTTTTATTTTATGCCTTTTTCTTTGGACTTTATCGTTAGACTGTCGTTCTCTATTCCATGATCTGATACATATCCATCTATATTATTTTACATTTTATTTTATGGTTTTATATGTTACACATAAGTCTTACTGATTTTTAAACAATATGAACATGGTAAATATTAGGCTTTAGATGGGAGATGGTTTCAAGAGGTTTTGGTGACAGATTAACATCCACCTTTTTCAATTAAAAAACTGCAGTTGGAGTTCCTGTCGTGGCTCAGCGGTTGACAAACCTGACTACTATCCATGAGGATGAGGGTTCGATCCCTGGCCTTGCTCAATGGGTTAAGGATCTGGCATTGCTGTGAGCTGTGGTGTAGGTTGCATATATGGCTTGGATCCAGCGTTGCTGTGGCTGTGGTTGTGGCCAGCAGCTACAGCTCCGATTCGACCCCTAGCCTGGGGATTTCCATATGCTGCGGGTACAGCTCTTAAAAAAAAAAAAAAAGAAAGAAAGAAAAAGAAAAAGAAAACCCCAATAACCAAAAACAGCAGTTTCATCAGTGTGAAGGATTTTTACCATCTAAAAACCTTTTAAAAGTTTTCATTATAAACATAATTCACATTGATAAAAACAAAATAACTTGTTAAAGTCTCTGAATCCCCACCCCCACTGCAAATAATATACAACAGTTAGACGTATTTTCCTCAGTTTACATATGGTGTATAATGCATTTCATTTATAAATGTACAAAAATGTTTTTTAAGCAAAAAGAGTCTGCTTTGCACTTACTTTCTTCAATTATTTTGGTTATAGAGTGATATAAATCCACCCCATTCTCTCGATTGACTGTGTGCACATACGATTATAAGAAAATTTATTTAATTGGCCCTTATTAATGGTTGTTTAGGTTGCTTTTCCAATGTGAACTGTGGAAGCCAGAGATTGTTCCCCAATCTGCTTGCTAAGGAAAATGGCTGTGACACAGCTCTTTGGAGCTCTGCTTTTGTGACGCGTATAAAGACTTTTTGTTCTGAAATCCCGTGGGCGCAGCGTCTCAACTTTGCCATTGTCGCCTGTGTGTGTGGGAGCGCCCTGGTTACCGGGCCCTAGAGATTTTCTGGCTTCTCCCTGGCTCACTTTGTTCCTGGGGGCGGGGGAGAAAGAACCACCTGGCAGCAGGATACAACCAGATTTCTAGGACTGGAGATCAAGTGGAGGGAGGGGAGGGATCACTGTCGATCCTTTTATTATCATTATTATTTTTTTGGCTTTTTGAGGGCCGCACTCGTGGCATATGGAGGTTCCCAGGGTAGGAGTCGAGTCAGAGCTACAGCTGCTGGCCTACACCACAGCCACAGCAACACCAGATCTGAGCGGCGTCTGCGACCTGCACCACAGCTCATGGCAACACCGGATCCTTAACCCACTGAGCCAGGCCAGGGATCCAACCTGCAACCTCATGGTTCCTAGTCAGATTGGTTTCTGTTGTGGCACGATGGGAACTCCATTGATCCTTTAATGTTTTAATTATTTTTTTGTCTTTTTGCCTTTTCCAGGGCCACTCCCGCAGAATATGGAGGTTCCCAGGCTAGGGGTCTAATCGGAGCTGTAGCTGCTGGCCTACACCACAGCCATAGCAATGCCAGATCTGAGCCGCATCTACGACCTACACCACAGCTCACGGCAACGCCGGATCCTCAACCCACTGAGCAAGGGCAGGGATCGAACCCGCAAGCTCATGGTTCCTCGTCGGATTTGTTAACCACTGAGCCACAACGGGAACTCCCCCATCGATCCTTTTATAACAGGAGTCCGACCAACTTTTTCTGAAAAGTGCCAGAGAGGGAATATTTGACTGTCTCTGGTCTCTGTTGCATCCGTTCCGCAGCTGTATCGAGAAAGCAGCTTCAGCCATCGTGCCAATGATGCGAGTGGCTGGGTGCCAATAAAATTTGACAGACACTGAAGTTGGAATTGCAGATAATTTCATGTGTCACAAAATATTCTTCTTTTGACATTTCCCACAACTGTTAACACATGTAAAAAAGCCTTTTTTTTTTTTTTTGCCTGCGTGCAAAAATACGCAGAGGCAGAAATTCGGCGATGGACGGGAGTTCTCAAACTTCTGTCTTGGTAACTTGATTTCCTGTGTGCTTCATTTTGATGCAGCTCGGTCGGCTTGTGCATCATGAAGTAGTTGCTTCTCTAGTTAGAGGTGAAGTGAAAGCGTGTGAAAGTTTCACGTCCTCCGTTCACGGCTCTCTGTCCTCACGGGTCCCTGCAAGACCCCTTGTCTTCTGTTTCTGTTGTTGTTGTTGTTCCTGCAGCCTCTGTGCACCAGCACCAATTAAGTCTCAGAGATAAACTTTTGGGTGAAGCAGAAGAAACAGCTTTATTGCTTTGCCAGGCAAAGGAGGCCACCGCTGGCTGATGCTTCAGAACTGTGCCCTGTCTTCAAAGGGGCAAGTAAAGGGTTTTATAGGTTTAGCTTGAATGGCAGGGTTTTTTTTTTTGCTTTTTATGGCCACACATGTGGCATCTACCAGCCTCTGGCAGGGTCCCCAAGTGGGCAGCTGTAGTTGAACAACCGCGGGTGCTTGCCTGACTGTCTGTGGTGGCTGAGACCCTGGGCCTGGGAATCAGGCAGCCTGGCATTGTGTCCCGGCCGTGTCACTCATTGGCTGTGTGGCTTTGCAAACATTCTTTTGCAACTATGAGCCTTGATTTCCTCATTCATAAATTGGGGTTCCCAGCACTGCTCACCTCAGGACGATTGTGTGAATTTATTGAGCTATGCCTGTAAAAGACTTGGCAGAGCCCTTGGCTCTGAGTAAAGAGTTCAGTAAATAATATTCCTAGAATAGCGACAACAAGGCAGAAACCCCAGCTATTGAAGAAGCCTTTTATGGAGTTCCCGTCGTGGCTCAGTGGTTAATGAATCCGACTAGGAACCATGAAGTTGTGAGTTCGATCCCTGGCCTTGCTCAGTGGGTTAAGGATCCGGCGTTGCCGTGAGCTGTGGTGTAGGTTGCAGAAGCGGCTCAGATCCCACGTTGCTGTGGCTCTGGCGTAGGCCGGCGGCTACAGCTCCGATTAGACTCCTAGCCTGGGAACCTCCATATGCCACAGGTGCGGCCCTAAAAAAAAAAAAAAAAAAGAAAAGAAAAGAAGGAGAAGCCTTTTAGGTTTGCACTTTGCACGTTGTAGTGAAGGTGGGCAGGCCTAGAGCCCCTGCAGGTCTGGGACACAGGCCTGTGAAGTCGGACTGGCAGCATGCTGACCCTACAGGGCTTGGGAGTATGTCCCGGTGAGCTGATAGCTGGCGGCCCCTGAGCTGCATCCTCCTAAGTGAACCCTGGCCCTGGTTCCCCGGTCTCGTACCCCTTCTAACAGCCCTCTTCTTGGTTTTGCAGCCAGAGCCCCAGCTTGGAGACCTCATTGAGATTTTCCGCCCTTTCTACAGACATTGGGCCATTTACGTTGGCGACGGATATGTGGTCCACCTGGCTCCCCCAAGTAAGGGTGCCTGGGGCCCCCACTGAGCTGGGGCTGGGAGCAGAGGGAGGTGGGGGAGCTGTGGGTAGAGCAGACCCCAATATTCTTCTCGCTCCTCAACTGGTGGTTGGTTCCTGAGGGCTGCCAGAAGACAGTCTGGGGTGGGGCGATGGTTTTCAAACTCCGCTCCTTGGAACCCCAGGGGTTCTGTACAGGGACTAAGGTGGGCTTCCAAGGAGGTGGGTCTGCTTTTATGTATTTTATATGACTTTCTGTAAACCACATTCAGAGAGTTCCCGTCGTGGCTCAGCAGAATACAAATCTGACTAGTATCCATGAGGACACAGGTTCGATCCCTGGCCTTGCTCAGTGGGTTAAGGATCCGGCATTGCTGTGGCTGTGGTGTAGGCCGGCAGCAACAGCTCCAATTATACCCCTAGCCTGGGAGCCTCCATATGCTGTGGGTACGGCCCTAGAAAAGGAAAAAAGACAAAAAAAAAAGTATCCATCCATGTGACAATGACCTGGAGCAAGATCTAGAACATTCCCACTCTCCTAAAAGCCCTGGCCTCGTGCCTCTTTAATATCCTCTCTCCCTTCCTAGAGGCAAACACTATTCTAGGTTCTCTTGCTGTGGGTTGGTTGTGCCTGTTCTGGAACTTCAGGGAAGAGGAATCCCACAGCCTGTGCTCTTTTCATCTGGCTCTTTCTTTGGGCCTGTGGGGCTGTCGGGTGTTGTGACCAGCGGTAGGTCTTCCTTTTCCGTCGCTGTGTGTCTTCCGTTACATGGATGTATCTCAGTTTGTCATCCCTTCTTTTGCGGGTGGACATTGGATTGCTTCCAGCCGTGGGCTGTTCTGCGTGTGGCTGGTGGGGTCACGCTTGGGTGTATCTTTTTTTTTTTTTTTTTTGTCTTTTCTAGGACCGTACCCATGGCCCTAAAGGTTCCCACGGAGCAAGGCCAGGGATCGAACCCGCAACCTCATGGTTCCTAGTTGGATTCACTAACCACTGAGCCATGACGGGAACTCGTCAAATAATTCTTTGAAAAGGGACTTTGTTGATGTGTGTTTGTGAATCAATTTTAGTTTATATTTGTGGATTCCCAGTGTTGGCTCAGCAAAGTTAAGTGACATGGCAAGACCACACAGGGATGGGGCCCCAGTCAGAACCTAGAGACTGTCAGGCTGTTCTCTCAGTCACCAGGGGGGCACCCAGGGTGTGAAGTGTAAGGAAGCCCTCACTCTTAGGTGTTGACGCTGAACTTGCATCCCTGAGAATGGTACCTCCTGGAATTTTGTGCTCTGGACACCTGGCTGCCTCGACCCAGTCCCAGCCCTGCCACCCACCCACCTGCCCAAGGGCTGAAGGTGGATGAGGCTCAGGAGCTCACCTGGTCCAGCCTCCATGCTGACCTTCACCTCCAACTTGGGGTTCAAACACAGCACCACCTTCGGTTTCCTTGGGTGGGTTTTCCCAGGCACCTCTGGCCCTATTTGTAGCAAGTCTGAATTCCTCCAACTGGCTACAATCTCAGGATTGTACTCAGGCAAAGGGGTTTTGTCCTCTTTGCAAAGCCTGGCGGAACAGGACCTGCGTCTGATCAGCCCCTCCTGCCATTGCTAGTTGCTGTCACATGGTGTCCCACTGGGAGACAGGTCCTGCCCGTCTCATGCTTCCCCAGCGGGGAAGAGGCCTGGGGATTCCTGATCCACTCAGGGCTCTAGAGGCTCTTTGACAGAGAGGGAGCCTCCTCTCGTGATATTCCCTGGGGCCATCATGCCCAAAGTGTACCCCTCCCCACACCGGGCAGGCGGGCTGCCTTGGGAGGGATCCTCAGTGTCGGTGCTGGCATCTGCTCCCCGCACCCCGGCCCCCACTCCCAACCCTGGTCCTTGTATTGAGCCCAGAATCCCTTTCTTCAAGGCAGGTTCAGTTCTGAACATCGGTTGCCCCTTCCAGCCCCTCAGCCTTGGCGAGGGCAGTGCTGGTACCCACTGAACCTCCCTGGTGTCACCCTTCCAGGAGCAGCTATGGGGTTTTGGTCCCTTTGCTCCAAGAAGGATGGGAACCCCTTCTGCAAATCCATCTACCTTTTCTGCAGCAATCAGCTTTGTGTGTGTCAAGAAAGTGTAGCCTTGATAAGATCACAAGAGGCTTACACTCTCCTAGGGAGATGGGTGTGCTCAGGGCCTGTATTTGCACAATCAAGAAGCCCCAAAAGTGTCACAGGGTGTAGAAGGGCAACATCTCTAGATTAAAAAAAAAAAAAAAATCACAACAAATCGTAGAACACCACTCCTCCTCATCTTGGATTCGGAAACCAGGGCCCAGAGACCACAAGTGCCTTATTCAAAGCCACACAGCTCTGACCCTTCCACATCTGCTCATCCCCTTATGGATGGTACAAGGTGGAAGGTTGGATGCCAGGCCGGGGGCCCCTCTGAGCCCCTGTGGGCCTCCCCAGGGCCAATCTCTCTGTTTCTCATCCTAATCCACAGGCGAAATTGCGGGAGCTGGCGCGGCCAGCCTCATGTCCGCGCTGACCGACAAGGCCCTGGTGAAGAAGGAACTGCTGTACGAGGTGGCAGGGCGAGACCGGTACCAGGTCAACAACAAGCATGATGGCAAGTACTCACCGCTGCCTCCCAGCAAAATCGTCCAGCGGGCGGAGGAGCTGGTGGGCCAGGAGGTGCTCTACAAGCTGACCAGCGAGAACTGCGAGCACTTTGTCAACGAGCTGCGCTACGGGGTCGCCCGCAGCGACCAGGTGTGTGCGGGATGTGTCCGCGTCCCTGGGAACCTGACCATTTCCTCAAGCGACGTGGACATCGGTGTGGGCTGGGCTGGGTGGAGACGGGCAAAACCCAGAGGGACTAGCAGAACAAGTCCCTGCCCTGGAGGATGTCCGGGGGGAGGGGGTGGCGGGTGGGGAGAGGGGTGCTGCAGGCCACTGGGGTTCCGGGTCTTGGCGAGGGCGTGGGCGCAGCCATCACCGCCAGCCCGGTTGTCCAGCCCTCCCTGGCTGCCAGGTCCTGAGATGGTCCCGTCCCACAGCCCCAGGGGCAGGTGTCATTATCCCGCTTTACAGATGCAGAAACTGAGGCTTACCGGGCTTACGTGCCTTGTCGATGGCCATTCATTTCATCAAACAAAACTGCGTTGTCGCTTTTCCTGAGAGTGGCCTGCGACTGGACTAATAAGTAGCAGAGGTGGGATTTGAAGCCCAGGTCTGTCTGGCAGGGCTTTTCATGATTATAAAGTTCACCGCGCGCTCAGCCCTGCTATAACCCAAGGGGCCGTCCGGCAGGCCCCTGGGGGGTGCAGGTTTGTTTATTTAATTAGTTGATTTTGCCCATGGCCTCTCTTTTGAATCTTTTTTCTCCTGGGTAGCTAACTTTCTTCCCATTTTCTCTTGCTTCCTTCCCTCCATTTCTGTGTGTGTGTGTGTGTGTGTGTGTATGTGTGTGTATAATATATAACATGTTATATATTATGTGATATATATTTATATATTACATAGAAATAATTTATATGTTATATATAAATAATTTGTGAGAATACTGTTTGGAAAAGTTCTTAGATGCCCTATTGATGCAAAAGAGTATGATTTTTTTTTCTCTCTCAGTGAACAATGAGGTTAAGGGTTAAGATCTGTCAGGTTGTTCATTTTCATTACTTTCTTATTTTTCGAGATCTGGTCTCTCTTTTTTTTTGGCTTTTTAGGGTTGCACCCATGGCATATGAAGGTTCCCAGGCTAGGGGTCCAATTGGAGCTGTAGACTCCAGCCCACGCCAGAGCCACAACAACACAGGATCCGAGGTGCCTCTGTGACCTACACCACAGCTCATGGCAACGTCGGATCCTTAACCCCCTGAGCGGGGCCAGGGATCGAACCCGCAACCCCATGGTTCTTAGTGGGATTTGTTTCCGATGCGCCACGACAGGAACTCCCTGGTCTCTCCTTCTTTGGTCAGTGTGGTGGTCGAGAGCACGGCTCCGGGTGTCAGGTGAACCTGGGCTGCATCGAGGCTCCGCCTTTTGCCAGCTTTATGACCTTGGGAGATTTATTCAAGTTCTCTAACCCTTGGTAAAGTGCAGGTGATAATGCTGATCTTGGAGGGTTACTGTGGGAATTAAATAAGAGCTTTTTTTTTTTTGGTCTTTTTGCCATTTCTTGGGCCACTCCTGCGGCATATGGAGGTTCCCAGGCTAGGGGTCGAATCAGAGCTGTTGCTGCCAGCCTACACCACAGCCACAGCAACGCCGGATCCTTAACCCACTGAGCAAGGCCAGGGATCGAACCCACAACCTCATGGTTCCTAGTCGGATTCCTTAACCACTGAGCCACGACGGGAACTCCAGAGCATCTTTATGCTTCGCAGATGGCAACTCAGAAAAGGCACTTAATAAATTGTAATAGTAGAAGTAGTCGTAATTGTCTTCATCTTCATTCTTTTTCTTGGTTCACCCAGTGTCTGGTCCACTGGCCTGTCTGTGACCTGATGGGGAGGCAGTCACCACCCCCTCAAAGGCCATACTCAGCTTCCTTCGTGCTGCTGATAACCTGCTGTGTTTACTACACCGACCTCCGTGTGGGTCAGTTTGTCCTGCTCTCCGTGACGGGATAGTTGATGTCTTCCAATGGGTGGTCTCTTGTTTTTCATCTTCAATCAATTGTGTTGTTATTATTCAATACATATGCACATATATTAAAATGTATACAAATATATGTATACGTAACATATATTTACATATATGTATATATAAATATATCTATATATGATTGTGAAAGGTGATTGCTATAAAAATTGAGAATTAGCAAGAAGATGCCTAGGTAGGTAAGGAGAGGGCAAGCCTGCCAGCGAAGAGTCCCAGAGTCTCTGGGTCACAGTCTGGTTTCAGCTTCCCTGAACCTCCATCTGGGAAAGTCAGTGGGCAGGGCCACGAGAGGAATCTCATTACTCAGGTTACAAAGGTGATGCCACAAGAAGGCATCCGGGGGATGATGGCATTTAGCACATATATCTACTGGGGATAATAGCCTTCAAAACACTTGAGTCACATTTGATGCGTGCTCCTCAGCCTGGGTTCTCTCTTTACTTAGCATCCTAGATCTCGCCTGCATTGGCGCTTTTATCCTCTATAGCTCACATCTTTCTCTTTCTTGGGTGGCTCCCTTGTTTTGGTGGAATACCACCTGTAATCGATTATTGAGAAAGGATGCATTTTATTTTATGTTATTTTTGATTTTTCACATTTTTGGCCGCCCCAAGACACATGGAGCTCCCAGGCCAGGGATCAGATCCAAGCCGTGGTCCTGACCTAAGTCGCAGCTGTGCCAACCCCAGATCCTTAACCTTTGTGCCAGGATGGAAACTGAACCTGTCACCCAGTGCTCCCAAGATGCCGCTGATCCTGTTGCGCCACAGCAGGAGCTCTAGAATGCATTTTTTTTTTTTTTGGTCTTTTTGCCATTTCTTGGGCTGCTCCCAAGGCATGTGGAAGTTCCCAGGCTAGGGGTCGAAGCCATAGCCGCCGGCGTACGTCAGAGCCATAGCAACGCGGGATCCAAGCTGAGTCTGCAATCTACAACACAGCTCATGGCAACACCAGATCCTTCACCCACTGAGCCACGACGGGAACTCCCCTAGAAGGCATTTTCAAAAGAACTTTCATGCCTGTTTTTCAGATCTTCATTTTATCCTCATATTTGATTGATAGTTTGGTTGACTTCTAGGCTGAAAATAATTTTTTTCTCTAAAATTTGGGAGTTCTTGCTGTGGCACAGTGGGTTATTGATACTGGTTCTGTACCTGGCCCAGGGCAGTGGGTTAAGAATCCAGAGTTGCTGCAGCTATGGTGTAGGATGAAACTCCGGCTTGGATTCAGCCCTGGCCAGGGATCTTCCATATGCCACAGGGGCAGCTGAAAAAGAAAAAAAAAAAAAATTGAAGGTATTGCTCTATTGAAATCTAGTTTATGCTATTGCTGTCCAGAAGTCTGAATTGGTTCTAATTTTTGATCCTTTGTATGTGACCTATTTTATCTTTCTAGAAGCTTATAGAATCATCTCTTTTTATCTTCTGTGTTCTGAAATTTCATATTGAAATTTCACTATCTGCTTCGTGTGGATCTGTTTTCATGAATTGTGTGGGATACTTGATGACTCTCTTCATTCTGGAAACCCTATTCCTTCAAAAGCTCTGGGAAATTTTCCATTTTCTCTTCTCTTATTTTGGAACTTGGTTATTTTGAGATTGTACTCCCAGACTGCTCCTCTGATTTTCTTGTCTTCTCTCTCCTGTTTTCCACTTCTCTTGCTAAATTAGAAAACTATTATTTATTGATAGATACGTGCTTTTTTTTTGTCTTTTGTCTTTTTAGGGCCGCACCTGAGGCATATGGAGGTTCCCAGGCTAGGGGTCTAATCGGAGCTATAGCTGCTGGCCTACGCCAGAGCCGCAGCAATGCCAGATCCGAGCTGGGTCTGCGACCTACACCACAGCTCACAGCAACACTGCATCTTTAACCCACTGAGTGAGGCCAGGGATCGAACCCGCATCCTCACGGTTCCTAGTTGGATTCGTTTCCGATGTGCCAAGACGGGAATTTCTATTGGTAGACATGTATTTAATAGAAGTTTTTTAAAAAAGGAGCAGTGATGATAAAAAAGAGAAAGTTAGGCTAAATAAATCTGATTTCATCCCTGGTGATATTGCATAACAATTGAGGGTCTTATTACATCTGGCTTCTACTTCAGGTAAATGTCCATATTCTCATAGATCAAGAAACTCCAAATAGAGATTACTGTCCAGACTTGGGACGTGATAAATACTTTATGAAATTTAGCGTGCTACATTAGGCAGATTTGGTAGATTTATAAAATATCTCCTACCCATCTCTTTTTTTTTTTTTTCTTTTTCAGCTGCACCTGTGGCATGTGGAAGTTCCCAGGCTAGGGACTGAATCCGAGCTGTGGCTGTAACACTGGATCCCTTAATGCTTGCCTCCACAGCTTCATGACGCACTGCAGTCTGATTCTTTTTTTTTTTTTTGTCTTTTTGCTTTTTCTAGGGCCGCTCCCTCGGCATATGGAGGTTCCCAGGCTAGGGGTCGAATTGGAACTGTAGCCACTGGCCTATGCTAGAGCCACAGCAACTCGGGATCTGAGCCGTGTCCTTGACCTACACCACAGTTCACGGCAACACCGGATCCTTAACCCACGGAGCGAGGCCAGGGATCGAACCCGCAACCTCATGATTCCTAGTCAGATTCGTTAACCCCCGAGCCACGACGGGAACTCCTACAGTCTGATTCTTAACCCGGTGCGCCACAGCGGGAATACACTCATTTTTTAAAAGGATAATACTTTTATCATACCTAGGTTTTAAACAAATTCTTATTGACGTATGGTTGATTTACAATGTTGTGTCATCTCATTTTTAGTTCTTTAGTGATTATTAATTGACCAGAGGACAGATTCACAAGTTCATATATAAGTAGAACATTTGGTTTTAATCAAAATTGAAACATAATTTAATAAAATACATATGTCAGTATGCACAAATAATACTTAGAACATTTGAATACAATTCCAAATCTTGAGATCGTGAAATAACTGAGAAATATTTTCTATCACTTACTCCTACGAACACGAAATTCAACACTTCTTGCAAAATGAAACAACGCAAATTGGCCACATCACATTTCTCTTCCGGAGGCTTTAGCCCGATGCACTAACCATCCACCCCTAAGAGGCAAAACCTTGACAGCACAACCACAATAACAGCACCAACAATTCTCCTGGACTCCCCCTTACAGAAAATGAAGCCGGAACATACTACAAAACAAAAAGAGGTACCATCTCTACTGGTCCCAAAGAGTTCCTCTTTCATTTCCTGGCCTGAGGGTTTCTCAGCCTCAGCACTGTTGACATTTTGGGCCATTGACAATGAAGATAAGTCTTTCTGCCTTTTTTTAGGGTTGCACCTGCGGCCTATGCAAGTTCCCAGGGTAGGGGTCCAATTGGAGCCTTAGCTGCTGGCCTACACCACAGCCCAGGCAACTCCAGATCCGAGCCGCACTTTGACCTATACCACAGCTCATAGCAACGCTGGATCCTTAACCCACTGAGGGAGGCCAGCAATTGAACCTGCATCCTCATGGATGCTAGTCCGATTCGTTTGCACTGAGCCATGACAGGAACTCCCTGTGTTCAGCTCTTTGAAGCAGACTGAATTTTCCTTCTGCAGAATATGTGTGACTCATCTAACTCCCCAGTTAGAGGGAAGCCATGGATTTAAATGAAAATGTAGTTTGTGTTTTACATGCCCCAGAGTATTCTAAAAAAAGAATCTCCTATTTTCCACCTACCTGTCTAAAAATACTCAGGCTCCAAAAAAGTGTACACTTCGTAAGCTTTTGTAAATAAGCCTTCGTACTGAATAGTACTTGAAAAAAGGCAACGAGGATAAGTGACAGGTCCTGCTGTACAGCATAGGGAACTATATGCAATCTCTCCGGCTAGCCCATGATGGAAAAGAAGATTAAAAAAAAGCATGTGTGCATGTATAGATACATAAATAACAGAGTCACTGTTATATGGCAGAAACTAGTACAACATTGTAAAGCAAGTATACTTTATTTTTATTTTTTTAATTTATTTTATTTTTTATTTTTTGAGGAATCCAAACATTCAGTTTATTAAACTAAGGCTAGTGAAGCCATAGCATGAAAAAAAGCCGCAGTCATTTGGGACAAGTGGATGATTTTATAAAGCTAAAATCAAAAGACTTAAGACATGGAAAAATTCTTAAGTATGAGGAAGTAATAAAACAAAAACATGACCACAAGAATTACAAATATATTTAAATCTCAGACCTGGGAATTGAACTATACACATTCTTCTAGGGGAGAAAAGAAAATCCTTATATGTTCTGATAGCAGCAACTATACTTTAATAAAAGAAAGTAAGTAAATATAAAACACACAAAAAAAGGCAACTAAGAGCTACACTCATGCTGAATTCTACTCTGTGTCAGATAAAACAGTAAGACAAATAGAAATGGAAGAGGTGGCCAAGGTGTATATTACATAAGCCTGGACAAATTGCAGGGTATTGTTTTTAAATTAGTGTAAATATTAAAGTCAAGTTTCTTTTTTGGCTGCTCTGTGGCCAGAGCTCAGACCCCAGCCATAGCCGTGGCCTGTGCCACACCTGCTACAACGCCAGATCCCTTAACCCACAGCACTGGGCCAGGCATTGTAATTGTATCCTGGCGCTGCAGAGACAGCACCCGTTATGCCATAGCAGGAACTCCAAAACCAAATTTCTATATGAATATTTTATAACAGTTCTTTTTTGGGCCACACCCGTAGCAGATGCAAATTCCCAGGCTAGGGGTCGAATTGAAGCTGCAGTTGCTCGCCCATGGCCTAGGCCACAGCAATGCCAGATCTGGGTGTGTCGCAAGCCTACATCACAGCTCATGGCAACCCCGGATCCTTAACCCACTGAGCAAAGACAGGGATGGAACCCCCCTGCTCATGAATACTAGTCTGGTTCGTTACCGCTGAGCCACAACAGGAACTCCTCATAACCATTCTTACTTTGTAATCTCTCATGGTCTAAATTCAATTGCTTTCTAAATAACACTACTCTTCTTATATCCACTTAGAACATTCCTGAAAGTGAAGAAAGCACATTAGAATTTTCTTTTTCCTGTTAACCAACTATAATGGAAAAAACACAAATCATTAAAAATAAAAATAATTTTCTTTTTCCTAGAAACAAAACAATTCTAGGGCTTAACTCAGAGGTGCCATGTAGCATAAAGCAGTTAACTGTCTGCAGTCTGATAGCGTTTCAGTTTTCTGACGTTCCCGTCGTGGCTCGGCAGTTAGCAAACCTGACTTCTGCCCACGAGAGTTCGCTCCCTGGCCTCACTCAGTGGGTTAAGGATCTGGCATTGCCGTGAGCTGTGGTGTAGGTTGCAGATGTGGCTTGGATCCTGCATTGCTGTGGCTGTGGCGTATGCCGGCAGCTGTAGCTCCGATTTGACCCCTAGCCCGGGAACCTCCATATGCTTTGGGTGTGGCCCTAAAAAGAGTACCACCCCCCAAAAGACTTCAGCTTTCTCACTTTATTTTTTAAATTATTTTTTATTAAGGGAGAATTGCAACGATTTTTAATATTTATTTATTTATTTAGCTTTTTAGGGCCGCACCCACGGCATATGGACGTTCCCAGGCTAGGGGTCTAATTGGAGCTACAGCTGCTGGCCTACACCACAGTGCACAGCAACGCCGGATCCTTAACCCACTGAGCGAGGCCAGGGATTGAACCTGCAACCCCATGGTTCCTAGTCGGATTCGTTTCTGCTGCGCCACGATGGGAACCCCTCAGTTTTCCCACTTTAAAAAAAAGACAGATTTCTTAGCATTTCTAATAAGGGAGATGTTTCTTGTTTCATGATCTCCTGATTGAAGGCCTCTCATGCACACCCTGTAGTCCTTTTTCAGGACCAGAACTCCTGTAATACCAGCACAGTGGCTGGGCCGGACCCATCAGCCTTGCAGCAAGGCAGTCATCAGTGGCATCTGTAGGTAGCACTGTCTCTCCCAGGCTGATGGTTCCTTCTAGGAAGTCTGCACTCCCCCGACTAGCTGGATACCATTTCTTGTATTGAATTGCACACTCTGACTCGGTACAAAGCCTGAGCACAATGGGCCTATTGTTGTTTTCCTTGACAAAGTATCTTTTGTGTGACTGGGCTGCTGCCTCAGCATTTCTTCTCACCCTATGAAGCTCTGTAAAGAACTGGGGGCTTCTTGTTCCTACTCCATTATCTGCACCCCATTTCTCCCACCTGGACACATAGCTTAGCAAGGAAAACAGCAGATGCAAGTGATTTTATGCAGGTTCCCTAGCAAGAAACTGACAGAAGCACGGCTGCCACAAAGCCAACCCTCAATACTTTTAGCTTCACAGCAAAGTCTCAAGACTGACTGACAGTCAAACCTTAGATCAGTAGCTTCGTTCAGATTTTTGTCATCATGCGTTCGGCTACCAGGGACACCAGTTCTGGGTACCTCCTGATGTTAGCTACACTGGCGTATTTCCTGGCATTTCACATGGCTGGGCTGGACACATTTATGGCTCAGATAAGCCTGGGCAGGAGTTCCCGAGTGGCTCAGAGGAAACGAATCTGACTAGTATCCCGAGGGCACAGGTTTGATCCCAGGCCTCACTCAGTGGGTTAAGGATCAAGTGTTGCCTGATCCAAGCTGCATCTGTGGCCTACACCTCAGCTTGCGGCAAGGCTAGATCCTTAGCCCACTGAGTGAGGCCAGGGATCGAACCAGTGTCCTCATCGATACTATGTCGGGTTCTTAACCTGCTGAGCCACAGTAGGAACTCTACTAATAGGGGCTTTTTATCTGCACTTCATCTGAAGCTCTCACATTGGTGAAGCTCAAATCCATGGCTACGGTGTTTCAGTTCGGTGAGTTGTATATGAAGTATTACTTATGAAGTGTTGTGTACATCCAAAATACTTGAATTTTTTTTTTCTTTTTGTCTTTTTGCCATTTCTTGGGCCACTCCCGCGGCATATGGAGGTTCCCAGGCTAGGGGTCTAATTGGAGCTGTAGCCACCGGCCAACGCCAGAGCCACAGCAACGCGGGATCCGAGCCTCGTCTGCGACCTACACCACAGCTCACGGCAACGCCAGATCGTTAACCCACTGAGCAAGGGCAGGGATCGAACCCGCAACCTCATGGTTCCTAGTCGGATTCGTTAACCACTGCGCCACGATGGGAACTCCAAAGTACTTGAATTCTGAGATGAAGGAAGAGCAGGCTATACTAAATCTAATTTTTAGGAGCTTATTAAAAGTAGACAAATCCTTGAAATCTGAAACACCGGCAGCAATGCTGAGTGCACTCTTAGGCACTTGAGATAAATCAGATTGAAGGAGTTCCCTGGTGGTGCAGCAGGTTAAGGGTCCAGCATTGTCACTGCAGCAGTTTGGGTCGCTGCTGTGGCGCAGTTCCTTGGCCTGGGAACTTCCACATGCTGAGGGCATGGCCAAAAAACAAAAACCCAACCAGATTGAAGATCAGAGGTCAAAGGTAGAAGGGAATGTGGCAAAGTGATGATTGAATCTGAGCTGTGTGTGTGTGTGTGTGTGTGTGTGTGTGTGTTCTCTCAACTCAATCACCCATCACTGGACAAAGCCAAGCTATCAGAACAGCAGTCAGTTGCTTCTGTTACATCCGTGCCAACATGGTTATCTGTATAATGGATTGGCAGCATTTTCTTGTGGCTATTTACTAGAATGCTTTTTTTTTTTTTTGTCTTTTTGTCTTTTCTAGGGCCGCACCTACGGCATATGGAGGTTCCCAGGCTAGGGGTCTAATCAGAGCTGTAGCCACAGCAACTTGGGATCCGAGCCATGTCTGCGACCCACAACACAGCTTCCGGCAACGCCAGATCCTTAACCCACTGAGCGAGGCCAGGGATCCAACTTGCAACCTCATGGTTCCTAGTTGGATTTGTTAACCACTGAGCCATGACAGGAACTCCTAGAATGCGTAATTGTTTGTCTTCCCAAAACTGCCTGCAGTCCTTGCCTCCATGATAGGATGGCTTCCTCATCATCTTGCCTTTCAAGTTTTTTTTTTAAGGGCCGTACCTGTGGCACATGGACATTCCCAGGCTAGGGGTCCAATTGGAGACCAGCTGCCGGCTTACGCCATAGCCACAGCCACTGTGGCTAGATTCTTTAACCCACTGAGCAAGGCCAGGGATTGAACCCACATCCTCATGGATACTAGTCGGGTTTGTAACCTGCTGAGCCACAATGGGAACTCCCATTCCTGTTGTTCTGGGAGCAGAGAGGGATGGGCCAAGAGCCTTCATTGAGCATGTTTTCGGCCTCTCAATCCTTTGTTGGGGGTACGATACCCACATGTGCTTCAAGGCTTCCAGACCCCCAGATCTTGTGACTTTCACTGTGGCTGTGAGAGGCCCAGGGACCCAACTCTTTCACCCACTTCCAGAGGTCCCTTGATGCCAATGGGTGGACTTTTTCAAGGTTGCATAATTAGGATTGATCCTCAGCTTTTCCCACGGCTGCCTTAGCAGTTCGGTCCTAGTGGAATTATGCTTAAAACAAATGTGTTACTTAACTTTTAGTTGGATTTCAAGAAGAGGTGAACTTTGACACATGTTCAACTTTTACTCTGAAACTTAGTCTTACTTTTGCAACAGTTTTTTTCCCCAGTACAAGCAATATAAGTCAGATAGCCTCCTCATTTAAAGCGTACCATCATTACCCTTCGTAGTTATTTACTGAAGAGCATGTAAAGGGCACCCCTGGGCCTGGCAGGACTGGGTGCTGGGGACACAGTGAAGATGGGGACAAGTGAGATCTTCGCCCTCTTGGAGGTCACAGTTCACTGACTATTCAACAGCAATTCCTCAGCTTCCCACTTGAGGAGTTCCCATTGTGGCTCACAGGGTTAAGAACCGTGTCCGTCTATAAGGATGCGGGTTTGATCCCTGGCTTTGCTCAGCGGGTAAATGATCTGGCGTTGTTACATGCTTTGGCATAGGTCGCAGGTTGGGGCTCTGTGTTGCTGTGGCTGTGGTGGAGGCCTGCAGCTGCAGCTCCAATTCAACCCCTAGCCTGGAAACTTTCATATGCTGCATGTGTGGCTGTAAAAATTAAAAAAAAAAAAAAAAAGAAAAGAAAGAAAGAAAAAAAAAGAAGGGAAAAAAAAAAAAAGAACTTTGCACTTGTTTCAAGACCTCCCTGGTGGCCAGCCAGGATTTCAACCATCTGGCTTCATCTCCCGGTCCTTCCCACAGCCAACCTCTGGAGAGTCATGTGCTTTAAATACTCATGGGGTGAAGTGAGTTTGCTTCTTCAGGCCCATTGTCGTCGCTGGTTGGCCAGCTGGCCCCATCCACCCGTTCTTTCCCCAGCCAGCCCTCTTCTCCCCATTTCCCTGCCAATATTTGTTGATGCCTGAGTTTGCCAGGGAGGCTAAGGGGCACATGTGAGGCTCCCTGAGTGAATGTTCTTGTTGAATGGACAGCCTGTACTCAGATTCCTCACATAGAGTCTTATCCACCCTCCTCTCTCTTGCAGGTCAGAGATGCCATCACGGCAGCTGGCATCGCAGGAGTGGGCCTGGCTGCTGTGGGCCTCATTGGCGTCATGCTCTCCAGAAACAAGCGACAAAAGCAATGAGTGGAAAGGGCTGTCCTGTCAGCCGTGACTTTATACATTAAGGGGGTCTTGTTTTGCTAGAGGGTTTGAGGTTTGGTTTGTAGCTTTCATTCTGTTTTATAATGAGGCTTATTTTCACCGAATAAAATAAAGCCCAAGAAGGGAGGATTTTACTGGGAAAACTGCAGCAAGAACTGGCTGGAGTGAAGTCTGTTGCGGGTACAGCGAGGCTCTGTTCTCGGTGATGACAGGTTGCGCTCTGGACCTTCGGAGATTTTTCTCTCACCTTCTCTCTGTGGGCTGCGTTCTTTCCATGTAGCAAACAGAGTCTAACTCCGGTTATCTCAAGTCATGGGCATGTCTGGTTGTGAGGATACAGGTGGGCAGCAAGGCAGACAGACAGACCTGAGTGATATACAAGAACAGGAACCATCAGACATCCGGCACCCTTGACCTGGACCTAGACCCAGGCTGGCTTCCAGGACCCAGCGGCTGGAGTCTGTGGCTGTTCAGTGGAGTTCAGACGGAACCAAAACATTAGGAAATCCTGCCCATCTTGTTCGAAATTCCCTCCCTCTCCTCTCCACAGCTTTCCTCTTCCTTATCGTTTCCGTCCCACAGCCATCTCGCATCCTCTCCATGTGGGCTTGTCACCACCCCCAACTCTGATCCCACACTGCTCTTGCGGTTTATCTTCCCACGTGTGATCAAGGCCATATTCGTCTGTGAGGTGCTCCCAGGGCACGCGACTGAGAGAGAATCTGATTGGCTCAGCTCCCGGCACTTAGCTCAGCCTACCAGCTGATTGGCTGCCACTGGGTCAGGTGGCCCCCACTAAGCCAATCAGCTCTGCCCACTGGGGCCAGGTCACATGGTACAAGGTTGCCTCAGACTTTATGGGGTAGGGAGGTGGTGTGGCTGGTGCTTGACTGGTCTCCCGGTTACTGAGCCCTCACGGGGAGGGGTTGGGGGAGAAGGCACAACCATTTATTGTTGGTCCTTTGGCGTCTGCTGCTGTTGCTCGCTGGGCTTGTCAGGTGTTCAGAGTGACCATTTCTCTGAAATGGGTTGCTCAGAAATACTTTGCTGGGGCTAGTGGTTCTTCCCTCCACAGGACAAGTCTTCTCCTCCATCTGGTTGCAAATGTTTCCTTCCTTAGCTCTGGCTCTCTGGCTTTCCTAGCTGTTGGAATTCTGGACAGGACCTACAGATGGCTCCTTGCCAGCTCCTTCTTGCTTGGCTCACATCTGGTCCGGGATAGACATATGCCTATTCATGCTCTAGTGTTGATATAAGAATAGTTGTCTCCCAGCGTGGTTTTCTTTCTTTTTGTCTCAGCTCTATTGAGGTAACATCTCATGCTCCCCCAAACCCAAGGGACACAGGCAAAACTTAAAGGGCGGGTCCTCTTAAAGTCCCTTTTCTCAGGTGGCATAAGGTGATGTGGACACGTGGAGTATAAATCTCCAAGCTATCTGTGGAGAAAAAAGGAATGAAGAAAAATAAACACAAGAAAGCAAAACAAAAACACCCAGTTCAGCTGAAAAACAAACATTATGTACAAAAAAATGAGATGTATAGAAATAATCCAATAAGATCAAAGAACTAATTCCAAATATTTTGGTTATGAGTATAAATATAAATGGACTAAACTCACCAAGTAAAAGACAAACATTACACTGGATTAGAAAACTCATCCAGGGAAGAGTGTTTGCAGCAGGTACAACTGAAATAAAAAGACACAAAAACTGAAGTTAAAAATATGGAGGTGTGTCCGTCATGGTTCAGCGGAAATGAATCTCACTAGCATCCTTGAGGATGCAGGTTTGATCCCTGGCCTTGCTCAGTGGGTGAAAAGAGCCAGCATTGCCAGTGAGCTGTGGTGTAGGTCGCAGATGTGGCTCAGATCCCGTGTGGCTGTGGCTGTGGCCGGCAGCTACAGCTCCGATTAGACCCCTAGCCTGGGAACTTCCATATGCCGTGGGCGCAGCCCTAAAAAGAAAAAAAAAAAAAAGTTTAATGTCATCAAGGAGAAAAATTGAGGGCATGGGTAAACTGTCCTAAACATGAACTCTTCCATGGGCCAGGGATCGAACCCGCAACCTCATAGTTCCTAGTCAGATTCGCTTCTGCTGTGCCACGACGGCAACTCCAGGTGGTAAATATATTGAGGTATTGGGAGAATGAGCAGCTGCCTAAAGGCGGCGTAGAAGCTCCTTGCATCCCTCTGCCCCTGCGCCTTGCCCTGTGCATCACTTCCATTCAGTTGTTCCTGCGCTGTATCTGTTATAATAAACCTGTAAACATAATTATGTCTTCCTGAGTTTTGTGCGCTGTTTTCTAGCAAATTACTGAACCTAAGGAGGGGTTGTGGGGACCCCTGATTTTTAGCTCATTGACAGAAATACAGGTGGCCTGGGACTGGTGAATGGCGAAAGATTCTGAAGTTGAGGGGATGGCAGACTTGGGGAACGGAGCACTTAAGCTCTGAGGTTGTTGAACACCCATTTAGTGTCTTGCAAGTCAGAGAATTGGTCGCTGGTATTAGAAAATGCTCCACAGGGAGTTCCCATTGTGGCTCCGAGGGTTATGAACCCAACTGGTATCCATGAGGATGTGGGTTCGATCCCTGGCCTTGCTTAGTGGGTTAAGGATCTGGGGTTGCTGTGAGCTGTGGTGTAGGTTGCAGATGTGGCTCAGATTTGGTGTTGCTGTGGCTGTGGCTAGGGGTCGAATCAGAGCCACAGCCACCACAAAGCCAGATCCAAGCCACATCTGTGACCTACACTGCAGCTTGCGGCAACGCTGGATCCTTAATCCACTGAGTGAGGTGGGGGATTGAACCCGCACCCTAACGGACACTATGTCGGGTTCATAACCTTCTGAGCCACAATGGGAACTCCTGGCCAAGTTGAATCTTGACTCCTGTAGTCAAAGGCTGTATTCTCAACCACCTTTCCCCCACTAGACATCCAGTCGGCTGGCAGCCTCTTTGCCCCCACAGCAGCTCAACCCCCTGGTCGCGGGTGTGGCTGGCTCAGCAGAGTCAGGAGAAGATTGGATGCTGGCTGGTCTCAGAGTGTTCCTGAAATAGAACTCTTGTGCCAGGGCTTATCTCACATTCTGATTGTAACCAGGGCAACATACCACCTCTTCCCGCAAACTCCAGAAGGGCGTTGCCCCGTTGCCGACTCCAATCTCACCCCAGGATCCCCGGCCCAGCCTTGAGAGGCCCCGGGATTGCCTGGGATGTTCTGGGATCCTGGGGGGCATAACATCGGCCTCAGACTTAGGTTCCAGTCTTGCTCTTCTACTCACTAGAGAAGGATCTGTAGCAAGTCGCTTAACCTCCCTGAGACTCAGTCTTCTCATCCGTCAAGTGGGATCGTGACAGTCCTTTCTCAGTGGAGGGAGTAACCAGTGGATACGCTGGGTCAAGTGTTGAGCACCTTGTCTGGCACGTTGGGCTCTGTAAGTCAGAGCTCCATCGCTCACAAGAATCCCTTGGGCCTGGTACGAGGCAGGTGGTCCTTGAGGAGGCATTTTAGTCAGAGACTCACTTGCTGACCCACACACGCGCCATGCTAAAATGCGCTCACACCCAGCTTATGTACATGGTTCTGACTCACTCTCGTGCTGCACACCCAACCACACCGCCTCCTGGACACCCTCTCCTTCTCTTCTTTGTCCCCTGAAGAGCTCATCGCCAGCCTGGCCATCCCAGTAAAGAGAGGGGCTTTACTGGGCAAGGAGAGCTCCCTCCTCTCTGCTTCCTGCAGGTGATGAACAGAGGGAGCCTGGAGACTGGGCTGGGGCTCCTTGTAGGTCAGGTTCTAGAATGTTCCCCAACGAGGGCCCCCCTCTGCCTGTCTCTGGTTTTTCTGTCCCAGGCCGAACCAAGAGTAAGACTTGGAGCCCTTACTGAGCTTCCTCCCTTGGGCTGGGAGCACTGGGCCTTCTACGTGGGAAAGGGCTGTGTGGTCCACCTGGGCCCCTCCAGTAAGGACTGGTGCTCTGTGGGCGTACCAGGGTTGAGGCGGAGAGTGTCCACAGTTGCACAATCATGTGCTTGTTCTCACTTCAGTGCCTGGCACGGGCACTCGACGACATTTGCTGAATGCCTTATGCTCTCCCTGCAGGGTATGGACCAGGCTAGTCTTCGTGGAGAGTGGGGTTCAGTTCCAGCCAACCCACAGTACTGGAGAGGCGTCCTTTCATGGGTCCAACCTCCCATGTATTCATTGGCCTGAAAGGACACAGGAGGGTGAGAGGCCGTGCCTTCCTTCAAACAGTTTACAGCTGACTGCACAACATGAGAAAAGGAGTGTGCGTCCCCCAACTAGACAGAATCAGTTTGGAATCTTTTTTTCTTTTTGCTTTTGCCTTTTTAGGGCCGAACCTGCGGCATATGGAGGTTCCCAGGCGAGGGGTCGAATTCGAGGTGCAGCTGTCGGCCTATACCACAGCCAAGGCAACACGGGATCTGAGCTGCATCTGTGACCTACACCACAGCTCACGGCAACGCCAGATCCTTAACCCACTGAGCGAGGCCAGGGATCCAACCTGCATCCACATGGATACAAGTTGGGTTTGTTAACCACTGAGCCAAGATGGGAACTCCTAGTTTGGAATCTTGAGTCTTCTCCCTACTGACCGTGTGACTTGCACAGGTGACATGACCTTGCTAAGTTCGGCTCCACCCTCTGCAGAGGAGGTAAGAACCTACCTCCCTGGGGGTGGAGGGATGGATTGAGGTAGTATGTGGGGGAAGCCCTGGTGCATGGCTTGGCCAGGTGCTGAACCAGGCCCCCTTTCCTCCTGGAGCATCATGGCATTGAAGAAAATGCCCAAGGAGTTCCCGTTGTGGCTCAGCGGGTTAAGAACCTGACTAGTATCCATGAGGATGCGGGTTTGATCCCTGGCCTTGCTCAGTGGGTGAAGGATCCGGTATTACTGCAACCTGTGGTATAGGTTGTGGATGCAGCTTGGATATGCTGTGGCTGTGTCGCAGGCTGAGGCTTCCATTTGACATGTAGCCCAGGAACTTCCACGTGCTACAGGTGTGGCTGTAAAAAAATATATATATATAAAAAAAGAAAGAAAAAAAAATAAAGAAAATGTCCAAACCCTGGAAACCACTCAATAGCAGGGAACTGCCAAATAAGAGAGATAACTTGCATGTAATGGCATGTTATATAACCATTACAACAGCTGTACCGCAGGTGTGTGTTACACATGTATGCATGTTTGTGTGTGTATTCAAATTCAGTTAAAAAATTAGGCTTATGGGGGAAATAATTGACAAATAGTCAAATTTACTCTTTTTAGTATAAAGTCCTATGACTTGGCGTTCTTGTCATGGTGCAGCGGAAACGAATCCGACTAGGAACTGTGAGATTGTGGGTTCGATCCCTGGCCTTGCTCAGGGGGTTAAGGATCCAGCGTTGCCGTGAGCTGTGGTGTAGGTTGCAGACGCGGCTCGGATCCCACGTTGCTGTGGCTGTGGCTACAGCTCCGATTCCACCCCTAGTCTGGGAACCTCCATATGCCGCAGGTTTCACCCTAAAAAGACAAAAGACAAAAACAAATAAAAAAAATAAAGTTCTATGACTTTTGACGAATGCATACAATTGTGTAAGCATCACCACAATAAGAAAGCACCCCCCCCCGGAAGTTCCCCCACCCCCCTTTGTCGTCAACCAACCCCTGCCCCCCAGCTCCACACCCCCAGCTTCTGGCAATCTGCGATCTTTTTTCTGTTTCTGTAGTTTTGCCTTTTGGGGGATGTCATGTAAATGGAGTCGTACAAAATGTTGCCTTTTGTGTCTGGTTTCTTTAACTTAGCAGAATGCATTCGAGGTTCATTTACATGGCACGTGACAACGCTTTGTTCCTCTTTACTGCTGAGTGGAATCCTGTCATACGGCTGTCCCACCCTTTGTTTATTCACCGGCTGAAGGACATTGGGTGGTTTTTGATTTTTGGCAATAATTATGACAGCCACTATAAGTATTCGACATGGGTGTATTCGTGTATGCACGAACATATATTTTCTATTTTAATTTCTTTTTAAAAAAATGCTCAGGTTTATTTTTTTTTTCTTTTTTAAAAGTTTAATTGAAGTACGGTTGATTCACAATGCTGTGATAATTTCTGCTGAACAACAAAGGGATTCAGTTATACATGTACAGACATCCATTCTTTTTTTTTGTCTTTTTGCCTTTTCTTGGGCCGCTCCCGCGGCATATGGAGGTTCCCAGGCTAGGGGCTGAATCGGAGCTGTAGCCACCGGCCTACGCCAGAGCCACAGCAACGCGGGATCCGAGCTGCATCTGCAACCTACACCACAGCTCACGGCAATGCCAGATCCTCAACCCACTGAGCAAGGCCAGGGATCGAACCCGCAACCCCATGGTTCCTAGTCGGATTTGTTAACCACTGCGCCATGACGGGAACTCCGAGACATCCATTCTCTTTCAGATTCTTTTCCCACAGAGATTATCACAGAATATTGAGTAGAGTCCCCTGTGCTATACAGCAGGTCCCCGTTGGCCCATCCCTCTCAGGTTGATTTTAATTATTTATTCCCGGGCCAGGGATTGAACCCAAGTCACAGCAATGATAATGCTGAATCCTTAACCACTAGGCTACCAAAGAACTCCGTAGATTTTCATCTCTTTTTAGTAAAAACCTAGATATGAGATTCTGGGATCATATAGTGAGTGAATATTTAAGAAATTGCCCAACCGTGGTGCCAGTACCTCCCAGCAACATGGGAGAGGGCGCCTCCTACTGGGGAAAGGAAGAAGTCCATCGCAGAGATCCTGAGGCTGAGGGGCAGAAAAAGAAACATTAGGACCCAGAAGGAGAGACTCAGGGTTGAGGGATCCATGAAGGCAGAGAAGGAAAAAATGTATTTTTCTCATGAAAAGAGATAGATTCTTGGTGACATACTTTATGCCTGTATTTCTTCTTTCCTCCACTGTGCTATAGGTTGCAGACGCGGCTCAGATCTGGCATTGCTGTGACTGTGGTGTAGGCCGGTGGCTACAGCTCCGATTCGACCCCTAGCCTGGGAACCTCCATATGCAGCGGGTGTGGCCTTAAAAACACAAAAGACAAAAAAAAAAGGGTTTTTTACAAAAATAAGTGTTGTGCTCCTTTTGACCCACATGCCATTGTTTGCTGACTCCTGATCTAAAATAATCTGGAAAAAAAAAAAAAAAATCCCGTTGTGGCTCAGCAGTAACGAACCCGATGAGTATCTGTGAGGGTGCGGGTTCCATCCATCCCTGGCCTTGTGCAATGGGTTAAGCATCTGGTGTTACTGTGAGCTGTGGTGTAGGTGGCAGATGCGGCTCGGATCCTGCATTGCTGCGGCTGTGGTGTAGCCCTGCAGCCGTAGCTCTGATTCCACCGCTAGCCTGGGAACTTCCACATGCCACAGGTGTGGGCCTGAAAAGCAAAGACAAAACCGACAAAACATGGAGTCCTGCATAAGTTTTTAGGAGGCGTCAAACATTTAAAAAATCATAAATACAAAAAACATTGCAAAGGATGGCATCTTTGGTGTACTGTGGATTGCATGTAGGCTTTATGTTCATATCTTCACATCCTTGGAGCTGCACATTTAGCTTATGCAGTTAATGAAAAATGTCTGCCATGTAATTTAAATGGCCAGGACAGGTATTTTTGTCAAACCAATCAGCCAAATCAGACTTGATTTCTTTTGGAAGACAAGCTGATGCTTTTTCACCTCAAATGAACAAAACATTTTTATTTTTATTTATTTTAATTTTTGGTCTTTTTAGGGCCAGACCCTCAGCCTATGGAGGTTCCCAGGCTAAGGGTCTCATTGGAGCTGTAGCTGCTGGCCTACACCACAGCCACAGCCATAGCCACCGGCCTACGCCAGAGCCACAGCAACGCGGGATCCGAGCCGCGTCTGCAACCTACACCACAGCTCACGGCAACGCCGGATCGTTAACCCACTGAGCAAGGGCAGGGACCGAACCCGCAACCTCATGGTTCCTAGTTGGATTCGTTAACCACTGCGCCACGACGGGAACTCCTCATCATTTATTTTAAAGAAGCCACCCACCGCAGCCACCCCAACAACTCCCAGCAACCCTGGTTCTGGGCTACACACACCTTGCACAAACGCACTCACACCAAGACTTACCCGTTCCGAGACCCGTTTGTCCCATGCCCTACCAGGGAGCTGAAAGCCACCCTAGGACTCATTTTTTGGGGGATTTTTTGGGGCCATGCGCACAGCATGTGAAGGTTCCAGGGCCAGGGACTGAACCCTCGACATAGTAGCCACACATACCACTGCAGTGACACCTCTGGATCCTTAACCCAAAGAAAACTCCAAAGGACTAGTTTCTACTAAAATGCCAATGGCTTTAAAAGAAATTGAATGCAACCGTTTGGAATACCTAGAGGACAAAATGTTGAAAACTGAATTCAACATGGCAAATTTCAGGCGCCAGGGTGGCTATTGAAACAGACTAGGGGTGGGGGTGCCTTCCCCCCAAACCTGAAGAGAGACCGATGGGAGTGTCTGGTGATGACCTTGGCAGCTCTCCAGGTGCTCTCAGCACTGCTGTCACCCTGGCACGTCGCTCCCCTGAGCACGTGTCCCCCCAGGGAGCAGAGGGTCTCTCCACTGGAGGATGGCTCCGTGGGCATCCAGTTGGCTGGCAGCCCTGAGATTTCCCTCTCTTCCTATGTCTCTGTGGTTCCAGATCCCGAGCACCTTCAGAACATTCTGGTGATACTGGGGGATGCACACAGAGGGAAACCCCCAGCCACCCACAAGGCAGGGGGGCAGCACCAAGGACTTCCCATGACCTGCCAGCTGTCCCGCAGACAGTTCCCAGGGCGGGGATGGAGAGGCTGCCTTACAAGAGTGACAGAATGACATCCAAAGGGCAACCTGAGTCATACCACACAGGCCCCAGGATTCCTGTTTCTCCAGCATCAATTTCTCTTCTCTTAAACTTTTCTTGAGCTGAAGCATAGTCTGTGGAATATATGCACGCTCTCGAAAGCAAAGTTAGCCCTAAAAGCAAGTTTACTGAGATGGAGGATTGTTCAGAGATAGCACAACTGCTTTATGAGCTTATTATGAAAAAACAGGAGTTCCCTTTGTGGGTCAGTGGGTTATGAACCTGACTAGTCTCCATGAGGATGCAGGTCCGATCCCTGGCCTTGCTTAGTGGGTTAAGGATCCGGCGTTATCATGAGCTGTGGTGTAGGTCGTAGATGCAGCTTGGATCTGGTGTCGCTGTGGCTGTGGTGTAGGCCAGCGGCTGCAGGTCCAATTCGAACCCCTAACCTGGGAAACTCCATATGCCCCTGGTGTGGCCCTAAAAAGAAAAAAAAGGAGTTCCTGTCGAGGCTCAGTGGTTAACAAATCTGACTAGGAACCATGAGGTTTCAGGTTCAACCCTGGCGTTACTCAGTGGGTTAAGGATCCGTTGTTGCCTTGAGCTGTGGTGTAGGTCGCAGACACGGCTCTGGCATAGGCCGGCGGCTACAGCTACAATTGGACCCCTAGCCTGGGAACCTCCACATGCTGCAGGTGAAGCCCTAGAAAAGACAAAAGACAAAATAAAAAAAAAATTGGAGTTCCCATCGTGGCGCAGTGGTTAACGAATCCGACTAGGAACCATGAGGTTGCGGGTTCGGTCCCTGCCCTTGCTCGGTGGGTGGGCTAACGATCCGGCATTGCCGTGAGCTGTGGTGTAGGTTGCAGATGCGGCTCGGATCTGGAGTTGCTGTGGCTCTGGCATAAGCCAGCAGCTACAGCTCTGATTCGACCCCTAGCCTGGGAACCTCCATATGCCGCGGGAGCGGCCTAAGAAATAGCCAAAAGACAAAAAGAAAAAAAAAGAAAAAAGGAAAAAAAAGTATGTCTTTATTATTTAGATATATTTTTTCACACATATTCATGGAATCCAATTCATGAAGTCAGTCCAAAGGGCGGGAACATTTATGTAAAATACACATTATAAATACACATTTATAAAAATATAAATACACATTTTTTATACATTTTATATACATATACACACGTATATACATATACATTTTTTTTTTCGGCCACACTGTGGCATCTGGAAGTTCCTGGGCCAGGGATCAAAGCCCTGCCACAGCAGCAACCTGAGCCACAGCGGTAACAATTCCGGATCCTAAATCCATTGAGTCACCAGGGAACTCCAAGGTCCAGCATATATATATATATATATATATATATATATTTTTTTTTTTTTTGTCTTTTTGCCTTGTCTGGGGCTGCTCCTGCGGCATATGGAGGTTCCCAGGCTAGGGGGCTAATCGGAGCTGTAGCCACCGTCCTACACCAGAGTCACAGCAACTCGGGATCCGAGCTGCATCTGCGACCTACACCACAGCTCACAGCAATGTTGGAACCTTAACCCAGTGAGCAAGGGCAGGGACCGAACCTGCCACCTCATGGTTCCTAGTCGGATTCATCAACCACTGCGCCACGACAGGAACTCCAGCGTATTTTTTTTATTACTCAATGAATTTTATTACGTTTATAGTTGTGCAATGATCATCACAACCCAGTTTTACAGCATTTCCGTCCCAACCCCCCAGCGCATCCCCCCCGCCCCGCCAACCTCATTTGGAAACAAAGTTGTTCAAAGTCTGTGGTCAGTATCTGTTCTGCAAAGTTCATTGTGTTCTTTTTTTAGATTCCACACGTCAGCGATAGCATATGATGCTGGGGCCTCTCTGTCTGACTTCACTTAGTATGATAGTTTCTAGGGCCATTCGTGTTATTGCCAACGCCATTATTTCTTTCCTTTTATGGCTGAGTCATATTCCATTGTGTGTATGTACCACATCTTGATCCACTCCTCTGTCGATGGACATATAGGTTGTCTCCGTGTCTTGGCTGTTGTGTATTGTGCTGCAATGAACACTGAGTACATGTATTTTTTCCAGCATATTTTTAGACTCCACAGTGACACCCTTCTGGTTATAATGATAGCTTATACTTTATAGTAGAACGATGGCTTCAACGATGTAAAAATTTTCAGATCAAAGTTTTTCTGGCAATTGCAGAGAATAGTTGTATTTTTAATGTATTAGTTTTTTTTTTTTTTCTGTTCGTTTTGTTTTGTTTTGCTTTTTAGGGCTGTACCTGCAGTATACAGACATTCCCAGGTTCCCAGGCTAGGGGTCAAATTGGAGCTGCAGACGCTGGCCTACACCACAGCCCCGCAACGAGGGATCTGAGCTGTGTCTGCGACCTAGGCCACGGCTCGTGGCAATGCCACATCCTTAACCCACTGAGCGAGGCCAGGCAGCATCCTCATGGATCCTAGTTGGGTTCGTTACTGCTGAGCCATGAGGGGCACTCCTTTAATGTATAAATTAAAGGATTTATTAGTGAACTAAACCATCATTTATGGAGTTCCTGCAGTCAGCTGGGCATTGAGATTGAAGCTGGGGTCCGGTGGTAACAAGCTTGGCCAGTCCTAGCTCTTGAGGTTCCTGCAGTTCTTCTAGGGAGTAGGTTGTCAGCAAAATAATCCCGTGGATTGGTGTTCAATTGTAACTAAGAATCACCATGAAGGGCAGATACACTGATACCTGAGACTCCAAACAGGGATGTGACCTGGTCGTGTGGACCAGGAATGGACTGTCTGTCGTGCTGGAATGATTGATCCTGGACCAGAAATGAGGTCTGGGGTGAGCCTGAGACTGAGCAGCGAGAAAGCTTCCTCCTCTCTCGGTTGTCTGGTTATCGGACCTGGACTCTCTATAGAGCAACAGGACCCTCTGACCCACAGGCAGGCCTGGAGCAAGGTAGGCATGGACCCTTCCGGAGCCCCCAAAAGGAGGCTGACCTTTCATCCTGGGAACCTGAGCAAGTTGGTAAGTAGCAACTGTAAGTTATTCTCTTTGTTCTCCGACCTTCTCATAGCCCCGAGCTTCTGGGGGAGCCTTGTGAATCGTGCCAGCCTGGTCTCCCCTGGGGGATCAAGGGTCCCGCCAGCTTTTGCATGCTTGGGAAGGCGCAGGCCAGGGTGGGAGGGACGTCGCTAATCTTCGAGCCAGAGTGGTGGTGGCTGTGGTGACACCGTGGAGGAGGGCTGGGTGGAGTGGCCATTCAGGAGGGCGCCTGGTGGCAGAGGCCAGCCCATGGAACACAGAGACGGGGAGGGGGGGGGAACTGGCCCTTCTGAGACCACAGCCAGGGCATCCTGGGACGTAGCAGAGGGATAGTCTGAGGCAGCTAATTTGAAAAGAAAATTATTTATTTTGTGTTATTGTTGATTGAAAACATTTATTTTTTCAAGTGCAGTTTTAGATTCACAGCAAAACTGAGAAGAAGGTACAGAGATGTGCCAATACCTCAACCCGCACAGCCTCCCCGTTATCGACAGTCTCACCAGAATGGGACATTTTTGTTACAGCCGATGAACCTACACAGACACATCATAAAGGCCCAAAGTCCGTAATTATCTCAGGGTCCACTCTTGGAGTTGTACATGCTATGGATTTGGATGTCCGATGACATGTAGCTGCCCCTGTAGCATCACATAGGGGTAGTTTCTTTTTTTTTTTTGTTGTTGTTGTTGTTGTTGCTATTTCTTGGGCCGCTCCTGCGGCATATGGAGGTTCCCAGGCTAGGGGTCGAATCGGAGCTGTAGCCACCGGCCTACGCCAGAGCCACAGCAACGCGGGATCCGAGCCGCGTCTGCAACCTACACCACAGCTCACGGCAACGCCGGATCCTTAACCCACTGAGCAAGGGCAGGGACCGAACCCGCAACCTCATGGTTCCTAGTCGGATTCGTTAACCACTGCGCCACGACGGGAACTCCACATGGGGGTAGTTTCTGACCTAACAATCAACGTGGCCAGTTTTCACCTTCAGCCCCGGGGCAGCTTGGGCCACGGACATCTGAGCACAGAGACACGATGTCACTCCATCTGGGAGCCACAGATGGGTGAGGACTAGACCTTCCAGTTAGGAAAGAAGAAATACTTTGTGGAGTTCCCGTTGTGGCTAGGTGGGTAAAGAACCCATTGCCGTGTCCCAGAAGACGCAGGTTCAGTCCCTGGCCTTACTCAGTGGGTTAAAGATCCAAGGTTGCCACAAGCTGAGGCACAGGTCACAGATGCAGCTTAGATCCTGTGATGCTGGCTGTGCTGTAGGCTGGCAGCTGCCGCTCTGATTGTACCCCTAGCCTGGAAACTTCCATAGGCTGCAGGTGTAGCCATAAAAAGAAAAAAAAAAAAAAAAAAGAAAGAAAGAAGAAAGAAATACTTTCCCAAAAAGGGGGGCCCCTGAGGGAGAGCCTGGAAAGATGCGTTTTTGTTTTTGTTATTTTGGTTCCTAGGGTAACATTAATGATGTCTATTGACAACAGTGGCGAGTGACAGCAGGCGATCTTCTGAGCACCTACGATGTACCAGATAGACCAGGGCTGTCCACGTCTCATCTTCGCTGATCCATAGGATGTCACTGGGAAGCGGGTCATGACCCCCGCCTCAGCGTTGAAGGAACTGAGGCTCTGAGAGTCAAGAGCATTTCCCACGGTCACAGAGCTGACCAGCCAAGGGCACACGGCTGAAGTTGCTGGGAGCACCTACAGGGGCTGAATGAATGCTAATGTCTTCCTTGCTGGTGCAGCCGTCTATGGAAGCACCATCTAGCCGCCGACTCTTCGGGCTTGTACGGTCAGCCCATCCTCCAGGCAGGGTCTGAGGGGAAGTCGGGGAGCAAACTAGAGGCTGCAGGAGGGCAAGGCTCAGGCAGAGAGCGGAGCTCGGGGGGAGCGGTCTGCACGGCTTCCACCCGCTGCCTCCATTGAAGGATTTTGGGGCTTCTTCAGGATGTCACTGGTTTTGAGATCGCTTCTTCAATACAGAGTATCTCATAACAGCCAGAACTCCAAGTCCCAGGGCCACTCCTCCTTCAATGAGGACTTTGGCCACCTGAAAGTGAGCAGCCCGGGTTCGGAGTCCACAGTAAGTCCAGGCAGGTCCTCCCCGCCTCCCTGGAGGCTCCGCTCATTCTCCTGCCCTCCCCATGGCCTGGCCCCAGTCAGCCTCCCACAGAGGATGCTGGATGCATCCGTCGGGGCTCCCTTTCCTGGGAAACAGGAGTGTGTGACCACTCCTTGGTGATGGTCCATCTGGGATTGTCCTGAAAACTGGTAGGATGGGCTGGAAGGAATCCTTTTGTGTGAACTTTCTAGCTGAGGACTTTTGTTCCTGATGCTGGAGGGGTAGGCAGGAGGGTTTATGCCTGGTTTCTTGGGGCCAGCGTTTTGGGGGGGGGAGCTGTAACAGATGCTGAGGAGAGACTTTGGGAAACCACAGCCACAGGCCGTGCACTCTGGGTTCACCATGCACTCTGTTTGCCTCACCAGGGAAGCCTGGAAACTTCTCCAGCCCCACCCCAGCCCTGAGCCCCAGACACACATGCCCAACCGGTACTCAGCCTCTCCGTCTGATGTCTAACTGGCCACCCAAAACCCCCCACCACATCCAAACTCTCCTCCCGCCCTCACCTTCCTCTCTCCCAGGGGCCAACCACCCTATTAAGTGGGGGGGGGGGGGGAGCCCTGCAGGTGCCGTAGTACAGCCGTACAGAGTGAGGCCCTAGAGAGGGATGCTGAGGTTGGAATCCTGCTTCGGCCCCTGGTTAGCTGTGTGTGTGAGGACAATATACTTGGAAGATGCTAAAGGGACGAAGGCTCGAAGCCGGGCCCGGAATCTGACATTACAATGTGCTTGAGCCCTTAGCTTGGGCATGGCTTGCCTGAGTGCTCTTTGGAGCCTCATGAGACCTGGTCATGGTCCAGGCTTGACCCAGACTCTACCTGACAACCTGCAGGGGCATCAGAGGCTGCCTTTAGACTGGGTATTAGAGGTGAAGGCTCCCAGAGGTCAGAGCTGGCCTGTCCCCCAGGGGTCCTGCATCCAACTCTTCCTTCTGCACCTGGGGAAACTGAGGATCAGAGAGGAGGTGACCTGTCTGAAGACCCTCAGGGGGTCAGAAGCTGATCCCAGCTTTGAGCTCAGATGTCCTGACTTCCAGCCAGCAGGTGCCCAAGAGCCCACGTTTGCATCATTCATGGTGATTGACCCCTCTGGCTGCACAGCCCCATCCCCCCCATCCCAAGCAGACGTCCAGGAAGGAGACAGTTGCCCACAACAAGGGCCTTACCTTTGTCTGCCCGCATTCGGCCTTGTCATATCTCAGCTTGGTGACAAAGTGCTCACAGTTATTTTCCAGAACGCTGTACCCCATCTCTGCACCAATCATCTCATTTGCAGACTTGAGGATCTTGTGCACAGGCCGCGGTCGGTACTTGTGGTCCAAGATGTTGTTGATGCGATAGCGGCAGCTCCCCACCACGTCCTGCAGGCGCTCCCTCTTCACCACCGCCTTGCTGGTCAGGACGGAGAAGAGGCTGGAGGCCCCAGCCCCGGGGTATTCACCTGGCGTGGGAGACAGCATCCTGCAGGGAGGGTCAGGTAGGGAGAGGGGAGGGCAGGCCGGGAAAGAAGGACGAAGGGAACCCACTATGGAGCTTTTGGGGTCTGTTCTGTCACCAAGGTGATCGGAGGATTCCTTGAAGATGCTCTCTCTTTTTTTTAAAGTCCTAGTTTTATTGAACTTTTTTTTTTTTCTTTTGTCTTTTTGCCTTTTCTAGGGCCACTTCTGAAGCACATGGAGGTTCCCAGGCTAGGGGTCCAATTGGAGCTGTAGCCAAGGCCTACACCACAGCCACAGCAACGTGGGCTCCGAGCTGCATCTGTGATCTACACCACAGCTCATGGCAACGCCAGATCCTTAACCCACTGAGTAAGGCCAGGGGTTGAACCCCCAACCTCGTGGTTCCTAGTCGGATTCGTTAACCACTGAGCCACAACAGGAACTCCAAAGTTGCTCTTTTTCACTTAACAAGCTGTCAATATTTTTTCAAGTCAGTGAAGGTCGAGATTGTCAAGGGCTGCCATTGTTCTCCAGTATATGAAGACATAGTATATTTGCTCAGTCTTTTATCTATTTGTTCAGTGTCCTGTAATTTTTTCATTCATTCATTTATGTGCATTACAATTTTTATTATTTATTTATTTATTTAGTCTTTTTGCCTTTTCTAGGGCTGCTCCCGCAGCACATGGAGGTTCCCAGGCTAGGGGGTCCAATCGGAGCTGTAGCCGCTGGCCTACACCAGAGCTCATGGTAACGCTGGATCCTTAACCCACTGAGCAAGGCTAGGGATCGAACCTGTGTCCTCATGGATACTAGCAGTGTTCGTGAACCACTGAGCCACAGTGGGAACTCCTAAGCTGGCCGTCTTAAGCCAGTGATTTTTTCTTTCATTGACTTGACATACATACATTTCTTGCATTCTCCTTTTTCCTGCTTGTCATCCTGCTGCCTCTGTTATCAGTGAGTTAAAGAAATCCTTCACAGGTATTTCCTAGGCATTTGTACATTTGAGGAGCTCCTGTCGTGGTGCAGAGGAAACAAATCTGACTAGGAACCATGAGGTTGCAGGTTCGATTCCTGGCCTCGCTCAGCGGGTTAAGGATCCGGTGTTGCCATGAGCTGTGGTGTAGGCTACAGATGAGGCTCTGATCCTGTGTTGCTGTGGCTGTGGTGTAGGCCTGCGGCTACAGCTCCGATTTGACCTCTAGCCTGGGAACCTCCATATGCCTCGGGTGCGGCCCTAAAAAGACAAAAAAAAAAAAAAAAGGCCAAAAAAAGAGGTTTACTTTGATATGTAAACCTGTGAGGGCTGCTTCTGTTGAGGGTATTCAGTAAGTGCTATCAAGACACCTTGTCCTCTGAAAGCCCGTGAGTACAAAGGACACAGCACCGAGAAACGGTCTTCTTTATGAGACCGAGACCTTCAGGAACGTGGCTGGCTTGAGTCACATCCGACTCCTGTGTCCTGGGGTGACTGGCGTGAGCTGGAGAGCTCTGAATGCTGAGCAGTCCAGCTTCACTGGGGGGAGCCCACGGACTTTTTTCCCTGCTTCTGCGGGACCTGGGGTGACAGGGATAGAGTCGGATAAGGAAATCACTTTGACATGCCATGAAGAGATTAAAGACAGGGAATTAATTAATTATTATTATTATTATTATTTTGCTTTTTAGAGCCACATCCATGGCATGTGGAGGTTCCCAGGCTAGGGGTCTAATTGGAGCTGTAGCCACCGGCCTACACCACAGCCACAGCAACGCAGGATCCAAGCCGCGTCCGAGACCCACACCACAGCTCACGGCAACGCCGGATCCTTGACCCACTGAGCAAGGCCAGGGATCGAACCCGCGACCTCATGGATTCGTTTCTGCTGCACCACGACGGGAACTCCGACAGGAACTCCGACAGGAAGTTAATTTTAAGGGAGTTTAGGAGACTGTTCTAAGCTAATGGCCACCCAGAGAGGAGTCTCGTAACCTTGCAAGAATCTGCATCACTTCGAAGGAAGACTGGGTGCATTCAAGCAGCAGGCACACTCAGGCCACAAGTCCTGCCAGTTAAAAAGCAGGACAATAGATATGAAGTCTGAATCTTGTTACATGAAGTCAGGGAGTTAACGCTTCTTGAAGATGGAGCATTTATGCGTGTAGCCGAGACAGAAATATCAGGAAAGGGGAAAGAAACTAGGTGAAGGGGGCATTAGATGAGACTGGTATTTTATTATATGTTACCATGTTTTGCTAATTTACATATGAGTTGTTTATTTATTTTTTTCTAGGGCCGCTCCCACTGCAAATGGACGTTCCCAGGCTAGGGGTCGAATCAGAGCTGCGGCTGCCAGCCTATGTCAGAGTCACAGCAATGCCAGATCCAAGCTGTGTCTGTGACCTACACCACAGTGCATGGAAATACTGGATCCTTAACCCACTGCGCAGGGCCAGGGTTTGAACCCGCGTCCTCATGGATATTAGTCCAGTTCTTTACCACTGAGCCACAGTGGGAACTCCCCATGTGGTTTAAAAAGCACCATGACAGTCCTGATGAAACTGCACAGGGTCAAAGGAGGAAATAACATCGGAAGACATCTGCCGAGAAATGAGAAAGACGGTGGTCTTCTCCCCTCCCCGCTTTTCCTCTGATTGTAACAAGGCAGTGGTCTGTGTTCTCAGGGCTGCGCTCCCTGGCCTGCCTGCTGGTATCTTGCAGAAGCATTCCAGGCTAATAAACTCACTCTTGGCCTATCGGTTTGCCTCCCACTGAATTCCTTCTGCAGAGAGATAAAAACCCCTGAGCTTCAGTAAGTTCGGACACCAGGTGAGTGATTTCCACGCAAAGACAACGGGTTCTTCCTACACTGTTCTTGGGAGTGTAAACTGAGACAACTGCTATGGAAAATGGAAAACGGTATGGAGGGTCCTCAGAAAACTGAATGTAGAACAACCATATGATCCAGCAATACACACAACTCAACAACAAGAAAACAAACAACCTGGAGTTCCCGTTGTGGCGCAGTGGAAACGAATCCGACTAGGAACTATGAGGTTGTGGGTTCGATCCCTGGCCTCGCTCAGTGGGTTAAGGATCTGGCGATGTCATGACCTGTGGTGTAGGTGGCAGATGTGGCTCAGATCTGATGTTGCTGTGGCTGTGGTGTAGGCCGGCAGCTGCAGCTCCAATTAGACCCCTAGCCTTGGAACCTCCATATGCCGCAGGTGCCGCCCTAAAAAGCAAAAAAAAAAAAAAAAAAAGTAAACGAAAAAAAAAGAAAACAACGCAATTGAAAAGTGGGCAGAATGGAGTTCCCGTCGTGGCGCAGTGGTTAACGAATCCGACTAGGAACCCTGAGGTTGCGGCTCAGATCCCGCGTTGTTGTGGCTCTGGCGTAGGCTGGTGGCTACAGCTCCGATTGGACCCCTAGCCTGGGAACCTCCATATGCTGCGGGAGCAGCCCAAGAAATAGCAAAAAAGACAAAAAAAAAAAAGTGGGCAGAAGACCTAAAAAGACATTTCTCCAAAGAAGTCATATACAGATGGCCAGTAGGCACATGAAAAAATGCTCCACATCGCTAATTATTAGGGAACTACAAATAGAAACTACAATGAGGGGCCACCTCACACTGGTCAGAATGGCCATCATGAATAAGTCTACAGATAACAAATGCTGGAGAGGGTGTGGAGAAAAGAGAACCCTCCTTTACTGTTGGTGGAATGTAAACTGGTACAACCAGTACGGAAAATGGTGTGGAGGTACCTCAAAACTGAATATAGAACTGCCATATGATCCAGGAATCCCATTCCTGGGCATATATCCAGACACAATGACAATTCAAAAAGATACATGCACTCGTATGTTCATAACAACACTATTCACAAGAGCCAAGACATGGAAACAACCTAAATGTCCCTTGCCAGATGAATGGATTAGGAAGATGTAGAACATATATACATTGGAATATTACTCAGCCATAAAAAAGAGTGAAATGTCATTTGCAGCTAGAGATTCTCATACTAAGTGAAGTAAGTCAGAAAGAGAAAGACAAATACCATTATGGCATCACTTATATGTGGAATCTAAAATATGGCACAGATGAACCTATCTACAAAGCAGAAACAGACTCACAGACATGGAGAACAGACTGCCAAGGGGGAGAGGGGAAAGAGTGGGATGGCCTGGGAGTTTGGGGTTAATAGATGCAAACTCTTACATTTAGAATGGATGAGCAGTGAGGTCCTATTGTATAGCACAGAGACTATCTTTTAAAAAATTTTTTTAATTTTTAATTTTTTGTCTTTCCTAGGACTGCTCCCGCGGCATATGGACGTTCCCAGGTTAGGGGTCTAATCGGAGCTGTAGCCGCCGGCCTACGCCAGAGCCACAGCAACACGGGATCCGAGCTGTGTCTGCGACCTACACCACAGCCCATGGCAACGCCGGATCCTTAACCCACTGAGCAAGGCCAGGGACGGAACCCGAAACCTCATTGTTCCTAGTTGGATTCATTAACCACTGTGCCACGATGGGAACTCCATATCTAGTCTTTTGGGATAGAACATGATGGAAGGTAATATAAGGAAAATAATGCACATGTCTGTAAGGCTCAGTCACTTTGCCATACAGTGGAAATTGGAACAATATTATACCTCAACTGTACTTTCTAAATACAAAAAAGACAATGGGTTAATGCCCCCTCCTAAGTCAGGGATCATGGGTTCAAGACCCTTTCTGAGATGTGGTGGGGTTCGAGTCCCATCTGAGAAGGAGTGTGGTTTCAGGGGAAACTGACTCTGGTTACTCCATGGGATATGGATGTACTGTCTGCTCAAGCTTAATTCAAGGAGGAAACAACCCAGGTTCCCCTTGCTAAACTCTTTAAATTGTTCCTACTATGTTAACAGATATGTTGAAAATGCCATCTTCAGCAGTCCTTACCCAGAGGGGCCAGATGGATCACATAACCGTCTCCCACGTAGATGGCCCAGTGCATGTAGCCAGTGCGGAAAATCTCAATCAGGTCTCCAGGCTTAGGTTCTAAGCAAAACTGCAAGGGACAAACCCCAGATGGTGGAGTCAGGCTTCTGGGCAAGAGCAGAGACCCGGGCTGGGAGCTGCAGCTCGGCCTCGGGATCCTGCTGCTGATGCTCATGGCCTGGCGAGAGCTCGGGTGGCGGGGGGAACCTCCTTTTCCTTGAGGGGTCCCCAGCCTGCTGTCACTTTTAGAGTCCCCTCTCACACACTGAGGATGCAGCTGGGCACGTGCAGGTGGGTTGGTGCATGTGCCCCTGAGGACCCACCTGCAAAACCCCTTGGCTGAGGCTGGCAGCCCCGGAGCCATGTCCCAGCAGCGTCAGGCCGCTGCATCTTGAGGCACTCTGCCGTTTGCAGATGGACCCTCTCGTCTGCATCAGGCCTCCTCCTCCTGCTTGTCCTTGGCCCCAGCAGGTACCTCTTCCTCCTTGGACGTGCCCCCTCTAGTCCTCGCCATCCTTGGCTCACCCACCGTTGCGGATGCTGACCTGAGAGGCTCACACAGTATCCCAGTGGCCCCGAGCCTGTGCGCATCATCCTACGGGGACCTGAGCTTTGAAAAGGGTCTTAGAGGGCAGCCTAGCTTCTTGTAGTTGGGGGGTAGGGGCGGCCACACTCACAGTGGCCTCTGCTGGCACTTTCCCCACAATAGCGGCAACCCGCCCTGAGCCCCAGCAGGGAGGAGGCATCAGCCCAGAGCTGAGCTGGGAAATTGAGGATCAGAGAGGTGGAGGGACCTGCCCCAAAGACTCTCGGCAGAGAAGTGGCCGAGCCGGGAACTGTGGCCTTGCAAGTTTGAGCACTTTTCGGGGTTTCTCCTGCTCCGTGCCTGATTTCAGGGACTGAAAATCCTAACAAAGCAGAGCACAAGACATACCCCTTGCGCAGCTCGTAGGCCCTTCCTGACTCGCCTTCGCCACCCGCTCCTGGCCCTCCCTGCCTCTGCCTCTGCCCAACCCCCACCTTCGGGCTGACGTGCCCTCATCTCTTGCCTCTGCTCCTCTGTACATTGTCTTCTGACCTCAAACATGCACCCCACATCCCTCTTCCGCTTCTACCCCATCAGACATTCCTCCTCTGAGAAGCTGCCCTCGAGGTCCCAGCCTGGTCACCTGCCACCGTCTTGGTCCCTTGCCCCCTGGGGTCTCCCCCTCTCCCTGCCAGGTCCTGCTGCAAGTCCCTGGGTCTGTCTGCACCCGCTCTGAACTTGGAACTCCATTCAGGCAGGATGCTGTGTGCCTGTCCCTCCCCCCCTGCATCTCAGCATCCAGGGAGGGGCCCGGCTTCGAACAGAGGCAGAGGAATGGTGCAAGCAGGAGGGCTGGAGGCTCCGAGGGGCCAGGACCCCCGCCCAGCTGCTCTGCTCTCTCAGCTCGAGGTTCCCCATTAGGGCACGGTCAACAGCAGCCAGTGGAAAAGCCAAGTCTGCTTGAAGAAGGAAACCGGGCTGGACCTAGGCACAGAGCAGCACAGAGCAAGGCTGGATGCCCCGCTTCCTGCGAAACAGAAGACACTTCTTTCCAGAACTGGTTGATTTTCAGTAATTGGCTAGGTCCTTTCCAGCTGTGCTGCAGGGGAGGAGCCTGCCCAGACCAGGAAGTTCTCTCCTTCAGAAAAACTGGGCTGACTCCTGGGAGAGGAGGTTTCCCAGCTGGAATCTGCGCTTCAGAAGCACTTTATAAGGAAGGACAAATGCCGTAGGGGAGGGGGAGGCACAAACTCCAGCCTGCAGTTGAGGCAGACGAGGTGGGGTGGGATGCACTCACCTCCCACCTCCCAATGTCCACCCTCCCCCGGCCCCCACCCCAGGTCATTCCCAAGGCCCCCAGAATACAGATCTCCCTGCAGAGGTCCCCTCGCCCTGTGTCCAAAGACCTCAGGCTCCTGCGGGAAATGGGGCTTTCAAGAATAAATCGGTTTTGCCATGAAAGCCTTCTGCAGACAGGCTGGGGCATGTGGCCTGAGGTCTTTATAGGAGGGGAGCTGCCCTCTCCTGGGAGTCAGCGCCAGGAGTGTCAGGGGACTTACCGAAGTCATCGGGGAGCCAGAGCAGTGGGTGTGTGGGGTGCCTCTTCTTCTGCTCTCAGTTTTACAGTCAAAGAATTGAGTGTTTTGCTTTCATTTTCCTTTTGAGCTTTTCTGATTAAAGCTCTTACACATTACACATTTTTAAAAGGATGACTGGAGATGTGCTATAAATGGAAAGATCTGGAGTTCCTCTTGTGGCTCAGCTGGTTCAAAACTTGACTCAGTGTCTGTGAGGATGCGGGTTCGCTCCGTGGCCTGGCTCCGTGGGTTAAGGATCTGGCATCGCTGCACGCTGTGGCACAGTTCGCAGATGCAGCTCAGATCCAGTGTTGCTGTGGCTGTTGGAAAGGCCGGCATCTGTAGCTCCTTTTCGAGGATCTTCCACATGCCGTGGCCCTAAAAAGGTTAAAAAAAAAAAAAGAAAGGAAAAATCAAGCCTAAGTGCCTCAAACATGGACTCACCAGGGCTTTCAAGCCACCAGGAAGCAGTCAGAGTAGGAGGCAGAACTTAGATTCTGCTTGAGAAACTCAGTCTCTTCCCACAGAAACCCCGGGCGGCTGTTCCTAGTCCAGGAAGGGGGCATTTAGAGGCGCAGAGGTGCTAATCCCTGTGCACCTCCTAGGCCACTGTAACCACTCCAGAAATACTGGGTGGGAAGCCATGGGGCAGGCCACACAGGGTGCTGCCCACCGCGCCCCAGGGGAAGCCTGTAGAAGGTGGGTGCCTGGAGCAGGGGGTGCCCAGCAGCTCGTTGCCCCTTTAGGCTGCACTTGGCTGCAAGAAGCAGAACTTAACAAATGTACCGCCTGGACATCCAATGTCTCCGAACCAGGAAGACAGGAGGCAGGAGCCTCAGATTCATTTCAGTAGCTCCCCAAGGCCACCAAGGGCCAGGCTTTTCCATGCTGCTGTGCTGTGTCTGTGGTGACACCCTGCACGGTCCACGCCATGCACAGCATCCGAAAGGGGCACCTTTTCAGCTGGCGATGTCCCAAAGCACTAAAGGAAGATGGTTTTCATCCGTTGCCCCTTTTTCCCCCAGAAGTAAGATCTTTCCCAGAATCCCCTGGCTGGCCCCCTCCCCCTCCTCACTGGCCCAGAACCGGGATGCACCTCCTCTCCCAGACCAGTGTGGGCAAAGAGAAAGGGGCTTCCTTGGCAGCTTTGATCACTTACGGGGTTTTGACTGAACCTGTGCAGGGGCTCCTGCTGCCCCCTGAACAGCAGGGCTGTGAGCCTGGGAGAAGGTGACTGACAGCCCTGTGTGTGTGTGTGGGGGAGGAGCTGGGGGTGGGGAGATGGCTATTGGCCAGCAACTGACACCTAGGATGCCCTCCCCTACTTCCCATCCTGGTGACAGCCGCCTTTATTCCAAGGCTACAAGGAGACTCAAACCAGGCAGTTCCCATCATGGCCGACTAGTATCCATGAGGATGTGGGTTCAATCCCTGGCCCCGTTCAGTGGCTTAAGGATTCGGTGTTGCCTTGAGCTGTGGCACAGGGAGGTGGCAGACCTGGCTCAGGTCCCAGGTTGCTGTGGCTGTGGCACAGGCCTGCAGCTGCAGCTTAGATTCGACTCCTAGACTGGGAACTTCCATATGCTGAAGGTCTGGCCCTAAAAAACAAAACAAAGAGACTGGAACCAGTTCTCCAACAATCAGACTGGTTTCTTGTGGGATCTGGCAGGAAAAATGGGGGTGATTGGCTCCCATGAGAAAGAGCTGATGCCCGGGGGACCTGGGCAGGCCCGGTCACTCCCAGCATCACCCTCGTCCCAGGTTCCCTTGATCAGATAGAGCCCCAGTCTGCTGGCTCCTCTGGCCTTGGCCCCAGGCCTGGCATAGCCCACTACTTCCAAGTGGCTATAAGCAGTGTAGCCACTGCTTTGAATAAACAGTAGGAGTCAGTGACTGCCGTCTGGTCACATACACAAAGGAAAAAGGAAAAAGGAAGAAGTGAAAGGAAGCTGTGAAGCCTTGTCTCTCTCTCTCTCTTGTTCTTTTTTGTGTGTGTGTGTCTTTCGGGGAGGGCCACACCCACGGCACATGGAGGGTCCCAGGCTAGGGGTCAATTCAGGGCTGTAGCCACTAGCCTACACCACAGCCACAGCCACGCCAGATCTGAGCCACATTTGCATCTTACACCACAGCTCATGGTAACGCTGGATCCTTAACCCAATGAGCAAGGACAGGGATTGAACCCGCGTCCTCATGGATGCTGGTGAGAATCGCTTCCACTGAGCCACGACGGGAAGTGCTGCAAGGTCTTGTCTCTTGCCAGCAGTGGCACTTTGGGCCATTGCCTCCCCTCTCCTAGTCTCGGTTATGCCAGGGGTGGGTGCTCTGGCCATTGCTGGTTCTGTGGGAACCACCCCTGTCGCCGGTCTTGAGTTTCTGAGGCTCATCTTCTGGCTCAAGCTGAATGGTCATGTGGAGTCTGCAGCCTGGGTCTGGGCCTCTCCCCCAGCTGCTCCCCGTGTTTCTCTGACTCTGGGGACTGACTCTCGCCGCATCCTTCCTGCCTTCATTCCTCCTCAGGGGCGGTGCTGTCAGCCCTTGAGCAGTTCCTGGTTATTCCCCACAGGGATCTCCAGGGGTCCCCCTCACGCCAGGTGGGGGTGGTGGGCGTGAGAATCCAGCCTCCCCTGTGAACCCGGAGGGCAGGGGAAATGGGCACTGGAGGGACAAGGTAGTGCCAGTCCTAGGGGCTGCGCTGTGTCGTGGGGAGCACGTTTGTGGGGCTGTCGGGGGGGTCGCACCCTGCGATGATGGACTCGAGCGATACCCAGCCCGATACCCAGCCCGTGGGGGAGACCTCGTCTTGCACCTTCCGTCAAGGAGCGCCGGCCGCGCGTCTGAGTGCCGGGCGCTGTCGGAGGCACTGGGGATCCATCCGCGAGCAGTCTAATCAGTATGGGTCTTAGGCTCTCGTTGGGGAGAGGGACAGAAGTGTAGGGAGAGCGATCCTGCGCTAGAGAGCCCAGGACTGTGCGAAATGAGGGAGGGAGGGGTGATGGGGAGGTGGGATTTGAGATGGGGTGGTTGGGGGCAAACTTACTGAGCAGGTGGCTTTTGAGTAATGACCCTTTGAGTAATGCACCAAAGTGACTCTGTAATACATGTATTTTTTCATATTCCTGTCCTTATGATTCATCACAGGCTATTGAATATAGTTCCCTGTGTGATACAGTTTTTTTTTTTTTTTTTTTTAATGCTTTTTGGTCTGCACATATGGCATATGGAGCTAGGGGTTGAATTGGAGCTGTAGCTTCCAGCCTATAACCACAGCCACAGCAACACTGGATCCTTAACACACTTGTGGGCTGGGGATCAAACCCTCATCTCCATGGTGACCTGAGTCACTGCAGTGTGTTTCTTAACCCACTGTGCCGCAGCGGGAACTCCAGGTTCTATACTGGGAAGCAGGAGTTCCGGTTGTGGCTCAGTGGAAATGAATCCGACTAGGAACCATGAGGTGGTGGGTTCGATTCCTGGCTTCGCTCAGTGAGTTAAGGATCTGGTGTTGCTGTGAGCTGTGATGTAAGCCAGCGGCTACAGCTCCGATTAGACTCCTAGCCTGGGAACCTCCATATGCCGTGGGTGCAGCCCTAAAAAAACAAACCAAAAAAAAAAGGGCAATAAACAAACAAACAAACTGGGAAGCAAGATTCGCAATGTTTAAACAATCAAAATGTGCTGCGGAGGAGTTCCTGTTGTGGTGCAGTGGTTAACGAATCCGACTAGGAACCATGAGATTGCGGATTCGATCCCTGGCCTTGCTCAGTGGGTTAAGGATCCAGCATTGCTGTGAGCTGTGGCGTAGGTCGCAGATGTGGCTGGGATCTGGCATTGCTGTGGCTCTGGTGTAGGCCGGTGGCTACAGCTCTGATTAGACCCCTAGCCTGGGAACCTCCATATGCTGTGGGTGCGGCCCTAAAAAGACAAAAAGACAAAAAAAAAAAAACAAAAAAACCCACAAAAAAACAAAACAAAAAGCAAAAACCAAAATGTCCTGCAGACACTCCCAAGATTTTCTGGGAGGCCCAGGAACAAGTAGTCCTTGCGTTAGAAACAACTAGGAACTTTGGCAAATACCTGAAATCCCTCTTTTCAAAGACTGACCAACAGTCAGCATGGGACTTGAATTCCCTTGAAAAGAGGAACAAATGACATAAGTTCCATAACCAGCTCTGCCTTTTGTCTGGTGGCACTTTCCAGCCCTCGCTGTAGGGCAAGGGAACCAAAACAGGGCATGGCGACTTCGTTCAGCTGAAAAGACAGGTTGGAGATCAGTGCTGGTGAGCTGGCTGGAAATTGCAGGGTGGAAAACAAGCTGCATACATGACACTTGAAAAATCTGCGTTGAGGAGTTCCCGTCGTGGCGCAGTGGTTAACGAATCCGACTAGGAACCATGAGGTTGCGGGTTCGATCCCTGCCCTTGCTCAGTGGGTTAACGATCCGGCGTTGCCGTGAGCTGTGGTGTAGGTTGCAGACACGGCTCGGATCTGGCGTTGCTGTGGCTCTGGCGTAGGCTGGTGGCTACAGCTCCGATTCGACCCCTAGCCTGGGAACCTCCATATGCCGTGGGAGCGGCCCAAGAAATAGCAAAAAAAGAAAAATCTGCGTTGAGGTCCTCTTGACTCTTTGGCTGAATAATAAGCTGCGCATGTGTTAAGACTTCAGGAGAACTGGCAAAGGTCCAACACACAGCAAGGGCAGCGACTCAGACACACAGGCTGAACTGCTCCCGTAGCGCCCAGAGATGGAAATAGATTCTGACCCTTGGGGGTGGAGAGACCTCATGGCCAGTAAAAAACTCAGAACAGAAACACCTGAGGAATATGACTCATCTCACCCTAGAATCTCACCCTAGAATAAAAGACAGTCTTGGCTTGCAGAGCCAAAGATGAAAAAGCAAGCTCAGGGAGTTCCCGTCGTGGCTCAGCAGTAATGAACTCAACTAGTATCCACGAGGACGCAGGTTTGATCCCTGGCCTCGCTTGCTCAGTGGGCTAAGGATCCAGTGTTGCCGTGAGCTGTGGTGTAGGTCGAAGATGTGGCTTGGATTCTGTGTTGCTGTGGCTGTGGTGTAGGCCGGCAGCTGCAGCTCTGATTTGACCCCTAGCCTGGGAATCTCCATATGCCGCAGGTGCAGCCCGAAAAAGAAAAAAAAAAAATCTGTTATTATATTTTCCCTAGGGGACCACTATGAGGTCCATGCTATGACCCCAGAAACTACATGCCTGGCACGTAGGGAGGGGGCAGCACTGTGGGTGAGACATGCGAGGAGCTGGGTCCTTGTTCTAGAAGCTGCGTCTGCCTGGACCTTGGGGCTCAGCTTGCTCATACCTAGTTCACAGAGGAGCCTTGACACTAAGTCTGTGGGGGAAATCTTGGGTCTCTGGGGGGCAAACCATTCCCTGACCTGCCTCCCTCTGTTACTGGTGAGGGTTTAGACCCTTCTCTGTCCCCAAACAGCACCTCTGTCCCCACTCTTAATCGTACAGTCTTTCCTCCCAGTTCTTGCCAAGGCTCTGCAAGATCCAGCAGCCCTGATTTTCTGTGTCAGTGCAGTTCTGGGGCGGGGTTGAATTCCACGCGGTGTGCAGCTAAAAACAAACTGGGTTCATTGCTTATTCCAGGAAATGGAACAATTCCAGGAAGGCATATTTTATACTCATAAGAACAGGGAGGTTGTCTGGCCTCATTCCAGAAGGAAATTTCCTGTCCCTGGTGATCATTCCCCATTTCTTCATCTGGATAGAGGCCAAGTGCAGACTTCGGCTCAGCATGGCTGTCGATGGTGCCCTGGCTGTGGCCTTAGGCATCTGGGGATGGAATGAACAGTCCCCTCGTGCTCTCCAGATGGAAACCATCAGGGCCCTGCCCTGGCTGATAGGGAGCCTCGAGCTGAGAGAGCAGAGCCGCTGGGTGGGGGTCCTGGGCCCGAGGAGCCTCCATATCTCCTGCTTATGCAATTCCTTTGCTCCTGTTCCAAGCCAGGGTCCTCTCTGGATGCTGAGATGCAGGAAGGGAGGGACACGCACACAGCATCCTGCCTGAATGGAGTTCCAAGTCCAGAGCAGGTGCAGACAGACACAAGGACTTGCAGGAGGACCTGATGGGGAGAGGGGGAGGCCCTGGGGGGGACCAGGGACCCAGAGGGTGGCAGGTGACCTTGAGGGCAGCTTCTCAGAGGAGGGCTGTGTGATGGGGGAGGAGAGAAAGGGAGGTGTGGGTTGGGCATTGGGGTCAGAGAGAACCGGATTTATAGAAGAGCAGAGGCAAGTCATTGAGTCAGCCTGGGACACAGGGGCAGGGAGGGTGAGGAGGGGTGAGGAGGGCAAGTCAGCAGAGGCCAAAGGGTGTGCCCTGAGATCAGAGGAAGGTCATGGGCAGGTGCGCCCTTTGCGCAGGCCACAAAGGGTCTTGGGGAGACTGGTGTGGAGTGGCAGGCACAGGGGGCAAGGGATGCTGGGGGCCATGAGGGTCACGAGGCAGGGATAGGCCTGCCCTGGACCAAATCAATGATGGGAGATGGATGAGGCAGTGAATTCAGGAGACATTTCCAGGGCTGGCATCAGACAGAGCTTGTGACTGGATGCAGGCGGCAGCAGGGGTAGGGGTGAAGGTGGGGTGGAAGGAAGAGGGGTGCTCTGGAAAAGGAGGACTCGGGGGGCCCTCCTTTGGGACTGGGAAGAGGGCTGGATTGGGGGATGTCATTTCCCAGATCAGGAACATGGAGGAAACAGGGAAAGTATTAGTTCTGGCAGCTGCGGTGCCCTGGGGAGGAATACAGACGAGGAAGGCAGGGCCACAGGGTGCCTACTGAGAGACATGGGTGGAGAAAAGACCCAGCTGGGCCTCTTTCTCTTCGCATAAGTGACCTCAAGCAAACCATCCCCCTCTTCGAACCTTGGTTCCTGCCCCTGATAATCCCTCATGAGGTTTTTGTGGGGCTGGTGGCTGGGTGTGGGGGGGGGGTCAGGCACAGATGGCCGGTGTTTACCCGACGTGGACAGCTGTCTGATCCCACAAGGTCCTGGTCCCTGGTCAAACTGCCTGTTGGCTCACACTAAGAACTGAAACACAGAGTTCCTGTTTTGGCTCAGCGGCAACAAGTCCGACTAGTACCCATGAAGACACAGGTTCGATCCCTGGCCTTGCTCAGTAGGTTAAGGATCCGGCGATGCCATGAGCTGTGGTGTACGTTGCAGACGCGGTTCCGATCCCGTGTTGCTGTGGCTCTGGCATAGGCCAGCGGCTATAGCTCTGATTTGACCCTTAGCCTGGGAACCTCCATATGCTGTGGGTATGGCCCTAAATAGAAAAAACAAAGCAAAACAAAAATACCAACTCCCCCCCCCAAAAAAAACTGAATCACACTGTTGTACAGCAGAAATCATCACAAAATAGTAAACAACTATACTTCAAAAGAACTTTAAAAAATGGGAAAAAAGAGAGGTCCCTTCATCTTGCATCTCTCAGGACGTCAGCTATGACAGAAGGGCACCCCGAGGCCCAGAGGGTTGAAGGAGGGTGCTCAACAAGGCCACAGACACTGGGAGCAGGGCATCTGGGCTTGAGGGTCTGTCTGCAAGGGGAGAAGGGGCTCAAGACCGACAGCTCAGTGTTGTCCTGGGTGGGCCTGGTGCCTGGATGTTTTGGAAAGACGCTGAGCACACACTCAGAAACACAGCCATGTGTATGTGATGCCCACCTGAGTGGACGTATACTCCGCCAACACCCTCCGGGGACACTTCCTCCTTCCCCGTGTCTCTGAGACAAGGGCCGGCAGCTTCCTGGTTTCCCACCAAGTGATGAAGCTGCAGCATCGCCCTTCCCCCCAAAGAAGCCACTCTGGGTGGGGGTGGGGGGCTCAGGCGCACGTACCCTTGGTTGCTATAGGGAAGGCTGGCCCAACCCTACCCCTGAGATTTTTTTTTTTCTTTTCTGGGGGGTGGGGTGGGCATTTTTTAGGGCTGCACCTGTGGCATATGGAGGTTCCCAAGCTAGGGGTCGAATCGGAGCTGTAGCCCCTGGCCTACACCACAGCCACAGCAACATGGGATCTGAGTCCCATCTGCAGCCTACACCACAGCTCATGCAACACTGGATCCTTAACCCACTGACCAAGGCCAGGGATCGAAGCTGCATCCTCATGGATGCTAGTTGGTTTTGTTTTCACTGAGCCACGATGGAAATGCCTTTTTTTTTTTTAATTAAAGTATAGTTGATTTGTAATATTTCTTCAAGTTCTGTTATATAGCCCAGTGACCCAATCACACACAGTTCCCTGGGCCGTGCAGCAGGGCCCTTTTGCACATCCATTCCAGGAGATAAACAACAAGCAGGGGAGCATCTTTTTTTTTTTTTTTTGTCTTTTTGCCTTTTCTGGAGCCGCTCCCATGGCATATGGAGGTTCCCAGGCTGGGGGTCGAATCAGAGCTGTAGCCACTGGCCTACGCCAGAGCCACAGCAACACCGGATCCGAGCCACGTCTGCTACCTACACCACAGCTCACGGCAATGCAGGACCCCCAACCCACTGAGCAAGGCCAGGGATCGAACCTGCAACCTCATGGTCCCTAGTCGGATTCGTTAACCACTGAGCCACGACGGGAACTCCAGGGGAGCATTTTTGATTTTAATATCAGCCCCTGAGTTTCGAAGCATGAATGTGGGCACCCTAGAAGCGTCAGATGGAATTCATAACTTCCAAGTCAGCATAAGAAAAAAAAAAAAGGAGAGTAATACAGAAGATTTTAACAATCCAATAGCAAGCCAGAAAGGTGAACATGTAAGGAAAAATAGCAAGTGTAAATAGACAACACAAAAGAAGATGGTACACATGAAACCAAACATACCAGGAATCACAGGAGGAGCACTGGCCGGGCACATCATCAGTCCCACGGAGGGCACTGCCAGCCTCCCCTGCCTAGCGTGGCCGTGTAACTGATCACTCGCTGATGAAGTATACGGGTAAGCAGTGTGCGCCCAGCCCAGGCCCGGGGCTTATGACATCAGGTCATACGTATGGGCCTTGGCCATCCTTTCTATTTGCCTTCTCAGTGGTTGAAAGCTAGATGTGGTGGCAGCTGAGCTTTTGCCATGCAGGTGGTGCTCTTGCCCTGGGGGTGGTAGGATGATGACCACATGACCCCCAGAGTCTGTGGGGAGCAGAGCTGTCCATGGACCTGGACGAGTTCTCTGTTAGACAAGAAGGAAAGAAACATCTAAAAAAAAAATTTTTTTTTTTTTCCTTTTCTCTTTTAGGGCCGCACCTGTGGCATATGGAAGTTCCCAGGCTAGGGGTCAAATCCGAGCTGCAGCTGCCAGTCTACACCATAGCCATAGCCACTCCAGATCCAAGGCGCATCTGTGACCCACATCTTAGTTTGCGACAATGTGAGATCCTTAACCCGCTGATCGAGGCCAGAAATTGAACCAGCATCCTCATGGATACCAGTTGGGTTCTTAACCTGCTGAGCCACAACAGGAACTCCTAAATGTCTAAAATTTTTGAAGCCACTGTAGTTTGGAGTATCTTCCTTAGGCTACAAAGCCTGCCTCCTTGTCTGGGCCCTGCAGGAGCACAGAGCCAAATTCCTGGCAGAGAGAGCGGCAGAGTTTCCAGAGCCTTCGAGGTCTCATGCCTACCCTCTGCGATGAGGCCCAAGGCCTCTGCAGGCTCAGGCTCGTAGCTTCAGAAGCGAGCCAGGCAGGCTGAATGCCATGGTGACAGGTGGACAGTTTAATGAGGGGAGGGGACGGGGGCCATCTGGTGGGGCCCCAGATACAGCTGGCCCTCCTCTTCTCTGGCTGGGCCCTCCGGAACCCTCCTCAGTAGTGGACACAGTAGAGCTGGATGCTGCCACTGATCTGCAGCTCTCGTAGCCGCTCCAGGGCCTGTGGGCCCAGGCTGGTGGCCCCCAGGCCTTGCCCGTTGAGTGCCAACTTCAGCCCTCCCTCCTGGCACAGGAGCAGCACCTGGGAAAGGAGGGCAGGGGGCGCTGCAGGCTACTAGACCCTCCCTTACCTGCGTGATGTCCCACTCAGCGAGCCGCTCTGCTCCTCCCACCTGAGGACACAAAGACTGGACCCGAGGGGCACCCAGTGGTGGGCAAGACCAGGACTAGGGGCCCGGCTTGTCACCAGCCCTTCCACATGGATCTGCTCAGGTCTGGGCCTGTTTCACCATCTGTAACAGTGGCTGCGTCCCCTGGAGGAGTGGTCTCAACCTAAGTTGCACCTTGGAGTCATTAGGGGGGATTTATATTAATTTACCTGCTTTTTAGGGCTGCTCCTGAGGCATATGGAAGTTCCCAGGTTAGGGGTCTATCCCAGCCACAGCAGCATGAGATCCCAGCCAACTCTGAGACCTCACCACAGCTCAGGGCAGGCCAGATCCTTAACCCACTGAGCAAGGTCTGGAATTGAACCTGCTTCCTCATGGATACTAGTCAGGTTCATTACTGCTGAGCCCCAATAGGAACTCCTTAAGGGGGCTTTTAAATAATGCCCATGTCAGGGCCTGCCCTGTTTAATTACATGGGGAGGGGGAGGTTTCTGGGCATGAAATTCCCCCACAGGGCTCTTCCCTCTCCCACCACTCTGGCTTCCCCGCCCCCAGGACGCACCCCCAGTGCTTCTGGAAGGGAATGCAGCTCTGCAGCCTAGCCCTGGGGGGCCAGGCGTCTTGGCTCTCACCCACCTCGAAGAATCGCTGGGGGTAGAAGAGGAAGGGGGCCGGGATCAGCTTCTTCCCGCCCCAGCGCGAGACCCAGGCTAGAGTTCTGTCTGCAAAGGATGCCCTGAGCGTCACAGGAACGTGGGCGGCCTCGTCCCGCAGACGGAGTGTGAAACTGCGGGGGAGGGCGGGAGAGGGGGCTCAGCCTCCGCAGTCCCCAGGCCCTGGCCCCCTGACTCCTCCGGGCTGTGGCTGCTGATCCTGAGCAGCGGGATGGAGGTGGGACGACGGCGGCTGGAAGAATGGGCACAGATTCCAGCCCCAGAAAGAGCTGAGTGGCCTCCCTGCTTCCATCCGCTGGAATCACTTCATTGCCACCCGCGGGCTGGAGCGCCCGTCCCCACCCGCCTCCCCAGATCAGGCTTTGCCTTCCCACTGGCCTGAAGACTCTGGGAGGCCTCAGGGGCCTCTCTCCGCTCTGTCGGGCACAGCCCTCTGCTGGGTAATGAATTCCCACCCTCAGGTGCCTGGTGATGCTCTGTGGAAGCTCTTTGAGGCTACAGCGTATCCTGACTCAGTGGTTAGGCAGGGGAGGTAGAGAGGGAAGGACGAACTTGTCATGCAAATGAACCAGGTGCCCCCAGTTCAAGCCAGCTGCCCTCAGAAAATAGCAGCAGCAGCAGCAGCAGCAGTGCATTTACTGCAGGTCTGCTAAGCGCCAGGCACTGTGCTAAGCCTTGAGGTTCGTGGCCCAGGGTTGACTTAGCCTGTAAAAATGTTCTGGCTGGTTCTCAGTATTCTTCAACTTCAATACCATTCTCAAAGAATGAGAACATTTATAAATGCTGGCTTCCAGCTTCTTTTTTTTTTTTTTAGGGGCCACGCCTGCGGCATATGGAGGTTCCTAGGCTAGGGGTCAAAACGGAGCTGAAGCCGCCGGCCTACGCCACAGCCACAGCAACTCGGGATCCGAGCCGCATCTGTGACCTACACCACAGCTCACAGCAACACTGGATCCTTAATGCACTGAGCGAGGCCAGGGATCGGACCTGCGTCCTCTTGGATAGCAGTTGGGTTTGTTAAACACAGAGCCATGACGGGAACTCCCAGCTTCTCTCTCTCTCTTTTTTTTTTTTGTCTTTTGCCATTTGTTGGGCCGCTCCCGTGGCATATGGAGGTTCCCAGGCTAGGGGTCTAATCGGAGCTGTTGACACCAGCCCACGCCAGAGCCACAGCAACGTGGGATCCGAGCCGTGTCTGCGACCTACACCACAGCTCACGGCAACGCCGGATCGTCAACCCACTGAGCAAGGGCAGGGATCGAACCCGTAACCTCATGGTTCCTAGTTGGATTCGTTAGCCACTGCACCACGACGGGAACTCCCAGCTTCTCTTTTTAAAAGAGAATAATAATCAGGAGAGCTGGCACGAGTGAGTCTATGGTATCCTTTCTGATACACCAGCTTCTCAACCTGGTGCCTCCCTATTTATGTGACCTGTCTGGCCTCTGAGGACATGTGAATTCATGGGCCTTTAATGACGGCAGTCACTTGCTGTGTCATTAATAATTGTCATGTGACTTTGAGCTAAGACATGAACCTGGTCTCCTGCCTCTAAGGTTTTTTTGGGGGGGGTCGGGGTATGGGTTCTTTCCTTCTCTCTTTGCCCCGTGGCATATGGAGTTTCTGCGCCAGGGATCAGACATGAGCTGCAGCTGTGACCTATACTGTGGCTGCAGCAACACCACATCCTTAGTAACCCACTGTGCGGGGCTGGGGCTGGGACCTGCTACCTAGGGCTCCAGAGATGCTGCCAACCCCACTGCACCATAGTGGGAACCTCTAGGGGTTCTTTCTTTCACTGGGAACTTTTCCGTTTTCTCCATAGGGTTGGGATTATCATTCTCCTTTTTTTTTTCTTTCTGATGGGACAACTTAGGACTCCAGGCTCAAGATCACAGTTCATATGAGGCAAACCCAGGAATCCAACCCAGTGCCTGGGCTTTGGAGGCCCATGCTGTCCAGGACTGCGCTGCATGCCTGCTCGGAATTCGCAGGCCTGACCAGGAGCATGTGTGCAGGGCAAGGGCTTATTGAGGTCAGTGACTTTAAAACAAAAACATGAGTTCCCATCGTCCGTCGCGCAGCGGAAACGAATCTGACTAGCATCCATGAGGATGCAGGTTCGATCCCTGGCCTTGCTCAGTGGGTTAAGGATCCGGTGTTGCCGTGAGCTGTGGTGTAGGTCACAGATGTGGCTCTCATCTGGCGTGGCTGTGGCTGTGGCTGTGGTGTAGCCTGGAGGCTACAGCTCCGATTCGACCCCTAGCCTGGGAACCTCCATATGCCGCAAATGCGGCCCTTAAAAAGCAAAAAACAAACAAAAAAACCCCCCCAACCCCCCCCCCCAAAAAAAAACAGAAGGGGTTTGGGTAGGGAGCACATGAGAGTTCTCACTCCTCTTCCCCTCCACCAAAACAATTCTGATGCCACATTTGTGGAGCCCTCGCTACGTGCCTGGCACAATTCTATGCATTTATGCTGTCCCTGAACTTGGCACTATTTTGATCCCTTTTTACAGACAAGGAAACTGAACCATAGGAAGGAAAAGTAGTTGCTGTGAAGTTGCACAGGTGTTAACTGTCCTTAGCAGGAGCCAAAACCAGGAAATCTGGCCCAGAAAAGTCATGAAATCCAGGATAATTCCAGAAAGAAGGAAAGGAGGAGAGAAGGAAAGAAGGAAAAAGAAAGAAATAAAGGGAAAGAGAAAGACACGTGTCTAACTGGCTTGGGGCCCACAGGTTTTGGAGGTGGAGCGGGAGCGCCCCCTGTGGGAGGAGTCGGGCAGCATCCGCTTGGTTATTGAGTCCCTCTAAGTCCCTACCTCTGGCACTGTGTCACTGTGGGAGGTCACAGCCTGTATCTGGGGCTCAGCCTGTGCCTTTAAAGGGCCTTTTCCTGAGGCTCCAGCTGGGACCTGCGGCGAGAGGCTGGCTGGCCTGCCCTGAAGTACAGGCAGGGAAGGTACTCCCAGAACTGTGGCTGCTGGTGCATGAAGGTGGCCTGAGCCCTGGACCCAATCCCAGACCAGACTTTCACAAGCTCTGTGACCCTGGGCAGTTGCTTTCTACTCATCTGTAAGGGGATGAAATGAAATAGTGGTGCTGGAGATTAAAGTAGTGAGGCTTGGAGTTCCCTTGTGGCTCAGCCGTTCACAAATCCGACTAGCATCCATGAAGACGCAGGTTCGATCCCTGGCCTTGCTCAGTGGGTTAAGGATCCCGTGCTGCCGAGAGCTGTGGTGTAGGTCGCAGACATGGCTTAGATCCCACGTGGCTGGAGTAGTCTGGGGGCTACAGCTCCGATTCGACCCCTAGCCTAGGAACCTCCATATGGTGCAGGTGCGGCCCTAAAAGAAGACAAAAAAAAAAAAGGCTCACAAAATTCTCAGCTGGCACAGAGCTGTGGCTCCCTCCCTCCTTCTGGATACTTACTCCTTCGGCTCTGGCAAGACCAGTCCCCGCACTATGATGACCTGTCCGGGCCAGAGACCCCGGGGAAGGGCACGCGAACAGGGCACCTCCTGAAGGAACACGAGAGATGACTGAGATGGGGAGGGGGTAGCTGAGCAGGGCCCTGTAGGGCTCCTGGGCACACAAGCCTTTCTGGGTCCTCCATTCCTTGTTTTTAGGGACGAAGCTTCAGGCTCCATGACCTTCCCTGAGTTCCAAAGGGCAGGTTTCAAACAGTCACTGATCAGGGAAGGGAGGGGATGCAGAGACCAGGGCCAAGAGACAATGGTGCAGCCGTGGCGCAGGGTCCTGGTTCCTCTCAAGGAATATACACAGCAATATCTTTGAGTCTTTCTGCAGAACTAAAACCCCCAGCAAATGGAAGATGCTAAGTACCTGCCAAAGCCGTCTTCATTCCTGAAAGGAGGACCAACAGCACCAGTCCTGGGGCCACTAAGGCTGGCCTCTACCCTGATCTGCCGTCCTATTTTCCACTCCCCAAACTGTAAAACCGCTTTCTAAGCTCTCCCAAGGCGGGGCCCAGTCTTTAAGGTGTTCGCCTGTTGTGGCCTCCTTTGGCAAAGCCATAAAGGTATCTTTTTTCTCCTTCATCCCAAACTCTGTATCCATGTTTCTTTTCTTTTTTTTTAAATTAAATTATTTTTTTTAATCTTTTTGTCTTTTTAGGGCTGCACCTGCAGCATATGGAGATTCCCAGGCTAGGGGTTGAATTGGAGCAGCTGCCGCCGCCGCTGCCGGCCTACACCACAGCCGCAGCCACGCCAGATCTGGTCTGTTTGTGATCTACACCACAGCTCACGGCAACATCGGATCCTTAACCCACTGAGCAAGGCCAGGGATCGAACCCCTCAACCTCATGGTTCCTAGTTGGATTCGTTTCTGCTGCGCCACGATGGGACCTCCTGTCTCCACGTTTCTAGTTGGCAATGGTGGACCGAGGCCGAGTTTCGAAGCTGAGTTTGGGCAACAAGGCAGCTGCCCCTAAGATTTGCTTCCTGGGCCACCCTTAAGCACCAGGGAGCCCTGGGGCAAGTGAGTTTCTGCCTCTAGGCCTGCATCCTGGAGGAGACAGCTCTGCTCATTTATTAAACACCTATTGCATGCTCCCCTCCTGTAGTCCATTCTCCCTGGTTCTTCCTTGACTCCCTCTCCCCCCGCCCCTCATGCCATGAGCTCCTAATGCTGCACTTCAGGCTGTAATGGCTCATTTGCTGGTCTGCCTCCCCACCAGCCTGTGAGCAGCTGGAGGGCTGGAGCTGGCTTGTGCCCCTGTCCTAGAGCCTGGCACTGGGCCTGGCACAGAATAGCAGATGATTGCATGAAGGATGAATGGAGAAAAGGTAAAATAAAGATGGAGCTTCAGCCTGAAGCTGCCAGCCCACCCTCAGTGTGCGGTTTCCTATCAAGGAGGGGAAAGCCCATGTTGAAGCCGTCTCCCAGCAGGTGGGGGTGCCCGCCCACCCGCCCACCCCTGAAGGAGCAGGTTCACTCACCAGCCTGGGGCTCTTCAGCAGGAAAGGCTGTCAAGGAAAGAAAGAGAGGACATGGAGGCCACGTGGTGTTTGCTCTGTTGAAAGGGAACCTCTTATTCTTTTTTTTTTTTGTCTTTTTGTCGTTTTTAGGGCCGTACCCCGCGGCATATGGAGATTCCTGGGCTGGGGGTCTAATTGAAGCTACAGCTGCCGGCCTATGCCAGAGCCACAGCAACACCAGATCCAAGCCGCATCTGCGACCTACACCACAGCTCACGGCAATGCCGGATCCTTAACCCACTGAGCAAGGCCAGGGGTTGAACCTGCAACTTCATGGTTCCTAGTTGGATTCATTTCCGTTGCACCATGACAGGAACTCTGAGATTATTCTTAAAAATTGGGGATATTTGGGATTGGCCTCTCCAGAGATAATACAGGATATAATGACTGGAGCCCCAGTGGAGTCCTCTTGAAGTCAGATGGACACCAGCTCTGGAATATTGGGGAGGAACTGGATGGAGGGGTGTCGTTCACTCCCTGTGTGGCTCTGGGCAGGCACTGGCTACCTCACAGGGTTGCTGAGAACTGAAAGCTCCAACTGAGGTGGATTGGATCTTCTGATAGGAATACTGGGGCCCTGCCAGCTCACCCCACCCATCGTTCTGGTCTGGTCCTGGTGCAGGGAGAGGCAAGTCTTGGCTCCCTAGGGCTGGGGTGGAGCCAGCCATAACCATGGCAACCGTGCAGTGAGGGAAGGGGCAGCTGGGCCTGATGCAGTGAAAGTAGGGCCCCCTGGGGGAGGCTCAGGGCTCAGCCGATGTGGCTGGGACCGCCAGGGCCACCCTGCTCCCAAGAAACTCACGTGTCCAACCGGATACTCGCTACCGCCCTCCACAAACGGCTGTTAGGAGAGAGAAGAAGCAACAGGCAGGGTTCGGGACCACTGCAAGCCCCAGGGCCATTTATTTGGCCCTTGCCTGCCCTGTGTGTCTGGGAGGGGGCAGCGGCTGGCTGTGGCCTTGATAGCCTCTCATCTCCCTGAGGCCTTTTCAGGGTTCTTAAACCCTGCATTTTGAACATGCTCTCCTGGGCCCCACTTCTGATATACTGAATCAGAATTTCTGGTGGCATGTTCCTGAAATCTGCATTTTTTTTGGTCTTTTTGCCTTTTTTAGGGCTGCTTTCTGCAGCATTTGGAGGTTCCCAGGCTAGGGGTCTAAATCAGAGCTGTAGCCGCTGGCCTACACCTCAGCCACAGCAACGTGGGATCTGAGCCGCATCTGCGACCTACACCACAGCTCATGGCAACGCCAGATCCCTAACCCGCTGAGAAAGGCCAGGGATCGAACCAGCAACCTCATGGTTCCCAGTTGGATTCGTTAACCACTGTGCCACGACGGGAACTCCACTCCTGCGTTTTTAGAAGCTCCTTAGTCGGGAGTGCTACAGCCAGTGCTACATTTGGGCTGCGCGGCTCCAAGTTTCCAGGTCATTTGCCTTCAGGCCACTGCTCTCCACTGACCAGACCCCATGCCAGTACAGACGTCTTACCCGAGGGTCTTGGGCCCCCTTCTGGGGTCGCCTCACCCCCCCTTATGTCCAACACCTCGATGGATTCCCTCCACCTTGGTTATAACTGGTGTCACAGGGCTTGTCTGGGGCAGCAGGGGGTCCGGCCTGTCCAGGCATCAGGGGACATCAGAGGCTACTGCTACCCAGGCTTTGGCCCCAAGTGAACTTACGTTGATGTTCAGAAACCCGACGGCTGTCACCAAGATGTCACCGTATATGCCCAGGGTGTCTACACGGGACAGCGGAAGCCGGTAGCGGTAGTGGAGAAAGTGGTGTCCATTCACGCTCACCTGGAGAGATAGACAAGAACAGGCTTGGCAGCAGCTGATGCTCCTAAGTCCATGCTTGCTGGGCATCCGTGAACACGCTTCCTCATTTCTCACACCAACTTAAATCTTCCTCATTCAATGTCACGCCAACTCTACTAGGCAGGCACCTGTTACAGATCAGGTGCCTGAGGCTCAGGGAGCTTAACCGACCTCCCCAAGGTTGCGGTGTGGAGCTGGCAGATGCCGCACCCGCCAATGCCCCTCTCTGCCCCTGACACAGCCCTTCCCCTTGTCGGCCCCACTTCCCCTCTCAGCTGCCCTGCTGGCACCTGTAGCAGTCTCATCCCCATTCAAGGTAGGAAATGGAGGCTCATGAGGCCATGTGGACCCCTGTCCCACAGGTCCCGCCCTCACTGCTGGCTCCCACCAGGTCCCTCCCCACTGGAGACGTCTGAAAATCCCTCTGGCAGGAGTTCATATCAGTGGTGAAAGACTTGAGCCAACTTCTCTCTCCCGATCCCCTGCCCCCTCAGCTGCGAGATGGGGAGAATGAAAGTACCATCCTCCTGGAGTTCCCATTGTGGCTCAGCGGTAAAGAACCCAACTGCCCATGTGGATGTGGGTTTGATTCCTAGCCTCACTCAGCAGGTTAAGGATCCTATGTTGCTGTGGCTGGGGTGTAGGCCGGCAGCTGCAGCTCTGATTCGACCCCTACCTGGTAACCTCCATATGCCACGGGTGCAGCCCTAAAAAACAAGAAACAAACAAAAAAGGAAAGTAGCTTCCTCCTGGGTTGTTGTGAGAATTCAATGGGCTGATATTTAAGGGCTTAGAGCAGAGCCGGGCATATGGCAGGTGCTCTGTAGATGCTTCCCTCTGACTATGGCCTCGGTGCCAGCCCATAAAGCCTGCTGAATGCTGCCACATGCACAGGGCCATGTGGGCCCAGGGCAGCTTGGAAGCAGGCTTGGCAGCTCCTTGGTGCCCTGGGTCCTAGACTGTGCCCTCAAGACCCCACCTAACACAGTGACATGGAGAATTCAGCTGAAGGAAGGAAGGGCAGAAGGACACAAGTTCAGGACCCCTGGTGTCTGTCCCTTCCACTCACCTTCATCTCCTCATTTCCAAAGAGAAAGAGGATGAGGAAGCTGGCTCCTCTCTGCAGGGCCAGGTGGGGCCACCGGGCCTCGGCTTGCCAGTGCCCGCCCTGAAGGGTGTTGCAGATGACGTGGGGCTTGGTGGTATGGAAGCGAGGGTTGAAATGGATGGCAATATCCGGCCGGGGATGTAGGCTGCAGCCGCACTGGAAGTCCACCTGGAACCTGGTGGGCGGGGGGTGAGGCTCTCAAAGGGCACCTCCAATCAGAGACCCCCCAGAAACCCCAAAGGCAGAGAGGAAGCCCCGTGGAGCAGCCCCCTTACCTGCGCGCATCTAGAGGGACCACTCCCTGGAGCAGGACCATCTTGCCTGCTCGCAGGCCACCAAAAATCGTCGTGACATAAGGAACCACCTGCATAAGGGGAGAAACCCACCCACATGGGGTAGGAAAAACGTCCTCAAGAGCCCGGGGAGGTGGAGAGGGGAGAGCGACAAGAAAACTCACCTCTCCCACCCCAAACAGAAAACATCCTTATGAGGAAAGATTTATTTTCTCCGAAATGTTTTCTTCCGTCTCCTCCCCTTTCCTGGTCTTTCACACATCAAAGCCACATTGCACAGGGGGAACCAGATTCAGCTCCCCTGCCCCCTCGGAGCGCCAGCCCAGCCCCTTTCCCCAGCTCCAAGGGCACAAGAGTGTCCCCAGGGAGGCTGGCTGCCACCCTGGCCTCCAGAAGCCTGCTGTCAGAGCTTCCTGAGGACTGTCCATTGGCCAGAGCCTGGGAAGTGGGAGGCAGAAGGATGGCCAAGTTGGGACCTGAGCACAGACCCTGACCTGACAACGACCCCGCCCATCTTCCCAGCTTACCTTTCCCCTGTCGTGCCTAAAACACAACACAGTACAATTTTACCACTCCTGACCTTTTCTGGAGCTGTTTCCTCTGCCTTCCCTCCACCCTGAGAAATCTGCCTTGACTTTACAGGCTCTGACACCTTCTCTAAGCATCATCCATTTTGGTACCCAAATTACTGCTTCCCTCAGCATGCTCTCTGCTGGCATGGCTAGTTTGGCCCCTGGCCCGCTGGCTTAGAGGGAACCAGGTGGCGGCTGTTCACCCTGGGAGGCACAAACCCCTCAAAGCTGAAGCCCTGTCTTTTGCTTCTGCAGGTTCAGTGCCTGGCCTGGCCCAGCCGGAGCTCTGAAGAGATGTCTGCAGACCAAACGTGAATGTGCCACAGGTACGAAATGGGCAGTATCACAAGACTGGCCCTCATGCGATGTTCTCCAGCTCCCAGCAGCCTTCAGAAGCTGCATCCCAACAGTGCTGCCCTCTAGGTGGGGGCTCCCAGCTTGCAAAGCAAGGAGCTGCTATATACAGGCTGGGGAGGTGCAGGAGACCCCGAGCTGTCAGAATAACCACAGGTTAGGCAGGCTCAGCCGGTCAGTCCTTCCTCCTTCCCAGGCTCTGCGCCTGGCCTGTAATTAACTGAGCTGATGCAGTGCGCCAGGGAGCAGAGGACCAAGTAAAGAGAAAATGATAATTAGTGCTCATTAGTGGGAGGGTAGTGTCTGCTGGGAGTTCAGCCTTCTGTAAAGCATGCCAGGCTTAAGGAAATCTGCTGGGCACTAAGCTAAAGGAGGAATCCAGGAAACCCCAACCCAATCTCTCTCCGACCTGGAGGTTTCGACCTGACTCCCTTCCAGGCTGGAGATGAATGGCCCTGTCTGTGTGATCAGCGTCCCCGCAATGACACCCACGCCCCCCAGGCTGTAGCAGGGGACAGCACTGTGTCTCCAGGACTTACTACTTTTTTTTCTTTTTAGGGATGGACCTGCAGCATATGGACGTTCCCAGGCTAGGGGTCGAATCAGAGCTGCAGTTGCTGGCCTACGCCACAGCCACTGTAACACCAGATCCAGCCATGTCTGTGACCTACACTGCATCTTGTGGCAAGGCCAGATCCTTGACCTACTGAGTGGGGCAGGGGATCAAACCTGCATCCTCATGGATACCTGTTGGGTTTGCTACTGCTGAGCCACAAGGGGAACTCCAGACCCTACTACTTTTATTTTTTATTTTTTTTCTTATCTTTTTGCCTTTTCTTGAGCCGCTCCCGTGGCATATGGAGATTCCTAGGGTAGGGGTCTAATTGGAGCTGTAGACACCGGCCTACGCCAGAGCCACAGCAACACGGGATCCAAGCCGCATCTGCGACCCACACCACAGCTCACGGCAACACCAGATTCTTAACCCACCGAGCAAGGCCAGGGATCGACCCCACAACCTCATGGTTCCTAGTCGGATTCGTTAACCACTGCGCCACAGCGGCAACTCCCAGACCCTACTACTTTTAAAATGTGAAGGACCCGTGAGCCCAACAGTCACTGACACTCAGGTGGGGATGAACTGTCAGCCACGTTGCTAAGCTCAGGAGGGTTTCCAGAGCCCATGGGGCTGGGGAAGCTGGACCCAGGACTGAGGGCCTCGCCATCCCCCCATCCCTCACCCCCCGACTGCCAGTCTGAGCCCAACTGAGCCCTGAGACCCTGGAGGTTCCAGATCTGAGCAGATGCTCACCGGGTGGAAGACTGGCGGCTGCAGGATGAAGGTGTCAGGAAGCGGGTCCAGTTTCTCTCCAGGTGACATGGGGGGGGGCACCTCCAACTTGGGCTGCAGATCCCAATTCCAGAGCCCTGCCCCCACTGGACTGACTCACCTTCCCAGCCCGATCCTAAGTGCCTGAGGCAGCTCTCCCAGCTGTCAGTCTCACCTGTACCTGGCAGGGTCCTAATGACGCTAGGAGCAGGGCTGGGAGGGCAGCTGTCCACCCCCAGGGTCTCACCCCAGCTGCAGCCCCACTGGCTGGACTGGGTGTCAGCAAAAATTCGTGGTGAGGGGCACGAAGCTTGCACTAACCAGACAACTAACCAGCCCCCAGGCCCTGAAGCTCACTGCCCCTTGAAGAGGGAGCCCAGAGGCTGGTTCTTTTGCGGTCAATAGGGATCTGCCCTTGCGGTCAGAGGCAGGAAAGGTGGTACACGTGGGCGGGTCCCAGGAGAAGCCCCGCCCCCAGCTTCCTGGCCACCAATGAGTGGTTTCTCCTCCCCTCCCACAACATTTTCCATCTCGCCCTCATTTCTCTGCCCCTTTCCCCACTCTTCTCCCTTTGGCAAGTTTTATAATCCTCTGGGGCTCCGTTTCAGCACCGGCTGGAAACGCCAGGGCCCAGCTGGGGTCACAAGGAAGTGGGGTGGTGAGAAGTGAGAAAGGGCGGGGAGAGAGGGGACTCTCTTAAATTGAGAAAAGGCAGCGGTGGGCACACAGCTGCCCCGAAGGTTCTTGCTCAGCCTCTGCTGTAATGTGCTGTGTGCCCTGGGACAAGCCGCTTACCTTGGGTCATCTGTATATAGATAGGGTGACCACAGCGGCACATCTCAAATGGGGGTCTCTATCTGAGAATGGATCTAGATTCCTGCGGGCGTGTGTGTGTGTGTGTGTGTGTGTGTGTGTGTGTGTGTGATGTCAAGTTCCCCCACGATCCTTTGGACTAGTCATTCCCAGTTCTGGTTCAGATTCCAACAAAGCTTCCGCTTTAAAATGCAGTACAACCTCTCACCTTTATCCTGAGTTGGGAGGTCCTGAGATCTGACCACGATGTCAGACTTGGCCCCAGGGACTTCCTGGCAGGGCCAGGCTGGGCAAAGGCTTAAGGGCAAGGGGTGCGAGGAAAAAGTAAGCGCTTGACTGCTCTGATGGAGGGGCAAGTGCCCGGGTGGTCCTGGGGAGCTGCTCAAAGGCTGCATCTGCAGCCCGCCTGGAAGCCTGTTGAAAGTGCAAGCTTTGGGCCCCATCCCCAGACCTACTGAGGAGAAACCTCTGGTGGCAGGGCCCAGGAATCAGCATTTTAACACAGTCTCCTGGTGATTCTGATGCAAGTCAATGCTTGAGAAGCAATGACTTCGACTTAGGTCCTAACTCAGCAGGGCTTGGAGTCCCAGAAGGCTAGGAGTTTGTTGAGATCCTGCTGGGCAGGTGGAGCTGGGTGGCTGAAGGCGTTTTGAATGGGGAAATTCGATCCCAAGTGCAATCAGGAAGAATAATATACAGACCCGGGAGCAGGGGGTGGGGAGAAACTCAAAGTGGAGAAACTGGTTGGGCAAGGACAGGGACCTCTGCCAGTGGGAGTCAGATCTGGATCCCGCCCCAGCCTCGAAGGCGCCCCTCCTGCCCCTCCTGACTGCCATCCCAGCCTCAGTGCCTCCTCCGCGGACTGAGGAAGGGGGCTGTTTGAGTCAGGCAGGGCGCCCATAACCAAATCCCATAGGCTGGGTACCCGGGCTGAAACAACAAGAGTTTATTTTCTCCCAGTTCTGGGGGCTAAAAGCCCAGATCAGGTGTCAGCAGGGTTTTTCTTTCTTTTTTTTTGGCGGCGGGGGGGGGGGGATTCTCTCCATGGCTTGTTGAAGTTTGTGTTCTCATCTCTTCCTATCAGGAGATGGACTGGGTTGGATTCCGGCCCATCCCAGGACCTCATTTTACCCTAATTACCTTTTCAAAGGCTTTATCTCCAAAGGCAGTCACATTCTAGTTATGGGGGTTAGGACTCAGTATATGATTTTTTGCCTGGGGAGACACAATTTAGCCCATAACAGAGCACCAGCTCTAACTAGTCTCTTTCTGAAACTCCAAGCTATTGCAACAGTCGGCCCCAGGGGCTGTCGAGGGCCTGCCGTGGGGGCAGTGGCGGGCGGTGGTGTGTGTGTGGGGGGGCAGTGCAGAAGGAAGGGGGAGGGTGAATTTCATCTCTCTTTTCAGGGAACCCTGGCTTTTGGCAGCTTGGAGGGACCTGATTGGGCTTAAAGCACACATCCGTCCCGGGCTTGTTGACCCTGAGAGACTCCGGAATAAGAGAGGGCCTTAGTGTCTGTTGGTCTGGCCAGGCATGGGGGTGAGGGGACAGAATCTTTGTCTTAGGCCAGGGTGTGGGTGAAGGGGGCGAGGTGAGGGAGGTTAGGAAAGGGCCGATGGTACCCTGATGCTGGCAGGTGGGGTTCCCTGCCCTGGGCTCCCACCGCATCCTCCAGGGCCCTCCACCCAGAACTTTCCCTCAGAGGACTTCTCATAACCTGTCATTATGTACCGAGGAACTGTTTAATGTTTGTCTCCCATCCTCCTACTCCCCATCTATAAATTCCCAGAGGGCACACTTATTCTCACACCCTCTTTACCCAGCAGATGCCTGACACAGAGAAAGTTCTCGAAGTACGTTTAAAGAAGAGTAACTGTGAGCAGTGATGGCTGATGGCTTCTGTCCTATCTCTTCCTCCTTCTCTGTCTCCCCCCCCACCACTGCCCCCCGCAGGAATAGTGGCCCAAGCACAAAAGAGTCACATACTCTTTTTTTTTTTTTTTTTGCTTTTTAGGGTCACACCCGCAGCATATGGAAATTTCCAGGCTAGGGGTTGTATTGGAGCTGTAGCCATCGGCCTAGGCCACAGCCACAGCAATGAGGGATTGGAGTCGAGTCTTCGACCTCTTGACCTACAACACAGCTCACAGCAACGCCGAATCTTTTTTTTTTTTGTTGTCTTTTTGCCTTTTCTAGGGCCACTCCCGCAGCATGTGGAGGTTCCTGGGCTAGGGGTCTAATCGGAGCTGTAGCCACCAGCTGACACCACGGCCACAGCAACACAGGATCCGAGCCGCATCTGCAACCTACACCACAGCTCACGGTAACGCCAGATCCTTAACCTTAACTGAGCAAGGGCAGGGATCGAACCCGCAACCTCAGGGTTCCTAGTTGGATTCGTTAACCACTGTGTCACGACCGGAACTCCTGAATCTTTTTTTTTTTTTTTCCCTTCTTGTCTTTTTAGGGCCGCACTCGTGGCATATGGAGATTCCCAGGCTAGGAGTTGAATTGGAGCTGTAGCCACTGGCCTACACCACAGCCACAGCAATGCCAGATCCGAGCCTCATCTGCAGCCTACACCACAACTCATGGCAATGCCGGATCCTTAACCTATTGAGCAAGGCCATGGATGGAATCTGCATCCTCTTGGATACTAGTTGGATTCGTTTCTGCTGAGCCACAAGGTGTTCGATCCTGGCCTCACTCAGGATCCCTTGAGGTTGCCGGTTTGATCTCTCACTCACTTAAGGATCTGGTGTTGCTGTGGCTCTGGCATAGGCCAGGAGCTGCAGCTCTGATCGGGCCCCTAGCCTGGGAACCTCCATATGCCGCGGGTGTGGCCCTTAAAAAAAATAATAATTACAGGGGGATAGAAAGGTGAAGGAGACACCTGTGAGATCAGAGGTTGACAAAACTTTTCCTGTAAAGGACCAGAGAGTAAATATTTTAGGATTTGACGGCCATGAAGTCTCAGATGTCACTGCCACTTGGGGACCCGGACCTTGTAGTGGGAAAGTTGCAAAGACAATATGTAAATCGTGGGCATGATTATGTTCAAATACAACGTGATGGATGCTGAAAGTTGAATTTCATCTCATTTTCACTTGGCACCAATATTCTTTTATTTTCTAAACCGTTTAATAATGGATAATACCAATCTTAGCTCTTGGACCATAAAAACATGGGCAGTGGGTGCTAGTTCGTGGGTGGTTTGCTGCCTCCTGCTTTAGTTAAAGGAAAGTATGAAGCACATCAGCCAATTGTAACTTATGGCTTCCTTTGGATTTGGGTTCGAACCACAAAGTATTAAACAATATATAAGCAGTCAGGAAGATATGACCATTGATGGGCTATCTGATGACATGGAATGGCTTAAAGTTTTCTTTTTTTTTTTGGAATGGCTTACATTTTTAAAATATGCTAACGTTATTGTGGTCCTGCTTATTGCTTATCTTTTAGATATATGCAGTGAAATATTTATTGATGAAAGAGTAAGGCATCTGCCATGTGCTTCAAAATCATCTGGGTGCAGAGGAAGTGGGTGGGGGCTGCAGATGAAACAAGACTGGCTACATACCGAAAACTGGAGAAGCTGGGTGAAAGGTAAGGGGGGACCTATTATTCTATTTCCTCTACTTTTATTTGTGTGTGACTATTTTCATAATTTTTTCTTTGTCTTTTGTATTTTTAGGGCCACACCTGCGGCATATGGAGGTTCCCAGGCTGGGGGTCGAATCGGAGCTACAGCTTCCATCCTACACCAGAGCCACAGCAATGCGGGATTCGAGCTGTGTCTGGAACCTACACCACAGCTCATGGCAATGCTGGATCCTTAACCCACGAAGCGAGGCCAGGGATTGAACCTGCAACCTCAGGGTTCCTAGTCAGATTCGTTGTCCCTTGGGCCATACAGGAGGACCTCATTGCTCATCCATTCTAAATGTTAACAGTTTGCATCTACTGACCCCAAACTCCCAGTCATCCCACTCCCTCCCCCATCCTCCTTGGTAACCACAAGCCTTTCTCTGTGTCTGTGAGTCTGAATAGGAACTTTTAAAAGAGAGAGTCTGGATGGCTAATAAACATAAGCAAAATTCTCAATCTTATTAGTGATCAGTTAAATGCAAATTAAAACTTCAGTGAAATACTATTTCACATCCACTCACCTGGAAAAATTAAGGTAGTTCTAAGTGTTGGCGAAGAAGTAAATCAACAGGAATTTTTTTTTTGGTCTTATTTTCTTTTTAGGGTCACACCCGTGGCATATGGAGGTTCCTAGGCTAGGGGTCCAATTGGAACTGCAGCTGCTGGCCTACCCCACAGCCATGTCAGATCTGAGCCACATCTGCAACCTACACCCCAGCTCACTGCAACTCGGGATCCTTAACCCCCTGAGTGAGGCCAGGGATCGAACCCCCAACCTCATGGTTCCTTCCTAGTTGGATGATGGGAAGTCCTCAACAAGCATTCTTACCCATTGCTGGTGGCAGTGAAATTGGTACCACCAATTGGGAACACGTTTTTGTGTTCTATTTTAAAGGTGAACATACCTAGCTATTAAATCCTATGGACGCTCTTGCAGGCCTGTGTCAGGACACAGTTTGAGCTTTTTTCAACGGTTTCTAATTCCAAATTAGAAAAAAAAAAAAGTGGCTTTATCACCAGATGAATAAATTGTGGTATCCACACATAATGGAATATTTTCCAGCAGAGAAAAACAAATTACCAGTCTATACAGAAAAGCAAATGTATTATAGAGACAACTTTGAAAGGAGCAGATTGCAAAAGAAAACACACAGCGTGATACCATTTTTATAAGCTTCAAATACAACAAAAATGTGTTAGGAATACAAATAAGGGATTAAAAAGAAACGTGGTCTCTTGGGGGTGAGACTGGGAGGAGGCAGGGAAATGGGATGAGGGAGGAACACACAGGTAGGAGGTGCACCTGTGCCAGGTATGTTGTCCTTCTTACCAGGATGTTGTTTTCTTTTTTCTTTTGATACACCTTTTATTTTTTCCCCCTACTGTACAGCCTTGTGACCCAGTTACACATACATGTATACATTCTTTTTTTCTCACATTGTCACGCTCCATCATAAGTGACTATCCATCGTTCCCAGTGCTGCAGAGCAGGGTCTCATTGCTAATCCATTCTCACGGGTGGTAATTTTATCATCATGTTTCATAACTGCATGTATTCCATGTATGCTTTTGTATATTACATAGTATATGTAATTAAAACACACAAGAATATAAAACGTTTTACACACACACACATCTGGATCTCCCAAGATTTTAACTCCTTAGTGTGCCTCCCCAAACCCTCCTGATCTGGCCTGAACCCCTGCCTCCATATTCTGCCCCTCTATCTGTTCCGTGAACATTCCGCTCCAGCCACATCAGATGTCACCTCTGAGCCATCGTACGAACTGTTCTGTGCCTTTCCACTCTGCCACCCCCCGCGCCTCCGGCCACGCGCCCCCACCGTTGGCCGCACGCCCCGCGTGCCCCGCGTGCCCCGCATGCCCCTCCGCCCTCCCTGCGAGCAGTTCCTGTCCGCGCTGCGCCCAGCGCCCTGGACCCCGCGGCTCCGCCGACCTGGGGCCGCGCCAACTGGGGGAACTGGCCAGGCGCGTCGCCCCCTGCGAGGCCCGGGGACCCGCGGGGCAGCAGCAGCAGCGGGATGGGCCTGGGCCCGGCCACCAGGGGCGAATGCCGGCGCCGCTCCCTTAGGTTCCCCCGGCCCCGCCTCAAACCCGCCTCGAGAACCGCGAGTTTAGGGCCAGATGACCACCAGCCTGCTCCTGGAACTTCACCTGGGCCCCAGTCGGGTCGTCGTAGGAGTGGGGCTCCCTCCCATTGGGCTCCCACGTCCAGGCCTGGAACCCTCCGGGGTCGTTCTGCAGGTCCCAGCCGGCCGTCGGGTCCCCAGCAAGGTCACCGTGGTGTCTTTCCACCTATCTTCTCGTAGATATTTGCTCATTGTGAGAAATCCTTGTTAACCGAAAGGAGTGATATTTTGGAATGATTGTTATTAATTTAATCGAAGTGAGCGGGGCATCCAGTGACTCTCAGGAGTATTTACTTACCTACTGTGTCTGGGTGGAAATGAGGCGGCTGGGGCAGCTCCTGGGCAGGTAGAGTTAGGAAGGGCTCTACCTCCACAGAAGCTTCTGCCATAGGGCTTAGCCCCAAGGATTCTGCCATAGGGCATAGAGGCTTCCTCCTTCTGTTCTGTGCCCAGGAATTCAGTCTTTCTTTCGCAGAGGAACTGGGTCCTCTGCAGACAGGGTCCCACAACCTCCTTCGTCCAAAAGTTTATTGAGGGCTAACCAGGACCCAGGTTCGGTTCCAGCCCTTGCTTCCACCTTCATGTAGATGTGAAGTTGCTGGCCTCAGTGCTCCTTTTGCAGGTTTCATGCCCCACGGAAGACAATTTGATTTAAATAGCATTTCTTTTTCCCTGAATTAGAAGAATCTGTGGGGTCTCAAGCGTGGGTCCAGCTCTTGCCCAAGCAGCCACAGCAGGGCCCATCAGAACAGGGCAGAAGCAACATCCAGCAGGGGTAAGATTCTTTCTTTGCATGGAAGGACTGGGTGTTTGGATGAGTAGAAGCCTTCTGAAGACCCGACTTTGATGACAGTTTTAGAACACAAACCTTGAGCTGGTTTCCTGGCGAACCAGCCTACCACTAACACGACAGCAGGAGGCAGCTGCGATCTTGGTGATAACCTTGGGAGAACAGTCCTGGAGGCTGCCTTGTAGCAGTTTCTAGCCACAAGGTCATTCTCCAGACCCATGAGAACTGTACCGCTTTCCAAAGCTTACAGCATTGCTGGCTATTCTCAGTAACTAATGAATGATGCGACCTTCTTGCCAGTTTCTGCCATTCACTTTCATTAAAAACATGATATTTGAGGTCCCGTTGTGCTGCAGTGGAAAGGAATCTGACTAGTACCCATGAGGATGCCATTTCAATCCCTGGCCTTGCTCATCGGGTTAAGGATCTGGCATTGGGGTGAGCTGTGGTGTGGGTCACAGACACGGCTGGGATCCTAATTGCTGTGGCTGTGGCTTAGGCCGGCAGCTGCAGCTCCGATTAAGACCCCTGGCCTGGAGTTCTTGCAATGGCTCAGTGGTTAACGAACCCGACTAGTAACCATGAGGTTGCAGGTTCGATTCCTGGCCTCATTCAGTGGGTTAAGGATCTGGCGTTGCCGTGAGCTGAGGTGTAGATCGTAGATTCGGCTCGGATCTGGTGTTGCTGTGGCTGTGGCTGTGGCGTGGGCCAGCAGCTGTGGCTCCGATTGGACCCCCTAGCCTGGGAACCTCCAAATGCCATGGGTGTGGCCCTAAAAAGCAAAAAAACCAAACCAAACCATATTTGCCTCTTTAAAATTGTGAGAGCTGAAAGTTTGGAGAAGAGCAATACTGAAAATAAGTACTGCAGCCCTTACACTGCAGTACACTGTACTTTTGGCGAAGAGTTAAAATTTGGGAAAGGTAAAGAAAAAGCCATTTGGGGGTTGGTGATGGACCAGATGTATACCTATGCTTTCTCATTTAACCATCTTGACAACTCTGTGAGACACATATCAGCATCTAAATTTTATAGGCAGTTAAACTGAGGTTCAGACAGACTAATTTACTAGCTCAAGGTTGGACAGCCAGTATCAGAGCCAGGATCCAAACTCAGGTCTTTTGGGCTCCCATATATTTCACTCTACTTTTCTACCCAAAAACCATATTCCTGCCTTCAGTTTCCGTCTTCTTCTGTAATATTTTGTTTCGAGGGACAAAATGATTTCCTCCACATTTCTTGCAGTTCGTGTTGTGACTCAACAAGACTTCTCAGATGTATGGAGTTAATTATTGGAAATCACAGCTCAAGTTCAAGGAGCTTGCCTCTTAGAGGCCAGGAGCACTGGAAGGGGAAGGGAAGGAGCAGAGACTTGTTGCATTTCCTTTAAATCATTGTGTACAGTTACTGTTTTTTTAAAGTTATGTCCAAGTATTTTTTTTTTTTGTCTTTTTAGGGTCGCACCCACGGCATATGAAGTTCCTAGGCTAGGGGTCGAATTGGAGCTGCAGCTGCCAGCCTACAACACAGCCAAAGCAATGCCAGATCTTAGCTGCATCTGCAACCTACGCCCCAGCTTGCAGCAACGCTGGAGGCCAGGGATCGAACCTGCATCCTCATGGATACCAGTCAAGTTCTTAACCCACTGAGCCACAATAGGAACTCCTCAAGTAACGTTTTGATAAACATTAAAAAAAAGGTTATTAGAGGGAGGAAAAAGCCCCTAAATCTACTCATTACCTTCATCAGCATTTTCAACAATTGTCTGAAAAGCAGAAAACAGCAGTATATTTTGTATGACAGCTAATGGTGACATAGGAATAAGCTGGGGGGGGGGGAGTGTGTTTCCCAGAATCTCAAAACTGAAAGATATCTTAAAATCATAAGTTTCAACTAACACTGATTTTCCCGTAATTGCAAAATAGTGGTATTTGTTAACTATATGATCACAAAATTCATTTAGGGAGAAGCCCGTAGTTAGCTTGGAGTCCACACCCAATCAGAAGAGAGCAGAGTGGCCTTCAACCCCGAAGCCTGGGAGCGCAGGCAGGTTAATAAAGAAAGCAGCGGAGGTGGGTATCATATTGTATCGTATCATACCATATCATGTTATATCATTTCAAGAGGCATATCTTTAACTTCCTGGAATCTTCTCTACATGCTTTTGTATTTTATTTTATTTTTTTGCTTTTTAGGGCCGCACCTGCAGCATATGGAGGTTCCCAGGCTAGGGGTCAAATCGGAGCTACCGCTGCCAGCCACAGCCACAGCTACAACAACGCCAGATCCGAACCGTGTCTGTGACCTATACCACAGCTCACAGCAACGCCGGATCTTTAACCCACTGAGCAAGGCCAGGGATCGAACCTGAAATCTCACCATTCCTAGTCAGATTCGTTTCCATTGCGCCACGACGGGAAGTCTCTTTTTGTATTTTAATTTATTTATACAATGGCAGGTCGAACTGTACCCTGATTTGGGGGTGTTGCTTACGCCTTTTAAATTTTTAAAAAATGGCTTTATGGAGCTGTTTATCGAACTTTATTGAAGTATAACTGACGCACAATAAGCTGCATATATTCAGAATATACAGCTGGATATGTTTTGACATATGCATACATCCACGAAGCCATCGCTGCATCTCCATCACTCCAGAAGCTCTTTTGTTCCCTTCTTGAAATCCCTCCTCCTTCCCACTCCCATCCCCAGGCAACAACTGATGTGCTTTCTGTCACTCTGTGTTAGCTGGCATTTCCTAGAGATTTAGTGTAAATGGAATCATATTACATGTGCTCTCTTTCGTCTGTCTCCTTTCACATAATTTCACATGATTATTTTGAGTTATAGCCATGTTTTTGCGTGTTACCAACAGTTTATTCCTTTTCGTGATTGAATAGTATTCCATTGTATGAATAGACGATCATTTGCTTATCCATTCACCTGTTGATGGGCATTTGGGTTGTTTCCGGTGTTTGGCTGCTATGAATAGAGCTGCTCTGAACATTTCTGTACAAGTCTTTGTATAGACAAATGTTTTCTCTTGGGTGAAAACTTTGGAATATAGTGGCTAGATCATGCGGCAGATGTATGTTTAACCTGATGTTTTTCAAAGCGGTCGTGCCATTTTCCATTCCCACCAACAGTGTGTGAGTTCCAGTTCCTCCATGGCTTTATTAGCATTTGGTGTGATCAATCTTTTAATTTTAGCTCTCCTAATAGGTGTGTAGGTATTTGAGGTGTTTCTACTCCACAGTGTTCTTGTGTAGCACTGGTATATATATATATTTTCCCTTTGATGTTGGGTAGAATTTACCAGTTGAGAAGTTGGCACAGTGGAAACGAACCTGACTAGGAACCGTGAGGTTTCGGGTTCGATCCCTGGCCTTGCTCAGTGGGTTAAGGATCCGGCATTGCTGTGAGCTGTGGTGTAGGTTGCAGACATGGCTCAGACCTGGTGTTGCTGTGGCTTTGGTGTAGGCTGGCAGCTGTAGCTCCAATTAGACCCGTAGCCTGGGAACCTCCATGTGCTGTGGGTGTGACCCTAAAAAGCCAAAAAAAAAAAAAAAAAGGGATTTACCAGCTGAAGCGGTCTGGGCCAGGAGTTTTCTTTGTGGGAAGGATTTTAACCTACAGAATGAATTTCCTTCATATATATGTGGGTATTCACATTATCTATTTCTTCTGGAGTGATCTTTGATAGTTTATGTCTTTCAGAAACTATAACTTGTCAAATTTGTTGGCATGAAGTTATAATACTCCCTTGTTATCTATTTAATATCTGTAGAACATGAGATGATGTCACCTCTCTTATTCCTGATATTGGTCATTTTTGTCTTCTCTTTATTCCTTCATCAATTCAGTTAGAGTTTTATCAATTTTACAGATTTTCTCAGAGAACCAGTTTTTGATTTCATTGATTTTTCCTCTGTTGTTTTTCTGTTTTCTAATGTCTCTGATGCGGCCCTGATTTTTATTACTTCCTTTTTTCTACTTACTTTGGTTTTAACTTGCGCTTGTTTTTCTAATGTCTTAAGGAGGGGGCCACTGATTTCAGACTTTTCTTCTTCTCTACGACAGGCGTTTATTACTATAAATTTCCCCCTAAACACTGCTTCGTGGTGTCCTACAGACTTCAATATGTTGCATTTTCATTTTTGTTCAATTCAAAAAGTACTTGCTTTTTTCCCTGTTGATTTCCCGTGCGTTATGAAAAATCTTACTTGGCTTCCAAATGCTTGGAAATTTCTAAGATATCTTTGGTTATTAATTTATATTTATTCTCTTGTGGTCAGAGAGCATGTTTTGTATGACTTGAACCCACTTAAATTTACTGCGCCTTTTTTCGCAGCCTCAAATATGGTCCAGCTTGGTAAAGGTTGTGTTAGCTCTTGGGAAGAATGTGTATTCTGCTCTTCTGGTGAACATCGGTTAGATCGAGTAGGTTCCTTGTGTTAGTCGGTCTTCTGTTTATATTTTTCTATTAATTACATGGAGGAGTATTGAAATTTCTGACTGTAACTGCGGATTTGTTTATTTCTCCTTGCAATGTTTTTTTCTTTCTATTTTGGCTGCCCCATGGCATATGGAGTTGATTCAAGCTGTAGTTGCGACCTAAGCTGCAGCTGTGGCAACACTGGATCCTTAACCCACTCTGCCAGGCAGGGGATCGAACCTGCATCCCAGTGCTCCAGAGACACCACCAATCCCATTGTAGCATAGCAGGAACTCCTTCTGCTTGCAGTTTTATCAGTTTATTTTCAATGACTCATAAGGCTCTATTATTACGTATGGAAACATTTAGGATCGTTATTTATTATTGATGAATTGATTCCTTTATTATTTCAAATAATACCTTCTCTATTCCTAGTAATACTTGTTACTTTTAAATCTACTTTGTCTGATATTAATATAGTCACTCCAGCTCTTTCAATTAGTGTTAGCATGGTATATCATTTTCTTCCTTCTACTTTTTTTTTTTTTTGTCTTTTTAGGGCCCCACCCACAGCATACGGAGGTTCCCAGGCTAGGGGTTGAATTGGAGCTGTAGCTGCTGGCCTACACCACAGCCACAGCAATGCAGAATCCAAGCCATGTCTTCGACCTACACCACAGCTCATGGAGTGTCGGATCCTTAACCCACTGAGCAAGGCCAGGGATCAAACCCACATCCTCATGGATACTAATTGGGCTCTTAACCCACTGAGCCACAATGGGAACTCCTTGACTGGGTGCTTTAATGTGACTATGGATAAGCTTAGATTTAAGTCTGTCATCTCATTGCTTATTTCCTATCGTTCCGTTTTTTGTTTCCTTTCTCCTCTTTTTTTTTCCTGATTTCTTTTTGTTTGAGTATTTTTTTGTGATTTAGTTTTATTTCTTTAGAGGTTTGTTGACTATACCGTTCTCTTGTGTTCTGTAATTTTAATCCTTGTTTTAGTTTTTATATTCTACATTTTCAGCTTATTACAGGCCGCCTTCAAATGATATTTTGCCACTTAATTTATGGTGTAAGAATCTTACAATAGTATAGTTCTGTTTCTCCACACCTGACCTCAGTGTATTATTATCATATCATTTATGTATGCATGTGTTTTAAATCCCAACATAACGTTGTTATTTTTGCTTAAGCTTTCAGTCACCTTTTTAAAAAATAACATCTTTATGGAGCTATGAGTAGTATACATATTATCCTTTTAAAGTGTACAAAATAATGCTCTTTGTGATTTTGCCTCTTTGCTACATGCCCCAGGCAGGGACGGCCCTCCACCCTCTTCCCTGTACCACCCTTGTCAGAGTTATAAGGCTTTCAGAAACTGGTCTTATCTAGAGGCCTTAGGAAAGACTGGTTTTTCTAAACAGGTGCCTATTTCTGGGAGCAGGGCCAGAGCTGGGTCGCCAGCCTGTGCAAAGGAAATAAATAGCAGATAGATGGAGGATTTTGAAGCAATATCTTATTCCAAGGAGAGAAAAAGGGCAGAGAAACCTTTAACTGGATTTGAAAATTGAAGTGTCAGCTGGGACTGGAGGTTGCTCTGGAGGGTATAGACAGGCTCCTGGAGGTGCATGAAATCTGGGGGGAGGCTAAAGTCCAGGAAAAAGGAAAGATGGGACCTTGGAGAAGCCTCCAGAATGGCTGCAACCTTGGCTGCCAGTAGAGGCATCGGGGGAGCCCTTAAAGCTCTGGTTCTCAGGCCACACTCCAGATCAATCTCCATTTCTGTTTTTTATTTTTAAAACTTTATTAAGGTATGGTTGGTTTACAATGTTGTGCCAATTTCTGTTGTACAAAAATATGACTGAGTATACATTCTTTTTTGCTTTTCAGGGCAGCACCCGGGGCATATGGAGGGTCCCAGGCTAGGGGTCTAATCAGAGCCACAGCTGCCGGCTACACCACAGACACAGCAACTCCAGATCTGAGCCACGTCTTCGACCTACACCACAGCTCATGGCAACACCAGATCCTTAACCCACTGAGCAAGGCCAGGGATCGAACTGGCAACCTCATGGTTCCTAGTCGGATTTGTTTCCACTGCGCCATGAGGGGAACTCCACATTCTTTTAAGAATATATTATTTTCTGGGGAGTTCCTATGATGGCTCAGCGGTAACAAACCCAACTAGGACCCATGAGGATGCAGGTTCGATTCCTGGCTTTGCTCAGTGGGTTAAAGATCCTGCATTGCTATGAGTTGTGGTGTAGGTTGTTGAGGCGGCTTGGATCTGGTGTTGCTGTGGCTGTGACGTAGGCTAGCAGCTGTAGCTCCAATTCGACCCCTAGCCTGGGAACTGCCATATGCTGCAGGTGTGGCCCTAAAAAGCAAAAAAAAAAAAAAAAAATTTCCATCATGGTCTGTCCCAGGAGATCGGATATAGTTCCCTGTACTATACAGTAGGACTGCAGTGCTTATCCATTCTGTATGTTAGTGGTTTGCATCCACTAACCCCAAACTCCTAGTCCATCCCATCCACTCCCCCTTCCCCCTTGGCTGCCTGTATCACATCTTCTTAATCCATTCATCTGCCGATGGCTGTTTCCATGTCTTGGCTATTGTGAATAGTGCTGCAATGAACACAGGAGTGGAAGTATCTTTTTGAATTATACTTTTGTCCGGATACATACACAGGAATGGAACTGCTAGATCATACGGAAGTTCTATGTACAGTTTTCTGAGGTACCGCCATGCTATGTTCCATAGTGGTTGTACCAACTTCCATTCCCACCAACAGGGTAGGAGGGTTCCCTTTTCTCTACATCCTCTCCAGCATTTGTTATTTAGAGACTTACTAATGATGGCCATTCTGACTGGGGTGCCATGGTACCTCATTGTAGTTTTGATTTGCATTTCTCTAATAATCAGGGATGTGGAGCATCTTTTCATGTGCTTACTGGCCATCTGTATGGCTTCTTTGGAGAAATGTTTATTTAGATCTTCTGCCCATTTTTCAGTTGGATTGTTTGTTCTTTTGTCGTTGAGTTGTATGAGTTATCTGTGTAATTTGGAGATCAATCTCAGTGTTTAAAAGCTCCACGGGGAGTTCCCGTCGTGGCTCAGTGGTTAACGAATCCAACTAGGAACCATGAGGTGCGGGTTCGATCCCTGGCCTTGCTCAGTGGATTAACGATCCGGCGTTGCCAGGAGCTGTGGTGTAGGTTGCAGACTCGGCTCGGATCCTGCGTTGCTGTGGCCCTGGCGTAGGCTGGTGGCTTCAGCTCCGATTGGACCCCTAGCCTGAGAATCTCCATATGCCTCAGGTGCAGCCCTAGAAAAGGCAAAAAGACAAAAAAAAAGGAGTTTTAAAATATTTAACGTTCAGACATTCTTAGGGACCTTTTAAAACATTGCTCTGATCTCTTCGTTTTTCAAGACAGAAGCATTTGCTTAAAATGGTCTGTTTTTCTTAGTATTTGAATCATAAAGAGGATCCTGTTAATTTGCCAGTTGGACGATTGGAAGATCCCCTCCTTGCACTTTCCCGCTCTTTGCTTGCTCTCTACCCGCGCCCTGGACCTCCTCCTCCTCCTCCATTGCATGCATCCCTGCATCACGTCACTTCTTTGGATCTCTGCCATCATTTTCGTGCTGTCTTCCCAACCCTTAGCTCCCACCCTCTTGGATATACTATCACCCTCTATATTTCAGGGAGGACACATCCACATCTCTTTCCCTGGGACTATGGTAAAAGAAAATGAAATCAGTTGTAAGTCAGCGACAGTGTCACTGCACCTTCCGGAGGACAAGCCTGGTTTCGGGCGCCCTCTAGTGGGAGCTCAATTGCCGTTGTATTTTCTCTTTAAGGCAGAAAGGGCGGGTTTGATCAGGGGCAGGTGGCCTGAGGTTGCAGGTGGTCCTAGCTCTGCCATCCTTGCTAGCTTTGTCCAAGGCCTGACTTGCCATTGGACCTTGGGCAAAGCACTTCATCTTTCTTGGCCTCCATCCCTTCCGTGTAATTTCACTGAGTAGATGATCCGCTTTGTGCCCATAAAATCTCATTCTGTCAAGTGGGCGGGACTCCTGGAATGGCCGAGGATCTCAGATAATCTCCCTGAAGAGCAAAAATAGAGCTGGACAAAACTGTCCAAGACAGCCGTGTAAAGACTCTGGAATTTGGCCAAAGGCATACAAAAATTGATAAGCATTGCATCAAGAAAGTCTTGTAAATCTAGGAATCTCAGAACAGTGGAGGCCTGTAGCATCTTAGCAAGCCCCCCACCCTCCACCTCCCCCAGCTCTGTGGGTGGCGAAGCTGGGCCTGGGTGGGTGGGAGATGCCAGGAAGACTGGCAGTGGCTGCAAAGAGCAACTTTATTTGGAGCAGAGTGTGGAAAATTCCATGCCCAGGGAAGTTGTTGAAAACAATAGTTTTCTTAGTGACAAAAATCATGGAAGGCCCCATACTGCAACTAGCCTGAGGTTGCAGTACTGGTTGGGGCAAGTGATATACTAACAGATCAGCCAAATTTAATATGGGAAATTTCATAAATTTCAAATTTAATATGGAAACCCAGGTAATGAGACAGCTAGTGAGGCTCTGGAAAAGTTGGGGTTGTGGAAGGGATGCGTGAGGCTACACACGTGTTCAGGAGAGACTGGAGCGGCATGAATGGGTCTCTAGTTCCTGGAGGAAGGTAAGGCCTTGTACGTGCAGAAGTAACAGCTGGGAAAGACTTTTAAACTTTAGCACCTTGACTGACTCCTCCAAACCACCCAGAGCTCTGTAGGCAAAGAGTGATGCCTTGTTGGCCAAGTTGTGGCCAGGCTTAAGAATAAGAACAAGGAAAAAAAAAAAAAAAAAAAAAAAAGAAGCAGATACACTAACTGATTGCTTGCTGTGAGGGAAACAGACATCAGAGAATTAGTCCAGGCAAGCCTCTTAACAAACAAATCAACAAACAAATAAACAACAACTGCCAGCCCTGGGGGGAATCAGAACCCAAACAGTTGAAAGCCAAACACAAAGAGAAAGTCTGGAAAGCAACGAGAGAAAAGAAGACTCATCGTGGAGTTCCCCTTGTGGCTCAGTGAAATGAATCTGACTAGCATCCATGAGGACACAAGTTCGACCCGTGGCCTCACTCAGTGGGTTGAGGATCTGGCTGTGGTGAGCTGTGGTGTAGGTCGAAGACGTGTCTTGGATCTGGCATTGCTGTGGCTATGGCTTAGGCTGGCAGCTACAGCTCTGATTCCACCCCTAGCCTACGAACCTCCAATGCCCTGGATGTGACCCTAAAAAAAAAAAGACTCATCATGTACAAGGGAACCCCAATAAAATCGACAGCTGGCTTTTCATCAGAAACAACAGAGGTCAGAAAGCAGTGGGATGGCATATGAAAAGTGCTCAAAGAAAAAATAGCTGCCAGCCAAAAATCCTATATCCAGTAAACTAAGATGAAGGTGGAATAAAGGTAGTCTCACAAATGACGACTGTTAGGTTATGTGGCTAGAAGAATCGCCTTAATAACTAAGAAAGTTCTTCAGACTGGAAGAAAGTCACACCAGATGGTAATTAATTTACATGAGGGAATACAAAGCACTGGTAACGGTAATTACCTAGGTTATTATTATAAAAGTATAAAATATATATTTTAACTTAGATTCCAATTTTAAAGATAATTGGGTTAAACAATAATTATAGGAGTTCTCTTGTGGTGCAGTGGGCTAAGGATCTGGCATCACCGTGGGCTGCGGTGTAGTTCGAAGACACGGCTCGGATCCGGCATTGCTTGGCTGTGGTGTAGGGGCCAGCAGCTGTAGCTCTGATTTGACCCTTAGCCTGGGAACTTTCATATGCTGCACCTTCGGCCCCAAAAAGCAAAAAAAAAAAAAAAAAAAAAAAAGAAACAAGGATGATTTCAAATCAGTAATCCAAGTTCCTACCTTAAGACACTGGAAAAAGAAACACAAACTCAACTTAAAGGAAGCAGAAGGAAGGAAATAATAAATATTGAAGCCGAAATCAATGAAATAGAAAATGGAAATAAATAGAGAAAAGTCAATGAAGCCATATGTTGGTTCTTTGAGAAGATAAACAAAACTGATAAAACTTTAGCTACACTGGCTAAAAAACAGAGAACACAATATCGACATCAGGATTGAAAGAGGTGACTCCTTACCAATCTCACAGAAATTAAAAGGATAATGAAGGACTACTCTAAACAACTTTATGCTAACAAATAAGAAAACCTACCTAAGATAAACAAATTCCTAGAAAGACATGTATTACAAAACTGACTACTCAAAAATAACAAGAAAATCTGAGTAGACCTACAACCAGTAAATTGAATTGGTAAATAAAAATCTTTTCCCAAGGACACACTCAGGTCCCAGTGGCTTCACTTGAAAAGCGAGGCCACTGTTACCCTGATACTAAAGTCAGTCAAGAAGAGAACTACACCAAGACCTGGAAACAACCCAATCCATTGACAGACAATTGGATTCGGAAGATGTGGTATATATACACAATGGAATACTACTCAGCCATAAAAAAGAATGACATAATGCGGAGTTCCCGTCATGGCGCAGTGGTTAATGAATCCAACTAGGAACCATGAGGTTGTGGGTTCGGTCCCTGCCCTTGTTCAGTGGGTTAACGATCCGGCGTTTCCATGAGCTGTGGTGTAGGTTGCAGACGTGGCTCGGATCCCGCGTTGTTGTGGCTCTGGCGTAGGCCGGTGGCTACAGCTCTGATTGGATCCCTAGCCTGGGAACCTCCACATGCCACGGGAGCGGCCCAAGAAATAGCAAAAAGACAGAAAAAAAAAAAAGAATGACATAATGCCATTTGCAGCAACATGGATGGAACCAGAGACTCATACTGAGTGAAATAAAAAAGAAAAAGAAAAATGCCATATGGTATCACTTATAACTAGAATCTAATATACAGCACAAATGAACGTTTCCACAGAAAAGAAAATCATAGACTTGGAGAATAGACTTGTGGCTGCCCAGGGAGAGGGGGAGGGAGTGGGAGGGATTGGGAGCTTGGGGTTAACAGATGCAAACTATTACTCTTGGAATGGGTTTACAATGAGATCCTGCTGTCTAGCATTGAGAACTATGTCTAGATACTTACATGGCAACACAACAATGGGAGGAAAAATATGTAAACATGTATGTGTAACTTGGTTCCCATGCTGTACAGTGGAAAAAAATAAAAATAAATGAAATAATAAAAAAAAAGAACTACACCCTAACATCTCTCATGAATATGGATGTTAAAATTCCCCACAAAATACTAGCGAACTGAATATTAAAAGGATTATACATCAGGACTGAGTAATTTATCCCAAGAATGCGAGTTTGGTGTTACCACCCCAGCCCAAGCCAGAACCTGCAGGAGAGCCCTTTTCCTGCAGTGCCTCTCCAGCGCCCTCTATTGAGAAAGCCTGAATGATGCTCAGCTTCAAGGAGAAACGCTTGCAGGAGCTCCATCACTCATCACAGAGCGTGTGTGTGTGTGTGTGTGTGTGTGTGTGTGTGTGTGTGTATACTCTCTGGAGTCTCTTGGGCATGGGCAGTCTCTCTCTCTCTTTTTTTTTGTCTTTTCTAGGGCCGCTCCTGTGGCATATGGAGGTTCCCAGGCTAGGGGTCTAATCAGAGCTGTAGCCACTGGCCTACCCCACAGCCACAGCAACGCAGGATCTGAGCTGTGTCTGCAACCTGCACCACAGCTCGTGGCAACACCAGATCCTTAACCCACTGAGCAAGGCCAGGGATCGCACCCGCAACCTCATGGTGCCTAGTCGGATTCATTAACCACTGCGCTAGGATGGGAACTCCCATGCATGGGCAGTCTCTTTATTTGATTTTCTTTCTTTCCATCATAGGACAAACCCAGACCCAGACCCGGAGACCTGATTGAGATTTTTCGAATTGGCTATGAGCACTGGGCCATCTATGTGGAAGACGACTGTGTGGTCCACCTGGCTCCCCCAAGTACGAGTGGACACTCTGCTGACATAGTTAGCAAAGCAGAAAGGACAGTCGATGACCTGTTCCTCAGTGGCTGCCTTACTTTTTTATTTTATTTTATTTTATTTTATTTTTTGTCTTTTCACCTTTTCTTGAGCCACTCCCGCGGCATATGGAAGTTCCCAGGCTAGGGGTCTAATCGGAGCTGCAGCCGCCAGCCTACGCCACAGCCACAGCCACAGCAACGCAGGATCCGAGCCATGTCTGTGACCTACATCCCAGCTCGCAGCAACACTGGATCCTTAACCCACGAAGAGAGGCCGGGGATCGAACCTGCATCCTCATGGATACTAGTCGGGTTCATTGCCACTGAGACACAACAGGAACTCTGGTGACAGCAGCATATTAGAGCACAAAATAGGAAACAACTTAAAATGGGACATCGAGACCCCCTGGTCACATGGTGGCCTCAGGAGATGGGCCCTGGGGGACCTGGGAGAAGGGGGTACGGGGGAGTCTGCTGTGTGATCATTGATGCCTTTGGGATTGTCCCTCCTGTGAAATCACTGCTCGTTCACGATTAGATTACAGAAGGGCGCTGGGGCCAAGGGCCTGTGGCCACAGCTTGTTCCCGGCTCTCATCCCTGCATCCTGTTCGTCCCCCACCCCCGTTGGCCGAGCCTCTCACCTTGCCGGGATCTTCCCGCAGAGCAGAGGTCCCCCCAGCCGCCCCCCACCTAGCTCTCCCTCCCCGTCCACTCGCACCTTCCCACTCCACGTGTCAGAATTGACAGGAAGAATGACAATTGCTTCACGGTTCGTTCCTCTCCAGGGCTCCTTTCCAGGCTCAGGCCAGGAGCCTCTCCCGGGTATAAGCCCAGAGTCACCCAAGTTAACGGCAACGTCCCTCCCCGCCACCGCCGTCGTCAGATCTTGCTCCAAAAACGAATTCTGCCATCATTGTTCCTGAAAGCTGGGAATTGGGCGACTTCAGCTTCTGTAACATCAATGGCTGGTCTTCAAATACTAAAGAAAGGAACAGGGGACAGTTCTTGTTCTCAGACAACTTGTAGAAGGGAGAATACTTCTGTTGGCATTTCCCTGTGGTTGCAGCAGAAAAATGGTCCTGATTTTTTTTTTGTCTTTTTGCCTTTTCTAGGGCCGCTCCTGCAGCCTATGGAGGTTCCCAGGCTAGGGGTCTAATTGGAGCTGTTGCTGCCATCCTACACCACAGCCACAGCAATGCGGGATCCTTAACCCACTGAGCAAGGCCAGGGATCAAACCTGCAACCTCATGGTTCCTAGTCAGATTCGTTAACCACTGAGCCACGAAGGGAACTCCCCAAAACAGTCCTGATATTAAACTACCACCCACCTGGCCTTGGGCAGCTTCCGGACCCTGTCTGAGGCTCTCTCTCCTCTAAGGACTGAACAGGATAATATAGCAGCTTTCAAACATTCCTTTCTTTCTTTCTTCCTCCCTCCCTCCCTTCCTTCCTTTTTCCATTCTTTTCTTTTTTGCTTTTTAGGGCTACACCCATGGCACATGGAAGTTCCCAGGCTAGGGGTTGAATCGAAGCTGTAGCCACCGGCCTACACCACAGCCACAGCAACGCAGGATCTGAGCCGTGTCTGCGACCTACACCACAGCTCACGGCAACGCCGGATCTTTCACCCACTGAGCAAGGCCAGGGATCGAACCCATGTCCTCATGGATACTAGCCGGGTTTGTTTCCGCGAAGCCACACGGGAACTCAGAAACATTCCTTTTCCCAAAGCTGTGGAACCCTGTTTTCAAACAAACCCTCAGTGAGAATCCTCATACTTGAGTCAAGAGGAAGGCAGAGTGGGGCTGGGTGGAAGCTGGTTGGCGTGGGTCCTATCCAGAGCCTTGTTGGTGTGACCTCACTTGCACCCCTGTGGTGCTGACAGGGGGAGGCCTGTCATGGAACCCCATGACAGCCCCTTCTCCAGGAGCCACCTCTTCCACGTGAAGTGCTCATCACGGCTTTGGGAAGATTCCTGACGTCCAGTTAGGAAAGCAGGACTCTAGCAGGTATTTCTAGAGCTTTATGAGAAAGGGATTCCTCTGGAGGTTGAAAGTGGGGAGTGCAGGGAGTTCCTGCTGTGACTCGGTGGGTAACAAACCTGACTAGTGTCCATGAAGACATGGATTCGACTCTTGGCCTTGCTGAGTGGGTCAAGGATCCCGTGTTGCTCTGGCTGTGGCTAGCAGTGACAGCTCTGATTCGACCCCTAGCCTGGGAACTTCCATGCGTGGCAGGTGCAGCCCTAAAAAAGACACACACACACACACACACACACACACACACAGAGAGAGAGAGAGAGAGAGAGAGAGAGAGAGAGAGAGAGAGAAAGAGGGGAGTGCAGAAAGTAGAGCAGAAGGCTTTTTAGGGACGCTGGTCCTTTGCAGTTCGTTTAACCTAACTGCCCACCTGTTTTAGAGACCACGAAACTGAGGCCCCACCTTCCCAGCGGCCGGAATGAGCCCGTGCTCTGCCCCACTGCCCCTCGAAGCTTCCAACTTTGGCTTGTCTTTGGCCTCTAGGTGAGGAATTTGAGGCTGGCAGCATCACCTCCATCTTCAGCAACCGGGCGGTGGTGAAATACAGCCGTCTGGAGGACGTGCTGCACGGCTGTTCCTGGAAGGTCAACAACAAGCTGGACGGTATGTACCTGCCGCTGCCAGTGGACCAGATCATCCAGAGGACGAGACAGATGATCAACAAGATAGTACAGTACAGTCTGATTGAAGGCAACTGTGAGCACTTTGTCAATGACCTCCGATACGGCGTGCGCAGGAGCCAGCAGGTGTGGCGCCCCCCTCCGACACGGGTCCTGGGGGTCCTGACGGTGATGGGGGTTATTCGCTGTGCATGCGGGGGGCTTTCCACCACTCCAGGACTTGACAGTTCAGAAGGCGTTTTCATCTCTGCGCACCCCTGGGGGGAGTAGAGGGGGCCCTGAGCGGCAAAGCAAGACCACTGGCTGGAGTCCTGGCTCGGCCACCAGCTATCGAGGTCTCCTTGGTCAAGTCATCTTATTTATTTATTTATTGAAAATGTGTTAATTTTTTGGCTGCCCTCAATACACTATGTGGAAGTTCCCGGGCCAAGGGTCGAACCCACGCCACCGTGGCCACCTGAGCCCCAGCAGTGGCAATGCGGGATCCTTACTCTGCTGAGCCACCGGGACGGGGGGGGGGGGGGGGGGGCTCCAAGTCATCTTATTTCTGAGACTGTTTCTTGACAAAACTGGGTTAAGCGGAGGTCGCACCTCAGGGCTAAATTTGCAGACCAGCAGCCTGAAGGCCACATTTGGCCCGCAGACATGTTTTGCTTGGATAGCTAGTATTTTTTAAAAAATTTGAATGATTTGCCAATACTTAAGAATATAGAAATTTTGGAGTTCCCGTCATGGTGCAGTGGTTAATGAATCCCACTGGGAACCATGAGGTTGCGGGTTCAATCCTTGGCCTTGCTCAGTGGGTTAAGGATCCGGTGTTGCCATGAGCTGTGGTGTAGGTTGCAGACGCAGCTCGGATCCTGCATTGCTGTGGCTCTGGTGTAGGCCGGTGGCTACAGCTTCGATTCAACCTCTAGCCTGGGAACCTCCATGTGCTGCAAGAGTGGTCCAAGAAATGGCAAAAAGACCAAAAAAAAAAAAAGAGAGAGAGAGAGAATATAGAAATTTTATATAAAAAAATCTGGATTCCCAGCCTCTCTTGACCAACTGATGGTTCAAGCCATTGGGCCCTCATTCCAGCTTGCTGACACTCTGTGGGGCCAGCAGGGCTCCCCCTCTGGGTGGCCTGTGGGGCACAGGTGTGTCACGTATCAGCGTCACCCCCATTACCTGCCTGGCCTGTGTGTGTGTGAGTTTTGGACTCCCCGTCATATAGGACGCTGATAAATCAATTGTGGTACAATACACATGGAGAGATGTGTATTTGCCAGCCTAGATGCTTCTGACAATTTGAGCTGTTCTTGTTAATGTTTGGGCCTTACTAAACCCCCACGAGATGAGAAGAAGAAGCGTTTATTGCTACCTTTTTAATCGATTAAAAAAAATCAAGGGTTAAAAGTGGCACATGACTTTTCTATGTTTCTTTTTTCTTTTCTTCTTGCTTTTTAGGGCTGCACTTGCGGCATATGGAGATTCCCAGGCTAGGGGTCAAATCGGAGCTGCTGTTGCCGGCCTACACCACAGCCACAGCAATGCAGGATTCCAGCCTTGTCTGTGACCTACACCACAGCTCACAGCAGTGCTGGATCCTTTAACCCACTGAGGGCCAGGGATCAAGCTGGAGTCCTCATGGATACTAGTCAGGTTCATTACTGCTGAGCCGCAAGGGGAACACCTCTTTTTCAGAGTTTCTTGTGCTCCCTTGGCCAGCGGGGCCTGAATCCCAATCCTAGTCTCTCTCCTGTCTCTCTGCCATCTCTCCTGAGGGTTAGCTGGCCTCCTGCCCCCTCGCTCCCCGGTTCTGCTCTCTGCAGCTTCCTCCGGAGACCTTGCTCCAGTGCCCAGGGCTTGGTGGGCTCTAGTATGAGGCATCTCCCATCCCCTGAGCACTTGTGCATGGAAAGAAGACCCCCAAGGAGCAAGGGAATTATGGGAGGTCCTTCGAGGGAGCCTGGGCCTGGCATTCACAAGACCCAAGCCCAGAGCTAAGCGTGGATACTTAGATCCCTGTGAACTTGGTCTGAGTGAAGGCCTTACCCCGGCTCTCAGATTCCCTGTGTGTAATGCAAGGGACTCCGGGACTCCGCCCCTCTGAGATCCTTTGCCTCTGAGCCCCTCACTAGAGGCAGGCCCTGGGCTGAATGGCTCTGCAGGAGGAAGGTACTCTGGATGCCTCCTGGGGGAGGGGCTCAAGCCTGCCTCCAACATCCATCTTGGACCATCCTGGCTTCTCCACGTCTCTAGAAGCTCTGGGATCTTTGGGACCATAGGGTGGCTTCCTCCTCAGTGGGCCAGTCCCTGAAGGGGAGCCGCGAGGTAGGGGTGGGGCAGGGCATCAGCCCAGGAGCCCCACCGAGGGTCCCGTGGACTGGTCTGCTTTGCAGGTGGAGCACGTACTGATGGAAGGAGCAAAGGCTGCAGGAGCGGTGATTTCGGCTGTGGTGGACAGCATGAGACCCAGACCCGCATTGGCCTGAAGGCACCGAAAGCCCCAAGCAGAGGAAGAGCTGCTGACGTTGGCAAAGAGAACCGGCCTCTTTCCTCCCCTGCCTTCCTCTCTCCTTGGCCCCATGCAAGAAAATTGTGTGCTTCTGGAAGAATCCAGAATGTACCCAATTACCCCTCCGGAAATACAATCAATATATGTACTCATAGACCCTGGACTCTCAGGGTGGAGAGGACCTAATATTTTTATGCATCGCTAAGGCGCCAGGCACTGCGCTAGGCATTTTCACCTAGTTGCTTCATCTTTCTCCTGTCTTAGGAAGGGGTCTTACTCCTTTTTTAGGTTGAACCTAGTCTGTGATGCTTGATGCTTGAAACAGCCTGGAAACCTTTGCTTGGAGGGTCCTAGGAAAGAAGAACTCTTTTCAGAAGTTTTTTTTTTTTTTTTTTTTCCCCGTCTTTTCAGGGCTGCACCTGTGGCATATGGAGGTTTCCATAGGCTAGGGGGCAAACCAGAGCTGTAGCTGCTGGCCTACACCACAGCCACAGCAATGCCAGATCTGAGCTGCATCTGTGACCTACACCACAGCTTATGGCAACACTGGATCCTTTTTTTTTTTTTTTGCTATTTCTTGGGCCGCTCCTGTGGCATATGGAGGCTCCCAGGATAGGAGTCGAACCAGAGCCGCAGACACAGGCCTACACCAGAGCCACAGCAACTCGGAATCCAAGCCGTGTCTGCAACCTACACCACAGCTCACGGCAACGCCGGATCATTAACCCACTGAGCGAGGCCAGGGATCGAACCTACGTCTTCATGGATGCTAGTCAGATTCGTTTCCACTGAGCCACGACGGGAACTCCCAGAAGTTCTTTTTATTGCCCTTTCAGATCTGCACTGTGGTTCCCCGGAGTCGGACTTGAGGGAAGGCTGCTCAGAGCCAGCTCTGTCTTAATCAAGGAAGACCTTCCCCAAGAAATATTTTCTTTTTAAAATTATGCATCAGCTTTATTCTCTATTGTCTTAAAAAAAAAAAAACAACAACCCTGCTCTACTGAAAGTGTAATCAGCAAGACCATTTATCTTGTTCTTCAGCCTCGTGAGCACCAGAAAATTAGAAATGTCTCTCTCCGCTGATTTCAGATGAGTATTTAAAATAATTTAATCCAAGGCCTTCTGTGTGAATGAGGCCGGGGAAGAGTGGTTTTTGTGTTTGGAAGGTCTGAGGAGATGGCTGGAGGTTGTTAGTGCCATCTGAGAGCTGAAGCCACCCCAGAAAGCCAGCGAAGGGCTCTGGAAATGCCTAGAAAATGTGAGGGACAAGAGGACAGCAGGATGAAACCCCCAGAGCATCCCCCTAAGGTCTGTTGGGACCTCCCCCCGGGTCGTCCTCCTCTTTGGAAGACATAGACCTGCAGTGAAACGTGGTCCGTTCTCTCCCTCTGTTCTCTCCTTATCCACCCAAACTTGACTTTTTCCACCCTCTCCTGTTTCCTAGATGCTGGAGTCGGGGTGTGTGTCCCTCTGCTCTTCCCAGGTGGCCTCTCCCTCTGCCTTGCACAGCAGTTACAGGAGCTGCTAGTTAGAGCCTACCCTCATTGCTATGAATCATGAATTGGATAAAGCCATCGCCCCTAATTCCCATAATGCCCCCTCCTGCCCCCCCACTCCTCAATCACTGGAGTTCCCACTACCCTTCCCTTCAGGCTCTTTGGTCATTATACTGTCTAGGTTGGAGACATCCTTTGGAGCAGAACCCAAGTGCCAGGAATTTGTATTTTATACATTTTAGCTTTGAATTAGCTCAGTCATGGATTAGTAAACCTTTTGATAGGAAGGTCTCTCTGACCTCAGAGACCACATTACTCATTAATCAATCCAACTGGGTGTTTAACAAACAAGTAACTGCCCTGCCCTTGCCAGGGGGTGTTTAGTAGCTTCTAAATCACTCATTGGAGTTTCCGTTGTGGTGCAGTGGTTAATGAATCCGACTAGGAACCATGAGGTTTCAGGTTTGATCCCTGGCCTTGCTCAGTGTGTTAAGGATCCGGCGTTGCCACGAGCTGTGGTGTGGGTCGCAGACGTGGCTCGGATCCTGTGTTGCTGCGGCTCTGGCGTAGGCTGGCGGCTACAGCTCCGATTAGACCCCTAGCCTGGGAACCTCCATATGCCGTGGCAGCGGCCCAAGAAATGGCAAAAAGCCCAAAAAAATAAAAAAAATAATAAAAAATAAATAAAATAAAATAAAGCACTCATCTCGCTCTTGTTTATGTTTGGGACAGAAAGATACTTCCCTGGGTCCTTGCTGGCTTGTACCTGTTGGGGCAGAGACCCTCTGTAAGATATCAGGGCGTACGCTCACTCATTCATCCAACTAACATTTTGGAGTGTCTGTCGTGGGCCAGACCCTGGCTCCGTCCACCTTTGCCCAAACCCATGAGTGGTGGTCAGACGTGGCAGGGAACAGTTATGCATCAGCTGGGGGAGGGGGTGTCACAAGACACATCAGCGCGTGACGTGGAGACCCCTGGCTGGACAGCGGTCTCTCCCTGCTTCTGAGCTGTCCCTGAAGTTATGAGTTCTGGAATGCACCCCACTCTTTGAGGACGCAAGGAGCAGGGGTTTCTTAGAGTGTTATTAGAAACCCCACAGCAGGTCCTGCATTCTAGCGTAAAGACAGGTTCTGAGTGGGACCCCTTGGGAGCCTACTGCGTCTTGTAGATACAAGGCACATACCCGCTGCTAGAGGGGGGAGTCCCAAGGGACTGTCATCTGAATGCAAATGTTTCTGAGATGTCAAAGTGTGGTCTCTTGTTTGTGTTCTTCTTCTTCGTGTTTTTTTTTAGTGTTTATTCCTTTTCACTTTGGGGGTGGGGAATGGGTGAGTGGGGGGCCGTGGGGGCACTGGTTCTCTTGGCAGAGAGTACATGGAACAGAGAATACAAACAAGCTGGGTTCCTTAGTGGTAGAGCGGTCTGGTCTCGATGACCCCTGGGGTGCAGCAGGTGCTCCGCCCAATCCAGATGTTTTACTGAATGATGGAAAGGCGGACTTTGGGAAACCCCGCATAACTTCTGCAGAGGTGACTGGGATGAGAAGGGGATCTGGTTTTGCCAGCCAGGGATGGGAGATAAGCAAGGGAAAACATGCCCACTGATACAGGGGCGATGAACCCCCACTGCTGGGGTGGCAGCGCAGAGGCTTAGGGGAGAAACCACCCTTTCCTTCTTGTCTGCAAAGTGTGGGGTGCGTTGCAGAGCTCATGATTTCAGGGACAGCTCAGAAGTAGGCAGAGACCACTGTCCAGCGGGTGGTCTCTACGTCATGCTCTGTCGTGTCTTCTGCCGCCCCCCCCCCCAAATGGCTCATTAACAGTCCCCTTGTCACGCTGAGAGTACAGATAAGCAGCTCCTTCGTTTTAAGTTTTTGAATTAGGCTTAACATTACCTTTTGTTCTCCTCAAGCCTTCTATCTGCTGTGTTTGGGGAGTAAAGACAGGGCCCAGTGCCCAGGGTTTGTGGCTCCCAGAAGGGCTGCAGCTCCTGGGACAGAGGCTCGGGGGCCCCCTGAGGGAGTCCCCTGGAAGCCAGGAGACCAGAGCTTCTGCATGGAAGTCCTCTGGAAGCCTCTGGGACAGAGATGGATTTTCCATAGTCGTGCGGGAGGGGAGCTTGTTCAAAAAAGGAAGATTTTAAAGGGAAAGATGACTCTTGAATCTGCAGGATTGGGATCCTTATGTGTCATGGTCAAGGGCAACATCCGGGGAGGGAGGAGGTGGTGGACCCACCGGCCTGCTGATGGTGACAGCCCATTCTGACCCCAGGCTTTGCCCACTGAAATGTCTCTTATCCCTTCAGTGGAACAACACACGGCTACACAAACTCCAAGAAGGCCCTCCGAGCTCCGGAAAGTTCTCTTCTCTCCAACATCTGTTTCCAGTGCTTTCCAAGCGGACAGCCCACCCTCAGCTGGGCAGCTGCCCAATGAGGAAGCCACTGTTAATGAACCCCGTGAGAAAGTGGTTTGTTTCTGTTTTTGCTTTTGCTTATGGTGCATATTTAAAAAATATATTCGGTTTGCCAGGTTAAATCTAAAAGACTAATTTTTATGTGTTTTCGGAAAGATTGCTTAACATTCCACCTTGGAGAGCATATTTGAGTTTGCAACAACGTGGGGGGCATGCCTTGTAAATGAATAATTTTGGGTTCTTACAGTTCCATGTCAAAAGCAGGACAGCTGAGAAAAAAAAAAAATCAATTGAGGTCATAGTCTCCTGGTCCTTTCATCTTGAAGCCAGATGGCTCCCTTGACCTTTGCCTGAGCAGGAGAGCCTGGCCCGGGGTGGCAGGAAAGATGAGAGATGTCTGGCTTCAACAGATTTTTCCAGAGCAGTGGCCCAGGCCGCTTTGCACCAGTAGCAGGGCCCCGAGGTATAATATCATTGAGCTGCCCAGGTGTACAGAAAAATGGGGGCAAGGGAGCAGCTCTGGGTGGAGCAGGTTCGGAGCTTCCCAAGGGCAGCCTGGGGTGTGGGCCCTGGAGGAAGTGCCCTGCCCACAGTTGATGGAAATAAACTAATAATGACAGACATCGGTGACATTCCCAGAGGGGTCAGGCTGTTGTAGGCACTGTTTGATTAGTTATCATTTATTTTCTTTTTGACTGTGCCCACAGCATGTGGAAGTTCCCAGGCCAGGGGTGGAACCTGTGCCTCAGCAGCAGCAACCGAGCTGATGCAGTGACAATGCCAGATCCTTAACTGCTAGGCTACCAGGAAACTCCCCAGGTGCTGCTTTTTTTTCTTTTCTTTTCTAGGACCGTATCCGCGGCATATGGAGGTTCCCAGGCTAGGGGTCTAATCAGAGCTGTAGCTGCCAGCCTACACCAGAGCCACAGCAACTCGGGATCCGAGCCGTGTCTGCGACCTACACCACAGCTCATGGCAACGCGTGATCTTTAACCCACTGAGCGAGGCCAGGGATCGAAGCCGCAACCTCATGGTTCCTAGTCAGATTCGTGAACCATTGAGCCACGACGGGAACTCTGCCCGGTGCTGTTTTAAATGCTTTCTGATGACTTTCAGTCACGTGGCTCTGTGTGTTCATTATCTCCATTTCAGACTCTGTGACAACCCCCTGCCCCATGAGCAGATGGCACACACCCACAGTTAACCATCCAAAGTTAAAAGATTTACCTGTGCTTTTAACTGGGTAAATGTTTGTAGCCGTAGTGCCTGCACCAGGCAAATGCAGGTTTGAGATCAAGAGCTGCGTTATAATGAACCCAGCGATAAATGGGGGAAGCAGGTATTTAAGCCCCAAGAAGCATCATGGAAAGGGGGCTTTGGGCAGGGGCAGAGGGCTTGTCACCTACAAGGCTCAGAGCTGAGGCAGAATTAATTGCATATAATCGCAATATCAGGCCTTGGCTGTTGGCTGTGTGGTAGTTGATGGTAAAGAGTAGGATGAACGTCTGAGCTGATCTGTGATGCCTTTGGCACAGAAAGTCCCTGTGGGATGCAGACACTGAATTGTGATGAGCCAAATGCTGTATTTCTTGCAGGGCTGAAGCAACAGGTATGTCCTTTACGGGAGGTGGTGGGAAAAAGCTCAGTCATAGGAGGAAATAGGGAACCAGGGAACATCAGAACCTCTTTTGTGCAGATCAGCCTTCCCGAATTGATGCTGCAGAGAGCCACCAACCCATGACTGTGGCAGAGCTTGCCTGGATGCTGAAAGCCACCAGGAGGGCAGACTGGCATCTCAGGGAGCCCAGTCTGGTGCACCAACAGGACCAGGCTTCACCACCAGCACAGAGCTGAGGGTTCTGTACTGGTGGCTGTCCAGAGCAGCCTGGGGCACCTTCCCCAAAGCCCTGGGATGTCACAGGACAATAGGAAAAAGGTGCTGTCATAACTGCTTATAGGTCGTTGATGAAACTGCCTCTGGGGGGCTCATGCTCAGGACTTCTACTCTGCAAGGCTGGGCTCCAGGAAGGGTGGGATGGGGGAGGCTCACGGAAACTTAACCCATTAAAAACATTATCCAGATCCCAAACACCAGGACCCGGCTAGGTATACAATATTAAGGAAAGAAGGATATTGGGTAGGTTGATCTGTTATCCTCTCAATATGGGGCAATAAGCTCTTAGAGATGTCTTGAAGTCTCATCTCTCCAGATATTCCCCGAGCCACAAGTTGACCTGTGTAAGCTCTTTTAGATGCAAGGGACACAAAATTCAACAAGATGGCTTTTTTTTTGGGGGGGGTTGTTTTTTGCTTTTTAGGGCCACACCTGTGTCATATGGAAACTCCCAGGCTAGGGGTCAAATCGGAGCTACAGCTGCCCACCTACACCACAGCCACAGCAATGCCGGATCTGAGCCGCATCTGCGACCTACACCACAGCTCAGGGCAATGCCAGATCCTTAACCCTCTGAGGGAGGCCAGGGATCAAACTTGCATCTTCATGGATTCAAGTTGGGCTTGTTTCCGCTGTGCCACGATGGGAACTCCCTCCACAAAATGGCTTAAGCCAAGTGAGGAACTTACTTTAAGTGACCTTGACAATCCTGGAGTCAAAAAAAGTACAGCTGGATTTAGGGCTTTGTGACATTGGCTTCAAAATACTGTGAAGGGCCAGGTTGCCAGAACCATGTGATTATTAGGGATCAGGAAACAAAGGAGTCAGGTGGGCAGAAACAGCAAATGTGATCTTAGATCCCGGGTCTTCTTTTCCCATGAGGACCCCAAACATGTTCTGATTGCACAGAAGCTGATCTTGCTGTCCAGACTCACGGCTGGGATTCCTTCGAGAAGCTTGCTATGCAGGGATCTACATGAGGGGCCCTTGTTAGCAGATTTCTCCCCTTGGGTTATTCCATAGGAAATGTGTGTTTGGGGGTATAGGGTATTTGTGGGCTTCGTTCTGTTTAGCGTGATAGAGAATCTACTATTGCAGGTCAGGCTCCTTGGAAAATAGGCTCTGAGGTGGAGGTTTGTGGGCAGGAAGTTTACTGGGGGAAGTGGAGGAAGCAGGCTGTGCACAGGGAAAAGCTGAACTGTGATGGATCCCGGCAGAGGCCTAAGCCAGCCCAAAAGGAGCTCTAGAGCTGGGATGGTTCTGCATGGAGGCGAGAGGACCTGTCCTTCTTACCTCTCTGTGAATTAGTTTGTGGCTGCAGGCTGCCAAAGATGAGGGGGGTACCCTCCAAGAGAGGGACTCAGGGGAGTTCCTCTTGAGGCTTAGCAGGTGAAGAACCCAACGTAGTGTCCGTGAGGATGCAGGTTCCATCCCTGTCCTCGATCAGTGGGTTAAGGATGCGGTGTTGCTATAAACTGTGGTGTAGGTCACAGATGCAGCTTGGATCCAGCATGGCTGTGGCTGTGATGTAGGCTGGTAGCTGCAGCTCCAATTGGATGCCTAGCCTGGGAACTTCCATATGCCATGTGCCCGGCCCTAAAAAGCCAAACAAACAAACAAACAAACAAACAAAACACCCAACTTCACCTCTATTTAGAGTCACAGCTCTGTAGTCATTTCAGGTTTAAATTAGCTATTTCAGAGTGTTATCTTCTCTGTCTTTTGCTCATGTTTGGCACCTAAATGACAGGGGAGGAAGGTAGAGATAGGCTTTCCACCCCCTTCTGTCCTGAGCATGAGCCCCCCTATGCTTGCATGTGCTTCAATTAAACGCAGCCTGTCATGGTCTGTGACTGTCCCTCTACCTGGCATTTTGTTCATTTCCCAAAGGTGCAGTACACAGCAATTTCCAGGAGGGGGCACCCTCCTCAAGACCCTGAAATGCCTTCAAGCCATCAGCTCCTTTCTCCCCCTTTTTACAAAACTGAAATATAGTTGATGTACATATAGTGTTAATTTCGGATGTACTACGTAGTGACTTGACATTTGCATACGTTGCGAACTGATCACTACTACGTCAGATACTGTGTATCTGTCCCCATAACAAATCATGTTATACTCCTGATACTGTGTATCACATCCTTGTGGCTTCTTTCTTTTTTTTTTGTCTTTTTTGTTGTTGTTGTTGTTGCTATTTCTTGGGCCGCTCCCGCAGCATATGGAGGTTCCCAGGGGCTAGGGGTTGAATCAGAGCTGTAGCCACCGGTCTACGCCAGAGCCACAGCAACGCGGGATCCGAGCCGCGTCTGCAACCTACACCACAGCTCATGGCAACGCCGGATCGTTAACCCACTGAGCAAGGGCAGGGACCGAACCCGCAACCTCATGGTTCCTAGTCGGATTCATTAACCACTGCGCCACGACGGGAACTCCACTTATTTCTTTTCTAACTGGAGGTTTGTATCTCTTCATTGCTTGATTTATTTCAGGCCAACAGCTCTTAGCCATCTGGAGGCCTTGAGAGGGCTGGCTCTGTCACCATGCCCACTCTGGCATGTACCCACCTTTGCTCTGCTGCTTCCTTGCCTTTTGGACAGGGGAGCATCCAGACATGCAGTCAGCTGGCAAAAGTTCCCCTTAGAATGGAGCACAGATTCCTTCTGCTCTCATTTCCCCAACTGTAGGGGGACAGAATCTAGCATATATATCACCTGGAATGGGTCGTATTTTAAGCCCTCTAGCCTCCATGTGTTAAATATATCTTTGGTAATAATGGTGAAATGAAACAAATAATAATAATGGCCAGAGTAAACATACAGTGAAAAAATTAAAAAAAATTATTGTCTATAACTATGCAACTAAAACAATAGAATAAAACAAATACGACAAAGTGCAACGATTGACTCTAATGTTTTCATTCTACCTTACAGTTTGAACTTTGGGTCCTTTGGTTACAGCCTGATGTAACAGTATTTTATGTCAATAATTATCCATTAAGCAAATTTAAAAAAGGAAGCATTAGCAAAGGATGCAATCAATGCAACTACAAAATTGTTCTACTGATACAATATTTTGTTTTCTTATTTTTTTTTTAGTTTTAAAGGAGTTAATCACTTAAAAACTGTAATTTTCAATTTAAAAATACTATTTAAACTTAGCAAAATATTTCTTTTTCTTTTCTTTTCTTTTTTGTTTTTTAGGGCTGCACCTGCGGCATATGGAGGTTCCCAGGAAGGGGTCCAATGGGAGCTACAGCTGCCAGGCACAGCCACAGCCACAGCCACAAGGGATCCAAGCCTCGTCTGCAACCTACACCACAGCTCACAGAAATGCCAGATCCTCATCCCACTGATCGAGGCCTGGGATTGAACCTGGAACCTCATGGTTCCTAGTCAGATTCATTTCCACTGTGCCATGACGGGAACTCCAGCAAAATATTTCTTATGTAAAATAAATGTTCACTCACTGAACAAAAATGTACATGTCACAGTTTTCTTGTTTTACTATTTTAAATCTTGAACACAGATAAAACTCCAAGTGGCTACGCTGTTGAAGTCATTCAAGTTCAGGTTTTTTTATTTTTCCAATCGCTATGCTTTCATTGTTTATTTTGAATCCTTTTTTTTTTTTTTTTTCCAATGGGCCAGCCTCAGCATATGGAAGTTCCTGGGCCAGAGACTGTATCCGAGCCACAGCTGTGACCTAGCCAGCTGTGGCACTGCCAGATCCTTTAACCCACTGCGCCAAGCCGGGGATCAAACCCGCACTTCCACAGTAAATTGAGCTGCCGCAGTCAGTTTCTTAACCCACTGTGCCACAGCAAGAACTTCTCGAGTCCACTCCTTTTTTTTTTTTTTTGGTCTTTTTTTGCCTTTTCTAGGGCTGTTCCCATGGCATATGGAGGTTCCCAGGCTAGGGGTCTAATCAGAGCTGTAGCCGCCGGCCTACGCCACAGCCACAGCAACGCCAGATCTGAGCCACGTCTGCGACCTACATCACAGCTCATAGCAATGCCGGATCCTTAACCCACAGAGTGAGGCCAGGGATCGAACCTGCAACCTCATGGTTCCTAGTTAGATTTGTTAACCACTGAGCCACGACGGGAACTCCCTCGAGTCTACTCTTTAAAGGCAGAAATATGCTATATCACAGGGATTGGAGATATAATAGTGTCTAAAATGAGCTGGTATGATTCTGAATCCTCATGAACTTATTCTTTTTTTTTTTTTTGTCTTTTTAGGGCCACACTCTCGGCATAGGAGATTCCCAGGTTAGGGTTGAATTGGAGCTGTAGCCACTGGCCTACTCCACAGCCACAGCAATGCCAGATCCAAGCCGTGTCTGTGACCTCTACAGAAGCTCATGGGAACGCTGGATCCTTAACCCACTCAGCGAGGCCAGGGATAGAACCTGCGTCCTCGTAGATGCCAGTCAGATCTCATGAACTTATTCCTGAAACGAATGTGTGTAGCTGGTTCCACAGATGCCTGGGGCCACTGGGGCCAGATTTGGAGAACTGGAAGTTCTCCAAATCAGTGTCCATGTAAGATACAGTATTTATTAAGTGATAAGTAACAGGAACATGTTAATTTGAAGCGTGCAGATACAGTATTATTATTTTTTATTTATTTATTTTTTGTCTTTTTTTGCTATTTCTTTGGGCTGCTCCCACGACATATGGAGGTTCCCAGGCTAGGGGTCTAATCGGAGCTGTAGCCGCCAGCCTACGAAAGAGCCACAGCAACGAGGGATCTGAACCGCGTCTGCAACCTACACCACAGCTCACAGCAATGCGGGATCCTTAACCCACTGAGCGGGGCCAGGGATCGAACCCGCAACCTCATGGTTCCTAGTCGGATTCGTTAACCACTGCGCCACGACGGGAACTCCGAGTATTATTACTTAACAGGAATCACATCCATTGCTCAGAACTTAGACCAACAACACATATTTTTGGTTGAGTAGGAGGAGCTTGTTGCTTCCATGAAAGGCGCTGATACACAGTAATAATAAAACAGACCGACTTGTATTTATTTGTATTTTACAGCTGAACCCCAGACATATGGAAGCTCCTGGGCCAGAGATGGAATTGGAGCTGCGGCTTAGACCTATGACACAGCCTTGGCAATGCTATGGGGCCAGGGATCGAACCCGTGCCTCTGCAGTGACCCGAGGCATTGCAGAGACAACACTGGATCCTTAACCTGTTGTGCCACAGCAGGAACCCTCCAGACTGACTTTCTGTTAAGTTTTACTATTGTTTTCAAATTCTCTATGTAAACGCACCTGCCTTCATTCTTCGTTTTCTACTGAGCAGACTGGTTCATTGTTCCACTATGGATGGTAGGGCGAATACCCTGCCCAGAGTTCTTTTTCAGAGCCTACTGTCTTTTATCTTTTGAGTCTTAAAAGCCTGTACTCTCTTGTTGCTCCCTCTCAGACACTCCTTCCCCAGCTCAGATGATCTTTAGCTAGTTTTGGGGTTGAGGGGATGGCATGGAGGGCAGAGCTTGGTAGACCTGATGTCTTCCTAACTGTTTCTTACACTTGGACAAAGATGTTTGAACCCCAAGTAAAAATTTGCTTGCTTCACTTTGATGGTTTCTTTCTTATGACACGAAGACAGGTTGACAACGGATATAACCTTCTGAATGGCAATTAGGTCACATACATTATGGAAAATGCAGATGAAAGATACTTTTTAACCCAGTGACACTAAGCCTAGAAATTTTTCTTGCATATAAGGAGGTCCTTTGCAGCGCAATTTTTTTTTTTTTTTGCAGCACAATTTTAAATAGCAAAATGGTAGAATAAAAAAGCTTGATGTCAAAAGCCTGGATGGATCTCCAGAGAATTATTTTGAGTGGATAAAGCCAGTCCCCAAAGGTCACATGTATAATTCTGTTTATGTAACATTCTTGAAATAATAAAATTATAAAAATAAAGAACAGATTAGTGTTTGCTAGAGGTCAAGGGAGGATGAGGATGGGAGGAAAGGGGATGTGACTATCATAGGGTAACATGAGAGGTCCTTGTGGTGATAAATGTGCAATGTTCCATAGGAGTTCCCATGGTAGTTCAGCGGTAATGAACCTGACCAGTATCCATGAGGACTCAGGTTTGATCTCTGGCCTGGCTCCATGGGTTAAGGATCTGGTGTTGCTGTGGCTGTGGTGTAGGCTGGCAGCTGCACCTCCGATCCAACCCCTAGCCCGGGAACTTTCATATGCCATGGATGAGGCCCTAAAAAGATTTAAAAAAAAAGAAAAGAAAATGTTTGATATCTTGACTGTATCCATGTCAATATTATCCTGGTTGTGATAATTGTGCCGTAGTTTTGCAAGACGTTACCAAGGAGCGGAACTGGGTAAAGGGTATAGGGGAATCTTGAACAATCATTTCTACATTTGCATATGAACCTACAGTAATCTTGAAATAAGAAGTGTAATTAAGGAGTTCCCGTCGTGGCGCAGTGGTTAACGAATCCGACTAGGAACCAAGAGGTTGTGGGTTCGGTCCCTGCCCTTGCTCAGTGGGTGAACGATCCAGCGTTGCCGTGAGCTGTGGTGTAGGTCGCAGACGTGGCTCGGATCTGGAGTTGCTGTGGCTCTGGCGTAGGCCGGTGGCTACAGCTCTGATTCGACCTCTAGCCTGGGAACCTCCATATGCAGCAGGAGTGGCCCAAGAAATGGCAAAAAAAAAAAGAATACCAAGCAAATATAGGTGATAAATGCAGGTGTTAACATTTGGCAACTAAAAAAAAAAAAAAAGAAGTGTAATTAAAAAAATACATTCTGGCTTATATCCATTTTTCTATTGAATTATTTATTCTCTTTTTTTGGTAGATATTTTGAAAATTCTACATATTAAAAGTACACTATATGGAGTTTCTGGATGGCCCACTGGGCTAAGGATCCAGTGTTGTCACGGCTGTGGCTCAGGTCTCTGCTGTGGCATGGATTCAGTTCCTGGCCCATGAGCTTCCGTATGCCTTGGGTGTGGCCCGAAAAAGAGTACACTTTGAAAATGGTTTATTTTGTCATTTGCTCCTTCATTTTTGACATCTTTAATATCTTGAAATTTTACATATTCCTTGATTAAAATTTTGAATACAGAAACTTAGGAGAAAGTAACAATTGCTTAAAAGTCTACCATTAAGAGTTAAATGTGTTTATCATTTTGGTGAATATTTGTCTAGTTTTTGCTGATAAATTGTTAGAGTTGTGCCCCACATGGGCTTTAAGTGAGTATTATTCAACTCATCTGTCTTTACATTGCTGCCATTTGCTTTGCTATTCAGAACATTTTTTTTTGTTTTGGTCTTTTTGCTATTTCTTGGGCCGCTCCCGCAGCATATGGAGGTTCCCAGGCTAGGGGTCGAATCGGAGCTGTAGCCGCCGGCCTACACCACAGCCACAGCAACGCAGGGATCCGAGCCATGTCTGCAACCTACACCACAGCTCGCGGCAACGCTGGCTCCTTAACCCACTGAGCAAGGGCAGGGACCGAACCCTCAACCTCATGGTTCCTAGTCGGATTCGTTAACCACTGCACCACGATAGGAACTCCTCCCAGAATATTTTTTATTCTGAGATTTTGTAGCCAAGTTTCCTATTGAAAATTGTGGTTTATTGGTTCCACTTGACATGTTATTAAAGTAGAATTTTTTTTTGGTTTAGGGTATGAAGTTACAATGTCAGTCATTTGTTTATAAATTGTTATGCTATTTGTTACATAATTCTTTATTTTGCCCAAGCTTTACAATGCCAAAATTATATATTAAATGCTACATCTGTGATCTGTTTCTGGACTTCCTTTGATATGTTAATGCATCTGTTATAACTGTTTTTTGTTTTTTTTGTCTTGATTTTTTTTAGGGCTACACCCGTGGCGTATGGAGGCTCCCAGCCCACGCCACAGCCACGTGAGATCCGAGCCGCATCTGTGACCTACACCACAGCTCACGGTAACGCGGGATCCTTAACCCACTGAGTGAGGCCAGGGACCGCACCTGCGTCCTCATGGATGCTAGTCAGGTTTGTTAACCGCTGAGCCACAACAGGAACTCCCTGCTATAACTGTTTTGACATTGCATTTATAGTAAAGTCCATCATATGCTACTCCGTAAACTAGCCAGCAACCCTTTACTCCCTGATCCTCTTTTTTGGACTCATCTTGTTTATTACGAAATGTTTGATAAATTCGTAACTGTTTTTCAAATTCTTCCAAAAGTAGGTGGCTTCTCATTGTAATTGCTACGTCAATTATTCTACCAATTAATTAGGGGAAGACATTATTTTTAGAACTATTAACACTCTTCTTCAGAAACATGTTAGCTATCTACAATTACACAAATATTCAAAGTCCTTTTAAAATATTATGGTTTTCTTAGCATTTCTTATTATGATGATTCATAGGTATTTTATACTTTCTCATTGGGTATAATTGTAAAAAATCCATTTTTCCATTATATATTTTTATGGATTTATTTTACAACATTTCCCAGCATCTAGGAAATTCTCTCTCTCTCTCTTTTCCTTTCATTATGTTCTTGAATTGACAGTTCGTTATTGAAGTTCCTTACAACTGTGTCACTTTCATGAAGGTATCTTCCTGCCCTTCTTTTCTTGAATCTCTTCTCCTAGAACAAATACAATGAAATCAACAAGCGAGTAACAATGCCAAGGTATCAAATAAGCCTGTATGTCTTGGAGTCTCTCGAGCAAGATCACCCTTTGCCTGCCAGGTTTGGTATAAACCATGACCCCTGCCCCAAGGGTGGAAGTCAATTTTGTGAAGAAAAAGACCAACCTCCCGGAGCAAAATAGTTTCTCCTTTTGTTTTTGGACTTCATCGCATTGGTTAAAGGAGTCTTTGGAAAAGGCAAGGGGAGCCCAGAATGTTATCGAATCCTTTCCCAATCTTCATCATTTAATTTTTATTTTTTACTATTAATTTCTTTTGAGGGCTGCACTCGCGGCATGTGGCAGTTCCCGGCATGTACCATCTTCGCCTTCTCCCTGGGCTCCCTCAGATTCGTCACTGACCAGGGCTGTGCTCAGGCCTCGTGATGATGCATTTTATATGTCCATGTGGCTAGTCTGCTAGCCAGATATTTGGTCAAACACCAGTCTAGATGTTTTGGGAAAGTATTTTTTAGATGCTGTTAATATTTAAACCAGTGGGCTTTGAGTAAAGCACGGGACCCCCAAAATGTGAGTAAAAGGAAAAAAGGTCCCTAGAGGAGGAAGAAATTCAGTCTTCAGACTCTTCCCTTCCTTTAACTTCCCCCCGGGTCTCCAGGCTGCAGCCGGATCACAGATTTTAGACTTGCCAGCCTCTGTGGTCTTGTGATCCACTTCCCTAGAATCGATCTGTGTGTGTGTGTGTGTGTGTGTGTGTGTGTACACACATACTTATGTACATGTATAGAGATGGAAATTTATACAGAGAGACTGATCATATCAGCATATATATGTGTGTGTATATATGTGTGTGTGTGTGTATATACACACACACACACACATACATATCCTACAGGTTCTACTTCTCTTAGGAACCAGAATTGGATTAATACAGACCGACAAACACCAGGACTCTCAAGAGCTGACGGCCCTCCCTGGCTGGGGGCTGCCAGGGTCTGAGGGATGAGGACCTGGTGTTAGGATCTGTGCACGTTTGTGAAACACCTGTAGGGTGTCTGGCACACGAGGGCACCTCTTCTGAAACGACTGGTGCAGGCTGGGCAGAGCTGGTCTGTGTGATGTAGGGAGCCTCACACGAGTCAGAGGTCACGGTCGCTAAACCCAAGGCACTGACCACATGGAAAGAGCTTATTAGGTCTACGCTTGTTTGGGGGACAGTGATTGCCACTCACGCTTTGCCCTCCTCATCACAGACCTGCAGGGTCTCGTCATCACAGACCCTAAGGGACCCTAAGGGACCCTTGGAGGGTTCACTCACCTATTTTCCACGTCCTGGATGGAGTCAGGCAGAGGCTGATTCTTCGTTTCAGGAAGGAGTAGGACAACAAAGCCAGCGAGGAGGGAGAAGATGCCACAGATGATCCAGGGCAGGTGGGGAGAATACACTGTTAGGATCATCAAGAGAGGGGACAGGGCTGCCCCAGTACCACCAGCAATTCCCAGGACTCCTGTAGAGGTTGCCCTTGGGGTGGAAATAAGAGAAGCAAGTACACAGGTAATTTGTGATTTATTATTTTGCTGTGATTAAGAGCATTGCAGAGCAGGGCAGAAGGCTGAAAACATACTGTGGCTTTTGGCATTTTCTCTTCTAGTCACTAGCAATTTTTTCCCCTCAAATTCAAATACACTGAGTGCATCAAGGCACAATTGGATCATTAAAAATATGCCGTCACCAATAGCATCTACCCTTTGCATGGTCTGGAAGATTACTTGAGATGATGCAATAAAGGACTTCATTCAGTGCCGGACAAAAGTCAGCTTTAAGTTATCTTTGCTTGTACATTGTTGGCGTTTGTGTTATTGTAATCGATTGCTTTGGATAACTAATCCCTCTTTGTTTTCTTCCCTCAGTAAGTGTCTGTAAGCTGGGAAAGGATCTGTTTTAGATTTGAAAGTATATCCATGAGTTCTCATACCTGATTGTAGTGGGAATCAGTTCAAAGGCATGGGAAACCGAACTGGTGAATGTAGCAGAAGAAAATCCTGCTGCCAAACTTGCCAAAACCATACGCACGGTCTGCATTTCTGGAGAAGGGGAAAACCAGTGAGGCTCAGGAGACCTGAGCTGAGGGAGTTATCAGCCCCATAATTACAGAGGAAGATCCTGTTGTTCGCAAATATAAAATACATTGTAGAGAAACCGCTTGGAGGCTGAACATGTGCAGAGTTTAAAAAGCTGAGAAATGTGACTTACGTATATGCTATGGCTTAGGGTGAACACAAGGGTCTGAGTTATTTCATCAACTCTCCCTGCAGATCTGAGATTTGGAGAAGAGAGAAGGTGGGACTGGTTGGACTTTATTTTATTCTGTCTGCTGAGCAATCACTGCAGGACTGTCTTTCAGGCAGAATGTAGGACTGTCAGGTGAGCAATAACGGCAGAGTGTAGCCTCATCCGTGTCCCAAGAGATTAAGACCCAGGAGCTTACACAATATTGACATGGGGCTAGTACTGGAGAAGAGATTAATGAAAGAACGGGACTCCTATGTTAACAGATAAACTGGAGGGGGGCTTGGTCTAGAGCAATATTTCCATCATCAAGTAGAAGAACGTCTAGGGGGGAAAACAATCTGACTTTTGCAAACAACTGAAGGGAAGTTTCAGAGAGTCAGTTTTCTACCCCTCCTGTCTTTCAGGAAATTTCATTATGGGTGTTCCAGCTTTGGAGGGGGCTGTGTCGTCAGGCAGCAAGCTTGCATCATTGCTGATGGTCAAGGTGAGGAGCGGAGCCCACCCATGGGTCATCCTGCACGATGCACAACTGCCCTGGGAGTTAGATGAAGCGAGGTGATGACCTGGGTTCTGCTATTTATTCCATATGGTCTTTCCATTTGGTCAAATAGATTCTAAGGGAGGCCCTTAACTGCTTACTGCCTTGCTCCTGCTACACACGTCTCTGCTTGAAGACAAAGGATTTTTTATTTCCTTGAAGTCAAGATGACACCCCTACACCAGAGCTGCACTTGGGGTGACCTGATAGAAGACACATGTGGGGACATAGGTATCAGAGAATCAATTTTCACCGAAGCTACAGAAAGAGTTCAGACAGAGGAAGTGACAGTATTGTGTTCTCACAGGGGAGATTTTACTCTCTTTGCTTCCTATATAAAGTGTGATTGGGCAAAGGTAGGTGGTCCATTGCTGTCCTAGAGAAACTGCCAATCAGAGATGGCACCAGTTTCCAGATGCTTCTCACATGTGATGAATACAACGGTACATCTGAGCTGACCTTTCCCTGCTTTTGGTTCTGTGGGGGAGCAAAATTGGTGACTCCAAAATATGTCTCTTTGGCATGAGGATTAATTTAGGCTGGCTTTTTTTCCTTTTATGGTCGCATCTGCGGCTTATGGAAATTCCCGGGCTAGGGATTGAATTGGACCTGTAGCTATAGGCCTACACCACAGCCACAACACCACCAGATCTAAACTGCATCTGTGACCTACGCTGTGGCTTGCAGCAATGCCAAATCCTTAACCCACTGAGTGAGGCCAGGGATCGAACTCACATGCTCATGGAGATAATGTCGGGTTCTTAACCTGCTGAACCACAACGGGAATTCTGCAGGCTGATCATTTTTGAGAAACAGAAGACTCAGGAAGTCTTTTCCTTTTCCTTCCTCCTTAGATGACTACAGAATTTAGGCAAAGGGCCTGTTCCTGGAACAGACCTATCACTGGAGATTCCTGCAGAGAACATAGGCTAGGCACGGTGGGAGAAACTGGGCAGGGCCCAGAGACCAGTGTCCGCTCTATGTTCCACTGTTTCTACAAGGCCCAGCAAACATTTGTTTACCAAACACCTGCTTTTCCATCTCCAGGTGAATCGCCTTCCTCCCCTTTGAAGACCCAAACCTCTACCCCCAACATCTTCTCCTCCTCTTTTGTTTTTAGTTGAAGATGGCATTGAAGGAGAGGCTACTTTGATGGGTTACTCAGTTTTCTTGGGACTCTTCCGTGTATACACGTTGTTAAACTTTCATTTGAGTTTCTCCTGCTCAATTTAATTCCTGGACGAGCCAGAAGAACATAAAAAGATAGGGAAAAATCCTCTTCCCCCCAAGAGTTCTTTTCCCAGCAAGGTAAGGGTAGAAGCTGCACCAACACCCTCGGTTGGTTTCAGGGCATCCTTAGAACATAACGCTTTCTTTCCTTCTGGCTTCGGGTAGGTGTGACCCAAGCCACCCCTGAGAAATACTGAGAAACCCTGCTTTACCCTGTGTTATTTTCTCACCTTGGGGGATGAAGGTCAGGACCAGAATGAAGACGGCCTGCAGGAACGTGAAAAGGATCTGGCTTACTCGCCGGCCCAGGTGATTCAGTGCCAAAAATGCAACACAATTGCTTGGAGTGTTGATTATACCAAAGAGAATCTGGAGTAGGAAAACATTTTCCCCGAAGAGCTGGAGGTGGAGGACCAGGGCAAAAACTGGTATGGAGACTAGAAATCTGTGGTAAACAAAAGAGGAGAGACAAAAGTTTGTATGTTTTAGGTTCTCTGTCATACAAAAGATGATTTTGAGCCAGGGGTTGGTGTTAAAATATTCAGGCATGGTCTGATTTGTAGAATATTTCCGTTTTGATTATATTCTCATATTTTCATTATTCTGGATAGTCTGGCCTTTGGAGTCTTGATCCTGGAGGGTCTGCCTCTCCCAGGGCTCACCAATTTCTGGGCATGGAAATGTCTCTCCTCTGGGTGCACCTCTGACCTGCAAACCACCAAGCCAGGGCTTGCACGGCCAACCAGCTCCTATATCAACTCTCCCACAAGCCAATATTCTCCCTGCTCTCATCACCCAGGGCCGGGTGCTGGACCACTCAGGACCACCTCTCTAGCCCAGAGCCTGCTGAAATGGTTCCATCTATCCGATCCCAAGCTTACTCAGCATCCCCACCCTCCTCTCCCATTCACTCCCACAAAACCCCACCGCTGTCTCGGAGCCCCGCTCCCCCTTTGCTTCTGTCTTCAGACAGAACCTGGTGCTTCCCCACGTGGCCCTGTCTGCCTTGTCATGCATCCTCTTTCTATGGATCTGTAAATATAAACTTCCTTCATGACAGTCATCTCCAAGTCTGCATATCTTAGCGCAGCTGATTAAAACCTGATTGGGTACATTATAAAAATGATTTCCTTGCAAGGTGATGGTTTAAACATTTTTTTTTGTCTTTTTGCCTTTTCTAGGGCCGCTCCTGCGGCATATGGAGGTTCCCAGGAGAGGGGTCGAATCGGAGCTGTAGATGCCGGCCTACACCACAGCCACAGCAATGCAGGATCCGAGCCGAGTCTGCAACCTACACTGCAGCTCATGGCAATGCCGGATCCTTAACCCACTGAGCAAGGCCAGGGATCGAACCCGAAACTTCATGGTTCCCAGTCGGATTCGTTAACCACTGCGCCACGACGGGAACTCCGGTTTAAACATTTTTATAAAATCATGTTATGGTCATGGGGGTTATGATGGTTAAATTTTTTGGTGGGGGTGGGAAGTTGGGTTGTGGAGCACCCGGGATGGGGCCTTCTAAAATTTTAGCTATAAATTTTTTTCTATATCTTGATCTGGGTGAGGGTTATATATTTACAAATGGAAATATTCATTGAACTGCCTATATTTGAGCACTTCACTGTTTGTAATTTTTCTTCAATGAAAATGAAGACAGGAGTTCCCGGCATGGCTCAGTGGTTAACGAATCCGACTAGGAACCATGAAGTTTCAGGTTCGATCCCTGGCCTTGCTCAGTGGGTTAAGGATCCGGCATTGCTGTGAGCTGTGGTTTAGGTCGCAGACGCCACTTGGACCCAGCGTTGCTGTAGCTCTGGTGTAGGCCGGCGGCTACAGCTCCGATTCAACCCCTAGCCTGGGAACCTACATATGCCGTGGGAGTGGACCAAGAAAAGGCAAAAAAAAAAAAAAAAAGAAAAGAAAAAAAGACAATGAAGACACGTGAAGAAACTCAGAGCCCAGATCTCTACCATGATTGGAGAGCTCAGCATCATCTGTGGCGATGAGCCTGGAAGGGCGATGTGAGAAATAGCAGTCCTCGCTGTATGAGCAGTTCCATGGTAGTCTTTTCACACCCCTTTCACTCTTTCCAAACATCGCAATTACATTTGTGGCTTCCTCATGCTCTAGCTCAGATCTGTCCCTACAGCATGTTAGAGACTCCGAAATAACAAATACAACCATGTCTCTACTTTTTTTTTTCTTTTTTTCTGTTTTCTTTTTGGGCCTCACCCTCAGCATATGGAGGTTCCCAGGCTAGGGGCCCAACTGGAGCTAGAGCTGCCAGCCTACACCACAGCCAGAGCAACGCAGGATCTGAGCCATGTCTGCGACCTACACCACAGCTCATGGCAATGCCAGATCCCTGACCCACTGGGCGAGGCCAGGGATCGAACCTGCATCCTCACGGATACGAGTCGGATTCATTTCCTCTGCGCCACAATGGGAACTCCCACGTCTCCACTATTTTAATGTCCCTCACGCACTGTGGGAAGCCCACCTCACAAAGGACAGGACACAGGTCCTTTTACGCAGGTTGGGTGTGCGGCACAAGTCGAATACAGAAGTTTTGGTCTGTGCTGCCTCCAGCTCCTCCTGCATGGTGGCTCTCACGACCTTCAACAACAAAAACAACAAACTGTTCAGTTGTCCCACGATGGTAGGTGCCATGAGGCCCTCAACAGAGGACAAGGTAGACTCCTTGCCTTTCTATCTACTGGAAAACACAGGCATTGAGGATGTAACGATGAGTAAAAACGTGTATGAATGGTGAATTGGGGAGGTAAAGGGACATTGTGCTGTGGCAAGGACATTCTAACATGGAACTCAGTTAGGCTTCTGGTCATCAAAAAAGGTGTAGAGGTTGCAGATTTAGGTCAGGCGGGGACTAAAGGAAGGGGTACTTGGTTTTAGGGTCAAAGCTTCCTTTATACTAGAGGGGCATGACGATCTGGCCATTGAGCTTGGTCCTTGGCTAGCTGCTCTTGGTAGAAAAAGGTTTTTTAGAAAGGAGAGTAATTTCCAGGAGCGCCTTCATGTTCGGTCTGGGGTCAGTCTCTTTCAGGGAAATACCGACTCATTGTGCTTCCATGAAGGAGATGGCTAGAATTAAACCGGAGGACAAAAATCAGGGGACATCTTGGTAGAGTGTGATTGACACGCTGACTTTATCTGGCCTTGTACAATGGCCCCGCAACGTGTTAGATGTTTGCCTTGATGAAGGTAACAGGACATCTCTAGACCTCAATTTCCTTCTCATGAAAAAGATGAGTAGGAATGAGAATAGGATAACCTACCCAATGAGCGAAAATATTTGCAAATTATATATCTGAGAGGGGGTTAATAGATCCAAAATATATAAAGAACGCACACAACTCAATAGCAACAAAACCAAACAATCCAATTAAAAAAATAGGAAGAGGGTCTGCATAGACATTTTTTCCAAGTAAGATACAGAGATGGCCAACCGGTACACGAAAAAGTGCCAAACATGACTGATCTTTAGGGAAGTGCAAATCAAAACTACAGAGAGATATCACCTCCCACCTGTTACAATGGCTCTCATCAAAAAGATGAGAAACAACAAGCACTGGCAAGGACGTAGAGAAAAGGGAACACTTGTGTACAGTTGGTGGGAATGTAAATTAGGGTCACTACTGTGGAAAACTATACAGAGGTTCATAAAAAGATTAAAAATAGAACTACCGTATGATCCAGCAACTCCACTTGTAGGAGTTTATCTGAAGAAAAGGAAATGAAAGCCATTAACTTAAAAAGATATCCGCCCCTCATGTTCATTGCAGCATTGTTTATAGCAGCCAAGATATGGAAACAGCCAAAGCGTCCACTGATGGATGAATGGATAAAGAAAATGTGGTATATCTATCTAGTGGAATATTATTTAGCCATAAAGGAAGTAAATCTTGGCATTTGTGACAACACGAATAGACTTTAGGGTATTAGGCTAAGTGAAACAAGTCAGACAAGAAAGGCAAATATCATATGATCTCACTTATATGTGGAATCTAAAAACCAAACCGAACCAAACCAAACAGGAATTCCTGTTGTGGCACAGCAGAAACAAATCCAGCTAGTATCCGTGAGGATGCAGGTTCAATCCCTGGGCTCACTCAGTGAGTTGGGGATCTGATGTTGCCATGAGCTGTGGTGTAGGTCACAGACATGGCTTGGATCCTGTGTTGCTGTGGCTGTGGCGTAGGTTGGCCGCTATAGGTCTGGTTCGGGCCCTAGCCTGTGAACTTCCATATGCCATGGGTGTGTCCCTAAAAAAAGCAAATAATTAAATAAATAAAAAGAAATACATAGGAGTTCCCGTTGTGGCTCAGCGGTTAACAAATCCAAATAGGAATCATGAGGTTTGAGGGTTCGATCCCTGGCCCCGCTCAGTGGGTTAAGGATCCAGTGTTGCCGTAAGCTGTGGTGTAGGTCTCAGACGCGGCTCAGATCCTGCGTTGCTGTGGCTCTGGTGTAGGCTGGCAGCCACAGCTCCGATTCGACTCCTAGCCTGGCAATCTCCATATGTCGCGGATGCGGCCCTAGAAAAGACAAAAATAAATAAAAGAGTAAATAAATAAATACAAAAGCAAGCTCATAAATACAGAGAACAGACTGATGTTTGCCAGAGGTGGGTTTTAGGGGGTGGACAAAATGGGTTAAGGGGTTTCCAAGGTACAAACTTCCAGCTATAAGATAAATATGTCATGGGAATATAAGGCACAGCATGCTGACTAAAAGTAGCAATAACACATGGCATATCTGAAAAGTGGCTAAGAGTGTAGATCTTAAATTTCTTATCACAAGAAAAAAATGTAACTGTGTGTGGGGACAGACACTAATTAGACTTACTGTGCTGGTCATTTTGCAATATATGCAAATGTTGAACCATCATGCTGTACCCCTGGAACTACTGTATGCCATATGTCAATTATACCTCAAAAAATAGTCAAAGAAGATATAAAAGAATCAGGATCCAAAGAAGAAGAAGCAGGAGGTAAAAAAAGAATGTCTCTGTCATAAGGATGTCCAAGGCCATCCAAGAAGTCACACATGTGTATATAGGATTACGCCTAGCACAGCTCAGGGAGTTGTTGATTTATTAGTAATTCAAATAATATTAGCTCCCTTGTCATCCTGCCTCCACAAATAAAATTGTACCATGAAGTCCATTAGAAAAACATTCCATGATAAAGTGGATTTGGAGAAATGAGAGGCTGCCCTTCTCGGATATCTGGAATCATCAACAGATTGGTATTCATATAAAGTGGAACAGCTTTAGGTCAGAAGGTTACCTGGAGCAGGTATGTTGGGCCCCCCATCAGATGGATTAAACACCATGTTAAAACAGGACAAAGACCACAAATTTCTAGATTATCTTTACAAAATAAAAAATTAAATGAAGGCATATTAGCTACCTATTCATGAACAGAAACCCTTGCTTAAACCACATTTTAACTGCTACCCACGTGCCATGCTGTTTTCCTTCGCCGACTTTTACTGAGGTCATCCGGTTGCCATTCACCTTATGTTTTTTATTTTTGTTTTTATTTTGGGGCTGCAGCCATGGCATATGGAGGTTCCCAGGCTAGGGGTCAAATCAGCAATGCCAGATCTGAGCTACATCTGCGACCTACACCACAGCTCATGGCAACACGGGATCCTTAACCCACCGAGCAAGGTCAGGGATTGAACTTTTGTCCTCATAGATACTAGCCAGATTCGCTTCTGCTGAGCCCCGATGGGAACTCCTCACTTTGATCATGAATTGTTCTTTTCTTGCTTCCAGCTAGTGTCCCTTACTTTTGTGTCTCTCTGGCCCTAGAAACCTTAAGCTTTCCTTCTTTGGAGTGGGCCAAAAAATTCATATCATTTAGGCATATAGTGACATAGTAGAGAAGTGTCATAGAGCCCCACCTAAAGTTCAAGGTCTACCCTCTCCCTTAAAAAAACAAAACAAAACGGTACAAGCCAATGGTTCCCCACCACAGCAAGAACCCTCAGTGCCACTGTCTCTGTGTAATGGCTTCATCTCTGGGAAAACTTCGATTTCTTCTCACATCTCCAGTGGGATCTTAATTCTCATGAGCATTTTCCTTTTTCTTTCTTTCTTTCTTTTTTTTTTTTTGGCTGTACCCATCGCATGAAGAAATTCCCAGGCCAGGGATTAATCCTGTGCCACCGCAGCGACTCCAGCCAGTGCAGTGACAACACCAGATCCTTAACCTACTGTGCCACAAGGGAGCTCTGCATTTTGCTTTTTTCTCATTTGAAATCTTCTAAGGGGCTTCTGTTTTTTTCTGGGTCTATAAGAACTTCCATCAGATGTGCTATTGCCCATGTTTCCACAAATGTTTTTCTTCCTCCGTTTCCAGTGGCCTAACTTTTAATCCTCTCTTTATCAAAGGAGGGTAGATGTTTTATTTGTTTTTATGTTTTTTTTTGTCTTTTTGCCTTTTCTAGGGCCACTCCTGCGGCATATGGAGGTTCCCAGGCTAAGGGTCCAATCAGAGCTGTAGCTGCAGGCCTACGCCACAGCCACGTGGGATCCGAGCGGCATCTGGGACCTACACCACAGCTCATGGCAATGCCGGATCCTTAACCCACTGAGCGGGGCCAGGGATCGAACCCACAACCTCGTGGTTCCTAGTCGGATTCGTTAGCCACTGAGCCACGATGGGAACTCCAGATGTTTTATTTGTTGCCTCCACTAGCATTCTTTATGTTCTTTGACCTTTTTAAACATTGGGTTTCAAAAATGTCTATTAATTTTCCCTCTGATATTAATATGAAAGCCCCTTGAAGGCTAGGACTCTGACTTATTCTGTTACTCATGATCTAGCATCATGCCTAGTCCCACCTAATTTTTCAGTAAATACTTGACATAAAGAATGATTTAATTAATGACCTGTAGCAATAGCTGCCTTCTACGTCTAGGAGGAAAAATGAGAGAAAGACTTCTTTTCACTCATTTATGCTCTTGGAACTTGTAACACGTAGAATGTCAACTCCACGCAACATGGATGTGTATGGTTGTGGGTACTGCCGTATCCTGGGAAAGAAAGGAAACCTGCCATAGGAAGGCACTCACGAAAGACCAGGAAAAAAGGTAAGGTAAGGAAACAAACAAGAGAACCTCCTCGCGTCCTGCTCTCCGCAGGCGTGATCCTTCCTTTAATGACCCTTGCCGCTCTGAAAAATGGCCATCAGAAAATGAACTGGAAAGGAATGGGCTATTATTTTAAAACATTTTATTGGAGTATAGTCGACTTACAGTGTTTTGTTACTTTCAGTTAATGTACATAGGTATAGGTAGAACGTGAATCAGTTATACATATGCATGTAACCATCCTTTTTCAGATTCTTTCCCCATATAGATAATTATTACAGAGTATTGAGTAGATTTCCCTGTGCTGTATCGTGGGTTCTTCTTATTTATCTACTTTATACTTATAGTAGTGTGTATATGTTAATCCCACTCTCCTAATTGATTCCCCCCCAGTGTTTCCCCTTGGGTAACCCTAAAGTTGGTTTTGAGACCTTTGAGTCTTTTTCTGTTTTGCGACTAAGCTCTTTCATATCATTTTAGATTAGATTCCACATATTAGTGATCTCATGTGATATTTGTCTTTCTCTGTCTCACCTCCTTCGCTTAGTATGATAATCTCTGGGTCCATCCCTGTTGCTGCAAATGGCATTATTTTGTTATTTGTTTCGGGCGGAGTCATATTCTATTGTATATATGTACCACGTCGTCTTTATAGGAATAGGTTATTTTTTGATTACTGTCTCTTACACAGAGTGAGACCAATACACAATATTTATGATGGTTCACGCTCAGTGTTTTTCGCCTCCGTGGACTAAGATACGATTTTCTATTCCTTTTAGCAATCGCACGTTCTTCTCCGATGTTAGCCCGAATGACCTTGACACTCTTTGAGAATCAGGACAGTGATGTAAGGAGACCCATCGCCACACCTGCGATCTTACCTGCTCTTGCTGCTGTGGATACTAATACAGAGTACAGGTCATGTCTTCCCTGCATCCCGTAACCAGCTCCCAGCTGCCTCACCTCAATGGTCAGGGTGTCTCCAGCGTTCTGCCTCCCATTCCGGTGCGCGACTTTTCTGAGTTCCTTTAAGCCCTCCTCAGGTCTGTTGGCAACAATCAGCCACCGAGCAGATTCTGCCAGCCACCTGCCCAAAGAAGAGGACAGAGTGACAACCAAATCTCATTTCCCCATGTTCCACACAGCTTCTGTTTGGAAACGTGAAGGGGTTCAGAATGTGTAATCCCCCCAAAATGCTGCTCTGGCATGTTGATTATTTGGAACCGAAGGCACTTGGGAAACAGAAGATGCACGAAGAGGGTTCTCTGACCTCTCCTTCCTTCCTACAAGTAGGTGGTAAAGTTTCTCCTGAGAAAGATGCCCCTTCTGTGTCGTGAAGGGAAGAACATTCTTATCACCAGAGACTGGGAAGTGACGCCAACATAGGCTTGTTCAAATTTGCTAAAACAACCCTTGTTTTCCCTTAGTTTCCCATATACTTTCTAGTCACTGTCCCACAGATGACACTGCTAGCCCAAGCCCCTTTGTCTTGTCACATACCAATTGATTGAGAGTGTGTGTGTGTGTGTGTGTGTGTGTGTGTGTGTGTAAACAGGTATACAAGCTTTTGGACCTAATGGCTTCTTTGGTTTTTTATTTTCCTTCTTCTGAAGGCATGTGAAAATGTTAACTACACTTGTACGCATTTCTCCTGTTCATCTGCCCCATGTCTGGGGCCATCCACAGAACCCAGGAGGGTAGAAGGAAATTTTTCCTTCCCTGCAGATGCCTTTCCCTTCCCATCTCATCCCCACCACTGCTGCATTACGCCAGAAAATATAAATCGATTCCTCTTGTACCATAATTAGGAAAACGCCAGGATGACCCTTTCATGCAGTACCCCTTCACCATCGCAGACTCAGACTTGGAGTTTATCGGCTTCCTCTTATTCAGGGTAGGTGCCAACTGTGGCAAATAAAAATATATCATGGCTAGTTCTAATTTTATTCAAGCAAACCATGAATAACTTCCTACAGTATTTTGGACATGCTTATACTAAACTATTATTTATTATTGACCTGAAATTTGCATTTGATGGGATGTCCTGAATTGTATCCAGTTAGCACATAAAAATATAGAACTCTAAGACAAGTGGATATGTCATAGGAACTGTGAATAATTTTCATTGTAACTATGTGCCGTGTAACATCTGGCACATTGTTACCCAAAATATTTGTTGCCTATTTGAAATTCAAACCTAATTTCCTGTCCACGACATTATCTGGCAATCCTGTCTGTTTGGCCTGTTGAACTGCACAGATTAGCAGAGCACAGGCTCAAGGGTTGAACAAGGACTGAAGAGAGTTTGTGGGTCTTTCATTCTAAGTTCCTCTAAGACTCAGAGGGAGCTTATACCTTGAAGACAGAAAGCTGACAAATAATGGCACAGAAATCACCAGCTGGAAGGTGCACCAGTCTTGAAAGGCAAAAGCTAAACCACCTAAGAGTATCTGTCCAACACCAGCGGCAGAGGTTACCAGTGCTATTCCCATGGCTTGGAATTGGGGCACCATCCATTCTATAACTGAAAGGAAATACAAACAGGATTTTGACCTCAAACAAAGGTGGACTGTCAATGTCAAAGTCAAGTCAAAATGTACACGATCGAAAGTGTTGACTTACTGAGCATATTGCTATTGACTAAGACGGTTACAGCAGGAAGCCCAGCCAAGAAACGTAGTAAGCAGTAAATGGGGAAGTTGGGAGCGATGACGGCACAGGTGTCAGCAAGGGCGAGCTGGAGCAAACACCAGCTGAGTATTAACTTTCTCCCAAACCTGAGAAATAGGTACAGGTTAGAAGATAGGAACAATAACAACCAATTGAAAAAAATGTGTGAAGGAAAGGGGCCCATTTTGAAATTCAGGGAATGTTTTTGGCAAGTGAAACTTTGCACTTGAAACCTTGATGAATCAACAGATAATTAAGGACAGATCTCTGAAAGCGACCTTCCCGTCCGTAACCCAAGCGAAACAAAGTCTCTTCTCTGCTCTGTTACCAGTGGATCTTTGACACCAACGGAAACTAAATAAGGCAGGATGGGATACTGTAAATTTTCATACATCACAAACATTCTTTGTGCTAACAGAGGCACTTAGGATAGTAAGAAGTCTACATTCGTGTCTAGAAAACAGTGGCTCTTGCTAGGACCCTGCAGGCTAAGGCTAAATTGAAGTGAAGTGTTTCTTCCTGTTATTGATTTCTAGTTTCATACCACTGTGGTCAGAAAAGATGCTTGTTGTGATTTCAATATTCTTAAGTTTTTCCAAGACCTTACATTTGATCCGTGTGCACCGTTGTTGGGATGGAAAGTTCTGTATGTATCTATGAGGCCCATTTAGTCTGAAATATAGTTCAAGTCCAACATTTCCTTATTGATTTTCTATCTTATTGATCTATCCATGGTTGGAATGTGGTACTGAAGCCCGCCACTACTACTGCATTGTTAACTATTTCTTCCTTCATACCTGTTAGTATTTGCTTAATGTTATTTAAGTATGCTGCTGTCTGGTGCACATATTTTTCTTCCAATTTTGATGGCTTTTCTTTCTTGTATAATTCATGTCACTAGGACTCCCAAAACTACGTTGAGTAAAAGTGGTGAGAGTGGACTTCCTTGTCTTGTTCCTGAATTAGTGGGAAGGCTTTCAGATTTTCATGGTCGAGTATTATGTTGGCTGTGGTTTGTCACAAATGGCGTTTAGTGTGTCCGTATATATTCCCTCTACACTCACTTTGACGAGAGTTCTTATCTTGGATGGATGTTGAATTTTGTCAAAAGCTTCTTGTGTATCTATCAAGGTGATCATGTCATTTTCGTCTTTTTAAAAAAATGTAGTGGAGGAGTTCCCGTCGTGGCGCAGTGGTTGGCGAATCCGACTGGGAACCATGAGGTTGCGGGTTCGATCCCTGCCCTTGCTCAGTGGGTTAAGGATCCGGCGTTGCTGTGAGCTGTGGTGTAGGTTGCAGACGTGGCTCGGATCCCGAGTTGCTGTGGCTCTGGCGTAGGCCGGTGGCTACAGCTCCGATTGGACCCCTAGCCTGGGAACCTCCATATGCCGCGGGAGCGGCCCAAGAAATAGCAAAAAAGACCAAAAAAAAAATGTGGTGTATCACATTGACTGATTTGCATATGTTGCATTGTCCTTGTGAATAGATAACAAGATTCACTAGAATAAATCTAATGTGATCACAGTGTATGATCCCTTTTTCTGTATTGTCGGATTTGATTGGCTACTATTTTGTTGATGACTTTTGCATTTATCATTCATCAAAAATATTGGCCTGTAACGTTCTTTTCTTTTTCTTTGTAGCATCTTTGTTTGGTTTGGTATTCTATGAGGGTAATGGCCTCATAGAATCGGTTTTGGGAATGTTCCCCCGCTTCAATTTTTCTTGAATAGTTTGAGAAGGATTGGTAAAAGTTCTCTATATGCTTGGTAGAGTTTTTCAGTAAAGGTACGTAGTCCTGGGCTTTTGTTTGCGGGGAATTTTTGTTTTTTGTTTTGTTTTGCTTTTTCTTTTTTTAAAAACAGATTCTACTTCATTTCTAGTGATTGGTCTGTTCAAATTTGTTTCTTTTTGACTCAATGTTGATGGCTGTATGTTTCTAGAAATTTGTCCATTTCTTCTTGGTTGTCCAATTTGTTCGCATATAACTATTCATAGTATTCTCTTATGATTTTTTTGTATCTTTGTGGTATCAGTTGCTATTTCTCCTCTCATAGCTCTTATTTTGTTTATTTGGGTCCTCTCTCTTTTCTTCTTAGTAAGCCTAGCTAAAGCTATGTCAGTTTTGTTTATCTTTTCTTTTTCTTTGGCCTCAAATTTGTTTGTTTGTTTATTTATTTATTTATGGGCTACACATGTGGCATACAGAAGTTCCCAGGCTAGGGGTTGAATCAGAGCTGCAGCTGTCAGCCACAGCCACAGCCACAGCCACATGGGATGCCATCTGCATTGGCAACCTATGCCGCGGCTCATGGCAATGCCAGATCATTAACCACTGAGTGGGGCCAGGGATTGAACCCACATCCTCATGGATACTAGGCAAGTTCATTACCGCTGAGCCACAGTGGGAACTCCTTCAAATTGATTTAAAAAATTATTGGAGTATTGTTGGCTAACAATGTTGTATTAGTTTCAGGTGTACAGCAATCAGTTGTATATATAAATTTGTCCTTTCTCCTTTCGCACATAAGTTATTACAAACTATTAAGTCAATTTTCCTGTGCTATACAGTAGGTTCTTGTTAATCATCTATTTTATATAGTAGTGTATATGTTATTTCCACCCTCCTAATTCTTCCCTCCCCACAACGGTTTCACCTATAGTAACCATCAGACTGCCTCTGAAATCTTTTGTGTTTTTGTACCATTTTTATTAGATTTCACATATAAGTGATATCATATGATATTTGTCTTTCTCTGTCTGACTTACTTCGGTCAGTATGATAATCTCTAGGTCTATCTATGTTGCTGAAAACGGCATTATTTCATTTTTTATGACTGGATAATATTCCACTGTTTATATGCACTGCATTTTATTTATCCTCTCTCTTATTTATCTTTTTGAAAAACCAGCTCTTGGTTTCATTGATTTTTTTTCTATTTTTTAAATCTCAATTTTATTTCTTTCCTATCTGATCTTTATTATTTCCTTCCTTTTGCTGACTTTGGGTTTGTTTGTTCTTCTTTTTCTAATTCTTTTAGGTGGTAGATTAGATTGTTTATTTGAGATTTTTTGTTTTGTTTTGTTTCTTGAGGAAGGCCTGTATTGATATGAACTTCCCTCTGAGAACTAATTTTGCTGCATCCCATAGATTTTTGGAAAGTTGTGTTTTCAATTTAATTTGTCCTGAGGTATTTTCTGATTCCTTCTTTGATTTCATTGTTGACCCATTGGTTTTTTAGTAGCATGTTTTTTTTTGTATCCACATGTTTGTTCTTTTTAGTTTTTCTTTTTGTAGTTGATTTCTAGTCACATACGTTGTGGTCGAAAAAGATGCTTGAAATAATTTCTATCCTCTTGAATTTGTGGAGACTTGTTTTGTGACCTAATATGTCATCTGTCCTGGAGAAGACACCGTGTGTGCTTGAAAAAAATGTATATTCTGGGTTTTTTGGGGATGTATTGCCTTATAGATATCAATTTAGTCCACCTGGTCTATAGCATCATTTAAGACCACGGTTACTTGATTGATTTTCTGTTTGGATGATCTGTCCATCGATGTCAGTAGGGTATTAAGTTATCTTATTATTACTGTATTATTATCAATTTCTTCCTTTATGCTGCTAGTATTTGCTTTATACATTTAGGGGCTCCTGTATGGGTGTGTATGTGTTAATAGGTATAATATCCTCTTCTTGTGTTGATCCCTCTGTCATTACATAATACTTTTTTTTTGTCTTCTGTTACAGACTTTGTTTTAAATCTATTGGTCTGACATGAGTATTGCTAACTCTGCTTCCTTGTCATTTCCATTTGCATTAATTGTCTTACTCCATCCCTTCACTTTCAGTCTGTTTGTGTCTTTAGCTCTGAAGGGAGTCTCTTGGAGGCGAAATATAGGTGAGTCTTTTTTTTATCATCGAATCAGCCACTATGCTTTTAGTCCCTTGACATTTTAAGTAATTATTGATAGATACCTTTCCTTGGGGCCTGAGGATTTTCTTTAGTGTGTATGCTTGTATCCTTTTCTCTTTAGCTTTTGTGTATCTATTGTAGGTTTTTGGTTTGTGGTTACCATTGGGTTCATCCATGTCACTGCACAGAGTCGTTTGTTCAATCTTTTTACTGTGTATCAATCCATTGTGCAATATTCTGCATCTTATTTATCCACTCTATTATTGAAGGACTTCTAGATTGTTCCCAGTATTGGGATTTTATGAATAGTTGAGAGTCTTATTTTAAAAATATCAATTTGATCATGCCCTTCCCTTGCACATAGCTTTTCCTCTTAGCTTTCTTATGATGTTCAAAATCCCTAGAATTTCTTGTACCTTCAATTTCAGCTAGTTCTTCACTGTAATCTGCTCCTAGGCTCCTCTCATTCCCAACCCCACATCCCTATGATCCATAAGAACAGACATATTTATATATTGTTATTATAACATTACAGAAGGCTAGGTTATTAAGGGTTGAAAATGAGCACTCAGACGCTGAACTCTTTTCTATGTTACGTTTTCTGTGATACACTTTTCAGCCAAGACAGCAGTTAACATTATGCTGGTGAGGGGCACCTCATGGCTTCCATCTCCCTCAGGAAAGACACGCTCAGATACTGGCAAAGATTTCAGAAAAGCTCTCTTTCAGAAGAGGCGTGTTAGGCACAGATTATCCCAAATTTCACATGACAAACTGTGATAGCAATGTGGTTAGATTAATTACTTTGTGTGATTGCAAAACCGACTCTTTTCTTTTTTTGCTTTTCTTAGGGCCACACCTGTGGCATATGGAGGTTCCCAGACTAGGGGTTGAAACACAGCGACAGCTGCCAGCCTACCCCACAGCCACAGTAATATGGGATCCAAGCCACATCTGCGACCTACACCACAGCTCATGGTAACACCGGATCCCCCAACCCACTGAGCGAGGCCAGGGATTGAACCCACATCCTCATGGATACTAGTCCCATTCGCTTCCACAGTGCCACAATGGGAACTCTGCAAACCGGTCCTTTAAAAATCTGTTTTTGCAACCCCAAATTACGATTACCAGTGTAATTTGTCAATACAGCACCAATGACACATTGCCCTGTGCCCTGTAAATTTTATAGGAAAATGTATCCATCATCCAATTGGGAAATTATGACCATTCTCCTGGAAGCCACAGTCATTCAGCTCATAGGCTCCACGAAGAATGGGACATGGAAACCATGACCAGAGCTATTGAAGTCACGTTCCATAACTGTGTCTTTAACAGGCTGAATCTCATGCCACAAAATGTCTTTTCTCTGTTCCTACAGGTAACTATTTCTCGTTCTTTTTTTTTTGTCTTTTTAGGGCCACATCCGCAGCATATGGAGGTTCCCAGGCCAGGGGTCTAATCAGAGCTGTTGCTGCCAGCCTACGCCAGAGCCACAGCAACGCCAGATCTGAGCTGCGTCTGCGACCTACACCACAGCTCACGGCAATGCCAGATCCTTGACCCACTGAGCGAGGCCAGGGATCGAACCCACAACCTCAAGGTTCCTAGTCGGATTCATTTCTGCTGCGCCACCACAGCAACGCCCTTTCATGTTCTTAAACCACATGTTACAGCACCTCCTCTCTACATCCTGTCCTTCTGTGCTTCCAGATGTGAAGGACATGTCATTACTGTATGCTGTACACATAGCTCAATGTTGAAAAAAAAAATAGCACTCACCACACTGGTTAATTCTCCGTTTGTGTTTCTAGAAGCCTGGAGACCAAGGCAGCTTTAGGATAGGGTAATTTATAATATTTATTTCTTAAGGAAAGAATGATTCTTGTATTGATAAAAATATCCGGGAGCAAGGGATCATAGCTCTATAATCCAGAGACACTCACCTGTCTGATAAATGGCTGTATAGGATGCCTCCCACCAGCATTCCAGTGATGCAGAGGAACTTAGGCACTGAGGTCAGTGACTGATAATCACATACCAGGTCCCACTGGAAGAGAAGGGAGCCAGCAAAGGATAGCCCAACAGAATCTTGTACCTCCTTAATGGAAACACCTTAACACTACTCAGAACTTAATATGAGGCCCTTATCTTCATCTTCCCTTTCTGCATTAGCTGACCTTCTCATTCAGAACTCAGCTTAATAAATCATTTTTTTTTGAGGGCAAAACCTCCTTTAAAACTGTAGACTTTATTAATGCCTTGCTTTACTCCATACTAACTGGTTCTTCATCTTGGTCACAGAATGCAATCATTTGAGTTTTAAAATTTTATTGATGCTTGAGTTTCACTACAGACCTTCTTACATGATGGCTCTGACATACAGTCTGGGCACAGACCTTTCTTTCTTTCTTTCTTTTGTTGGTTTGTTCGTTCTTCTTTTCAGGGCCACACCCACAGCATATGGAAGTTCCCAAATTTGATTTGATTTAGGGGTCAAATTGGAGCTGCAGCCACCAGCCTGTACCACAGCCACAGCAATACCAGTTCCAAGCCACGTCTACAACTATACTGCAGCTCATGACAACACTGAATCCTTAACCCACTGAGCAGGGTCAAGGACTGAACCCACATCCTCATGGATACTAGTCAGGTTCATTACCTCTGAGCCACAATGGAAACTCCTGGGTGTAGATATTTCTAATTCTAAATCTAACTCTAATTCTAATTCTAATACCATAGGCAGAATATTACTAACCTAGCATAATTATATATTACATTATGTATTGCTTGCTTAGACCTGGTCTTTCTAAGAATAAGAGTGCTATGGAAATATGTCTATTTCTGAATTCATTAGTCTCATTATCTATTCCTATGCTAAGAATTTAATAGAGAAATAATATTTGCCAAAAGAATGAAGAATGAACACCTACCTAGTGACTAAAGGTTAGAAGCTTCATTGCTCTGTTACCTCTAAACACACAGACCATGTACTCACAAGAGGTGAATGGTCCTTTACCTCCGTCACGATGGTGGAGGAGAAGAAGCTATGATCATACACCCAGCCGTCCACACAGGGCTCCGTGTCCAGATCAGTCACATTGGGGAAGGTTCCATTCAGGTGAAGGAGCTGCCACTGGGGGTGGAGGAAGCGACGACACTTCTCTGGCTTCAAGTTTGAGTCCAGGGGGATGGAGATTCTCAGGAGGGCATCTTGGCTGAGGGTCCCAGTGCTATTAGCAGAGGCAGTGTCATTGTCAAGGATGTGGACCCAGCAGCGATGGCCAGGGACAGCTGCCGTGAAGTTCTCCAATAGGATGTGAGGGTACACTATGAGGCTGGAGATACAAAGGAAAACCATCTGAAGGATCTGGAATCTTCCTAGGCCTCCCACTTGATCCAGGAGGTCCTGAAAGGCCATCGAAGCTGAACAGGTGGTCCCCAAGAGGAGGCAAAATAACGATATTTAGGAAAGTTCAAGAGGAAAAATATTGCCTCCTACAACGTTTCATGAAACGAGTGTGGATCCCGACCACACGTTCTCCTCAGTTGGCCCTGTCTCACCTCTAAAGTAGGGCCACGGACCCTGTCTCTCCAAGTTGTTTTTAGGGTCAGGAAGGTAGCTGTTTTCATTAAGTCACAGAGAGAAATATTTTGCTGAGGTAACTTCAGCAGTTGACAATTAAATCCGTTAAAAGTGTACCTGGCAAAAATTTTTGTTCTCATCAGCACCACAAAGTCAGTGTGGACTCTGACCTACCAAGTCAGGGTTGGACTTTTTTTTTCTTTAGCAAGGCAGTGGTCATAAATCTGCTGAATAATCTGCCATTCTTCCAAGAAAATGTAATTTGTGAGACTCAAAAGTGAAATGCGCTTGATTTTTTGGGAAAAGAACAGAAAGTGTTTTGCTTGCTTAGTACTGAATTTTAATGAGAGTCAATGAAACCTATCCAGAGTTAAATTAAAGCAAGTGAAACATGATGCAATCCTTTCCCCCTGGAAGTAACATTCCCCTTCAGTTCACACTGAAATTCACATGGAAAATAAGTTACTTGAAAGGGAGGCACAGTGGGCAGAGATGGAGGGTAGAGGGCTAAGCCCATGTAAACCGCGTAAGCTCATACAGAGGTTTGTTTTCCACTGGTTTTTTGGATCCATGGTGATAACTTATGTGAGAGTCTTTTCTATTCTCTTTTCAGGGATGCAGCTTTGTATCAAACCTAGTCTTTCTGCCTCCTATCGTCTGGTGAGGAAAAGAGGAGTAACTAAATAATTACACTCTGATGTCCTAACATTCCATGGTCCTTACACAATGTGCTGGGGAAGAATTGGAGAGCAAATATGGGATGAAACCTCGTAGCACTATTGATTATCACTAAATCATCTACTAGAACCTTCTTTGTTTATAATTTTATTGAGGTGCTATTTACATATCATCTAATTCCTCTATTTAAAGTACTATCCAGTGAGTTCTAGTTATCACAGAGTTTGTGCAACCATCACCACTGTCCGTACAGAACATCCTTTCACCAACACACACACACGCACACACACACACACACACACACACACAACTGTTGCTGTAGTTGACAGAGGCTTCAATTTTCTCTAGGGTACTTAAATTTTTCCTCACCTTGATATTATGATTTATAATGTTAATGAAAAATTAATATTTCGATCAGTTGACCTAAAAAAGAATTGGAAAATTTTATTCAAGACAAATTTGAGGATAGTAACCCCAGAAGAGCAGCTCAGAAAGCTCTGAGAACTGTTCTGCCCATCAGAAGTTGAGACACACTTTATGGAAGTTTTTTTTTTTTTTTTTTTGTCTTTTTAGGGCCACAACCAAGGCATATGGAGGTTCCCCGTTTAGGGGTCCAGTCGGAGCTACCACTGCCAGCGTACACCACAGCCACAACAATGCCAGACCCAAGCCATGTCTGTGACCTACATCACAGCTTGTGGCAACACCGGATCCTTAACTCACTGAGCAGGGCCAAGGATCGAACCGGCAACCTCATGGTTCCTAGTCAGATTCGTTTCCTCTGTGCCACGACAGGAACTCAGCTTTATGGAAGTTTGTGGGAGACAGAGGTCTGTACATCAAATGATGTGATATTGACCATTTACCCAATCTAGATCTAAGCATCATCCTGGTGGGGTCATGAGACCTCTTACAAGAAGAAGAAGGAATGTTATTTATCTTTAAAGAATTGTCTTGTTGATTTTAGGAGAACATAGCTCTTTATGGTTGAGCAGATGTGCCTGCCAGTGGAGGAGGTCTGATTGCTGTAGAATGCCGATACACAATGCCCAGTGAGAAGAGGGGAGACCAAAGGGTAGAGACATTTTTTTTGTCTTTTTTTTTGTCCTTTTGCCTTTTCTAGGGCCGCTCCTGCGGCATATGGAAGTTCCCAGGCAAGGGGTCTAATCAGAGCTGTGGCCGACAGCCTACGCCACAGCCACGGCAACTTGGGATCCAAGCCACATCTGTGACCTACACCACAACTCACGGAAACACCAGATCCTTAACCCACTGAGCAAGGCCAGGGATTGAACCCACAACCTCATGGTTCCTAGTCGGATTCGTTAACCACTGAGCCATGACAGGAGCTCCAAATTCTTCTATTTATATTTTTCTTGTCTTGCCACAAAATATGAATTTGATTTCGCATTTTCCCCCTGTTCATCATTAGCCTCTCGATAGGAAGTATTATGTGATCAAATAAATATGTGGTCTCCTGAAGCTAGAGTGGCTGCCCACTGTGTCTCATGTCCCTCAGGGCTGGGTCCTAAGAGCCCAGTTCTCTTTTTCTGGGGGTTATACTAGATGAATGTTTGGCAAGGATTGACAGTCAGTTCTAGGCTGTCAAATAAGGGGCTAAAGCCAATTTTCCTCACATATGCATTACATAGGCCCATTATTTGATAGAGAACTGGGGAGGTGATCTACAGTTGCAAGTCATTTAGACATCATTGTCCTAATACAAGCTGATGACACACGGTGGGAAAGGCGAGAAACTATCATCTTATAAGTTCCACACATTATAATTTAAATTGGTAGTAGGAATCATGTCATTAGCAAAAATTGAAGCTAAATCTTCCTAAACCAAACCATTTTCTTTAAGCTGGGAAGAAGATAGTTCACAGCAGAAATATGACACTTCATAGGTTATAACAGGAACGAACAAATATCGTGGCCAAATCATTGGAAAACTGACGGAAACAAGCATGCCTGTGCTAAAGACTGATTGACAGATTGGCAGGGGCTCTTTCCAAGGCTGCTTATAAGTGAGTGACCTTAAACCCAAGGGAAACCAACTACGCCTCTCCCTCATCAACCTGGGGAGAGTCAAGGTCATAAACTTGGTCCATAAATCCACTTGTCCCACAAATGCGTCCTGTTAGGAGCCACCGAATATTCGACATCCAATATAAAGGATTATTTATGGCCAGAACAGCATCACTAATTGGCCAAGTAAAAGAAATTTTATTTAGTGATATTGGTGGTAACATTATTTTGCATGATGCTAGACGTTCTTTCCTTTAAAATAAAATTTCTAGGAGTTTCCATTGTGACTCAGCAGAAACGAATCTGACTAGCATCCATGAGGGTGCAGGTTCGATCCCTGGCCTTGCTCCGTGGGTTAAGGATCCCCCATTGGTGTGAGCTGTGGTGTAGTTTGCAGACGTAGCTTGGATCCCACATTGCTGTGGCTGTGGTGTAGGGTAACAGCTACAGTTCCAGTTTGACCCCTTAGCCTGGGAACCTCCATATACCATGGGCGTGGTCCTAAAAAGACAAAAAAAAATTATTATTATTTTTTTTTTTCCTAAAGGCCATTCAATTAGAACCTTGGAGAGGTGAAATCCACCAAGTCAACTTGGGTGTGCTGGACGTAGATCATTAGCCATAAACCCAACAATTGGATTGATTTTTGAAAATTGCTTATGATTAAGCGCAAGAAATACACCTGTCTCACTAGCAAAAATGTGAGCAATTGTCAAGGTCATCCGTATACGAGCCTGTGCCAGCATCTTGGGGCAGCTACGTTAGATGTCATCTTTGTTTCATCCTAATCTGGTCTTAGTCAAAATCATTTGTCAGGAGTTCCCGTCGTGGCGCAGTGGTTAAGGAATCCGACTAGGAACCACGAGGTTGTGGGTTCGGTCCCTGCCCTTGCTCAGTGGGTTAACGATCCGATCCGGTGTTGCCGTGAGCTGTGGTGTAGGTTGCAGACGCGGCTCGGATCCCGCGTTGCTGTGGCTCTGGCATAGGCTGGCAGCTACAGCTCTGATTAGACCCCTAACCTGGGAACCTCCATATGCCGCGGAAGCGGCCCAAAGAAATAGCAAAAAGACCAAAAAAAAAAAAAAAATCATTTGTCAAAACAGGAGTTTCAGTTCATTTGGGAGAGGCCTGATATGGTCCCTTCCCACATTTCCCTTGTCTGATGTTTTCTCCAGCATGAATAATCTCCTGGTTGCTGGTCATGGGGAATTTGATCTTCATTGAAAAATAGCTTTCTGTGATAACCAAACTTAGTGTCCTTTTCATAACTAAACTTTACCAGGAACTCTCTGGGAAGTCTTAGCCAGTAAATATAGACTTCAATTATCAAAAAGAAAGAAAGAAATTTAACATCCATTGAAACACAAACCCTTTCTCTTTAAAATTACCCTCATTTCTATCAAATTAATTATTTAAAAACAATTTTTTTTTTGCCTTTTCTAGGGCCGCTTCCATGGCATATGGAGGTTCCCAGGCCAGGGGTCTAATCGGAGCCATAGCCACCAGCCTATGCCAGAGCCACAACAATGGGGGATCCAAGCCACGCCTGCGACCTACACCACAGCTCACTGTAACGCCGGATCCTTAACCCACTAAGCAAGGCCAGGGATTGAACCCACAACCTCATGGTTCCTAGTCGGATTTGTTAACGACTGCGCCACGACGGGAACTCCGTCAAATTAATTATTATATATTAATAACTATGGTTAATTGACCATAGACACTTGACATTGGCTGTGCTGGAAATTTTCATAAAGAATCTCAGCTTGAACTCTAAAAACCTCCAGGCCAGGAAAGCCACGCCAAGGGTGTCAACTGATTTTGGTTGTGATGTCTACAGGTTTGGGAGAATTCTTCTTTTCAAGGTCCCCCAAATACCTTGAAATTCCTGTACCTGTTAGGAGGTTGCATTCTTTTATACACCTGAGAAAGCTGCTGGGAACCTAAGAGTTTCCAGATGCTGGAGGGATCAGGTAGAGAGAAAAGATAAATGTTGGAATTCTACTTACAGAGGTGTCCGTTGAAGGTTTTCTTGTATCTAGAAAACAGAGATTAAAACCCAGTAATAGTTCAGATGGAAGCCATAAACATTATAACCGTATTTACCAGTCCACTCGGTAACCAATCCTTTTGGTAGCTTTTTAGGAAGCCATCAGTTTTCCCAGCAGGATTTTAAAATTCTTATTCAGTTCAGCAATATGATCCACACTTGTCAAAAGTCCTTCCTATGAAACTTCTTGAAAATGAAGTACTTTCGCAAAAGCATTTGAGTACAACAATAATTGGTCTGTAAGTGGCAAGACAATTCAAGGTTAAAGAGCTGCTTACAGTGCAACTGAAAAGAAACGGTTACTGCTGAACATACAATTTAAGATAATTAGTAAAACTGTGACTGATACCATTCACCAGGATATTCCAGAATTTTAGGAGTTCCATGTAATTTCTAGAATGACTGTGTGTGTATGTATATATATATATATATATATATATATATATATATATATATTTTTTTTTTTTTTTGTCTTTTTAGGACCATGCCCGAGGCATATGGGGGTTCCCAGGCTAGGGGTCTAATCAGAGCTACAGCTGCTGGCCTACACCAGAGCCACAGCAACGCCAGATCCCAGCCATGTCTGCAACCTACACCACAGCTCATGGCAATGCCAGATCCTTAACCCACTGAGCCAGGCCAGAGTTCCTTAGCTGTGGCAATACCGGATCCTTAACCCACTGAGCCAGGCCAGAGTTCCTTAGCTGCGGCAATACCGGATCCTTAACCCACTGTGCTGGGCCGGGGATTGAACCTGTGTCCCAGCACTCCCGAGATGCTGCCAATCCCATTCTGCCCCAGCGGGCACTCCTGAAATCTGCATTTTAAAAAGATGGCAAGCGATAAGAGTTCCCTGAAAGCACCAAGTAGAACATTTTCCATCTCAAAGGCATGAGAAAGATATGTTCTCCCTGGGAGGTTTGGGGAGGAGTAAAAAGATTGGTGGGTTTGGGACTTTTTCTAGAGCTACATGCCTGGTCCTATAAATGCCAGGTTTGTAAAATAACAAGTTTTTTGTTTTGTTTCCTTAAAGATTTGGGTGACCACGCCCACGATATCCTCAAAGGACTGAGACACCTATTCCCCTCTGGGGGAGAAGGCCTCCCTGCAAAACCCCCACTAGGTACCGAACACCCCCTATGGTCAGGTTAGCCAGACGGGTAGCCTTTCATGGGGGGAGTCCATTTACTAATACTTTTGAGAATCCTCCCTGGGTTTTAAGAAACTCTCTAACACGGCCCTCCGTTCGGCCTTTGAGCTGAAAAGGCCCGCCTCCAGCCTCATGTGGTCCCATTTCTAAAGGATTTTTTTTTTTGAAAGTGAAAAGGCAGTTCCGAAGGTTGCTAGAAGTACTGCCTCCCTGCCCCTTCCCGGACTTTCGGGGACTCTCCTGGCCACGGGCAGGGGGACCCTCCCCCCGGAGCTCAAGTTTTCCCAGTCCCCTCTGGTTATTCATTCCATGTTATGGTTCATAGAGTTTCACGTTCTCCCCCTTTCTCTTGATGACCTTAGCTGGTGTTTGTCTCTTTGGAAAATTGTTTCGAAAACATAGTATCTCATAATATATGAATTATATGTCCTTCAGTCTATACTATACTCCGTTCCCTTTTGTCTCTAGTGCTGCTCTTTACTTGTGATTCCTTTTGATTTGCTTTGTTGAACTTTTTCTACTTTTTTTGGCTGTGAGTCAATTGTTTTTCATCCTCAAGTCAATTATTATTAGCGTTGCTAGAATTCGGCCTCTGTCTGCCAGTGCCAAATTGAAATGCAGAGACAGACTTTTGGGTAAAGGAGAGAGAGAGAAAAAAAAAATAGCTTTATTGCTTTGCCAGGCAAAGGAGGCCACAGCAGCCTAACACCTTAAAGACCATACCCCCTCGCCCCCTTAGAAAGAATTGCAAGGAGTTTTAGAATAAAAAGGAGAAAAATAGGTTTTCGGATAGGAATCGGGATTGGGACAAGCATGCCTTCTTCTTTCTTTGGGGGAACATTAGTCATCAAAGCTGGAGTCAGGGGATCTTCTGGCTTATTGCCTGGAATAGCAGTACTTGCAAAAAGGGCAGATTGATCAGAGATTAGAGCAAACTAGGGAAGTTCCTGAAAAACATCATGGGCGCACCCTCTTTAACCCACAGGCAACTGTGCTCAGGGAGACTCATCTTTAGCTTATGGGTGATTGTGTTTGGGGTCCATTAGGTCAGGGAGAAGGACAAGGCAGGTCTCTAAGCTGTTCAATTTCAAAAAGACGCATAAGGCATATAACTTTTCTCTTGGGGGTATGAGGCACCTGCGTCACTAGTAGAAATATTTAGGGGGATAATTTTTGCTGCATCACTGTGTGAACTGAAGTTTGGCCCTTGGCATCAGCCTCTACGTTGAGTAAAAACATGAGCCACTGCAGCTACCAACCCACAGCACCCCCTGAGTGGAGCTCGGGCAGAGACCAGGAGTGAGGTGCTCTGTGCTCTGGGAAAGCTGGAAGAACAGGCCTTCAGATCATCAGATAGTTTTAGAAGATTTTATGTGATAGGTTCCCAGGAGGATGGAGACAGACCCCCACCCCCTGCATGTGGCTGATGACCTTGGAGCCCTGCTGGGGACGTGGGTATGGCCTGGCACAAGATCGACCCCCTTTTCCTGGAATGGGGAGCAGAGATGAACCACCTACAAGGGTTCACTGCCCTCTGTCATGGGACCCGACCACCTGACCCTCCTCACCTACTCCTGCTTTGGCCTTCCCCTGCCTCTTTCTTCTTCGTTCCTGCCGCACGTTCCTGCCGTGACCTCCAGCCACCGATCCTTTATAAGCCTAGCACCTCCTCACAGTCAGAGCTGGTACCCATGCCCCTCTGATGCCTTAATACATCTCTTTTTTGCCCACTAGGCCTTGTGTGTTCCTCCCTCAGCAAAGCCAACACTCACGTCTAGAAAAACACGAAAATCCTTCATGGTGATGTCTGCTCCTTGTGACTGGGAGTGACCTTCAGGAGGTCAGCAACAAACTTTTGTAAAATGGGTCTATGCTGTATGCACCCCACCCCCACCCCCACCTATATCATGTCCCGATGTTCCCCCTTTATCCTCCTTGGGTGGTATTTCAGCCCGGCTCTGTAGTTAAGGGTAGAGATTATCTCCCAGGGTGAGAGCCGGGGAGTCCTGCAGGCTGTGAAAACTCAGACGCGGGATGCTGGCCCCGAGAGTGGACGTGCACCTCAAAGGAATGATTTCAGGGAGCCCAGGCCCCTTTGGTCCCGGCTCCCTGCCCTTTGTTGCAAAAACTCCTCTATACCCTAGGTCCTCCCTCACCACCTGCCTCGGAGCTGTTTCTCAGGGCTACCTGAGATGCTGTCTCCCTGGGCTTAAGTCCTAATTTTGCCCCAAAGAAAACTTAACTCTCATCTTTCAGGTTGTGTGTTTTTTCATCGACAACTCTTTCTTAAAAAATCCCATAATCTCCTCGCCGAAGTGTTTTCGTTAGTATCGTTTTCAAGGTATCTGCAATTTCAGTTGTTTTTTTTTCCTCTTTCAACAAAGAGATACTTAATAGGGGGTTTTACAATTTCCAGGAGGGAAGGTCTTTTTTTTTTTTAAATTCTGTGAATTTCTCATTTTCTTTAGGTGATCAGAGATTGTGGATTGTCATATTTCTATATCATTGAAATTACTGACTTTTCTTTGTGACCTCAGGTGGTATTGGGATATCATAATAAGTATATATTTTTGATCTCTGTACAGGGCTCCTGCCTAGAGTTCCTAAAAACCTTTGTAATTTCCTAAGAGGTAAAGGTGCTAGGGGCATCTTTCGTTCCCATATTTGATCTGTTCCTGACCCCAAACTCCCAAGTCCTTTGTAGAAATAAGGTGATGGAAACTCTTTTGTTCGAATGAGGCTCTCTACTCTGGGCGGGCTCTTGGATAGCTTTAGGATGGGGGCTGGCCCCCAGAAAGACCACGCCATGATTAGAAGCTTGGAATTTTTGGCCTCATCGCCAGTCCTTGGGGGAGGAGGGAGGGACTGGAAATCGAGTTAATAATCCATCACACCTACGTGGTGACGCCTCCATGAAAATCCCTGAACTGAGAGGTTCTGAGACCGTCCAGGCGGGTGAACACACGCCTCCACAGGGAGAGGGTGGCACGCCAGAGCTCCTGGGTTTGGGAACCTTCTAGATGTCATCCTACATTCTTCTTCATCTGCGTGCTCAGCTGTATCCTTTATCATAGCCGTTTTCATATAACAAATAGGTAAATAGCAATAATTTCCTTGAGTTCTGTGAGCTGTTATAACCTCAGGAGGGGGCCATGGGACCTCCCGATTTGTAGCCCAGGCAGACACAAGTGTGGGTAAACTGGGGTCCCCCCACGTCTTTTGATTGGCATCTGAAGTGGAGGGAGTCTTGTCGAACCGAGCCCCTAACCTGTGGGATCTGACACGAACTTCAGAGAGATAGTGTCGGACCCTAAATTGAATTGTTGGACACCTGCCTGGGGTTGGAGAATGGGTTGGTGTGGGGAAAAACACTTCTGGTTGCAGTGCTGTTCTGTGAGTAGACCTTAAAACAGAGGAGGGTTTCCTTTCACTAAGGGTATGAGTACATTTTTTGGTGTGAATTTTTCATGTTTTCTTGATGGGCAAACGTGTTCTGTAATATTAGATAGTGAAGTTCAGTGGCTTGATCATAAGATCTACCATACTTTCTGCACTTTAAAGGTTGTCTGCATCCTTTCTTACATTAGTCCTATTGCTATATGTCTCGTATTGAGAGAGGTGGTTAAACATCTATTATTTTAGCATTTCAATATTTGTCTCCTTTCAGAAAGGTGCCAGTGGTTGGTCAGTTATTTGGTGCATAGATACTCAAAACTGTTCTATTTTTGGTGTTGGCACTAACCCCCATTCTTCCTTTTCCTGTTTAATTCTTTCTGGCCTGAATTCTGCCTCATCTGTTGTAAGGATTGAATATCCTGCCTTCTTATTATTTTCACTTCATAGGTGCACATTTGCTGATGGCTGTTGTTTCGCCACCTTCTGAATTACTTCGGGTGTGTCACTTGTAGACAGCACAGAGGTGTTTGACCTTGTGAACTGAATTAAAAACTGTTTTTATAAGTTATTGGAGCTAATTAAGATTTATGAGTATGTGTGTATGAATTTGTCTTTGTTCTTTCTCCATATGACATGTTTTATTACTTTTGCTATTTAACTATTTAATATTTTGCATTATTGATTACATTTGTACTTACGGCTTTTTAAACTACCATTTAGAATGTGCATTTTATTTAACCCAAATTTTCATATTGGATCTGACAAATTTCAAGTTAGACTTTAAATCTTACCTCTTGTGGATACAATAACCAATGAATTTTTCATTATTCTCATCATCTCCTTTCTCCTCCTATCTTTTAAAAGCTGTTATGAGTTGAATCATGTTCCACCAAAATTCATAAGTCGAAGTCCTAACATTCAGTGACTTAAAATGTGAGTTATTCTGAGAATTCTCAGAATTGACTGCAGGTGAACTAGTTAAGAAGAGTCACACCACAAAATTTTCATTCAAAAAAATACGTGTACCCCTGTGTTCATAGCAGCACTAACCTAAATGTCCATGGACAGATGAATGGATTAAGAAGATGTTGTACATAAACACAATGGAATACTATTCAGCCATGAAAACAAAATAACGCCATTTGCAGCAACATGGATGCAACTAGAGATTCTCATGCTAAGTAAAGTGAGTCAAAAAGAGAAAGACAAATAGTATATAATATCACTTATACGTGGAATCTAAAATATGGCACGAATGATCCTATTTACAAAACAGAAATGGATCACAGACACGGACAGACGTGGTGAACAGACTTGTGGTTGCCAGGGGGAGGTGGAAGGGAGTGGGATGGACAGGGAGTTTGGGGTTGATAGATGCAAACTATGACATTTAGAATGAATAAGCAATGAGGTCCTACTGTACGGCACAGGGAGTACATGGGGGCAGAACCTGACAGAAGATAATATGAGAAAAAGAATGTATATAGTTGTATGACTGGGCGACTCTGCAGAATTGACACAACATTGTAAATCAACTATACTCTCATAAAAAAGAATAAATTATGCTTGGGGAAAAATAAATAGAAACCTTTAATATCCTGCCAAAAAAAAGAGGTCATACCAGAATAAGATGGACCCCTAATCCAATATGACGAGAGTTCTTATACGAGGGGCAGGTAAGAACCCAGAGGCACGTGAATAAGGAGACCACCATCTAAAAACCAAGGCAGAGACTGCGGTGATGCAGCGGAAGCCAAGAAGCCTCAAACACTGCCAACCAAACTTCCAGACGCTGAGAGAGGCTTGGGACAGATTTCTCCCTCACAGCCCTCAGAAGGTCCTGATCTTGCCACAGCATTTATCTCAGGCTTCTACTCTATAGACTCGTGAGGCAGCACATGCTGCTTAAGTCCCTTGTGGGGCCGTAAATGTTGTTTAAGTCAAGCGCTTTGTGGTGTTTTTGTACGGTAGCCCTGGGAAACTAACGAAGAAGCATTGTTTCTTCGTTGTGAGAATGCAGACTAAAATATAAACATAAGGAGTTCCTGTGTTGCCGTGAGCTGTGGTGTAGGTGGCAGCTGAGGCTCAGATCTGGCATTGCTGTGGCTGTGGTGTAGGCCAGCAGCAACTGTAGCTCTGATTCGACCCCTAGCCTGGGAACCTCCACATGCCGTGTATGTGGCCCAAGAAGCCAAAAATAAATAAGTAAATAGAATGAAATATAGACATAAGGTATATAACATAATAGTTCATCCTCATCCTGGCCTTCTCTTTAGTTAGTTTGTTTATTTATTTATCTATCTTGTTTTTAGGGCCACACTCATGGCATGTGGAAGTTCCCAGGCGAGGGGTCTATATTTTTGTCTTTTTGCCTTTTCTAGGGCCACTCCTGTGGTACATGGAGGTTCCCAGGCTAGGGGTCTAATTGGAACTGTTGTTGTTGGCCTACGCCACAGCCACAGCAACGCCAGATCTGAGCCACATCTGCAACCTACACCACAGCTCACAGCAACACCCAGATCCTTAACCCACTGAGCAAGGGCAGGGATTGAATTGGAGTCCTCAGGGATACTAGTTGGATTTGTTTCCACTGCACCACAATGGGAACTCTGCAACTGATTTTTGTACGTTGATTTAATATCCAGCCACATTACTGAATTTGTTTATTAGTTTTCACAGTTTTTTTTTTAATGTGAAGTCTTTAGGCTCTTCTATAAATAAAATACAATCATTCAAATCATACTAAATTTCTTTTCTAAGCACAATGAAATAATACTAGAAATCAATAACAGAAAGAAAACTGGAAAATTCACAAATATGTGGAAATATACAATACCCTCTTGAACAAGTAATAGGTCAAAAAAGAAACAAAAAGGAAATTAGTTAATATCTGGAGACCAACAAAAATGAAAATACAAGATACCTAAACCACGTGTGCAGCAAAACAGTACCGAAAATCATAGCAATAAGTACTTTCATTAAAAAAGAAATATTGAGAGTTCCCACTGTGGCACAGTGGGTTACGGATCCAGCTTTGTCTCTGTAGTGGTTTGGGTTGTCTGCTGAGGTGCAGGCTTGATCCCTGGCCTGGCCCTGGTTAAGGATTAAGTGTGGCTGCAGCTGTGGTGTAAGTTGCAGCTGTGGCTTGGATTCTGTTCCTGGCCCAGGAATGTCCATATGCCATGGGTGTGGCAACAACAACAACAGACTCAAACAAACAACCTAACTTCACACTTCAAGGAACTAGAAAAAAACCAAAGCCTAAAGTTAATGAAACATTAAATATTACAGAAGAAATAAGTGAAATAGAGAACAGACACAATAGAAAAGAAACCAAAACCAAGTTTTTCTTTAAAAAAAAAAAAGTTTTTTGGCCATGCCCATGGCATGTGGAAGTCCTGGGCCAGGAACTGAACCCTTGCCCCAGCAATGACTAGAGCCACTGCAGTGGAAATGCCAGATCCTTAACCTGCTGCAGCACAAGAGAACTCCAAAAACTAAGTTGTTTTTTTTGAAAAAATGAGTAAAACCAACAAATTTTTCACTAGATTAAAAAAAAAGGAGGAGTTCCCGTCGTGGCGCAGTGGTTAACGAATCCGACTAGGAACCATGAGGTTGTGGGTTCGGTCCCTGCCCTCGCTCAGTGGGTTAACGATCCGGTGTTGCCGTGAGCTGTGGTGTAGGTTGCAGACGCGTATCGGATCCCCGCGTTGCTGTGGCTCTGGCGTAGGCTGGGGGCTGCAGCTCCGATTCGACCCCTAGCCTGGAAACCTCCATATGCTGCAGGAGTGGCCCAAGAAAGGGCAAAAAGACCAAAAAAAAAAAAAAAAAAAAGGAGACAAATAAATGAAATTGGAAATGAAAGAGAGAAGATATTACCACTGATGCCACAGAAATTAAAAAGGATCGTAGGGCACTACTATGAACAAACATACATTAACTAATTGTGTAACCTATAAGATACAGATAAATTCCTAGAATCAAAGGAAATGACAAAATCTGAATAAACCAATAATGAGTAAGAAAATTCAATCAGTAGCTTAAAACCTCTCAACAAAGAAAAGCCCAGGACTAGACAGCTTTACAGATGAATTCTACCAAACGTTTAAAAAATTAACACCAGTTCTTCTCAAAACTCTTCCAAAGAAATCGAGGACGAGGAAATTCATGTTACGAGGCTAGCGTTATTCTGATAACACTACGAAAAAAGAATACCAGTGACAGCAGATGCGTTTTTGGCCAGTATTTCTGATGAATGTACATGCAAAAATTCTCAACAAAATGCTAGAAAATATAATAAAACAGCTCACTAAAAGGAGTGTACATCAGGTGCAGGTGGGATTTACCCTTGGCATGTAAGGATGGTTCTGCATATCCACAATGTGACGCAATGAAGGATAAATGTCAAATGATCATCTCAATGGATGCAAAAAAGCATTTGACAAAAAAAAAAAAAATCACACCATTTTGTGGTAAAACACTAACAAACTAAGAGTAGAAGGAAATTACCTTAACATAATAAAGGCTATATATGAGAAGCTCACAGCCAACATTACAATTAACAGAGAAAAACTGAAAGCTTTTCCTCCAAAATGAGGAACAAGGCAAGAATGGCCACTCTTGCCGCTTCTATTCAACATAGTACTGGAAGTCCCATCCAGAGCAATTAGGTAAGAAAAAGAAATAAAAGGCATTCAAGACAGAAAGGAAGCAGTCAAATTATCTCTCTGGTTCATTTGGTTTATTTAACTTTATTCAGGTGGCTTTTAAAAATTTACCGTATGATCAAATTTTTAGTCATTTCTTTCCACATAATTAGTTAATGCTATTTTTGAACAGTACTTTATTTTCTTTAGTGATTTATTACGACGTATTAAGTGTTAAAATATTATGGTCTATTTAATGGATTTCTTTTCATTTAAAAATGCATCTGCTGTTATTTTTTGTTTTCTTTTGACGATTATAGCTTATATTAAAGACTTACACATGCTTCTGCATTTAACAAACAGCTCAATCTACTCCACGTCCTCTTTTTCTGAGTCATATTGTTTATTATTTGTTTCTAGATAAAATTTGGAGCAATTTTCAAGATCTCATTGTAATTCCTCTACCAATTAGTCCTCTAAGTAATTGAGGAAAACACTTAATTTTTTAGGACTAATTAATTTTATTATGTAGAAGCATGCTGGGTTTCTACCATTATATAAATATCCTGATATAATTATTTTTAATGATTATATTTTTCTTCACATCTCTTATTATGATTAATTTGTATGCATTTCATATTTGGCAGTTAGCACCACGATTGTAATCTATGTTTTTATTATATCTTTGGCTTTATTTATTTTTCAATTTATTTTTATTTTATTTTTGTCTTTTTAGGGCTGCACCTGTGGCCTCTGGAGGTTCCCAGGCTAGGGATTGAATCGGAGCTGTAGCCACCAGCCTATACCACAGCCACAGCAACACCACATCCTTAGCCCACTGAGTGAGGCCAAGGATCGAACCCGCATCCTCATGGATGCTAGCTGGGCTTGTTAACCGCTGAGCCACTATGGGAACTCCTCCAATTCTTTTTAGTATTTAGAAAAAAAAATACATTTTTTCCTCTTTCTCTTCGATTAGTAGTTCTTTCCTGGAGTTCCTTAAAACTGTGTCACTTTCATGAAGCTATCTTCCTGCTCTGTTTTTCTTGAGTCGTTTCCCCTGGGACAAAGACAGATAAACCAATAAGCAAGCAAACAAACACAAAATCAAAAAGACAAGGAAGAAGCATTTATGTCTTACATTTTTCTTTTCTCCTTTTTTAGAACAATCTGATCCTTTGGCCACCAATTTGGATTAAAATCGTAACCCCTGCCCTGACGGTTGGAATAAATCTTGTGAGGAAAAAGGCAAAACTCCCAGAGCAACATTTGGAAAGGTGTTTTGGATAGTTTCTCCTTTTGCTTTTGGACATCATGGCATTGGTTAAAGGAGTCTTCGGAGAAGGCAAGGGGAGCCCAGAAAGGTATCGAATCCTTTCCCAATCTTCATCATTTTAAAACCCCAATGCTTATACTCTTTTTCTCTCTTGTCTTGATATTTCGTTTCCAGGGAAAGCTGGGTGCTCTGAATCTTGCAGGCAGCATGCCAGGACTTCTTCCCCTGAGATATATTGTCATTTATGGGAGGGGCTCGTGTCCTCTCCCTTGTCTCCCATAGATTCTTCAGTGACCAGGGCAGATCACAGACCTATAGACACCAGGACTCTCAAGAGCTGACGGCCCTCCCTGGCTGGGGGCTGCCAGGGTCTGAGGGATGAGGACCTGGTGTTAGGATCTGTGCACGTTTGTGAAACACCTGCAGGGTGTCTGGCACACGAGGGCACCTCTTCTGAAACGACTGGTGCAGGCTGGGCAGAGCTGGTCTGTGTGATGCAGGGAGCCTCACACGAGTCAGAGGTCACGGTCGCTAAACCCAAGGCACTGACCACATGGAAAGAGCTTATTAGGTCTACGCTTGTTTGGGGGACAGTGATTGCCACTCACGCTTTGCCCTCCTCATCACAGACCTGCAGGGTCTCGTCATCACAGACCCTAAGGGACCCTAAGGGACCCTTGGAGGGTTCACTCACCTATTTTCCACGTCCTGGATGGAGTCAGGCAGAGGCTGATTCTTCGTTTCAGGAAGGAGTAGGACAACAAAGCCAGCGAGGAGGGAGAAGATGCCACAGATGATCCAGGGCAGGTGGGGAGAATACACCGTTAGGATCATCAAGAGAGGGGACAGGGCTGCCCCAGTACCACCAGCAATTCCCAGGACTCCTGTAGAGGTTGCCCTTGGGGTGGAAACAATAACACAAGAAGGTCTGATAAAAATCTGCACGTGCCATTTGTGATTCTTTATTTTGCTCTGATTATGAGAGATGCAAAGCAGGGCAGAAGATCAACAACACACTGTGGCTTTTGGCATTTTCTCTTCTAGTCACTCGCCATTTTTCCCCTCAAGTTCAGGTGCATTAAGTGCATTAGGAGACAGTTTGATCATTAAAAATAGACACTTACCCACAGCATCTACCCTTTGTGTGGTTTGGAAGGTTATACGAAAGGACTTCATCCCGTGCCCAACAAAAGTCAGCTTTAAATCAACTTTGCTTGTACATTGTTGGCGTTTGTGTTATTGTAATCGATTGCTTTGGATAACTAACCGACCTTAGTGTTCTTCCCTCAACAAGTGTTAATTCGTTAGGAAAGGTCTGTGTTGACCCTTAAAGAGTGTCCGTGAGTTTTCATACCTGAGGACAGTGGGAATCAGTTCTGCCGAATGGGAAACAAAACAGGAGAAGAGGGCAGAACAAGATCCTGCTGCCAAAGATGCCAAAATCATACGCACGGCCTGCATTTCTGGAGAGAGGAAAACCAGTGAGGCTCAGGGAACCTGAGCTGCAGTAATTAGGATCCCCTTGATGACAGATGAAGACGACCCTGGTGGAAGTGTTCAAAAGGCTAAAACACATAGCAGACAAACTGCTCAGAGGCTGACCATGTGCAGGGCTTCATGAGCTAAGAAAGGTGACTTATTTACATTTTGTGGCTTACGATGCATAAAAGGGTCTGAGTTATTTCATCAACGCCCCCTGCATATCTGAGATTTGGAGAAGAGGAGAGAGAAGGGGAGACCAGCAGGTTCTCTTTTGCAGTTATGTTGTTTCATGCCTCTTCTGCACTTGTGGGCAATTCTCTTTTTCTTTTTGGCTTTTTAGGCCCCCCCCCCCCCCCCCCCCGTGGCATGTGAAAGTTCCCAGGCTAGGTCAAACTGGAGCTGCAGCTGCTGGCTTACACCACAGCCACAGAATCGCTGCATCTGCGACCTGTACCACAGCTCTCGGCCACGCTGGATCCCTAACCTGGTGGGCAATGCCTGAGGTGTCTGAAAATCATCTATATCTGCAGGAGTTAAAAACCTCTGTTCATATACAGTATTGCCATGGAACTAATATAGCAGAAGGAAATAATAAAAGGACATGGCTCCTAGGTTAATGGACAATTTGGAGAGTAGCCAGATTTAGAATAATGTTAAAGAATCAAAAATAAGGACTTACCATTGAAGGTACGTTTCAGTCAGTTTCCATCCAACTGAATAAAATCTCATGACAATGTGACAACATTGGAACACTCTTCATTGTGTCCTTGCAGAGGATGTGATTACAAGGTCTAGACCCACCATGCTTGCCATATAAACTGTGATTGGCCAAAGCTAAGCGATCAATTGCTCTGGCATAGCCCTGTGGCTACATCTCCGATTCGACCCCTAGCCTGGGAACCTCTGTATGCCGCGGGAGCAGCCCAAGAAATGGTAAAAAGACAAAAAAAAAAAAAAAGAAAAAAGAAAAAAAAAAAAGAAAGATAGTTCCTGGGCTAGGAGTCGAACTGGAGTTACAGCTGGTGGCCTACACCACAGCCACAGCAACCTGGGATCCCAGCCGTGTCTGCAACCTACACCACAGCTGACGGCAATGCTGGATCCTTAACCCACTGAGCGAGACCAGGGATTGAACCTGCAACCTCATGATTCCTAGTTGGGTTTCGTTAACCACTGAACCATGACGGGAACACCAACATTTTCTTTCTTCAACTTGTGCTCTTTTCTCACCTTGAGGCACAGATGTGATGGCTATAACTAAGGATGACAGCAGGAACAGGAAAAGCATCTGGCTTCCTCGACGGCCCAGGTGATTCAGGGCCAAAAATGCACAATAATTGGCTGGAATGTTGATTAGGCCAAAGAACACCTGCAACAGGAAAATATTGCTCCCCAAGTGCTGAAGATGGAGGGACAGGGCAAAATAGGTCATCATGTTTGCAAATCTGTGGTGAACAAGGATGAAAGACATGTATCATAAGGTTTAGACTGTAACCCTACAGATTACAATCCTATTGACTGAGACATCCAGGGGTAAATTATAAAGGCATCGTCTGTTTTGTAAACTATTCCCTTGCAAGAGTATCACTTTAAGATGATCATAAAATAATCATTTAATGATGGAGGTCATAATTGTTATTAAGATTTTTGGGGGATCAGGGAGTTTTGTTGTGGAGGAAACATGGAGCTTTCTAGGATTTTTTAGCTTTTTTTCTGTCTTGACCTGGGTGATGGTTATATATGGAAAAATTCATTGACCTCCCTGCCTGCATTTGAGTACTTTACTGGTTGTAATTTTTCTTCAGTGAAAATGAAGACACGTGAAGAAACTCAGAGCCCAGATCTCTACCATGATTGGAGAGCTCAGCATCATCTGTGGCGATGAGCCTGGAAGGGCGATGTGAGAAATAGCAGTCCTCGCTGTATGAGCAGTTCCATGGTAGTCTTTTCACACCCCTTTCACTCTTTCCAAACATCGCAATTACATTTGTGGCTTCCTCATGCTCTAGCTCAGATCTGTCCCTACAGCATGCCATAACAATGAGATAACAAACACAACGTCGTCGCTCACACACTGGGTGAAGCCCACCTCACAAAGGACATGGCACAGGTCCTTTTACGCAGGTTGGGTGTGCGGAACAAGTCGAACACCGACGTTTTGGTCTGTGCTGCCTCCAGCTCCTCCTGCATGGTGGCTCTCATGACCTTCAACAACAAAAACAACAAACTGTTCAGTTGTCCCACAATGGTAGGCGCAGGGGACAAGATTGATGACTTCCCTTTCCGTTTACTGGAAATAGAGCCATGGAGGATGCAATTACGAGCAGTGAACTGGGGAGTTAAAGGGGCCTGAGGGAAATTATGCTGTGACAAGGACGTCTTCGCATGGGACTCAGTTTGCCTGCAGGACTTCAAAAGGGATGTAGAGGTTGGAAATCAGGTCAGGAAGAGACGAAAGGAAAAGGTACTTGGATGTCAGCCCAAAGTTTCATTTATACCACAGGGGCATGAAATTCTGGCAGCTGAGCTTGGTTCTCAGCTGGCTGCTTTTGGGAAATAAAATAGCTTTTTTTTTTTTTTTTTCCAGGAAGGAGAATAATTTCTTTGAGAGCCTTAATTTAGGAATTTTGGGTCAGCACCTCTCAGGGAAGTCCTAGCATGTGGTGCTTCCTTGAATAAAACGCCTAGAATGAAATCTGAGGACAAAATCAAGGGAGATCTTGGAGTAGAATGATTGACACTGACTTCATTACCTGATGTTATGTGATGGCTCTGCCATTTGTCAGGTGTGCACCTTGAGAAATGAAGTGAATATCTCTTAGCCTCAGTTTTCTTGTCATTAAAAAGAAGAATATGAATAAGTTGGAGAATCAAGATTAGGAGAACGAAAAATAATGCCCTTTTCACAAAGATTTTCTGGGCCACATATGAAGTCACAAATGTGCATATCAATTTACATCTAGTACAGCTTGGGTCCTTATTCATTTATTAATCACATTTTATTTATTTTCTTATTGAAGTATAGCTGATTTATAATATTGTGTTAGTTTTGGGTGTCAGCAAAGTGATTCATATATGTTCACATGTATATATAGTACATATAATTCATAAATATTTATATAGTACATATAATCATACAGGTATAATTTTTTCAGAGTCTTTTCCATTATAAGTTATTATAAGATATTGAATATTATGCCTTGTGTTGTACAATATACAGTGATTCATTTTTGCTTATTCAGTGATTCATTTTTGCTTATTCAGTGATTCATTTTTGCTTGTCTACTTTATATACAGTAGTGTGTTCTCTGTTAATCCCAAGCTCATAATTTACCCCCTCTTCCCTCTTTGGTAACTATAAGTTTGTTTCCTATGTCTGTGAGTCTGTTTCTCTTTTGTAAATGGATTCATTTGGATTAATTTTTAGATTCCATGTATAAGTGATATATAATATTTGTCTTTATCTGGCTTACTTCAATTAGTATGATATTCTTTAGGTCTATACATGTTGCTGCAGATGGAGTTATTTTGTTCTTTTTTAATGGCTGAGTTATATTTGATTACACACACACACACACACACACACACACACACACACACACACACACACCCTATATCTTCTTTACCCATTCCTTGTAGATGGACGAATTAGGTTGTTAGTTGCTTCCATGTCTTGGCTATTGTAAATAGTGTTGCTATGAACATTGAGGTGCATGCATCTTTTCAAATTGGCCCAGGAGTGGGATTGCTGCATCGTGTGGTAATTCTATTTTTAGTTTTTCAAGAAATCTCCATACTTATCTCCATAGTGGCCGCACCAACATTCCCACTAACAGTGGGGAATTTACATTCCGATGAAGAGTGTACAAGAGTTCCCTTTCTCCACACCCTCGCAAGCATTTATTATTTGTAGATTTTTGACAGTGGCCATACTTACCGGTGTGAAGTGATTGCTCATTGTAGTTTTGATTTACATTTCTCTAATAATTAGTGCTATTGAACATGTTTCCATGTGTCTGTTGGCCATCTGTACATCTTCTTTGGAGAAATACCTATTTAGGTCTTCTGCACACATTTTTTGATTGGGTTTGTTTTTTTGATATTAAGCTGTAGTATGAGCTATTTGTATATTTTGGAAATTAATCCTTTGTTGGTCACATCATTTGAAAATATTTTCTCACAATCTGTAAGTTGTCTTTTTATATTGTTTTTGGTTTCCTTTGCTATGCAAAAGCTTTTAAGTTTAATTGGGTCCCATTTGCTTATTTTCATTTTTATTTCTATTACTCTAGGAAATGGATCTGAAAAAGTATTGCTGTCATTTATGTCAAATAGTGTTCTGCCTGTAATTTCCTCTAGGAGTTTATAGTTATATGGTCTTACATTTAAGTCTTTAATCCATTCTGAGTTTATCTTTGTGTATGGTATGAGAATGTTCTAATTTCATTCTTTTATGTGTAGCTGTTCAGTTTTCCCAGCAACACTTTTTGCAAAGACTCTTCTCCATTGTGTGTTCTTGCCACTTTTGTTGTAGATTAACTGACCATAAGTGTGTGGTTTTATTTCTGGACTTTCTTCCCTGTTCCATTGATCTATATATCTGTTTTTGTGCCAGTGCCAGACTATTCTGATAACTATAGCTTTGTATTATAGTCTGAAACCAGGGAGCCTTATTCCTCCAGTTCTGTTCTTCTTTCTCAAGTTTGTTTTGGCTATTTGGGATCTTTTGTGTTTCCATATAAATTGAAATTTTTTTGTTCTAGTCCTGTGAAAAATGCCATTGGCAATTTGATAGGGATTACATTGAATCTGTAGATTGCCTTGGTTAGTGTGGTCATTTTAACAATATTAATTCCTCCAATCCAAGAGGATTGTATATCGTTTCATCTATTTGTGTCATCTTGAATTTCTTTCATCACCATCTTATAATTTTCAGAGTATGGATCTTTTGCCTCCTTGGGTAGGTTTATTCTTAGGCATTTTATTCTTTTGATATGATGGTAAATGGAATTGTTCCTTTATCTTTCTGATATTTCATTGTTAGTGTATAAAAAATGCAACAGATTTCTGTATATTAATTGTATCCAGCAACTTTGATGATAGCATCTTTAGACTATTCTAAGTATAGGCATTATATCATCTGCAAAGAGTGACAGTTTTACTACTTCTTTTCTGATTTAGATTCCTTTTATATCTTTTTTCTTCTCCAATTGCTACGGCTAGGACATCCAAAGCTATGTTGAATAAAAATTGTGAGTGTAGGCACTCTTGTCTTCTTCCTGTTCTTAGAAGAAATGCTTTTAGCTTTTCACCAATGAGTATAATGTTAGCTGTGGATTTATCATATATTGCCTTTATCATGTTATGTTCCCTCTGTGCCCATTTTCTGAAGATTTTTTTAAATAAAAAATGGATGTTGAATGTGGGACTGTAGTTTTCTTGTTTCTGATGTCTGCCCCCTGGTGGGTGAGGTTGTTCTAGAGGCTTGTGCAGGCTTCTTGGTGGGAAGGGCTAGTGCCTGCCTCCTGGTGGGTGGAGCTGGGTCTTGGTCTTCTGAATGATCAGGGCTGTGTCTAGGGACATATCTAGAGCTGGCTGTGGGCTCAGGAAGTCTTTGTTCAGCCTGTCTGTTGATGAGTGGGGCTGTGTTCCTGCCCGTTTATTGTTTGTCTTAAGGCCTCCCAGTACTGGAGGCTACAGGCCATTGGGTAGGGCCAGGTCTTGGTGTCAAAATGTTAGAATCTGAGAGAGCTCACCCAGATGTCCTGAGGGTGTGCCACGGCTATCCCCTTCCTCCCTAGGAGACCCTCTAAGAGCAGTAGGTAGGTCTGGCCCCTCCTATCAAGTTACTGCTTTAGCCCTTGGTCCCAGTATGTGTGAGATTTTGTGTGCACCCTTGAAGAGTGAAGTCTCAATTTCCTCCATTCCTGTGGAGCTCCTGCAATCAAACCCTGATGGGGTTTGAAAGAAAGATGCTCTGGAGACTCCATTCCCAGTGCTGGACTCCTGGGGCTACAGTACCTGACTTGGGGCTCAGAACTCCCACTCCTGTGAGAGAACCTCTGTTATAATTATTCCCCAGTTTGTGGGTTGCCCATTGGTATGGGGTTTGATTATACTGTGAGTCTGTCCCTTCTACTAGTATCGTTGTGGTTCCACCTTTATGCCTTTAGTTGTAGAGGCTTTTTCTGGTAAGTTTCAGTCTTTTTCAATGATAGTTGTTGTGATTGTTGTGATTGTTGTGTTCATGAGATGAGGTGAGCTCATGTCCTTTCACTCTGTCATATTGGCCATTCTCCTGGGTGTGACCTTTCTGAAAGGAGACACTGTGGACTTTTTGTGTCTTGTCTGTCATTGAATCTGTTACTAAGTAATCATGGGGCATATTTTAAAGGACAGAGGAAAAGATGGAAAAGGATCTGGGGAAAGAGGCTGCCGGCCTATGCCACAGCCACAGCAATGCAGGATCTGAGCCACGTCTGTGACCTACACCGCAGGTCATGGCAATGCTGTATCCTTAACCCACTGAGCAAGGCGAGGGATCGAACCTACATCCTCATGGATCCTAGTCAGGTTCGTTAACCGCTGAGCCTTGAAGGGAACTCCTGGAAGTTGTACTTTTTAAAATCACAATTTACTAGTGATATTTAGATAGCAAAATTTTTAATGCAGTGTAGTTGAGAAACTGAATTTGTTGGATGGAAGAGAAAACTGCAGAGGATTCAGTAGAGAAATTTGCATTAATCTCTCACAGTTACTGTATTGCTCACAATCACACAAATATGCCATTACTGGTTTTCTAAGGATTGAATCTCAGCTAAATATTTTTCTTATCGTTTGATTGGGATAAGATCTTTGGAATAAGGGCATTTCCAGTAAAGTATGTGGAGTATCTAACTCAGACTGGGCTACTGTGGAGCATGAGTACTTAGGTTTCTGCTGGCAAGGAAGCATTTATGGAAATAGTGATAAGATTGAAAAAGTCTGGACAAGTCACAGTGGAGTAAGAGGAGAAAATTAGGCATAACAGAGATATAGAGAGCAAGAGAGCGTTTAGAATAGACAGAGATTAGGGATTCCCAGCTGTGGTGCAAGGGTATTGGTGGCATCTCGGCAGCACTGGGCTGAGGGTTGATTCCCTGCCTGGTGCAGTGGCTTGGGTCAAGACTGCAGCTAGGATTTGATCCCTGGCCCAGGAACTCCATTTGCCACAGGGTGGCAGAGAAAGAAATAAAGAAAAAGAATATACAGAGTTTAGAGCAGAAGGAAGTTAGATAAGACCATAGTTACATAAAAATTCAGAATCAGTAGAATATAATGAGCATATAAGGAGGAAGATTTACTAGATGATGAAGGCACTGCTCGAAGACTAGAAAAAGGCATCTTCCAGGGGCTGGCTGATTGGAACAAATCTTACCCAGATAGTGCCCCTTAAAGTGTTGCCTGAGAAATACAGGCAGTTGAAGGTGGGCCACTTTCTCCCTAATCCTCACGCTTCCATGGGGAGATTGGAAAGAGGAACGGTCTTGCCTGTTCTATACATCTCTTAGATGCCCATAGAGGACTAAGGTATTTGGTGAGTGCAGGACAGAGCATGGGCATGCTGTGGTGCTCAGAATGCCTTTCGAAAGAGATTGAATTTGAGTCTGCTGTCTGGGCCACACTATACATTTTGCAGGGAAGCCTCTGCACCTGTGGGAAAACCTGTCACTGATGAGTAATTTTGATTATGGGATAAAACACTAACAAACTCATTGTCATTGGATATTTATTTGTTCATTTATTTATTTCCCCCAACCTTATTGAGGAAGAATTGATAAATATAATTAAAGCGTGCCACATGATGATTTTATACATATTATATTTAATATATGTTATATGTATATAATATACATATATTTTATATATGTATAGTGGAATGATTACCAAGATTAAGGTAATTAACACACACATCACATCACATAGCTAATTCTTTTCTTGTGTGTAAGACTGTTTCAGATCTGCTCTCAGCAATACTCTCAACGATACTGTTACCATTAACTATAGTCACCATGCTACACATTCGGTTCCCAGAACTTATACTTCATATAAGTGAAAGTTTATACCCTTTGACCTGCATCTATCTCCCCATTTCTCCTTTTCGCCTGACCCTGGCTACCATCTTTATATTCTTTGTTTCTCTGAAACTGTTTTTTTTTTCTTTTTTTTCAAATTGCACATATAAGTGATATCATACAGTATTTTTTTGTCTGGCTTATTTCACTTAGTATAATACCCTCGAGGTCAATCCATGTTGTTGCGATGGCAGGATTTTTCATTTTTTTAAAAAGCCTGAATAATATTCCATTGCCTGCGTATGTGTGTATGCCACCTTTTCTTTATTCATTCAACCATCGAAGGACATTTAGATTATTTCTATATCCTGGCTATTGTGAAAATTGCTAAATTAACATGGATGTGCACATCTCTCTTTGAGATACTGATTCGTTTCCTTTGTATATACACCCAGAAGTAGACTTGCTGGGTCATATGACAGTCCTTTTTTTATTTTTTTGAGAAATTGCCACAACATTTTTCACAATGCCTGTACCGATTCACATTCCCACAAGAAAATGTATAAAGTTTTCCTTTTTTCCACGAACCCTTGTGAACATTTGTCTCTTGTCTTTTTGATAATAGCCATCGTAGCAGGTGTGAGGCACGGTCGCATCGTGGTTTTAATTTACATTTCCCTAATGTTGGTGATGTTGAGCACCTTCTCAGATGCCTACTGGCCCTTTGTATGTCTTCTTCAGAAAAGTGTCTATTCAGATCCTTTGCTCATTTAAAAATTGAATTATCTGTTTTGCTATAGAATTGAACAGTTTCTTTATATATTTTAGATATTAACCCCAATCAGATATATGGTTTGATACCATTTTCTCCTATTCTGCAAGGTGCTTTTTCAATTCATATTTGTTTTCTTTGCTGTGCAGAAGCTCTTAGGTTGTTTGTTTGTTAGTTTGTTTGTTTTAAGGGCTGCACCTGAGGCATATGGAAATTCCCAAGCTAGGGGTTGAATCAGAGCTGCGGCTGCCAGCCTATATCACAGCCACAGCAACACAGTATCTGGGCCGTGTCTGTGACCTATACCACAGCTCATGGGCAATGCTTGATCCTTTAACCCACTGAGCAGGGCCATGGACTGAACCCACATCCTCATGGATGCTAGTCAGATTCGTTACTGCTGAGCCACAATGGGAAGTACAGAAGCTCTTTAGTTTGATGTAGTTCCACTTGTTTATTTTTGCTTATGTTGCCTGTGCTTTTGGTGTCTTATTCAAGAAACATTGCCAAGATTCATGTCCAGGAGATTTTTTTCCTTGTTTTCTTCTAGGAATTTTGTTTTCAGGAAAGAAGCTTACTGACATTTAAGTCTTTAGCCCATTTGGAGTTAATTGTGAGCTGTATAAGATTTCACCACTCAGTTCTTTTTGCATGTGGTTATCCAATTTCCCCAACACAATTTATTGGAGAGATTATTCTGTCTTCATTGTGTGTTCTCTGTGTCTTTGTTAAAAATTTGTTGAACAGTTATGTATGGTTTTGTTTTCTGGGCTTTCTATCTGATACACTGTTCTATGTGCCTGTTTTTATGCCAGTACCATACAGTTTTGATTACTATAACTTTGTAATATAGCTTGAAATCAGGAATGTGATGCCTTTAGCTTTGTGCTTTTTCAGGATTGTTTTGGCTGTTCAGTATCTTCCATGGAACCATGCAAGTTTTAGAATAGTTTTTTATATGTCTGGAAAAATGTCATTGAAATTTTGATAGAGATTGAATTAAATTGTATATCACTTTGGATAGTATGGGCATTCCACAATATTATTTATTCCAATTTAATAACATGGAATATCTTTCCATTTATTTGCATCTTCAGTTGCTCTTATAAATATTTTATAGTTTTCTGTGCATAGGTTTTTCACCTCCTTGCTGAAATTATTCTTAAGCATTTTATTGTTTTTGATGCTAACTGTAAATGGGATAGCTTTCTTCATTTCTCTTTCAGATAGGAGTTGTTAGTGTATAGAAATGTAACTCATTTCTAATGTGGATTCCATATCCTTCAATTTTACTGAATTTGCCTATTAGTTCTAACAGGTTGTTTTAATGGAGTCTTTAGGACTTTCTACTGTATAAAATTAGTAAACAAATAAACAGAAACTTCAATTAAAGTTGAGAGACCAGAAGGGGGAGCTCCCACACTTGATGATAGTAATAGAGTCCAACAGGAAGAAGAAAAATTCCTTTCTTGGGAAGGATTGAGCCAATGAAGCCATAGACTCTCTGTTAACTCTAGCCTACCTCACTCCCTTTTCCTCTCTGTAAAGGTGGTTTCTCTCTCTTGTAATGTGGGAACTTGCATGTGGTTCACCATGGCTACAGATACCGAATCACAATTCTCTGCTGATACTGAAAAAACCCCCTTTGCTAGAGAAATATCTGGCAGTCTATTTGTTTTAAGTCAACCCTGTATATATAAAATCATATCATCTACAAGTGGAAGATAACTTTACTTCTTCCTTTCTGATTTTGGTGCTTTTAATTTATTTTTCTTGCCTAATTGTTATGGATAGGACTTTCATATTATGTTGAATAGAAATGATGAGAGCAGTCATCCTTGTCTTGTTCTTGATCTCAAGGAAAACTTTAAACTTTTTACCATTGAGTATGATGTTAGCTATGTTATGGGTGTGTCTTATATGGCCGTTTTTATATGGAGATACATTCCTCTGTACCTAATTTTTGAGAAGTTTTGTCATGAAAGTGTGTTTAATTTTGTGGCATCTTGATCCAAGAGAGGGGGACACAACAGTGACTGAGGTTCTTGGGGACAGGTCTCACCACTCTGACAGAGTCAGCCCTATGGAGGAGACAGTGTGGCTGGGACTCCAGGTATTTCTGACAGCTCTGATCAACATTGGTGAAGACTGTGGGGGTCTTCAGAAGAAAAGGCTACAAATGTCCATAGTGGTGAGGATTGCAAAGGTATCCTGCTCCCCTTTTCCTTATGAAGTGAAACTCCTTCATGGAGATTGCTCCTGTCACCAAGCTACTTTGGACTGGAGCAGGGAGGTGATGCAGGTAAAATGTTTTCTACAATTTTTTAATGCAGACATCCTTGATTTTTGAGCTCTGTAGTGTTTCCACTGCCTTGTCATTGTAGTCCAAGCTTTCCCAGAGCTATTTTTGTTAGCTTGTTTATTTATTGTTTTTATGGAGGAGACAAGTGTTGGCACTTCCTTATCATCCATCCTGCTGATAATACTCTGTTGCTAGATTTTTAAAAATTTTTTGTCTTTTTTTCTTTTCTAGGGCTGCGCCCATGGCATATGGAGGTTCCTATGCTAGGGGTCTAATCAGAGCTGTAATCACCAGCCTACACCAGAGCCACAGCAATGCCAGATCTGAGCCACATCTGCGACCTACACCACAGCTCATGGCAATGCCAGATCCTTAACCCACTGAGTGAGGCCAGGGATCAAACCCATGTCCTCATGGTTCCTAGTCAGATTCATTAACCACTGAGCCACAATGGGAACTCCATGTTGCTAGATATTTAAAGTCACATCTATTATTCCAGTTTTCTCTGGAGTGAAAAACATAACATTTTTGCTTTCCACATTTCTGAGAACTTCAATTTTACCTCAGCTGTTTGTGATTTGGAAAGAGGAGATCAGTTTTATGTACTGGGCTCCTAGATATTCAAGGCTTGATCAATCAAGAAGTTGGTATTTTAGTGGATATAAGTGGATCAGATTTAAATTATGATTGTCCAATGCAGGTGTGTCAGGTAATTCATCAGATGGAAGTTAAAATTGGATTAAGATCACTAATTGCTGAATTATCTTTACAAAATTTAAAAAATTAAATGACATTGGATACTTATATATTCAGAGAATCCATTTCCTAAACCAAGTTTCAGTTGTTCCTCTTGTGCAATGCTCTTTCTTACCCTGGAACTGAGGTGATTGTCAGCTACCTTTCATTTTGATAATGCATTATTCTTTCTTGCTTCCAACTTGTTTTCACTTGTTTTTGTTGTTTTCCTGGCCCCTGTAAGATCAAATCTTACATTCTCTGGATTGAGCCAAACTGGTAGGCTAAGTGATAGATTTAGGCCCAAATCCAAAGATAGTTCCTCAGAAGTGATCTGCTACAAAATATTTTGATATAAGCTAGTCATATACTGATGAAGTTTTCTGAAATCCATAGGGTTCCACCAATTTCAAGGTCTTCCTTTTAATTTTGGAAGGATGTACCAACATGTTCCCCATCATATCAAGGACCCTCAGTTCTATTATCTCTGTGTAACAGCTTCATTTGGGGAAAACTTTGGTTTCTCCCCACAATCTTCAGTGGGATCTTAACATTCAGAAGCATTTTGTTGCTCCTTATTGAAATCTTTTTAAAAGAACCTCTGCTTTTTTTTGGAGTATAAGAACTTCCACCAACTGTGCCTGCCATTGATCATGTTTCCAGATATGCTGTATCTATCTTCTTGGACAAGCTAATTATTAATTTGCTTTTTCCAATAAAATGAAGGTAGTTCCAATAAAAATCAATTAGTTTTTGATTAAAAATTTCTACTATAGAATGTGAACCTGTATGTGTAACTGGGTCACCATGCTGTACAGTAGAAAAAAAAATTGTATTGGGGAAATAACAATTAAAAAATATTTCAAATAAACCTCACTGAAAACCTAAGTAAATAAATAAATAAATAAATAAAAATTTCTACTAATTTCCACTCATATCTATATGAAAGGTACTTGAAGGCTGGGACCCTGACTTATTCTCTTATTCATAATCAAGCAACATGTCTCACACACTATAATTTTGGTAAGTACTTTATATTTGTGCTTGACATGATGAATGATGTACTTAATGGTCCATAGTGTTATCTGCCTTCCTTACTAAGGAGGAAAATAAAAAAGAAAATTACTTCTTTGAGGCATATCTACTCAGTTTTCCCCTTAGGACTCAAAATAAGTAGAACGTAAACTCCATGAAACAGAAATTTGGACTGTTGTGGTTGCTGCCATATTTCAAGGGATAGAACAAAGCTTGCCTTAGGCAGGCACTCAGTTAATAGCATAGATGAAAGAGTGTGTGAGTAAATGAATAAATCTGTGAAGTTCTTTATTCTCTATTCTGCATGGTCACTAAGTCTTCCTTCTGACTTTATTACCCTGAAAAAAAGGCAATCAGAACACTAAATTGGAAAGGATAAATTAATTTTGGTTACTTTCCCCTAACAATTCCAGTTGTTAATAATAAGTGCTCTTTTCCTCTGTTGAGTAAAATATTTGTGTCTAGTACTATTAGCAATGGCACCTTCTCTTCCAATGCTGACTCAAACAATGTTGATGCTCATTGAGAAACAGGACAGTGATGTAGGAAGACTCACAACCACTCCTGTGATTTTACTTTCCATTCTTCTTATGGATACAAACAAATATATATGTCTTGTCTACTTCCTGTAACAAACTCCAATCCTCCTTACCTCCATGGTTAGGGTGTCATTGACATTCTTCTTTCCATTTCTGTGTGCGGCTTTTCTAAGTTCTTTTAAGCCCTCCTTGGGTTTGTTGGTAACAATCAGCCACCGAGCAGATTCTACCAGCCACCTGATCAAGGAGCAGGGCAAAAGTACAGTCAATTCTCAATTGTCCATTTTCACAGAGCCTTTGTTAGAGATGTCTTTCCCCTCTAGTCTAATGCCCCCAACTTGTTGGATTATACCAATTATATATTATTAATAAATAAATAAACTTACATTCGCTTGTATCATAACTGGAAAAAAATGAGAATGACCTTTCTAGGCAGTATACCTACCAGGATTGAGATTTGGGAAGAGTCATAATGACTTTAAAAAATACATAGTTCTGGAGTTCCCATAGAGGTGCAGTGGAATCAAATCTGACTAGGAACCATGAGGTTGTGTGTTCGATCTCTGGCCTTGCTCAGTGGGCTAAGGATCCAGTGTTGCCATAAGCTGTGGTGTAGGTTGCAGATGCTGCTCAGATCTGGCATTGCTGTGGCTCTGGCATAGGCCAGCAGCAACAGCTCCAATTAGACCCCTAGCCTGGGAACCTCCATACACCCAGGTACAGTTCTGAAATATATATATATATATAATTAATTTACAATGTTGTGCTAATTTCTGCTGTACATAAAAGTGACTCAGTTATACACATATACGCATTTTTTCTTTTATATTCTTTTCCATTATAGTTTATCCCAGGAAATTAGATGTAGTTCCCTGTGCTATGCAGTAGGACCTCATTACTCATCCATTCTTTTTTTTTTTTGTCTTTTTTTTGCTATTTCTTGGGCCACTCCCACGGCATATGGAGGTTCCCAGGTTAGGGGTCGAATCGGAGCTGTAGCCACCAGCCTACGCCAGAGCCACAGCAATGTGGGATCCGAGCCGCATCTGCAACCTACACCACAGCTCACGGCAACGCCGGATCGTTAACCCACTGAGCAAGGGCAGGGACCGAACCCGCAACCTCATGGTTCCTAGTTGGATTCGTTAACCACTGCGCCACAACGGGAACTCCTACTCATCCATTCTAAATGTAATAATTTGCATCTATTAACCCCACGCTCCCAGTCTATCCCCCTCCACCCTCCATTCTCTTTAGCAACAACAAGTCTGCTCTCTATGTCTGTGAGTCTATTTCTGTTTTGTGGATAGGTTTCATTTGCAACTTATTTTAGATTCCACATATAAGTGATGTCATACAGTATTTGTCTTTATCTTTCTGATTCACTTAGTATGAGAGTCTCTAGTTTCATCCATGTTGCTGCAAATGGCATTATTTCATTCTTTTTTTATGGCTGAGTAGTATTCCATTGTACACATGTATCACACTTTCTTTATCCATTCATCTGTCAATGAACATTTATATTGTTTCCGTGTCTTGGCTATTTTGAATCGACTTCCTTCCTATTCAGATGCTAATTTACCAGGGAGCTTAGGAAGCTGAAGCATAAGGAGGGACTCTCACTTGTACAGACTTTTGCCAAGGTCTTTTTAAGGGCACAAGAAATATCTATCCATAATGTGTTATTTTTCTAAAATAAGGATCCTTAAATTATTATGTATACTGAAGACCTCACACAGATTGGAATAACTCCTGCTTCTACCAGCTGTGATGGAATCTGGCTACACAAGCAAGTTACTTACTTATGGCTGCCTCAGTTTTATTATTTACCACATACTTTGCAGAATTGTCATGAGGACAAAGTGACAATATTCATCTTCTTGTCTATATGAACTCACCTCACTGTATTATGTTTGTAATCATTTCTCTGAAGTACAGTCACTTCCAAACAAATAGTCCTCTTCTATTTAACAGGCTTCTTAGAGCAATGGGTGTAAGAGCCATTCTTAAGACTTTTTAAAGAAAAGAAGGGCAGAGTGTGCACAGAACCAATGGTATAAGCCATACAATCTGATTTAAATTTAGGCTAGAGAAAGCATTCTGCTTTTTCTTTACATATTTATGGAGGTGAATTTGCCTCCCATTCCTCTCTCCAGTATAACCTATAAAAATGAAAAATGCCCATATCTTCTCCATCACATAATTCTTTGTAAAGCCATACATATAAACACAGATTGTAACGGAGACTATCTCATCTTCTGATGTTTTTCTCTATACTGAAAATATTTTTATAGCAATACTGTTTCCACAATACTTGTTAAGTCTTACTAGTAAGGATGGAAAGACCCCCACCAATACTCGTAACTCCTAGAAGAAGATTCATTGTTATTATTTGCCTTTAGGTCTGCTGGTTTTAACAAGTAAAAATAGTGTGCCTAGTTAAATTTGAATTTCAAGTAAAAGGTTTGAATTTCTTATTATAACTAGGCCCCCATGTAATACATTAAAATATATTTAAAATTATGTATTGTTAAGCTGAAATTTGAAGATAATGAGATTTCTTATATTTTATCCAGTAGCAAATAAAAATACAGAGCTCAGTTAAGTAGAAATTTCATATAAATCGTAATTTTCAATATAATTATGTATCTTAAGATTCTTGGGATAAAATTTTACAAAAATATTTTTTAGTTATCTTAAATTCAAATTTGATTGAGTGCCTCTCAATTTTATCAGGCAACTCTAGCTGTTTTTCCTCTTGAGTTGTACATAGGGTGCTTATAAGGAGAGTACAAGCTCAGGTATAGATCAGAGCCAAACCGAATTCTTGTGTCTGATTTCATGTACATTGTCATCTCAGGATTTCACAAGACAAAGAAGGCTCATACCATGAGGCCAGAAATAAGACAAAGATTGGTATAGACACCACTAACTGGAGAGTACGCCAGTCTCGAATGGCAAAAGCCAGACCTCCCAAAATTAGCTGTCCCAGACTGGTGGAAGTAAGTAATAGTGCTACCACCAAGGTTTGGAATTGGGGCACAGTCCATTCCAGCACTGAAAGAAAACACAAATAGAGTTTTTAATTCAAATAAAGGTGAAATTTTGAGGTCAAAGTACAGATTTGGAAAATGTTGAAGGCTTAAAGTGTTGACTTACTGAGTACAAAACTATTTGTCAGGAGGGGCGAAGTAGAAATCCCAGCCAAGAAGCGCAGCGAGCAGTAAATGAGGAAATTGGGAGCAATGACTGTGGTGGTGTCAGCAATTCCAAGCTGGAGGAAACACAATCTGATAACCAACCTCCTTCCAAACCTGAGAAAGAGAGCACCAAGTTAGACTATAGGAGTAATAACGCCCTGTTGTAAAACCTAGCAAAAGAAAGCACTTTAAATTCTTAAAGAATCAATAATTGATGACAGATCTAAGAGGTAAACTTCTGTGTGTAGAGGAAACTGTGTGTAATAGAAATTAAATGCATCAAGGCTTCTTTTCCATTCTGTTACTAGCAGATGTGACAACAATTCAAACCACATAAAGCAGGTTGCAATATTGGAAATTCTAAAACACTTTAAGTGTCAATGGACTAAATTCTATATCAACAGACATAGACAGTCAGATTGAATTTAAAAAAACCCCAAACTACAATATGCTGCTTATAAGAGACTCACTTTAGGGCAAAAAGCACACAGAATGAAAGTGAGGGGATGGAAAAGATATTTAATACAAATAAAAATTACAAGAAATTGGGGGTAGGGATACTCATATCAGACAAAATGTACTTTAAAACAAAGTTCATAGGAATTCCTGTCATGGCTCAGTAGTAACAAACCTGACTAGTATCCATGAGGATGCAGGTTCAATCCTTGGCCTTGTTCAGTGGGTTAAAGGATCTGGCATTGCAATGGTGTAAGTTTCAGATGCAGCCCAGATCTTGCATTACCGTGGCTGTGGTGTAGGCTGGCAGCTACAGCTCTGATTAGACCCCTAGCTTGGGAACTTCCATATGCCACAAGTGCAGCACTAAAAAGGCAAAAATAAAATAAAATAAAACAAAGTCCATAGATAAAGACAGTATATACTGATGAACAGATCAAGAAAAAAAGATGATATTAACTCATTAACATATAAGCACCCAATATAGGAGTACCTAAATATATAAAACAAATATTAACAGACGCAATTGGAGAAATTGACAGGAATGTGATGATAATGGGACACTTTTATATCCCACTGACATTAACGGCCAGAACTTCCAGACAGAAAGTCAATAGGGTAAAAGGGATCCTAAATGACACAACAGACTTCTTGAACTTAGTATCTTTTGGACACTATATTCAAAACCTCAGACTACACATTCTTTTCAAGTGCGCATAGATCATTCTCTAGGATAGACAACATACTAGGTCACAAAACAAATCTTAGCAAATTTAAGCAGATAGAAATTATTTCATGCATCTTTTCTGACCACAATGGTATGAAACTAGAAATTAATCATATTAAGAAACAAGAAAGAAATCACATGAAGACTAAATAACATGCTGCTAAAAGACCAATGGGTCAATGATGAAATCAAAGAGGAAATCAGAAAATTCCTTGAGACAAATGACAATGAAAATACAACCTTAGTAAATCTATGGGATGCAGCAATAACTGTTCTCAGAGGGACATATATAGCAAGATAGGCCTTCCTCAATAAACAAGAAAAATCTCAAATAAACAATCTAAACTACTAAGTAAAAAATTAAAAAAAACCAAACTACAGAGTCAGAAGAAGGAAGGAAATAATAAAGATCAGAGAGGAAATAAATAAAATAGAGACTAAAAAAATAGAAAAGATCAATGAAACCAAGAGATGTTTTTTGTTTATTTAGTTTTATTTTTTATAATGATTTTTATTTTTCCATTATAGCTAGTTTACAGTATTCTGTTAGTTTTCTACTGTATAGCAAGGTGACATAGTTACACATACACATATACATTATTTTTTCTCACATTATTATGCTCCATTATAAGTGACTAGATATAGTTCCCAGTGCTACACAGCAGGATCTCATTGCTAATCAATTCCAAAGGCAATCGTTTGCATCTATTAACCCCAAATTCCCAGCTCATCCCACTCCCTCCCCCTTCATCTTGGCAACCACAAGTCTGTTCTCCAAGTCCATGATTTTCTTTTCTGTGGAAAGGTTCATTTGTAGCATATATTAGATTCCAGATATAAGTGATATCATATGGTATTTGTCTTTCTCTTTCTGATGTATTTCACTTAGAATGAGAGTCTCCAGTTCCATCCATGTTGCTGCAAATGGCATTATTTTGTTCTTTTTTATGGCTAAGTAGTATTCCATTGTGTATATATACCACATCTTCCTAATTCAATCATATGTCGATGGACATTTAGGTTGTTTCCATGTCTTGGCTATTGTGAATAGTGCTGCAATGGACATGCAGGTACATGTGTCTTTTTCAAGGAAAGTTTTGTCCGGATATATGCCCAAGAATGGGATTGCTCAGTCATATGGTAGTTCTATGTATAGTTTTCTAAGGTACCTCCACACTGTTCTCCATAGTGGTTTTACCAGCAAACATTCCCACCAACAGTGCAGGAGGATTCCCTTTTCTCCACAACCTCTCTAGCATTTGTTATTTGTGGACTTATTAATAATGGCCATTCTGACTGGTGTGAGGTGGTACTTCATAATAGTTTTGATTTGAATTTCTCTAATAATCAGTGATGTTGAGCATTTTTTCCTGTGCTTGTTGGCCATCTGTATATCTTCTTTGGAGAAATGTCTATTCAGGTCTTTGCCCATTTTTCAGTTGGGTTGTTGGCTTTTTTGCTGTTGAGTTGTATATGTTTGTACATTTTAGGGATTAATCACTAGTTAGTTGCACCATTTGAAACTATTTTCTCCCATTCTGTAAGTTATCTTTTTTTTTTTATGGTTTCCTTTGCTGTGCAAAAGCTTGTGAATTTGATTAGGTCCCATTGGTTTATTTTTGCTTTTATTTCTGTTGCCTTGGGAGACTGACCTGAGAAAACATTTGTAAGGTTGATGTCAGAGAATGTTTTACCTGTGTTCTCTTCCAGGAGTTTGATGGTGTCTTGTTTTACATTTAAGTCTTTCAGCCATTTTGAGTTTATTTTCATGCATGGTGTGAAGGTGTGTTCCAGTTTCATTGATTTACATGCAGTTGTCCAGGTTTCCCAGCAACACTTGCTGAAAAGACTTTTTCCCATTTTTTAAGTTCTTGATTCCTTTGTCAAAGATTAATTGATCATAGGTGTCTGGGTTTATTTCTGTGTTTTCTATTCTGTTCCATTGGTCTGTCTGTCTGTTTTGGTACCATACTGTCTTGATGACTATGGCTTTGTAATATTGCCTGAAGTCTGGGAGAGTTATGCCTCCTGCTTGGTTTTTGTTCTTCAGTATTGCTTTGGCAATTCTGAGTCTTTTGTGGTTCCATATAAATTTTTGGATTGTTTGTACAAGTTCTGTGAAAAATGTCATGGGTAATTTGATAGGGATTGCATTGAATCTGTAGATTGCTTTGGGTAGTATGGCCATTTTCACAATATTAATTTTTCCAACCCAGGAGCATGGAGTATTGATTCTGAGCTGTTTTCTAATTTACACTCATTTTGATACCTTCATATTTCATAGTTTTTAAGCTGAGCAACAGCTGCATTATGCTGATGGATGATAAAGCACTCCTTAGTTCTCCCATATCCCTCAGGGAGTTATACTTCAGTGGTGGCAATGGTTGGCTGTCTATTTCAGAAGAGGTACTGTCACTTACAGGCCTTAAAATTCTTACACTACATATTGAGATAGCAGTAGTTAGATTAATTATATGGTTGTCAAGTTACCTTTAGAAAGCTGTTTTTGTAAAAAACTAAAACCAACATTATGGCGTAATTTTTCAATACATCACCAATGAGACATATAATAAGATTTATACTCACCACTAGGCACCTATGATGTGGTTATTCTCTGGGCACCCACAACCATTCAGCTCACAGTGCTAGGAGCAAATGAACACAACACCCCTAGCCAAGGCTAACAATACTTTTAGCCATATTGATGTCTATAAAGAAGTGGAATCCCATGTCAGGAAACATCTTTCTGTTCCTAAAGGTAATTCTCAATTTCCAAATTACATGTTATGGCACTCCCTCTCTAAATCCTGTCCTGAAAAACCTCCAGGTCTAATGGAGATATAGTTTCTATATCTTGTATATAGCACTTACTGTAGACAAAATGGCACTTACACTAATTAATTCTCCATTTGTATTTCTAGATCTCTGGGGACCAAATAAGCTCTATGACTTTGTAATTTGTAATAAGTATTTCTCTCTCTCTCTTTTTTTTTACAGTAAATTATTTGTTTGTGTACTTAACTATGTGGATGCATTGCCTATTTAAAGTTAAATAAAACACTTCTAAGTTGTTTTGATAGGGAGTCCCTGTTGTGGCTCAGTGGGTTATGAACCCAACTAATGTCGGCTCAGATCCAGCTTTGCTGTGGCATAGGCCAGTAGCTGCAGCATCAATTTGACCCCTAGCCTGGGAACTTCCATGTGTCAGAGGTGCAGCCCTAAGAAAAATGTAAAAAAAATTGTTATGCTAGATGCCTTACAAAACCAACAAGTTGCACAAAGTATTTCCTTTTTTAATTTTTGCTTTTTTAGGGCTACGTATGGAAGATCCCAGGATAGAGGTTGAATCATTGTAGCTGCAGCTGCCTGTCTATGCCACAGCTACAACAATATCATATCTGAGCCAAGTCTGCGACCTACACCACAGCTCATGGCAATGACGGATCCTTAACCCACTGTGCAAGGCCAGAGATTGAACCTGCATCCTCATGGATACTAGTTAGGACCTGATGAGCCACAGTGGGAACTCCTGCAATAAGTATTTCTTAATGAGAGGATGATCCATAAGCTGAAAGTACTTGAGAGTAAAGAAAACTGTGTTCCAGAAATACTCACCTGTCTGATAATTGGCCATAGATGAAGTTTCCCATCAACATTCCAGCCATGAATAGGAATTTAGACACTGAGTTCAGTGACTGAGATTCACATACTACATCCCACTGGAAGAAAAGGACACCATCTCAGCAGAGCTTCACAGCAGTTTAAAATCCCTCAGTGGAAAACTGATAAAAACCCCTTAACATAACCTGCAAAGTTCAATATAGCAGGCCCCATCACCCTCTCCAGCTTCTCTTTTCTGCTTTAGTTGATCTTTGATTATTCAGCTCTCATTTAAACATAACTTCCTCAAGGAAGTATCCCCTAAATCTGCTGATTTTATTCATCTTCAGTTTTATATCATGCTAAGTGGTTGTCAACCTTGACCACAGAGTGAAATCATTTGAGGAGATTTAAAATTTTACTGATGCCAGAATTTTACAACAGGCCTCATATGACTGCTCTGGAGTACAGTCTGAAAACGGAGTTTTTTTTGTTTTGATTTGTCTTTTTGGGGCTGCATCCGTGGAATATGGAGGTTCCCAGGCTAGGGGTTGAATAGGAACTGCAGTTGCCGGGCTAAGACACAGCCACAGCAACGCAGAATCCGAGCCACATCTGCAGCTCACGCCACAGCTCATGGCAATGCCAGACCCTTGACCCACTGAGCAAGGCCAGGGATGCCAGCCATGTCCTCATGGATCCTGGTCCTGTCTGTTACCACTGAGCCACCGTGGGAATTCCAATGGGAGTGGAGTTTTTCATCAGTCTTCCAAATATTTGTAATTTGCAACCAAATGATGAGCATTACTGACCAGTTATAACCATTTTAACACACTACATAGATCACTCGCTTTGACTTTGGTCTTCCCAAGAAGAAAAGTATTACAATAGCAGAGTTCACATCTATTTTGGTGTTCATTAGACTCCATAAATATGTAGGTGTCTCGGATTTAATAGAGAGGTGATTTATATTTCCTGAAAGAATGACGAATGAATGCCTACCTAGTGACCAAAGGCTAGAAGCATGTTCATTACTTTGTTACCCCCAAACACCCAGACCATGTACTCATAAGAGGTAAATAAGGCCTTTACCTCAGTCACGATAGTGGAGGAGAAGGAACTCCGATCATACACCCAGCCGTCCACACAGGGCTCCGTGTCCAGATCAGTCACGTTGGTGAGGGTCCCATTCAGATGAAGAAGATGCCACTGGGGGTGGAGGAAGCGATGACATTTCTCAGGTTTCAAGTTTGAGTCCAGGGGGATGGAGATTCTCAGGAGGGCATCTTGGCTGAGGGTCCCAGTGCTATTAGCAGAGGCAGTGTCATTGTCAAGGATGTGGACCCAGCAGCGATGGCCAGGGACAGCTGCCGTGAAGTTCTCCAATAAAACATGAGGTTGGACCAAAAAGCTGGAGATACAAAGGAAAACCATCTGAAGGATCTGGAATCTCCCCAGGCCTCCAGCTTTATCCAGGAGTTCGTGAAAGGCCATCGAGGCTGAATAGGTGATTCCAAATAGGAGGCAGAATGACTCTCGAAGAGTTCAAGAGAAAAAATATTTCCTTCTTCAATGTTGCACTGTGTGTTGATTCTGACCATACTTTCTCCTCAACTGGCCCTGCCTCACATCCTGTCTCTATATTGTTTTAAGGTCAGGTGGGCAAGTAGCTGTTTCATGTAAAGTCAGAAAGATGAAGGTTTTCTGTGTAATTCTAGTAGTTGTTGATCACATCTGTTAAATGTTTACTCTGTAAAAACTCTTCTACTCAGCAACACCCAAAGTAGCACTGAACTTTGATTTGTAATTCTCTAGTAAATAAACTAAAGTGACCTGCTATATTGTATGTACAGCCCTTTTTCCAAAAATGTAATATGTGAGACTCGAAAATTAAGTGCTTTATTTTTTTTTGTGGAAAGGAGTGAAAATAATTAATTTTGCTCATTTAGCACTAAATTTTTATTAAAGAGTTAATGAAAACAGTACTGAGTTAAATTAAAGCAAGTAAAATGTGATGCAATCCTTTCTTCTTGGTAAGTGATATTCTGCTTCATTTCAAATAATACCACGAATTCACACTGCAAATAAATTACTTGAATGAGTGGTGGGTGATGGAGGGTAGAGGGCTATGCCAGTTGTAAGCTCATATATAGATTTTACTGAGGACCTCTCCCTATTGTTTGTGGTACTGAGGCTTAGCTGGCACTGTAGTAAATTACTGTCCTGACTCCATCTAGTGTCTGTTTTTGGTATTGCAATTCTGGTGCAGGGTTTATGACTTTTTTCGGAGACCCCTAACTTTGCATTCATTCCTATTTGTACTTAGATGATGGTCTCCCCAGAAGCTCCCCTATAAACCAGTTGGACATGCAATCTTGTAATTTCCCTCTCTAGAGAGAAGACAGAAGTTGGTGGTTTCCTAGCAAATGAATCTCAGTGTGAGGTGTAGGGATGGGCTTTGGCCAGAGAGAATGGAGAGTGTCAGGAATTCAATACTGCTTGGTGCTGTGGGCTTCATGGTCATTCGGGGTGCATGAATCTTTAATTGGTTTCTGGATTTCTCACAGAGGTGTTTTACTGTTGTAAAATTTATGGCAAAGGAAGGTTTAGGGCTTCTCATTCTGTCATCTTGCTAATGTCACTCCCAGAATTAATGGAATTTTTACTTTGAATTGGCTGCCACTGAATTCCTAAGGAAAAATGAGCAAAAGCTCATTGGAGCCTGGAGAAATGAGGATACATATTATATAGTGGCAGAAAGTTTAGCAATACGGTGCTTACTAATATGTGGAAAGTGGAAAATAGGCTTAATAAACTAGGTGATATAGCTAAGAAAATTATCAAGCAAAATGTTGACAATGCCTTTATTTCTCTTGCTGATTTTAGAAAATTGAGAGAGAGATGAATTAAGAGAAGAGCTAATAAAGTAAGAAGAACTGGGACATGATGGTTTTAAATGTCCTTTCTAGATAACAAGTGAGTTAAAACTAGCATTGGATTCTCAGGAAAGGCCAAATCCAGGCTACTATCAGAGAAGATTTTCACACATCAAGTGGAGATGTGAGTGTAAAATCATTCGATAAGACCTTACAAGGATCAAAGTAGTGCCACAGTATAGTATTCAGTCACACAAAAGTCCCTTAAGGAGATTAAATGTGTACTTTACAAATCCTCTCAATAAAAAGAAAGGTGTTTTACAACGCTTATTTCTGTTGAATCTGGCTGATGACATGAGCGTGGAAAAATTATATGTGTAGAGAAATTGTAGGTTGTTTCAGTGGTTGTTACATGTATAGCAAAACACTGCCTTACCTAAGATGAGTTTATGTCATCTGATAAGCAGCCATGGATAAGAATGCAGAAGTTTACAAACTTCCATTAGGGGCATTGTAACTCAGGCCCAGGCATCTTGTCACACATCACACAGGTATTGCTGTTAGAATGAAGCAGTCTGGGAGTTCCCGTCGTGGCGCAGTGGTTAACGAATCCAACTAGGAACCATGAGGTTGCGGGTTCGGTCCCTGCCCTTGCTCAGTGGGTTAACGATCCGGCGTTGCCGTGAGCTGTGGTGTAGGTTGCAGACGCGGCTCGGATCCCGCATTGCTGTGGCTCTGGCGTAGGCCGGTGGCTACAGCTCCGAATCAACCCCTAGCCTGGGAACCAACATATGCTACGGGAGCAGCCCAAGAAATAGCAACAACAACAACACCACCACCAAAAAAAAAAAAAAGACAGAATGAAGCAGTCTGTATAATTCCAAACAGGAGTGGACAACAGTAAGCTAGTGCATGGTTTCTTCTGGACTCCACCCAATGCCTTTTTCCTTTTCTGATTTTTTTATTTTCTACTTTTTTTCTTTTTTAGCCGCCCTGTGGCATATGGAATTCCTGGGACAGGGATCAGATCTGAACTACAGTTGTGACCTGAGCCACAGCTAGGGCAATCCTGGATACTTAACCCATTGTGCTGGGTCGGGGATTGAACCTACGTCTCAGTGCTCCCAAGATGCCACTGATCCTGTTGCACCATAGCAGGAATTCCTTTCCTTTTCTAATTTTAATGTTTCTTTTCACTGGAATAAACCATAACCTTGAGTTTAACTTTTTTTTTTTTTGAGTTCTATGACTCCTAGTAAATCATTAAACTCAAATATGTTCTTGGGGACCCCCAATAAAGTTGGGATGCTTCAATGAAGGTAAATAAACAGATTAGTCTTTGTTTTGCATCTGGTGTTTTGGGATCCTTAACCCACTGAGCGAGGCCAGAGATTGAACCCACAACCTCATGGTTCCTAGTCAGATTCATTTGCACTGCACCACAATGGGAACTCCTTATTGAACCATTATTGTTGCCACAGAGTCCCCAGGAAGTATATAGGAGTACGTGGAGATGGAAGAGTCTTTCAGAAATGTCTGAAATTGAGGCACAGAGTAAGCAAAGAGCAAAGGTAATTTCACGTGGACCAGTTATTAGGTGCAAGCAATCCCTCAGGGATTTAACATTGAAGGATGTACATTCCTTTGACCAAAGACCAGAATAAGGAATAGATATTGGCATTAAGTCATACTTTTGTTATGGCCTGTCTATCTTGCCCAGAGGGATGTTGTGTTTTATTTGTCGTTGCCATAGGTTAACTAAAACAGAACAGTATCTAGGAAGTAAAGCACCTTGATGAATGACAAATATCAGCTAAATGACAAATATCAGTTGAGATATCCTTGTATGAGAGTTTTCAGCTCCTATAGAATATGCTATACAGACCACGGCTTATGGGGACTACGCTACTGAGTCTCTGTCTTGCGATCAACAGCAGCTCATGGGCTCTGGAGAAATTAGATTCTGGGGAACAGGGCTCAACTAACGTCTCCTTGAGTTTTTTGAAAAGAAGGGTGATGTGTCCATGAGATGGCAAAAAAAAAAAAAAACCACCAAAAACAAAAACAAAAAACACAGCTTTACTAAATTCTGTGAGTGGCTACATTGTCCAGGTCTCTAGTTTTCACACATTGCCTTTTCTCAGGTCCACCATAAGACCCTATTCTACTCAGTGATGTTGTAATAACTCTGAGAAGAATAATGAGTCAACAACTGCTTAGGGAAGGTACCAATGGAGGCCTCTTTCAGCAGAGATTTCCCTGCCATGTCATTATACAAATCACCTTCTCTCCTATTAACAGCAGCACTTGTTTTATGTACTATCCTTGTTTAGGAGGATAGCCTTTGGCTAGATCCTATGATACTATTTCCAGATAATTAATAGAATCATGTCTTATATAACATAATTGTCAACAATTATATATAGCTTCATAGCTTTGAAAGGTATGGTTGACAGGGCCTTTGTTAGTGGGTAGTCTGTGTCCATGTCCAGGAAGAAGCTCTAATATTATAGTTAGGAGAGAGGATTTTCCATATATCATTTCCTCACTTGATTCAAAAGTCACTAGTTCTCTGACTTCCATTTGTCTTTTTATAAAAGTCCTTTTGAGAAATACTACATAATACAGAGTAAATGAAACATGCTCACTGATAATCCTGTTGAAAAATGAGGACAATTTGGAAACATTAATGAGCTTTTTGAAGAATGACTCTGCAACTCTATGTCAAATGAAAAGGAAACTTGCCCAACATTATCACCATAGTTTCCTATACCTGTGCTTGCTATACCTCTCCACTAAAAGGTACCTCACTCTACTCTGTGTCACAGAGCGTCTGCTGATTCACAACTGCTGGTGGTAGCATCAAAGACCAATGAGAACTTGTGGGACTTTCTCTGACACAAAACATCAGATTTTATAGTCTGGCAGCCATGCTTTGGGTGATGCACAATAGCTGCTGTCTGGTCTTTCTCATGATGGGATATCAAACATTTCATTAGGAAGCAGACTGGATAAACCAATGCCATTCATTATTGATAATTCCCTGGCATTTCATTTCTCTCTTTTCTACTTCTTGCCGGTTGTCATTTCTGTGCTTCTTGATTTCTTAGGAGTCATTTGGCAGGGGAAAGGCAAAAGAAGACTGTAAGACTGATTGATCTGATTGATTCTGTTTCAAATCTAAAGCCTAGAGGATGTAAGTGGAAGAGCTAATAAGAGAAAGAAGTTGGGTGTCTACAAAGCCTGAGGACAGAAGAGTGTTTGTAGGTTCTGGGGGAGCAGGAACCCAGTCCTGAGCCCTGGCAGCACTCCATGGAAACAGAAGACTTCCTACCATTGTGGCTGCAAACGGAGCTGAGCTGTCAGATGAGAATCCCGAGTCCAACGACTCTTTGTGATGTGAATGGCAGAGTTGCTGCACCTGAGTGTCCACTGGCCCAGTAGGAACTTGGTAATCTCTTTGAATAGCTAACGATAACCAATGCAGTCCCTCCTTGTAACCACCTTGTCATTGTGCCACTGTGTATGCTCCTGGAATCCAGGTAGCTCTGGAAATAAGTCCCAAATAATTTCCCAAAGTAATTGACTTGTACTTCTCCACCAACCTGGAGGGAATGAGGACTTTAATAAATTTTCTTTACCTATAGAAAATAAAAATGTGATGGCTACACTGGTACACACAGACTAATATCTGCTACATCTGTTTTTATGAATTTTTTTCATGTCCTCTTTATATCTGAGGTGCTTAGCATGCTCCTTGGTAATTATTCCACGCTGAATAAGTGGTTACTGAATCAACGAAAAATTTTTAAATCTCTTTATCTTGACATCATTCTGTGTTTTAAGCAGTTGTATGGCATATGTTATTTTATAATTCTACCATCAATGTATACATTTCCACTTATATTCTTTTGGAAAGCAAAAATTGGTATTTTATTTAGTTTGCATGTCTTTAAATTCCAGTGTACAATTTTTCATAAATTTATTAATCATAAGATTTTTTCTTTTGAAAATTATGTGTTCCTGCATATTGAACACATAATTGCATATGTCTTCTTTTCATGAATATTTATTAGAATTCTACATGGTAACATATAACCATTTTGAAAATTGTTAATTTGTTTTTTGGAGTTTATTTTTTGTGATATGATAGTTAAGAATGTCACATATCCTTTTAAAACTTAGAATACAGAAACACACAAAGAAATAAAAGTCTCCTAAAGGTACATACCACTTAAAGTTAAGAGCTTTTGTCATTTAGGTGAAAATTTTTCTAGATTTCTCCCATTAGTTTTTAGAGTTTTGTCCAATAGAGGTATTAAATGAGTATTTAATCAAATCTACCTATATTCACATCTCTGGCGTATGCTCTACTACTCAGATACATTTTTTTTTAATTTTGTCTTTTTGCCTTTTCTAGGGACATTCCTGGGGCATATGGAGGTTCCCAGGCTAGGGGTCTAGTTGGAGCTGTAGCCGCCGGCCTACGCCACAGCCACAGCAACGTGGGATCCCAGCCGTGTCTGCGACCTACACCACAGCTCACGGCAGCGTCGGATCCTTAACCTACTGAGCAAGGCCAGGGATCAAACCTGCAACCTCATGGTTCCTAGTCAGATTCGCTAACCACTGTGCCATGACGGGAACTCCTCAGATCCATATGTTTTTTCATTGCAAGGTTTTGTACTTACGTTTCCCATTACGTAACGTGGCTTAATTTTTCCATTCATCATTTTAACCATGAATATTTTTTGGTTTAGACAACGAAGTCAAATTATTAGTCCTTTATTTCTAAAGCTAGTTAATGACATTTATTACATAATCATTAGGTTCTACCAGTGATTTACAATGTCCAAATCATCAAATTTTAAGTATCCTACAGGCCATCATCTCATTCTGGACTTCTTTTGATTTGTAAATGCATCTACATTTCATTGCAGCATATGCTGCCCCAAATACTTCTGCCACCTTCCCCCATAAACTTCATTTTCCTGAATCTTGCCTTCTATTAATTTGTGTATAAATTTGGAACTATTTTTCAAGTTGTCCCAAAAGTAATTATTCCATCAATTACTCTGTCATTAATTGGAGTGGAGCCAACGTTTTTGATACTGTTGTATCTTTCTATCTGGGAACATGCTAGGGATGCACTTTCCTCCAACTTATTATTATGATTAACCACAGGCATTTTATATATCGGCACTTAGTACTACAATTGTAAATGGACTCCATTTTTCCATGACATCTTTTTATTTATTTGTTTTCCAATTTTTGCCAATATCTAGGAGTGATCCCAATTTTTTTTCTTGTTTATCTCGCTCTTTGATTGGCAATTTGTTCCTGGAATTCCTTAAAACTGTGTCACTTTTATGAAGGTATCTTCCTGCTTTGCTTTTCTCAAGCCTTTGCCCCTAGAACAAATATGAGGAAAACAACAAATAAACAAACAAAACATAGGAAAAGTCTATATGTTCTACATTCCTTAGAGCAGGCAGATTCTTGGTCTATGATTTTTTAATTTTTATTTATTTTTATTTTTAATTTTTTTTTGTCTTTTAGCTATTTCTTGGGCTGCTCCCCATGGCATATGGAGGTTCCCAGGCTAGGGGTCTAATCGGAGCTGTAGCTGCCAGCCTACGCCAGAGCCACAGCAACTCGGGATCTGAGCCGCGTCTGCAACCTACACCACAGCTCACGGCAACACCGGATCGGATCGTTAACCCACTGAGCAAGGGCAGGGACCGAACCCGCAACCTCATGGCTCCTAGTCGGATTCGTTAACCACTGCGCCACGACGGGAACGCCTATGATTTTTTTAAAGAAAATTTTTTAGGGCTGCACCCGTGGCATGTGGAAGTTCCAGGGCTAGGGATGGAATCAGAACTGCAGCTGCCAGTCTACAGCACAGCCGCAGAAATGCAGAATCCCAGGTGCATCCATGACCTGTGCCAGATATTAAAGCCACTGAGCAAGGCCAGGGATCCACCCTGCATCCTCATGGAGACTAGGTCGGGTTCTTAACACACTGAGCCACAACGGGAACTCTGGTCCATGAGTTTTGATAGTTTTAAATACAGGCTGTATTTAAACCAAAGGGACTGACCACATGGAACAGTCTAAGCCATCAAATAGTATAAGCCATCCCCTGGGGGCAGGGACCCTACAGGGTGCCTTGCTCTCCTCAGCACTGATTTATATCACAGAGCAACCCTAAGGGACGGCCAGGGGTTGACTCACTCCTTTTCCACATCCTGAATGGAGTCAGGCAGAGGCCGATTTCTGGTTTCAGGAAGAAGTAGGGCCAGAAAGCCAGCAAGGATGGAGAAGCCTCCATAGATGATCCAGGGCAGGTGGGGTGAATACTCAGTCAGAATCATCAAGAGGGGAGCCAGGGCTGCCCCAATATTAGCAGCAATTCCTATGACTCCTGAAGCTGTTACCCTTGAAGCGCACACAATACAAACACAATCTGGTATGAATCTGGCATAATCTGATTCGTTATTATCTTGCTTTGATTATTTGAGATACTCCAACAGCGTTTAGATACTTGAAGGCTGATGATGTACTCTTACATTTAAAATATGCTCTTTTTTTGCTCACAAATTTTTTCAAGTGCACAAGTGCATTAAGACATATTTTCATTGTTTAAAAAATACTCTTGTCCACAGCACCTACCCTTTAAAGGTTTAGCAAATTATTGGAGATGATACATTAAAGGGCTTAACTCTGCCTGACAGAGTTCAGCTTTTAGTAGATTTTTGGCTGTAATTTCTGTTATTATTCATACTATTACAATCAATGCTTTTGATAACTAAACCAGATTAGTTTTCCTCCCACTGTAAGTCTTGATTCACTGGGACAGGTCTATTTTGACCCAGATAGAGCTGCCATGAGATTGTGTACCTGATAATGGTGGGAACGAGTTCATTTCCATGGGCAAAAGAACACATGAGAGCCACCGAAGAAACCGCTACTCCCAAAGTTGACAAAGCCACACGCAGGGTCTGCATTTCTGGAGAGGAAGACCAGTGAGAGTGAGGCAATCTGAGCTGAAGAAATCACCATTCACCAAATTATTAGTGAAAAAGACACCATTGGAGATGTTTGCATGTGTTAAATACCTGGAGAGGAAGTGCACAGGGGCAGAGAATGTGCAGAGACGAATACCTGAGAATACGTTATCTGTTTATCACCACTTAAATAAGAATTTAATAACCCAAGTTATTGCATCAACTCTTCTTACATATCAGAGATTTCAGAAATTTGCCACAGATGGAAAGGGGAACAAAACCCAAGAGTTTGTTTTCATTTGTTCTGTCCAGTGTCTCCTCTGCTTTTAATGTATAACATAGGACTGTCATTTGAGCAATGACTGCCAAATATAAGACTCATCAGTAACCTCCAGGAGCTTAAAAACCTATAGGTTTACACGATATTGACATAGGGCTAGTACTGCAATAGGGACTGAAAAAGGAACATGACTCTTATGTTAACGGCAAAGCTGGAGAGTGGCTTGATGGAGAATAATAGTTTGCGGATTCAAGAACAAGGACCGTTTAAGGGAAAAGAATAGTAAGACTTTGGAAAGCTCTGAAAGGAAGATTCAAAGAGTCAGTTTTCTATCCTGTTTTTAGGAATCATGAAAGTGTTAACAACACCTGAATGGGCTCTGTTGTCAGGCAGCAAGCTTGCCTCATTGCTGCTATTCAAGATGAGGAGTGGAGCCCAACAGTCTGCAATCCCGTAAAAGGCGTAACTGCACCGGGAGTTGGGTGAAGTAGGGTGATCCCACCTGGGTTCCTCTCCTCATTATATATGGCCATTCAATTTAGTAAAATAGATTTTTTAGCAAGGCTCTTAACAGCTTAAAGCCCTTTTCCTACTCTATACACCTTCTAGGCTTGAAGATAAGGGACTAACAATACCTTAGAGTGAAGATGACACCCTGAAACCAGGGTTGCAGTTATGGCGACCTAATTCCAGACACCTTAGTGGATCCATAGAATTGGGGAGTAAATTGTCACTGAAAACCGTAGTCATAAGAAAGAGACCAGATAGAGGAAGTGACCGTTGTGTCCTCCCATGAGATAACAATTATATGCAATGACACAATATCGTCATTTATAGTTACAGGTGTGACTGGCCAAAGGAAAAGTGATCAATTGCTCGAGGGAAACTGTCAAGAGTAAATGGCACCAATGGCCAGATATGATGTAGAAATCATAGGTCTAAACTGACTTTTGCTGACCTTTGACTCTTTCACAGCTACTTAATGACAGATCTGTCCTAAATCCTCAGATTGGTTTTGGACATCCTTGGAACCTCTAGTCTGCATTTTCTTCTAGCTTCAGATTCTGTCTTCAAATCTCTGGGGTAAGATATTGTCTTATTTCAATCTGCGGGCCCTCTTCTCACCTTGAGGCACAAATGTGATGGCCAGAATGGAGATTCCAAGAAGAAACATGAAAAGCGTTTGGCTTCTTTGACGACCCAGGTGATTCAGCGCCAAAAATGCAACATAATTGGCTGGGAGGTTGACGACGCCAAAAAGAACTTGGAACAGGAAAACATTGCTCCCCACGTACTGGAGGTGGAGAATCAGGCCAAAAAAGGACATGAAGTTTGCAAATCTGTGGTGAACAAAGATGAAAGACACTTATTATAAGGTTTAGAGCCTATGCGTTACAAATGATGATAGTAAATACTAACCAGACAGCTAGTGATTTGTTTTAAAGTATAAAAACATGGTATGTTTCATGGACTATTTCCTGTAATGATTTTAAAACTATAAAATAATTGTATAACTGGAGCTCCTGATTGTTAAGTCCTGGGGAAGGGCTTGCGGTGTTTTTGTGGAGGATGCATGATGGAGTTTTCTAGGGTTTTAGAGTTTTCTCTGTATCTTCATCTGGGTGATGGTTGCATATTTACATATAGAAATAAACGTGGAGCTGTATATTTTTGTGCTCTTTACTGTTTGTAATTTTACCTCATTTAAAGTGGAAAAAAGCGAAGAAAGTTGTAGAAGTCAACATCTGTACCCTGACTGATGTTCTCAGCCTTGGTTTCCAGTGATGAGTTTGGTAGGATGATATGTAAAACAAAACTCTTCATTGTATGACCAGCCCTGGGTCAGACTTTGTATAACAAGTCTGTCAATGCAGCAATTGTCTTTATGGCTTCCTCCTGTTTTATCTCAACTCTATTTCTACAACATGCTGTGTCCCTGATAAGGGATAGATTCATGTCCCCACTCTTTGAATGCTGTTGTGCCCTGGGTGAAGCCCACCTGACAAAGGACAGGACACAGATCCTTTTACGCAGGTTGGGTGTGCGGAACAAGTCGAACACCGACGTTTTGGTCTGTGCTGCCTCCAGCTCCTCCTGCAGGGTGGCTCCCACAGCCTTCAACAACAAAAACAACAAACTGTTCAGTTGCCCCACAGTCATAGGCTTCAAGAGGCCCCCAACAGAGGACAAGATAGATAGCTTCCCTTTCTGTCTACTGGAAAATACAGCCATTAAAGATATAATGACAAGTGTAAAAGTGGTATGAGGAATGGATTACAGGTTTAAAGGGGTCTGAGGGATATTATGTGGCAATGAAAACATCTGAACACAACTTGAAAGACTTGAGAGGGCTGCAGGGCATCAGAAAGGGTGTGTACGTTAACTATTCAGATTAGAAAGGGAATCAAATGCAGAGATACTTGGATTACGGTCCAAAGCTCCGTTTGTGCCAGCCAGGTGGCATGAAAGATCTGGGAACTAAGTATGGTTATCAGCTGGCTGTCCTTTGCAGAAAACTGTTTATCTCAGGAAAAGGAACATTTCCTGAGAGGCTTTATTTTGGTTCTTTGCTCAGTCACTTTGGGAAAAATCCTTTCATGTTGTGCCTCCATGAATAAGATGCCTAGAATTAAATCTGAGGATGAAATCAGGAGAGATCTTGGTGTTGAATGATTTATACCCAGAGTTGGTTATAATCTGGAGTTACTTAGTGGCCCTGCAACAGGCTATGTATATACTTTAAAACTCAATTTACTTGGAGTTCCCTGGTGAACAGGTGGTTAAGGATCCAGTGTTGTCATTGCTGTGGCTTGGCTCTGGTCACTGCTGTGGTGCGTTGCGGGTTCAATCCTGGGCCCGGAAACGTCTGCATGCCACAGGTGTGGCAAAAAAAATCCCCAAACCAACTGTAATTTACTTGTCATTAAAAAGAAGAATAAGTTGAAGAATCAGAGTAGGAGTAAGTGGAGAAAAATAATAGCCCCTCTCTTATAAGTATTTCCTGGGCCATACATGAGGCTACAAATGTGTACATGGAATTATATCCAGTACACCTCAGACGCTTATTTATTAGATAGTCAAACAATATAGGCTTAATTCTAATCCCACCTCTGCTAATGAGAAAACACTGGAATAACTTCATGAGGAATTCAGAGCAACGAAAGGCCATCCTAACTGAGAACCTACACAGGCAAGACCGTCCTTTCAGTTGTAAATCTAGCCTGAGTTGCAAATTATTGGACTTAACGCTTTCGGAAGAGAGGAGTCATAGTGGCATTTCCTTCCTGCATCCAGTTCCTGATTCCCATGACCACAGGCCACTGTCATGGGTAGTGGTATAAAAATCAAACAATACCTTACACTTGGCCAGACAAGAAATGCAATGTCTGTAAGATTGGCCTTAAATTACACCTAATACCAAAGTTTGGGATATTTTGCCGTTATTTTACATGCACCATTCATTTTCTGTGAGTAGACAGAGATGTGAATAGTGTAAGAAGTATTTGGGGAGGGGGGGGTGATGCCAGATCACTTATAAGAACTCAAGGAACTTCTCCTACCTGGTAAAACCCTTACTAAAGGAAGAAGAGGGGAGTTCCCGTCGTGGCGCAGTGGTTAACGAATCCGACTAGGAACCATGAGGCTGCGGGTTCGGTCCCTGCCCTTGCTCAGTGGGTTAAGGATCCAGTGTTGCCGTGAGCTGTGGTGTAGGTTGCAGACACGGCTTGGATCCCGCGTTGCTGTGGCTCTGGCGTAGGCCGGTGGCTACAGCTCCAATTCGACCCCTGGCCTGGGAACCTCCATATGCTGCGGGAGCAGCCCAAAGAAATAGCAAAAAGACCAAAAAAAAAAAAAAAAAAGGAAGAAGAGGCCCATATTCAAATGGGAGCCTTCTGGATCTTCACTTTTTTAAATGAACTTTTCTCTCTGATTTTCAGTTCCCTTGCTTATTTAAAAAAAAAAAAAAAACTATTTGTATCATTCATAACACTATGCTGGGGTGAAAAGCACGAAACAGCCCATGTCTGAAGTCTGGGACAGTCCAGTAGTGCCCTGGAATTAGTGTGTACAAATTCACAAAAGCCCTTACCATCATGTTGGTGACTTGAAACTGACTGCGGTGGTAACAGTCATACCACAGACATTGACAATTGCAAATCTGAACTCTATGTTTTTTTTTTTCCTCCTGTAATACTAAGTGTTAAACATTTACCAGCACACCACTGGCTTGACCCCTCTGTAGTTATTTGGACTGCTCTCAACTGCAAATTTAAACATCTCTCTGGCTTGTTTAAACCTGGATAGCTCCACCTTAACCTGTAAGACCCACTTCAGATATAACTACCTCCAGGATGAATTCACTGCCCACATACCTGCAGTTCAGGTTATATCTCCCTCCTGACGTTCACATCCACCCTTACTTTACTTCAAAGAGGCTTTATCAAAGCCCATTTTATTGTTGAGCGTGATCTTTCTGAAGACAAAAGCTGTAGACTTTTCCCCTCCTGCCTGTCCAGTATTTGTCTCCAATTTGGACAAAAAAAAAAAAAAAAAAAAAGGAATGGAAAGAGGAAGACAAAAGAAAAAAAAAAGGAAGGCAGGGAGGGTGGAAGAAGCTGACTGAAGGTGGAGTGCGTTTAGAAATGGATGGATCTGAAACTTAAGAACCAATATAGGTATAAAACGTTGATTTGGAGCGCTTTGGGAGGATGTTTGTGAATAAGATCAGAGCTAATGAAAATGGACATTAATTTCCTCAAAATTATAACTTATGACATTTAGAGAGAAACGTTTCTTCATGTAGTATAGTTGGGAAGACTCTGAGGTTTAATGGATGTGAGAGACACATGCAGAGGATTCGGTGGGGAAATCCATGTTGTTCTCTTAGAGTTACCATGAGGTCATCACGCAGGCATCACAGACATCATGATAAAAGTGTGCCATCACTGACTTTGTGAGGACTGAGCTTCAGATGAATACTTTTCTTATGGTTTGATTGGAGAGTGAACCTTGGAATCATTTAAGAAAGTATGCGGAGAATGTAATTCAGACTAGACTACTAGGGAGCACCAGTTCTTAGGTTTCTACTGGGTTGGAAACACTGAGAACATTAGAAATGAAGATTTAAAAATATTGCACATGTCAAAGTTTCTTTAAAAAGAAGGACTGTGACAATAATTCTTTATCACTTCTTTATCAATTCTCAATGTCACTGTCTGGCACCCGGTCACCTCAGACCCCAGCCACATGCCTGCCTATGACCCCCATCACCAGACCTGCCCTTGGCTCATGACCAGCAGTGAGCCCACCGAGGGACCCTGGAATGAGACCTGTCTGTCACCAGCAGCACAAGGCCCATCTGTGGACCCTGGCATGTGGCCTGTCCACAGACAATGGCACCAGATTTGGCTGCAGACCCCAGAACCAGTTCTGCCTGCCTATGGACCATAGCAGTGGATCTTCCTACTTGAAGACCCTTGCAGAAGACATACCCATACATGGCCTGAGGCAGTAGGCACACTGATAAACCCTGTCACGATGGCCTAGAATATCCAGCCATAGTGACTGGTGAAGGGCTTTCCCTACCAAAGCCAGACTGTAAAGACTGGAAGAAATAATTGTTTCTTCATATGCACAAACACAAATACATGGCTATAAGGATCACAAAGAATCAGGGAAACATGACAAAAGACCAAAACAAAGCACTAGTAACCAGTCCTTAAGAAGTGTATATCTACAAACTGCCTACGAAGACTTTCAAAATAATCATAAGGAAGCTAGTGAGCTGCAAGATAGCCCAGAAAGACAACCAAGTGAAATTAGGAAGACAATACATGAAGGATACAAAAAAATTAACAAAGAGGAGTTCCTGTCGTGGCTCAGTGGTTAACAAATCCAACTAAGAACCATGAGGTTGCGGGTTCGATCCCTGGTCTTGCTCAGTGGGTTAAGGATCCGGCGCTGCCGTGAGCTGTGGTGTAGGTCGCAGACGCGGCTCAGATCCCGTGTTGCTGAGGCTGTGGCATAGGCCAGCAGATATAGCTCCGATTGGACCCCCTAGCCTGGGAACCTCCATATGCCACCGGTGTGGCCCTAGAAAAGGCAAAAAAGACAAAAAAAAATTAACAAAGAGATGGAAACCATAAAAAACCAAATAGAAATTCTGGAGATGAAACATATACTAAATAAACTGAAAAATTCAATAATGGGCTTCAATAGCATACTTAAGCAAAATAAAGGACGTATGAACTCAAAGAAAGGTCATTTCCTGTGCTCTATTCTGCTGGCCTTGCTAGCCTGAAAAAAAACATCAGAATGTTAATTGGAAAGAAATGGATTAGTTTTTGTTACTAATATAGAAACCAATACACAACTTTTTACAGTCATAAACACTAAGTGCACAGTTCCCATCATGGTTCAGCAGAAACGAATCTGACTGGTATCCATGAGGATGCACATTCGATCCCTGGTCTCACTCAGTGGGTTAGGGATCTGGCATTGCTGTGAGCTGTGGTGTAGGTCGCAGACGTGGCTTGGATCCTGCATTGCTGTGGCTGTGATGTACACCAATGGCTACAGCTCTGATTTGACTCCTAGCCTGGGAACCTCCACATGCTGCAGGCGCAGCCCTGAAAGGATTTTAAAAAAAAATACTAAGTGCTATCTGACTCTGTTGAGGAAATATCTGTATCCAATCCTTTTCACATCAGCATTTTCTCTCAATGTTAACTCAAATGATGTTGACAGCTGTTGAAGTTAAGGGCAATGAGAAAAGAAGACCCCCAACCACACCTGTTTCCCACCCTTTATTCACTTTATGGACACCAACAAGTGTCTATGTCAGGGCATATCTTCTCTATATCCCATAACTAACTCCCTCTCCTATTCACCTCAATGGTGAGGATGTCTCCAGGATTCTTTATTCCATTTCTTTGTGCGGCTTTTCTAAGTTCCTTTAAGCCCTCCTCAGGTTTGTTGGTGATAATCAGCCACCGAGCAGACTCTGACAGCCACCTGATCAAAGAAAAGGACAGAGGTACAACCAACTCTTATTTGACCATTTTTTTAACATACACTTTTTTTTAAAGACTATTGGATTAGGAAGATGTGGTATATGTACACAATGGAATACTACTCAGCCATAAAAAAGAATGAAGTAGTATCATTTGCAGCAACATGGATGGAACTAGAGACTCTCATCCTGAGTGAAATAAGTCAGAAAGAGAAAGACAAATACCATATGATATCACTCATATCTGGAATCTAATAAACAGCACAAATGAACCTTTCCACAGAAAAGAAACTCATGGACTTGGAGAATAGACTTGTGGTTGCCCAGGGGGAGGAGGAGGGAGTGGGAGGGATTGGGAGCTTGGGGTTAATGGATGCAAACTATTGCTTTTGGAGTGGATTAACAATGAGATCCTGCCGTGTAGCACTGCGAACTATGACGAGATACTTACAACACAGCACAACAACGGGAGACAAAATTATGTATACATGTATGTGTAACTGGGTCCCCATGCTGTACAGTGGGGGGAAAAAAAAAGTGTGTTGGGGGAAATAACAATGAAAAAAAATACACTTTTTCCTGAAATGCCTCTCCTCTCCCATCTCGTACGGACCTGTTGTTTTGTTACATCAGGAAATATACACTTGTGTTCTCTTGTACCATAACTAGGAAACGGTGGGGATGATCCATCTACTCTGCACACCTTCACTGCTGGGATGTGGAGGAGACGTCATAGTGTCCCTCCTCCATTATTCTGGGGGATATTTTCAATTTTAGCAAATAAAAATAGCGTGTTTAGTTAAATTTGTGTTCAGATAAACAGTGACTACTGATCATTCTTGAGTATGGCTATGTTCTATGACATATTTTGGACATGTGCTAAAGAGTATTTGCTGTTTATTCGACATGTTAGGCTAATGAGACACAATTTTATCAGGTTAGTAAGTGAAAATACAGAATTCTTATATAATAAAAATTTCATAAAAACAGGAATAATTGTTAGGGTAACTATGTTCTGTACATTATTTGGCATACCATACAAAAATTTGTTGTTTTATCTGAAATTCATGTTTAACTGAATGCTCTTGATATTACCTGGCAACCTTACCTGTTCTGCTTCTTTAATTGTACATAGGGCACAGAGTAGCAGAGCACATGCTCCAGTGTCAAGAAAGACCCACCAGAAATCTTGCATCCTAATTCCGTGTCCCTTGCATCTTAGGATCCCCTAAGACAAAGAAGTAAGAAATCCTATACCTTGAGGAAAGAAAGAAGACAAATAATGGTACAGAAAACACCAGCTGAAGGGTTTGCCAGTCTCGGATGGCAAAAGCCAGTCCTCCCAGGATGGTCTGTCCCGTACAAGCAGCACAGATGGCCATTGCCATTCCCATGGCTTGGCATCGGGGCACTGTCCATTCTACAACTGAAAGAAAGCACAAAGAGGGTTCTGACTTCAAACAAAGTTAGGATTTTAAAGTCGAAGTTCAGGCTTGGAAAATAGCAGAGATCCAAAGTTTTGACTTACTAAGCACAGAACAATTTGTCAGGATGCTCATGGTGGAAAACCCAGCCAAAAAGCGCAGCGAGCAGTAAATGAGGAAGGTGGGAGCAAAGGCTGCGCAGGTGTCCGTGACGGCGAGCTGGAGCAAGCACCACCTGAGCATTAACTTCCTCCCAAACCTGAGAAAGAGGAACAAGTTAAATACAGAAAGAGTAACGATCTATTGTAAAAATTAAGCAAAATGCACCTTTTGGTATAGCAGGAATGATCAAAACATGGTAAATCAACTATACTTCAATAAAACTTTAAAAAATGAAATATGGACACACTTAGAAATTTAGGGAATTTTAAAATTATTTTTATTTTATTTACTTTGCTGTTTTTCTTTCCTTCTTAGTTTTATTGAGATACAATTGCCACAGAGCATTAGGCAAGTTTAAAGTGCACAGCATAATGATCTAACATACATGCACCAAGAAATTATCACAATAAGTCTAGTGAACATCCATTATCTCATATAGATACAAAATTAAAGAAATAGAAATTTTTTTTTCCTTGTGCTGAGAACTCAGGCTTTACTGTCTTAACAGCTTTTGTGTATAACCCACACCAGGGTTAATTGTATTTATCATGTTGTACCTTATATCCCTAGTAGCTATTTATCTTATAACTGGGAGTTTCCACTTCTGACTCCCTTAATCCAATCCTCTCTCTCATGATAACTCTGCTAACTGCAAATCTGATCTCTTTTTCTACAAGTTTTTTGTTTGTTTGTTTTGTTTTTTTTTTGGCTTTTGTTTTTTTCTAGGGCCGCACCCGTGGCATATGGAGGTTCCCAGGCTAGGGGTCAAATCGGAACTACAGCAGCCGGCCTACGACACAGCCACAGCAACGTGACCTACAGAACAGCTCATAGCCATGCCTGATCCTTAACCCACTGAGCAAGGCCAGGTATCGAACCCTCAACCTCATGGTTCTTAGTCAAATTCATTAACCACTGAGCCACAACGGGAAGTCCCATTTGTTTTTTTTAAAGTATAATTGACCTATGTTAGTTCCTGTTACATCACATAGTGATTCCATATTTCTAGACATTTCAAAATGACCCCCACAATTATCTAGTCTGTCACCATACAAAGATATTATATAGTTATTAACTATATTCTCCACACTGCATATTTCATACGATTGACTCGTTTATTTTGCACTTGGAAGTTTATACCTTTTCATCCTCCTCACTATTTCTCTCCTCCCTACACCCTCCTCCCCTCTGGCAACTGACTGTTCTCTGTATCTACAACTCTGTTTCTGTTTTATGTTTGTTCATTGCTTTCTTGTTTAGATTGCATGCATAAGTGAAATCAGCATTTGTCTTTCTCTACCTGACTTATTTCAATTAGCGTAATACCTACTAGGTCCACCCATGTTGTCACAAAGGGCAAAGTTTCATTCTTTTTTTTATGGCTGAGCAGTATTACATTATCTGTCTCCTATCTATCTATCTATTGATCTATCGATCTAAGTACATACACCATATCTTCTTTATCCATTCATGTATTGATGGACACTCAGTTTGCTTCTACATCTTGGCTATTGCAAATAATGCTGCAATGAACATAGGAGTGCATGTATTTTTTGTTGTTGTTTTCTTCAGATAACCATGAGTGGAATTGATGTGTCATAGGGTAGTTCTATTTTTTCTCTTTTCTTTCTACAGCTGTATTTGCGGCATATGGAAGTTCCTGAGCCTACACCACAGCCAGGCCAACACTGAATCCAATCTGCACCTGCAACCTATGCCTTAGCTTGCAGGAATGCTGGATCCTTAACCCACTGAGCCAGGTCAGGGATTGAACCCACATCCTCACAGAGACAGCATTGGGTCCTTAAGCTACTGAGCCACAATGAGAACTCCAGGGTAGTCCTATTTTTAATTTTGGAGGAACCTCCATACTCTTTTCCATAGTGCACCAATTTAATTCCCATTAACAGTGCATGAGCATTTCCTTTTCTCCATATCCTCACCAATGCTTGATATTTGTTGCCATTCTGACAGGTGTGAGGTAACATTGTTTTGATTTGCATTTCCCTGATGTTGCTGAGCAGTTTTTCATGTGTATGTTGGTCATTTGTTTGTCTTCCTTGGAAAAATGTTTATTCAGATCTTCTGTCCACTTTTTAATCAGTTTTTTTTTTCGATGTGGAGTTCTATGAGTTCTTGTATACTTTGTATATTAACGCCTTGTTAGCTGTATCTTCTCCCATTCAGTAGATGTCCTTTCATTTTGCTGATAGTTTCCTTCAATGTGCAAAAGCTTTTTATTTTATTTTATTATTTATTTATTTATTTGCCATTTCTAGGGCCGCTCCCGCAGCATGTGAGGTTCTCAGGCTAGGAGTCGAATTGGAGCTGTAGCTGCCAGCCTAAACCAGAGCCACAGCAACGCGGGATCCGAGCCACATCTGTGACCCACACCACAGCTCATGGCAACACCAGATCCTTAACCCACTGAGCAAGGCCAGGGATCAAACCCACAACTTCATGGTTCCTAGTCAGATTTGTTAGCCACTGAGCCATGACGGGAACTCATGCAAAAGCTTTTTAGTTTGATGTAGTCTCATTTGTTTATTTTTACTTTTGTTTCCCTTGCCTGAGGAGACATATCCAAATATATTACAAAGACTCATGCCAAAGAGTGTGCTGCTTATGTTTTATTCTAGAAATTTTGTGGTTTCAGGTCTTACATTTAAGTCTTTAATCTAGTTTACAATTTATTTCTGTGCACAGTATGAGAGAGTGGTCCAGTTTGATTCTTCTGCGTGTGGTTGTCCAGTTTTCTTAACATCTTTTATTGAGGCTGTATTTTACAATTATATATTCTTGCCTCCTTCTATGAGACTAATTGGCATATAAATTTGAGTTTATTTATGTATTTCCTATTGTGTTCCATTGATCAGTGTTTGTTTTTGAGTTCAGTACCATGCTGTTTTGATTACTATAGTTTTGTGGTATAGTTTGAAATCAGGGAGCATGGTACTCCAGCTTTGTTCTTATTTCTTGGATTATTTTGATTATTTGATTTTTCATACAAGTTTTAGAATAATTTGTTCTAGTTCTATGAGAAATATCATTGGTATTTTAATAGAGGTTGCAATGGATTTGGAAATTTCCTTGGGCAGTAGAGTCATTTTGTTTATTCTTCCAATCCTTGAGGATGGTAAGTCTTTCCATTTGTTTTATTGCCTCCAATTTCTTCCATCAGTCTTATAGTTTTCTGAGTATAGGTCTTTTGCTACCTCAGCTGGATTTAGTCCTAGGCCTTTTATTCTTTTTGATGCAGTTGTAAATAGGATTATTTCCTTAATCATTCTTTCTGATAATTTGTTGTTAGTGTATAGAAATGCAACAGATTTCTGCACATTAATTTTATATGTTGCAACTTTACTGAATTCATTGAGTTATATTAGTTTTTGGTGGCATTTTTACAATTTTCTATATGTATAGTATCCTGTCATTTACAAACAGTGACAGTTTTACTTCTTCCTTGCCAATTTGGACTCCTTATATTTATTTTTATCAGATTGTTTTGGCTCAGAATTCCAATACTAGGAGAACAAAAGTGGTGAGAGTGAGCATCCTTGCCTTGATCCTGATGTTAGTAGAAATGCTGTCAATTTTTCACCATTGAGTATGATGTTAGCTGTGGCCTTTATTACTTTGAGGTATGTTCCCTCTATACCCACTTTGTTGAGAGGGTTTTTTTAAAAATTATTATTATTTTTGTCTTTTTTTTTTTTTTTTTTTTTGCTATTTCTTTGGGCCGCTCCCACGGCATATGGAGGTTCCCGGGCTAGGGGTCAAATCGGAGCTGTAGCCACCGGCCTATGCCAGAGCCACAGCAACACGGGATCCGAGCCGCGTCTGCAACCTACACCACAGCTCACGGCAACGCTGGATTGTTAACCCACTGAGCAAGGGCAGGGACCGAACCCGCAACCTCATGGTTCCTAGTTGGATTCGTTAACCACTGTGCCACGATGGGAACTCCTTTTTTTTAAATCATAAGTGGATGTTGAAGTTTTCAAAAATTTTCTGCATTTATTGAAATGATCATATGAGTTTTATTCTTCAATTTGTTAATGTGGTACATGACATTGATGGATTTGAAGATTTTGAACTATCCTTGAATCCCTAGGATAAATTTTGTTTGATCATGATGTATGATCTTTTTAACATAATGTTGGATTCAGTTTGCTAGTATTGTTGAAGATTTTTGCATCTCTGTTTATCAGTGCTATTTGCCTGTAATTTTCTTTTTTTGTGATATTTTTGGGTTTGATATCAGAGTAATGCTGGTCTTGTAGAATGACTTCAGAAATGTTTCTTCCTTTGCTATGTTTTGGAATAGTTTGACAAACTTAGATATTTTAAATTTTCTCTAAATGTTTGGTAAAACTCATCTATGAAGCCATCTTGTCCTGGACTTCTTTTATTGGGAGTTTTTAAAAAAATTACTGATTAAAATTCATTACTGGCAATTGGTCTTTTCATATTTTCTATTTCTTTCTGTTTCAGTCATGGAAGATTGTACATTTCTAGAAATCTGTTCATTTCTTCTGGTTTGTCCATTTTATTGGCTTATAATTGTTCATAGTCATCTCTTATGATGCTTTTTATTTCTATTGTGCTCCTTGTAACTTCTCCTTTCTTATTTATGATTTTATTGATTTGGACACTATCTTTTCTTGATGAGTCGGGCTAAAAGTTTATCAATTTAGTTTATCTTTTCAATGAACCAGCTCTTCATTTTGTTGATCTTTTCTATTGTTTCTTTACTTTCTATTTTGTGTATTTCTGCTTTGATCTTTATGATTTCTTTCTTTCTATTAACTTTGGGGGTTTTGTTCTTCTTTCTCTAGTTGGTCCAGGTATAAGGTTAAGCTGTTTATTTGAGGTAGACTTGTATAAACTTCCCTCTTAGTACTACTTTTGCTGCATTCCATATATTTTAGAACATTGTGATTTTGTTTCATTTGCCTTTATGTATTTTTGACTCCTTTGATTTCTTCAGTGAACCTTTGGTTGTTTAGTAACATTTGTTTCAACTCCACATCTTTGTGCTATTTTCTTTCTTTTTTTTTTTTTTTGTCTTTTTGCTTTTTCTAGAGCCGCTCCCATAGCATATGGAGGTTCCCCAGCTCGGGGACTAATCGGAGCTGTAGCCACCGGCCTACACCAGAGCCACAGCAATGCAGAATCCAAGCTGCGTCTGCAACCTACACCATAGCTCACAGCAACACCAAATCCTTAACCCACTGAGAGAGGCCAGGGATCAAACCTGCAAACTTATGGTTCCTAGTCAGATTTGTTAACCACTGTGCCACGATGGGAATTCCATCTTTGTGCTATTTTCTTGTAGTTGACTTCTATTCTCATAGCATTTTGATTAGAAAGATGCTTGATTTCAATTTTCTTAAATTTACTGAGACTTGTTTTGTATCCTAGCATATGACTTATCTCGGGGAATGTTCCATGTGTACTTGAAAAGAATGTATGTTATGATGCTTTTTGATGGGATATTCTACATATAATTATTAAGTCCATCTGGTATAATGTGTCACTTAAGGCCAGTGTTTCCTTATTTATTTTTCAGAAATACACTCTTGGTATTGTACATTCTACGGGTTTGACAAATTTATAATGACATGTGCTCACCCTTACATTATCATAAAGATTAATTTCACTGCCATAAAATAACTTTATACTCTGCCTATTGATTTCTCTCCTACTTATTCTTTTATTGTCTCATAGTTTTGACTTTTCCAAAATGTCATATAGTTTGAATCATAAGTATGTGGCCTTTTCAGACTGGCTTCTTTCACCTGGTAATACATATTTAAGTTTCCGTCATGTCTTTTCATGGCTTGATGACTCATTTCCTTTTAGCATTACTAAGATTACATGGTCTGATGTGTCACAGTTTATTTACGCCCTCTTCTACTTAAGGATATACTGGTTGCTTCCAAGCTTTGACAATTATAAATAAAGCTGCAATAAACACCCATATGTAGGCTTTTTTTGTGGACATAACTTTTAACTCCTTTGGGTAAATACCAAGAAGCATGATTGCTAGATTATATGGCAAGAGTATGCTTAATTTTACAAGAAATTAATGAAGTATCTTCAAAAGTGGCAGTGCTATTTGGTATTCCCACCGGAAATGAATGAAGAAGAGTTCTTGTTCTACATTTTTGTCACCTTTTGGTGATGTCAGTGTTTTGTTTTTTGCCATTCTAATAGGCATGTAGCAGAATCTTATTGTTTTAGTTTGCATTTTCCTAATGACATACAATGTGGAACACATTTTTGTGTTTATTTGCCATCTGTATAAGTTTTTGCTGGGGTGTCTATTCAAGCCTTCTGGCTGTTTTAAATTGGGATGTTCATTTTCTTTTTGTTGAGTTAAGAGTTCTTTGTGTATTCTGTATAACAATCTTTTTTTGAATGTCTTTTGCAATTATTTTTTCCAGTCTGTGATTTATCTTCTCATTCTCTTGATTATGCTTCTTTTTAATTGCAGTGTAATATGGAAAATATGAATTGCTATTTTAACTGCTTTTGGTTGTGTAAACCACTCACTGGTATTAATTACATTCACAGTGTTGGTCAATCATTTTCATTATCTACTGCCAAAACTTTTCAAAATCCTCAACAGAAACTTTGTACCCATTAAGGAATAACTCAGCATTCCTCTTTCTCCCCAGCTTCTCTTTTTCTCTATGAATTTCCCTATTATACATATTTCATATAAGTGGAATTATACAAATTTGTCCTTCTTTGTCTGTTTTCATGGTTCTACATGTTTTATTATGATTCATAGTTTTATTTCTTTTTATGGCTGAACAATAGTCCATTGCATGTACATATCTCATTTTATTCATTCATCTGTTGATGGATACTTGGGTTGTTTTCACCTTTTGGCTATTGTGAACAACATCTCAATGACATTGTTGTATAAGCTATCTGTTTAAGCTCTTGTTTTCAATTCTTTTCGTTTTATACCTAGAAACAGAATTGCTGGGTCATGTGGTTATTCTAAATTTAATGTCTTGAAGAACTTCCAAAGTATTTTTCACAGTTGTGGCACCATTTTACCTTTCTATCAGCAATGTATAAGATTCCAATTTCTCTACATCCTTGTGAATACGTTATTTTATTACCACCTTAGTAGGTGTGAAGTGGCATTTTATTGTGCATTTGACTTGCATTTTCATTTTATTTTTTCATTTTTTAATTTTATGATTTTTATTTTTTCCATTATATTTGATTTACAGTGTTCTGTCAATTTCTACTGTACAGCAAAGCAACCCATATATATATATTATATATTTATATATATATAAATTATAAATATAAATTACATTTGTTTTTTGCCATTCTAATAGGCATGTAGTAGTATCTCATTTTTAGTTTGGATTTATTATATTTATATCATATTTATATATATAGTAAATATATATATTTATCATATATGTTATAAATACATATATTTTTCCTCACATTATACTCCATCATGTTCCATCACAACTGACTAGGTATAGTTCCCTGTGCTATACATCAGGATCTCATTGTTGACTTGCATTCTTAAAATGACTTAATGTCTTTTTTATGTGCTTATGCACCATTTGCATACATTTTTAAAAGAAATGTATATTCAAGTGCTTTGCCCATTTAAAAATTGAGTTCTTTGAACTGTTTTGTTTTGGTTTTTGGCTACACCCACAGCATGTAGAAGTTCCCAGGCCAGAGACTGAACCCATGCCACAGCAGTGACCAGAACCACTGAAGTGACAATGCTGGATCCTTAACACACTATGCCACAAGGGACCTCCAAGTCTTTTTATTGTTGAGTAGTAGTTCTTTATATATTCTGGATATTAAACCCATTCCTTTGGTATATTTGCCTATATTCATTCCTTATATATGATTTGTATTTTCTCCCTTTACATATGTTATCCTTTCACTTTCTTGATAATGTCCTTTAATGTGCAAAAATTTTTAATTTTGACGAAGTCCAATCTCTCTAAATTTTCTTAGGTTACTCAGGCTTTTGTTGTTATCTTTAAGAATCCATTGTCAAACCCAAAGACAAGTAGGTTTGTCCCTGTTTTCTTCTAAGGATTTTATGGGTTTAGCTCTTATATTTAAGTTACTAATCCATTTTGTGTTAATATTTGTTCTGGTTTTAGTTTTATCCTCATTCTTTTGCATGTGGATATCCTACTATCACTGCACCCTTTGTTAGAGGGGTCATATTTTATCCATTGAATGGTCTTTTTCAAAAATCATTCAACATAGATATATTGTTTTATTTTTATTTCTGCAAGGTGAGTGGTTCTGTGTTATAAAACCATTAGAAATGAACACTGACTCTGAGCACTTTTATAATGTAAGTATACTGTCATACAATCTAAGAGATGACATTATGATAGTAAATGATAAGGGGCACCTTAGTTCCTTACACCCTTCAGAAGAGACAGGCTTAGGTGGTGGCATAGCTGGCTGTCTAATTCAGAAGTGGTACTGTCAGGGACAAGATACTTCAATTTCTTTCTTTCTTTCTTTCTTTCTTTCTTTCTTTCTTTCTTTCTTTCTTTCTTTCTTTCTTTCTTTCCTTCTCTCTTTCTGTTTTTGTTTTGTTTTGTTTTGTTTGCTTTTTAGGGCTGCACCTGTGGCATATGGAAGTTCCCAGGCTAGGAGTCCAATTGGAGCTACAGCTACTGGCCTATGCCACCACTGCAGCAATGCAGGATGCAAGCTGTATCTGTGACCTATACCACAGCTCACAGCAACACCAGATCCTTAACCCACTGAGTGAGGGCTTGAACCCACATCCTCATGGATCCTGGCTGGTTTTGTTGACTGCTGAGCCAAATGGGAACTCCAAAATACATCAATTTATAATATCTCAAATAGTGACAGCAGTTGTCATTGGATTAATTACCTATATGGTTGAAAAATTTACCTTTATCAAAAATAAAATTCAGGGTCACTGGAGTAATTTTTCTGTACACCACAGAGACACACTGCTACGTATAACACAGGTTTAATACGAATGTCAACTCATCACATTTGAGAAACAGGGACATGATAATCATGCTCTGAAAATCCACAAGCAGCTTGGAGGGGCCAGGAAGGATTGAATATGGCTCCCTGGCCAAAGCCTGCAACGCTTTTGCCATATCCGTGTCATCAAACAGGTTGAATCTCATCTTTCTCTCTCTTCCCATAGATAAACTTTTCTCATCATTCTAGACCACGTGTTGTGTCATCTCTGCTCTAAACCTCATCCTAAAATGCTCCCATGTCTGATGGAGATATTTCTGTATCCCAGTGCTCACAATTGACAAAATAGCACTCACCACATTGATTGTAATTCTCCATTTGTCCATGTTTTAGATCCCTGGGGACAAAGTAAGCCCCTGGACAGTGTAATTTATGGTAAGTGTTTCTTAATAGAAGAATGATTTGTGAGTTCATATAAATACTCCAGAATAAAGAAAGCTGTGATCCAGAGACACTCACCTGTCTGACAAATGGCCATATATGATGCTTCCCACCAGCATTCCAACCATGAATAAGAATTTGGCCACTGATTTTAGTGACTGAGATTCACATATCAGGTCCCACTGGAAGAGAAGGAAACCAGCAAAAGAGAGCTCCACAATTTATAACCCCCCAGTGGAAACATGATTGAAACAGCTTAAATGATTTACAAGTTTCTTCATTTCAGCCCCCCTTTTTCCCTCCAACTTCCTTTTTTACATTAGTTGGCTTTTATCATTCAAGTCTCAGTTTAATCATAACTTCCTTTAGGAAGTCTCCCCTAGACCTGTTAGTTTTAATAGTCCTTTGTTTTATTCCATACTAAGTGGTCCTCAACCTTGGCCACAGAGGAAGAGCTTTTGAGTAGGTTTAAAAATTTACAGATGCCAGAATTTCAGTACAGATCTTCTCATATGGCTGCTCTTGGGTACTTAGAGATTTTGATCAGTGTCCCTGATATTTTTACTTTGCAGACAAGGCTGAGCATTACTGACCTTTTAAATTACATCACAGTTAAGTTATCTGCTTAACTTTTGGTCTTTCTAATAACAAAAGCCAAAAATAGCAAGGTCACATCTATTTTGGGGTTCATCAGACATTAAAAATAGGTGTCCAACATTCAATAAAGAAGTAATTCATATACGACGAGAGAATAAAGAATGAACACCTAATAGTGACTAAAGGCCATTGCTTCATTACTCTGTTACCTCCAAATACCCACACCATGTACTCATGTGATGTAAATGAGTCCTTTACCTTAGTCACGACGGTGGAGGAGAAGGCGCTTCGGTCATACACCCAGCCGTCCACACAGGGCTCTGTGTCCAGGTCAGTCACATTGGGGAAGGTCTCATTCAGGTGAAGGAGCTGCCGTTGGGGGTGGAGGTAGCGACGACACTTCTCTGGCTTCAAGTTTGAGTCCAGGGGGATGGAGATTCTCAGGAGGGCATCTTGGCTGAGGGTCCCAGTGCTATTAGCAGAGGCAGTGTCATTGTCAAGGATGTGGACCCAGCAGCGATGGCCAGGGACAGCTGCCGTGAAGTTCTCCAATAGGATGTGAGGGTACACTATGAGGCTGGAGATACAAAGGAAAACCATCTGAAGGATCTGGAATCTTCCTAGGCCTCCCACTTGATCCAGGAGGTCCTGAAAGGCCATCGAAGCTGAACAGGTGATTCTCAAGAGGAGGCAAAATAACTGTATCTAGAAAAGTTCACAGGGAGAAAAAGTTTCCTTTCACTATGTTACACGCTAGGTGTGTATTGATCCTGATCCTAGCGTTAACTCGATGGGCCCCGTCTCACCTCCACGGCAAGGCCATGGGAGCTAGTCTTCCAACTTGTTTGAGCATCAGATGGCCAAAGGTTTTCTTTAAAGTCACAGAGAAATATTTTTCTGAGATGCTTCCAGCAGTTGACAAAACTGTTTAAAGGTCTATTTTGTGAAAATTCTTTTTGTCAGCAGTGCCCTGAAGTGGCATTGGACTTTGAGCTCCACATCTGTAAATAAAATAAAATAAACCTGCTACATGGTTTGCCGTCACTTTCAAAACATGTCACTTGTCACACTCAAAAGTGAAACTTTTTTTATTTTTCTGTGAAAAGTACTGAAAGTAAGTGCTTTGCTTGTTTTGTACTGAATTTTGATTCAAAGAGTTAATGAAAATAGTCCTGAGTTAATTTAGAGCCAGTGAAATATGGTGCAATTCTTTCCTTTTGATAAATGACACTCTTCTGCTTCAAGTCAAATCAAACCATGAATTCACATTGAAAATAAATTACTCAAAGTCGGAGCAGGGTGGGTAGTGATAGAAGGCAGCAGGCGACCAGTGGTAAGTGCATAGAGAGGTTTTTTTGTTTGTTTGTTTTGTTTTTTTCAAACAGGCCTATTGATTCATTCAGATAATATTTGTGAGGACTTCTCTGTTCTAGGAATACAGAACATGTTAAGACAAGGTCTTTAAGTGTAAGACTATAGCGATTAAGGGAGAGGTACCTAAGTAACTACAATCTGATATTATAAAACATAATTATATGGCAACTGTATCATGTGCTATGGAAGAACTGAAGAGCAACACAGGGGAAACATCACCATTGCTAGCACTCTATCTTTCATTAGAAATTCTTTCGAAGCCTGATTCTGGTATAATTCACATACCACATAATTCACTCTTTAAAATATACAATTACGTGGGTTTTATTCATTCAGCGTTGTGCATTCATCACTCCTCTCTCATTACAGAACATTTTCATCCCCATGGAAACGTGTACCCACCAGGATCCACTTCCGATTTCCCACTCTAGCCCTACTTCTTAGCAGCCACTAATCTATGCCTCTTTATGGATTTGCCTAATTTATGTATTTCATAGAAATTGATTCATAAAATATGTGGGCCTTTGTATCTTTTTTTTTTCCACTTAACGTTTTCAAGGTTCACCTATGTTGCAGCCTGGGTCACGCTTTCATTTTTTTTAATGACTAATTCATTCTTCGTTGTATGGATATACTGCATTTTTGTTTATCCATTCATTAGACCATGGACCTTGGGGCTATGTCTACATTTTGCTGCTGTGAACAATGCTTCTGTCATCTTTCATATACTCATTTATGTGAACCTAAGTTTTCAATGTTATTGAATGTACACATATGAGAGAAATTGCTTGGACACATGGTAGGTCTTCGTTTAGCTCATGGAGGGACTTCACACTATTTTCCATACTGGCTGTACCTTTCTTTTTGTCATCAGCAATACATGAAAATTCCAATTCTCTACAATCCTGCCAACACTTATTAAGTGTTTGATTACAGTGACTCTAGTGTTTGTAAAGTGGTATCTTACAGTTTTTTGATTTGCATTCCCTTAGGATTAACGATAATGAACATAATTTTACGTTCTTTTTTTTTTTTGTCTTTTTGCTATTTCTTCGGGCCACTTCTGCGGCATATGGAGGTTCCCAGGCTAGGGGTCGAATCGGAGCTGTAGCCACCGGCCTACGCCAGAGCCACAGCAACGCGGGATCCGAGCTGTGTCTGCAACCTACACCACAGCTCACGGCAACGCCGGATTGTCAACCCACTGAGCAAGGGCAGGGATGGAACCCGCAACCTCATGGTTCCTAGTCGGATTCGTTAACCACTGCGCCACGACGGGAACTCCTTTTTTTTTTTTTTTTTTAATTTTACGTTCTTATTTGCTATTTGTATAACATGTTTATATAAAAGTGTAGTAACTTAATTTTCCCATATAAAAATTGAGTTCTTGGAGTTTCTGTCATGGCTCAGTGGTTAATGAGCCCCACTAGTATCCATGAGGATACAGGTTTGATCCCTGGCCTCGCTCAGTGGGTCACGGATCTAGCATGGCTGTGACTGTGGCGTAGGCCAGCAGCTACAGCTCCAGTTCGACCCCTAGTCTGGGAACCTCCATATGCCATGGGTGCAACCTAAAAATAAACAAAATAAATAAATAAATGAAAATTGAGTTCTTTGTCAGTTTGTTATTTAGATGTAAGAGCACATTAAATATTCTGGCTAAAATTTCTCAACCCATTTTGTGGGTTACCTTTTCACTTTCTTTGTGGTATCTTTTGAAGAACAATTTTTTTAACTTCTATATAGTTCAACTCAACAAAGTTCTTTTTAAAAAATCACTTGTTCTTTTAGTGTTGTGTTTACAATATCATTGTATATTCCAAAATCATGAAGATTTAGACTTATATTTTCTTCTAGGGGGTTTACATTTAGGCATATGATTCAGTTTGAGTTTTTTTTTTTTTTTTTGTCTTTTCTAGGGCTGCACTGGTGGCATATGGAGGTTCCCAGGCTAGGGGTCTAATCAGAGCTGTAGCTGCCGGCCTGCACCAGAGCTACAGCAATGCGGGATCTGAGCTGCATCTGCGACCTACACCACAGCTCACAGCAATGCCAGATCCTTAACCCACTGAGTGAGGCCAGGGATCGAACCCGCAACCTCATGGTTCCTAGTCGGATTCATTAACCACTGAGCTACGACGGGAATTCCTATTATTTCCTTTTCTTGCTACTTGCCCTGGCTAGAAACTGGTACAATTTTGAGAAGTGGTAAGAAGGTACACTCCTGTATTGTTCTAGAAATTTGGAGGAAGCATTCAGTCTTTCATCATTTACCACGATGATGGCTGGGTCATTTTTATGTTTCCTGTTCATTTTTCCTTACTCTTTCTTTTTTTGAAATTGACTTCATTTTTTTATAGCAGTTTTTTTCTTTTTTTAAAAATTGAAATATTGTTCATTTACAGTGTTGTGTTACTTTCAGAAGTACTGCAAAGCGATTCAGTTATACATACATATATACCTATTTTTTCAGATTTTTTTCCCTTTAGGTTATTGCAAAATATTGAGTACAGTTCCCCATTAGCTTCTTGTTGTTTATCTATTTTATTTATAGTACTGAGTATCTGTTAATCCTAAACTCCTAATTTATCCCTCCCTCCTTTCACCTTTGGTAACTATAAGTTTGTTTTCTATGTCTGTGTGTCTATTTCTGTTTTGCATATGTTCATTTGTATTTTTAAGATTCCACATAAAAGTGATATCATATTTGTCTTTTTCTCTTTGGCTTACATCACTTAGTATGATAATCTCTAGGTCCATGTTGCTGTAAATGATATTATTTCATTCTTTCTATGACTGAATAACATTTTGTGGTATAAATGTACCATATCTTCTTCATCCACTCCTCTGTTGATTGACATTTAGTTTGCTTCCATGTCTTAGCTATTGTAAATAGTGCTGGAGTGAACACTGGGGTGCATGTATCTTTTTGAATTATGGTTTTCCCAGGAGTGGGATTGTAGGATCATATGGTAGGTCTATTTTTAATTTTTAAAGGAACTTCCATATTGTTCTCCAAAATGGATATATCAATTTACATTCCCACCAACAGTGTAGGAGGGTTTCTTTTTCTCCCCACCCTCTTCAGCATATATTATTTATAGACTTTTAAAGATGACCATTCTGAGTGGTGTGATGTGATACCTCATTGTAGTTTTGATTTGCATTTCTCTAATAACTAGCAATATTGAGCGTCTTTTCATGTGTGTGTGTTTTGGTTTTGGGTTTTTGGGCCAGCTGTGACTTGTTTGTATATTTTAGAGATTAATCCCTTGTCAGTTGCTTCATTTTCAAACATTTTCTCCCATTCTGTGGGTTGCCTTTTTAGTTTTGTTTATAGTTTCCTTTGCTGTGCAAGAGCTTTTAAGTTTAGTTAAGTCCCATTTGTTTATTTTTGTTTTTATTTCCATTACTCTAGGAGGTAGAGCCAAAAAGATACTGCTGCAACTTATGTCAAAAAATGTTCTACTTATGTTTTCCTTAGGAGTTTTATACTATCTGGTCTTACACTTAGGCCTTTAACCCATTTTGAGTCTCTTTTCGTATGTGGGATTAGAGTATGCTCTAATTTCATTCTTTTATACTTAGCTGTCCAATTTTCACAGCAGCACCTATCTAAGAGACTTTTCTTCATTGTACAGTCTTGCCTCCTTTGTTGTAGACAAATTGACTATAAGAGCATGGGTTTATTTCTGGGCTCTTCTTCTGCTCCATTGATCTATGTGTCTGTTTTTATGCCAGTACAACACTTTTTTTTTAATCACTATAGCTTTGTCGTATAGTGTGATCCACGGAGCATCATACATCCAGTTCTTTCTCAGGATCATTTTGGCTATTTAGGGTCTTTTGTATTTCCATACAAAATTAAAGTTTTTTTGTCCTAGTTGCATGAAAAATGCCCTTGGAATTTTGATTGAGATTGCATTGAATCTTTACATTCCTTGGGTGGTATGGTCTTCCAGTTCATGAACGATATTAATTCTTCCAGTTCTTTCCACCTATGTGTGTCATCTTCAGTTTCTTCCATTAGCGTCTTATAGTTTTCTGAGTACAGATCTTTTATCTCCTTAGGTAGATTTATTCCTAGGTATTTTATTGTTTTTGATATGATTGTAAGTAGAATTGTTTCCTTAATGTCTCTTTGTGATAGTTCATTCTTAGTGTATGGAAATGCAACGGATTTCTGTATATTAATTTTGTACCCTACAGCTTTACTGAATTCATTAATGATCTCTAGTAGTTTTTTGGTGGCATCTTTAGAACTATCTTTGTATAGTATTTTGTCATTTACAAACAGTGACATTACTCATTCCTTTTTAATTTAGACTCCTTTTATTTCTTTTTCTTCTCTGATTTCTGTGGGTAGTACTTCCAATAGTATTTTTGAGTAAAAGCGGTGAGGGTGGGGAACACTTGTCTTATTCCTGATCTGAGAGGAACTTTTAACTTTTCACCATTGAGTATGATATTCGCTATGGGCTTATCATATAGGGCCTTTGCGAAGTTGAGGTATATTCCCTCTATACCTACTTTGCTGAGAGTTCTATCAAAAATAGATGTTGGATTATTGTCAAAAGCTTTTTCTACATCTATTGAGATGATCAAATGGTCTTTATTCTCAGTTTGTTAATATGGTATATCACATGACTTTATTTGTGGATATTGAACCATCTTTGGGTCTCTGGGATAAATCTTACTTGATCATGATCTGTGATCCTTTTGATACATCATTGGGCTCAGTTAATGCTAATATTTTGTGGAGGATTTTTGCCTCTATGTTCATCAGTGATATTGCATCTACTTTTCTTTGTCTGTGATATCACTGTCTGGATTTGATATCAGGGTGAGGCTGGCCTCATAGAATGAATTCAGAGATGTTCTATTCTTTGCAAGGTTTTGGAATAATTTGAGAAGGATGTTAACTCTTCTGAAATTTGGTAGGATTTACCTGTGAAGCCATCTGGTTCTGGACTTTTCTTTGTTGGGAGGTTTTTAAAAATTACTGATTCAACTTTGTTACTGGTAATTGGTCTGTTTTTGTTTTCTATTTCTTCCCATTCAATCCTGGGAATTACATGTTCTCTCGTGTTTTATGTTTAATTGCAAATAATTCCATAACTATAAATGAGATTTGTTTCTAGCATATTTTATTGCCAGTTTGTAGATGTAAAGGAAAATTCCAGTTTTTTTCCTTCTTATTTTTATTTCTTCACCAGTCAGCTCATGAAATCCACTTAAAATTTTGTTACTTTTGTGTAGGAATCTTTTTCATTTATTTTTCCTGAGAATTTTTTGCTGGAACAAAAAAGCATAAACAATCAATCAGCAGCAAATTAAATAGTAAAAAACAGAAAAAATAAGATAAATGTTCTTGCCCTCTTGAACAAGTACAAATTGATCCTCTAACCTTAACTCTTTATGATCCAATAAACTCCCTGAGGGATTGACACTCATGATGGAGAAGGCTGTGCTGACTGTGCAGGCCCAAGAAAGCAGTTTGAAAGTTGATACTCTCACTTGGTCTCTTTAGACCTCTGGCCAAAGGCACCTTAGGAGAGTCTAGAGGTGGACTGAAAAATCTTATGGGAAACTCTCCATTTCTTATGCACTGAATTGTGTTCTCCCAAAATACATATAGTGTAGCCTTAACTCTCAGCATCTCAGAATATGAGATTTCCATATTTGGAAAGAGGATTTTTGCAGTTATAATTAATTAAGATGAGGTCATCCTGGAGTAGGGTGAGCCCCTGAACCAAATGGCTGATATTATTACACAAAGGGGATATTTGGACAGAGAGGCATGCTAGGGAGATGCCATGCAAAGACTGTAGTTATATTGACACGAGCCAGGGAACTAACAGAAGCCAGGAGGGATCTGGAACAAATCCTTCCCTAGAGCCTTCAGAGAAATCATGGCCCCGCCAACAACTTGAGCTTCCAGACTTGTGACACAATAAATTTCTACTGTTAAGTACAGTTTGCGGAACTTTATTATGGAAGCACTGGGAAAAGGATACTATTTTCTTATTTAAAAATACCTTTTACCAGTTTCTTATTTTCTCTATTCTCAATCTTTCCATTAATTGTGGCAATAAAATTGCCTGAATCTTACAGGCACATATATAAGATTTATTTCTTTATTATCTTTTCAATAGTGTCTGTAACTCTATGCAATTGTCCTAACATTCCTTCACTGATTATCCAGTTTCTTTCCCATATATCTCAGGCTCTTATGGATTGAAAACCATGAAATACCATCATGAGGGCAGGTAGGATGTGCCCTCACAACAGAGCTAGTTATTGTCTCTTCAGCACTAAAACTACCCATGAGAACAGGGAGAGGGGCTCTCTGCAGCCTAGACTAGAACTCACAATGGGTAGAAATGGCCTTGCCACTCATGAAAGGCAATGGCCCAGGGTGGAAGCATCCCAGGCAAGGCTCAGCCATCCAGAGATCTGAGGGACCCACTTGGAGTTTTGTCCATCTCACCCACAAATCCAAATCACACATTCCCTCCCAGGGGATAGATAGAAGGTTTACTCACATATTTCGCACATCCTGGATTGTATCAAACAGAGGCAGATTTCTGGTTTCAGGTAGGAAGAAGACAACAAGACCAGCAAGGATGGGACTTACTGCATAGATGATCCAGGGCAAGGTGGGTAGATATACCGCTAGGGTCATCAAGAGAGGAGCCACTGATGACCCACTCCTACTGGCCACTATATCTAATCCCAAAGCTTTCGCCCTAAGAGGTAAACATGAATACATAATAATCCAGTAAAAATCCACATATGTAATTTATGATATGTTTTTTATCTGATTATGGAACACAATAAAACAATTATTATATAACTGGGCTTGATGAAAAACACGTGTTTTTCTATTTGATCTGTGATTTTCTACCTGTCTTTCTCAGGATCAAAGTGTAATTGAGACCCACTGACATCATTTTAAATAGAATGTTGGTGTTACACACCGAAGCTATTCTGACACATATTCCAAAAAGTTAATGAAATGAAGCATTGAAGTACCACTTAGCACAGGACATGGTACCAATCAGCTTTTAAAATTAACTTTGACTATAACTGCTGCTATTATATTATTGCTATTACTGTTGTAAATGATTGATTTATAATTAACAGAGCTTATTATGTTATTCCCACAATAAGCATCAATTAGCTTGGACAGTCCTACTTTGGGTCCTATCAGAGCATCCATAAACTCATATACCTTACGACAGTGGGGACAAGTTCATCATAGTGGACAGCAAAACTGGTGGTGGAGGCAGCAGCAAAGGTGATTCCCACACTTGCCAAAGTCACACGCAGGGTCTGCATTTCTGGATACAGGAAGACCAGTGAGATTAAGAAAACTGTGTTGAAGGGATCAGCGTCCACCAACTTTAGGCAAAGAAAAAAGACCCTATAAGTTATTTGTGTGTTTAAAATGTATTGTAGAAAAATGTACAGTAGCTGATATCATGATGTTGTGAAAATAGGAAATATAACATTATCAACATGGGTTGTAAAAAGTACATAAAATTATATGGATTCACTTAAAAAATCTTTCTGTATATCTGAGATTTTCCAGAAAAGAAGACGAAAAGGTGTGTCTGGCAGAAAATTTGCTTTCACTTAGTCATTCCAGTACTTGCTGTATCCTTACTGTAGGAGGTAGGGCTGCCATATGTACAATTATTGAGTCTAAGGCTCAGCTCTAACCTTGAAGACTTCAATTTTTTCCTAGTTTTCTTGGTAATTAGGTTTTATTAGTAATGTGAGATTTTCACTGATCCAACCAGGAGTGTCCCAGGTATTCCTAAATGAGGGTAGATACAGCATTGTTATGGGGAGAATATGGCACCGGAGAGTAGTAAAAAGACAGGACCACTCTGCTAGTGGACTGGCTGAAGAGAAGCTAGCTCTGGATCAGTGTTTGACATAGAGAATCAATAACCTGACCCCCTTGCTGTACAGTGGGAAAAAAATAATAATAAATAATTAAAATAAAATAAAATAAAATGAAGTAAAATAAAATAAACATAGTTCTGAAAAAAAAAAAAGAATGGAATCTTCTATTTGGGAAAGAAAGGCCAGAATTTGGGACCACTGGAAAATTTTGGAGAAACAGTTTTTTTTTTTTGCACAGTATAAAAAGAAATCTAATTATAGCTTTATATATTGGCAAGAACTCTATTTTAAGGGGGTAGGTCTGCATCCTTAGTGATATTCTGAGGAGCAGAGTCCATGCGAATATAAAGCCGTTAATCCTATGATGGCATTGGGAGATGGGGAGGCACAATCCCCACTAGGTTTTTCCCTAGTTATTGTATACATCATTCTATTACTTGTAAAGTAATCTCTCACGGAATGGGCAAGGATTTTAACCTGCTTAAACCCTGCTTGCTACTGTACACACGTTCACTTCTTAAAAAGGAGGATTTTTTCATTTCCTGGAAGAGCAAGAGCTATAGTCACGGTGACCTGATACCACGGCCACATGTGGATACACGGAGATGAGGAAGGAGACTAGTTACCAAAGCTGGTAAAGAACACCCAAGCAGAGGAGTGACCACATTGTGTCCTCACCCAGGGTTTAATTGCAAGACCTCACCCTCCATGCTCATTATTTAAAGTGTGTGTGAATGGGCAAAAGGCAAATGAACAATTGTTGTTCTAGAGAAATGGTCCGGAAAAAATGGTACCAGTTTCCAGACACTCCCACAATGTGATAAAGATGAATACATGCCTGACCAGCCCCTCACTAACCTTTGGTTCTTTTCCCAAAAACCTTATTAGCGGAATATCTCATAAACCATCAGATTGGTTTTGGAGAATACTTAGACCTTAACTGGAACCTTTGTGTACTTCTGACTTCTGACAAATGTGATTAATATAATCCCTGAGGAATGGGAAAAGGCATTTCCTTTCCCCAAAGTCCAGTCTTCTCTCACCTTGCGGCACAAATGTGTTGCACAAAATGGAAAGTCCCAGCAGGAACGTGAAAAACATCTGGGATAGTCGACGACCCACATGATTCAGAGCTAAAAGGGCAAGATAACGGGCTAAGGCAGTGAGAGCTCCAAAGATGACCTGGAACAGGAAAATGTTGCTCCCAAAGTACTGTAGATTGATAAAGATGCCATAAAAGGGTATTATGCTTGCAAATCTGTAGTGAACAAAAGAGGAAAGGCACACATCATAAGTGTAGAGCCCAGGTGTGCAGTTGATGTTTCTCTTAACCCAGGCACCAATGATCAATGTTGAAGAATAAAGGCCCACTTTGAGTTGTATAATACTTCATTTTAAAAGTGATAGGAGTTCCCATTGTGGCACAGAGGAAATGAATCCGACAAGGAACTGTGAGGTTGCAGGTTCAATCCCTAGCCTCGCTCAGTGGGTTAAGGGTCTGGCGTTGCCGTGAGCTGTGGTTCAGGTCGCAGATGCGGCTCGGATCCCGCATTGCTGTGGCTGTGGTGTAGGCTGGCAGCTGGAGCTCCGATTCAACCCCTAGCCTGGGAACCTCCATACGCTGCCCTAAAAAGCAAAAAAAACAAAAAACAAAAAAAAAACAGTGATAAAGTTACCAAAAATGTACATAGCTGTGTATAAAAATAACATATCTTCTTTTATTCTGAGTCCCTAAGCATAGAATTGGCAGTGACTGGAAAACATAACCTGACTCAATCAGCAAACGGGATCATAGAGAGAAGCTGAATATATAAAAATAAAAATTCAAATTTATGGAAATAATTTCTGAGTGTGGTCTGTCTGCTGTCATTCTTCTTCTTCTGCAACCTCAATTCTTCCTTTTTTCCACTGACTGAAGCTGCCAAGAGATTACCCATGTCACTTTGATCTGGGAGAACAGTGTCCTTAGCTGTGACACAATTCTGGGAAATTTAAAGTTCATAACTAATTTATTCGGATTAACAGAAAATGTAAGAATTCAGGAAAGCAAACTTGCACCAACTGTATCATTAGAAATAGAGTCAGAGTTTTCCACTGGGGATCTACCTTTTACCCAAAAAGCATCTAAGAGAAAGGAATCCACTTTAATGATCTACTACACCCAGAGAGCACTAGATTTAGATGTTACACCAGAAGAAACCATCACGGATCACAGCAATTATGGGCAACTCCTCTCTTGATCATTCTCTAAACTTTTCCTTCCAGTTTTGTTGTCTAGGATTCAGAAATGTAAGGCTGTGTCCTAGGGGATACGGAAAGGGTGAAAAAGCACAATGAAATTAAATGCAGAGGCAGTCTACTAGGATATGTCTAGGGAGAGGTAAGTTGTACAATTTAGAAGTTATTGTCTTAGGCTTGGCAGTGGATGTATATTGTCCTGTGTGCTTTTTTTTTCCTCTTAAGACTACGAACATTCAGAATTATATTGAAAATTTTTCCTCCTGACTCTATCAAGGTATTCCCTCAAGAGTTAATGAAGAAGACTTCCACTGAAGTACTTATGCTAAGATACAAACAAACTCTATTCAAATTCAAAAATAAATAACATTGACGTACATGAAGAAATTGTAGTTAATTCATCTAATGGAAACTAAAATACTAAGGGGGAGAAACACCTACTGTCATAAGCAACAGAATGGATGAATCTTCTTGAATGAGTATGAGGAGAGGGAGCCTGTCACAGAACCTTTTATCATTTATGTCACAGTGAAGTCAAGATCAAGCAACACTCATCTATAGTGAGGGAGATCAGAACAGTTAAGGGCGTTTTTTTGTTTGTTTGTTTTGTTTTGTTTTGTTCTTTGGCACTGGAGAGGGCAATGAGGAGACAATAGAGTAAGATGTGGTGGGGACAGTCGTGGCTATTTTTGTGTGAGATAGTTGAGGGAATGTCTGGGGCATTCAAATTTTTTATCTTAATCTTGAGGTTGGTTACATTTTTATAGACATTCATTGATTTATGTATATTCCTGATCTCTTCTTGTTTCTTTTTGCATGATTTGCTTTAATTAAAACTGAAAGAAAAAGACTATTAAGTGCCCAAATCTGTACTATGACAAATTTCTCAACATTAACCTCCAGTGAAGAGAAGGATAGTATGATATTACCTAACTACCTCTTCATCGTATATTCAGTACACATGAGTCTTATTTGATGAGGTTTCCTCATTTTTATTTCCAAATCAGAACCTCCCCCAACAACAGTTATAACCTTTGAAATAAATAGATTCATGTCCCCACTCTATGAATTTCGTCAAGAATTGCATGAAGCCCACCTCACAAAGAACAGGAGACATATCCTTCTACGCAGGATGGGTGTGTGGAACAAGTCAAATAGAGTCGTTTTGGTCTGTGCTGCCTCCAGCTCCTCCTGCATGGTAGCTCTCAAACCCTTCAACAACAACAAAGATGAATCATTTGCCAACACAGCGCCATGTATTGTGATGAGCACTGGCACCAAACAGGACAAGAATGACGTGTTCCCTTTCTTTGCAGTATAACATATTATACATGCAACCATAGGTGTGAACATGTTATGAAGGAGAATGTAGGGAGTTAAGGGAGACTATGGGAAATTATACAATAATAACAATATTTTGAAGATGAGGCCATAGAAGGAGGCAGAATATCCAGGAGATTACATAGGCTATAAATTCAGATCAGAAATTGAACTAAAGGAACAAGTCCTCTAAACTTCTTTTATATAAGATAGCCCTGAAAGAGGAGGGAACTGAGCTTTCATTCTCAACAAGCGGACTTTCTTCGAAAAGCAGTTTGTCTATCTCAATAAGGAGAAGGCATTTGTCAGTTCATGATTTCCCTCCAATCCAGGAACCACCTTCCCCGTCCTGCTCACCTCCATGTTCAGGGTGGCTTCATCATTTTTTATTCCATTTCTATGTGCAACTTTTTTAAGTTCCTTTAAGCCCTCCTCTGGTTTATTGGTTATAATCAGCCATCGAGCAGATTCCACCAGCCACCTGATGAAAGGCACACAAGAGCAGTCAGCCTCTCTTTCTTAATTGTCCTTTGATTACTGACAAACATAGCACTTTCTGCCTTCCATCTATATCCACTACTTCACTTGTTGGGTTAGGAATAGAAACTCACATTCTATTATACAAATACCAGGAAAATATAAGAATGACCATTTTATGCAGCACACCTGAAAAGGGTGTATAATTTTGGAGTCAAACTCCCCCTGTGCTTTCTCACCAGGAGATTTTCCGAGAGTTTACGAAATTTAAGGTAGAGAGTCCTTCACATGCATAATTCTCTTCCAAAGCCTGACATGGGATCTAACCCCTTATTTATTTATAATTGCCTCAATTTTCTCATTAAAAATGGAGACAGCAAGCACATCTTTTTTTATTTTGAGAATAGAATGACTTAGCATATGAGTCTGAACTGAATTACACTTTTTTTCTCATTCTGTACTCAATTCACTGTATTAAATATGTAGCCATCTCTCTGTGATCTACTAAATATGATTATGCCTAGACTGGTTTTTAAGTGTAGGGATGAAATTATCCATAAATAAATATTTCTTAAAGTTATTTTAAGAGAAAGGGAGTGTTGAACACATGATGTAAATCATCTAATCTGCATGCTATATTCACTTCTGGAGACATTGTGCTACTATTTTGTCAAATTGCTCTATGAATAAATTTGCTGCCTTTTTTTTTTGATCCAATTTCATCTGCAATGTAGAAAATCACTGAAAACTTCATGGTTTCCCATTTATTTCAAAATCAAACCATTAAAGGTATATTTTTTAAAAAGCACTTATATCTGTATTTTATAAAGTACTAGGGAAAATAATTTTAGAATGAGTCTATTCCTACTATACAGGGTAGGACTTAGTAAGCAAATTGGCAGAAAATACCTAGAATTCCCAGGCAGAAAGGTAATTATCACTCCCTAGTGTAGTTATCAAATCTCATATTTCTCAGAGTGAACAGTTGAGACATGGGTTTTTGGTCCAAACAATGAGAAAAGTTTTAGAGAATAAGGAAATCAATATATCCCAATTCAATATGCGTTTTCATCCCAGGTTCCCTTAAGACAGAGTGAGTGAGAGACTCATACCTTGAAGAGACAAAGAAGACAAAGAAAGGTATGGATATCACCAGCTGCAGGGGGCGCCATTCACGAAAGGCAAAAGCTAGTCCTCCCAGAATTATCTGTCCAGTACTAATGGCAGAGGTTATCAGTGCTATTACCATGGCTTTTGACTGGGACCTTGTCCATTCTACAGCTGAGAGAAAATCCAATTGGGATATTAATGTCAGATAAGGGTAAAATATCAAGGTCAAATTCAAAGTTAAGAAATAGAGATTGGAGTTCCTGTTGTGGCTCGGTGATTAACGAATCCGACTAGGAACCATGAGGTTGAAGGTTTGATCCCTGTCCTTGCTCAGTGGGTTAAGGATCTGGCGTTGCTCTGAGCTGTGGTGTGGGTTGCAGATGCGGCTCGGATCCTGCGTTGCTGTGGCTCTGGCGTAGGCTGGCGGCTACAGCTCTGATTAGACCCCTAGCCTGGGACCCTCCATGTGCTGTGGGAGAGGCCCTAGAAAATGCAAAAAGACAAAAAAGAAATAGAGATCAAAATTATTGACATACTGAGCATCCAGTTATTCGTAATGATGATTGCACCAGAACAGCCTGACCAGAAGCGTAGTAAACAGTAAATGAGGAAGGTGGGAGCAAAGGCTGCACAGGTCCCAGAGATGGCGAGCTGAAGCAAACACCATCTGAGAATCAACTTTCGGCCAAACCTAAGAAACAGAGAGAGTGGTTAGATTATGGGAGCAATGATAATTTGTGGCAAAAAATAAGGAAACATAAATAGACTTCTATATCAAAACCTCATGGGAACTGCAAACCAAAAATCTACAATATGTACACCCACAAAACAGAAAGAGTAATCCAAACACAACACTAGATATATTTATCGAATCACAAGAAAAGAGAACAAAAGAGGAAAAGAAGAAAAAAGGCCTACAAAAACAAATCCAATGCAATTTAAAAAGGCATTAAGATTTTCCATCGCATCAATAAGAATGAAATATTTAGGAATAAACCTACCTAAAGACACATAAGATCTGTACTCTGAAAACTATAAGACGCTGATGAAAGAAATCAAAGATGCCATAAATAGATGGAAAGACATACCATGCTCTTGGATTGGAAAGACACAGCATGCTCTTGTGTTGGAAGAATCAATACTGTCAAAATGACTGTACTGCCCAAGGTGATCTACAGATTCAATGCAATCCCCACCAAGTTACCAAGGATATCTTTCACAGAACTAGAACAAAATACTTTAAAGTTTGTTTGGAAGCACAAAAGACCCAGAATAGCCAAAGCCATCCTGAAAAAGAAAAATGGAGCTGGAGGAATCAGGTTCCCTGACTTCAGACTCTACCACAAAGCAACAGTCATCAAAACCATACAGCACTGGCACAAAGACAGAAATATAGATCAGTGGAACTGGATAGAAAGCCCAGAATTAAACCCACGCACCTACAGTCAACTAATCAATGACAAAGGAGGCAAGAATATGCAATGGAGAAAAGACAGCACCTTCAATAAGTGGCACTGGGAAAACTGGGCAGCCACATGTAAAAGAATGAAATGAGAACACTTCCTAATAACATACACAAAAATAAACTCAAAATGGAGTAAAGAAATCAATAAGCCAACAGAGATCCTAAATGACACAATAGAAAAGTTAGACTTAACTGACATTTTCAGGACTTTACATCTGAAAAAATCAGAATATACATTCTTCTCAAGTGCACATGGAACATTCTCAAAGATTGATCACATACTGGGGCACAAAGCTAACCTCAACAAATTTTAGAGTTTAGAAATTATTTTAAGTATCTTCTCTGACCACAATGGCAAGAAACTAGAAATCAACCACAGGAAAAGAAATGAGAAAAAACTTACTACATGGAGACTAAACAACATACTACTAAAAACCCCATGGATCAATGACAAAATCAAGATGGAAATTAAAAAATACCTCAAGATAGATCCTGCTGAGTAGCATTGAGAACTATGTCTAGATAATCATGCTGCAACAGATCAAAGGATGGGGGGGAAAAATGTATACATGTAAGAATAACTTGATCCCCTTTCTGTACAGTGGGAAAAAAAAATACCTCAAGACAAATGATAATGAAGACACAACCACTGAAAATCTATGGGATACCACAAAAGAAGTCCACAGAGGGAAATTCATAGCAATACAGGCCTTCCTCCAAAAATAAGAAAGATCTCAAAACAAGAAGAGGAGAGAAAAAACCCAATTAAACAAAATCAGAAATGAAAAAGAAGTCACAACGGATAATACAGAAATACAAAAAACCATGTGAGAATACTATGAACAATTGTATGCCAACAAATTTGACAACCTAGAAGAAATGGACAACTTTCTAGAGACTTATTACAGCTTACCAAAACTGAATCAAGAAGAAACAGATCAAATGAACAGACCCGATCACTAGAACTGAAATTGAATATGTCATAAAAACACTCTCTACAAATAAAAGTCCAGGACCAGATGGCTTCACAGGTGAATTCTAGCAAACATACAGAGAGGAATTTATACCCATCCTCCTTAAACTTTTTCAAAAGGTTGAAGAAGAAGGAACACTCCCAAAGACATTCTATGATGCCACCATCACCCTAATTCCAAAACCAGACAAAGATACCACCAAAAAAGAAAACTATAGGCCACTAACTTCGATGAACATAGACGCAAAAAATTCTCAATAAAATTTTAGCCAACCAAGTCCAACAACATACAAAAAAGATCATATGCCACGATCAAGTGAGATTCATCCCAGGTTCACAAGGATGGTTCAACATACAAACATCAATCAACGTCATACACCACATTAACAAAAGAAAAGTAAAAAACCACATGATCATCTCAATAGATGCAGAGAAAGCATTTGACAAAGTCCAATATCCATTCATGATCAAAACTCTTACCAAAGTGGGTATAGAGGGAACATACCTTAACATAATAAAAGCCATTTATGACAAACCCACAGCAAACATAATATTCAGTGGAGAAAAGCTGCAAGCCTTCCCACTAAAATCTGGAACAAGATAAGGATGCCCACTCTCACCACTGTTATCCCAGATAGTTCTGGAAGTCCTAGCCACAGCAATCAGACAAACAAAAGAAATAAAAGGCATCCAAATAGTTAGAGAAGAGGTAAAACTGTCACTTTATGCAGATCACACTATACTATATATATATATGTATATGTATATATGTGTGTGTGTGTGTGTGTATATATAAAACCCTAAGGACTCAACCCAAGAACTACTTGAACTGATCAACAAATAGAGCAAAATAGCATGATATAAGGTTAACATTCAGAAATCAGTCACATTTCTGGATACTAACGATGAAATATTAGAAAAGGAATACAAAAATACAATACCTTTTAAAATTGCACCCCAAAAAATCAAATACCTGGGAATACACCTGACCAAGAAGGTAAAAGACTTATATGCTGAGAAATATAAAACATTAATCAAGGAAATTAAAGAGGATTCAAAGAAATATTCAATGTTCAAAGATATTCCATGTTCATGGGTTGGAAAAATTAATATTGCAAAAATGGCCATACTACCCAAAGCAATCTACAGATTCAACACAATCCCTATCAAATTACCCATGACATTTTTCACAGAACTTGTACAAAAAATCCAAAAATTTATATGGAACCACAAAAGACTCAGAATTGCCAAAGCAATCCTGAGGAACAAAAACCAAGCAGGAGGCATAACTCTCAGACTTCAGGCAATAATACAGAGCCACAATAATCAAGACAGTGTGGTGCTGGTACCAAAACAGACAGACCAATGGAACAGAATAGAGAACACAGAAATAAACCCAGACACCTATGGTCACTTAATCTTTGACAAAGGAGGCAAGAACTTAAAATGGGAAAAAGACAGTCTTTTCAACAAGCATTGCTGGGAAACCTGGACAGCTGCCTGCGAATCAATGAAACTAGAACACACCTTCACACCATGCACGAAAATAAACTCTAAATGGCTTAAAGACTTAAACATAAGACAAGACACCATCAAACTCCTAGAAGAGAACACAGGTGAAACATTCTCTGACATCAACCTTACAAATATTTTCTCAGGTCAGTCTCCCAAGGCAACAGAAATAAAAGCAAAAATAAACCAATGAGACCTAATCAAACTCACAGGTTTTTGCACAGCAAAGGAAACCATAAAAAAAAGATAACTTACAGAATGGGAGAAAATACTTTCAAACAATGCAACTGACAAGGACTTAATCTCTAAATTATACAAGCAACTTATGCAACTCAACAGCAAAACAGCCAACAACCCACATAGGTTCAAAGTGAAGGGATGGGAAAAGGGTCTCTACACAAAAGGAAATCAAAATAGAACAAAGGTAGTTATACTCGTAGCAGACAAAATACACCTTGAGTCAAAGAAACAGGAGTAAGAGAAAAGAAGGTCATTGTATAGTGGAAAGGGGGTCAATTCATCAAGAAGATGTATCAATCATAAATAATTACGGTCCTAATATCAGAGCACCTAAATATATTAAGGAAATACATTTATGAAGGGAGAAATAGACAACAAAACAATAATAGTAGAGGACTTCAAGACCCCATCTTTAACAATGGATAGATCATCCAGACTGCAAACCAATAAGAAAGCAATGGGCTTGAACAAATTGCCCCAACAGATACATAGAACATGTCATTCAACAACAGCAGAATAGACATTCTTTTCAAGTGGATAGCAAACATTTGCAAATGCATGCTAGATCACAAAAAAAGTCAGCAAATTTAAGAAGATGGAAATTATATCAAGCGCCTTTGTAACTACAACTGAATGAAGCTAGAAATAACAGAAGGAAAGCTGAAAGATTACATATACATAAGAATTAAACCACTGAAAAACCAGTGGAACAAAAAAAAACAAAACAAAACAAAAACCCAAAAGTGAAACAAAAAAACTTTAAGCAAAAAATGATAACACAACATAGCAAACCCTATGAAATGCTGCAAAAGCAGTTCTAGGAGTGAAGTATTTAGCAATAAAAGCCTACATTAAGAAAAAAGAAAGCTCCCAAATAACATTAATTTGCACTTTAAGGAATTGGAAAAGAGAAAAAAAACTAAGCCTAAAGTTAGCAGAAGAAAGGAAATAACAGAAATAAATGAAATAAAAACCAAGAAAACAATAGAAAACATCAATAAAACCTAAAGATGATTTTTGAGAATGTAAAAAAAAATTGAGAAACTTATCTAGACTAAGAAAATGAGGAATTCCTGTTGTAGCTCAGTGGAAACAAATCTGACTAGTATCCATGAGGACACAGGTTTGATCCCTAGCCTTGTTCAGTGGGTTAAGGATCCAGCATTGCCATAAGCTGTGGTGTAGGTTGCAGACGCAGCTTGGATCTGGCTGGCATTGCTATGGCTGTGGTCTTGCCCAGCACTACAGCTCCAATTTGACCCCTAGCCTGGGAATCTCCATATGCCACTGGTGCAGCCCTAAAAAAACCACCAAAAAAAAAAAAAAAAAACGAAAGCTGATACCACAGAAATACAAAGGACTATCAGCAACTACTACAGCTATTTATAAACAACAAAGTGGGTAACCTAGAATAAATGGATAAATTCATATAAACATATAACCTATCAAGACAGAACCATTAAGAACTAGAATATCCAAAAACACCAATAATGATGGAGATTGAATCACTAATTAAAACACTCAAGTCCCCCAAAGGAAAATATCCAAAATATTTAAACAGCTCATATAACTCAATATCAAAAATGTAAATAACCCAGTTTTAAAAATGGGTAGAAGACCTGAATGGACAGTTTTCCAAAGCAGACAAACAGATGGCCAACAGGCAGCTGAAAAGATACTCAACACTGCTAATCATCAGAGAAAAGCAAATCGAAACCATAATGAGATATCACCTCACACCTACTAAATACCTATCATGAAATAGACCTGAATAACAACTTTGGGGAAAGTATGGAGAAAAGGGAACTTTTTATCCAGTGTTGTTGAGAATATAATTTGGTGCAGAAACTAGGTAAAACAGTACAAAGATTCCTCAAAAAACTAAAAATAGAACTACCATATGACCCAGCAATACCACTTCTGGGTACATATCTGAAAAAACAAAACACTAATTCAAAGAGATAAATGCATATAAATGTTCATAGCAATGCTACTTATAATAACAAAGATATGAAAGTAACTTGTGTCCCTCAACAGATAAGTGAATAAAGAAGATATGGTGTGTGTGTGTAAAAAAAAATTCATATTACACACACACACACACACACACACACACACACTGGAATATTACTCAGCCACAAAAAAGAAAGAAATTCTACAATTTGCAACAATGTAGATGGACTTACAGAGTATTACGCTTAGTGAAATAAGTCAGAGAAAGACAAATACTCTGTGTTATCATTTATACGTGGAATTTTAAAAATGCAAATGAATGTATGTAATTAAACAGAAACAGACTCACAGATACAGGGAACAAACTAGCTGTTACCAGTGAAGAACGGGAAGGGACATGTGGCAAGATAGGGGATGAGATAAAGAGATTTAAACTACTATGAATAAAATAAGCCACAAGCGTATACTGTATAGAACAGGGAAATGTAATCATTGTTTTGTCATAATTTTAAATGGGGTATGATCTATAAAAACATTGCATCACAATTTCGTGTACCTAAAACTAACATAATAGTGTAAATTAAGTATATTCAAATTTTTTGAAAAGAACCAGATGAATACTTCCAAATGTTTAAAGAAGAATAAACACCAACTCTTCTCATTCATTTCTGAAAATCTGAAGCAGAAGTTACACTCCCAAACATTTTAGAAGGCCTCCATTTTTCCAGATATCAAAATCAGATAAGGATGCTGAAAGAAAACTACTGGCCAACATCTGTGGTGAATATAGATGCAAAAAGTTCTCAATAAATTATTAGCAAGCCAGATTCAACAGGTTATGAAAAGTATCATACACCACAATCACGAGGGATTCATCCCTAGGATGCAAGGAGTTCAACATATTGTGATTCGATATATATGATAAACCATAGTAAAGGAATGAAAGATAAAAGTCATTGATTATTTCAAAAGATGAAGGAAAAGCCAGTTGACATAATATAAATATTTTTGTAATAAAAATGCTCAATTAATTAGGTGTGGAAGGAATGTAACTCAACATAATAAAGGTTCTATATGACAAGTCTTCAGATAACATTGAACTCAGTAGTGACAGTTTGATGCTTTTCTAGGTTCAGGGACTAAAAGGGGTGCCCACTTAAACCACTCCTATCAACATAAGCCTGGAAGCCCTAGTCAGCATTATCAGGCAAGACAAAGAAGTAAAAGGCATCCAAATTGGAAAAGTGGAATTATATTTTCTTTGCTTATGGATCATAGGCAACGTGTATAGAAAATCCTGAAGACTCAACTAAAATTTTTGTCAGAACTAATCTACAAATTCAGTAAAGTTGCAGGATACAAAATCAACATACAGAAATCAAATTCATTTCTACATACCAACAATGAAATATATGAAAAATTAATAAAAGATCTCATTTACCATAGCATCAAAAACAATAAAATAATTAAGTTTAAATTTAACCAAGGAGATGAAAGATCTGCACACTGCAAACAATAATATGTTGATGAAAGAAACTGAAGAAGTCACAAATAAGTGGAAATATAACCCATGTTCATGGGTCGGAAAAATTAATATTTTTTAAATGAAGCCATCTATAGATTCAGTGCAATCTCTATCAAAATTCCAATGGCACTTTCCACAGAAATAGGAAAAACTATCCTCAACTTTGTGTGAAATCGCGAATGACCCTAAATAGCCAAAGCAATCCTCACAAAGAAGATCCAAGCCAGAAGCATCACACTTTCTGATTTCAAACAATGCTACAGAGTTATAGTGATAAAAATAGTATGGTACTGACATAAAATAGACCTATAAATAGAAAAGAATCATGATCCCACAAATTAGCCCTTCAGATGCCATATGTAATAAAGGAGCCAATAACCATCTCTACAGTAATGATGGACAATCATATAAAGAAGAATGAAATTTGACCCTTATACACACGATTCAAAAAAATTCACTCAGGAGTTCCCGTCGTGGCACAGTGGTTAACGAATCTGACCAGGAACCATGAGGTTGCGGGTTCGGTCCCTGCCCTTGCTCAGTGGGTTGACGATCCGATGTTGCCATGAGCTGTGGTGTAGGTTGCAGACTCGGCTCAGATCCCGCATTGCTGAGGCTCTGGCGTAGGCTGGTGGCTACAGCTCTGATTCAATCCCTAGCCTGGGAACCTCCATATGCCGCGGGAGCGGCCCAAAGAAATAGCAAAAAAAGACCAAAAAAAAAAAGAAAAAAAATTCACTCAGAATGGATTAAAGTCTTAAACATTATCCTGGAGTTCCCATGGTGGCACAGCAGAAACAAATCTGACTAGGAACCTCCATATGTCGTGGGTGCGGCCCTAAAAAAGCCAAAAAATAAAATGAGGTAAAAATAAAAACTTAAACATTATCCCAAAACAGTAAATCTTCTGAAAAAAAAAAACATAAGGAAAAACTTCCCTGACAGTGGTCCTGACAACAGTTTTTTTTAAGGTATAGTAGCCATCCAAACTGGTGTGAAGACATCACAGTTGCTTTGAGTTGTTTTCTCTGATGGTTAGTGATGGTGAGTGTCTTTTGCATACCCGCGGACTGGTTCTAGGTCTTCTTTGGAAACATACCTATCGAGTTCCTTCACCCACTTAAAAAAAAAAACAAACATGCTATTTATGGGTTTTTGCTATTGGTTGTCGTAGTTCTCTGTATATTTTGGATATTAATTCTTTGTCCGTTATATGACTTTCAAATATTTTCTCCCATTATGCAGGTTTCCTTTTCATTTTGTTGATCATTTCCTTTGCTGTGCAGAAGTTCTTGGTTTTACATACTTCCTCTTATATATTTTTGGTTTTGTGGCCGCTATCCACGAATTATTTTTTGGTTCAAAATCTTTAGCGTAGCAAAAAGGCTCCTTCTTCCTCACCGAGATTTCCACTCTTACCTCCTGTCATAACCATCCACTCCCCCCACACAACCCCCATCACTACCACATATATTCCCTTCTGCCCGTCTACACGGATCAATCAGCATTTTGTTGTGATTCAAAATAAAGGGCTTGGTCAGAAAACTGGTCAAAAAGAACACTCTGACCCTGAAATTTTTATGAATTACATTGAGGGGATCCATTCAGAGTTCACAATTTTCAGTTATAAGATTAAAAGATGTTAGGCTCATAAATGACAGGGGAAAATTTAAGCCTCCCATTTGCCCTGTAGGATACTTGAGTGTGTGTCTGTCATGGTCGTCCTCTTACTTTCAGGAGACAACAGCTACAGGATAACCTAAACTTCTCAATCCGGAAATTATGACGCCTGCGTTTTATAGATTAGTTGACTTATATTGCTGAACGTATTACCTCTAATGAGACTTTTTTTTTTACAAGATCAAACACCCACGTTACAACCACAATTATTTCTTTCTTTTTTTTTTTTTAACTTTTGTCTTTTTAGGGCCACACCTACAGCATGTGGAGGTTCCCAGGCTAGGGGTCTAATCGGAGCTACAGCTGCCAGCCTACACCACAGCAACAGCAACGCCAGATCTGAGCCACATCTGCAACCTACACCACAGCTCATGGCAATGCCAGATCCTTAACCCACTGAGCAAGGCCAGGGGTCGAACCCGCAATCTCATGGTTCCTAGTCGGATTCATTTTCACCGCGCCATGATAGGAACTACCACAATTATTTCTTAATCCAGTTTCAGTACCATCTCTCTAAGGACCCAGGTTTTATAGAAATGCCTACTAATTACATTGGGGTAACCATGGTATGAGAACCAGTGTGAAAACCCATAAGGATTTAGCTCACTGAGTCCATCAGGGAATTAACACAGAAGCCATGACAAAGACCTACAAGGCTGTTTCTTCAAAAATGCAGAAAAGCTTCCTCCTTGAAACCCCTTACTTTCACTTTCCATTGCTAACTCCTTCTCATCCTTATAAATGAAGTTTACAGTAACTTGAGTCTCTATTCTCAAATGCCCCTAAATCTGATAGTGATGCCATTCCTATGCCCAGTACAGAGAGCTCTGTGGCAACAAAATAGCATTTATCATGAGTCAAATTCTACACATCCATCTACAGCTCCCTGGGAACCAAGGCAACTCACAACAGTATAAACAGTATATTGGAACTTAATAAAAATGTAAGTTTTATAAAAAAGTTAATCATAAACACTGAAAACGCCGCAGAAGCAGGGCAGGAGAGATGTGGAGACACTCACCTGTCTGAGAAGTGGCCGTATATGAGGCCTCCCACCAACATTCCAGCCAAGAATAGGAACTGAGCCACTGATTTCTGAGACTGATAATCACATACAAGGTCCCACTGGAAGAGAAGGAAGCCAGCCTGAGGAGCTTCTCAGCATCTCATAGTCTGTTAATGTTCACTCAGTCCAACGACCCTCAGTGGACACACTCTGCTTTCCCTTGACTACATTAAATCATCTGCATCGTTCAAGTCTCAAGTTGAGCATGGCTCTTCTAGAAATGCTCAATTAAATCCTCCAGATTGTGTCATGACCATTCTTTATAATCAGTTAGTACAGCATTTGTTCTCATTCTTAACCACACATTGGAAACATTTGAGGTTTTTTTTTTTTTTTTTTTTTAATCACTTGTGCCTAGATTTCACACCAGGGCATGGAATTTTTTTTTTTTTTAATTAATGCAAATGGTTCCAATTTGCAACTGGGCTAAGAGCAAGCAACCAAGAATAATTTTCAACAATTATATCAAATACTAACTTCTCTAACCATCAATCTTCACATTAAATTCAAACTTGCAGATCATAAAGTTTATATCTAGTTTGTTTGTTTCACTGTGTTCAATTGTCATGTAAGTGCTTGGCAATTAAAAGGCAAACAATCACTAAAGGCTGAAAGAATGAAAGTGAGCAGACAACACTAGCTATTCAGTAACTGAAGACTTGAATCGTATTTATTTGATGTTATTCTAAACACCTAGACCTTGTACTCAGAAAAAAACAAATGGTCCTTTACCTCCGTCACGATGGTGGAGGAGAAGAAGCTATGGTCATACACCCAGCCGTCCACACAGGGCTCCGTGTCCAGATCAGTCACGTTGGGGAAGGTCCCACTCAGGTGAAGGAGCTGCCACTGGGGGTGGAGGAAGCGACGACATTTCTCCGGCTTCAAGTTTGAGTCCAGGGGGATGGAGATTCTCAGGAGGACATCAGGGCTGAGGGTCCCAGTAGCATTATCAGACATAGTGTCATTGTCGAGAATGTGGACCCAGCAACGATGACCAGGAATGGCCGCTGTAAAGTTCTCCAACAGTATGTGGCAGGCTAATGTCATGACAGGGGGGAGAACTAAAAACAGCTGAAGGATCTGGAATTTCCCCATGCCACCAGCTTCATTCAGGAGCTCCTCAAAGGCCATTGTGAACAGATGATCTTCAAGAAAAGTCACAATGACTTTATGGAGATAAGTTCCAAGGGAGAAAAAAAGTTTTCTTTCATTAATTCACGCTGTCTATGTGACTTCACACCAGTTTCTCATCAACGGGTCCTGTCACCTTACTGTCACAACAGAGCAGTGGAAGCAATTTCCCCAGTTTTTTGGAATCACAGGGTATTAGTTTTTCAGTGAAATGGTAGAGAAAATTATTTACTAAATGTACTTCTATCTGATGATCATTAAATGTGTTTAAAGGTTTACTCACTTAACATTCTTGTCCTCAGTGATTTAGTAAAATCAACCTTGGACTTTGGCGTGTACGTAGTCTCTGAATAATCTAAAATATGCCTGCTGCAAGTCTCAAGTTTATTTCCAGAAAAAGGAATTTGAGAGACACTGAAGTAAATGCTTTACAATTTTGCTGTAGAAAGAGCCAAAAGTAAGTGTTTTTCTTGCTTATACTGATTTTGAACTATAATAATCAACAGCATACAATCCTTTGTTTTTAATTGAAGCAAAGTGGAATTTTGTGCAATTACTATATTTTAGCAACTGATATTGAACTTCAGTTGCAATCATACCAGGAACTCACAATAATTTTACATTTCTTCCAACAAAGATACTGGAGAAAGGCAGTGGTGAGCTCACATAAGGGTGTATTTTCTCAGGTTTATTTATTCATTTACAGAATATATTTAAGGATTTTTTATGTGCTTCTGTTCAGAAGCCTGATGAATTGATCATTTTATCAAGATGAACCTGATCTATTTATCTCTAATAATCTCTTTTATTTCCAGTATGTATTTATTCATATTGATATAGCCAATTCAGTTTTCTTATACTTACAGTTTACATGCTATAGATTTCTAATCCTTTATGCTTTTAATTGAAATTGTTTACAGATAATATTGAAGATTCACATGCAGTAGCAAGAAAAATATGAGCAACTGAGTGCACTTCACCCAGTTACTCTCAAGAGTAATATTTGTAAAATTAGAGTATCATAACCACAACTAAGATATTGATAGGGATGCAATCTACAGATCTTATTCAGATTTTTCTGTTAGTTTTACCTGTACTTGTGTGTGTGATTCCACTTAGTGTCATATGTTTTTATCATGTGTAGTTTTTTTTTTGTTTTTGTTTTTGTTTTATTTTCCCACTGTACAGCAAGGGGATCAAGTTATCCTTACATGTATACATTACAATTACATTTTTTCCCCCACCCTTTCTTCTGTTGCAACATGAGTATCTAGACAAAGTTCTCAATGCTATTCAGCAGGATCTCCTTGTAAATCTATTCTAAGTTGTGTCTGATAAGCCCAAACTCCCAATCCCTCCCACTCCCTCCCCCTCCCATCAGGCAGCCACAAGTCTCTTCTCCAAGTCCATGGTTTTCTTTTCTGAGGAGATGTTCATTTGTGCTGGATATCAGATTCCAGTTATAAGTGATATCATATGGTATTTGTCTTTGTCTTTCTGGCTCATTTCACTCAGGATGAGAGTCTCTAGCTCCATCCATGTTGCTGCAAATGGCATTATGTCATTCTTTTTTATGACTAAGTAGTATTGCATTGTGTATATATACCACATCTTCCGAATCCAATCCTCTGTCGATGGACATTTGGGTTGTTTCCATGTCCTGGCTATTGTGAATAGTGCTGCAATGAACATGCGGGTGCACGTGTCTCTTTTAAGTAGAGTGTTGTCCGGATAGATGCCCAAGAGTGGGATTGCGGGGTCCTATGGAAGTTCTATGTATAGATTTCTAAGGTATCTCCAAACTGTTCTCCATAGTGGCTGTACCAGTTTACATTCCCACCAACAGTGCAGGAGGGTTCCCTTTTCTCCACAGCCCCTCCAGCACTTGTTATTTGTGGATTTATTAATGATGGCCATTCTGACTGGTGTGAGGTGGTATCTCATGATAGTTTTGATTTGCATTTCTCTTATAATCAGCGATGTTGAGCATTTTTTCATGTGTTTGTTGGCCATCTGTATATCTTCTTTGGAGAAATGTCTATTCAGGTCTTTTGCCCATTTTTCCATTGGTTGATTGGCTTTTTTGCTGTTGAGTTGTATAAGTTGTTTATATATTCTAGAGATTAAGCCCTTGTCGGTTGCATCGTTTGAAACTATTTTCTCCCATTCTGTAAGTTGTCTTTTTGTTTTCTTTTGGGTTTCCTTTGCTGTGAAAAAGCTTTTCAGTTTGATGAGGTCCCATGGGTTTATTTGTGCTCTAATTTCTATTGCTTTGGGAGACTGACCTGAGAAAATATTCATGAGGTTGATGTCAGAGAGTGTTTTGCCTATGTTTTCTTCTAGGAGTTTGATGGTGTCCTGTCGTATATTGAAGTCTTTCAGCCATTTTGAGTGTATTTTTGTGCATGGTGTGAGGGTGTGTTCTAGTTTCATTGCTTTGCATGCAGCTGTCCAGGTTTCCCAGCAATGCTTGCTGAATAGACTTTCTTTTTCCCATTCTATGTTCTTGCCTCCCTTGTCAAAGATTAATTGGCCATAGGTGTCAGGGTTTATTTCCAGGTTCTCTATTCTGTTCCATTGGTCTGTCTGTCTGTTTTGATACCAGTACCACACTGTTTTGATGACTGTGGCTTTGTAGTATTTCTTGAAGTCTGGGAGAGTTATGCCTCCTGCTTGGTTTTTGTTTCTCAGGATTGCTTTGGCGATTCTGGGTCTTTTGTGGTTCCATAGAAATGTTTGGATTGTTTGTTCTAGTTCTGTGAAAAATGTCATGGGTAATTGGATAGGGGTTGCATTGAATCTGTAGATTGCTTTGGGTAGTATGGCCATTTTTACAATATTGATTTTCCCCATCCAGGAACATGGAATATCTTTCCATTTCTTTACATCGTCTTTGATTTCTTTGATTAAAGTTTTATAGTTCTCGGCATATAGGTCCTTTACCTCCTTGGTCAGGTGTATTCCGAGGTATTTGATTTTGTGAGGTGCGATTTTAAAAGGTATCGTATTTTTGTATTCCTTTTCTAATATTTCATTGCTGGTATACAGAAATGCAACTGACTTCTGAATGTTAATCTCCTATCCTGCTACTTTGCTGAATTTATTAATCAGTTCAAGGAGTTTTGGGGTTGAGTCCTTAGGGTTTTCTATGTATAGTGTCATGTCATCTGCATACAGTGACAGTTTGGTCTCTTCTCTTCCTATATGGATGACTTTTATTTCTTTTGTTTGTCTAATTGCTGTGGCTAGGACTTCCAAAACTATGTTGAAGAGCAGTGGTGAGAGTGGGCATCCCTGTCTTGTTCCAGATTTGAGTGAGAAGGCTTTCAGTTTTTCCCCATTGAGTATTATATTTGCTGTGGGTTTATCATAAATGGCTTTGATTATGTTCAGGAATGTTCCCTCAATACCCACTTTGGCGAGGGTCTTGATCATGAATGGATGTTGGACTTTGTCAAATGCTTTTTCTGCATCTATTGAGATGATCATATGATTTTTGACTTTTTTTTGGTTAATGTGGTATATGATGCTGATTGATTTGCATATGTTGAACCATCCTTGTGAACCTGGGATGAACCCTACCTGGTCATGGTGTATACATGTGTAGTTTTGTGTGTCCTTCACCACCACCAATATACTAAAGAGTTTCCTCTCCACAGGTATCCCTCTTACTGTACTGTTATAAACATATCACCTCCACTTGCTCCCATCATCCTCTTTCCTACCTTTGGCATCTAGTAATCTGTTTTATAATATTTAAGAACTGTCATTTAAAGATTGTTATGCAGCGGGGAGGGATCAAAATGGTGAAGCAAGAGGACATGGAGCTCACCTATCTCCACAAGCACCTGAAAAATACATCAATACGCGCAGCAGTTCCCACAGAATACTAACTAGAAATGGTCAGAAGAACTCCTATACAAACAAAGCTGTAAGAAAGACTTCCACATCATAGAGTAGGACAGAAGAAAACATGTAGAGTCAGGACCCCTACCCTGGAGAAGGATCTTAAAATAAGAGAACTTCTGCAAGGGCAGACACGTACCCTGAGGAGCTAGCAGGTGGCGTCCCAGCTTACACATCTCACACTAGGAGTCCTGCGTGGATGAGACAAGCCCTCTTGGTTGCTGGGAGAACTGCCAGGACAGATAATGGGCTAGAGGATCCCTGGCACTACTTGCAAGGAGAACAAACATGCTGGCTCCTATAGTCAGGATGGAGAGAGCTTTACACTGGCAGCTACCTCCTCACTGCCGTCCCCAACCTGAACAGGGTGAACGCCTTGGCTCCACTCACTCCACACCACAGTTTAGTACTGGACCTCTGGATCTGGAACAGAGAGGTTGCAGAGAAAACTGCCAGCGAGGCAGCCCATATATCTGATGGCAGTGCAGCCGCCTCACTTTCTGTAGCTAGAACGCACTGACCCTCAGCCCCAGCCTAGGGAACACACATTCTACACAGGTAGCGTTATTCTGACACTAAGAGAAGATGAAGGTAGAAGAAAAGCAATCCAGAAGCCAATAACTCTCATTAACATGATGCGAAACCTCACTAAAATTTTAGTAAATTAAATAAAAGATATGTTTTGTTTAAGGTTACTATATCCTGAATAAGTAGGCTCATCCTAGTGAAAGGTTAGTTTAACACTTTCAAATGCATCAGTGTAAACCACTTAAACAGGAAAAAATTAGGAAGAAACATATGTTCATCTCAATATATTTGACAAAATCTATTGGGAGAGGCACAAACTTTGGAGAACTTCTTAGAAGACATAGACAAATGGTGCGCATCCGGAGACCAAGTAATCTTTTTTAATGGAAAAGTGAAAACCTGCTCTTTGAACTCTAACCCGTAATTTTGGCTTTGATGCTAGAATCCTGATACCTCAGATTAAGAGACTTTGAGGCATATGGACCTGAAATAATTCTGGAATCCTGCCAACTTAGAGACACATGAGTGTCCATGTTAAAATCACGTGGACTTGTAGAAAATTACACTGTGACAGCCAAACTTCATTTGGGGACCACCTACCCTTCTGATTCTATGTTTGTTTTTTAATCTCAGTAACCATGGAAACAAGCAAAGTCCATTATGTTATACATGCACAAATGTTTGCAGAACCAGAAATTTAACTCTAGTAAAATACCAATAGTTTTATAGCAACCTATAGCATGTTTGGCTTTTTAAAAATTATTTTTAAAAGCATATTTTCACAGTTATGAATGCTTATTACAGTATGCCCTAACCCACAATGAGAAATATTAGCACACTTAAAACTGCTGTTTTTAAAATGAAAACTTACATCTCATACTGGGTTTGTCTTCACTTACTACTATATTTGAAAAGCTTTTCCTATATTAATTAATCATAACACAGCATATAATTTTATTTTGCAGAGATTTTATTAAATGTATATATTTTGCAATTGCTTATCTTGTTATTTGCCCTTTAATTTTGATGTCTTTATAATATTTTAAATTACATATGCTAACTGCTGAAAATATGAAGAGAGAAAATTGCAAAGGGAAAGTAATAATCATTTAAAATTGCACCATTTCAAGGTCATCATTGTTATCATTTCAATAAATGGATTTGCAAATATTGCATAATCTTTCATTTGCTGGAGATTCATGATGTCGAAAGCATCATGTAGTAAGTATGTTGATATTTGCTTCTGGATTTCTTTTTACTTCCAGTTGCATATGCTACATTGCTCTGATTTTTTTTAATTTATTTCTGCTGCTTCATACATCAGTCAGCCACATCCTAGTTGAAAGGAGTTCCTTTGTTGCTGAATTATTTTGTCTAGTAATAATGTATTGATAAATTCAAAACTTTTCCAACAACATCCTCCAAATATTGGACTGTTCTTGGAATTACATGTTCCCATGAGTTTCATGTGCAATTGCAAATTGATGGAATAATTATAAATGAGATTCCATTTTCCAATATATTTTCTTCCTAGTTTGTGGATATAAAGGAAAAAGTTTTTTCCTTCATGTTTTTCTTTTCCTTGCCAGTCAGCTCACAAAATCTCCTTAAAGTTTTCTCACTTTTATGTAGGAATCTTTTTCATTTATTTTTCTTGAGAATTTTGTGCTGGAAAAACAAAACAGAAACAATGAGTCAACGAACCAATTACCAAAACAAACAAATATTTAAAAAGCAGAAAAAACAAAAGTAAGTTTGAATGCTGTACAAGTACAAAACGTTCCTCAAATCACCAGCTTTTTACAATCCATTAAAATCCATGAGGGATGGACACTCATGCTGGAAAAGGCTGTGCTGACCTAGCAGACCCAAAAAAGCAGTTGGAAAGTTGTTATTCGCACTTGGTGGCTTTAGACCTCTGGCCAGTGACCACTTTGGAAAGTCAAGGGGTGAAAGGAAAACGCAACCCCATTTTTTATGCATTAAATTTTGTCCCTTCAAAAATCTTAAATCTCAGTATCTCAGAATGTGAAGCTGCCATATTTGGAAACAGTGGTATTGCAGACATAATTAAGATAAGGTCTTACTGGAATAGAGTGGGCCTCTAATAATCCAATGTGACTGGTGTCCTTACAGAAAGGGAATATTTGGACACAGAGGCATGCCAGGGAGATGCTATGTGGCGAATGGAGTTATGCTGCCGCAAGCTAGGAAACTACCAGAAACCAGAAGAGACCTGGAACAGATCCTTCCCTACAGCTGTCAGAGGGGGAATGGCCCTGTCAACAACTTGAACTCAGACGTCCAGGCTCCAGAACTGTGAGACAATAAATTTCTGTTGTTCCAGTCATTCAGTGTGTGGAACTTTATTATGGAAGTTCTAGATCTCTAATATTTTTCCTCGTTTTAAAATATCTTTTATTAGTTTCTTCTCACCCCTACCCTCAATCTTTCCATGACTGTGTGGCAGCAAAATTGCCTGAATCTCACAGGTTCATACATCAGACTTATCTCTTTATTATCTCTTCAAAAAGAATATGTACATGATCCCCCTAACATTATTACTTCCCTGGCCATCTCATTTCTTGTCCTTTTATATCTCAGGCTCTTATGGATTGACAATCATGAAATACCATCATGAGCGCAGGTAGGATGTGCCTTCACAACAGAGCTAATTATTGTCTCTTTGGCACTGAAAACTACCCATGAGAACAGGGCAGAGGGGCTCTCTGCAGCCTGGACTAGAACTCACAATGGGTAGAAATGGCCTTGCCACTCATGAAAGGCCATGGCCCAGGGTGGAAGCATCCCAGGCAAGGCTCAGCCGTCCAGGGATCTGAGGCACCCAATGGGGGTTGCATCTTTCTCACCCAAAGATCCAAACCACACAGTCCCCACCAGGGGATGGATAGAAGGTTTACTCACTCATTTTCCACATCCTGGATGGTGTCCGGCAGAGGCACATTTCTGGTTTCAGGTAGGAAGAAGATGACAAGACCACCAAGGATGGGACTTACTGCATAGATGATCCAGGGCAAGGTGGGTAGATACACCTCTCGGGTCATCAAGAGGGAGCCAATGTTGCCCCACCTCTGGCAGCCACATTATCTACTCCCGAAGCTGTTGCCCTGAGAGTTAAAGGACAATACATCATAATTCAGTAAAAATATGCACGTGTAACTTATCATCTGTAATTTTGATCTGATTATGGGAGACAATAAGACATAATTACTAAATACGTGAGTTTAATGAAAAACACTTGTTTTTGCAGATTTACTCTGTGATTTTTCTAGCTGTCTTTGTTAAGGTCAAGGTGTGTTAGGACCCATTATCATCATTTTAAATGGAATGTTACACACAGCACTTATCCTGACAAGTGGTCCAAAAGGTTAATGAGGGGATGCACTGACGTATGCTTAGGACGGCACAGGGGGGAAAGTCCTGATCACTGAAAAATGATTCCTTTATAGTTAAATGATCTTACTGTGCTTATATCTGGTATAAGCATGAATTAGAAAGTCCCATTTGGGGCCCTGGGAGAGCATCCATAAACTCATATACCTGACAATAGTTGGGACGAGTTCAACAAACTGGACAGAAAAGCTAGTGGCAGAGGCAGCAACGAAGCTAATTCCCACACTTGCCAAAGTCACACGCAGGGTCTGCATTTCTGAAGGCAGAAAGACAAGTAAGATTAAGAAATCTGAGTTGAGGAGTTCCCGTCGTGGCGCAGTGGTTAACGAATCCAACTAGGAACCATGAGGTTGCGGGTTCGGTCCCTGCCCTTGCTCAGTGGGTTAACGATCCGGCGTTGCCGTGAGCTGTGGTGTAGGTTGCAGACGCGGCTCAGATCGCGCGTTGCTGTGGCTCTGGCATAGGCCGGTGGCTGCAGCTCCGATTCAACCCCTAGCCTGGGAACCTCCATATGACGCGGGAGCGGCCCAAGAAATAGCAACAACAACAACAACAAAAGACAAAAGACAAAAAGACAAAAAAAAAAAAAGAAATCTGAGTTGAAAGAATGAGCATCTACCAAATTTAGTCAGGGGAAAACTCCTACAGGTTATTTGTATGTTTGAAATACACGGTAGAAATGTTTACAGTGGCAGAAACTGGAGTGGTCGATGAACAGTACAATTATCAACCTGGGTGGTAAAAAGTACACAAAATTAACTGCATTATTAAAGCAAATCTCTCTGCATATCTGAGATTTTCCAGAGATGAAAAAAAGATGAGTCTGAAAAATGTAATTGTAATGTATACATGTAAGGATAACCTGACCCCCTTGCTGTACAGTGGGGAAATAAAAAATAATAATAATAAAAAAAAAGATTAGTCTGGCAGAGATTTGCTTTTACTTATTCTGTCCAGTGCTTGCAATATCCTTATTGTAGTAGGTAAGATTCTCAGGTGGACAAATACTGAGTCTAAGGCTCAGCTCAAACCTTGAGCACGTCACAGTTAAACTACATAATTTAAAGTGACAAGTCACTCTGGTTTTTCTGGAAATTAGGAGGTTTTTGCAACGTGGGACTTTCACTGAAAAAATTAGGAAAGTCTCGGGTAAACCTAAATGTATGAGTCAATCTAGTGAAGACACAGCATTGCCATAGGGTGAGTATGGCACAAAAGACTAATAAAAAGATAGGGCTACTCTGTTAGTGGAAAAGCTAGATCCAGGTCAATTTTAGACATAAAGAACCAAGAATGGAAACTTCTATTTGGAAAAAAAAAAAAAGTCAAAATTTGGGACTGCTCAAAAAGTTTCAGGGAATCAGTTTTCTGAACAGTATAAAAAGCAATTTAATTGCAGCTTTCCAATATTGGAAAGAAATGTATATTGTAAGCTTGCATTATTAATGATACTCTGAGAAGGAGAGTCCCCCAGTCTGTAATGCTGTAAAGCATATTCCTGCATTGGGAGATGGGGAAGCCCAGTGCCCACCAAGTTTCTCCTACTCATTACATATCATCATTCCATTAATTTACGAAGTAATCTAACAGGGAATGGACAAGGATTTTAATCTGCTTAATTGCCTGTTTCCCCTGTACTTCGCCACTTGAAATATGGGGATTTTCTTTTACTTCCTGGAAGACACCCACAAGCCAGATCTGTAGTCATGGTGACTTAACTGCACACTCACATGTGGCTCTGTAGAGATGGGGAAGTAGATCAGTCATCAAAGCTGGTCATGAAGAACTCAAATGGGTGGCGGAGGGGGTTGACCATATTGTGTCCTCACCTGGGGTATAATTATAAGATATCACCTCTCCATGCTTGTTATTAAAAGAGTAAATTGGCAAAGGACAATTGAACAAGTGCAGTCCTAGAGAAACTGTCTAGAATAAATGGGACTAGTCTCCAGACACTTTCATGATGGGATGAATATAAACATAAGCCTGAATTGCCCCTTGCTGACACTTGGCTCATTTCTCTACAATTTGTTAGCAGAATTTCTCATAAAATCTCAGATTGGCTTGAGATAATGCCAACCTTTGATTAGGACCTGTCTTTACTCCTGACTTCAGACAAGCATGACTAACATAATCCCTGAAGGATGGGAAAAGATATTTCCCTCTCCCCAAAGTCCAGTCTTCTCTCACCTTGGGGCACAAACGTGTTGACCAAAATAGAAAGTCCCACCAGGGATAAGAAAAGCATCTGGGTTCGTCGATGATCCATATGATTCATAACTAGAAGTGCATAACACCTGGCTGAGGCAGTGAGAGCTCCAAAGATTACCTGGAACAGGAAAATATTGCTCCCAAAGTACTGCAAATTGGTAAGGATGCTATAAAACGGTATTGAAATGGCAAATCTGTGTGAACAAAAGAGAAAGACACAAGCCATAACATTTAGAGCTCAGGTGCTGTGGTTGATGATTATGCTGATGGGCACAGCCAATGACCAATGTTAAAAAATAAAGCCTCAACCTTATTTGTATAATTATTCAATTTTAGGTGATAAAATTATCCATAATAATTAAATGGCAATATATGAAACCAGTGCTCTTTCTGTCATGCTTTTGTCCAAGTCCCTAAGTGTAGATTTGGTGGTGACAGGAAAACATACCTGTTCCAAATAGCAAACTGGATGGTATGTTGAAATTGAATAGAGAAAGATTAAAACTTGGAATTTAGAGAATTTCTTTTTGCAGCTTGTCTGTATGCTGTGAGTCTTCCCTCTCCAATACTGTGAAGAATTGCCTTTTTCTCAACTAGTGGTCAAAGCTGCAAAGAGACTTCCCTTGACCTGGAAGCATAGTATCCTGAGGTCTGATACAAATCTGGGAAATTTAAATTTTATATCTGACTTCTTAGGGCTAAGAGAAAGCATAAGAACTCAGGAAAGCAAACATTCACCAACTGCACTATCTGAAATGGAATCAAACATTCCCTTGGGGATCTACATTTTAGACGAAAGGTGTCTAAAGAGAAGGAGTCCACTTTAATGACCTACTACACCCAGAGAGAGTAATTACAGGAAAAACCTCTCTTGATCTTTTCCTTCTACTCTGATTATGTAGGACTCAGAAAGTCTGTGTCCTAATGGATATGGAAAAGGTGGAAAAGTGCAATGCAGTTAAATGCCAAAACATTCTACTAGAATATGCCTAGGAAGATGTAAATTGTACAATTCAATAGTTGCTCTCTCAAGTTTGGCAGTTGGGTCTATATTGCCCTGGGTGCTTTTTGTGTACAGGTGTAAGTTTTTTTTTTTTGAGATTTTTTTTATTACTCAATGAATTTATTACATTTATAGTTGTACAATGATCATCACAATCCAATTTTATAGGCTTTCCATCCCACAACTCCAGCACATCCCCCCACCCCCCAAACTGTCTCCTTTGGAAACCATAAGTTTTTCAAAGTCTGTTGAGTCAGTATCTGTTCTGCAAAGAAGTTCATTCTGTCCTTTTTTCAGATTCCACATGTCAGTGAAAGCATTTGATGTTGGTGTCTCATTGTTTGGCTGACTTCACTTAGCATGAAGTCCACCCATGTTGCTAGAAAAGCCATTATTTCGTTCATCTTAATGGCTGAGTAATATTCCATTGTGTATATGTACCACATCTTCTTGATCCACTCCTCCGTCGATGGACATTTAGGTTGTTTCCATGTCTTAGCTATTGCAAATAGTGCTGCAATGAACATCGGAGTACATGTGTCTTTTCGAGTCATGGTTTTCTCTGGATAGATGTCCAGGAGTGGGATTGCTGGATCAAACGGTAGTTCTATTTTGAGTTTTCTGAGGAATCTCCATACTGTTTTCCACAGTGGTTTCACCAGTTTACAATCCGACCAACAGCGTACTAGGGTTCCTTTTTCTCCACACCCTCTCCAGCACTTACTGTTTGTAGACTTTTCGATGATGGCCATTCTGGCTGGTGTAAGGTGGTACCTCATAGTGGTTTTGATTTGCATTTCTCTAATAATGAGGGATGTTGAACATCTTTTCATGTGTTTTTTTTTGGCCTGCCATATGTCTTCTTTGGAGAACTGTCTGTTTAGATCTTCTGCCCATTTTTTGACAGGGTTGTTTGTTTTTTCGGTATTGAGCTGCAGAAGGTGTTTATAAATTTTGGAGATTAATCCCTTGTCAGTCGATTCATCTACAAAGATTTTCTCCCATTCTGTGGGTTGTCTTTTCATTTTGTTTAAGATTTCCTTTGCTGTGCAGAAACTTTTAAGTTTAATTAAGTCCCATTTGTTTATTTTTGTTTTTACTGTCATTACTCTGAGAGGTGGATCTGAGAAGATGTTGCTGTCATTTATGTCAGAGAGTGTTTGGCCTATGTTTTCCTCTAAGAGCTTTACAGTGTCTGGTCTTATATCTAGGTCTTTCATCCATTTGGAGTTGATTTTTGTGTATGGTGTTAGGGAGTGTTCCAATTTCATTCTTTTCCATGTGGCTGTCCAGTTTTTCCAGAACCACTTATTGAAGGTGCTGTCTTTTCTCCATTGCATATTCTTGCCTCCTTTGTCATAGATGAGTTGACTGTAGGTGTGTGGGTTTAATTCTGGGCTTTCTATCCAGTTCCACTGATCTATATTTCTGTCTTTGTGCCAGTACCATATGGTTTTGATGACTGTTGCTTTGTGGTAGAGTCTGAAGTCAGAGAACCTGATTCCTCCAGCTCCATTTTTCTTTTTCAGGATGGCTTTGGCTATTCTGGGTCTTTCGTGCTTCCAAACAAACTTTAAAATATTTTTCGAGTTCTGTGAAAAATGTCCTTGGTAATTTGATGGGGATTGCATTGAATCTGCAGATTGCCTTGGGTAGTAGAGTCATTTTGATAATATTAACTCTTCCAATCCAACAGCATAGGATATCTTTCCATCTATTTGTGTCATCTTTGATTTCTTTGATCAGTGTCTTATAGTTTTCAGAGTACAGGTCTTTTGTCTCTTTAGGTAGGTTTACTCCTAGGTGTTTTATTCTTTTGGATGCGATGGTAAACGGGATTGCTTCCCTAATTTCTCCTTCTGATCTTTCATTGTTAGTATATAGAAATGCTGTTGATTTCTGTGTATTAATTTTGTATCCTGCAACTTTGCCAAATTCATGGATGAGCTCTAACAGTTTTCTGGTAGAGTCTTTAGGATTCTCTAGGTATAGTATCATGTCATCTGCACATAGTGATAGTTTTACTTCTTCTTTTTCAGTTTGGATTCCTTTTATGTCTTTTACTTCTCTGATTGCTGTGGCTAGGACGTCCAAAACTATGTTGAATAGTAGTGGTGAGAGTGGACATCCTTGTTTTGTTCCTGATCTCAGCAGGAGAATTCTTTCAGCTTTTCACCACTGAGAATGATGTTGGCTGTGGGTTTGTCATATATGGCCTTTATCATGTTGAGGTGGGTTCCCACTATGCCCACTTTCTGAAGGGTTTTTATCAGAAATGGGTGTTGGATTTTGTCAAAGGTTTTTCTGCGTCTATTGATAGGTTCATATGGTTTTTATTCTTCAGTTTGTTAATATGGTGTATCACACTGATTGATTTGTGGATATTGAAGAACCCTTGCAACCCTGGGATAAATCCCACTTGAGCATGATGTACAATCCTTTTAATGTATTGTTGGATGCGGTTTACTAGTATTTTGTTGAGGATTTTTGCATCAATGTTCATCAGTGAAATTGGCCTGTAGCTTTCCTTTTTTTGTGGTATCTTTGTCTGGTTTTGGTATCAGGGTGATGGTGGCCTCATAAAATGAGTTTGGGAGTATTCCCTTCCTCTGCAATTTTTTGAAATAGTTTCAGAAGGAGAGGTGTTAGCTCTTCTCTAAATGTTTGATAGAATTCGCCTGTGAAGCCATCTGGTCCTGGACTTTTGTTTGTTGGAAGTTTTTAATCACAGTTTCAATTTCAGTTCTTATGATTGGTCCATTCATCTTTTCTGTTTCATCTTGGTTTAGTCTTGGAAGATTGTACTTTTCTAAGAATTTGTCCATTTCTTCTAGGTTTTCCATTTTATTGGCATATAGTTGCATATAGTAGTCTCTTATGATCCTTTGTATTTCTGTGATGTCTGTTGTTACTTCTCCTTTTTCATTTCTAATTTTATTGATTTGAGTCTTCTCTCTTTTTTTCTTGAAAAGTCTGGCTAAGGGTTTATCAATTTTATTGATCTTTTCAAAGAACCAGCTTTTTGTTTCATTGATCTTTTCTATGGTTTTCTTCATTTCTATTTCATTGATTTCCGCTCTGATCTTTATGATTTCTTTCCTTCTACTGACTTTAGGTCTTGTCTGTTCTTCTCTCTCAAGCTGGTTTAGATGTAAAGTTAGTGTGTTTCTTTGAGCTTTTTCTTGTTTCCTGAGGTGGGCTTGTATTGCTATAAACTTTCCTCTTAGAACAGCTTTTGCTGCATCCCATAGGTTTTGGAGTGTCGTATCTTTGTTGTCATTTGCTTCTAGGTATTTTTTAATTTCCTCTTTGATTTCTTCAGTGATCCATTGGTTGTTTAGTAGCATGTTGTTTAGTCTCCACTTGTTTGTGTTTTTGCAGTTTTTTTCTTGTTGTTGATTTCCAGTTGTATAGCATTGTGGTCAGAAAAGATGCTTGATATGATTTCAATTTTCTTAAAGTTACCAAGGCTTAATTTGTAGCCCAGGATGTGATCAATTTTAGAGAATGTTCCATGTGCACTTGAAAAGAATGTATATTCTGCTGCTTTGGGATAAAATGTCCTATAGATATCTATTAAGTCCATCTGGCCTAATGCTTTATTCAGGGCCCATGTTTCCTTATTGATTTTCTGGCTGGATGATCTGTCCATTGCTGTAAGTGGGGTGTTAATCACACCAGGATTGTTGTTTGCCCTAGGGCTTCCCAGCACTGATGGGTGGGGCCAGATTTTCCAAAGATGGCCACCTCCAGAGAAAGACACGCTGCTGAATATTCCCGAGAGCTTTGCTTCCAATGTCCTTCCCCCACAACAAGCCACATGCACCCCTGTCTTCCCAGGAGGTCCTCCAAGAACTGCAGTCAGGTTTGACACAGATTCCTATGGAGACTTTGCTTTGCCCTGGGACCCAGTGCACGTGAAAGTCTGTGTGCGCCTTTTAAGAATGGTTTCTCCATTTCCCCCAGTCTTGTGGAGCTCCTAACATGCCAGAGCTCCTAACATGCCAGATGCTCCAGGGCCTCTTTCTCCCAGTGCAAGATCCCCACACATGGGATTTTGATGTGGAGCTCAGAACTCTCACTCCTGTAGGTCAGTCTCTGTGAAACAGTTTTTTTCCCAGTCTGTGGGGCTTCCCACCTGGGAGGTATGGGGTTGGTTATATCATGTAATTGCCCCTCCTACCTCTTGATGTGGTCTTCTCTTTGTCTTCTGGAGTAGGATATCTTTTTGAAGGTTTCCAGTCCATTTGGTTGAAGATTGGTCAGCCTTTAGTTGTGAATTTTGTTGTTTTTAGGAGAGAAGTTGAGCTCCAGTCCTTCTATTCTACTATCTTAATCCCATCTCCATGTGTAAGTTTTTTAAAATTCAGAAATGTATTTAAAATTTCTTCCCATGACTCAACCACTGGAAGTACCTATATCTGCTGAGACATATTGAAAGTGATTTTCACAGAAGCCCTTGTCCTAACATACAAATAAGTCGTATTCAAACTGGAAAGTAATAAATGTTCAACAACAATGAACTATTTAAATAGGTTATTTTTTAATATTCTTATTTCTAATTGTGGCTTTTCCTTTTCTGCTTAGAGAAGTTCTTTTAGTAATTGGTGTAGAGCTGGTTTGGAGGTGCTGAATTCTCTTAGCTTTTGCTTGTCTGTGAAGCTTTTGATGTTGCCATCAAATCTGAATGAAAACTTTGCTGAGTAGAGTAATCTTGGTTCTAGGTTCTTCCTCTTCATCACCTGAAATATATTTTGCTACCCCTTTCTGGATTGTAGGGTTTCTGCTGAGAGATCAGCTGTTATCCTTATGGGAATTTCCTTTATGTGTGATTTGTTGATTTTCCCTTGTGGCTCTTAATATTTTTTTCTTTGAACTTAATTTTTGTCAGTTTGATTAGTATGTGTCTTGCCTTATTTCTTCTGGGCTTTATTTTGTATGGAATTCTCTATGTGAGGATGTCATATTTCACCAATGTTATTCAACATAGTCTTGGAAGTCCTAGCCACAGCAATCAGAGAAGAAAAAGAAATAAAAGGAATCCAAATTGGGAAAGAAGAAGTAAAACTATCCCTGTTTTCAGATGACATGACACTATACCTAGAAAACCCTGAAGATACTACCAGGAAACTATTAGAGCTCATCAGTGAATTTGGTAAAATAGCAGGATACAAAATTAATACACAGAAATCAATTGTATTTCTATATACAAACAATGAAAGATCAAAAAGAGAAATTAGGGAAACAATCCCATTTACCACTGCATCGAAAATAATAAAATACCTAGGAATAAATGTACATAAAGAGACAAAGGCTTGTACTCTGAAAACTATAAGACATTGACGAAAGAAATCAAAGACACAAATAGATGGAAAAACATACCATGCTCTTGAATTGGAAGAATCAATATAGTAAAAAATGATGCTACTACCCAAGGCAATCTACAATTCAACCCAATATCTATCAAATTGCCAATGGCAATCTACAAATTCAATGCAATCCCTAGCAAATTCCCAATGACATTCTTCACAGAACTAGAACAAAATATTTTAAAATTTGTATGGAAACACTAAAGACCTTGAATAGCCAAAGGAATATTGAAAAGAAAAAATGAAACTGGAGGAAACAGGCTCCCTGACTTCAGACTCTACTATAAAGCTACACTCATCAAAACAGTATGGTACTGGCACAAAAACAGAAATATTAATCAATAGAACAGGGTAGAAAGCCCAGAAATAAACCCAAACACCTATCATCAACTAATCTATGACAAAGGATGTAAGAACATACAGTGGAGGAAAGATAGTCTCTTCAATAAATGGTGCTGGGAAAACTGGACAACTTCATTTAAGAGAATGAAATTAGAACATTTTCTAACACCATACACAAAAATAAACTCAAAACAGATTAAAGGCCTAAACGTAAGGCCATATACTATAAATCTCCTAGAGGAAAACCTAGGCAGAACGTTCTTTGACACAGCAAATCTCATTTGATCCGCCACCTATAATAAAGACAATAAAGACACAAATAAACCAATGGGACCTAATTAAACTCAAAATCTTCTGCACAGCAAAGGAAACCACTTAAAAAATGAAAAGACCACCCACATAGTGGGAGAAAATTTTTACAAATGACTTAACTGACAAAGGTTTAATCTCCAAAATATACAAACTCATATAACTCAACAACAACAAAAAAACAAACAACCCAATTGAAAAACGGGCAGAAGACCTAAATAGACATTTTTCCAAAGAAGACATACAGATTGCCAGAAGGCATGTGAAAAAATGTTCAACATCACTAATTATTAGAGAAATGCAAACAAAACTACCTCACACCAGTTAGAGTGGCCATCGTTAGCAAGTCAACAAATAATAAATGCTGGAGAGGATGTGAAGAAAAGGGAACCCTCCTACATTGTTGGTGGGAATGTAAATTGGTACAACCACTATGAAAAACAGAAAACTAAATATAGAACTACCACTTGACCCATCAATCCCACTCCTCGGTATACATCTGGACAAAACTTTCATTGGAAAAGATATATGCACCCGTATGTTCATCACAGCACTATTCATAATAGCCAGGATATGGAAACAACCTAAATGTCCATTGACAGATGAATGGATTAGAAAGATGTGCTATATATATATACAATGGAATACTACTCAGCCATAAAAAGGACAAAATAATGCTATTTGCAGCAACATGGATCGAACTAGAGACTGTCATACTGAATGAAGTAAGACGGAAAGAGATATACAGACACCATATAATATCGCTTATATGTGGAGTCTAAAATATGGCACAAGTGATCTATCTACAAAACAGAAAAGATCATTTGTAGGACAGACTCATGTTTGCCAGAGAGGAGAGGGAGGAAATAGCATGGATTGGGAGTCTGGGGTTAGTAGATGAAAGCTGTTGCATTTGGAGTGGACAAGCAATGAGGTCCTGCTGTAGTACAAGGAACTATATATCTAATCACTTGTGATAGAACATGATGGAGGATAATGCGAGAAAAAGAATATATATATGTATGACTGGGTCACTTTACTATACAGCAGAAATTGACAGAACATTGTAAATCAATCATAATTAAAAAATTTAATTAAAAATTAAAAATAAATATTAAAAAATAAAGAGATTATAGTGTATTCAGGTAATGGAAACTAAAACACTAGGAAGGAGAAAAACCTACAGTTACATGCAACAGAATGGATGAATCTTCATGAATGTGCATGAAGAATGGGAGCCTGTCACAGAACCTCTTATCATTTACATTTGTAAACGTCAAGATCGGGGAATGCTCATCTGTAGTGATGCATATCAGAACAGTTGTTAAGTTGTATTTGGCACAGGAGAGGGCAGTGAGGAAAGGATAGAGTAAAGCAGGGGTGGTGTTGGTTACTCTTGCATAGGATAGTTGAGGGAAACTCCTAGAGAATTAGAACTTTTCTATCTTGATCTGGATGTTGGTTACATTTTTTACATACTGATGTATCCATTGATTTGCATATATTCAAGAACTCTTTATTGTTTTGTTTGCAAAATTTGCTTCAATTAAAATTGAAAGAAAAAATAAACTAAGTGCCCAAATCTATGCAATGATGGAAGTTCTTAGCCTCAAACTCCAGTGAAAAGACCCATAGTCTGATAGTACCCCACCACCTCTTCATTGTCTAATCAGTTCTATGTGAGTCTTATTTGGTTTGTTTTTCTCATCTTTTATCTTCAAATTACAGCCTCCCTCCAATAACATTTTATAATCTTTAACATATATAGATTCATGTCCCCACTCTTTGGGGGTTTTGTGGGGTTTGTTTTTTGGTTTTTTGGTTTTGCTTTTGTGTTTTTGTTTTGTTTCATTTTTTGGTTTTGTTTTTTGTTTGCTTTTTAGGGCCACACCTGTGGCATATGGAATTTCCCAGGCTAGGGGTCGAATCAGGGTTGCAGCTCCCAGCCTACATCATAGCCACAGCAACGTGGGATCCTTAACCTACTGAGCGAGGCCAGGGGTTAAACCTGCATCCTCATAGATACTTGTCTGGTTTATAACCCACTGAACCAAGATGGGAACTCCACATGTCCCCCCGCTTTGAATGTTGTCATGCACTGTATGAAGCCCACCTCACAAAGAACAGGAGACACATCCTTTTACGCAGGTTGGGTGTGTGGAACAAGCCGAGTACAGTAGTATTAGTCTGTACTCCCTCCAGCTGGACCTGCATGGCAGCTCGCAAACCCTGCAACAACAGCAAACTTATCATTTGCCAACATAGTGTCAGGTATGGTGATGAGCATTGACACTCAATAGGACAAGAATGATGGATTCTCTTTCTTTGTGGTGTAACATATCACACATGAAATCACGGGTGTGAACGTAATATTAAGGAAGATGTAGGGAGTTAAGGGAGACTCCAAGAAAGAAGACAGTAACACTGATATTTTGAAATGAGGCCTTATAAGGGAGCGGCGCATCCATGGGAGAACTTAGGCTCTAGATTCAGCTCAGGAAATGAGCTAGAGGCAGCAGTAGTTTCATGTTGCACAAAGCTTCTTTTTAAGAGATAGACATGAAAGACCAGGGAACTGAGCCTGTATTCTCCACTAGCTGCCTTTGTTAAAAAAGCAGCTTGTCCGTCTCAATAAGGAGAAGGCCGATGACAATTTATGACTTCCCTCCAACCCAGTAACCTCCTTTCCTTTCTTGCTCACCTCCATGTTCAGGGTGGCTTCAGCGTATTTATTTCCATTTCTATGTGCAGCTTTTTAAAGTTCCTTTAAGCCCTCCTCTGGTTTATTGGTGGTAATCAGCCACCGAGCAGATTCCACCAGCCACCTGATGAAAGAAAAGGACACAAGAGCAGTCAGCTCTCTCTTGCTTATTTGTCCTGTGATTATTGACAAACATATGCTTTGCTTTCTGCCTTCCATTTATATCCACCACTTCTCTTGGTGGGTTAAGAATAGAAACTCATGTTCTATTATACAATTACTAGGAAAATACGAGAATGATCACTTTATGCAGTACACCTAAAAGTTGTACCACTTAACAAAGGATCACAGACTTTAGAGTCAAATTTCTTCTCTGCTTACTCACCAGGGGATTTTCCAAAAGCATATGAACTTTAAGATGGAGAGACCCTCACGTGCATAATTCCCTTCCAAAGCTTGTCATGGGATCTAACAACTTTGGACTTTTGTATATATGGATAATATGTATTCTTTTTTATAAGCCCCAAATTATGTAAGCTTATAGCCCAACAGATATTGCAAGTACCCTTGCCATTATCGGCGATGTTGATACCTAGCTACATTAAGTGAGTTACTTCTTTACTTCTGTCTCATTTTTCTCATCAATAAAATGGGGACAATAGTGACATCTTCCTTGTAGCGTTATTACAAGGACAGAATGACAGCAGATGAGTTGACATGGATTACACTGTCCTCTCTGAACACATCTCACTGCATTAAATCTGTAGTCTTCCCTCTGTGATTACTAAAGTTGATTCTCCCTAGACTGGTTTTCAGTGTAAAAATGGAATTATCCATAAATAAATGTTTGTTAAAATTATTTAAGGGAAGAGGGAGTCCTGAACACATACTGGAAATCACCCTATGTGCAGGTCATGCACGTCATTTTCACTATTGGAGAAATTTTGCTGCTATTTTGGAACTCAGCTACATGAGTAAATTTGCTAACTCTTCCTTCATCCAATTTTATCCACAATATAGAAAATCACGGAAATTTAACCATAACCAGATTAATTAAAAAAACAAAATAATTAAATGTTTCTTTTTTTTAAAAAAATTGCTTATATTTCACATTAATGAAAATAATGTTATAGTAACTCTACGACCACTGTACTGGGTAAGGCTTATAAATAAAGATGGCATAAAATACCTAGAACTTTCTGGCAGAAAGTTCATCATTACTTCCTCTTCTACTTCTCAAATATCAAATTGCACAAAGTGAACAGATGAGAGGTATAGGTTTTAGGCCCAAACAATAAGAAAGGAATAAGAGAATCCTAGGAAATAAGAAAACCAGTATATCCCAATTCAACACACATTTTCATCCCAGGTTCCCTTAAGACCGAGCAAGAGAGAGGTCCATACCTTGATGAGAACAAGAAGACAAAGAAAGGTACAGACACCACCAGATGTAGGGTGCGCCAGTCTCGAAAGACAAAAGCCAGTGCTCCCAGGATTATCTGTCCCAGACTAAAGGGCACATTGCATCACTGTTAATACCGTGGCTTTTGACTGGGACCTCACCCACTCTAGAAGTGAAAAAACCCATTGGGTTATTAATGTCAGATAAGGGTGAAATTTGAAAGTCAAATTCAAGGCTTAGAAAATGGAGAAGATTAAAAGTGTTGACTTACCGATCATACCGTTATTTGTCAGAAGGACCACAGTAGAACAACCTGACCAGAAGCGTAGAGAGCAGTAAAGGAGGAAGTTGGGGGCAAAGGCTGCACAGGTCCCAGAGATGGCGAGCTGGAGCAAATACCACCTGAGAATCACCTTTCGCCCAAACCTAAGAAACAGAGAGACTGGTTAGATTATACAGCAATGATGATATGTGGTAAAAAATTAAGAAAATGAAAGCACACTCCGAAATTTAAAGAATGTTCTACCAAGTGATTCTTGGTATCTGAAAGCTGGAAAGAACAAGAGCTAAATTAACAACAGAAATCTCCTCAAATTAACACACTTTGTCTATAAAATACATTAACAATACCAAAAGTTCATTGTCCAATCACCAGGAGGCACCAAGGGATGCCAGGTGAAAGAAACTGGAAAGTGAGATGTACCATCAGCACCCATGCTACTAGCATAGGTATTTAGCATCATCGAGATACAGTGTCTAAAACACAAGAGACCTGAAAGTGTCCTTGGGTCTCTAGGGCCAGACAGATTAAGGTTAAACTGATGCAAAAGAGCAGTGGACAATGCATCAAAGTTGTTGAAGGTTGATGTACGAGTCACTCTTTGTTGAATCTGGATTTATAGGCCTCGAGCAATGTACTTTTCTAAAACACAATGTAAGAGCACCATAACCCAGATAGAAGACATTATACAGAGCTCTCAGAGGAAAGAATTCAGTAAGTGGGAGAATGAAATGGAAAAGGACGTGAAGGACAAACAAGGAAAAGGGAATTTTGTCTTTCCTTAGATATCAAGAAAAGAGACACTGGACTTCCCTGGTGGCTCAGTGGGTAAGGATCCAGCGTTGTCCCTGTTGTGGTGTGGTTGTCGATTAGATCCCTAGCTCCATTGCGGATTCAGTCCCTGGCCTGGGAACTTCCACGTGCCTTGGGTGTGACCAAAATTTTTAAAAAAAGAAAAGAGAGATAACTTGGGTTATACAGAATGTGCTAATCTATATATATAGTAATAAAAAAAAAAAAAAACAAATGGACCGTTTGGGACTGGGAATTCTGCAATATTAAAAATAGAATTCGGGGGGCGGGGAGTGGGATGGATTGGGAGCTTGAGATTAATAAATACAGACTATTGCTTTTGGAATGGATTAGCAATGAGGTCCTGCTGTGTAGCACTGGGAACTATGTCTAGTCACTTATGATGGAGCATGATAATGTGAGAAAAAAGAATGTATACATGTATGTGTAATTGGGTTACTTGCTGTATGGTAGAAAAAAAATAATGTATTGGGGAAATAAAAATTTTTTAAAATAGAATTCTTAAAATATTTGATAATTCACCCTAAAATCAGAAAATGTCAACCACAGGGGAAAAAATGACAACAAATATTCATAATCATCATCATCATCCAGAAAATAATGTAGGAAATAAAATATGAAAGTAGAACGAACAAATCTTAACAACAATCATATAAACCAATTGCTATCTCTATCAAATGATAGACATTACCAGAAAGAGTAAAAAAAAGAGATATACTCCAAGTCCATGAGTCTCTTTTCTGTGGAGAACAGACTTGTGGTTGCCAAGGGGGCGGGGGAGGGAGTGGGATGGACTGGGAATTTGGGGTTGATAGATGCAAACTATTGCCTTTGGAATGAATAAGCACTGAGATCCTGCTTTATAGCACTGGGAACTACGTCTAGTCCCTTAGGATGGAGCATGATGGAGGATAATGTGAGAAAAAGAATGTATATGTGTATGTGTGACCGGGTCACCTTACTGTACGATAGAAAATTGACAGGACACTGTGAACCAGCTACAATAGAAAAAATAAAAATCATTAATAAAAAGAAAGGTAATTTTTTGCTGCCTGCAATAGTATTTAAAATATTATAGGTTGAAAGTATATATATATATATATTTTTTTTTTTTTGGTCTTTTGTCTTTTTTGTTGTTGTTGTTGTTGTTGCTATTTCTTGGGCCGCTCCCGCGGCATATGGAAGTTCCCAGGCTAGGGGTCGAATCGGAGCTGTAGCCACCGGCCTACACCAGAGCCACAGCAACGCGGGATCTGAGCCGCGTCTGCAACCTACACCACAGCTCACGGCAACGCCGGATCGTTAACCCACTGAGCAAGGGCAGGGACCGAACCCGCCACCTCATGGTTCCTAGTCAGATTCGCCAACCACTGCGCCACGACGGGAACTCCTAGGTTGAAAGTATATTGATGGAAAAAGATACACAATGCAAATAGTAATAATAAGATAGCTGGGGTCTTTGTATTATCATAAAACAAAATAAATTTCAAAATAAAAATCATTTCCAGAAATGAAAATGCTGACAGTGTCAAATGCGTATTTACTTAACAAAAGGTTGAAATACGTGAAGCAAAATGGAAAGAACTCCATTCAGAATTCACAATGGTAGTGGGAGACGTATTGAAATGTTTCTGCTATGGTGAGGCAGATACGATACTTGTCATTTACGTCATTTTTAGATACACAGCTCAGTGATTAATTACACTCGTCTATGCAGCTATCATCATGGTCTTCTTCTAAACTGTTTTCACCACCCAAACAGAAATGCTGTCACAATTAAGCAATAACTCCCCATTCCCCCTGTCTTTTTATCCTTTTGCTATCTCTCAACTACTTTCCTTCTCCTTTAATTTGCCTAATCTAGACATTTCATACAAGTGGATGAATATAACAATAGTCTTTTTATGCCTGGCTTATTTCATTTAGCATAATTTTTACAAGGTTCTCTCATGTTGTGCCATGTACCAGAACTTCATTCTCTTTTCTGGGTGAATAATATCCTATCCTGTATTTTGTTTATCCATTAATATGTTTATGGATCCTTGGACTGTCTCCTTTGGATATTGCAATAATGCTGTAAAAAAATTTGATGGATGGCTATCTAAGTTCCTGTTCTTAGAATATATAACTGGAAGTAGAATTGCTGGTTCAGATGGAAATTATATGTTTAGATTTTTGAGGTTATGGCAAACTGTTTTCCATAGTTGTTGCATCACTTTACTTTTTTATCATGAATGAACAAGGATTTAAACTTCTCCACATGCTCCTTGATACTGGCAATTTCTAATTTTTTTTGAAGTACTGTTGATTTACAATATTATAAGAGTTTCTGATGTATAGCACACCGATTATGTATTTCTGCAGATTATACTCCATTACAGGTTATTATTAAATAATGGATATAATTCCGTGTTATAAAATATATCCTTGTTGGTTATCCATTCTATGCACAATAGTTTTATCTGTTAGTCCCATACCCATAATTTCTCCCTCCCCACCTCCCCTCCTGTTCAGTAACCATTAGTTTGTGTTTTATATCTGTGAGTCTGTTTCTGTTTGACATATTGAAATGAGAGTTTTGGAGTTCCCGTCGTGGCGCAGTGGTTAACGAATCCGACTAGGAACCATGAGGTTGTGGGTTCGGTCCCTGCCCTTGCTCAGTGGGTTAACGATCCAGCGTTGCTGTGAGCTGTGGTGTAGTTTGCAGACATGGCTCAGATCCCGTGTTGCTGTGGCTCTGGCGTAGGCTAGTGGCTGCAGCTCCAATTTGACCCCTAGCCTGGGAACCTCCATATGCCACAGGATCAGCCCAAGAAATAGCAAAAAGACAAAAAAAAAAGAGTTTTAACTAAAGAACAACCCCCACTTTGGCTAAAAAGGCAGCTGCAAGCCTTTCCAGCTATGCTCCCCACCATACCACCCTTCTTGTAATAATGGAACAACTGTGTGCCCTATGTCCAAGCCAGCAGCCCTGCTAACCATGTACCCAGCATTGCTTATCAGTTCCACTTCTGTAACCTTGCTTGCTCAGTTTCTTAGAGAGGAACACTGTCTGCTTGGGGACTGGGGGAACGGGGAGGTCCGGAATGCTTACATGGGAAAATCAAGACCTTGTAATGTATAAAAGTTACCGAGAACAAAGACCTCGTGCTCAGACTCTGGAGGTGATGCCTCTGAGTCTGCACTGGTGCTGAATAAACCTTGCTTTTCCATATCTCCGCCTGCTGTTTGTCTCCTTCCACTGCCACGGTTTTTGCAGTTTCTGTAACATTGTTGGTGCATGGGCTGGGAAGCCAACAACTGTGCGCTAGCCTCTTGTGCCACCGATGTCGGGGATCCGGGGGAGGCCACGGCGGCTGGCCCGGTGACAGGTGGATAGCACGCACTAGCCATTTTGCTGGATCCAGACCCTCACTCGGGATGTGCTGGCCTTGGCTCACACTGCTTCCCAAACGGACTTAGAAGGAGAGTGGAAACAGGTTCCAGGACAGGACATCGGACTGGTGAGTGCCCTGGGGACATCTGCCCGAGTCAGGACCCGCCATATAGCGGAAGGAGAGATGGATCACCTCTCAGTGACCAAAGGGTCACTCAGGTCAGGATTTGCTCCCTTGGGATCGGGAGGCTTGTCAATTCTGGTGTGTGTGTGTGTGAGTGACTGGAGAGAATGAGAGCCTGTGCTCCACCGTCTTTGGAGGATGGAGCCAGAGTGAGTCCTAACCTGCAGTTCCACGGCAACCCTCCTATGGCTTGTGGTGGCCCTCTCCAGAGGGATCCTGATGTTGGGGTTTCTACAGTCCCATCTATGCTAAGAGGCGCCTGAAATAGCCCCTCCAGGGGAGCAGTCAGGCAGATGAAGGGATTGTTACCTGAGGCCTTGTCCTCGCTGTTTGTCTTGCGTCACCGTCACAGGGCAGGACTTCACACAATGGGTAAATCGGCTTCCAAGCCCACCATCTTGGAGTGTATGGTTAAGAATTTTAAGAAAGGATTTTCTAGAGATTATGGTATTAAACTGAGTCCTGGAAAACTGTGTACTCTCTGTACCCTGGAGTGGCCCCTCTTTGGTGTTGGCTGGCTTTCGGAAGGGACCTTAGACGTGTTCACGGTTGGATCAGAATATGTTATAACAGGAGACCCAAGATACCGAGACCAATTTCCATTTTTGATCAATGGTTGGAAACTGCCTATTTGAGGCCCCCATGGGTTCAGTTCTGCACCACAGGTCAGGGACAGTGAAGGGTGCTAGTGGCCCAGTCCAAGAAGAAAACCTTGTCTTGAGAAAAGGTGCCACCTATTTTTCATGGGGAACCTGAGGACTCACCCCCTGTGCCACCTCCTTATGTGCTGACGGCCCCACCTCTGGGAGCTGAAGGCCCCCAGATGCCAGATAGCCCACGGCCTTCTGTTTCTCCTCCTCCTCCTCCTGCTCCTGAAGTTCCCGAGGCAATATCACCCCCACCGCCAGATTCACCAGAACCAATGAGCAGGTGTCTCCAGTCAGCCCAGGGAGCTGCCACTCCGGCATTGCAAATGCCCTTAAGGGAGACACGGGGACCATGGCAAGCCACCCCCCATGGGACCATACAGGAGGGGGGATGGGTTTTATTATTACCAGCCCTTTTCCACTGCCAATCTCCTTAACTGGAAACACCATACTCCCTCATATTCTGAAAAGCCTCAGGCGCTGATTGATCTCTTAGAATTCATTTTCCAGATGCACTGTCCCACCTGGATAGACTGCCAGCAACTCCTTTTTACTCTGTTTGACACTGAAGAGCGCTGGTGAATTGTAACAGAAGCCCAGAAATGACTTCAGGCCAATGCAAGGGGTTGAGCAGACTTGGCAAACTGGGTGAGGGAAGCCTTCCCAGAAAAAAACCCCCACTGGGACTATGACACTGAAGAAGGGAAACGTAACCCAGAGAGGTACTGGCAGGCCTTCCTACAGGGGGCAAAAGCTGGGGCTAAAAGGCCTACTAATATAGCTAAGACCAGTGAGATACTCCAAGAGCCAAGTGAAAGCCCAGCCAAATTCTATGAACTATGTGAGCCTTTCCGAATTTACACCCCTTTTGATTCCGAGGCCCCCGAAAACCAACGGATGATAAATGCTGCCTTTGTGGGACAAGCCCAATCAGATATCCATAAAAAGCTAGAGAAATTAGAAGGCTTTGCAGGAAAGAATGCTACAGAACTGTTGGAAATAGCCAAGAAGGTTTTTATTAACCGAGACCAGGTGGCCCGCCATGATGCAAAAAAGAGAAGGAAACAAAAAGTGACTCTTCTGGTGGCCGCCGTGTCAAAACCAGTGCCCCCAGCAGGACCACCCCATAGGGGACAAGGCACAAGGCCAGGGAAAAGGAGCCCCCTGGAACATGTCCAATGCGCTTACTGCAAAGAAAAGGGACATTGGAAAAATGAATGCCCCAACCGTCCTGAGAAAAAGACCAAGGCCCCACCTAGCTGGTACTGATCTGAGCCATTCAGCACCAACCTGATTGGCCTAACTGAGTCTGATTTGGGGGGACCAGTCTTCCTCCAACCGGGCCCCCAAGAGCCTATGGTCATAATTCAAGTAGGAGGCCACCCCATAGACTTTATGGTAGACACAGGTGCCAAACCACCATCTTTGGGGCCACAGGTGACCAAACTCACAGGCCCTTCTGTGGTCCCTGGTGATGCCGATTAGGAGGCCATGAAGTAATACATGAATTTCTTTACCTGCCTGACTGCCCAGTCTCCTTGATGGGAAGAGATCTGCTGGTTAAAATGGGGGCACAAATTTCCTTTTCTACCGACAGATCGGCCCCACTCAAATTGACAGAACCCCCCAATGCTTTCATCATGGCTCTTGCTGTAGAAAGGGAAGAGGAATGTCGCTTGTACTCTTCCCCTTCAGAGATGGGGACCATTCCCCCAGAACTAGAGACTAAATACCCGTTGGTTTGGGCTGAAGGAAACCCACCAGGACTGGCAAAATGCCATGCTGCTATCTTGATTGATCTAAAACCCAGAGCTCAACCAGTAAAGCTCTGGCACTACTCAATTCCCAGAGGAGCTCAACTGGGAATCCAGGTTCACTTGGCTAGGCTGCTTCAGTACGGACTGTTACTAAAATGTCAGTCCCCTTGGAACACCCCTTTACTGCCCGTAAAAAAAAAAAAAAAAAAAAACAGGAACACAAGACTACCACCCAGTTCAGGACTTGAGAGCCATAAATGAAGCAACAGTCCCATTACAGCCATCCGTCCCTAACCCGTATACCCTGCTAGGGCTGATCCCCTCCACTGCTGAGTGGCTTACTAGTCTGGTCTTAAAAGATGCATTTTTCTGCCCCTGGGTGGTGCCTGCCAGTCAGCCCTTGTTTGCCTTTGAATGGGAAAATCCACATACGGGGACAAAGGAACAGCTCACCTGGAGGAGACTCCCACAGGGATTCAAAAACTCTCCCACTCCTTTAGCGGTGCCCTAGCCACTGACCTGGCTGAATTTCCTGGACAAAAACTAGGCTGCGTTTTCCTACAGTACATTGATGACCTCTTACTAGCTGGCACCATGGAGGCTCAGTTCCTAGAGGGAACAAGAGCTCTCCTTTCCCTACTGATGGAGGCAGAGTATCGGGTATCAAAGAAAAAGGCACAAATGTGTAAAAAACAAGTCAAGTATCTGGGCTTTAACATCATGCAGGGCCGACGAATGCTGGGGACTGAAAGAAAGCAGGCAGTTTGTGCCATTCCTGTCCCTACCACCCGCCTGAAGGTCCGTGAGTTCCTAGGGGCAGCAGGATTCTGCCGGATATGGATCCCCGGGTTTTCAGACCTAGCCAGGCCTCTGTATGAAGCTCTAAAAGGGGAAGAAAAGGCTCCCTTTGAATGGGGACCAAGCCAGGAGGCAGCATTTCAGACAATCAAAACCAAACTCACCAAGGCTCCAGCCTTGGGACTTCCTGATGTAACCAGAGAATTTAACCTTTTTGTTCATGAGAAAAATGGAATGGCTTTGGGAGTCTTAACTCAAGAATTTGGGCCTTGGCAGAGGCCAGTGGCATATCTATCTAAACAAATTGACTCAGTTGCAGCCGGACGGCCTCCCTGCCTCCAAGCGCTGGCAGCTACCACCTTGTTGGTGAGAGAGGCTGACAAGTTGACTCTGGGACAAAACCGCAATGTTAAAGTCCCACACTCAGTTGTAACCCTAATGGATATTAGGGGCCACCATTGGCTCACACATGCACGAATGATTCAATATCAAGGGTTACTATGTGAAAATCCACGGGTAAAACTGGAGGTTGTACAAACTCTGAACGCAGCCACTTTTGTGCCAGATGAAGCGGGGCTCCCAGACCATAACTGCCTGGAGGTACTAGATGAGGTGTTTTCCAGCAGGCCTGACTTGACTGATAAACCACTCCAAAATCCTGACCTGGTTTTATATACTGATGGCAGCAGCTTTATGGAGGATGGAAAAAGGATGGCAGGATGTGCTGTGGTATCTGACTTAAAAGTGATAGAAGCAGAGGTGCTTCCTCAAGGCTGGTCAGCACAGAGAGCAGAATTATGGGCCTTAGGAGTTCCCGTCGTGGCACAGTGGTTGACGAATCCGACTAGGAACCATGAGGTTGCAGGTTCGGTCCCTGGCCTTGCTCAGTGGGTTGATGATCTGGCGTTGCCGTGAGCTGTGGTGTGGACTGCAGACGCGCCTCGGATCCCGTGTTGCTGTGGCTCTGGCATAGGCCGGTGGCTACAGCTCCGATTCGACCCCTAGCCTGAGAACTTCCATGTGCCACAGGAGCAGCCCAAGAAATAGCTAAAAAGACAAAAAAAAAAAAAAATTATAGGCCTTAATCAGAGCGTTGGAGCTCAGCCGAGACCAGCGAGTTAATATCTATACCGACTCACGGTATGCCTTTGGAACTTTACATGTCCACAGAGCCTTATATAAAGAAAGAGGACTCCTCACGGCTAAAGGAAAAGGAATTAAAAACCAGGCTGAAATCTTAAAGCTTCTAGAGGCAGTATGGGAACCTAAAGAAGTTGCAGTTATCCCCTTAAAGGCCACCAAAAGGGAGATGACCCAGTGACACAAGGAAACCGTAGTGCTGATGCAGCTGCCAGAGAATCACGCTTGTGCTCCAACCTGCCTCTCACAGGGGCTTTCATTCCTTTTATGAAGAGATAAAAAAACACCCCGCCTCCCATTCCAGCCACAACCTAAGAACGTGTTCTTAGCCCTGGTGGAAACTATTGCACAAACTCTCAAGGTCTCCTCTTGTTATGTATGCAGGGGAGCGAACACAGGAGACCACTGGCCTTGGCAAGCCAGAAAACTGGACCCATTAGAGCCTCATAGTGAGACTGCATACCCCCAACTCACCAATGGGGTGTGGCTCCTCAAAACTGCTATTATAGGGAGAAATTGTCTTGTGAGGCAGGGAGGATGGTTCAGTTGGAAGCCTAACATGTTTAGGCCTAAGGTTTTATAATCTGACTGCCCCAAAGGCTCCTCCAACCTCTCAGAGCCCAAGCCTAATCCCCTGTCCAACTTTTCCCACCTCCGACAAGCATGGGAAGGTATCAGTGCTAATATCCAATGGCGGGCACCAAAGGGATTATATTGGATTTGTGGACAAATGGCCTATTCCATACTCCCCCCCCAATTGGGCTGGGGCATGTGTACAGGGAACAATCAGACCTTCCTTCTTCCTGCTCCCACTGTCACTAGGAGAGTAACTGGGAGTTCTTATGTATAGGGCACAGGGAGCCCAGAAAGACCGGAGGGCTCTCCACATTGGAGACTGGAAAGATGATGAATGGCCCCCAGAATGGATAATTCAATATCATGGGCCTGCCACCTGGGCAGAGGATGGCTCTTGGGGATATCGCACCCCTATCTATATGCTGAACCACACCAGCAGACTACAGGCGGTTTTGGAACTTATAACAAATGACACTGCAAGGGCCTTGAGTATATTTGCCCAACAACAAACTAAAATGCACAGTGCAGTCTACCAAAATCACTTGGCCTTGGATTATTTACTTGCTTCGGAAGGAGGGGTTTGTGGAAAATTTGACTTAAGTAAGTGCTGTCTACAAATAGATGATACCGGAAAGGTGACAGAAGGAATTGCTGACCCCATGACCAAACTTGCCCATGTGCCTGTACAAACTTGGAAAGGATGGGATGCAGACTGTCTCTTTGGTAAATGGTTTTCTTGGTTGGGAGGAATTAAGACAATGGCCAGAATAATTGTGGTGATACTCGCAGGGTGCCTACTTATTCCCTGCCTTGTACCTCTCCTGCTTTTTGTTTTGTTTTGTTTTTGCTTTTTAGGGCCGCACCTGTGGCATATGAAAGTTCCCAGGCTAGAGGTCGAATCAGAGCTACAGCTGCCAGCCTACACCACAGCCACAGCAACACGGGCTCTGAGCCATGTCTGCAACCTACACCACAGCTCACAGCAATGCTGGATCCTTAACCCCCTGAGCAAGGCCAGGGATCAAACCCGCATCCTCATGGATCTTAGTCAGGTTCTTTAACCACTGAGCCATGAAGGGAACTCCCCATCTCAGTATTTTTTCAATCTCCTTTCCACTTTCTTCTTTACTCTTTTGTTGCTTAAATGTGTGTTGTTTAATTTCTGTGTATTTGCCCATTTTCCAGTTCTTTCTGCTACTTATTTCTAATTTCATTGCATTGTAATCAGAGAAAATACTTTGCATGATTTCAATCTTTCAAAACTTATGGATTTTTGGTTTTGAGCTTCATATATATTCCAGTCTGGAGAATACTGCCCGTGAGCTTGACAAGCATGTATGCTCTGCTATCATCAGGTAGAGAGTTCTATATTTGTCTGTGAGCACTAGCAGTTTGTGGCGTTGCTCAAATCCTCTATTTCCCTACAGTACTTCTGCCTAGATGTTTGATCCATTACTAGAACCAAGGTATCAAAGTTTTCAGCTAGAAATACAGAACTGCTTTTTCTTTAATTATTTCGATGGTTGCTTCATATATTTGGGTGCTCTTCTTTGATGCAAATTTTATCCCTCTTTTTTTTTTCTTTGGTTTTTTGTCCTTTTAGGGCCGCACTTGCGTCATATGGAGGTTCCCAGGCTAGGGGTTAAATCGGAGCTGTTGCTGCCAGCCTACACCACAGCCACAGCAATGCAGGATCCAAGCCACATCTTTGACCTACACTGTACCTCACGGCAATGCCGGATCCTTAACCCACTGAGCGAGGCCAGGGATTGAACCTGCAACCTCATCATTCCTAGTTGGATTCGTTAACCACTGCGCCATGACGGCAACTCCTTAACTCATTATTTCTAATGAGAACTAGTACATTCTCTACATTTTACTGGCAATCTTTTGTATGTGACTATTTACTTTTTTGCTTTCAATATTCCATCTCTGGCTTATATAAGATTGATTACAATAGATCTAGGTGTGGAATTAATCAATCATACAATAAACAGAGAGAAAAAGAACCCTTCTCAGAGTTCCACAATCACTTGTGATAAGAATCACTCATCAAACTAAAAATAAAAGACAATTTCCTCAGTCTTATTAAGAATAGCTGCAAACGTCACAAAACTAACATCAGGCTTAAGAAGCCTCAATGTACTCTCTCTCTGATCAGAAACAAATCATGGAAGTTATCTCGTTATTTCTATTTAACCACTATACTTCAGGTATTAGTTACTATAAGACAGAAGAAATAAAGACATACAAATTGAAAAGGAGGAAATAATATTCTCTCCTTCCTTGATGAATGTATAATCATGTAGTAAAAATCCCGAGGAATCCAAACTGGCTTTACTAGAAACAATTTAAAAATTTAGCAGTTTTCAGAGTTCCTGTTGTGGCTCAGCAGAAATGAATCCAACTAGGAACCATGAGGTTATGGGTTCAATCCCTGGCCTCGCTCAGTGGGTTAAGGATCTGGCATTGCCATGAGCTGCAGTGTAGGTCACAGATGCGGCTCGGATCTGGTGTTGCTGTGGCTGTGGTATAGGCTGGCAGCTGTAGCTCTGGTTCAACCCCTAGCCTGGGAACCTCCACATGCTGTGGGTACAGCACTAAAAATGAAAAAACAAAAAAACAAACAAAAAGTTTTCAAGATTCAAAGTAAACGACAAAATCAATTGAAATAAATAAATATGGTATATATAGTTTACACACTGAATTTACGATGACATCCAAAAAAATCCACAAAATGATTAGAAATTAAACTGTTGGAAATAGAAATAGAGAAAAACTGGAGTTCCCATCATGGTTCAGAGGTTAACGAATCCGACTAACATCTGTGAGGATGCAGGTTCGATCCCTGGCCTCGCTCAGTGGGTTAAGGATCTGTCATTGCCGTGAGCTGTGGTGTAGGTTGCAGACGCAGCTCAGATCCTGAGTTGCTGTGGTTGTGTAGGCCAGCAGCTGCAGCTTTGATTCGACCCCTAGCCTGGGAACCTCCATATGCCATGAATGGAGCCCTAAAAAGACAAACATTTTTAAAAATTTTTTTAAATTAAAAAATTTTAACGCTTGAGGTCTACAGACTAATTACCTTACATAGTTACAAGTATTACCTCTAATGAGACTAATTTTTTTTTTTAGCAAAGTCAGACTTCCTGATTACAGCCATAATTGTATCTTAATTCAACTTCGCTGCCATGTAACAACACCAGGTTTTATAGAAATAAATACTAATTATAGTGGGGTAACCATGACACTACAATCAATGTGGAAAATGGCAAGCATAGAGATCACTGAATCTACGAAAAACCTAACACAGAAGCTATGGCAGAGGCCTGCACTGATATATCCTCAAACAGACTGAACTCTTATCTTAAAGCACCTCCCTTTCGCTTTCCACTGATAACTCCTTCTCATCTTTATAAATGAAGTTTATGGTAACTTGCCTCTAAATACTATTCTCAAAGGCCCCCAGATCTTAAGGAGATCTCATTTCAGTGTCCAGGACAGAGAGCTCTGGGGCAACAGAATGGCCCTTGTCACAATGAGTCTAATTCTGCCTTTCCATCCATAGCTCCTTGGAAATCGAGGCAACCCACAACAGTATAAATTGTATACTGGAACTCAATAAAGACTCCTTTGTGAGAGAATTAATCATAAACTGTGAAAACACCACAGAGGAAGGACAGGAGAGATCTGGAGGTACTCACACGTCTGAGAGATAGCCATATAGGAGCCCTCCCAGCAGCATTCCAGCCATGAACAGGAATTGAACCACTGGCTTCTGAGACTGATAATCACATACAAGGTCTCACTGGAAGAGAAGGAAACCAGCACAGAGGAGCTTCTCAGCATCTCGTAATCCCAAAGGTTCACTTACTTCCATAGCCCTCAATTAACATACTCTTTGGCTTCCTTTACTGCATTTCCTCATATAGATGCCTTGTCACAGCTTGAGCATGGTTTCCCCTAGAAATCCTCAACTACATCTTCTAGGTTATACCAGGGCCAATCTTCATATGCACTTAACACTCCATACCTCCGTGGTTCTCAATTTTTTGCCCCGCATTGAAACCTTCGAGGTAGGTTTTTTCATCACTGGTGCCTGGATTCCACTCCTGGAGTGAAATGCATTCTGATTGGTTTCTCTGACAAGTAACTAGGACATGGGATTTTTACAAATAATAAGTTCAAATATTTCTAATTTGGAACGAGGCTGAGAGCAAATGACCAAGAAAAATTTTCTACAATTTATATATAGTACTTATGTAACCATCCATCATCACATGAAATTTAAAGCTTTGTGAAGTAAAATTTATGTCCAGTTTGTTGCTTTCGTTGTCATCAGTTGTAATGTAATCCTTGGAAATTACATAGATAAGCATACAGTTTTCCTAACAGAACAGAGAAAGCTGGCTACACTATCTTGTCAGTACCTGAAGACTTGAACCGTGTTTATTTTATGTTATTCTAAACATCCAGGCCATGTACTCACAAGAGGTAAATGGGTCCTTTACCTCAGTCACGATTGTGGAGGAGAAGGAGCTTCGGTCATACACCCAGCCGTCCACACAGGGCTCCATGTCCAGATCGGTCACATTGGGGAAGGTTCCATTCAGGTGAAGGAGCTGCCACTGGGGCTGGAGGAAGTGATGACATTTCTCAGGTTTCAAGTTTGAGTCCAGGGGGATGGAGATTCTCAGGAGAACATCAGGGCTGAGAGTCCCTGTATCGTTATCAGAGACAGTGTCATTATCAAGGATGTGGACCCAGCAGCGATGACCAGGAATGGCTGCAGTGAAATTCTCCAACAGAATTTGACAAATTGTTAACATGAGACAAGGAAGAGTTAGAACCATCTGAAGGATCTGGAATTTCCCCAAACCACCAACTTGGTTCAGGAGCTCCTCAAAAGCCATTGTGAACAGGTGATCTTCAAAAGTCACAATGACTTTATGGAGATAAGATCAAAGGGAGAAATATATTTCCTTTTATTAATTCACACTAAGTCTATGCTACCTCACACCAGTTTCTCATTAATGGGACCCAAATTACTTCACTACTGCAACAGAGCAGCGGAAGCAGTTCCCCTAGGCTTTTTGGAAACACGAGGTATTAGTTTTTTTAGTAAAGTCATAAAGAAAATTATTTACCGACCAATAAACCTGTTTAAAGATTTACACTCTGAATATGCTTCTGCTTGGTTACTCTGTAAAATCCATATTGGACTTTGGCATCCACATGGTTGCTAAAGAAGCTAAAATAAACCTACTCCATGCTCTGCAGTCCTTTCCAGACAATGGGATTTGAGAGACACAGAAGTGAACTGCTCCATGATTTTCCTGTGGAAAAAACAGAAAGCAAGTGTTTTTTCTTGCTTATACCATTTAGATAAAAACAGTTAACAAAATACAATTGTTTGCTTTTAATTAAAGCAAAGTGGAAAGTGGTTCAATGACCACTTTTTGGTCACTGATGTTGGGCTTCAGTTTGTTTATTTTATTTTATTTTTTGCTGAGTGGGTATTTATTTATTTTTATTTTATAACGATTTTTATTTTTTCCGTTATAGCTGGTTTACAGTGTTCCGTCAATTTTCTACTGTACAGCAAGATGACCCAGTCACACATACATGTCTACATTCTTTTTTATCACATTATCATGCTTCAGTTTATTTATTTATTTTTTGTTTGTTTTTGTTTTTTTCTTATTTTATTTTCCCACTGTACAGCAAGGGGATCAAGTTATCCTTACATGTATACATTTTTTTCCCCACCCTTTGTTCTGTTGCAACATGTGTATCTAGACATAGTTCTCAATGCTACTCAGCAGGATCTCCTTGTAAGTCTATTCTAAGTTGTGTCTCATAACCCCAAGCTCCCGATCCCTCCCACCCCCTCCCTCTCCCATCAGGCAGCCACAAGTCTATTTTCCAAGTCCATATCACGCTTCAGTTTAAATAACACCAGGAACTCACAATGATGCTAAATTCCTTCAAATAAAGAAACAGGGGAAAGGCAGTGACATGCTCACATAGGGGTGTATTTTCTCAGGTTTATTTATTCATATACAGAATATATGAAGAATCTTTTATGTACTGGTGTTCAGAATCCTGATGAATTGGTCATATTATCATTATGAACTTGGCCTCTTTATTTTTAGTCATGCTCTGCAATTCCAAATATGTATTTTCTCACATTAATATAATCTTTCCTGGTTTCTAATACTTATAATTTGCATGCTATACATTACAATTTTTATACGTTTTATTAAAGTATTGTTGGATTTTTTTTTTGTCTTTTGTCCTTTTTAGGGCCACACCCATAGCATATGGAAGTTCCCAGGCTAGGGGTCTAATCGGAGCTGTTGCTGCCAGCCTACACCACAGCCACAGCCAACTCGGAATCTGAGCCGCATCTGAGACATACACCACAGCTCATGGCAACGCCGCATCTTTAACCCACTGAGTGAGGCCAGGGATCAAACCCACAACCTCATGGTTCCTAGTCGGATTTTTTTCCGCTGTGCCACAATGGGAACTCCCTAAAATATTGTTGATTTACAGTGTTGTGCCAATTTCTGATGTACAGCATCATGACCCAGTCCCACATATGTATACACATTGTTTTTCTTGTACTGTCTTCCATCATGTTCTTTCCCAAGAGATTGGAGAGAGTTCCCTGTGCTATGCAGTAGGACCTCACCTCTTACACATTCTAAATGTAATAGTTTGCATCTACTAACACTTCCTCCCCTCTCCCCCTTGGCAACCCCAAGTCTGTTCTCTGTGTCTGTGAATCTGTTTCTGTTTTGTAGATGGTTTTTTGTGCCATATTTTAGATTTCACACATAAGTGATATCATATGTGGATATGTCTTTCTCTTGCTGATTTTCTTCACTTAGTATGAGAATTTCGAGTTGCTGCAAATGGCATTATTTTGTCCTTTTTTATGTCTGAGTAGTATCCCATTGTATCTATGTACCACATCCTCTTTATCCATTCCCCTGCTGGTGGACATTTAGATGGTTTCCATGTCTTGCCTATTGTGAATAGTGCTGAATATGAATATATAGGTGTGTGTGTCTTTTTGAATGAATATTTTGTCTGGATATATGCCATGAGTGGGACTCCTGGATCATATAGTAGTTCTATATTTAGTTTTCTGAACTATCTCCATACTGTTTTCCATAGTGGTTGTACCAATTTATTTATTTTATTTTTATTTTTTTATTGTTATTTCCCCTATACACTTTTTTTTCCCACTGTGCAGTATGGTGACCCAGTTACACATACATGTATACATTCTTTTTTCTCACATTATCATGCTCCATCTTAAGTGACTAGACATAGTTCTCAGTGCTACACAGCAGGACCTCATGGCTAATCCATTCCAAAAGCAATAGTTTGCATCTATTAAGTTCCCAATCCATCCCACTCCCTCCCCCTCCCCTTTGGCAACCACAAGTCTATTCTCCAAGTCCATGATTTTCTTTTCTGTGGAAAGGTTCATTTGTAGCATATATTAGATTCCAGATACAAGTGATATCATATGGTATTTGTCTTTCTCTTTCTGACTTACTTCACTTAGTGTGAGAGTCTCTAGTCCCATCCATGTTGCTGCAAATGGCATTATTTTGTTCTTTCTTATGGCTGAGTAGTATTCCATTGTGTATATATACCATATCTTCCTAATCCATTAATTCATTAATAGACATTTAGGTTGTTCCTATGTCTTAGATATTGTGAATAGTGCTGCAATGAACATACGAGTGCATGTATCTTTTTCTTTTTTTTTTTTTATTTTCCCACTGTACAGCAAAGGGGTCAGGTTATCCTTACATGTATACATTACAATTACATTTTTTCCCCCACCCTTTCTTCTGTTGCAACATGAGTATCTAGACAAAGTTCTCAATGCTATTCAGCAGGATCTCCTTGTAAATCTATTCTAAGTTGTGTCTGATAAGCCCAAGCTCCCAATCCCTCCCACTCCCTCCCCCTCCCATCAGGCAGCCACAAGTCTCTTCTCCAAGTCCATGGTTTTCTTTTCTGAGGAGATGTTCATTTGTGCTGGATATTAGATTCCAGTTATAAGTGATATCATATGGTATTTGTCTTTGTCTTTCTGGCTCATTTCACTCAGGATGAGATTCTCTAGCTCCATCCATGTTGCTGCAAATGGCATTATGCCATTCTTTTTGATGGCTGAGGAGTATTCCATTGTGTATATATACCACCTCTTCCGAATCCAATCCTCTGTCGATGGACATTTGGGTTGTTTCCATGTCCTGGCTATTGTGAATAGTGCTGCAATGAACATGCGGGTGCACGTGTCTCTTTTAAGTAGAGTTTTGTCCGGATAGATGCCCAAGAGTGGGATTGCGGGGTCCTATGGAAGTTCTATGTATAGATTTCTAAGGTATCTCCAAACTGTTCTCCATAGTGGCTGTACCAGTTTACATTCCCACCAACAGTGCAGGAGGGTTCCCTTTTCTCCACAGCCCCTCCAGCACTTGTTATTTGTGGATTTATTAATGATGGCCATTCTGACTGGTGTGAGGTGGTATCTCATGGTAGTTTTGATTTGCATTTCTCTTATAACCAGCGATGTTGGGCATTTTTTCATGTGTTTGTTGGCCATCTGTATATCTTCTTTGGAGAAATGTCTATTCAGGCCTTTTGCCCATTTTTCCATTGGTTGATTGGCTTTTTGCTGTTGAGTTGTATAAGTTGTTTATATATTCTAGAGATTAAGCCCTTGTCGGTTGCATCGTTTGAAACTATTTTCTCCCATTCTGTAAGTTGTCCTTTTGTTTTCTTTTGGGTTTCCTTTGCTGTGCAAAAGCTTTTCAGTTTGATGAGGTCCCATGGGTTTATTTGTGCTCTAATTTCTATTGCTTTGGGAGACTGACCTGAGAAAATATTCATGAGGTTGATGTCAGAGAGTGTTTTGCCTATGTTTTCTTCTAGGAGTTTGATGGTGTCCTGTCGTATATTGAAGTCTTTCAGCCATTTTGAGTGTATTTTTGTGCATGGTGTGAGGGTGTGTTCTAGTTTCATTGCTTTGCATGCAGCTGTCCAGGTTTCCCAGCAATGCTTGCTGAATAGACTTTCTTTTTCCCATTCTATGTTCTTGCCTCCCTTGTCAAAGATTAATTGGCCATAGGTGTCAGGGTTTATTTCCGGGTTCTCTATTCTGTTCCATTGGTCTGTCTGTTTTGATACCAGTACCACACTGTTTTGATGACTGTGGCTTTGTAGTATTTCTTGAAGTCTGGGAGAGTTATGCCTCCTGCTTGGTTTTTGTTTCTCAGGATTGCTTTGGCGATTCTGGGTCTTTTGTGGTTCCATAGAAATGTTTGGATTGTTTGTTCTAGTTCTGTGAAAAATGTCATGGGTAATTGGATAGGGGTTGCATTGAATCTGTAGATTGCTTTGGGTAGTATGGCCATTTTTACAATATTGATTTTCCCCATCCAGGAACATGGAATATCTTTCCATTTCTTTACATCGTCTTTGATTTCTTTGATTAAAGTTTTATAGTTCTCGGCATATAGGTCCTTTACCTCCTTGGTCAGGTGTATTCCGAGGTATTTGATTTTGTGAGGTGCGATTTTAAAAGGTATCGTATTTTTGTATTCCTTTTCTAATATTTCATTGCTGGTATACAGAAATGCAACTGACTTCTGAATGTTAATCTCCTATCCTGCTACTTTGCTGAATTTATTAATCACTTCAAGGAGTTTTGGGGTTGAGTCCTTAGGGTTTTCTATGTATAGTGTCATGTCATCTGCATACAGTGACAGTTTGGTCTCTTCTCTTCCTATATGGATGCCCTTTATTTCTTTTATTTGTCTAATCACTGTGGCTAGGACTTCCAAAACTATGTTGAAGAGCAGTGGTGAGAGTGGGCATCCCTGTCTTGTTCCAGATTTGAGTGAGAAGGCTTTCAGTTTTTCCCCATTGAGTATTATATTTGCTGTGGGTTTATCATAAATGGCTTTGATTATATTCAGGAATGTTCCCTCTATACCCAGTTTGGCAAGGGTCTTGATCATGAATGGATGTTGGACTTTGTCAAATGCTTTTTCTGCATCTATTGAGATGATCATATGATTTTTGACTTTTTTTTGGTTAATGTGGTGTATGATGCTGATTGATTTGTGTATGTTGAACCATCCTTGTGAACCTGGGATGAACCCAACCTGGTCATGGTGTATAATTTTTTTGGTATGTTGTTGGATTCGGTTGGCTAAGATTTTGTTGAGAATTTTTGCATCTATATTCATCAATGATATTGGGCGATAGTTTTCTTTTTTGGTGGTATCTCTTTCTGGTTTTGGAATGAGGGTGATGGTGGCATCATAGAATGTCTTTGGGAGTATTCCTTCTTCTTCAACCTTTTGAAAGAGTTTAAGGAGGATGGGCACCAATTCCTCTTTATATGTTTGATAAAATTCACCTGTGAAGCCATCTGGTCCTGGACTTTTATTTGTAGGGAGTGATTTTATGACCTCTTCAATTTCATTTCTAGTGATCGGTCTGTTCAGTTGGTCTGTTTCTACTTGATTCAGTTTTGGCAGGCTGTAAGATTCTAGAAAATTGTCCATTTCTTCCAGATTGTTAAACTTGTTGCCATATAGTTGTTCATAGTATTCTCTTATGGTTTTTTGTATTTCTGCTGTATCCATTGTGATTTCTCCTTTTTCATTTCTAATTTTGGTTGTTTGGGTTCTTTCTCTCCTCTTTTTAGTGAGTCTGGCCAGGGGTTTGTCAATTTTGTTCACCTTTTCAAAGAACCAGCTCTTGGTTTTATTAATTTTCTCTATTGTTTTTTGAGTCTCTATTTTATTGATTTCTTCTTTGATCTTTATAATTTCCTTCCTTCTGCTGACTTTAGGACTTTTTTGTTCTTCTTTTTCTAATTCATTTAGGTGGAGGGTTAAGTTGTCCATTTGGGATCTTTCTTCTTTTTTGAGAAAGGCCTGTATTGCTATAAATTTCCCTCTGAGCACTGCTTTCACAGCATCCCATAGATTTTGAGCAGTTGTGTCTTCATTATCATTTGTTTCAAGGTAGTTTTTAATTTCCTTCTTGATTTCCTCACTGACCCATTGGTTTTTTAGTAGCATGTTGTTTAGTCTCCATGCAGTAGGTTTTTTCTCTTTCCTTTTCCCATGGTTGATTTCTAATTTCATGGCATTGTGGTCAGAGAAGATACTTGAGGTAATTTCTATGCTCCTAAATTTATTGAGATTAGCTTTGTGTCCCAATATGTGGTTGATTCTTGAGAATGTTCCATGAGCATTTGAGAAGAATGTATATTCTGCTTTTTTTGGATGTAGGGTCCTGAAGATATCAATTAAGTCTAACTTTTCTATTGTTTCCTTTAGGATCTCTGTTGCTTTATTGGTTTTCTGTCTAGAGGATCTGTCCATTGATGTGAGGGGGGTATTAAGGTCTCCTACTATGATTGTATTCTCATCAATATCTCCCTTTATGTCTGTTAATATTTGTTGCATGTATCTGGGTGCTCCTGTATTTGGGGCATATATGTTGATGATAGTAACATCCTCTCCTTGGATGGATCCCTTAATCATTAAGTAGTGTCCTTCTTTGTCTTTCTTTACGTCTTTTGTTTTAAAGTCTATTTTGTCTGATATGAGCGTTGCAACTCCTGCTTTTCTGTCATGTCTATTGGCGTGAAATATTTTTCCCCACCCTTTCACTTTCAATCTATATGTATCTTTTGTCCTAAGGTGAGTTTCTTGTAGGCAGCATATTGAAGGTTTTTGCCTTTTTATCCACTCAGCCACTCTGTGTCTTTTGATTGGGGCGTTCAGTCCATTGACATTTAAGGTGATAATTGATAGATGATTATTTATTGCCATTTGAACCTCGTGTTCCAGTTGATTCTATGGTTCTCCATTCTTCCTTTCTTTTTTTTTTTTTTTTTTTTTGGTTGGATGGTCTCCTGTTATTATCTGCTTGAGTGTATTTTTTTTTCATTTTTTGCAAATGCAATATTTGCTTTTGGCTTGTGGTTGCCCTGTTTTTTAAGTATGCTAACCCCTTCCCATAATTGTGTGTTTTAGCCTGATGGTCCTGTAAGTTCAAACACTTCATTACTATATTAAAATTAAGAAGAGAAACATACAAACAAACAAAAGGGTTATTTACTTCCTAACATCCCTTGCCCACATTTTATGGTTTTGATAACGCTTTTTTATTTTTTTCTTTTAATTTTATTTTGTTTGAGGCCTGTTCATGATTAAATCTGTATGCTGGCTTATTTGAGTGACTGTTCTCTGATTGCGGTTTCCTCAGTCCTAGTTCTTCCTCTTCTTTTTTTTTTTTCTTTTCTTTTTTCTTCCCTTTCCTTCCTTTCTTTTTGGTTTAGTTAGGAGAAGCCCTTTCATATTTCCTTTAACCTGGGTTTGTGTTGCAGTACTCTTTAAGTTTTTGTTTGTTGGAAAAAATTTTTATTTCCCCTTCTATTTAAATGATACTCTGCTGATAGAGTATTCTAGGTTGCATATTTTTTCCTTTGAGCACTTTAAATATCTCTTGCCATTCCCCTCCTGGCCTGTAGTGTTTTCTGTAGAGAAGTCATCTGATATTCTTATGGGGTTCCCTTAAAGTAACATTCTGTTTTTCTCTTTGCTGCCTTTAGGATCCTCTCTTATCACTAACTTTTGCCTTTTTTATTATGATGTGTCTTGGTGTGGGTCTATTTGGGTTCAGTTTGTTTGGGGCCCTCTGTGCTTCTTGTATCTTGAACCCGCATCCTTTAGATTTGGGAAGTTTCCAGCGATAATTTCTTCAAATATTTTTCCATCCCCTTATCTTTTTCTACTCCTCTTGAATTCCTATTATGCTTATGTTGGCCCACTTTATTTATCCCATAGGTCTCTTATATTGCTTTCCAGTTTTTTTATTTCGGTTTTCTGTCTGTTGACCGGATTGAGTAATTTCCATTATTCTATCTTCCATATCACTGATTCGTTCTTCTGCATTATTCATTCTGGTTTTTACTTGCCCTTAGTTCAGTTTGCATCTCTGCAATGAATGTTCTAGTTTTTCTTGGCTCCTCCTTATATGTTCTATTTCTTTCTGGGTATCTGCATTACTGTTCATATCTTCTCTAATTCCTTCAGTATTTTCACTATTTCTCTTTGAACTCCTGGTCTGTCAGACTGCAGAATCTGTTTCATTGTTGACTGTTTTAGGTGAGTTCTCCTGTTGGTTTGACTGGGGGTGGTTTCCTCTTTTTCATCTTGCTTGTTGTTTTCTTTCTCTTGAGGGAGTTGTACTCTCCATTATCAGCAGGTTTTTGCCTTGTCACTGCCGGTGGAATATTTCCTGAGGGCTGGCGTTGTTGGCCAATCTTTTTTGAGGCAGTGTGGCTTTTCTGGAGTGTTGATGGGCTAACAGTGTTTCTTTGAAGCAAAGGAGGACTTCCTGAGGGCAACAGGACTGCGAGGTCCACACCACGATGGTAACAGATTTCACTTGGTCATGCAGATCTTGCTCTGGTGTTTTTAGGCTGTGGGGTTCTTGCAGGGGGTTGGCAGTGTTGGGCAGCTGTTGCTCAGGAGTGCAGCACCCCCTGGGGGCTGGAGCAGCTGTCTGGGTCACTGAGAACCTAAGAGGCTCTTCCCTAGGGCAGCCCAACTCAGAAGGATGGCCTGAGAATGTAGCAGATCTTTTCACATTCTGGCCAACTTGTTGCAGCTTTTCTGGGCTGCAGGGCTCTTCCAGGGGGCTGGTGGTGCTAAGACGCTATTCCGCGGAGTGGGGCACCCCCTAGGGCTTGGGCGGGTACAGGGCCGCTGGAAACCCAAGAGGCTCCTCCCAGCAGCCCAACTCAAAAGACCATCTGAGATCTTTTCCTTTTTTCCCTTTTCTTTTCCTTTTTCCTGGCTCCGTCGCCGAGCTTATTGCAAAATGCAATTGCAATATTTTCAAAAAAGATTTGCAGCTTTTCTGGGCTGCAGGGGGTCCTGCCTGGAGCTGGCAGTCCTATGCAGCTGATCCACTAGGGCACCCCCTGGGGGCTAGGGCGGGTAGCAGGGCCATTGGAAACCAAAGAGGCTCCTCCCCAGGGCAGCCCGACTCAGAAAAACCGTCCAGAAATTAGGCAGATCTGTTCACTGCCTGGCTAGGCTTGTTCTAGCTTTTCTGGGCTGCAGGCCTTTTCTCAGGGGCTGGTGGTGTTTGGTGCTACTCTGCTGGAAGTGTAGCCCCTCCAAAGGGCAAGCAGGCCTGTGCAGGGACAGCCCCTGCGGTGGTAGGCTTCAGGCAATTGTTGAGGCCAGCCCTCCTGGATGGCAGGCAGCCCCAGGTTCGGGGAGAGCGCAGGGGGTGGTGGGGGTGGGGGAGAGGGGATGCACTGGGAAGCACAGCTTTCAGTTAGCTAGCGGGCCTGTAAGCTTGCTGTGGTGTGGGGGGTATTCTATGGGGACCCACCCCTTCTTCTCTCCCCTCCCCAGCACAGGCGCAGACCAGGCTCTTTTCCCAGGTTCCCTCTGATGTGGCTTTCCACTTCCCCACCCCTAGAGTATTGCTCCCTTCCTCTGCCACAGCTTTGTTTTCTAGTCTCCCAGGCAGTCTCTGCCCCATCAAATGGTTTCTAGACCTCCCAAGCAGTTTCTGCTCAGCCCCGCCCCCCCCCAGCCCAGGGACTATCCTCTGGAGCCTAGGTCTCGGTGCCCAGCCCCCACCCAGGCGTCCCCCCCGGCCTTTTCTCGGAGACCAACTCTCGGAGGCGAGGTCTCGGTGCCCAGCCCCCACCCAGGCGTCCCCCGGCCCTTTCTCGGCGACTAACCTCTGGAGCCGAGGTCTCGGTGCCCAGCCCCCGCCCAGGCGTCCCGCAGGCCCTTTCTCAGCGACTAACCTTTGGAGGCGAGGTCTCGGTGCCCAGCCTCCACCCAGGCGTCCCCTGGCCCTTTCTCGGCGACCAACCTTCAGAGGCGAGGTCTCGGTGTCCAGCCCCCTCCCAGGCGTCCCCCGGCCCTTTCCCGGGGACTAACCTCTGGAGCGGAGGACTCAGTGCCCAGCCCCCACCCAGGCGTCTCAATTTTTGGTGACTGTGCCCGTAGTTCAGATGGTCCGTTCGGTTCTTGATCGGCTTTTCCGTACTCCAACTTACTGCTACACTCTTCTCTGCATCTGGAGATTCCTCCGGTTCGTTTGATCTTTCCCCCGTGTAGGTGACTTTCCAGGGTGCGGGATCCCTTTCTCCTCCGCAGTTCCCTTTCGGGAGCGCCTGTCCCGCTCGGATTCACCTTCTCTCACTCTCCTCTTTTCTCCCGTTCTGCCCCGTAATGTCACGAACTTCTTGCCGTTACTGGAGTTTAGGTTCTTCTGCCAGCGATTGGTTGCTGTTCTGTGCGAGTCATTTATTCTGTAGATGTGCTTTTTTTTGTTGTGTTTGTGGGAGAGGGCGAGCGTGTCCCCCATCTCCTCCGCCATCTTGTCCTCCATTTTTCCATGTATCTTTTTCAATGAAAGTTTTGTCCAGATATTTGCCTAAGATATACCACATCTTCCTAAACCAATCATCAAAGGAAACCAAAAAGAAAACAAAAAGGCAACTTAAGAATGAGGGAAAATACTTTCAAAGATGCAACTTGACAAGGGCGTAATCTCTAAAATACACAAGCAACTTATACAACTCAACAGCAAAAAAATCAACAACCCAATTGAAAAATGGGCAAAAGACCTGAGTAGACATTTCTCCAAAGAAGATATACAGATGGCCAACAAGCACATGAAAAAATGCTCAACATCTCTGATTATTAGAGAAATGCAAATCAAAACTACCATGAGATACCACCTCACACCAGTCAGAATGGCCATCATTGATAAGTCCACAAATAACAAATGCTGGAAGGGGTGTGGAGAAAAGGGAACCCTCCTGCACTGTTGGTGGGAATATAAGCTGGTACAACCACTATGGAGATGAGTGATGGAGGTACCTTAGAAATCTATACATAGAACTACCATATGACCCCACAATCCCACTCTTGGGCATATATCCGGACAATACTTTCCTTAAAAAAGACACATGCACCCACATGTTCATTGCAGCACTAGTTCGCAACAGCCAAGACATGGAAAAAACCCAAATGTCCATCGACAGACGATTGTACCAGTTTACATTCCCACCAACAGTGAAGGAGGGCTTCCCTTTTCTCCACACCCTCTCCAGCATTTGTTATTTGAAGACTTGTTAATGATGGACATTCTGACCAGTGTGAGGTAATACCTCACTACAATTTTGATTTTCATTTCTCTAATAATTAGTGATGTCGAGCATCTTTGTTATGTACCTGTTGGCTATCCATATGTCTTCTTTGGAGAAACGTTTAATAGAAATGTTTATTGACATTATTGTAGATTCACATTCAGCAATAAGAAATAATATAATGAGAAAGTGCATGCACTTACCATTTCCTCCAGTAGTAAAATTTGCAAGATTATAGTACAATATCACTACTAACTTATTGATAGTGATACATTCTACTAATCTTACTCAGATTTTCCCAGTTTTACCCATAAGTGCGTGTGTGTGTGTGTGTGTGTGTGTGTGTGTGTGTGTGTGTGCATGCACCTAGGGCCATTCAGTTGTATCACTAGTGTAGCTTTCTGTGCCCACCACCACAGTCAAAATACTAAAGAGTTCCCTCTCCACAAGTATTCCTCTTGTTGTAGTCTTATAAATTTACAAATTTTCCCTTGTTCCTATCACCCCCTTTCCTACATTTGGCAGCTACGGATATGTTTTCCATTTTTTAACTTCTGTCATTTAAAAACTACTATATAGGCATTCCCCATGGCTTAGTGGTTGGGGATCTGGTGTTGTGTCTGCAGGGACTCCAGTTCAATCCCTGGCCTGGGAACTTCTGTATGCCTGAGCGTGGCCAAATAAATAATAAAAACATATTATATAGATGGGAGGGATCCAGATGGGGGGGTAGGAGGAGATGGAGCTCACTTACCCCATAACCACATCAAAAATAAACCTACCTGTAGAACAGTTCTCACAGAATACTAACTGAAAACTGTCAGAAGAACTCCTATACAACCAAAGCTGCAAGAAAGACTTCCACATAACAGAGAAGAATGGTTAAAAAAAAAAGGCATAGGGTCAGAACTCCCACCCCCAGAGAGGGACCTGAAAGTAAGCGAAGATCTTCAGGGATGGACCCTCACCCTGGGGAGGTGGCAGGTCTAGCTACAGATTGAGAATCTGTAGCATGGCTTAGACCAGTACTTCGATTGCTGGGAGAACCACTGAGACGGATGGGCTTGAGAAGCTTTGACACTGCTTGTGAGGAGAGCATACATGGCTAGCTTGCAACAACTAAGGTGGAATGAGTTTTGCACTGGTAGTGACTGCCTCATCGCACTCCCCAATCAAATGGGGTGAACACCCTGGCCTCACTCACTCCCTACCACAGCTTAGTGCTGGATCTAGAGTGGAGAGATCCTGGGAGAAAGCTGCTAGCAAGGCAGCTTACTTTTCTGGCAGCAGTGTAGTCACTTTCAATTCCTGCAGCTGCAACGCCCTGACCCCCAGCTCCAGCCCAGCAAATGCAGGCTTGAGCACTCCACCTCATAGCCTTGCACTAGATCTTGGATGAAGACATCAGGGAAAAGGAAGCAAGTTTGCACTGTACTGGAACAGAGCTGCAGACACTTACATAGGTAGCAGTTTTTTCCTCTGTGAGCACTCAGGTCACAGTTGCTTCTATACTCCCCTCTGGGAAGGGCATACCCCCAGGTGATGAAACCTGATCAAACATAACCCTCAGGGATTCTACTCCATGACAGACATGGAGCAGAGAGAAATTCCAACATCACTCCCTAAACAGCCTTTTATTTTTATTTTTATTTTTTATTTTTCATCTTTTTGTCTTTTCGTCTTTTCTAGGGCTGCACCTGCAGCATGTGGAGGTTCCCAGGCTAGGGGTCAAGTCGGAGCTATACCTGCCAGCCTACACCACAGCCACAGCAATGCAGGATCCGAGCCACATCTGTGACCTACACCACAGCTCACCACAAGGCCAGATCCTTAACCCACTGAGCGAGGCCAGGGATTGAACCCACAACCTCGTGGTTCCTAGTCAGATTCGTTACCCACTGAGGCACGATGGGAACTCTGGCTTTAGATACCCCCAAACCAACCACAGCATGTATCAAGGTGATAAGGATCAGTACACACTAAGGAATCTGTGTCAAAATCAACCCTTGCATGAAAGACACAAAGTCTGCACAAGCATGCTCCTACCTAAAACACTCCTTCAAGACTCCAATAAAGGAGTTCCTGTCACGGTGTAGCAGAAACAAATCAGGCTGGGAACCATGAGGTTGCAGATTTGATCCCTGGCCTTGCTCTGTGGGTTAGTGATTCGGGCATTGCCGTGCTACAGGTCGGCAGACGTGGCTCAGATCCTGCATTGCTGTGGCTGTGGCGTAGGCTGGCAGCTGTAGCTCCAATTGGACCCCTAGCCTGGGAACCTCCATGTGCTGCACAGCCCTAAAAAGAAAAAAAAAAAAAAGACTCCAATAGATAGCCGTTTTTCCTAAATTCATAGAAATAGATGACATTAAGTGAAATGAAAATCAGAGGAACTACTCCCAGTTAAAAGAACAAGACAAATCACCTAAAAGAGCAAATAATGAAACAGAGTTCACTACTCTACTAGAAATCAAAAAGGTGATAAAATGCTAAAAGAATTAAGAAATGTTATCAAAAGAAATGCAGATCAATGTAGCAAGTGACTGGAAACAATAAAGATGAAACAAAAAATAACAATTCAATGAACCGAAAAGATAAATACAACACAAAAAGCAATCCAGAAGCAGTGAATAAATTAATAAATGACACAGAAGAATGAATAGGTGATCTAGAAAATAGAAGAGTTGAACAGATTTCTAGAAACATGCTGCCTGCCAAGAAGGAGTCAAGAAAAAACAGACAATTTGAATAGACCAATCACTAGAAGTGAAGTAGAATCTTCAACTTAAAAATTCTTTGCAAACAAAAGCCCAGGACAGCTTCACTTGAGAACTCTACCAAAAATATAAAAAAGAAATTAAACCTATTCTCAAACCTTTACAAGAAAATGAAGAGGAGGTAATACTTCCAAATTCATTCTATGAGGCTGTAATTACCAGATGATTGGATTAAGATGTGCTGTTCACTGTGGTATGTGGAACAACTGGGCAAAGGGGATCTGCTGTATAGTACAGGAAACTCTACCCAATATTCTATGATAATCTGCATGGGAAAAGAATCTGAAAAATAATGGATTGTGTATATGTATAACTGAATCACTTTGTTTATAGCAGGTATTATCACAACATTGTAAATCAACTATACTTCAATCAAACTTTTTCAAAAAGAAAAAAATGAACTGGAACTTTCCAAAATAAATAAAAACTTTTTCCCTAGCCCTAGCCCCCCAAACAAAACAAACCAACAAAAAGATGTGCTATACATGGTGGAATATTATTCAGCCACAAAAAGGAATGAACTCTCGTGCTTTGTAGCAACACAGATGGACTTAGAGAATGTCAGATTTAGTGAACAAAGTTAGAAGAAGAAAATACTATATGATATCGCTCATATGTAGAATCCAAGAAATAACACAAATGAAGTTATACACAAAACAGAAACAGACTGACAAACATAGAAAACAAATTTATGGTTACCAGCAGGGAAAATCAGGAGGGACAAATTAGGTGTATGGGATTAATAGATACAAACTACTAAGCATAAAATACATAAGCAACAAAGATTTACTCTATAGTACAAGGTATTACACCCAATATCTTGCAATAACCTATAATGGAAAAAAAAATCCTTAAAAACCTGAATCCTTATGCTATACACCTGAAACTAACATAATATTGTACATCCTCTATACTTCAATTTTTTAACAAAACCTAACAATCTGAGTTTTAAAGGGGCCACAGAAATGAATAGACCTTTCTAAAAAGACGATATTGAAAAGGCAACAGATGTATGAAAAAGATTTCAACATCACTAGGCATCAGAAAAGTGTAATCAAATCTACAATGAGACACTACCACACACCTGTTAGAACAGTTATCATAAAAGACAAGCAACGTTAGTGCTGGTCCGAATGTAGAGGAAAAGAACCCCCGGACACAATTGATGGCAGTGTAAACGGGAGCAACAACTAAAGAAAACAGTGTGGCGTGTCCTCCAAATATTAGAAATATAACCATGGTATCATCCAAGCAATCCTACTTCTGGGTACCTAACCAAAAGAATGAAATCTGTATCTTAAAGAGATATCTGTGCTACAATGATCTAAACTTAATTACAGCATTCTTTATAATATTTTAAACATGGAAACAACCTAAATATCCACCGATGGGTGAATTTTTTAAATATGTGTGTATAAGTATATTTATATATCTATATATATGCGTGTGTATATGTATGTTTATATACATACATATATATATGCATATATATGGCATATGTATATGCCTTGAATGAAATGTAGTTAAATATAATAAAGATATAATATGTAAAGAATATGGAGAATATTATTCAGCCACAGGAAAGAAGGAAACCACGTCATTTGCAACAACTTGGGTATCTATTGAGGGCATTGCGCTAAGTGAAATACGTTACACAGAGAAAGGCAAACACCGTATAATCTCCCTTAAATGTGGAATCTAAAAAGTCTGAACTCATAGAAACAGAAGAGATTTGTGGATATCAGGGGTGGCAGGCACGAGGGATGTGCTCAAAGGTCCTGAACTTCCAATTATACATTTAATACGTTCTGGGAATATAAGGTACGGCGTATTGATGAACGTCAGCGGTATTTTATCATATATTTGAGAATTGGTAAACAATTAGATGTTTTTAAGTGACCAACCACAAAAAAGTTGTAACTATGTTGAGGGATGGATTTGTTAACGAACCTCATTGGGGTCATTTCACAACATAAATGTATATTTAATCAGCAAGTTGTACATTTTAAACTTACACAGCTTTTGGATAAATCGTATCTCAATAAGCAAAAAAAATTAATTTTAAAAGAGAAACGGTTTGGCTTTCTTTTCACTAACAAAATTGTGCAGATACCCATCCAAGTTTCTGTGTGCATCAATAGCTTGTTTCTTTTTATTACTGAGTACATGAAATGTACATACAAAAGGTAGCTTTGGGAAGGCCGTCTGGATTGTTTCAAGTGTTTGTTCTTTACTGAGGTGTAATTGACATATGAAATTATGTAAGGTTAATGTTTACAATATGTTGATTTGATGCATTTTCTATTGCACTAGGTACCATCATAGCTTGGCTTGTTTTTAATCATGTCAATACATTATCGCTTCTTTTTTCTGTTGAGAACAATTAAGATCTAGACTTACAAATTTTGAAATTTATGGTATGTTGGAGGCATGACTATGCGACTGACAAAGAATGGAAAGAAAAGACTGATGCCGTGGAGTGGCTGTAGAGGGCGTAGAGGCCCGTCTCTACAAAGTCCTGTGACTCCCTCATGACCCTTGAGGCACAGCGAATGAGAACAGAAACAGAACATCAAAGAATGGCATCTGGAAAACAAGGCTGCTGAAGCATTGCTGTTGCTGAGGGAAACCCTCAGCTCTCACATTCTCAGGACTGGAGCCTTGGGGGATTTGCAGGAGAGGCCATAGACGGCTTGAAACAAACAACAAATGACGGCCTGGGAGGGCTAAAACACTTGTGACTACTTTCTGTGCTTAGGAAGGACTGTGCTAGCATATCTCACTTCCAATCTGTTTGAAGTGAAATACCAATGTATTCCCTACACGTACAAGGAAGTAGAAAATAGTAAAATAAAAACTTTGAGTTGGCTCAGAGGGTTGCTATTGCCTCTTGAAGGCGGTAGCCCCCTGATCCCCACTCTATTTCTGTGTCTCTTTCTTCTTATTTCTGCAGCAAACCGCTGACTTCGGGACCTGGGTTGACCAGCAGGCCTCGTCAATGATACAGTATTGTTGACTATAATTGGTAGCTGTGCATATATCTCCAAAACTTATTTATATACTAGTTGTGAGTTTGTACAATTAAACATTAACCCAGTGCCCCCATCCTCTAACCCCTCATCACCAGCATCCTATTCTCTGTTTCCACGAGTTTGACTTTTTTAGATTTGACATCTAAATTCTATACAATATCAGTCATTCTCTGCCTTATCTCTCTCAGCGCAATGCCCTCAAAGTCCACTCATGTGATCACAAATAGTAGCTTTTTCTTTTTTCATAGTTGGATAATATGGGAATATGTGTTATTGTTTATACATATACCGCATCTTTATCAACTCATCTATGGATGGACACTTGGGTTGCTTCCATAGCTTGACTATTGTAAATAATACTGCAATAAACATGGGAGTGCAGATATCTTTTCAATATCTTATTATTTGGGGGGGAGGGATTCTTTTTTGTGTCACACCCATGGCATATGGAGGTTCCCAGCCTAGGGGTCAAATAGGAGCTACAGCTGCCAGCCTACGCCACAGCCGCAGCAACACGGGATCCAAGCTGAGTCTACGACCTACACCACAGTTCACAGCAACGCCGGATCCTTAACCCACCGAGCAAGGCCAGGGATCAAACCTGTGCCCTCACAGATGCTAGTCAGATTCATTTCTGCTGAGCCACAACGGGAACCCCCAATATCCTGTTTTCATACCTTTGGATATATGCCCAGAAGTGGGAATGGCAGAAGATATGACAGGTTTTTTCCTAACTTTCTGAGGAACCTCTATGCTGCTTTCCCATAATGGCTGCACCAACTTACATTGGCACCAACAGTGTGCAAGAGTTCCTTTTACTCTACATACTCACCAATTCTTTGTCTTCTTAATGATAGCTATCAATGGAAAATGAATAATCAATCAGAAGGATAAATAGGGAATTTTATTTGAGCCAATCTGTCTAACCAAGGAGACAGACTTTTGGAAAACTCTGAGGATAGCTTCATTTGTTAGAAGTTGAAGTCACCAGGAGTTCCCTTCGTGGCTCAGTGGTTAACGAATCTGACTGGGAACCATGGGGTTGCGGGTTCGATCCCTGCCCTTGCTCAGTGGGTTAACGATCCGGTGTTGCCGTGAGCTGCAGTGTAGGTTACAGACGTGGCTCGGGTCCCACGTTGCTGTGGCTGTGGCGTAGGCCGGTGGCTACAGCTCCGATTCGACCCCTAGCCTGGGAACCTCCATATGCCGCAGGAGTGGCTCAAGAAATGGCAAAAAGACCAAAAAAAAAAAAAGAGGTTGAAGTCACTGTCATAAATGTTTTTGAGACAAAGAATTTTACATCAAAATGGCACAATGACATTTTACATCGTGTTCACCGAAGACACACAGTCTGTTCCTGCACATACCAAGCAAGCAGCGGGTCATCACGATCCGTTACGGTCAAGCAAGCATTTCCGTCTTCGCGGAGATCTGGTTAATGTGTAACGCTGATGCACATTCCACCCTGAGGAAGGCCCAAATGGCAGGGAACACATGATGTTGAATTTTCTGGTCCTGCCCTAATGCATATATTTTATTCCATCAAAGCCATGCCAAGACGTGTGAGGGGTACCCCATTCTAGCTTTGATTTACACCTCTCTGATGCTCACTGAGAGTAAGAAACTTTTCCTACAGCGGCAGACCGTCTGTATGTCTTCTTTAGAGCAATGTCTATGAATGTCTTTTGCCCATTTTAAAATTGTTACCTGTTTTTTTTTTATTATTAAGCAGTAGACGTTCCTATGTATTTTGGATTCTACATGGTTTGTAAATATTTTCACATCCATACTATTGTAATACATCGAAACAAAAAGGAATAAAATACTGGTAGAAACAAAAGTAAAATTTCATGTATAACACACCGAGCAAAAGCCAAATGCAAAAAAAAAATTAGCATATAATTCCACTTAGGTGATTTTGTCAAATAAGCAAAGTTAATACCAAGTGAAATATACAGTGGAAGAGAAGTGAGAGGTTGGGGGCAATTCTAACTAAGAAATGAGCACAAAAGCACTTTCTGGGTAGATGGAATTAATCTGCCCATTGATAGAATTGTAGTCTACAAGTATATGAATTTATCCAAACACATTGAATTTTGAGCTTGGAATTTGTAATTTGACCATGTGCAAATTTTAACTAAAATGAAACTGTAAACAACAATAGAATGTTATGTATGTACATTTATTCTTTTTGTATCTACTGTCAACTTTTCCTATCTGGTTACTGTAATACCTGCATAAAACTTTTCGTAGCTTTAACAGTCTATTTGAAGCTGATAGCAACTAACTTCAATTGCATACAAAACTCCACAAATTTATTTCACACACAGAGTATATGCTATTGGTGTCAGAATTTACATCTTATTGTGTATTTATAAAACAAATGTTTATGGTCATAATTATTAATGCTTTTGTATTTAGCTTTTATGTCAGGGTTAAAAGGTGATTTATGTGCCACCATTACATTATTATGTTATTATTTGTTTATATATTTCCCTTCACCTTTACCAGTGAGATTTATACTTTGTTATGTTTTCACGTTGCTGCTCATGGTTCCACGTTGTTGCCATTTCTTTGCAGCTGAAAGAACTCCCTGAGCTTCTTTGAAAGGATTCTTTGAAGTCTTTGTCAGGAAGGTCATAGGTAGGGATTTCTTTTTTTTTTTTTTTTTTAACATAATGATTTTTCTTTTTTTCCTTTATATCTGGTTTTCAGTGTTCTGTCTAGATAAAGATTTCATTATGGTCAATTATTAGAGCTGCATTTTGCTAATTTGGATGAATCAGATTTTCTCCCAAGTCTTCATAACCCTTGTAGCCTTGCATTTCTGTCTTTCTATTTAAAGAAGCAGTCGGCTTTTCCAGTCCTTACAGGCTTCTGCAGGGAAAGCCCTACACCAGTCAGCTTGTTCAGACACTATGGACAGGTCAGTTGGCTGGGGCCCTGGGTGGGCTGGCTTGTTAAGGGCGCCTGATGCTAGAATTCACAGACAGGCTTTCTCTCTCTCTCTCTCTCTCTCCCGTGAAAGAAAGGGGGGACCAAAAGGATCTTTCTCAGTTCTTTGCTGTGCCTTATTGTGAGACCGGAACCCTGGGAAAGCAGAACGCTGCAATTTTAAAGAGGTCCTTTCTCATTTTTCTGCTGCCCTAGGATAATGAAACCTCTTACCTGGATTCTGAACATCTCATAAAGGAATTTTCATTCCCAAACATTTGTTAAATTGGTGTTTCTGTGGGAGAGAAGGACTGGGACCTCCTATTCTGCCACCTTTCTTAGGTCCGTTTCTTTTATCATTTGTTCTTTTGTGTCACATTTAAGAAATCATTGCCTAGTCAATATCATGCATATTTACTCCTGTGTTTTCTTCTGAACATTTATAGTTTTAGTTCTTATATTTAAGTCTATGATTCATTTTGATGTTTTTGTTTGTTTAATATTTAAGTCTCTGATTTATTTTGATGTTTGTTTATCATATTAGGTAGAGGTCCAAAACTCTTTTTGGTATGTGTGTCCAATCATTTTTTGAAGACTTTCTCCTCCTCACTGAATTTTCTGGTCCCCTTTTGTTAAAAATCAGTGGAGTATAACTTTAGGGTTTATTTCTGTGCTCTCAATTTTATCCCTTTGTGTCTAAGTCTATCCTTATGCCTGAACCACACTATACTATAGCTTGGCAGTAACCTCTGTTTGAAAAGTGAAAGTCCTCTATTTTCTTCTTTTTCAATATAGTTTTGGCAGTTTGAGTCTTTGAATTTCCATATGAATTTTAATGAGAGCATGTCAATTTCTGCCAAAATTAAAGAAAGCCAGCGAAGATTTGTATAGGAACTGGGTTGAAGCTGTAGATCAACTTGGGAAATATTGCTTTATTGGCAATACTACGCTACCCAGTACGAGACTATTATTCAGATCTTTATTTTCTCAGAATGCTGCTTTTTGGTTTACAGTTGACAATTCTTGCCCTCCTATAGATTTTTCTCTGTGTATTTTATTCTCTGTGATACAATAGTAAATTGATTTTTTAAGATTTATTTTTGAATTGTTTATTGCTAGTATAGAGAAATAAAATCGATTTTTGCAATTTATTTTGTATCTTACAAAGTTGATAAACTCATTTATTACTTCTAATAGATATTTCGTAGATCCTTGAGAATTTCTACATACAGAACCATGCCATGTATAAATAAAGACAGTTTTGCTTTTTCATTTCTAATATGGGTGTCTTTTATTTATTTTTCTGGTCTAACTACCTTCACTAGAACTTTCAATACGTTGTTGAGAATACACGGTGACCGTCAACAGCATTATATTTCTGAATTTCTGTTGAAGAAATCAGACTTAACATCATCCAGGATGACAATTTTTGTAGTTTTTTGTATATGCTCATTTTCAGCTTTATTGAGGTGTAATATGAGTTGGAAGTGCTCGCTTCTCAAGTTTGTGAAGGATTCACTTTAATTCCATTTATTTTTTTATTTTGGTCTTTTGTCTTTTTAGGGCCACACCCGCAGCACATGGAGGTTCCCAGGCTAGGGGTCGAACCTGAGCCGTAGCTGCCAGCCTACTTCACAGCCACAGCACCATGGGGTCCGAGCCCTGACTGCGACCTACACCACAGCTCAGGGCAGCAGGAGGTCCTTTAACCCACTGAGTGAGGCCAGGGATCAAACCCGCATCCTCATGGATACTAGTTGCGTTCATTAACCACTGAGCCACGACAGGAACTCCTAACCAGGGTAAGCTCCATGAGTCTGAGCTTCTCTTTATGGAAAATTTTGAAGTTAATGATTCAAGAGCTTTAACTTTTATGGTCTTACAAAGATTTTCCATTCCTTGAGTCAGTTTTGGTAAATTTTGTCTGCCTAGGAATTTTTCCATTTCATCAAAATTATCTTGTTTCTTGACATTCAGTTGTGTACAGCATTACCTATCTGGTCTCTTTGACTTGTGATTTCGGAAATTTGAGCTTCTTCTTATTTTTTCTCTTGTAAGCAACCTAAAGTTTATTCTCCCTCTTTTTTTCATCTTTTCAAAGAAGTAATTTTGCTTTCATCAATTGTTCTCCATTGTTTTTCTTTTGTCTTTCTCTCTTTTTATTAATTTTTTTCTGATTCTATTACTTTCCTTCTGCTTTGTTGGTGTTTGGTTTCAAGTTCAAAATTTGAAGCTTAGATGGCTGATTTGCACTCTTTTTCTTTATTATAGTCATGTATTCCCAGATCATTGCTTTAGTGCATCCTATAACTTTTGGTGTATTATGTTTTCATAATCTTTAATCTCAATTTTTTTTCTAATTTGCCATGCGATTTCTTCTTTAATTAATGGTTAGGTAGAAAGATGTTACTTAATTCCCTCAAATTTCTGAATTTCTCAAAATTTATTTTGTTGATTTCTAATTTAATTCCATTGTGGTCCATGAACATACTTTGTATTATTTCAGTCCTTTACTGTGTATAAAGATTGTTTAATAATATATCATCTATTCTGGAGTATGTCACATAAATTCTTGAGAAGAATAGGTATTGTGGTGTTTTAGGTGATGTATTCTGTATGTGTTAGAATTGTTCATTTGCTTATAGAATTGTTCAAGTCTTATTAACCCTTCCTGACGTCCCGGCTAATTGTTCCATCCGTTGTATTTAGAAGGATATTGATGTTTCTGACTCTTACTGTTGAATTTTCTCTGTTCTCCCTTCAATCCTGTCATTTTTTGCTTCGTGCATTGTAGGGTTCTATTGTTAAGTTTATGCAGATTTATAATTATTATATCTTCTTAAAGAATTGACCTATTTATCTTCCTAAACTGTCCATATTTTGCTTTGTAACAGTTGTTCTAAAGTCTATTTTATATGACGTTTATGTAGTCACACTAGCTGTCTTGGTTGTTGTTTGAAGTATGTCTTTTTCTACCTTTTACTTTCAATCTATTGTACCTTCGAACTTAAAGTATATTTCCTGTCAACAACCTATAGTTGGATGTTATTGGTTTTCTTTTTTTTTTTTTGTCTTTTTTGTCTTTTGTCTTTTTTGTTGTTGCTGTTGTTGTTGTTGCTATTTCTTGGGCCGCTCCCGCGGCATATGGAGGTTCCCAGGCCAGGGGTCGAATCGGAGCTGTAGCCACCGGCCTACGCCAGAGCCACAGCAACTCGGGATCCGAGCCACGTCTGCAACCTACACCACAGCTCACAGCAACGCCGGATCGTTAATCCACTGAGCAAGGGCAGGGACCGAACCCGCAACCTCATGGTTCCTAGTCGGATTCGTTAACCACTGCGCCACGACGGGAACTCTGGATGTTATTGGTTTTCATCTAGTCAGACAGTCTCTGCTTTTAGTTAGATTGCAAATATTATTTTGATATTGTTGGAATCACATCACTTATTTTGATTTTCTTTTTCTTTCTGACTATTTTGTTTCTCTGATCCTCTTTTTTTTTGTCTTTTTTTGGCCATTTCTTGGGCCGCTCCCGAGGCATATGGAGGTTCCCAGGAGAAGGGTCTAATCAGAGCTGTGGCCCACAGCCTACACCAGAGCCACAGCAACATGGGATCGGAGCCCCATCTGCAACCTACACCACAGCTCACAGCAACGCCGGGTCTTTAACCCACTGAGCAAGGGCAGGGATCGAACCCACAACCTCATGGTTCCTAGTCGGATTCGTTAACCACTGAGCCACAGTGGGAACTCCTCTCTGATCCTCTCTTAATATCATGTTTCATTTTAAATATCTTCTAATGTATCATTTAAGTTATGTAAGCGTTTTTACTCTTTTATTTTTCCTCAATGCTTTCTCAGTGGTTGTGCTAGAGCTTACAGTACACAGCATAATCTATCAGAAACTACTTCATATTTATACTCACTGAATTCCAATAATATATATAAACTTTACCTCTGTGTAGTTCTATTTCCTCCCCCATCCACCTTGTGCTATTATTTTAAACATACTGATATATTACTATAAAATACTTTCACAGCCTAAAATAGTCTCTTTACCAGTCTTTCCAGTGTCCAAGGTCCATTTAGTCAAGAGACGAGACAGAGTAAGCCAGGATCAGAACACTCCTCCTCTGTTAAGAAAAGCTCTGTACCACCGCAATACAGTAATATACAGGTAATTTGGGTATATACGGTGTCTATATATGAGTGTTTATTTAAAATTGTTTTCTGTAGGTAATTATATTCCATAATTTAGATTTTTCAAAGAAAAAAAATAAGAATGGGACAAGAGGGAAATGAACAGGAAGCAGAGAGACACATAAAGTTTATTTATAAGTGAGAGAAAAATGAGGAGGGAGAAATTGTGAAACTGTGCTCCATAGAATCAAAGGTGGTGCTTAATAGAAATCCTTGAGTGTGCCTTACGGAGCAGCAGATTAGGGAACATCATCTCAGAAGCCCCTCTGCTGGTAACCTGCATTTACTGAGTAAGCCCATTTTAGTTGTATTTTTTTCCCTTTCTCGAACTGCCTATCCTCTAAACTTCACAAAACCTCAGTAGTTTACCACCAGACTTCTAACTCATCCCTATAGATAATGTGTCGAATGTGTGAGTCACGGCGCAATGGGGGTTTAAGTTGTTTTCCAAAAATTTGGAGTTGGTTTCTGCCCAATACACCTGGCTGAGACTAGCAGGGCCCATCAGCCCTAATACTGGCCTGTACAGAAATGAATTACCCCCACCTTTTCCCATCCTCCAATCACCTTTCCAAGTGCCCAAGATCACCTGCTTCTTTATACTAGAAATATCTCACGCCTCTGGACTTGGAAGGCAAATATGAGATTTGTTCTCCTGTATCCTTACTTGTTCACTTCATGATTACACCTTTCTCTGCTGCAAACCTCAGCCACTCAGTGTTTGGCTTGCTGTGTAATAAGTAAACAAACCTGGTTTGGTTTCAAATCTGGTGAGCAAGCCAGGAGGTAAGTCCAGACATTTCTTTTGCCCAAGGTTATTTGGCCCCTTGATGGTATTTTTCGCTTTACGACAAGTCCTGTTACCCAAAACAGAGTCTTCTGGATTTCCCCCAGACCCATCAAGATCAGCGGTGGTTCCAGGAAACTTTAGGCATATCTCAAACATCTCAATAATATTTTTAGGGAAACAAAAATATCCTGCACCCCAAGTTTTAACTCACGATGCTCAGCTTCCAGGAATAATTACCAGGTAAGCAAAAATATAGGAGAATAGGCTCCATGAAAAGGAGGAAAAATATTCATGAAGAAACAGATGAACAGAATAGTCCTACAAAATAACTTGTTTGTTAAACACCCTCCCACAAAGAAAATGGCGGTATCTTCACCAGAAACTTTTACCAAATATTTATGGAAGACCTAACTCCCATTTTGCACAAACTCTTTCAGGAATGAAAGAGGAAAGAGAGTTTCCATACATTCTATGTGGGTACCATTATCTGAAATCAATAGCAGAAAAAGATGTTGATCTAGAGACCAATAGCTCTCATTAACATTGATGTAAAAAACTCTCACTTAATTTTAGCAAATCAGATAAAACAATGTTAAAAAAATAAAAGTTCTTATATCCTGAGCATGTAGGCTTATCCTAGCAGAAGCTTCACATTTTAAAATTCATCAGTTGCCCAAGAAATAGCAACAACAACGACAACAAAAAGACAAAAATAAATTAAAATAAAATTAAAGCTAGGAGTTCCCGTCGTGGCGCAGTGGTTAACGAATCCGACTAGGAACCATGAGGTTGCAGGTTCGGTCCCTGCCCTTGCTCAGTGGGTTAACGATCCGGCGTTGCCGTGAGCTGTGGTGTAGGTTGCAGACGCGGCTCGGATCCCGCGTTGCTGTGGCTCTGGCGTAGACCGGTGGCTACAGCTCCGATTCAACCCCTAGCCTGGGAACCTCCATATGCCGCGGGAGCGGCCCAAGAAATAGCAACAACAACAACAACAAAAAGACAAAAATAAAATAAAATAAAATTCATCAGTGTAATTTGCCAGTTAGACTAAACAAGAATAACCATATGTTCATCTCAATATACATGAATAAATGTATCAGGGAAGACAAAGAATTGTAGAAGCACAAAGTAGATGCAGATAAAGTGTGCTCTTTCAGTGACCTGGTAATTTTTTGTACAGAAAAATTAAAAACATTTTTTTATTCTTTAACTCAGTCTTTTGGCTTTGTATAAAGATGCTCCGATCTTGATAACTCAAATGGAGAGATATTGAGGTATAAGCACCCAAAATAACTCTTTAATCCTGCCAATTTACAGAGACTTGAATTTCCATGTTAAAATCATATGGACTTGGAGTTCCCGTCATGGCGTAGCAGAAACGAATCTAAGAACCACGAGGTCGCCAGTTTGATCCTTGGCCTCGCTCAGTGGGTTAAGGATCCGGCATTGCTGTGAGCTGTGGTGTAGGTCGCAGACTCAGCTTGGATCTGGCATTGCTGTGGCTCTGGCATAGGCCAGCAGCAACAGCGCCAACTAGACCCCTAGCCTGGGAACCTCCATATGCCATGGGTGTGGCCCCAAAAGGAAACGATACAAAAAAAAAAAAAGGCAACTATTTACATGAAATACAATGAGACTCCCCAGCTACTATCACTTTCTAAAAAAAAAAAAAAATCATATGGGCTTGTAGAAAATCACAATGTGACAGCCAGACTTCATTTGTGGACAACTTGATACTTCCGATTTTATGTTTTTGTCTCATTAAATCTTTGTATCCACAGGAACAAGCCAAGTCCTTTATACTTGATACATTTTCAACTGTAGTTTGCTCAATTAAAATATGAGTAAAACTTGGAGTTCCCGTCGTAGCGCAGTGGTTAACGAATCCAACTAGGAACCATGAGGTTGAGGGTTCGATCCCTGGCCTTGCTCAGTGGGTTGGGGATCCGGCATTGCCGTGAGCTGTGGTGTAGGCTTGGATTCAGCGTTGCTGTGGCTCTGGCGTAGGCCTGTGGCAACAGCTCTGATTAGACCCCTAGCCTGGGCATCTCCATATGCCGTGGGAGCGTCCCTAGAAAAGGCAAAAAGACCAAAAAAAAAAAATTTGAGTAAAACAATATAATGTCAACTGTTTTGAGCAGCCTATAGCATGTTTAATTTTTAAAGTTAGAGCATGTTTCCACATTTATGAATGCCCATTACAGTGTGCCTTCACCCATAATGAAAATTATTAGTATATTTAAATCTGTTATTAAAACACAAATTTATTTTTCAAACTGGGTTTGCCTTAAATTACTATTATTTTTAATTTTTTTTCTTTCTTATGTATTTTATGGTTTTATTTTTTAATTTTTTTTTGAGATATAGTTGATTGACCATGTTGTGCCAATATTCATATATACCTGAGTTACTTTGCAGTACAACAGTAACTGGCACAACATGGCAAATCAACTATACCTCAATAAAAATAAATATATACATATATATACACACATATGTATATATATATTATATGTGTGTATACATACATACATACATATATGTGTGTGCATTTATATATATATAATATAATATACACATTCTTTTTCTCATATTATTTTCCATCATGTTCTAGCCCAAGAGATAGGATATAGTTCCCTGTGCTATACACTAGGGTCTCATTGTTTATCCATTCTAAATGTAGTAGTTTGCATCCGCTCACCCCAAACTCTCAGTCCATCCTACTCCATTCCCCCTCCCCCTTGACATCCACAAGTCTGTTCTGTCTGTGAGTCTGTTTCTGTTTTGTAGTTTCATTCATGCCATGTTTTAGACTCCACATATAAGTGATATCATATGGTGTTTGTCTTTCTCTTTCTGACTTACTTCACTTTGTATGAGAAATTTTGTTTGCATTCATGTTGTTGCAAATGGCATTATTTTGTTCTTTTTTATGTCTGAGTAGTATTCCATTGTGTATATGTACCATAGCTTCATAATCCATTCATCTGTCAATGGACATTTAGGTTGTTTCCATGTCTTAGCTATTGCGAATAGTGCTGCAGTGAACATGGGGGTGCTTGTATCTTATTGAATTATAGCTTTGCCCAGGAGTAGGATTGTTGGATCACATGATAGTTCTATATTTAGTTTTCTAAAGATGAACAATTTTTCCTATAAAAGCCATGACACTTGGAATATAACTTTTAATTTGTAGTGAATTTTATTAAATATATATACATTTTGAAATTCCTTACCCTGTTACTTGTGCTTTAATTTTGATACTTTACAGTATTTTAAACTGTATATGCTATTTTTGAAAATATAAAGAGAAAACTGCAAAAAGAAAGCAATAATCATTTAAAATTTCATTTTTCAAAGGTCATAATCATTATTTCAATGAATATATTTCCCAAGATCATAGGTCTTTCTATTTGCCAGCGATTTATGGTGTGAAAGAATCATGTATGAAGTGTATATGCTTTGATATCTGTTTCTGCACTTCTTTTCATTTCCAGTTGCATATGCTATACTGTTCTGGTTTTTGTAGATTTATTTATAGTTCACTATATGCTGCTGCATATATCTGTCAGCCACATCTTAATTGAAAGGTATTCCTTTGTTTCTGAATAATCTTATCTATTAATAATTTATTCATAATTCGATTTGTTCAACTTCTTCCCCAAAATATTGAACTGTAAAGGAATTACATGTTCCCATGTACAAATTAAAGGCATAATTATAAATGCGATTCATCTTTCCATTATATTTTCTTGCTAGTTTGTAGATACAAAGAAATCTCCAGTTGTTCTCTTCATATTTTTCTTTTCCTCACTTGTAAGCTCATAAAATCTCCTTAAAATTTTGTCACTTTTATGCGGGAATCTTTTTTATTTACTTTTCTTGAGAATTTGTTGCTGAAAAACAAAACAGAAACAATTAATCAACAAATGACCAAATAAAAACAAATACTAAAAAACAGACAAAAATAAGTTTGGGTACCCTCCCTGCACAAGTGCAAACTGATCCTCTAACCATTGACTTTTTATGAGCCAATAAAAATCCATGAGGGATTGACACTCGTGCTGGAAAAGGCTGTGCTGACTGGGCAGACCCAAGAAGGCAGTTTGCAAGTTGCCACTCTCACTTGGTCTCTTTAGACCTCTGACCAGTGACATCTTTGGGAAGTCAAGAGGTGGATTGAAATTCCCATTTGTTACGCATTTAATTGTCCTGCCAAAATTCATGTATTAAAGTCGTAACGCTCAGTTTCTCAGAATGTGAGATTGCCATGTTTGAAAACAGGGTGATTACAGATATAATTAATAAAGATAAGGTCGTGATGGGGTAGGATGGGCTCCTAATCCAATACCCATGGTTTCCCGAAGTGAAAGGGAAATCTGAACATAAATGCATGCTGGGGAGCTGCCAAGTGAAGACTGCAGTTATTCTTCCACAAGCCAGGGAACGACCAGAAGCCGGAAGAGACCTAGAACAGATTCTTCCCTAGACCATTCGGAGGAAGTAAGGCCTTGCAAACAACTTGAATGCAGACTTCCAGCCTCAGGGGTTCCTGTCGTGGCTCAGTGGTTAAGGAATCCGACTAGGAACCATGAGGTTGGGGGTTCAGTCTCTGCCCTTGCTCAGTGGATCCGGCGTTGCCGTGAGCTGTGGTGTAGGTCGCAGACTCGGCTCGGATCCCGTGTTGCTGTGGCTCTGGCGTAGGCTGGTTGCTACAGCTTCGATTAGACCTCTAGCCTGGGAACCTACATATGCCTCAGGAACGGGCCTAGAAAAGGCAAAAAGACAAAAAACAAAACAAACAAACAAAAAAAAAAACAGACCTCCAGCCTCTAGAACTGTGAGACAATAAATTTCCATTAAGTCACTCAGTTTGTAGAACTTTATTGTGGAAATTCTAGATCACTAATATACTGCTTTTCTTATTTTAAAATATCTTTTTCCAGTTTCCTGTTTCCAGTTTCTCTTTTCCTTATCCTCAATATTTCCATTACTTGCATCAACAAAATTTCTTGAATCTCACCAGCACATATACAAGATTTATCTCTTTATTGTCTTTCCCAAGAGAATCTTTACATGCTCATCCTAACATTATTACTTCCCTGGCCATCTCATTTCTTGTCCTTTTATATCTCAGGCTCTTATGGATTGACAATCATGAAATACCATCATGAGCGCAGGTAGGATGTGCCCTCACAACAGAGCTAGTTATTGTCTCTGGCACTAAAACTACCCATGAGAACAGGGCAGAGGGGCTCTCTGCAGCCTGGACTAGAACTCACAATGGGTAGAAATGGCCTTGCCACTCATGAAAGGCAATGGCCCAGGGTGGAAGCATCCCAGGCAAGGCTCAGCTGTCCAGGGATCTGAGGCACCCAATGGGGGTTGCATCTTTCTCACCCAAAGATCCAAACCACACAGTCCCCACCAGGGGATGGATAGAAGGTTTACTCACTCATTTTCCACATCCTGGATGGTGTCCGGCAGAGGCAAGTTTCTGGTTTCAGGTAGGAAGAAGATGACAAGACCACCAAGGATGGGACTTACTGCATAGATGATCCAGGGCAAGGTGGGTAGATACACCTCTAGGGTCACCAAGAGGGGAGCCAATGTTGCCCCACCTCTGGCAGCCACATTATCTAATCCCGAAGCTGTTGCCCTGAGGGGTAAGCAATGGTAGATAAGGATCCAGCAAGAATTTGTGCAAGTAACTTATGTTCTGTTATTTTTTTATGTTCTATTATTTTGATATGATTGTGCAACCAAGAAAACATGATTATTAAATACATGGGTTTGATGGAATATACTTATTTCTATAACTTCCTTGTGATTTTTGAACTGTCTTTCTCAGGGTCAAAGCACATGAGGACCCAATTTCACCATTTTAAATGAAAGTGACACACTGCACCTCTCCGGACAAGCGGTCAAAAGATTGAGAGGACGCTTAACACGGAACATGGCACAAGGTCAGTTTATTCAATAAACTTCAGTTACAATTGCTTTTACTATATTATTACTATTATAAATAATTGCTTTATAATGAACAGATCTTACTATGTTTATTCTCACAATAACCATCAATTAGCTGGAAGAGACCTACTTTGGGTCCTGGAAGAATATCCAGGAGTTCCTGTCATGGTGCAGTGGTTAACAAACCCGACAAGGAACCATGAGGTTGCGGGTTCCATCCCTGACCTTGCTCAGTGGGTTAAGGATCCGGCGTTGCTGTGGCTGTGGTGTAGACTGGTGGCTACAGCTCTGATTAGACCCCTAGCCTGGGAACCTCCATATGCCATGGGTGTGGCCCTAGAAAAGAGAAAAAAAAAGAATATCCATAAACTCATTACCTGACAAAAGTGGGGATGAGTTCAGCATAATGGACACAATAACAGTTGACAAAGGCAGCAGCAAAGCTGATCCCCAAACTTGCCAAGGTCACACGCAGGGTCTGCATTTCTGGAGACAAGAAGACCAATGAGATTAAAAAATCTGAACTAAAGGAATTAGCATCCACCAAATTTAATCAGAAAAAAAAAAAAAACCTCTAAAGTTTATTTGTATGTTTAAAATAAGTTGTAGAAAATTGTGGGAGTTCCCTTCATGGCTCAGCAGTTAACGAACCCAAATAGAATCCATGAGGATGCGGGTTAGATCCCTGGCCTTGCTCAGTAGGTTGAGGATCCAGCATTGCTGTGAGCTCTGGGGTAGGTAGTAGACGGGGCTCAGATCCCACGTTGTTATGTCTGTGACGTGGGCTAGCAGCTGTAGCTCCGATTCAGCCCCTATCCTGGGAGCTTCCATATGCCACAGGTGCGGCTCTCAAAAGCAAAAGCAACAGAAAAAAAGGGGGGGGAAATTGTACAGTTAAGGACCATGAGTGATTCATAAATAGTAAAATGTAGAATTATCAACATAGATGGTAAAAAAATACATAAAATTATCTGGATTAATTGCAGAAAATCCTTCTGCATATCTGAGCTTTTCCAGAGGAAGGAAATGATGAGTCTGGCAGAAATTTGCTTTCATTATTCTGCCCAGTACTTGCTGTAACCTTGTTGTGGATGGTAGGATTGTCATGTGGATTCAGCTCTAACCTTGAAGACATCACAATTAAAGGGCAGAATTTAAAGAGACCAGTAAGTAATCCTGGGTTTTCTAGGAATGAGGAGGCTTTTAGCAATGTGGGACTTTCAATGACAACGTCAGGAATGTCTCACATAAACTTAAATGAGTCAGTCAACCTAGGGTCCATAGAGCATTGCCATCAGGTGAGGACGGCACGAGGGAGTAATAGAAGGACAGGACTACTGTTAGTGGACAGGCTGCAGAGAAGCTAGATCTAGAGCAATGCTGGACATAAGGAACCAAGGATAGAAACTTCTATTGGGAAAAAAAGCCAAAATTTTGGAACCACTCCAAAAGTTTCAGGGAATCAGTTTTCTGCATAATATACAAAGAAATCTAATTGTAGTGTAATAAATCGGAAAGAACTCTATTGCAGTGCATAAGCCCACATCATCAATGATGCTCTGAGGCGCAGAGTCCCCCAGTCTGCAATGCCGTAAAGCATGTTCCTGCATTGGGAGATGGGGAAGCACCGTGCCCACCAAGGCTCTCCTACTCACTACATAGCATCATTCTATTCACCGCTAAAATAATCTAACAGGGAATGGACAAAGATGTTAATCTTCTTACTTTCTTGTTTCCTCTGTACACTTCTTCATCATTTGAAATACGGGGATTCTCTTCCATTTCCTGGAAGGGACTCCCATAAGCAAGAGCAGTAGTTATGCTGACTCAACGCCCCAGTCACATGTGGATATGTAGAAATGGAGAAGTAGACCAGTCATCAAAGTTGGTCGTAGAGAGTCCAAACAGGGGGAGTGACCATATCCTGTCCTCACCTGGGCTATAATTGCACGGCCTCACCCCTCCAAGCTTGTTATTTAACATGCATATGGAAAAAAAGGCAAGTGAACAATTGCTGCCCTAGAGAAACTACCTAGAGTAAATGGGACCATTTTCCAGACACTAGTGCAATGTGATAAAGATGAATACACACCTGAGCTTTCCCTCGCAGACCTTCAGCTCTTTTCCCAAAAACATAGTAGCAAAATTTCTTATAAAATCTCAGATGGGTTTGAAGGAATACTTAGCCCTTAAGGAGGACCTCTCTTTACTCCTGGCTTCAGACAAGTGTGACCATTACAATCCCTGAAGGATGGGAAAAGGACATTTCCTTTCCCCCAGAGTCTGTCTTTTCTCACCTTGGGGCACAAACATGTTGGCCAAAATAGAAAGCCCCAGGAAGAACATGAATAACATCACGGTTGGTCGACGGTCCATATGACTCAGAAATAAAAGTGCAGCAAATCGGACTGAGGCAGTGAGAATTCCAAAGATGACCTGGAACAGGAAAATGTTGCTCCCAAAGTACTGCAGATTGATAAAGATGCCGTAAAAGGGTATTGCGTTTGCAAATCTGTAGGGAACAAAAGAGGAAAAATCCATATCATAAGATTTAGAGCCCATGTGCTGCAGGTAAAAATAATATATTGACTCAGTCAAGAGTCAATATCGAAGTGTCTGATGGCATAATTCTTAATTTCAAGATGATAAAGTTACCATAAAAATTGTACAGCTGTAAAGGAAAATGATACTCGTGTAATTCTTTTGTCTGATTTCCTAAAGCATGGTGTTGACAATGAGAAAAACATACCCTGACTCCATCTTCAAACTGGGTTGTATAGAGAATTTGAATAGAGGATTAAAATTGAATTTGGGGAATTTCTTTTTTCTTTTCTTTTTCTTTTTTTTTTTGTCTTTTTGCCTTTTCTAGGGCGACTCCCACAGCATAAGGAGGTTCCCAAGCTAGGGGTCCAATCAGCTGCAGCCGCCGGCCTACACTACAGGCACAGCAACTTTTCCGGATCCGAGCGGTGTCTGCCACCTACACCACAGCTCACGGCAACACCAGATCCTTAACCACTGAGCAAGGCCAGGGATTGAACCCACAACCTCATGGTTTCCTAGTTGGATTCGTTACCACTAAGTCACGACGGGAACTCCATACATCTTCTTAATCCATTCATCTGTCCTACTGTACAGCATAGGGAGCTATATCCAGTCTCTTGGGATAGAACATGATGGAATATAGTATGAGAAAAAGAATGTATAGGTATGTGTGAAGGGTCACTATGACATAAGCAGAAATTGACACAACGCTATAAATCGACTATATATATATACACATATATATGTGTGTATGTGTGTATATATGTATATATATGTGTGTGTATGTGTGTGTATATATGTATACATGTATATGTGTATATATATATATTTTTTTGTCTTTTGTCTCTTTAGGGCCACACTAGTGGCATATGGAGGTTTCCAGGCTAGGGGTCTAATCGGAGCTGCAGCTGCTGGGCTATGCCACAGCCACAGCCATGCCAGATCTGAGCTGCATCTTTGACCTACACCACAGCTCATGGTAATGCCGGATCCTTAACCCATTGAGCGAGGCTAGGGATAGAACCCACAACCTCATGGTTCCTAGTTGGCTTCGTTTCCGCTGCACCATAACGGGAACTCCCAAATCAACTATGTTTTAACAAAATAAAATTTAAAAAGAGAAAAAAGTATTTCTACTACTAAACTCACAAAATTTTATCAAAAAATTTAAAAATTAAATTTATCTTCCTGACTTTATAGACATAAGAGATAATGAACAAGATTTTCTGCAGAAGCCCTCATGCTAACAGACAAATAGTGCATCCAAATCGGACACCCATAAAATGACACCAACATTGAAGTAAATGGATAGATGAATTGTAGGGTATTCATCTAAGGCAAACTAAAACCCTAGGAAGGAGAACAACCTGAGGAATGAACCTAAGGAAAGGGGGCTTGTCACAGAGACTTTCTGCCATTTACATCATGTCAAGGTCAAGATCAGGCAACATTCCTCCATGGTGGAGATCAGAACATTTGAACAAGTGAGGGCAGTGAAGAGGGAACAAGAATGGGGCCGTAGCGGTGGTGGTGGAGGTGATGTGGTTATTGTTGTATAGGATAGGGGAGGGAATCATGTGTCTGGATCTGGACATTAGCATACATTTTTTATATATTGAAATATTCATTGATCCGTAGATATGCATGCTCTCTTCACGTATCTGTTTGCAAAATGTGCCTCAATTAAAATTAAAGTTTAAAAATAACAAAAATTAGGAGTTCCCATTGTGGCACAGTGGAAACGAATCTGACTAGGAACCATGAAGTTCCAGGTTCGATCCCTGGCCTCCCTCAGTGGGTTAAGGACCCGGCGTTGACATGAGCTGTGGTGTAGGTTACAGATGCTGCTCAGATCTGGTATTGCTGTGGCTCTGGCATAGCCTGGCAGCAATAGCTTCGATTAGACCCCTAGCCTGGAAACCTCCATATGCTGCAGATGCAGCCCTAAAAAAGACAAAAGACAGAAAGACAGAAAGAAAGGAAGGAAGGAAGGAAGGAAGGAAGGAAGGAAGGAAGGAAGGAAGAAGGAGAAGAAGAAGACAGAAGAAAGAAAGAAAGAAAGAAAGAAAGAAAGAAAGAAGAAAGAAAGAAAGAAAGAAAGAAAGGAAGGAAGGAAGGAAGGAAGGAAGGAAGGAAGGAAGGAAGGAAGGAAGGAAGGAAGGAAGGAAGGAAAAATTAAATGCCCAAATCTGTACTGCGATGGATGATCTCAGCATCAGTCTCCACTGAGGGGAGAAGTACTGTGATATGACATAACCAACTTACAGCATATGTTCATCTCCAGGTGGGTCTTATTTGGTGTGTTTTCCGTACCTTTGACCTCCAAATTACTGCCTCCCTTTCACAACAGTGCTAAAACTTTGAAATCAATAGAATTACGTCTCCCATTTTGAATATCGCTATGCACTGTATCAAGCCCACCTCACAAAGAACAGGAGACATATCCTTTTACGCAGGTTGGGTGTGCGGAGCAAGTCCAGCAGAGTCGTTTTGGTCTGTGCTGCCTCCAGCTCCTCCTGCATGGTAGCTCTCAAACCCTTGGACAACAACAAACATGCATTATTTGCCAACTTAGTGTCAGGTGTTGTGGAGAGTACTGGCACACAATAGGACAAGAGAGATGGGTTCTGTTTCTTTCTAGTGTAACATATTAAGCAAGGAATCACAGGTGTGAACGTTACCTGAAGGAGGATGTAGGGAGTTAAGAGAGACTCCAGGAAATAATACAGCAACAATGATATTTTGAAAAAGAGGCTATAGAGGGGTCAGCATATCCACTAGAGAACATAGGCTAGAGCGAGAGATCGGGAAGCTAGCTAAAAGAAGACCTGATATGGTGTTCAAAGCTTCTTTTCTATGAGATATACATGAAAAAGGAAGGAAAAGAGCTTGCCTTCTCAGCTAGCTGCCCTTGTTAGAAAAGCAGCTTTTCTATCTTGGTAAGAAAAAGGCAGGTGTTAGTTTATGTCTTCCCTCCAACCCAGGAACCACCTTCCCCGTCCTGCTCACCTCCATGTTCAGGGTGGCTTCAATATTCTTTAGTCCATTTCTGCGTGCAACTTTTTGAAGTTCCTTTAAGCCCTCCTCTGGTTTATTGGTGATAATCAGCCACCGAGCAGATTCCACCAGCCACCTGATAAAAGAAGAGCTCACTCAGGCGGTCAACTCTCTCTTGCTTATAAGTCGTGTGATTATTGACAAGAGATGTGCTTTTGCCTTCCCTAGACACCGCTTCACTTGCTGGGTCATAAATAGAACCTCAAGTTCTGTTACATCAATTCGAGGAAACTATGAGTACCCGAAAGGCACACCACAGGCAAACGATCACAGACCTTGGAGTCAAATTGCCTCTAAGCAAGAGATTTTCCAAGAAGCTTATGAAGCTGAAATTTGAGAGTTCCTCACATACGCAATTCCCTTCCAAAGTCTGGCATGGGATCTACCAACTTTGTGCACATGGTATACATTGATAATATATATTCTTTTCTTAAAAAGAGGCCCCCAAATTATGTAAGCTTAGGGGTTAAGAAATATTGTAAATACCCCTAACACTATCAGCAATATTCGTGCCAATACACAATTGAGTCACTTCATTACATCTGCCTCCGTTTTGGGGGGTATTTTTGTTTGGGGGTTTTTGCTTTTTTGTTTTTTGCTTTTTGTTTTGTTTTGTTTGTTTTTTGGTTTTTGGTTTTTTAGGGCCATACCTGAGGCACATGGAAGTTCCTAGGCTAGAGGTCGAACTGGAGCTGTAGCTGCTGGCCCACATCATAGCCACAGCAACACAGGATTCGAGCCGCATCTGCAACCTACACCACAGTTCACGGCAAGGCCAGATCCTTAACCCGCTGAAGACGGCCAGGGATGGAACCCGAATCCTCATGGACACTAGTCAGGTTCGTTAACCACTGAGCCACGAAGGGAATTCCTGCCTCAGTTTTCTCATCAATAAAAATGAGGAGAGCAGGTTCATTTTCCTTGCAGAATTGTTGTGAGGCCAGAATGACTTCGCAGACAAGTCTGACATGGATTATACCGTCCTTGCCCTCTGAACTTTCTCTATTAGATCTATAGTCACCTTCTTCGGTCTACTAAATCCGATTCTCCCTAGAATGATTTTTAAGTGGAAGAATGAAGTTGCCCACTTAAAAAAATGTTTGTTAAAATTATTTAAAGGAAGAAAGATTGTTGAAATCATCATGTAAGTGACACAGTCTACGTGCCATTTTCACCACTGGAGAAATCATGCTCTTTTCTCAAACTGCTCTATGAATAAATTTTCTACCTTTCTTTATTCAATTTCATCTGCAACATAAAAAATCACTGAAAATTTACTGTGACAAGATTCATTCCAAAGCCAAAAAAAATTAAGGTTTTTTTTTTTAAAAAAAATGTTTGTGTGTGTGTATATGTATATATTTTAGGGCAGCACCTGTGGCGTGTGGAAGTTCCCAGGGTAGGGGTCAAATTGAAGCTGTAGCTGCCAGCCCACGCCACAACCTGTGCAACACAGGATCCAAGTCATGTCTGTGACCTACACCACAGTTCAGGGCAATGCCGGATCCTAAACCCACTGAGCAAGGGCAGGGATTGTTCCCACATCCTCATGGATACTATTCAGGTGTGTTTCTGCTGAGCCACATGGGAATTCATGTCTATATTTGATACGAAGAAAAATAATGTTGTAATAACACTACGATTACTCTACTGGGTTAAATATACGAAGAACAATGGCAGGAAATACCTAGGGCTCTCAGGCAGAAACGTCCTTGATACTTCCAGGTTTGCTTCTCAAATCTCAAATTGTTCAGAGTGAACAGATGAGTGAGAAGAGTTTCAGGTCCAAACAGTAAGAAACGGTCCATGAAATAAGAAAATCAATATATCCCATATCAACATACTTTTTCGTCCCAGGTTCCCTTAAGACCGAGCAAGAGAGAGGTCCATACCTTGATGAGAACAAGAAGACAAAGAAAGGTGCAGACACCACCAGCTGCAGGGTGCGCCAGTCTCGAAAGACTAAAGCCAGTGCTCCCAGCATTATCTGTCCCAGACTAAAGGCACAGTTCATCAGTGTTATTACCCAGGCTTTTGACTGGGACCTTATCCACTCTATAACTGAAAGAAAACCCAATTGGCGTATTAAAGTCAGACAAGGGTAGATTTTCAAGGTCAAATTCAAGGTGAGGAATGGAGAAAATCAAAATTGTTGGCTTACCGAGCATCCAGTTATTTGACATGGCGACCACAGCAGAACAACCCGACCAGAAGCGTAGAGAGCAGTAAACGAGAAAGTTGGGGGCAAAGGCTGCACAGGTCCCAGAGATGGCGAGCTGAAGCAAACACCACCTGAGAATCACCTTTCGCCCAAACCTAAGAAACAGAGAGACTGGCTACATTATGGAGCAATGACGATATGTTGTAAAAAATAAGGAGAAAAAAAAACATACTCTGAAATTTAAAGAGTGTTCTCACAAGCAACTCTTGGTACCTGAAATAAGTGCTAAATCAACAATAGAAATCTGGAGTTCCCATCGTGGCTCAGTGGTTAACGAATCTGACTAGGAACCACAAGGTTGCAAGTTCGATCCCTTGCCTCGATCAGTGGGTTAAGGATCCAGCGTTGCCGTGAGGTGTGGTGTAGGTGACAGATGTGGCTCAGATCCCGCATTGCTGTGGCTCTGGTGTAGGCCAGCAGCTGCAGCTCTGATTAGACCCCCTAGCCTGGGAACCTCCATACGCCGTGGGTGCGGCCCTAGAAAAGACAAAAAGATGAAAAAAAACATAGAAATCTCCTAAAGTAACAACTTTTGTCTATAATACAGACTAACAAAACCAAACTCCATCATCCGGCCACCAGGAGGCCTCTGACATCAAGTGATGCCTTGTAAAGGAAACTACAGTGTCAGAAGTTGTAATACATTGTAAGTACCCATTGTACTAAAATACTTATTTAGCATAGTAGAGAGTTATATACAAAGTATTAGAGTGTCCAGAATACAAGAGAGCGGAAAGTGTACTTGTGTCTCTAAGGTAAGACAAATAAGGCTAAACCAATGAAAAATATCAGTGGAACAATCCATTAAATTGTTGAAAATTTATGTGAGTCACTGTTCGTTGCATCTGGATTTATAGGTCTCACACCATATGCCTTTCTAGTACAGAATATAACAGCTTTTTGGGTACAGACTATAACAGCACCATTACCCAGAATGAGGATATTATACAAACCTCTCAGAGAAATGAATTATGTAAAATGAAGAATGAAGTGAAAAAGAAGGTGAAGGACAAATAGGGAAAATGAATTCCGTGTTTTTGGGGGTGTCAAGAATACGGGGCCTTAGCGGAGATAACGTGGATTGAATAGGATGTTCTAATCTATGCCCATTAAGAATAACTGATAGACAAGTTTGGGATTGGGAATTCCTCTCCGATCTTAAAACAGAATTTAAAATATTTAAATAATCCCCCCACACAGAAAATGTGGAGCATAAGACCAAACACAACACCAAATAATCATATTCATAAGTACTATCATCAAGAAAATAATTTATAAAACACACACACACACACAAAGAGGCTTTCCCGTCGTGACACAGCAGAAACGAATCTAACTAGGAACCATGAGGTTGCAGGTTCAATCCCTGGCCTTGCTCAGTGGGTTAAGGATCCGGCATTGCAGGAAATGGAAACAACCCAAATGTCCATCGACAGAGGATTGGATTCGGAAGATGTGGTATATATACACAATGGAATACTACTTAGCCATAAAAAAGAATGACATAATGCCATTTGCAGCAACATGGATGGAACTAGAGAATCTCATACTGAGTGAAATGAGCCAGAAAGACAAAGACAAATACCATATAATATCACTTATAACTGGAATCTGATATCCAGCACAAATGAACATCTCCTCAGAAAAGAAAATCATGGACTTGGAGAAGAGACTTGTGGCTGCCTGATGGGAGGGGGAGGGAGTGGGAGGGATTGGGAGTTTGGGCTTATCAGACACAACTTAGAATAGATTTACAAGGAGATCCTGCTGAATAGCATTGAGAACTTTGTCTAGATACTCATGTTGCAACAGAAGAAAGGCTGGGGGAAAAATGTAATTGTAATGTATACATGTAAGGATAACCTGACCCCCTTGCTGTACAGTGGGAAAATAAAAAAATTATAAAAAAAAAAAAAAAGGATCCGGCATTGCCGTGAGCTGTGGTGTAGGTTGCAGATGCGACTCAGATCTGGTGTTGCTGTGGCTCTGCCATAGACCGGAAGCAACAGCTCCAATTGGACCCCTAGCCTGGGAACCTCCATATGCTGCGGGTGCAGCCCTCAAAAGACAAATAATGATAATAATAATAATAATAATAATTTAGAAAACAAAAAACAAATTGGTAGACTGAAGCAAAGTCATAGCAATCACACTGAACTAAGTGCTAATGGCCTAAGCACAATCAGCTGATAGAGATTACCAGAATCTTTAAAAAAAAAAAAAAAAAACACAATATTACACTGCCCACAATACACTTAAAATATTATAGGTTGAAAGCAAATTGATAGAAAAAGATACAAGATAGTAATAATAAATGGCTGGAGTATTTATATTATCATCAAATACATTTCAGAACAAAATAATAGTTTTAGAAATGAAAGCGCTGAAAATGTCAAATGTATCTTAATTCAACTAGTGTTTGAAACATATGAAGGAAAAAGTGACAGCCATAGATACACAATTCACAATGACAGTTGGATTCATATTTGAATGTTTTTATTGTTATACAATACAATACTTGTCATTTTAGTCATTTTTAGACATACAATTCAGTGGTTAATTACATTTATTGTGTTGTAGAACCATCACCATTGTCTGTTTCTAAAACGTTTTCATCAATCCGAATAGAAATTTTATCACATTCTGATCTTTCATTGTTAGCATATGGAAAAAGCAATGAGAGTTCCCATTGTGGCCCAGCAGTAATGAGCCCAACTAGGATCCATGAGGACGCAGGTTCAATCCCTGGTCTCACTCAGTGGGTTAAGGATCTGGCAGCATTGCTGTGAGCTGTGGTGTAGGTTGCAAACTTGGCTCAATCCCGAGTGGCTGTGGCTGTGCTGTAGGCCAGAAGCTACAGCTCTGATAGGCTAGTTCCCTAGCCTGAGAAGTTCCATATGCCAGGGGTGTGGCCCTAAAAAAGCGCAACAAAAAAAAAGGCAATAGATTTCTGTCTATTAATTTTGTATCCTGCATCTTTATCGCTACCAAATTTGCTGATGAGCTCTAACAGTGTTCTGGTAATGTCTTTTAGATTTTCTAGGTATATTATCATGTCATCTGCAAACAGGGAAAGTTTTACTTCTTCTTTTCCAATTTGGATTCCTTTTATTTCTTTTTCTTCTCCGATTGCCATAGTTAGGACTTTCAAAACTACGTTGAATAACAGTGGTGAAAGAGGACAGCCTTGTCTTCTTCCTGATCTTAGTGGAAATGCTTTCAGTTTTTCACAATTACCCCAAAGCAGTAAAACTTGCAGAAGAAAACATAAAGAAAACTCCTTGAAATTAGTCTTGTCAATGGCATCTTCAATATAATAGCCATCGGAATTGATGAGGATATATATCATTTTTGTTTTAATTTCTATTTCTCTGATAGTTAGTGATGTTAAGCATTTTTTCATATAATGGTTGCCTATTTCTGTATCTTTGGAGAAATACCTATTCAGTTCCTTTGCCGTTTTTCAAAGTCGGGTTACTTTTTGCTTGTTTTTGTTCTTGATTGTAATAGTTTTCTGTACAGTTTGAATGTTAACTTATTAGATCTATTTTTTTTGTATCTTTTCTCTCATTCTGTAGGTTTCCATTTCATTTCATTGATCATTACTTTGCTGTGAAGAATTTTTCTGGTTTAATGTAAATGCACTTCTCGTATTTGTTTTTTATGCCAAGGTCCAGAAGCTTTTAATCTACTCGAAGTTCAAGATCTTTAACTTAGCTATCAGGCTCCCTATTCTCCAACAAATTTTCCTCTCATGTCTCCTGTCATGACCCCCTTACACGCACATGCACACGCACACGTGCGCACACACACACACACACATGCATCTATTACCCTAGGCCTATTTAAACTGATCAATCAATATCTTATTGTGAAGCATCATAAAAGGCTCCATCAGAAGACTGGTCAACCTGAGCACTAGGCCCTGAAATCTTATGCATTACAATGAGGTGATACATTCAGAATTCACAAATTTCATCCATAAGATTAAATTATGTTGGGCTTATAGAAGACAAGAGAAAATTTAAACCTCCCGTTTCTCCTATGGGAGATTTCAGTGCATGGCTGCCATGGCTGTCCTCTGCCTTAAGAGGATCACTACCAGGTACCGGATAACCTAAACTTTTCATCCCTCATATTATGATTCCTGTGGTCTATAAATTAATTACCTTGTATTACTGAAAGAATTACCTCTAATGAGGCTTTCAATCAGTAAAACCAAACATCCATATTACAGATAGAGTTACTTCAAAATTCAACTTCAGTACCATCTCATTTAGCACCAAGATTTTATGCAAATGAACACTAATTAGAGTGGCTAGCCATGAAATGACCCGTGTAAGAACCCACAAGCCATGGCAAAGGCCCCCAATGCTGTTTCTCCAATGAGAGTGAATCTCCTATCTTGAAGAACATTCCTCTCACTTCCCGTTGGTAACTCTTTCATCTTCAGAAATGAAGTTTATGGACCTCACCGCTAAATAGTGTTCTGAAATGCCACCAGATCTTATGGAGAGGTCATTTCTGTGTCCAGTGCAGAGATCTCTGAGACAAAAAAAAAAAAATGCCATTTTTTTTGCAACCATGAATGGAATTCTACATTTCCATCTTCAATTCCCTAGAAACCAAGGAAACCCTCAACAGTATCAATTGCACATTGAAACTCAATAAAGACTTCTTTATGAAGGAGTTAATCATAAACCATGAAAACACCACAGAGGAAGGGCAGCAATAATTTGGAGACACGCACCTGTCTGAGAGACAGCCATATATGAAGCCTCCCAGCAGCATTCCAGCCATGAATGCAAATTGAGCCAATGGTTTCTGTGACTGGTAATCACATACGAGGTCCCACTGGAAGAGAAGGAAACCAGCAGCAAGGAGCTTCACAGCACCTCATAATTCTCAGTTTCACTCACTCCGATAGCCCTCAGTGAACTACATGCCCTCTGGTTTGCCTTCACTACATTTACTCATCCATAGCATACATGTCTCAGTTTAAGCATTTTTTATAGGAATCTTCAACTAATTATGCTAGGTTATATCCAGATCAATATTCATATTCACCTATCACTTGCATACCTCACTGGCTCTCCATCTTTGCCAAAAATTGAAAACACTGAGATTTTTTTTTTCATTACTGATGACTGGACGGCAATCTAGAATGAAATGCACACTTCATTTGTTTCTTCTATTAGTAAAAATTCCAGGATGTGGAATTTTTAAAAATTAATACAGATGTTTTCTCTGCAACTAGACTGAGAACAGATGACCAAGAATAATTTCCCACATATTATATCAAGTAACTTGTATAACCAGAAATCTTCACCCTAAACTAAGCTTTGGCTGGTAAAATTCATATCCAGTTTGTTGATTTCACTGTCATCAATCGTAAGACTTGAAAATTAAAAAGATAAGCAATTATTATTCTCTAAAAGAATAAATGAAAGCCGACTACACTATCTACAGAATAATTGAAGACGTGAATGTTGCCTATTTTTATATGATTCTGAACACCCAGACTATATACTCATGAAAGTTAGATGGAGCCTTTACCTCAGTCATGATTGTGGAGGAGAAGGAGCTTCGGTCATACGCCCAGCCATCCACACAGGGCTCCATGTCCAGATCAGTCACATTGGGGAAGGTTCCATTCAGGTGAAGGAGCTTCCACTGGGGCTGGAGGAAGTGGTGACATTTCTCAGGTTTCAAGTTTGAGTCCAGGGGGATGGAGATTCTCAGGAGAACATCAGGGCTGAGAGTCCCTGTATCGTTATCAGAGACAGTGTCATTATCAAGGATGTGGACCCAGCAGCGATGACCAGGAATGGCTGCAGTGAAATTCTCCAACAGAATTTGACAAATTGTTAACATGAGACAAGGTAGAGCTAGAACCATCTGAAGGATCTGGAATTTCCCCAAACCACCAATTTCGTTCAGGAGCTCCTCAAAGGCCATTGTGAAGAGGATATCTTCAAGAAAAGTCACATTAAGTTATGGACATAAGTTTAAAGAGAGAAAAATATTTCCTTTTTTTTAACTCACACAAAGTCTGTGTGACCTCACACCAATTTGTCATCAGTGGGACTTGTCACTCACTACTGCAACAGAGCAGTGGAAGCAGTTTTCCCAGTCTTTTTGGAAGCAGGAGATATTACTTTTTAGAGAAAATTATTTACCAAAGGTACTTCCAGCAGGTTACCATTAAATCTGTTTAAAGGTTTACTCTCTGATGTCCTTTCCTCAGTGATTAGGTAAAACCAAGATGGACTTTGACATGTGCATGTTCTCCAAACGAGCTAAAATAAGTCTGGTACACAGACTTCAGTCATTGGGAAGAGAAGACTGTGAATGCAGAATACTGAAAAGCATTTGTAATTGAGACTAGCAACTTAAAACAATCTTGAATGTTTGTATAGACTTATATCAAAATATCTGCAAACCAAAAATCTACAATAAATAAACAAATAAGAAAAGCATTCCAGGAGTTCCCGTTGAGGCTCAGTGGAAACAAATCTGACGAGCATCCATGAGGATGCAGGTTCAATCCCTGGCCTTGCTCAGTGGGTTGAGGATCTCGCATTGCTGTGAGCTGTGCAGTAGGTTGCAGAGGCAACTCGGATCTGGTGTTGCTATGGCTGTGTTGTAGGCCAGCAGCTACAGCTCAGATTTGACCCCTAGACTGGGAACCTCCATATGTGGCAGGTGCAGCCCTGAAAAGACAAGAAAAGAAGAGGAAGAAGAAGAAAAGCAATCCAAACACAGCACTAAAAATATTTATCAAACCATAAAGGAAGTGAACAAAAGAGGAAGGGAAGAAAAACGGCCTCAAAAACAAATCCAAAACAATAAACAAAATGGCAAAATAACATACATATTGATAAATACCTTAAATGTAAAGGGATTAAATTCTCCAACCAAAAGAATAGACCAGCTGAATGGATATAAAAACAAGACCCATATATGTGCTGACTACAAGAGACCCTCTTCAGTTCTAGGGACACATACAGACTGAGAGGATAGAAAAGATATTCTATGCAAATAGAAATCAACAGAAAGCTGAAATAGTAGTAGTCATATCAGACAAAATAGACTTGAAAATACAGCTTGTACATCAAATATAGGCCAATAATTTTTTTAAAAGAACTGACAAGTGGCCTTGTTGGCATTATCACATCCCTGAGGTAAATTATAACATCCATCACATCAACTTCCACAAGCTCAGGGTCCCCTGCAAAGTTCTAAACCCCCAAATCAATACAATTTGGAGCATTCCTCCCTTATTATTTCCTCTTGCAAAAAAATATTCATCTCTAACTTTTGCAGTGTTGATATATAAAGATATGTCAAAAAAAATGGAGTTCCTTTCGTGGCGTAGTGGTTAACAAACCCGACTAGGAACCACGAGGTTGCAGGTTCGATCTCTGCCCTTGCTCAGTGGGTTAAGGATCCAGTGTTGCCGTGAGCTGTGGTGTAGTTTGCAGACACGGCTCGGATCCTGCGTTGCTGTGGCTGTGGTGTAGGCTGGCAGCTACAGCTCCAATTCGACCCCTAGCCTGGGAACCTCCATATGCCGCAAGAGCGGCCCAAGAAATGGCAAAAAAAAAAAAAAAAAAAAGATATGTCAAGGTCCTTGGGAGTAAGATAGTCACATGAAAAAAGTGCTGGGTTTTTTTCACCCTGAATACAACATTGCTGGCTTTATCATTAAATACCTGTTTCATGTTTTTTTGGGGGACTTCATGCTCCTAAAACCGTGGTACTCCTGCTTTCTTTGCAGGGGAGGGTTTGGTTATTGTTCTTTTTGTTTTGTTTTTCTAAATTATGTCTTTTCTGAATATTCTTGAGGAAACACAAAAGCAGAAGCTATTAAAGTTTAATAAACTTGACTACATGACCTTCAAAAAAGTAAAATAAAGATAGTTAGAAGAGACAAAGAAGGACACTACATAATGATCAAGGGATTAATCCAAGATGAAGATAAAACAATTATAAATATATATGTACCCAACATAGGACCACCTAAATATATAAGGCAAATGCTATCAGCCATAAAAGGAGAAATCAACAATAACACAATGATAGTGGGGGATTTTAAATCCCCATTGACAGTAATCAAAAGATTGCCCAGAGAGAAAATCAGTAAGGAAACACAGGCATTAAATAATGCATTGGACCAGATGAACTTATTTGATATCTATAGAACATTCCAACCAAAAGATGCAGAATACACATTCTTCTAAAGCCACATGGGACATTCTCTAGGATAGATTACATGTTGGGCCACAAAGCAAACCTCAGTTAATTTAAGAAAATTAAAATCATATCAAGCATCTTTTCTGACCACAACTCCATAAGAGTAGAAATTAACTACGAGGGGAAAACTGGGGGGAAAAAAAACACACAAACATGTGGCGACTGAACAATATGCTACTAAACCACCTAGTGGATCACTGAAGAAATCAAAGAGAAAATCAAAAAATACAAGAGACAAATGAAAACAAAGACATCATGATCTAAATCCTATTACACAGCAAAAGCAGTCCTAAGAGGTAAATTTGTAGCAATATAGTTTTACCTCAGGAAACACGAAAAAACTCAGTTAAACAACCTAACCTTACACCTAGAGAAAGAAGAACAAACAAAACCTGAATTTAGTAGAAGGAAAGAAATCAGAAAGATCAGAGCAGAAATAAATGAGATAGAGATGAAGAAAACAATAGAAAAGATCAATGACACAAAAAGCTAGTTCTTTGAAAAGATCAATAAAATTGATAAACCTTTAGCCAGGCTCTTCAAGAGAAAAAGGGACAGGGCTCAAAACAATAAAATTAAAAGTAAAAAGGAGAAGTTATAACTGATACCATGGAATTATTAAGGATCATAAGAGATTACTACAAGCAAAAATCTGCCAATCAAATGGACAACCTAGAAGAAGAAAAGTGGACAAATTCTTAGAAAGGTACAGCCTCCCAAGACAGAACCAGGTGAAAAAATAGGAGATATGGGTAGATAAATTACAAGTACTGAAATTAGAAGTTTAAAGACGTCCAAAAAACAAAAGTCCAGGACTAGATGTTTTCACAGGCAACTTCAATCAAACGTTTAGAGAAGAGTTAACAGCTATTCTTCTGAAATTCTTCCAAAAATTTTCAGAGGAAGGAACACTCCCAAGGTCACCTATGAGGCCGCCATCAGCAAGACAAATATATCATTAAAAAAAAGAAATTAAATCCAATATCACTGATGAACAGAGATGCAAAAATCCTCAACAAAATACTAACAAACCAAATCCAACAATACATTAAAAGGATTATATACCATGATCAAGTGGGATTTATCCCAGGGATGCAAGGATTCTTTAATATCTGCAAATCAATCAGTGTGATACACAACACTAAAAAATGAAAAATAAAAACCACATGATCATTTCAATAGATGACGGAAACGGTTTTGACAAAATTCCACACCTATTTATAAAAAAGAACTCTCCAGAAAGTGGGCAAAGAAGGAACCTACCCCAACATGAAACAGGCCATGTATGACAAAACCACAGCTAACATCATAATCAATGGTGAAAAGCTGAAAGCATTTCTGCTAAGATCGGGAACAAGACAAGGATGTCCATTCTCTTCAGTTATTCAACATAGCCTTGGAGGTACTAGCCATGACAACCAGAGAAGGAAAAGTAAAAGGCATCCAAATTAGAAAAGAAGTAAAACTGTTACTTTTTGCAGATAACATGACACTATACATAGAAAACCCTAAACAGGCTACCAAAAAACCACTAGAGCTCATCGATGAATTTAATAAAGTTGCAGGATACGAAACTAATACACAGAAATCTCTTGTATTTCTATCCACTAACGACTAAGATCAGAAAGAGAATTTAGGAGTTCCCGTCGTGGCTCAGTGGTTAACAAATCCAACTAGGAACCATGAGGTTGCAGGTTTGATTGCTGGCCTCACTCAGTGGGTTAAGGATCTGGCATTGCCATGAGCTGTGGTGTAGGTCACAGAGGTGGCTTGGATCCTGTGTTGCTGTGGTTGTGGTGTAGGCCCGCGGCTACAGCTCCAATTAGACCCCTAGCCTGGGAACTTCCATATGCCACAGTTGTGGCCCTAGAAAAGACAAGAAAAAGAAAGAAAGAAAGAGACAGAGAGAGAAAGAAAGAAAGGAAGAAAGAAAGAAAGAAGGAAGGAAGGAAGGAAAGAAAGAAAAGGAAAGAAAGAAAGAATTTAAGGGAAAAAGTCCCATTTACCATCACATTAAAAAGAATAAAATACCTAGGAATAAGCCTATCCAAGGAGGCAAAAACCTGTACTCTGAAAACTATAGGACATTTGTTGAAAGAAATTAAAGATAACACTAATAGATTGAAAACTATATCATGTTCTTGAATTGAAAGAATCAATGTTATAAAAATGACTACAATACCCAAGGCAAGTTACAGATTCGATGCAATCCCTATCAAATAAAAAATGACATTTTTCACATAATTAGAACAAAAAATTTTAAATTTGTATGGAAACACAAAAACCCCAAATAGCCAAAATAATCCTGAGAAAGAAAAATGGAGCTGGATGGAGTTCCTGTCATGGCTCAGCAGTAATGAACCTGATTAGAATCCATGAAGACATGGGTTCAATCCCTGGCCTTGCTCAGTGGGTTAACGATCTGGCATTGCCGTGAGCTGTGGTGTAGGTCGCAGATGCGGCTCGTATCCTGCATTGCTGTGGCTCTGGCGTAGGCCGGCGGCTGTAGCTCCGATTCAACCCCTAGCCTGGGAACCTCCATATGCCGCCAGAGCGGCCCAAGAAATGGCAAAAAGACAAAAAAAAAAAAAAAGAATCATACATCAAAATGACAGGCTGGCATTTTACATCAAGTTCACTAAAGATACATACTTCAGTTATGCACATACCAAGCAAGCAGCAGGTCCCCATGACCAATTACAGTTGAGCACACACCCCACCTTTCGGCAGGTCTGGTTAATGTATAGTGCAGAAGCACCTTGCACATAACAGAGGGCCCAAAATGGGCGAAGAATATGCTCGGGTTAAATTTCCTTTTCCTGTCTTAAAGCATGCCTTTTATCCGGTCGTAGACATCCCTAGGTGGGAGGTGGTCCCTCGGTGCAGGTTTGAGTTGCATGTCCCTGATGAGCAGTGATGCTGAGCAACTTTTCAGATATCTGCTTGCCATTTGTGGTCTTCTTTGGGGACATGCCTACTCAAGTCCCTTGCCCATTTTTAAACGGAGTCATTTGGTTTTTTTACTATTGAGTTGCAGGAGATCTTTATGTATTTCAGATATTAACTCCTTATCAGATATATGGTTTAGGAATATTTTCCCAGCCATATTTTGTAAACTATGCAGAAATAAAAAGGAACAAATTACTTACATGAACAAAAACATGTATGAATTTCATATAAACCATACTAAACAAATGCCAAATATAAAAAGCACATGAGTCCACTATGTTCCACTACTGTGATGTACTAGAATAAGCAATATTAATACCCAGTGGAATATATAGGGGAAAGATGTGAGGACTAGGGCATAATTCTGACTGCAGAATGAGCGCAAAAGAGCTTTCCGGGGTGATGGAATTAATTTGCCTGTTGAGAGAATCGTAGTTGGCACTGGTATATGCATCTGTCCAAATACATCGAATTTTTACGTAGGATTTTTCATTTGACCATGTACAAATTGTACATAGTAAATGAGCCATAGACAACAAAATGATATGTACCAAAACACTTAACTACAAACATCAGAAAGTGGTAACAAACAAAATACCAGGAAGGAATATTATTCTGGAGGGACATAGCATTTCTTCTTGGTTTCTAGCATGTTATCTTTTGTGATTTGGATGGTGGTTAAATAGATGTTGTCTTTATAATAATTCCTGAAAATATACATATATGTTTGATATACACTTAAGCACATAAATATCCGTCCTTATACAAGGTTTAAAGCTTGTTTATATGAGACCAAAAAAAAAATGTTTTGCTGATAGCTATGTTAATTTTTTTAACCATAAAGTAAAAGAAACACTTTAATAGAGGTCAAATAACAGTGGAAGGAAAAGTGGATTTAAACACCAAGACCCACCCCCCTCCTTTTCTTTCTTTCTTTTTAGGGCCATACCCACGGCATAAGGAGGTTCCCAGGCTAGGGATCCAATCGGAACTACAGCTGCCAGCCTACACCACAGCCACAACATGTTAATTTTTGAAAAGAGAAAAAAAAGGTAAGTTTCTCCCAGATTTTTTTTTTTTTTTGTCTTTTTAGGACTGCACCCACAGTGTATGGAGATACTCAGGCTAGGGGTCAAATCGGAGCTATAACTGCAGGCCCACACCACAGCCACAACAACACGGGATCCAAGCTGCATCTGGTCTGCAACCCTCACCACCGTTCACGGCAACGCCGGATCCTTAACCCGCTGAGTGAGGCCAAGGATTGAACCTGTGTCCTCATGGATACTAGTCAGATTCGCTTCCGCTGAGCCATGACGGGATCTCCTCTCCCAGATTTTAAACATAAAAAAACAATTAAGTTATTGAAGTTATTGAAACACTGAGTTACAGGAACAGGAGAGGACAAGCTGAAGAATAAAACAGATGAGGTGTTTCTGAAAACAAAGAGGCTGGGGGTTTTGTTTGTTTGTTTTCTTTTCTAGGGCTGCACCTGTGACAAGGAGATTCCCAGGCTAGGAGTCAAATCCGAGCTGTAGCCGCTGGCCTACACCACAGTCACAGCAGTGCTGGATCTGAGCCACGTCTGCGACGTACACCACAGCTCACAGCAACGCCGGATCCATAACCCACCGAGTGAGGCCAGGGATCGAACCTGCAACCTCATGGTTCCTAACCACTGAGCCACGATGGGAACTCCAAGAGGCCATTATGTGATTCATTAACCACTGAGCCACGATGGGAACTCCAAGAGGCCATTATGTGATTCAGGAAGTATAACACATAGAGCGATTAGAGGATTTTTTTTAGGAGGTTGTGATGGAAATATATTCCAGTCTGAAAACAAAGATAGGTGGATATCAAAATATTTGCTAAAGCTGGAATTAAAGATAATAACCAAGGTAGGGTCCTTGCACACGCCTTTCCAGGAGCCCTTGCCAATTGGATAAAGGTTGAGGCAGTAGGAGGTGGCGATGGAAGACTGGAGAGCAAAGGGAGGAGAAAAGCAGTCCTTTACCAGCAGCAAAGTCCCCTCTGTTTTGCCAGCACCCACATCCAGCCCATTTCTTTCAGGCCCCTCTGGGTGAGCCTGGAACCTGAACTCGGGGAGCACCAATGCCTGTATTTGTTCTCTAGTCCTAGTGGTAGCAGCTTCCTATGGTTGATCTAAATTGTCTTGCCAATCCTTGGCGGAACCTTTGGAATTTAGTACTCCGCATGAAATTTTAAATTTTGTTCTATTGAAATAAATGATATTTTGTGGGATTTATGACTGGGTAAAAAAAAAATAGAAAAGGGAAGGGAGATAAATGAGAAAGAACTGTCAATGAGCTCAGATAATAGGGCAGTACCTGAAGGAGAAAGGGGATCCATCAGGCGTTTATTTTGATTTTTATTTAAGTTGAGAGACATCACTGTCTGATGGCACGTAGGGCCCTGCTATTCGTAGATGAAGTGTATCTTAGGCTGTAGAATACTTCCGTCTATGTCCTGTATCTCCTTGTCTCCCCAAAAGGGACAGGTTTGAGTTCATGGATTTACTAGGAGGTGCCTTCAGGGATGTGGGCAGCATCTTCCTAAGGCATTTGACCAGGGATGCTCCTGGAGGAGCTCTCGTTTTCAGCACAGCCTTGCCTTACAGATATTTCTCATGTGGTCCAGGCACTGTCTGTCTCCACTCTGCAAACAGGGATTGGCTCCTAATTGTGTCCCCTTGTTAGATTGAAGGGTTTCAGTGGGATCAAGGAACAGAGCTGAGCAGAGGCGCAATCAAGGCAAATGTCTTTGGCGGGGGGGGGGGGGGGTAATACACTTTGATTCTTTTCTCTTTTTTTTGTACCACTTGTAAGATTTTCTTTTCTGGCCACCATCATAGTTGCAGAAAACTTCTAATGGTTTGGACGGTCTATTTGAAGCTGATAGCAACTAACTTCACTTGCCTGCAAAAACGGCACTTTTGTTTCCCACAGAGAGCATATGCTACTGATGATCGGCATTTACGTCCTCTTATGTTGCATTTATAAAACAACTCCTTGTGGTCATAATTACTAGCTCTTCTGTATTTAACTATTATGTCTGGGCTGAAAAGTGATTTATGGCCCCTGTAACGGTATTGCATCCTTATTTGTCTATATATTCCCTTTGCCTTTACCAATGAGATTTATACTTTCTTACGCATTCGTGTGGTGGGTTGTTGTCATTCCTCTGCAACCTCAAGAGCTCTCCCTGAGCCTCTTTGAATCAATCATTTTGCATTATTAGCCAGGCAGTTCAGAGAGATCCATGTTTTAGGGTCAATCACTAGAGCTGCATTTTGTTTCTTTGGGTGTATCATATTTCCCCTTGTCTTCCTGTTTCCTGAGTCTTGCATTTGTGTTTGCCTATTTAAAGAAGCAGTAACCCCTCCAGTCTTTACCGAGCCCTATACCAGTCAGCTTGGCCAAAGACTCTGGGCAGGTCAGTTGTCAGGGACCACGACGTGGTTGGCTGGTGAGGTCCAAGATTTTTGTCTGATGGCAGAATTCACAGACAGGCTTTTTCTCTTTCACTTATGAGAGAACCTTTGTGTCAAGAGGATGTTTCTCAGTTCTTTGTTGTGCCATGTTGGGAGAAGGGTGACGCAAGGGACGTGGGGCTTTTCTTTTCTTTTTTTGCTTTTTTAGGGCAGCACCCGCATCATATGGAGGTTCCCAGGGTAGGAGTTGAATCAGAGCTACAGCAACGAAGGATCCAAGCCACATCTGCAACCTACACCACAGCTCATGGCAACACAGGATCCTTAACCCACTGAGCAAGGCCAGGGATCAAACCTGCAACCTTGTGGTTACTAGTCCTGATTCATTTACACTGAGCCACAACAGCTACACCAGAACGTTTATAGTTACACTTTTAGGTGGGTCCTTTCTTATATATTCTGGACCAGAGTGCTGTAACCTCTCACCTGGATTCACGATCTCTCAGAAAGGAATTTTCATCCACAGACAGTTGATAAATTGGTTGATAAACAGGAAGCCTGGAATCCCCTATTCTGCCATCTTTCTTATGTCATTCTCTTTTACCATATGTTCTTTTGTGTCATATTTAAGAAATTATTGCCTAAAAAATTATAAATATTTACTGCTGTGTTTTACTTTAAAAAATTGTACTTTAGTTCTGATATTTACGTCTATAATCCATTTTTAGTTTTGCATGTTTGTCCAAAAAAATTTGTGTATGTTTATCTGTTTGTCCAAGCATCCCTTTTTAATGTACTTGTTATTAAAGTGTAGTTGATTTACAGGGTTGTGCCCATTTCTGCTGTACAACAGAGTGACCCAGTCATACATAGATATACATTCCCTCTCTTATGTTATCTTCCGTCATGACCTATCCCAAGAGACTGGATATAGTTCCCTGTGCTGTACAGTAGGATCTCATTGCTTATTCATTCCAAAGGTAATAGTTTCAAGCATCATTTCTTTTTGTTGTAAGATTTTTATTTTTTATTTTATAGTTGGTTTACCTTGTTCTGTCAATTTCAAGCATCATGTCTTTTTTTTTTTTTTTTTTAGGGCCTCACCCGCAGCATGTGGAGGTTCCCAGGCTAAGGGTCGGATCAGAGCTATAGCTGCCAGCCTACACCACAGCCACGGTAACACCAGATCTGAGCTGTATCTGCAAACTACACCAGAGCTCATGGCAACACCAGATCCTTAACCCACTGAGCGAGGTCAAGGATCAAACCTGCATCCTCATGGACGCTAGTCAGATTCATTTCCACTGAGCCATGACAGGAACTCCAAACATCATTTCTTAAAGTTTTCCTCCCCCTCCCCCTGAATTTTTCTTCTTCCCTTGGTTAAAAATTAATCAAACTTTAGAGTTTATTTTCCTTTTTTTTTTTTTGCCTTTTAGGGCCACATCCGCGGCATATGGAGATTCCCAGGCTAGGTGTCCAATCAGAGCTACAACTGCCTGCCTACACCACAGCCACAGCAAGGCAGGATCCGAGCCACATCTGCAACCTACACCTCACGGCAATGCCATATCCTTAAGCCACTGAGCAAGGCCAGGGATTGAACCCGCAACCTCATGGTTCGTAGTTGGATTCATTTATGCTGCATCATGACAGGAACTCTGGGTGGACTTGTTAATATGGTCATTCTGACTGGTGTGAGGTGGTATCTCAAAGTACTTTTGATTTGCATTTCTCTAGTAATTAGTGATGTTGAGCATTTTTTCTTGTTCCTTCTGGCCATCCACATGTCTTCTTTGGAGAAATGTCTATTCAGGTCATTTGCCCATTTTCAAGTGGGTTATTAGCTTTTTTGCTGTTGAGTCGCACAAGTGTTTTATATATTTTAGAAATTAAGCCCTTGTCAGTTGCATCATTTGAAACTGTTTTGTCCCATTCCATAGGTTGTCTTTTTTTTTTTTTATGGTTTCCTTTGCTGTGCAAAAAAGCTTGTCAGTTTGATTAGGTCCCATTGGTTTATTCTTGCTCTTATTTCTGTTGCCTTGGGAGACAGACCTGAGAAAACATTCATAAGGTTGATGTCAGAGAATGTTTTGCCTACGTTCTCTTCCAGGAGTTTGATGGTGTATTGTCTTATGTTTAAGACTTTAAGCCATTTAGAGTTTATTTTTGTGCATGGCGTGAAGGTGTGTTCCAGTGTCATTGATTTACATGTGGCTGTTCAGTTTTTCCAGCACCACTTGCTGAAAAGACTGTGTTTTTTCCCATTTTATATTTTTGCCTCCTTTGTCAGAGATTAATTGACCATAGGTGTCTGGGTTTATTTCTGTGTTCTCTATTATGTTCCATTGGTTTGTATGTCTGTTTTGGTACCAGTACCACACTGTCTTGATTACTCTAGCTTTGTAATATTGCCTGAAGTCTGTAAGAGTTATGCCTCCTGCTTGGTTTTTTCTTTGGCAATTCTGGGTCTTTTATGCTTCCATATAAATTTTTGGATTGTTTGTTCTAGTTCTGTGAAAAATGTCATGGGTTATTTGATAGGGATTGCATTAAATCTGTATATTGCTTTCGGTAGTACGGCCATTTTTACAATATTAATTCTTCCAACCCAGGAGCATGGAGTATCTTTCCATTTCCTTGATTAATGTTTTATAGTTCTCAGCATATAAGTCCTTCACCTCCTTAGTCATCTTTGTTCCTAAGTATTTAATTTTGGGGTGCAATTTTAAAAGGTATTATATTTTTATATTCTTTTTCTAATATTTGATTTTTAGTATACAGAAATGCAACCAATTTCTGAATGTTAATCTTGTATCCTGCTACTTTGCTGAATTCATTGATCAGTCCAAGTAGTTTTTGTGTGGAGTCCTTAGGGCTCTATATATAGTATCATGTCATCTGCATACAGTGACAGTTTTACCTCTTCTCTTCTTATTGGATACCTTTTATTTCTTTTGTTTGTCTGATTGCTGTGGCTAGGACTTCCAATACTATGTTGAATAAAAGTGGTGAGAGTGGGCATCCTTGTCTTGTTCCAGATTTTAGAGGGAAGTCTTTCAGCTTCTCTCTGTTGAGTATTATATTGCCTGTGTGTTTGTCATAAATGGCTTTTGTTATGTTAAGGTATGTTCCCTCTATACCTACTTTGGTAAGAGTTTTTTATCAACAATGGATGTTGGGGTGTGCCAAATGCTTTTTCTGCATCTATTGAGATGATCATGTGGTTTTTGACTTTTCTTTTATTAATGTGACGTATGCAATTGATTGATTCGTATATGTTGAAACATCCTTGTGAACTTGGGATGAATTTCACTTGGTCATGGTGTATGAGCTTTTTTAGATGTTGTTGGATTCGGTTTGCAGAATTTTTTTTGAGAACTTTTGTGTCTATATTCATCAAAGATATTGGCCTATAATTTTCTTTTTTGGTAGTATCTGTCTGGTTTTGGTATTAAGGTGATGGTGGCTTCACAGAATGTCTTTGGGAGTGGTCCTTCTTCAACCTTTTGAAAAGTTTAAGAAGGATGGGTACAACTTTTTCTTTGTATGTTCGGCAGAATTCTACTGTGAAGCCATCATGTCCTGGACTTTTGTTTGTAGGGAGTGTTTTTTATTACATTTTCAATTTCATTTCTAGTGATCTGTCTGTTCAATTGATCTATTTCTTCTTGATTCAGTTTTGGCGGGCTGTAAGTCTCTAGAAAGTTGTCCATTTCTTCTAGGTTGTCAAATTTGTTGGCATATTATTATTCATAGTATTCTCTTTTTTTTTATTTCTGCAGTAGCCATTGTGATTTCTCCTTTTAAATTTCTTATTTTGTTTATTTGAGTTCTTTCTCTCTTCTTCTTGGTGGGTCTGGCCAGAGGTTTGTTGATTTTGTTTACCCTTTCAAGGAACCAGTTCTTGGTTTTATTGATTTTTTTCTATGGTTTTTTGATTGTCTATTTTTTTTATTTCCTCTCCGATCTTTATGATTTCCTTCATTCTGCTGACTTTAGGTTTTGCTTGTTCTTCTTTTTCTAATTCATTTAGGTGGTGAGTTAAGTTGTCAGTTTAAGATTTTTCTTCTTTTTTGAGGAAGGCCTATATCACTATGAACTTCCTTCTAAGCACTGCTTTTGCAGCATCCCATAGATTTTGAATGGCTGTGTTTTCATTATCTTCAAGGTACTTTTAAATTTCCATTTGATTTCCTCATTGACCCATTGGTTTTTCTAGCAGCATGTTGTTTGGTCTCTGCATATACCATTTTTCCTCATTTCTTTTCCTGTGGTTGATTTCTAGTTTCATGCTATTGTAGTCAGAGAAGATACTTGAAATAATTTCTATACTCTTAAATTTGTTGAGGTTAGTTTTGTGCCCCAGTGTATGATCAATCCTTGAGAATGTTCTGTGTGCACTTAAAAAGAATGTATATTCTGATTTTTGGGGGATGTAATGTCCTAAAAATGTCAATTAAGTCTAACTTTTCTATTGTGTCATTTAGGATCTCTGTTGCCTTATTGATTTTCTGTCTAGAGGATCTGTCCATTGATGTGAGTGGGGTGTTAAATCCTCCTACTATGAGTGTATTCCCATCAATTTCTCCTTTTAGATCTGTCAGTATTTGTTTATGTATCTGGGTGCTCCTATATCAGGGACATATATATTGATGAGTGTGATACCCTCTTCTTGAATTGATCCTTTTATCATTGGTGTCCTTCTTTATCTTTCTTTATGGCATTTGTTTTAAAGTCTGTTTTGTCTGATATGAGCATTGCAACTCCTGTTTTCCTGTCTTGTCCATTGGCATGAGGTATCTTTTCCCATCCCCTCACTTTCAATTTATATGTGTACTTTGCCCTAGGGTGAGTCTCTTGTAGACAGAAGATTGTAGACTCTTGCTTTTTAATCCAGTCTGCCACTCTGTATCTTTTGATTGGGGCATTCAGTCCCCTGACATGTATGGTAATTATTGATAAATATGGATTTATTTCCATTTTGAATGTTGTTTTCCAGTTGATTCTATGTTTCTCCTGTTCTCCTTTCTTTCTTTGGTTGGATGATTTCTTTTTATTTTATGTTTGTGCCTCTTCTTTTTAATTTTTATGACTGTAATATTTGGTTTTGATAGGTGATAGCCCTGTTTTTCAAGTATGTTAACCCCTTCCTAAATCTGTTTGCTTTAGCCTGATAGTCATATAGGCTCAAACACATTCTTTTAAAAAAGAGTCTAGATTTTCTTACTTTTCTTCCCCACATTCTATTACTTTGAAGTCCTTTTTTAACATCTTCATGTTTGTCCTTTTGCTATTCCTTTTGTGTATTGTCACTTTGCAGTAGGTTTTTTTTTTTTTTTCTTTTAGATCTGTATACTGGCTTAGTTAAGCGATTGCTTTCCAACTGTGATTTCCTCCATCCTATTTCTTCTCACTTCTTTTTTATTTAGAGAAGCCCTTTCAGTATCTCTTTTAGAATGAGTTTAGTGTTGCTGTACTCTTTTAGTTTTTGTTTGTTGCAGAAATTCTTTATTTCTCCTTCTATTTTAAATGATATTCTTGCTGGGTAGTGTATTCTAGGCTGCAAATTTTTCCTTTTTAGAACTTTGAATATATCTGACCACTCTCTTTTGGCCTGTAGTGTTTCTATAGAGAAATCAGCTGATAACCTTATGGGGGTTCCCTCATAATTAACTCTTTGTTTTTTTTTCTTGCTGTCTTTAGAATCGAGAGCTTGTATTTCAATCTGCATTTGTTGAAATTACTATTAACTTTGAACAGCTTTTCATACTTAATTAATCATGATGCTTAGAATATAATCTTTAATTTGTAGAAATTGTGTTAAATGTATATTCATTTTGTAAATTACTTATTCTGTTACTTGTCCTTAAATTTTGATAAATTTATAATATTTTAAGTGAAGCAATTCAGAAAGAGAAAGACAAATACCATATGATCTCACTTATATGTGGAATCTAAATATGGCACAAATGAACCTATCTACAAAATAGAAACAGACTCATGGACATAGAGAACAGACTTGTGGTTGCCAAGAGGAAGGGGGGAGGGAGTGGGATGGATTGGAAGTCTAGGGTTAGTAGATGCAAACTATTACATATAAAATGGATAGGCAATGAGGTCCTACTAATAGCTCAGGGAACTATATCCAATCTTTTGGGATAGAGCATAATGAAAGATAATATGACTGTTAAAGTCTCCTACTGTGATTGTATTCCCATCAATTTCTCCTTTTAGGTCTGTTAATATTTGTTCTATGTATCTGGGTGCTTCTATATTTGGGGCATACATGTTGACAATTGTAATATCCTCTTCTTGAATGGATCCGTTAACCATTAAATGGTGTCCTTCTTTGTCTTTCTCTATGGTCTTCGTTTTAAAGTCTATTTTGTCTGATATGAGTATAGCAACTCCTGCTTTCCTGTCTTGTCCATTAGCATGAAATATCTTTTCCCATTCCCTCACTTTGCAGCAACATGGATGGCACTAGAGACTCTCATTCTGAATGAAGTAAGTCAGAAAGAGAAAGACAAATACCATAGGATATCACTTATATCTGGTATCTAATATACAGCACAAATGAACCTTTCCACAGAAAAGAAACTCATAGACTTGGGGAATAGACTTATGGTTGCCTAGGGTGGGGGAGTGGGATGGATTGGGAGCTTGGGGTTAACGGATGCAAACTGTTGCTTTTGGAATGGATTAACAATGAGATCCTGCTGTGTAGCACTGAGAACAATGTCTAGATACTTACAATGGAGCAATGGGATATGTAACTGGGTCCCCATGCTGTACAGTGGGGGAAAAAATTGTGTTGGGGGAAATAACAATTAAAAAAAAGATAGTATGAGGAAAAAAAGATAATATGACCTATATGTATGATTAGGTCACTGTGCTGTACAGCAGAAATTGGCACAACACTGTAAATCAACTATACTTTAACAAAAATAAATTAGAACCTAAAAATAAAAATAAATCATGCATAGTGATTGTTGAAAAAATTAAAGAGAAAATTGTTTTTTAAAAAAGAGGTAATACTTAAAAACCTACCATTAAAAGTCACCATTTCTGTTTTTGTGTCAGTACCATTCTGTTCTGATGACTATAGTTTTGTACTATAGTCTGACATCAAGGAGCCTGATTCCTCCACTTCTATTTTTCTTTTTCAATATGGCTTTTGCTATTTTGGAGTCTTTTGTGTTTCCATACAAATTTTAAAATATTTTGTTCTAGTTCTGAGAAGAATGTCATTTGGAACTTGATAGGGATTACAGTGAATCTGTAGTAGCCTTGAATAGTATAGTCATTTGACAAAGTTGATTCATTAAATCCAGGACATGGTTTACCTTTCCATCTGTTTGTGTCATCTTTGATTTCTGTCATCATCATCTTATAGTTTTCATAGTACAGTTTCTTTTTTCTCTCTAGGTAGGTTTATTCCTAAATATTTTATTATTTTTGATGTAATGATAAATGGGATTGTTTCTTTAATTTCTCTTTCTGATCTTTCATTGTTAGCATATAGGAATGCAAGTGATTTCTGTGTATTAATTTTGCATCCTGCAACTTTACTGAATTCATTGATGAACACTAGTAGTTTTCTGGTAGCTTCTTTAATTGCAAATTAATGCCATAACTATAAATGAGATCAATTTTTATAAGGTATTTTATTTTTTACAGTTTCCTAGATATAAAGGAAAATGCATGGGGTTTTCTCCTGCATATTTTCTTTTCCTCACCAGGCAGCCCATGAATTCTCCTTAAAATTTTGTCACTTTTATGTAGGCTTCTTTTTCATTTACTTTTCTTAAGAAATTTTTGCTGGAAAACAAATGGAAACAACCAATCAACCAAGCAACTGATGGATAAAAATGGACATAAAAAAATAAGTTTCTGTGCCCTCTATGCATGAGTACAAACTGATCCTTTTCTGTCAACTGTTTTAATTTGATAAAATGCATAGGATTGACACTCAGGCTGGGAAAAGTTCTGCTGCCTGTGGAAACCCAAGAAAGCAGTTTTGATAGTTGTTACTCTCATGATCTCTTTAAATCTTTGGCCAATGACACCTCTGGAAAATCAAGAGATAGACTGAAAATCTTAAGGGAGCCTCCATTTGTTATCCATTTAATTGTATCCCTCCAAAATTTCATATATTGAAGTAGCTCAGTATTTAACAGTCAGTATCTCATAATGTAAGATTACCATATTTGGAAAGAGTTGTTGCCAACACAATTAATTAAGATAAGGTCATACTGGAGTAAGACTGGTTACTAATCCAATATTAGCAGTGTCCTTATACAAAGGAAAAATTTGGACATAGAGGCATGCCAGGAAGATGCCATGTGAAGATTGCAGTTATGCTGCCACAAACTAGGGAACTATCAGAAGCCAGGAGAAACCTGGAATAGATCCTTCCCTAGAGCTTCCAGAGGGGGCATGGCCCTGCCAACAACTTGAGCTTCCAGACCTGTGACACAGTAAGTTTCTGTGTAGAACTTTATTATGGAAGCACTGGGGAAAGTACATTGTTTTCTTATTTAAAAATACATCTATCAGTTTCTTATTTTCCCAAAACTCAATATTTCCATTACCCATGGGAGCAAAATTGCTTCATCTTATAGGCACCAATATAAGATTCATCTCTTTAATATCTTTTCAAAGAAAGGCTTTAACTCTATGTGGTTGTCCTAACATTATTCCTTCACTGACAATTCAATTTCTTTCCCCTTTATATCCCAGGCTCTTATGGATCAGAAGACCATGAAATACCATCAGGAGTGTGCGTCTCTCATGAGGGCAGGTAGGATGTAGTGTCACAATAGAGCCCAGGATGGAGGTATCCCAGGCAAGACTCAGCTGCCTGGAGATCTGAGGGACCCACTTGGTGTTTTGCCTTTCTCCCCACAGATCCATACCACACAGTCCCTAACAGAGGATGGCTAGAAGGTTTACTCACTTATTTTCCACATCCTGGATGGTGTCAGGCAGAGGAAGATTTTTGGTTTCGGGTTGGAAAAAGACAACAAGACCAGCAATGATGGGACTCACTCCATAGATGATCCAGGGCAAAACGGGTTGATATACCGCTAGGGTCATCAAGAGAGGAGCCAGTGCTGCCCCAAATCTACTAACCATAAGCTCTAATCCTGAAGCTTTTGCCCTGAAGAGTAAATGACAATACATAAAGATCCAGTAAAGAATCACACATAATCCATTATTTTGACATGATTATGGAACATAATACAACAGACGTATTACACACATGGGCTTGATTTAAAAAAAAAAAAACACTTGTTTTTGAGATGTGTTCTGTGATTATAGCTGGCTTTGTCAGGGGTAGAGTGTGTTAAGACTTATTGTCATCATTTTAAACAGAATGTTATACATTGCACCTAGAGTGGCAAGTGGTCCAAAAGGTTAATGAGATGAAGCATGGAAGTACTCCTTAGTACAGTACATGGCACCAAGTCAGCTTTTTCAATAAACTTTGGGTTTAAATGTTGTTAGTATACTATTACTACTACTATTACAAATGATTAATTTATAGTTAACAGATCTTACTGCAATTATTTCTGAAATAAGCATCAGTTAGTTGAGATAGTCCTATTTGGGGCACAGTCAGAGCATCCATAAACGCTTATACCTGAGAAGAGTGGGGATGAGTTCAAAAGAGTGGACAGAATAACTGGTGATAGAAGCAGCAATAAAGCCAATTCCCAGACTTCCCAAAGTCACACGTAGGATCTGCATATCTGGAGACAGGAAGACCAATGAGATTAAGAAATCTGCATTAAAGGGATCAGCATCCACCAAATTTAATCAGGAGAAAAAAAAACCTGTAGGTTGTTTGTATTGGGGGGGGGTTATATTTTTATTTTTTATTCTCATTGTATTTTTTTAAATATATCATAAAAATTGTACAGTGACAAAGTCATGGAGTGGTTGATAAACTGAAATACATAATTATCAATATAGGTGATTTAAAGAACATAAAATTATCTTATGTAAATACAGCAAATCTCTCTGCATATCTGAGATTTGCCAGAGAAGAAAAGGTGAGTGTGGTAGCAATTTGCTTTTCGTATTCTGTCCAGTACTTGCTATATCCTTATTATAGAAGGCAGGACTCATGTACACAATTACTGAGTCAAAGCTTCAGTTCTCAACTTGAGGATGTTACGATTGAAGTGCAGATTTTAAAGTGACCAGTCAGTCTTCCTGGTTTTCCTGGGGGTTAAAAGATTTTAACAAGGGGGGGGGGGGTCATTGAAAAAACCAGGAATGTAGTGTAACCACATTGCCATAGGGTGAATACGGCACAGGGACAGGATACCCTGTTAGCAGACAAGCTGAACAGAAGCTAGATCTATATCAATGTTAGACACAAGGAGCCAACAATGGAACCTGCACTTTGGGAAAAAGGTCAGAATTTGAGAGCAAATTTTAAAAGTCTCACAGGATCCGTTTTCCGCACAGTATTTTAAAAATGCATTGATACTGTAATATATTGGCAGGAACCCTCCTGTAGTGAGTACGCCTACATCATTAATGATGCTCTGAGGAGCAGAGTCCCCCAGTCTGTAATGCCGTACAGCATATTCCTCCACTGGGAGATGGAGAAGCCCAGTGCCCACCGAGGTTCTCCCACTCATTACATAGCATCATTCCATTAACCTCTAAAATAATCTAACGGGGAATGGACAAAGATGTTAATCTGATTAAAACCTGGGTTCCTACTCGACAGTCCTTCCCTTTTTACAAAGGAGGATTTTACCACTTCCTGGAAGACTTCCATAAGCAAGACCTGGAGTAATGGTGGCTAAACACCACAGTCACATGTGGATATGCAGAGATGGGGAAGCAGACCAGTCATCAAAGCTGGTCATGAAAAGCCCAAACAGGGGGAGTGACCATATTGTGTTTTCACCTAGGACATATGTTTTTTGGGAGGAGGGAGGGTGCATATGGAAGTTCCAGGGCCAGGGATGGAATCCAAGCCCCAGCTGCAACCTGCACCACAGCTATAGCAGCAGCAATGTAGGATTCTTAATCCACTGCAACCAGCCAGGGATGGAGTCTGCACCTCAGCAGTGACCCAGAAAACCCCAGAGACAACACTGGATCTTAAACCCTGTGCACCACAGCAGGAACTCCGCCTGGGGAATAATTGCAAGGCCCCTCCATCCTTGCTATTTGAAGTATGAGTAGGCAAAGGGCCACCGAACAATGACCTTCCTAGAGAAACTGTCAGGAATATATAGTACCATTTTCCAGACACTTCCACGACGTGATAAAGATGAATATACGCCTGAGCTGCCACACACTGACCTTTGGCTCTTTTCCCAAAAACCTAGTAGCAGCATTTCTCATAAACCCTCAGATTGGTTTGGGGGAATCCTTAGCCCTTAACTAGGACTTATCCTTACTCCTGGCTTTAGGCAAGTGGGACCAATACCATCCCTGGAGGACGGGGAAAAGATGCTTCCTTTCCCCAAAGTCCAATCTTCTCTCACCTTGGGGCACAAACGTGTTGGCCAAAATGGAAATTCCCACCAGGAACATGAAAAGCATCTGGGTTGGTCGACGGTCCATATGATTCATAACTAAAAATAAAAGACTTCGGGCTAAAGTACTGAGAACTCCAAAGATTACCTGGAACAGGAAAATATTGTTTCCAAAATGCTGTAGATTGATAAAGATGCCGTAAAAGGGCATTGTGTTTGCAAATCTGTAGTGAACAAAAGAGGAAAGACACAAAACATAAGATTTAGAGCCCAGGGCCTCTTGTTGGTGATTATATTGACACAGGCAGCCAAAAATCGATGTTACAGAATAAATGATCAGTCTGATATATACACTGCCTCATTTTAAGGTCATAATTTTAAAGTTACCATAAATAATTACATGGCTATAAATTAAAACAACGCTCCCTTCATTTTTCTGTCTGAGTCTCTGAGCACAGAATTGACACTGGCAAGGGAGCATAACCTGGAGTTCCCATCGTGGCTGAGTGGAAAAGAATCTGACTAGCAACCATGAGGACACCAGTTCAATCCCTGGCCTCACTCAGAGGATTAAGGATCCTCTTTGCTGTGGCTGTGATGTAGGCCAGGGGCTACAGCTCCTATTTGACCCCTAACCTGGGAACCTCCATATGCCACAGGTACAGCCTTAAAACAGACCAAAAAAGAGAGAGAGAGTGAGAGCATAACCTGACCTATCACCACCGTATTGGATGGTGTATAGAAGTTGAATATAGAAGGACGAAAACTTGGAATTTAAGGAGTTTCTTTTTTGAGGGTTATCTGTATGCTATGGGGCCTCCCTCCCCTCCCCCAACCCCAATACTATGAAGAATTTCCTATTTCTCAACTAGTGATTGAATCGGCAAAGAGACAACCTGCATCCCCTTGACCTGAAAGCATAACGTCCCGAGGTCTGACATAATTCTAGGAAATTTCAAGTTCATATCTGGCTTCTTAGGGCTAAGAGAAAGTGTAAGAGTTCAGGCACACAAGAATGCGCCAACTGTACTATAGCAAAGGGGATCAAAGGTTCCCACTGGGGATCCACAGTTTACTCAGAAAGCATCTAAGGGAAAGGAGTCCACTTTGATGATCCACTTCACCCAGACAGCGCTGCATGGAGACACTGCCCCAGAAGAAGCCACTCCAGATCCCAGCGAGCCTGTATGTCCTTTCCTGACCATCATCTCTACATTTTCCTTCTTCTCTGGGCATCTGGGGTTCCTGAACCTCAGGCTACGACCTAGTGGGTAGAGGGAAAGTGATAAAGCACAGTGCCATGAATTGAAAAAGCAATCCATTAGGCTATGCCTAGGAAGAGGTAATCTGTACAGTTCAATAGTTAACTTCTTAAGCTTGGCAGTGGGCCTATATGCGGCTGTATTCTTTTTCTAAGTCTGCAAATATTTAGAATTATGTCTCAATTTTCTCCTCTGACTCTACCAAAGTAAGTACTTGCATCCCCTCAAGAGATAACGTCCAGGGTTTAAATTTTTTTTTTTTTTTTTGTCTTTTTGCTATTTCTTTGGGCCGCTCCCGCGGCATATGGAGATTCCCAGGCTAGGGGTTGAATCGGAGCTGTAGCCACCGGTCTACGCCAGAGCCACAGCAACGCGGGATCCGAGCCGCGTCTGCAACCTACACCCCAGCTCACGGCAACGCCGGATCGTTAACCCACTGAGCAAGGGCAGGGACCGAACCCGCAACCTCATGGTTCCTAGTCGGATTCATTAACCACTGCGCCACGACGGGAACTCCTAAAATTTTTTTAATGAAGAAAAAAAAAGAAAGTGATTTAAAAAAAATTAGGAGTTCCCATTGTGGCTCAGCAGAAACAAATCTGACTCGTATCCATGAGGATTCAGGTTTGATCCCTGGCCTCACTCAGTGGGTTGGGGATTCGACGTTGTCATGAGCTGTGGTGTAGGTCGCAGACGCGTCGGAAACTGCGTTACTATGGTTGCGGTGTAGGCCAGCAGCTGTAGCTCTGATTTGACCCCCAGCCATCCATGTTGCTGCAATTGGCATTGTTTTGTTCCTTTTTAGGCCTGAGTATTCCAATGTGTCCTATTTTATATATATTTGGTGTGTGTGTGTATACATATATATATGAATATGTGTATATATATACATCTTCTTTATCCATTCATCTGTTGATGGACATTTAGGCTGCTTCCATATCTTAACTATTGTAAACAGTGCTGCTATGGGAGTTCCTGCTGTAGTGCAGCAGGTTAAGGATCTGGCACTGCCACAGCTGTGGCTCAGATTCAATCTCTAGCCCAGGAACTTCCACATGCTGCAGGAAAAAATAAAAAAATAGTGTTGCTATGAACATTGGGATGCGTGTATCTTTTCAATTTAGAGTTTTCTCTGGCTATATATCCAGGAGTAGGATTGCTGGATCATATGGTAATTCTATTTTTAGTTTTTTGGGGGTTTTTTTTTTAGTTTTTTATTTATTTTTTTATTACTCAAATGAACTTATCTCATCCGCAGTTGTATAATGATCATAACAATCTAATTTCACAGGATTTCCATCCCACAGCCCAAGCACATCCCCCCACCCCCCAAACTGTCTCCTCCGGAGACTATAAGTTTTTCAATGTCTGTGAGTCAGCATCTGTTCTGCAAAGAAGTTCCGTCTGTCCTTTTTTCAGATTCCACATGTCAGTGAAAGCAGTGGATGTTGGTGTCTCATTGTATGGCTGACTTCACTTAGCATGATAGTTTCTAGGTCCAGAAGAGATGGTACATATACACAATGGAATATTACTCAGCCATTAAAAAAAAAACCAAAATACCAGCATTTTTATCAACATGGATGGACCTAGAAATTATTTTTAGTTTTTTATGGAAGCTCCCTACTGTTCTCCGTAGTAGGTACACCAATTTACTTTCCCAACAACAGTGTAATAGAGCTCCCTTTTCTCCACACCCTCTCCAGCATTTATTATTTGTAGATTTTTTGATGATTCTGACTGGTGAGAGGTAGTCTTGATTTGCATTTCTCTAATACTTAACAATGTCAAACATCTTTTTATGTGCCTGTTGGCCATTGTATGTCTTCTTTAGAGAAATATCTACTTGTATTCTCCTTATTTTTGATTGGATTGTTTGGGTTTTTTATTTAAGCTGTTTAAGCTATTAGTGTGGTTTGGAAATTACTCCCTGTTGGTTCCATCATTAGAAAATATTTTCTCCCAGTCCATAGATTATCTTTTAGTTTTGTTTATGGTTTCTTTTGCTATGCAAAAGCTGTTCAGTTTAATTAGGTTCCATTTTTTATTTTTTCTCACTCTTCATTTTATAGTCAGTTCCCTGTGAGTCTTTACAGCTCTTCAACTATTTCCAAAGGTAGCAATTCTTTGGTGTGTTCCCTTGTCTTTTATCTCCACATCAGCACCTCTATCTCACAAGACTGTTACAACCTGTGAACTAAATAGATGCATGTCCCCACTCTTTGAATGTTGACATGTACTGTGGGAAGCCCACCTCACAAAGGCCAGCAGACACATCCTTTTACGCAGGTTGGGTGTGCGGAACAAGTCCAGCAGAGTAGTATTGGTCTGTGCTGCCTCCAGCTCCTCCTTCATGGTCTCTCTCAAACCCTGCAACAACAACAAACATGTACTACTTGCCAACATAGCGTCAGGTGTTGTGGGGAGCATAAGCACCCAATAGGACAAGAATGATGCGTTCCCTCTCTTTGGGGTGTACCATGTTATACATGCAAACACCAGGGTAAACGGGACACGAAGGAAAATGAAACTTAAAGACACTCCAGGAAATTAGACAGCAATAATGATGTGTTTGAAGGGATGCCATAGACGAGGGCAAGGCATCCACGATATACGTAGGCTATAGATTCAGATCAGGAAGTAAACTAAAGCGTGTCGTTTGTGCAGTAGGCAAAACCTCTTTGGCATGAGATGGTCATGAAAGACAAGGGAACCAAGCTTCCATTCTCAACTAGCTGTCCTTGTCTGTCTCAATAAGGAGAATGTACTTGACTTCCCTCCAACCCAGGAACCGCCTTCCCCGTCCTGCTCACCTCCATGTTCAGGGTGGCTTCAGCATTCTTTAGTCCATTTCTGTGTGCAACTTTTTTAAGTTCCTTTAACCCCTCAGCTGGTTTATTGGTGATAATCAGCCACCGAGCAGATTCTACCAGCCACCTGATACAGGAAGGGCACACAAGAGCAGTCAATTCTCTCTTGCTTATTTGTCGTAGGAGTGTTGACAAACAGATGCCTTTTCCTTCCCTCTATATCCATCACCTCACTCCACGAGTTAGGAATAGCCACTCACGTTCTATCATACAAATACTGGGAAAATGTGAGAGGGACCATTCTGTGCAGTACAGCCGAAAGATGCAATACTAGCAGGAAATACAGCCTTTGGGATCAAATTGCCTTTCTGCACACTCATCAGGAGATTTTACAACAAGCTTATGAATCAAGCTTGAGACTCCCTCACATGTGTAATTTCTTTCCAGACCTTGGCATGGATTTTAGAAAATTTGTATTCATAGTATGTGTTTCAACTATATATTCTTTTTTTAAAAAAGCAGCTCCAAACATGCTTAAAGGGTAACAAAAATTGGAAATATTCCTGCCACTACCAGCTATGTTGGTAACTAATTACCCAAGTGAGTCACTTCTGTACATCTGCTTCAATTTTTCATCGATAAAATGGGGACAGTAATGCCAGCTTCTAGGAGGGTTGTTATGAGCCTAGAATGACATAACAAATGACTCTGACGTGGATTACACTGTTTTCTCTCTCTGAATTCATCTCCTGGTATTAAATCTATCGGTGGTCCTGTTGTGGCTCACTGGAAATGAATCTGACTGGTATCCATGACGTTGCAGGTTCAATCCCCGACCTCACTCAGTGGGTTAAGGATCCAACATTGCCATGAGCTGTGGGGTCGTTCACAGATGTGGCTCAGATCCGGCCTTGCTGTGGCTGTGGTGTAGGCCGGCAGCTGTAGCTCCAATTCAACCCCTATCCTGAGAACCTCTATATGCCACAGGTGGGGCCCTAAAAAGAAAAAGAAAAAAATCTATTGTCGTCTCTCTCTGATTGATGAAATCTGATTCTCTCTAGACTGTTTCTAAGTCCGGGGATGAAGTTACCCATAAATATTTGTTAAAATTAAAGGCAAGTGGGGTGTGAAGCACATGATGTAAATCACCCCCAACTGCATGCCAGTTATTAGAACTGGAGAAACTACAGTGCTGTTTTGTCAGATTGCTCTTTGAAGAAATTTGCTGCCTCTTCCTTTCCTCCAATTCATCTACAACAATGAAAATCGCAGAAAAATTTACCATAACCTGGTTCATTCCAACTGCAAAAAAAAAAAAAAAAAAAAAATTTAAAGATATTTCTTTTTAAAGTATTTGAGTCTATATTTTATATTAAGGGAAAAAATTATGGGATAACTCTCTGACCACTATACTGAGTAAGATTTATGAGCAAAGACGGCAGAAAATACCTAGAACTCCCAGGCAGAGAAGTCATTATTTCTCACTGTTCTGTTTCTCAAACTGCACAGCGTGAACAGATGATAGAGATGGGTTTTAGGTCTAAACAATTTTTTTTGTCTTTTTAGGGATGCACCTGCAGCATATGGAGGTTCCCAGGCTAGGGGTCAAATCGGAGCTGTAGCCGCCGGCCTATGCCACAGCTACAGCAATGCTAGATCCTTAACCCACTGAGTGAGGCCAGGGATTAAACCCGCAACCTCATGGTTCCTAGTCAGATTTGTTTCCACTGCACCACGACTGGAACTCCAGGTCAAAACAATTTTTTTTTTTGTCTTTTGTTGTTGTTGTTATTGTTGTTGTTGTTGCTATTTCTTGGGCCGCTCCCACGGCATATGGACGTTCCCAGGCTAGGGGTTGAATCGGAGCTGTAGCCACCGGCCTACGCCAGAGCCACAGCAACGCGGGATCCGAGCCACGTCTGCAACCTACACCACAGCTCACGGCAACGCCAGATCCTTAACCCACTGAGCAAGGGCAGGGACCGAACCCGCAACCTCATGGTTCCTAGTCGGATTCGTTAACCACTGCGCCATGACGGGAACTCCCCAAAACAATTTTTAAAAAGCATCCATGGAATAAGAAAATCAGTATATCCCAATTCAATATGCTTTTTTTTTTTTTGTATTTTTGCCATTTCTTGGGCTGCTCCCACTGCATATGGAGGGTCCCAGGCTAGGGGTCAAATCGGAGCTGTAGCCACCAGCCTATGCCAGAACTACAACAACGCGGGATCCGAGCCGCATCTGCAACCTACACCACAGCTCACTGCAACGCCGGATCGTTAACCCACTGAGCAAGGGCAGGGATCGAACCCACAACCTCATGGTTCCTAGTCGGATTCATTAACCACTGAGCCACGATGGGAACGCCTCAATATGCATTTTTATCCCAGGTTCTCTTAAGATGGAGTGAGAGAGAGGTTCATACCATGAGGAAAGAAAGAAGACAAAGAAAGGTACAGACACCACCAGCTGCAGGGTGCGCCACTCTCGAAAGACAAAAGCCAGTCCTCCCAGGATTATCTGTCCAATACCAGTGGCACAAGTAATCACTGATATTACCATGGCCTTTGACCGGGCCCTTGTCCACTCTACAACTGAAAAGAGGGGGAAAAAAAAAAAAAAGCCCAATTGGGATATTAATGTCAGATAAAGATGAAGTTTCAAGGTCAAATTCAAGGCTTGAAAAATGGAGAAGATCAAAAGTGTTGACTTACCGATCATACCGTTATTTGATAGAATGGCCACAGCAGAACAACCCGACCAGAAGCGTAGAGAGCAGTAAACGAGGAAGTTGGGGGCAAAGGCTGCACAGGTCCCAGAGATGGCGAGCTGGAGCAAACACCACCTGAGAATCACCTTCCGCCCAAACCTAAGAAACAGAGAGACTGGCTACATTATGCAGCAATGATGGTATGTGTTGAAAAATGAAGAAAACAAAGCACACTGTGAAATACAGAGTATGTTTTAACAAACGATGCAAGCCTGAAAAAACAAGAGCTAAATCAAAAACAGAAATCTCCTCAAGGTAACACTCCTTTTCTGCAGACTAACAATACTAAAACGTCATCATTCAATCACCAGGAGGCCTCTGACACCAAATGACACTATATAAAAGAAACGACAGGAGTTCCCATCATGGCTCAGCAGAAACAAATCTGACTAGCATCCATGAGGATGTGGGTTCGATCCCTGGCCTCGCTCAGTGAGTTAAGGATCTAGCGTTGCAGTGAGCTGTGGTGTAGGTTGCAGACACGGCTTGGATCTGGTGTTGCTGTGGCTGTGGCATAGGCTGGCAGCTACAGCTCTGATTCGACCCGTCACCTGGGAACCTCCATATGCCACAGGTGCAGCCCTAAAAAGGCAAAAAGAAAAAGAAACTACAGTGTTGGAAATTGTAATATACCATAAACACCCACTGTACTAACATAAGTGGTTAGCACAGTGTAGAAAGTCTGTGTAGTGTCTAGGACACAGGAGAGATAAAAGTCCCCTTGGGCGAGTTCCCATCATGGCTCAGTGGACAGGAATCTGACTAGTGTCCATGAGGATGCAGGTTCGATCCTTGACCTCACTCAGTGGGTTAAGGACCCAGCGTTGCCATGAGCTGTGGTGTAGGTGGCAGACACGACACAGAGGTTTATGTAGGATCATTCTCTGTTGAATCTGTATGTACAGGCCTCAAGCGATATGCTTTATCTAGAACAGAATATAAGAGCACTAAAAAAAAAAAAAATACAAAGAAGAGTATGAAAGCACTAAAACCCTGGGGAAAGATCAAATGGTGGAGTAAAAGAATGTGGAATTCACCTCCCCCATGAACACATCAAAAACACATCGACATATGGAATAATTTTCACTAGAAAACTGACAGAATAACACCTGTAAACCAAGGGCGTAAGAAAGATACACGTGTCGTCAGTAAAAAGGGAAGAAACACTGTTAGGTCAGGGCTGGTGCCCCTGGAAGAGGACCCAGGGGAAAAGGGAGGTGACATGGGTGGACATCTGGCCTGGGGAATGAGCAGGTCCAGGCCACAGACTGGGCATCCAAGGCCTGGAGACTCTTTGGAGGAGATAACCGCCCCCTCTTGGGTGGTTGGAGGACTGCTGGCAATAACTGATGGGCTGTGGGGAACCTGGACCCAGCTGGTAAGGACCGTGTGTGTGCTTGGTAGCCTCCAAGGCAAGGCGGAAAGAGGTCTTCCCTAGAAGCTGCCAGGTTTCCCACTACCGCCTTGCAGGGCCCTAGCCAAGGGAAAGCTCCTACCCCTACTCAAGCCACATCCCAGTGCTGCACTGGATCCAAGGCACCCATGGCCAGGAAAAAGGTTTGGGCATGGAACGCAGTCCCAAGGTGGAGCCTAGGTGGGGCGGCAGCAGCCATCGTTGGCACTCACTCAAGCAACACTCACAAGTCACTCAGACTCTGACAGCAACTACTCTTTTCCAGTTAACTTCTCAGACACGCTGAGCGTCTTCAGAGGCCACTGTCAGCCCTGTGGGACAGTTCCACAACAGGGTGAGGGTGGCACGAGCAGGTGGCTGTGGCTGATGGTAAGGGACAAAGGGTACAGGCACTCAAGACTGTGTCTGCGTGTAGCCACAGATGCCATACAGACAGCATATCAAACCTCTGTCTGCACCAGGGCCCCTGTCTGTACCTAAGTCCCATTGCCTCCACACTTACCTCCTCTGGAGATGAGGGCCAAGAGGAAGGGGAAGGGGAGGAAAAAATAAAAGCATTTAAAAGGACAAAGCTAGCTTGTGTCCAGGCCTCAGAGCCTCTGCTACAGCAATTCGGGACTAGACCCCACCCCTGCTAGGGCAATTACAGGCACTAATCAGAGAGGAAGCCCCCCCTTACACAGGGCACTGGATCTAGGCTGTCTGTCTGCAGTCCCATCCCTTAGCGGGGTGATACCTGAAGGCACAACCTGAGGGAAAACGTGGGGTGTATCCAAATCAATCCAGCTTCTGCACAAACTCATTAGGCACATGCAGTCTGCAAAGGGATTCTCCCACAAAAGAACATGCTTTCAAGATTACAATAGGTAACTTGTTTCATCTAAATTCATAGAGGCAGAGAAAATGGAGCAAGTAAAAAGGCAGAGGAACTCCTCTGACTTGAAAGGGCAAGAGAAACTCTTTGAAAAAAACAAATAATACAACAAAAATAATTTACCAGATAAAGAATTCACAATGTTGATGATAAAAATGTTAACTGAATTAGGGGAAAGAATTGATCCAAACAGTAAACATTTTAACAACAAAAAAAATAGAAGATAGAAATATACCGAATCAGAAATAATTAATTCAATAGCTGAAATAAAAAACACACTGGGAGGAATGAACAGGAGGCTAAGCGGTAAAGAAAATGCGTAAGTTATAGGGAAGACAGAATAATGAAAATAACCAAATCAAAACAGTAGAAAGAAAAGAAAGCGTTAAAGGAAATAACTTAAAAGATCTCTGACATAACATTTTGTACCAGCCTTTTCATTATAAAGGTCCTAGAAAAAGAAAAGAGGAGTTCCCGTCATGGCTCAGTGGTTAACGAATCCGACTAGGAACCGTGAGGTTGTGGGTTCAATCCCTGGCCTCGCTCAGCGGGTTAACCATCTGGCATTGCCATGTGCTGTGGTGTAAGTTGCAGATGCAGCTCAGATCCTGCGTTGCTGTGGCTGTGGCATAGGCTGGAAGCTGTAGCTCTGATTGGACCCCTAGCCTGGGAACCTCTATATGCCATGGGTGCAGCCCTACGAAAAAGAAAAAAGAAAAAAATTTTTTTAATTTTTTAAAAATCTACACGGAGAATGAGTTGCACAGAACATCTCCTGAACACTACCAAAAGACCATAAATCTCCAGAAAAGCAAGAAACCCTCCACATAACTGAACAAAAGGAAAAAGGGGGCGGGGGGAGGAATCAGGATGGGACCAGCACTCCTGAGAGGGAGCTGTGAAAGAGGAAAGGAACCCACACCTGGGAAGCCACCTAACTGACGGGGAGGTCGGCTGAGATGGAGGGACCTCAGAGGCTCAGAGAAAAGTGCAGCAGCCGGACTGAGGAGGGCAAAGCAGAGAGACAGCCTCCCAAACCATCGGCATCACCACCCAAGGAAACCACAGCCTGAGACACTTGGGTAGGGGCCGGGCACAAAGATTCAGGCTCTGGAGGGCCCTGAAACCAGAAGCAGCCTGCATCACCTCCCAGCAGGTCCTTGCCACTGTCAAGGGCCAGCAACCAGGCACTGGCTCCCGGCCCTGCCCATTGCCTCCTTCTCCCTGGAAGCACGAGCAGGCCATACACCAGCACACCCCCTATCAAAGGAATGGCAGCCTGCACACACCGAGGGAAGAGACGGCAAGCTCCCAAACCAAAAGCAGCCCTCACACCAAAGATAATAATAATAATAATAATAATCCCTCTCGAAATACCCAAGGGCACTCTCGCATATAAAGAGCCCTCCAAGACTATAGCAGTTGGTTTTCCTGAAACTCACAGAAGAAGAACAACGTAAGCAAAACGAAGAAGCTCAGAAACCCTTCCCAGCTCTAAGAACAGGAGGATTCCCCTGGGGGAGCACACAATGAAACAGAACTCTTCAGCCTCACAGATGCCAAGTTCAAAAGGAGATAGTGAAACTACGGAAGGCGTTAAGAGGTGACTATGAAGGAATTAAGAGCAGATGGGAAGAGCCACGCAGATTCCTTTAGAAAGGAACTAGAGACGATAAGGAGGAGCCAAGAAAAATGAGAAAAGTCATGTGCAGAGACATAAGCTGAATTAAAGGCACTGAAGAGCAGATCGAACAATGCAGAGGAACGAATAAGGGAAAGATAGAATAATGGAAATCACCCAAGAGATAGAAGATAGAATAATGATGAGATGTAATCGATAGATTAGCATAAGATAGAATAATGGAAATAGAATAATGGAAATCACCCCATCGGGACATGCAGATAGAAAACCAAATGAAAAAAACCTGAAAGCAATGTAAGAGACCTATGGGATAATATAAAGTGGGCCAATCTATGCATTATAGGGATTCCAGAAGGAGAAGAAAAAGAAAAGGGGATTGAACCTCTATTTGAATAAATCCTGGCTGAAAACTTTCCAAATCTAAAGGAAACAGATATCAAGATACAGGAGCACAGAGGGCCCCAGACCTCTAGATACTATTCTGAAATACATGCCCACCCCCCCTCCAGATCTGAGGGAGGTGTCACTTCCCTGTCCAACAGAGACACACTTTGCAGCAACAAAAGAGCATTTGGAACAAGGCGTCTAATTCTGCATTTCCATCTCTAGCCCCCTGGGACCCAAGGCAACCCACCACAGCACACATTGCATATTGGGACTCATCAAAGACTACTTTGTGACGCAATGAATCGTAAACTGGCAAAACACCCCAGAGGAAGGGCAGCGGTGATCGGCAGGCACTCACCTGTCGGAGAGATAGCCATATAGGAAGCCTCCCAGCAGCATTCCAGCCATGAATGCAAATTGAACCAGGGGTTTCTGAGACTGATAATCACATACGAGGTCCCACTGGAAGAGAAGGAAGCCAGCACCGAGGAGCTTCGCAGCATCTCGTAGTCCCTCAATAGTCATTCATTCCAGGAGCCCTCAGCGAACACACTGTCTGCTTCCCTGCAGTACCTCATGCACCTACATCATTTCAGTCTCAGCTTAAACATGGCCTTCTCTAGAAAGCCTCGGATAAATCTTCCAGATGATACCAGGGCCAATCTTTCTAGTCACCTTCCTCTGCATCCTTCGGGGGGTCTCAATCTTTGCCACCCACTGAAAACACTTAAGGTGGTTGTTTCACGCTGGTGCCCGTCTGGCTTCTCTGACAAGTAGCCAGGGCATGAAGCTTTTGCTTAATTACCACAAATATTTCCCATTAGCAACTAGGCTGATAACATGTGAGGGAGAATGATTTTTCCCAGATCATATCAAGTATTTACTTGCCTCCTCATCAGCCTTGCCTCAAACTGAAAGCTTTGTGATAATAAAATGCATGCCTCGTGGGTGGATTCCACTGGCCTCCATTGTCATGTAACTGCCTGGCAATTAAAAAGAAAAGCAATCACTCTTTGTTGAAAGAATGAAAGACAGCTGGCTACCCTATCTACACACTTGAACGTTTGACTTTCCATTATCCTAAACAGCCAGACACTGCTCTCCTTGTACTCATCAGGTTTTTACCTCCGTCACGATGGTGTGGGAGAAGGAGCTTTGGTCATACACCCAGCCGTCCACACAGGGCTCCGTGTCCAGATCAGTCACATTGGGGAAGGTTCCATTCAGGTGAAGGAGCTGCCACTGGGGGTGGAGGTAGCGCCGACACTTCTCTGGCTTCAAGTTTGAGTCCAGGGGGATGGAGATTCTCAGGAGAACCTCGGGGCCGAGGGTCCCCGTGTCATTACCAGAGTCAGTGTCATTGTCGAGCATGCGAACCCAGCAGTGGTGACCAGGAATGGCCGCTGTAAAATTCTCCAACAGAATATGACAGACTACCATCATGAGGGGGGGGAAGGCTAAAAGCATCTGAAGCATCTGGAATCTCCCCAAGCCACCGACTTCATTCAGGAGCTCCTCAAAAGCCATTGTGAACAGGTGATCCTCAAGAGGGGTCACATGGACTTTATGAAGCTAAGTTCAAAGGGAGAAAAAGTTTTCTTTCATGAATTTGTGCTGTTTATGTGACCTGGCACCAGTTTCCCAAAAATGGTCCTGTCACCTCACTCCTGCAACAGACCAATGGAAGCAGAGTTCCCAGTCCTCCTGGAATTAGAAGGTATTATTTTTTTTGGCTAAGCTGTAGAGAAAATTGTTTACCAAAGATGCTTCTAGCTGATATCAATGAAATCTGTTTAAAGATTTACTCTCTGAATGTGCTTGTCCTCGGCGATTCTGTGAAAATAGCACTGGACTTTGGCATGTACATAAGCTAAAATCAGCTGCTACCCAGTATTCAGTCATTTCCAGAAGGAGGAATTTGAGAGGCACATAACCGAACTGCTTTATGGCTTTTTTCTCTGGAAAGAACACAAAGCAATTATTTCTTGCATAGCACTGAATTTAGATTAAAATTATTAACAAAATACAATCCTATGCTCTTGATTAAAGCAAAGTAGAATGTGTGCAACTAGTAAATTTTGGTACCTAATTTTTTTTCCTTTTTTTTTTTTGTCTTTTTAGGGCCATACCCAGGGCATATGGAGGTTCTCAGGCTAGGGGTCGAATCGGAGCTGTAAACACTGGCCTATGCCACGGTCACAGCAATGCCAGATCTGAACGACATCTGTGACCTACACCATAGCTGATGGCAATGCCAGATCCTTAACCCATTGAGCAAGGCCAAGGATTGAACCTGCGTCCTCATGGATACTAGTCAGATTCAGTTCCACTGAGCCACGACAGCAACTCCGGCACCTAATATTCTATTTCCATTTAATCACACCAAGAACTCACAATAATTTTTTAATTCTTTGAAATATGGATACAGGAGAAAGGTAGTTCTATGTTCCATGAGGGTTCATTTTCTCAGGTTTCTTTATATACATACCGATTACCCTTCTTTATTTTTATTAGACTATAGCTGATTTACAGTGTTGTGTCAATTTCTGCTGTACAGAAATCGTTACCCAGTCACCCATATATACATGTTCTTTTTCTCATACTATCTTCCTTCATGTTATATCCCAAGATATTGGACACAGGTCCTTGTGCTGGACAGTAGAACCTCATTGCTTCTCCATTCTAAATATAATAGTTTGCATCTCCCAACCCCAAACTCCCCATCCATCCCACTTCCTCCCCCCTCCTCCTTGACAACCACAAGTCTACTCTCTATATCTGTGCCTCTGTTTCTGCTCTGTAGGTTCATTTGTGCTCTATTTTAGATGTGGGGGAGGGGACTATTGTCCACGTGAGAAATGAGAGCAACTCAGACATGAAAAGTTATCATACAGATTGTGAATATCATTTGAGGAACAGTGATTTTTTTTTTTTGTCTTTTTAGGGCTGCACCCATGGCATATGAAAGTTCCCAGGCAAGGGGTCGAATCCAAGCTACAGCTGCCAGCCTATGCCACAGCCACGGCAACATGGGATCCCAGCTGCATCTGCGACCTACACCACAGCTCACCACAAAGCCAGATCCTTAACCCACTGAGTGAGGCCAGAGATTGAACCCGCATCTTCATGGATACTAGTCAGACTCGTTTCCGCCGTGCTGCAACAGACACTCCCTCTATGTGGAATTTAAAAACACTGAACTCATAGGAACAGAGAGTGGAATGGTGTTTGCCAGTAGTCGAGGGTTGGATGAAACAGGGACAGGGAGACGTTGGTCAAAGGGTAAATTCCCAGCTATAGGATAACTTCCAGAGATCTAAGGTACAGCGTGGTATCTGTAATTACCGATACTATATTGTACATGCGAAAGTTTCTACGAGAATGGAGCTTTTTTTTGTTGCCCAATGAATTCGATTACATTTAGAGTTGCACAACGATCGTCACAACCCAATTGTACAGCATTTCCATCCCAAACCCCCAGGGCATCCCCTACACCCCAACCTGTCTCCTTGGGAAATCACAAGTTTTTCAGAGTCTGTGCATCCATATCTGTTCCGAAGAGAAGTGTGTTGTGTCCTTTTTTTAGATTCCTCATGTCAGTGAGAGCATGTGATGTGGAGATTTAACAGGCTCGTCACAAATACGACACAGAAAGAATCATGTGACAGAGAACAAACTAGTGGTGACCAGAGGGGAGAGGGGGTGGGGGTACGGGCAAGAGTTGCGGGAGGGATTAAGAGGTGCGAACTACTGGGTATAAAATAAATAAGCTCAAAGGATATATTGCACCACACAGGAAATACAGCCAACACTTTTATAATAACTATAAGTGGGGTATAACCTTTAAAAATTGTGAATCACTCTTGTACATCTGAAACATATATAATATTGTAAACTAACTGTATCTCACTAGAAAATTAACACTAATAATGTGAGGTGAAGGATATGTTAACTAACCTTATTTTGATGAACATTTCACTATATATATATATATATATATATATACATATATATATATATATATACACACACATGTTGTGTGTTTCCAATCATCAGGCTGTGCACTTTAAACTGATGCTGTGTTATGTGGTAATTATCTCTCGGTAAAGCCCAGAGAGGAGGGCAGAATACGTTGATAGCAGGAGCTGGGGCCATGGTCCATCCTAGGTAATATGAAGATGAAGAATAACATACCCGGATGCTTTTCCCATTGCAAAGAGCTTATTCATGCATCTGGCTGATCGTTTTCACCCCCACACTCTGTGATTCAACCACCTCTGCCTCTAGGATTGGACTTGAAGAAGGGTACCAAGGAGGCATGCTAGTTTCAAATCTTGTCTAAAATGGGAAACCTGTTTTATTTTTCCTCTTTTTTTATTTTTTATTTTTGGCCCTAACACCCCCACCCCACCCACCCATATGGAAGTTTCCAGGCCAGGGATCAAATCCAAGCTGCAGTCGTGACCTAAACCACAGCTGGAGTAAGGCCAGATCCTTAATCCACTGGGTCAGGCTACGGGTCCAACCCACGCCATTGCAGAGACAGTGCCAGATCCCCAACCTGCTGTGCCACAGCAGAAACTTTCCTTTAGGTCTTTTTTTTTACTAGCAAAATAGTTTTAAAGTATTTGTCCTTTTAAAATGGAACAAAAAGAACTCTGCAGGATAAAGTGGAGTAGTTGGCCAAAACTAGATGTATGTGCTCATGACGTAGTGAGTTTCTCACTCAGCCACATTGCCAGTGATGGTGATGCTTTGGACTGTTTGGAATTTTTTTTTTTTTGTCTTTTTTGTTGTTGTTGTTGTTGTTGTTGTTGTTATTGTTGTTGCTATTTCTTGGGCCGCTCCCGCGGCATATGGAGGTTCCCAGGCTAGGGGTTGAATCGGAGCTGTAGCCACCGGCCTACGCCAGAGCCACAGCAACGCGGGATGCGAGCCGCGTCTGCAACCTACACCACAGCTCACGGCAACGCCGGATCGTTAACCCACTGAGCAAGGGCAGGGACCGAACCCGCAACCTCATGGTTCCTAGTCGGATTCGTTAACCACTGTGCCACGACGGGAACTCCCTGGACTGTTTGGAATTTTAATCTGTTTATCTTTCATCATTATTTAATTTATATACATAATTGACTGATGCTCAAGTACAGAAAGCACTGGAGAAACTGAGGTTGAAATACAAGTTAATAAGGAGCATGATAATGACAGTAATTTTGCAAATTCATTTCAAGATGATTTTAACTAGATCTTTATTGAAATTGCTACACAAAATTCTTACAAAGCATGTAGCCAGATGTCCCAAGGATTTTGCAAATCAATGCTAAGAAAGAAAAAACAAAAGTGATTACATCCCATCTGCATTTTCTTTGGTGAAGAATTTATTCCAGCCACACCTTCAATGGAGGGAAAATGGCATCTTAAAACTTTATTCTTATCGTTTAGAGACAGTTTTTTTTTTTGTCTTTTTAGAGCTGCACCCACGGCATATGGAGGTTCCCAGGCTAAGGGTCGAATCTGAGCTGTAGCTGCCAGCCTACGCCAGAGCCACAGCAACACCAGATCTGAGCCGCATCTGTGACCTACACCACAGCTCAGGCAACGCCAGATCCTTAACCCACTGAGCAAGGCCAGGGATCGAACCCGCAACCTCATGGTTCCTAGTCGGATTCATTAACCACTGAGCCTCGACAGGAACTCCCAGAGACAAAACTTTTAACTCTTAGTATCATATCAACCAAGTGATTTTTCTTGGGTTACAATGCAAAATTTTCAGATAACACTTTTAAAAGCTTTTATGTCTGATTGGGATGTCCTAAAATCTATTTAAATAAATGGATAAAATAAAAATTAATTGTAGGGGTTCCTGGTCTGGCTCAGTGGTAACAAACCCAGCTTGTAGCAGGTTCAATCCCTGGCTTTGCTCAATGGGTTAAGGATCTGGCATTGCCGTGAGCTGTGGTGTAGGTCACAGATGCGGCTCAGATCCCACGTTGCTGTGGCCTTGGTGTAGGTGACAGCTGAAGCTCCAGTTCAAACTCTAGCCTGGGAACTTCCATATGCCATGGGTGCAGCCCTAAAAAAAAAAAAATTAATTGTAAATGATGTTAATAATATATATTATATCCCTAGACTATTTTTTAGTTTCCTTATTGAAAAAAATGCATTTCTTTGCTCATGCACACCTGTCTGGAAGAAAAAAAAAAGACTCCAAGATGGGAGAGTCTTGGAAAGAAGTTCAGATACCCACCTAAGGAGAGCTGCCAAGGAAAGCTGCCTGACTTACATTATACTTTGACTGAATGAGAAAAAAATGGTATAGTATTAAATCTCCTGTACTTGTGAGTTGTTTGTTCGAACTACTAAAGTCAATTAACTGAAGATGCTTTCCTTCTTGTGTTCTTTGGATGGCTTGTTCTCATCCTCTGAGATCTTAGAGAAAATCAAATCCAAGCTGCTGCTAAATATCTTGCTGTCCCACTTTTTTCTCAGTTAAACTGTTACTTTTGAGGTTTTCTCATCCCTGTAAATATTTTTAATCTTGTTTTGATTTCGTTACCTATAGATATTTTTAAAAATTGTTTTTATCATGTGTCTGATAATTCCAACATCTGAACATTTTTGCAGATTTGTTTCTGCCCTCTGTTGGTTCTTTCTGCTGCTTCTTACTCCTTATAACTGATTTGATTTTATCCTGATTTTATTGATATTCACTGTTCTTATGAAACCATGTTTTGCTGGAACAGAAATCACTAAAAGCTAATTCATGTTTATTGTTTTTAAAACTTAAATGTTCTCATCACAAAAAAAAATGATAATTATGTGATGTGATGTAGGTATTAGCTAATACCAAGACGGTAATTGTATTGCAGTGTATAAAATGGATCAAATCAACTCTTTGGACCCCTTAAACTTATACAATGTTATATGTCTATTATATCTCAGTAAAAAATAAAATCCATTGCAAAATAATTTTTAAAAATTAAACTCCTTTATCTAGGAGTTTAAACCTGGTGATACTCGGTTTAAAAAAAATTATTTGAGACAAAGCCCAACACTGTATGTAAAACTGAGAGGTTCATAGGTCAGTAATTAAACGACGTTCGACTACAGCAAAATCACTCATGAAGACCTTAGGTGGCTTCTCTGAGGGACAAAAAGAACACTTTCTATTTGGCCTAAAAGGAAAGATGAAAAGCACTACTGCATTCTTACTTGCAACTCATAATGTACACTACAAAAAGAAGGACCTCATAAATTATACTTCTCTATTGTTGGAAAAACTGCACTTGGCCTAGAATCTTAACTACTCCAAGTGTAGTCCGGGGACCACCTGGGGGCTCATTAGAAATACACACTTGCTGAATCAGAATCAGTATTTTAAGAGCATCCCCTAATGATTTCTACGCACATTAAAATTTGAGAAGTATGGATCTGAAATATATCAGCTCTTAGAATGATATCCATAATTACAGCAATTGAGAGGAAAGAGTCCTAGGATAAGAATCACTGAGCTTCATTCTCTGATTTAAAAAAAAAAAAAAGGCAACCCGATCAAGGTGCCAGATCAGAAATGAAAATATTCAAAACATTGGAAAAGATGAGTATATAGTCAAATCCTGAATCCTCTAGTGCAGTGATATGGTGATGTGTTAATCATTGATTGAGATTTAAAGGCAAAGGACAAGCGTACAAAAAACACCAACAGCTACCATAATTTGTTAATGATTACACAACATAAAAGTGTGAACTGTGACATCAAGCACATAAAAGGAGGGAAATGATAGTTTTGTATACATCAAAGGTTAAGTTTTTGCCAGTAGGAAATGACTCATATCCATAACTAGTTTAATATAAGCCCCATGGTAGCATACAGCAAAAACTCCAGTAGATTCATGAAAGAGAAAGATATGAAAGCTTGCCACTATGGAAAAACATCAATTTACAAAGGAAAGCAGAAAGAGAAGAAGGAAAGAACAAGAGGCTACAAAAAAGTCAAAAAATAATTAATAGGGTGACATTAGTAAGCTTTCAACTATGAATAATTACTCTCTATATAAATGGATTAATTCTCCAATAAAAAGGCATAGAGTGGCTAACTGGACGAAAACAAAACATTTTTTAAAAAGACCCAACTGTGTGATGCCTATAAGAGACTTACTCCAGCTTTAAGAACACAAATAGGGGGAGTTCCTGTCGTGGCGCAGTGGTTAACGAATCCAACAAGGAACCATGAGGTTGTGGGTTTGATCCCTGCCCTTGCTCAGTGGGTTCATGATCCGTGAGTTGCCATGAGCTGTAGTGTAGGTCGAAGATGCAGCTCGGATCCTGCGTTGCTATGGCTCTGGCATAGGCCGGTGGCTACAGCTCCGATTAGACCCCTAGCCTGGGAACCTCCATATGCCATGGGAGCGGCCCAAGAAATGGCAAAAAGACCAAAAAAAAAAAAAGAACCTGACTAGTATCCACGAGAACAATGATAAAAAAAAAAAAAGAACACAAATAGGCTCAAAGCAAAGGGATGGAAAAAGATTTTCCATGCAAGTGGAAATCATAAGAGAACAGGATATCTTTACTTACAACAGACAAAATAAACTTTAACCAAAACAGTAGCAAAGAAGGTCAAAATATAATGATTAATAGGTCATGTTATCAAGAAAATACAACAATCATAAACACATATGCACCTAATATCAAAGCAACTAAATACATAAAGCAAATGCTAAACATATCTGGAGAGAGAAATAGACAACAATACAATAATAGGGGCCTTCAGTATCCTGAAGTCAATTGTGGATAGATTATCCAGGCAGCAAATTAATAGCTTGATTTATGGACCAAGCAGGCATATACAGAACATCTCCCACAGAAACAGCCATTGCCCAACACAGTGCAGGATCTGGAGAGAAGGTAGGCTGCCCCCTCCACCCACTGCCCAGAGCTATAAGAAACTCATCGCTTCTCCATTCAGCCCCATTTGACCAAGGAAAAAAAAAAAAAAAAAAAAGGCCAGACTCAGAGTTTCCACTGTGGCTCAGTGATAACAAACCCGACTAGTATCCATGAGGATGCAGGTTCGATCCCTGGCCCCACTCAGTGGGTTAAGGATCCGGCATTGCTGTGGCTATGGTGTAGGCTGGCAGCTACAGTTCTGACTGGACCCTTAGCCTTGGAACTTCCATATGCTGCAGGTGCGGCCCTAAAAAGACAAAAAAATAAATGAATAAATGCCAGACCCAGGGGAGAGCAGGGACTAACCAGTGGTCATTCAGTTGGACTCTGGCAGAGCCAAGGCCAGAATCTAGGCCTCTTGCCTCCTGAGGCTCCTGGTCCCATTCTCACAGATAAGTGGAGTCCCCTAGAATCCTTTCTGGGACTCTCAGCTCTTGGAAACAGCGAGAGATTTGGAATAAAGTGGGACCGCCGAGCACAAACACCTCAGAAGGATTCCCCAACTCTACTCCCACACCCTGCTCCTCCTTTCCCACAGGTGGAAAGAGAAACCCGGGCAGAAGCAGCAGGAGCAGCAGATGGTCCTGCTCCAGCCTCCCGAGGACTGAGAAGGGGCAAAGCACGGACGGAGCCCCCGCATCTCCTGGAGGTCCACACCCAGAGGAGGGGGAGAGGAACGGCAGCCAGGGGAAGATGGGAGGGACCCCTGCTTGACCTGTAATTCCAGAGAACACTTCCCCTGGGCCTCTGCTCCTAGCCAGACCCACCCTCCCATTTCATTGAAAGTAGCTACACACAACTTCTCCCATTCTTTCCACCGAGGCCACTCCACATCAGCTAACCCTTGGTGCAAAAATTCGCATTTGTTTGGGACCCTCTATCAGTCATCCTTTCAGAGAATTTGTGATAGATCTGTCTTCTGGAATATGAGTGTGTGTTCTATTTGTGTGATTGGTATTTTCGCTGCCTTTTTTTCTTTTCTTTTTTTAGGGCCACACCTGCAGCATATGGAGGTTCCCAGGCTAGGGGCAAATCGGAGCTGTAGCTGCCAGCCTACACCACAGCCACTGTAACACAAGACCCAAGCCACGTCTGCAATCTCTACCACGGCTCACAGCGATTCTGTATCCTTAACCCACTGAGCAAGGCCAGGGATTGAACCCACAACCTCATGGTTCCTAGTCGGAACCGCACCACGATGGGACCTCCTCGCTGCCTTTTATAAAATAGGAATTCAGGTTCAATTCACTAGAAAAATTTTACCATGAAACTATGACTAAAAAACAAGAAAGATGGAGTTCCCATCATGGCTCAGTGGAAAGGAATCTGACGAGCATCCATGAGGATGCAGGTTCAATCCCTGGCTCCACTCAGTGAGTTAAGGATCCAGCATTGCTGTGAGCTGTGCTGTAGGTCACAGATGTGGCTCAGATCCCACGTTGCTGTGGCTGTGGCGTACGCCAGCAGCTACAGCTTCGTAGCCTGGGAACCTCCATATGCCATGGGTGCGGCCCTAAAAAGACAAAAAAAAAAGTTTTTTTTTTTTTCTTTAACCTGTGTGGCCAACAACAATACTCTTAAGACTCTGGAGACAATTGGTTAAGATGCAACTCTTTCAAAATTCCAAAAGTGGATCTTTTTTTCATATGCATTTAGAAAAAAAAAGCTGGTTTGATAAAATGCTTTTTTCACAATTCTGATCCTGAGAGAACAAAAATATGCCTAGGAGAAGGCTTGAAATTTACTCTTATCATGTCCTTGAAATACAAACACAGCCCACTTTGCCTGACTTCAGCCGTGGGTTAATAGCAGAACTTCAAGCCAAGGGGAGGGGGTAGGAAGGAGGAAAGAGTCTTTCTACACTGAAGTCTGTAAACTTAACTTATTCCAACTGTTACTTATAGAACAGTAAGTTTCATACTGAAATATTTGACTCATGAGTAGGTTTTAAATGAAGCTATGAGATCTCGATGTATATACGTCTAGGTGTGATATTGTCTATAAAGGGATAAAAGCTTTTGGGTAAACGCTCTGGAAATAATTATATGATTTAACAAACCATTCAATTACTTGTTTCTTGGTTTCATTTCAATTTATCAGCCAGAGAGCTAATTACGCTCAAATCTATATGTAGATATGTTTTTTTTTTTTTTGCTTTTTAGAGCCGTACCCATGGCATATGGAAGTTCTCAGGCTGTGGTTGAATCAGAGCTGCCGCTGCTGGCCTATGCCACAGCTAGATATACAATGCAGGATCCAAGCCAAGTCTGTTGAGCAAGGCCAAGGATCGAACCCACATCCTCATGTATACTAGTCGGATTCGTTTCCACGTCACAATGGGAACTACGTCGTTCAGCCTTTTGAAGGTTAAACATTATACTATGTATTTAAAACTACTAGAAAAGATAAAGCATTTATTTGTAAAACAAGTAGGATATGTATTGTCGGGGAGAGAAGGTATAAAGAATGGAAATGTTTTTTTGAGGGATAAAAGGAGTTTAATTTCATCCTAGAGCTGGTTGTTTCTAGATGGGTAAAAAAAAAAATAGTATTAACTAATATAGATACAGAAAGTGATTTTTTTTAAGGTTTTTTAAAAAAGGAACCTTGAGAAAAGAACGTTGTACATTGTTAAGACTGATGAAGATTAGATTGGATTAAATTAGGTAAACAAATGTTTTTTTTTCTAGGGCCGCACCCGCAGCATATGGAAGTTCCCAGGCTAGGGGTCGAATTGGAGTTACAACTGCCGGCCTACACCACAGCCACAGGAACGCAGGATCCGAGCCGTGTCTGCGACCTACACCACAGCTCAGAGCAACACTGGATCCCCCACCCACTGAGCAAGCCCAGGGATTGCACATCCTCACGGATACTAGTCAGATTCATTTCTGCTGCACCACGATAGGAACTCTGAATTTTATTATTAATATTAAGCCAATACAAGACTGGGATTTAGTTTTCTCTCTGTGTTAAGAGAACAACCTTTTCTGGAAGAGGGACCTGCATTTGATAGCAAATGGTAAGTTCTCGCTCTAGCTAATTTCGAGCTCTCCACAGGGCCCCCGAGGCATCTCAAAGAGAAAAACTGGTAGGACATTTAAAGAGTTCTAATGGAAAGTTATTGTTTTGCTCCTAATCGTTTGTTTGTTTGTTTGTTTTGGTTTTTGCCTTTTCTTGAGCCGATTCCACCGCCTATGGAGGTTCCCAGGCTAGGAGTCTAATCGGAGCTGTAGCCACAAGCCTACAACAGGGTCACGGCAACGCGGGATCCGAGCCGAGTCTGCGACCCACACCACAGCTCACGGCAACGCTGGATCCTTAACCCACTGAGCAAGGCCAAGGATTGAACCTGCAACCTCATGGTTCCTAGTCGGATTCGTTAACCACTGCGCCACGACAGGTACTCCTCCTAACCGTATTTTTGACTGCAATGTTCAGGATGGAAAAAACTGCCTAGTGCCATTGTCACGGAGTATAAGTACTCATGATGTGCATCACGCTGGCTTTACGTTTACCCTTTGAAGCCCACGTTCCACGGTTGTGAGACAATTGGGTATAATAGATAAAATACATAGCCTATAAAATATTTCTCTGTTAGCACCTCTGTGCTTCTTTATGTCTGATTAGTTTTCCCCCAGCATGGACAACTAGGCCCGTGTATAAACAAAAAGTAGGCTTAGCACTGAGGGACGGGAATGATTCATTTCTCGCGTCTGCGGTTCTTCTCGCCTGGAACAGAAGAGGCACAAACTGAAGAACTGCCTTCAGATCTCAGACGCTTAACACTGTGCTCTACTGCCCTCTAGTGGAAGATCTGGTACTTAACATAATCATTGAGTCTCCTCTGATTGAGCGGAAGGAGAGGTGTGAAAAGAGCCACCAGGGCACCAGGTACCTTGTGGAAGAACATCCGGATGCGGAAAGGGGGATCCAGCTGCGGAAAAGGGGTGTCTGGAGTACCTAGAAGAGGAGGAATCCTGATCGTTCCCTCTACCGCCTGGCTCAGGACTCTGACCACCTCTTTCGTAAGAACTGAAAGTTGATAGCTGTCGAGTCGACGGAATAACCAGTTTCTCACCTAAATTTCTGGTTACATCAGCTGCCTTGTAAACATATTGATCAAACCCCCACAGAGTGCGGGGCAGGGTTCTGTCTCTCCTGATCAGGACAAACAAGATCTTTGCTCTCAGAGATTTGCGTTCCAACGAGAGAAGGAGGGAAGGGGGGTGGGGAAGGAGAAGATGAGCGCAAGTAAGAAATAAATTAATACTGCTGTACCCCTGACACTAATACAACGTTGTAAGTCAACCATATGCCAGCAAAATTTTTTAATTAATTAATAAATACAAGTGGTGCCAGGTGAAGATAAACAGAGGCCAGATCATGTAGGACTTTGAACAGCAGGGGAAGCCTAGGGGAGGGTTCTAAGGCGGAGGGGAGGGTGGTGTGCTTGGTTTCAAGTTTCTAAAACACCACTCTGGCTTCTAGGTGAGAAATGGATTGTAGACGACAAGAATGGAAGCAGGAAGACCGGTTGGAAAATTGTCACAGAGGTCCAGATGAGAGGGGAAGGGGACCTGGATTAGGCAGGATGCAGTAAAGGATGAGAGAAATAGAAAGTTGGGCTACACTGTGGAGGTGAAGCCAACAGCACTTGCTGGGGGATTAGATAGGGAAGGAGGAGGTGAGAAAATGGATACAAATCCAGAATGTCTATACCGTTCTCATTTCAGGCCAGGGGTCCGATCATTCCCAATATAGCCTCTTGTTTTCTTACTCGCAGTTTAAGGAACTGTCTAGATGACTAAGCTGGATGGCTTCCTAATATGGAGATGATTCTTTTTTTTTTTTTAATTTTGTCTTTTTAGGACCTCGCCCGTGGCACATGGAGATTCCCAGGCTAGAGGGAGCTGTAGCTGCCAGCCTATGCCACAGCCACAGCCACACCATATCTGAACCAGGCCTGTGACCTCCACCACAGTTCACGGCAACCCCAGATCGTTAACCCACTGAGAAGCGCCAGAGATCAAACCCGCATCCTCCTCATGGATGCCAGTTGGGTTCACTAACCACTGAGCCACGACGGGAACTCCAAACTACTATGTTTAGAATGAATAAGAATGAGATCCTACTGTACAGCACAGGGAACTATGTTCAAACTCTTGGAATAGAACATGATGGGAGATGATATGAAAAAAGAATATATGTATATATATGTATTACTGGGTCACTTTGCTGTACAGCAGAAATTGGCACAACATTATAAATATACTATAATTTAAAAAATAAAATTAAAAAAGGGAGTTCCCGTTGTGGCTCAGTGGGTTAAGAACCTGACTACTGTCCACAAGGATGTGGGTTTGATCCCTGGCTTCGCTCAGTGGGTTAAGGAGCCAGCTTTCCTGCAAGCTGCAGTGTAGGTCACAGATGTGGCTCAAATCTGGCATTTCCGTGGCTGTGGTGTAGGCCTGCAGCTGCAGCTCCGATTCAACCTGTAGCCTGGGAACCTCCATATGCCCCTCAGGTATAGCCCTAAAAAGGAAAAAAAAAAATGCAACAAAGTCTGTTGCTCTAACCCTTGGCTGAGTGACCTGCTCTGGTCAAGATGTTACCCAATCATGACACAAGCAGAAACTTCAAATGTCCTTGCTCCTAGGGCTTTCCTCTCCTGCTGCTCTTTGGCAGCCCGACATAACTTGCTTCCTCTGAGAATAAGAGGCCACCAGAGCAGAAAGGAGCCAAACCAGCAGAGGGACCTCCCATCAGAAGCAGCCTGCCAAACTGACCTACCCGCTCACCACATATACATGAGTAAGCCAAGCAGAGATCAGACCAGAAGGACCCACAAACTCAAAAGTCAAATAAATAACTGCTGGGTTTTGTTTTTTGTCTTTGCAATTTCTTGGGCCGCTCCCAAGGCATATGAAGGTTCCCAGGCTAGGGATCGAATCAGAGCTGTAGCCATCAGCCTACACCAGAGCCACAGCAACAAGAGATCCAAGCCGTGTCTGCAACCTACACCACAGCTCATGGCAACGCTGGATCGTTAACCCACTGAGCAAGGCCAGGGATCGAACCTGCAACCTCATGGTTCCTAGTTGGATTCATTAAGCACTGAGCCACGACGGCAACTCCCAATAATTGCTGTTTTAAACAGGGACATTTTGGAAGAGTTTGTTACCTAGCAATAGATAACAGATATAGTTCCTAAGGTCACCTTGATTCCACAATGAATGTTGATATTCACAAGGGGTTGAGCTCTGAGTTCAGGAAGAGGAAACTATTATGGGCCACTTCCTGATTTTCCCTCTTCTCTGGCGGAACAAGTGGATTTTTACAGTCCGGCTTCAGCTGGACCTCTGCACCAATAGGACCTTGGGTCTGCCCTGCCCTTCCTCTCTGGATGACCTTGGCCAAGACCCTCTCTCTCTGGATCTCGTTTCCCTCTTCTACACAGTTAGGACAATGGATTTTTTTTTTTTTTTTTTTTTTTTGTCTTTTTGCTATTTCTTTGGGCCACTCTCGTGGCATATGGAGGTTCCCAGGCTAGGGGTCCAATCGGAGCTGTAGCCACCCGCCTACGCCAGAGCCACAGCAACGCGGGATCCGAGCCGCGTCTGCAACCTACACCACAGCTCACGGCAACGCCGGATCGTTAACCCACTGAGTAAGGGCAGGGACCGAACCTGCAACCTCATGGTTCCTAGTCAGATTCGTTAACCACTGCGCCACTACGGGAACTCCAGGACAATGGATTTAATATGTGGGTCTCAAACACTGATTCAAGACAAAGTTCACATCGGGATGCAGTAAAATGAGAAAGAATAAGACATTTAAAGTTCCTATTTGATCTTGGAGTTCCCATCGTGGCTCAGTGGATAACGAATCCTACTAGAAACCATGAGGTTGCAGGTTCGATCCCTGGCATTGCTCAATGGGTTGAAGATCCATCGTTGCCATGAGCTGTGGTGTGGGTCACAGACGCAGCTTGGGTCCTACGTTGCTGTGGCTGTGGCGTAGGCCGGTGGCTACAGCTCCGATTCGACCCCTAGCCTGGGAACCTCCATGTGCCACGGGAGCGGCCCAAGAAAATGGCAAAAAGACAAAAAAATAAATACATAAAAATAAAAAAAAGTTCCTATTTGATCTAAAATTCTTCCATTTAAAGGACTGTTGCTTATTTTTCAAACCATATCCTTCTTATGTGGGTAATGTTTTTAAGTTGTCCTTTAAGAAATGATCAGGTGTCGGGTGGGGGAGGATACAGGTGAAAGATTTGCAAAATGCTGATAAATATTGAGGCTGGGTAATCTTGGCATAGCTTTGCATATTTCCATAAGAAAGCATTCCGTCAATGATGTTGCAGGTAAGTCATGATGAGCTTTCTGTGCGCATCGTGTGTGTTAATTCTAAAGTGCATGAAAGGTCACTTCTAAAAATAAAATAGAGGCATTCCCGCTGGGGTACAGAGGGTTTAGGATCTGGCATTACCTCGGCAGGACCTCTGGTGGCTGCTGAGATGCAGGTTCAATCCTCAGCCCCGTATAGTGGGTGAAGGATACAGCATTGGTGCAGCTGTGCAGGTTGTAGCTGCGGCTCCGTTTTGAGCCCTGAACTTCGTGGGTGCTGCCAAAAGAATAATAGTAATTTTTTTCATAAAATAAAATAAAATAGAGATGGAGGAGGGAAGGAAAAGACACAGAAGAGTTGCCGGGGAAACTGGATACATGCAGAGAATAAATGTCATTTGCTCACTGGTAATGTGGTCTCTTCATACTTCTCTCCACAAGCTCTTCCCACTCCCTCCCTTCTCCCTTGGGTCCTAGAAGGGAAGTGTTTTACCCTGACTTCCAAGTGAGCAAAAGTCATATCAGGAACCTCTGCTGCGCAGGAGGTCCAAGCAGAACGTGGCTGTGAACAGGCTGGCGCTGGGGGAGCGGGTTCTTGCCTACCCTCCCACCTGAAGAGCAAAGCAGGTGGATTGGCTGATCAGTGGCGCTGGGGACATGCCCCTCCAAGAGTCCTTTGGATACAGAGATGCACAGGGACCCACTATGCTACCCCCCTAGCCTCCTCCCATTCCTGTGACAAACCAGCAGAGACAGCCAAGTCTTGGACCACATGCCCTTGGCCTCTACCATTTTAGTGGTTGACAGCCTGACCTTCCTGCTGCCAAGCACCTGCATCTCTTTGCCAACAGGCTTTCCTGGCCACCAGATCCTGCTTTTCCTGAGGATGGCAAGCTGGGAGTGCAGAGGAATTAACAACCACATGCCAGCCCTCGACCCATGGCTGATGATGAGGTCCAGGTAAAAACACCCAGCTCCCTTAGCCTGGGAGCAGGGACGGCTCTGAGGCATCTGCTCCCTGGCGTCTCCTCCAGTTCCCCAAGATCCAGCCCCAACTCTCCACGGGGGCGCCTGGATTGGTGAGGCATCTTCCCTAAACGCATCCCCACTGCCCTGCTGGGGGTCCCTCCTGAACAAACCACCTGCACTCAAACCTGTGTCTCAGAATCAGTATGTCTACGAGGGGACCCAAACTAAGATACAGACACTGGTAACTGTGGTAGACAGAGTAATGTCCCCGCCCCCTCCCTGTGGTGGTGTCCATATCCTAACCCCTTGAACCTGTGAATGTGCTACCTTACTTGACCCAAAGGGATTTCACCATTCTTGAGATGGGGCGATTATCCTGGGTTATCTGTGTGGGCCCAGGGTAATCACAAGAGTCCCTATAAGAAGGAGGCGCTTGAGTCAGAGAAAATGTGAGGATGCAGAGGTCAGAACAACGCAACTGATGGAAGAGGCCACAAGCCAAGGAACGTGGACAGCCTCTGGAAGCTGGAAAGGGCAAGGAAACAGATTCTCCTCTAGAAGCTCTAGAAGGAATGCAGCCCTGCCCACGCCTTGATTAAGCCCAGTGAAACCCCTTTTGGACTTCTGACCTCCCAATGTGTAAAGTAATAGATGTGTGTGGCTCTCAGCCACGAAGTTGGTGGTCACCTGTTGGAGCAACAAGAGGAAACTCATACAGTAACCAGTCGGCCCCTTCCTTCCCACTGAACCCAGGCACTATGATGAAACACTTCCCAGCATGCGCTAATCGACAGGCATTGGTACGCAAGGAATTACTGCTAGTCCCTGCATCATGAACACCTGCCCTCTAGAGCCAGAATCTGTGGATACATCAGAAAGAGCCTCTGCCTTGGGTGGGTCCAGCCCTCACTTACCTGTGGTGCCCAGGGTCCGCCACCCTACACAGGAGGAGCACCGCTTCCCTGACTCTGTATGAAAAGTGCTCCCTGAGGAGTCCCCGTCGTGGCGCAGTGGTTCACGAATCCGACTGGGAACCATGAGGTTGCGGGTTCGGTCCCTACCCTTGCTCAGTGGGTTCAGGATCCGGCGTTGCCGTGAGCTGTGGTGTAGGTTGCAGACGCGGCTCGGATCCCGCGTTGCTGTGGCTCTGGTGTAGGCCAGTGGCTACGGCTCCGATTGGACCCCTAGCCTGGGAATCTCCATATGCCGCGGGAGCGGCCCAAGAAATAGCAAAAAGACCAAAAAAAAAAAGAAAAGAAAAGTGCTCCCTGGCAAACGACACGGAAGGAAGCAGGTATAGGGCGTGAGGGCGAGCCGCCCCAGGAGCGCCTGAACTTATGATGCAGCCAGTTAGGTGGAGATGTTCACTGCGGCTGCGCTGGTGTTGCCCCTTTGTTTCGGGGACATTCTTCACCGCCGAAGAGACACATCGCTAAACAGTCAACGCCTTTATTTTCAAGTCATGTGGGAAACAGACCTCCCGATGCCAAATCCAAGACCTTCCGCTCCCCCACCCCCCCCGACCCCTACCCAGCTAGGGATCAGGGATGAAGCAGGGCTCAGACATGCCTGTTGCATTCCAACTCGTTGGTGTTCCGGAAACTTTCGATGATAGCTCCTTTTTTTTTTTTTTTTTTTCCCAGCTCCCCAGTTGCCTTACTATCCTTCTTTTCTCCCAGTGGCTGATGCTGTCCAGAACGGGGCCGTCAGTCTGGCTTCCGGGGCAGAGATAAGTGGTCCCGCCGCGGTTGCTCCTCGTGGCCACACGGCGTCGCTGTCGAGCCAGCCCGGCACGGGGCTGGGGGCTGGCGCGGCGGTGGAGCTCTGAGCCCGGACTTGGGCGGAGCGCCCATCCCAGGGCCCGATCGTGGGTCCCCAGGCTCGGGTTCTCCCCGCTCAACCTCTGCGATTCCACGCGCAGCTGCTGTCCAGGGCCAGCAGCCGTCAGCAGCCGTCGCTGTGAATCCTCAGAATGCGCCCCCTTTGCCTGGGCGAGGAGCCCCTCACTAGCTTCAGAGAAAGACGCCTCCAGTTTGGCTGGTCCAAGAAGGCACCAGCGGTCCACGGCCCCCGACCGACCGGGAGACGTGCTGCCTCCTCTCTGTCTGGAAAAGATGCGCACGCATGTCTGGGGTGGGGGGGAAGTGGAGGCCACCCAGACACCTGCTGGGGAAAAACAAATTAGATGAAATCTCCTGCCAACCCAGAAAACCTCTCCCAGAAAATAGGAGGTTAAGAACCGTTTTATATTGAATTCGCATTCAACCAAAATGTGCTGCACGTTGCAGGCGGTCCATCCACTAAGAGATGACCAAAAACTCTCACCCTTTCATATAGCCAGGCAAGTAACAAGCCATCACACACAACTTCACCCAGACCAACCGCAGCTACTCCTCCAGCCAGAGGAGGAGACAGCACCACTGTCACACACAGTTGGCAATTTGCCTGGCAATTACAGCGGCCACCTGTGTTTGCTGATTGCCTTTATGCAGAAGAAAACTACCTTCCTCCAGGAGTTCCCGTCGTGGCGCAGTGGTTAACGAATCCGACTGGGAACCATGAGGTTGCGGGTTCGGTCCCTACCCTTGCTCAGTGGCTTAACGATCCGGCGTTGCCGTGAGCTGTGGTGTAGGTTGCAGACGCGGCTCGGATCCCGCGTTGCCGTGGCTCTGGCGTAGGCCGGTGGCTACAGCTCCGATTCAACCCCTAGCCTGGGAATCTCGAAGCTAGCAACAACAACAGACAAAAGACAAAAAAAAAAAAAGAAAACTACCTTCCTCCTGCCTGCGGGACAGGAGATGGGTCTCCAACTTGCAGCCAGGAACCAGCTCAAGGTAGGCTCCTGCACACCTACAGAATGTGGGAGATGAGGCACTGTGTTCCTGGAGGTTTCCGAGTCCCTGGGGAAATGCTCCTGGCAAGGGGCTTATTCAGGTTTTGGAAAGATTTACATACATTTCAAAGAGGCAGAGCTTACAATTAAAGTTTTCTAAACTGAATGCTCTGGGAGCTACCACTGTGGCTCAGCGGTAATGAACCCAACTAGTATCCCAACAAGGGTTGATCCCTGGCCTCGCTCAGTGGGTTAAGGATCCCACGTTGCCAGTGCTGTGTTGCAGGTCACGGTTGCAGCTCAGATCTGGTGTTGCTATGGTTGTGGCATAGGCCAGCAGCTACAGCTCCCATTTGACCCCTAGCCTAGGAGTTTCCATATGCCGTGGGCGTGGCCCTAAAAAGACAAAAAAAAAGAAAAAATACTGGGTCTGGCTGGTTCTGTAGGGGTTGGGGGAGCAAGGCTGAGGCTGAATCTGGGCAGGACCAGGGACCTGAGCTCATCTGGCTTCCCTGTCGTGAACTCTTGATGCATGCATCCAGCCCCCTGCCCAACAAAACCCTGGCCACTGTCTGGCTTTGCCTTCAATTGATAGACTTTAATAAAGCTTGTCCCTGGTCTGTGCTGGCCTCCTACGGAGACCATAACAAGTTAATAGAGGGGACGGGATCTTGCACTGGACGTTTCCTGCCCTCGGGGCTCTGTGCTGGACAGTGACGTAATGCTCTGTGATATAATAAAACCTAGCCCTTTCTCTCAGCCCAGTTTATGGAAAAGAGGCTGAAAAATTCGAAAGAGACTCTTCTGCGCGAGAACTTCCTCCTCGAGGGTCGCCAGACCAGGAGGAAGAAGGGAGTGATGTTTACACACATGGGAAAAGAACCACTCCTCCAAGTCAGGGGAGGGGGACTCAGGAACACCACCTGGAGAACGGAGGGTCACCAGAGGGGACCCTGGCACCTGGGTCCCCCCGCCGCACCCCTCACCGCTGAGCGGCTGACACTTGGGCGCCTGCCATTGCTGCCACCTGAGCAAAACAAAGGACCCGAAACCTGGAACAGTGTCAAGACTGGCAGGACGAAGGACAGAGAGCTGCAGTGGGAGTGACCTGCGTGCCACCAGTGGCAGGGCAAGAGATCAGATGCCCATGGCCAGAGTGGATGTTCAGGAAGAGAGCTGGGCTAGAGCCATCCTGATGGGACTTCACCCTGCGGGCACAAGGCCATCCCACAGAAAGGGGCTTCGTGGGGAGCAAAGCGCACGGGGTGAGAAGGTAGTTGCAGCAGGCGTGAAAGATGCCAGCAGCGTTCGTGGAGGGGCCAAGCCACCAGGACACTGCGCATGCGTGGCAGCATCGCCCCTCAAGGAGCATGCAGGAGCCAGCGGTTACCCGTTGCCTTTCATCCCTCTTCTCTTCTCGGACCCTGAAGAAGCCTGAAAGCAGCTGCTAGCAGTTGGGGAGCAGAGGAATCAAAGAAAGCCACCTACCACGACCTCCCACCTGCTGCCACTCACCTTCCCCACCCAGAAACCAGATCAGGGAGACACTTAACACTGGTTGAGAGATAAGTATTCTTACTTACAGAGTTCCCGTGTGGCTCAGCAGGTTAAGACTCAAGGATGCGGATCAGAGCCCACAGACTCTGTGCGTTAACGATCCAGCAAGCATGGGTCGCAAATGTGGCTTGGATCTGGCTTGGCTGTGGCTGTGGTGTAGGCCAGCAGCTACAGCTCAGACTGGACCCCTAGGCTGGGAACTTCCAGCAGGTGCAGCCCTAAAAAAAAAAAGAAAAGAAAAAAAGATTCTTACTTAGATGGGACGGGGCTTATTTTTTAACTTGGTTTAAATTTTTTTTAACAAACTTTTTATAAGAATTTTCAAACACATGGAAAAGTTAAACAAATAATGCAGTAAACCCATATACTCACCACTTAGATTCAAAATGTGTTGATTCTGTGTGTGTGTGTGTGTGTGTGTGTGTGTGTGTGTGTCTCCATGGTTTCAGATGAACCATTTGAAAGCAAGCTTCAGAAATCACACTTCACTCCTGGAACATTCCGTGTACATCTCCTAAAGAATCGGCTTTTTAAAGCCTGAAATTGAAAGTGATCTAACCTGAAGGAAATTAATAAACCCATATTTAGGTGACCTATGTTCAAGGAGGGGAGAGAGAGAAGCAGCAGAGCCAGGGCTAGGATGGTGGTGGCAGAAAAATTACACTATTCCCTGCTTGCACCTTACAATTTCCAGCCGGTTGAAAAAAAAAAACTAGTTCCATAACAAAGATAAGACCATTTCAGATAATGACAGGTGCTCTGAAGAAGGAAAATGGAACAGGACAGAGGCGATGAGAGTAAGACTGGGAGACGGGCAACTTCGGCATGGCAAGGCGTCAGCTTCTCAGGAAGAAAAGGTGAATTTTGACCTGGGAGCTGAATGACAAGGAGTCAGAAACACGAGACAGTCGGGAGCATCGTGGTCAAGGTAAGAGCGAGGCCACCGGCCTGGAAGCCCAGAGGAGCACGGAGCACTCGCAGGGGGTGGAAAAAGACAGGACGAGAAGGGGTCAGAGCTCAGATCTTGGAATTCCGAGAGAACTTCAAGCAGGAGAGTGATTTGGTCGGACGTACAATTTTAGTTACTCTGGCTGCTTAGGTGAAAAACACCTGGTGGGAGAGCAAAGCGTGAAGCCCAGAGACCCTGGAGGAGGCTGTGTGCAATCCTCCAGCAAGGGAGGATGGTGGCTTGGACCAAAGTGGTACCCAGAGGCAGGCAGTACTGCCCCCCACTGTTTTGTTTTTGTTTTTTAGGGCCAAACCTGGGGCATATGGAAGTTTCTGGGCTAGGGGTCAAATCAGAGCTGTGGTGTGCCAGCCTACGCCACGGCCACAGCCATGCCAGGTCCAAGCCGTGTCTGCGACCTATACCACAGCTCACGGAAGCGCTGGATCCTTACCCCACTGAGCGAGGCTGGAGATTGAGCCTACATCCTCATGGACACTCATGGGGTTCATAACCTGCTGAGCCACAACGGGAACTCCCTATTTCTGTTCCCCACCCCCCCTTTAAAGGTAAGGAAATTGAGGCTCAGAAAAGGTAAGTGACTTGACCAAAATCATTCCAGCTTTAAGTGGCAGGTCCAGGATTTTTTTTGGGGGGGGGAGTTAATTGTAGTGAAATATACATAACATAAAATTTACCATTTTAACCACTTTTAAGGACACAATCCAGTGGCATTAAGCATATTCACAACCATCACCACTATGCATTTCCAGAACTTTTCATTATCTCAAACAGAAACTTTGTGCTCATTCAGCAATAGCTTCCCCATCCCTCTACCCCAGTCCCTGGCAGCTCGTCATAGAGGGCCTGAATTTCCTATTCTAGATACTTCTAAGTGGGACCATATAATATTTGTCCTTTTGTGTCTGGCTTATTTCACTTCGTATAATGTTTTCAAAGCTCATCCACATTGTATCATGTGTCAGAATGTCCTTCCTTTTTAAGGCTGAATAATATTCCATTGTGTGCGGGTACCACATCGTATTTAAGCTGAGGTTCATCTGCTGATAGAAGGCTGGGATTCATACCGAGATGGCTGATTCCAACCCCATTCTGGTTGGCTCTGAGCCCAGCACAGTGCCCCTAGCGGCCACCAGAGGGCGCACAGAGACTCCCAGGCGGGACAAGGGGTCGGTTTGTGGGAGGAAGAGGGAGCTGGAGCTCAGCCTCTTGCGCACACGCACCAGGCACAACGGCACGACGGACACCCAGAAGCATGCTGATGAGAGGGAAGCGGGCTGCAGGAAAAGCTACCCAACTATAAATTCGGCCTCCAGTGGAGGAAAGGGGGGAAGTCGGGGTGAGAAGGGTCACACCTGTCATCCTGGGCCAGTCCGCAAAGGGGATGTCGATGCTGGCCACTCACAGCTTCCCAGCCAGCCAGCCTCCAGCAGGAACAGCTCAGCAGAGAAGCTGAGGGAGCAAGTCCAGGGAGGCCTGGCTCCTGAGGCTGGTCTGACCCCCGTGGCCTCCCTCCTTCTGAGCATTAGGCCTTTTATCATGCCACCCAAGTTTGCTCTGGCTAGTTTTGGCAGCCACCTCACGCTGGCTTAAATCCCACATTTCTAGCAGCTTAAATCCCTCAACTTTTATCACATGTGCTGTTTGTTGCAAACCCGTTTCTCCCCCTAGTGCATCCATGTGCAGCTGGGTCTTTGGATGCGAGTCCAAGAACTGACATTTATCCCTGTCAGATTTCATCTTGTTCATTCATCTGACAAACATTTGTTCAGAGCCCACGCCGTACCAGGCGCTGGGGATACAGCACAGAAAGACAGATCCCCTGCCCTTGAGGAGCTTATGCTGTCATTAATCATGGCAGCCGCCACCAACATTGATCAGGGGCTCCCTCTGGGCCAGGCACCATGCTGGGGGCTGCATGGAGCTTGTCTCATTGACCCTCGGTGCATGGCAGGATAGGTGGCATTGCTCCTATTTTGTAGATGGGGAAGCCGAGGTTCAAAAAGTTCCTGTGACTTGTCTGGGAGTTCCCGTTGTGGTTCAGAGGGTTAAGAACCTGACATAGTGTCTGTGAGGATGAGGACTGGATCCCTGGGCTCTCTCGGTGGGTTAAGAATCCGGTGTTGTTGCAAGCTGTGGCATAGGTCGCAGATGTGGCTCAGATCTGGTATTGCTGCAGCTGTGGCGCAAGCCTGCAACTGCAGCTCCGATTGGACCCCTGGTCTGAGAACTTCCATATGCTGCAGGTGCAGCTGCAAAAAAAAAAAAAAAAAGTTCCTGTGACTTGTCCAAAGTGGCATCCCCGCAATGTGGCATCCCTGCAAAGTGGCATACCTGCAAAGTGGCAGGCTCAGCCAGCCTTCAGCCCTCCAATGGCTTTGGATGCTGGCTCTCTCCTCCTATGTGGGTACCCTCTGTCCCAGCTTTGGATTCTCTGTAAACATGATAAACTACCTCTCTGAATTTCATCAACAGCATGGATGAAACTCAGATGAATTCACCTGGGCCAGCTGCCTATGATTCTGTACCCCGCGGGCTCAGCAGATACAAACGCACCAACTGAAAGCCGCCTGATCTTTCTCCCTCCCCCGGCCCCAGCCCCAGCTCCAGGCTCACTCCCCTGCCCAAGCATCTATGGACCTGGCTGTTGGCATCTTCGCCATCAAACCAGCCCCTGCTGCCAAGTCCTCTACATGCAGGAGCCCAGCTGTGCCTGGCCCTTGCCTGCCTCATGGTAAAGCTCCATCTGCCAAAGTCCTTCCCCAAGAGGGAGGCTTGAAGCCCAAGGCCCAGGAAAGGGCAGCTGAGTTGGGCTTTCTCAGTCCTGAGCATCTCTGCCCCCGCTCTTGCGTCTGCTGCTTCTCGTCTTCCTCTCCGTCTGCTCCCAGAGGCTCAGCTCATCTTTTTCGCTCAGTTCTTCTTGCCAAGCTGAGGGAGACCAACTGCAGAGTAGGCCTGGGCGAGGGCTGTGGGCAGGAACGAAGGCAAAAGCAAAGTAAAACATTGCTCACTGGGGGTGGGGGGTGAGGGGCGGTGCAGAGGGGCAGCTGTGAAATGAGCTCCGAGCTTCCAGCCAGGATCTGGGGACGCCATACCATTTCATAGGACCCGTCACCCACCCTCTTTACAAGGGTTGGAACTATTTTCTTTGTGCCCAGCCAGGGGGATCCAGGCCTGGACACTACCTCGGCTAAGGCTGCTTCCTGAAAAGACATCATGGACTTGTAATGAGAGTGCGTCTACTGAATCAGAACTCGGCGAGCCCCTCCTTATAAGCCTGGTCAGACTCAGGCCCCACCCTCATCGCCTCCCTTTGAGGGGGAGGGACGCTAGAGAATAAGCCAGCCCACGACTTCAGGCAGTGATCAGTGCTCTGAAGAGCATAAAGCCGGATAGAGTAGGGGCAACTAGAGTTGAGGATGCCACTCCAGCTAGCGTGGTCTGGGAAGGCCTCTCTGAGGGGGTGATATATGCAGAGCCAGGAAGAAGCTGGCCCTGGGGACCACGAGCATAAAGATGCAGAAAGACAATGAGTGCGACATGGTGCCAAACCCACCCACCCCCATCGCAGATGCTAGCACAGAGAGAAACACGTGACACGGAGATGAGGCCTGAGTGGGAAAGCATGTGGGGCCATGTCCTCAGGGGGCCTGAACCCTGGCACGGAGCTCCGTGGATGCCTCCAGGGGTTCCCCCACCCCCAAGCAAGGCTCTGGGTCTTCCTCATTCCCTTGCATCTTCAACACCTTTCTGCACACCGCCCAGCCTGGCTCCGGATACATGTCTGCCAAATGAACAAACTCTGGAAGGCTCTGCTCACCCAGTCCTGGGGGCCAGCAAGGAGGAAGTGTGAGGAGAGGCCCCAGGAAACCCTACCTTCTTCTACAAGGAATCACTTGATGGAGTTTGTGGCTCCCATAGGTGGTAGAAGCAGAAAAGACAAAGGGATTCCAGAATGTGGGAGGAGGGGTCGCCTACACAATTGGAAATTTTCTCACAGAAGTCCAGATTTCAAGCTATTTTTAAAGTATCTGAAAATCTGGCAACCCCGAGCCTGCACATCCCCATGGCAACGCCAGCTGGTGCTGAGCCGCCCTGGTAACTGGACATGCGCTCTGCACTTCGCCTGCGCAGGCCGATCGCTGCAGCCGCCGCCTAGCCCACCCCCCTCCTTCATATCACGGGCCCCTTGGGCATCTGAGTCGGCCATCCTGGGTTTAAGAGATGTGCTGAGCAGAAAGCCGTGCAGGAGACATGGGGACCGTGGCATCTGTTGCATCAGCCCGCAGCTAAGGAGAGTCAGACTGAGGTCCTCCCCCTCAGGTTCTTAGGGCAGTTGACCAGTGTGCGGGCGTGGTTGCAAGTCCACATCAGCCCGTTCGCTGTGCGGGGTTCTGGGTTTGGGTAGCTAGCCGGCAGGAGGGTTCCGAAACCGTTCCGTCGAGGCGAGAGATGCAGTTCTCAAAGTGCACCAGCAGGGGGCGATTCTCCCAGCCGTGCCCTCAATGCTGCTGGGCGGCTAGGGCTCCAGTTGCTGGAGAGTAATTCCTCGGTCAGGGTCGTCCTGGGTCCCGGAATGATCTTGGGTCCCTGCCCGTTCTCATTTGGGGTGACAGCCGAGGCCCAGCCTGGCTGGCAACGTGAGGTCCACCCACCTTGAAGCCGTTCTGGCCTGTGACTCAGGGGTCCAAGGGCGCCACTTCTGTCCTCCCTTCTCCCAACCAACCTTCTCTTCCTCCTCTTCTTTCGGCACTGCTCAGCCTTGCTGTTCCCTTAGGGCTGATCCTCAAATTGAGCATCGTGGGCTTGGCACCACAACTTTGCAAGGTAGGTATTAATTTCCCCATTTTGTAAGTGGGGAAGCTGAGGCTTAAAGAGGCTTAGACACACTGGCCCAAGGCCAAACAGCAACTAGCAAGCAAGTGGTGGAGCAACTAGCAGGTCTGTGGGGACCCTCTTCCTTGGCCTGCTCTGTTCCTATCAAGGAAATTTCAGAATCTGCCTATGGGGGGGGGGGGCAGGTGGTTATGATTTGAACACTGAGGGCAATCCCGTGCTCAGGTCCTGCCTAACCCCCCCCCCACAGGCCCCCTCTTCTGCCGGAGCCGCCCGAGGACAGGAGCGGTGTTAGAGGCTCAGGGCTTCAGCACAGCCACCAGGAAGGATGAGCCCCTGGCCCTGGGGTATTTCCTGGAGGGTTCAAACGGCCCACTCAACTGGGTGGGAACTTGATGGGGAGCAAGAGACCCAGATTCTGTGCAGAGTGCGCTTAGGCACCCCTGAGCCTGACTCGGTCAGCGAGCCGCAGCCTCCGCAGCTCCCCCCTCCCACCCAGAGGGAAACAGATGCCTGGGGACCACCCGTTCCTCTGAGACTATCCCAGCGATGTGGCCAAGGCCACTGCCCTGGGTAGGAAGGGAGATTCTGTCCATGCTGTTTCAGCCACTCTATCTCCCATTTTCCCACCACGCCCTGGACTCACATCACTGGGTCTGCAGGTCCCTCCGCAATTTCGCCTGGAGCTTATAGGTGCCCAGTGCAAACCCCACCCTCTCTGGGCAACTGGATCCCGCAAAGCTGGTCATTTGCTCCCTTTCCTGAGACCACCAGAACTGTGTGGCCCTCTCCCATGGCACTGAGGTCAGCCTCCTTTGTGCTGCAATTATTCCTAAGTTGCTGTCGTCTCTGACAAGCAGACTGGAAGGTGCAGCAGGCACCAGAGCTCCTAGCATGAGGCCTCATACACACAAGCCCTGAGACACACTGAATGGAAAGAAGGATGGAAGGAAGGAAGGATGGCTGGATGGAGGAAGAAAGGAAGGATGGATGGATAGAGAGATGGAAGTGAGACAGAATACTAACTGTAGGGGCATGGGCTCAGATACATTTTTTTTTGTCTCTTTGGTGTTTCTGGGGCTGCTCCCACAGCATATGGAGGTTCCCAGGCTAGGGGTCGAATCAGAGCTGTAGCCACCAGCCTACGCCGGAGCCACAGCAATATGGGACCTGAGCCGAGTCTGCAACCTACACCACAGCTCACAGCAACGCTGGATCTTTAACCCACTGAGCAAGGCCAGGGATCGAACCCACAACCTCATGGTTCCTAGTCGGATTCGTTAACCACTGAGCCACGACAGGAACTCCTCGGATACATTCCTTTGATATGGATATTAATTAACATTTGTGGCTTCAGGGCTCCAGGGGGTAACACCTCCACAGGCCTTGTTTACCACAGGAAATGTGAATCTCTAGCCCAGTCCTCAACTGATGAAAAAGGAATGAGAGGCATGGTGACTTAATCTAAGGAAAGAAAAGGACAAAGAAACCACAAAACTTACAGGACATTTCCAACCCTAAGACCCCTGTTGGACAAGGACGGACATGAGTCATTGAGCAAGGCCAATGGGAGAAATCCACATCCTTCTGGAGCCCACGTTGGTACCCCCCCATCTTTAAAGAATAAAAACCCCTATAGGACCATAAAGAAAGGGGGCTCTTCTCATGGCCCCAGCCGTCCTGGGAGCTCTTTGCTTTTCTTTAATAAAGACTTTGCTTGCTTGCTGCCTGTGTGTTCGCAGAATTCATTCTTCGGCTGCCATGAACAAGAACCTGGATTCCAGTATCATCTTTCCGGTGCCAGAAGGATGGAGAGAGAGATCAACAGATGAACAGATAGGTGGATAGGAAGGTGAGTGGCCCACAGAAAGTTCAGTATGGCCTCTGTGATTGGCCAGAACACCCAGACTTCCCCTCCAGGGGAATATGATTTCCCTGTGTCACTTGTCAGAGTCCCTTCCCCTGCCTCAATGAAAGATTTCGAGATTGTGCTGTGTGGAGCTGCAAGGGCCGCTGGGAGTCAGATCTGTGTTCCTTCCCTCTCTGGACCTCATGGGAGTAGATGATTCCTTAACCTCTTCCAGCACAAAGCACGTGTCCGTGCTGGTGCAACTGACAGCACTTATGACCTGAACCCAGCCAGAACCCAGACTGAGACTTGAACCCAGGGGTTTTCAAGTCACCCGTGTCTGGATTTACTGAGGTTCAGGTTCTCTGTGCCAAGGCACAGAAAGGAATTCATCAAAGCCAACGAGATAGGCAAGAAATCGATTTATTAAGATAGGACTGCTTGTGAGAGTTGCAAGTGGGCGGGCAAAGAGGCTCTGCCCCGAGGGTTAGGTGGGCTACCGTTTTATCTTCCGAGGGACAGGAGGGTGGGAAAAGACCCTTTCTTAACCTGAATGAAGGCTTCACCCCATCCCCCACCCAATGACCTGCGGCATATCTCGCGCCTCCACTAGTCAGGCCAGGCTGCCGCGTTCTGATGGCTCTCTTGAGCAATTATTAACTTACAGTGATCTTCCAAAGTTCCCCAGGTTTCCCTCTCTATCTCTGGTCCCCTACTGGGACGTCTGCAAACCACCTGTGTAACTCGCCAGCTCCATCCCTGTCACCAGACCCAGCAAAGAACAGGGAAACGGATTGAGCCCAGTTCGGCTTAAAGGAGACTCTGGAAGAGGTCAGACAAATGATGAAAAGAAGAAAGAGAAAAGGAAGGGGGAAGGAAGGAAGAAAGAACCTCAGTTCTCCTGCCCCAAATTAAAAACACAGGGTGTAAGATTTCCCAAATGCATCATATTCCAAAAAAACTTAATTTCAACATATTGAATTTCAGGCCACAGGCTCTAAGAAGTGGTGGATCGGGAGTTCCCGTCGTGGCACAGTGGTTAACGAATCCGACTAGGAACCACGAGGTTGCGGGTTCGGTCCCTGCCCTTGCTCAGTGGGTTAAGGATCTGGCGTTGCCCTGAGCTGTGGTGTAGGTTGCAGACGCGGCTCGGATCCCGCGTTGCTGTGGCTCTGGCGTAGGCTCCGATTCGACCCCTGGCCTGGGAACCTCCATATGCCAAGGGAGCGGCCCAAGAAATAGCAACAACAACAACAAAAGACCAAAAAAAAAAAAAAAAAAAGAAGTGGTGGATGGCTGCTATCATGGAGCCGCCTCAAGCAGGGATGGCCTGGGGCAGAAGATGCAAAGGGAAGGATGGGTGGGGGGGTTGGAGGGGGGGTTCTCTCCACCCCCTTCACCACTTCAGCCAGACTGCCTCCTCCTCTACGTCGGATTATAAATTGATTTTATGAACCCAATATGTGTTTGAATCAGAGTTCTGGGGTGTGTGTGTGTGTGTGTGTGTGTGTGTGTGTGTGTTAAGCCACTTAACTAATGAAGAGAAACAAGAGGCCCAGAGGGAGGTGGTTTGCCCAGGATTGTACAAGTGCATCCACTGAATCCTGCCGAACAGAACTCCTGGGTTCAGATTCAGGAATCCAAGCACTTCCTTTGAAAGGGGCTGGGGGCGCTGCCCCCCAATGGAGTTATACCCTGGCTCACCTCCAGCAGCCACAGTGGGAAGTCGCCAGGCTCCTTGAAACAACATTCCACCAGGACAGGAACAGACGGATAACTCAGGCCCAATTAGGAGCCGAAAAATCTCACAGAGGGTGTGAGCTCAGGGCGGAGGCCCAGCTCCCTGCAAGCTTCACAGGCAAAAACCTTCCTAAAACAACCCCTTGGCTGCCTCAGAGCATAATTTAATCTTCCTTTGATGACTCCGGATCTTGCCCTGCCTCGGGCCACTGTGTGCACATCAATTACTGCTAGGCCCAGTGGGGGGTAGGGAGCGGGGAGGAGGGGCTGGCCCAGGGTGACCAGCTGACCCTGCCCTTGGGAAGGCTAGTCGGGGAGGAACAGCTGGAGGAGACATCGGGGGGCTGGGGCGGGGGGGGGGGGCAGGGGGGAGCGCAGCCTGAGCCCCAGGAGCTGGAGGCTGCGTTGGTGGAGATGGGAGCCAAGGAATAGAACACGAAGCCCACTCCCCACCCAAGAAGGGAGCCCTAGGTGGGCTTCTCCTTAGCCTCCAAAGCAGGCAGGAGGGGCAGTTCCTAAGGTCCCGGAGATAGAACCCGAGAGCTAAAGACAGGCAGGAGTGATGCTGAAGACTAGGCTGGGTGACTTTGCTAAGGGAGAGTGCCATGGAGACTCTGCAGAAATCTTGGCTCCAAGAGACACGATAGGAGTTCCCCGTCGTGGCAGAAACAAATCTGACTGATATACATGAGGACACAGGTTCCATCCTTGGTCTCGCTCAGTGGGTTAAGGATCCGTGAGCTATGGTGTAGGTCGCAGACTCGGCTCAGACCTGGTGTTGCTATGACTGTGGTGTAAGCCAGCAGCTACAGCTCCAATTCGACCCCTGACCTGGGAATCTCCATATGCCACGAATGCGGCCCTAAAAAGACCAAAAAAAGAGAGAGAGAGACAAGACAGAAGTAGGCTGAGAGCCACACTGACTCTGCCTTGCCACTTCCTGGCTGAGGAACAGGGAACAAGTTACTTAATCTCTCTGTGCCTTAATTTCCTGCGATAATGCTAGAATAGCAGTAACAGGGCTGCTGTGGGGGTTAAATGGGGGTTAAGAGAGGCTTAAACCACCACCTCTGATGAGGCTGGAAGAACATACATCAGATCATTCATGGAGCCGGCTGTCGGGTGAGACTGGCCATCTTGTTTTGTTTGGCTTGTTTGCATTTCCTATATTTTATGCAAGAAACACTTTATTATATAATTAAAATAATGCTAAAGAAAAAAGTAGAACCACAGGAACTGTGATTTGTCTTTATCTTTTTTAATTTTTATAGTGATTCTTATTTTTTCCATTATAGCTGATTTACAGCGTTCTGTCAATTTCCTGCTACATACAGACCCCGTCGCACATACATGGATGCATTCTTTTTTCTCACATTATCATGCCGCATCACAAGTGACCAGCCATAGTTCCCAGGGCTATACGGCAGGATCCCATTGCTTATCCATTCCAAAGTCTGTAGTTTGCATCTATCGACCTCAAACTCCCACTCCTTTCCCCTCCCCCTTGGCAACCCCTGAAGTCTGTTCTCCGAGTCCATGATTTTCTTTTCTGAGGAAAGGTTCATTTGCGCCATATATCCGATTCCAGATATAGGTGATATCATATGGCGATTTGTCTTTAAAGGGAAGCAGCTGATGAGACAAGAAAATGGTCCATTGGAATACTACTCAGCCATAAAAAAAGAATGACATAATGCCATTTGCAGCAACATGGATGGAGCTAGAGAATCTCATACTGAGTGAAATGAGCCAGAAAGACAAAGACAAATACCATATGATATCACTTATAACTGGAATCTAATATCCAGCACAAATGAACATCTCCTTAGAAAAGAAAATCATGGACGTGGAGAAGAGACTTGTGGCTGCCTGATGGGAGGGGGAGGGAGTGGGAGGGATCGGGAGCTTGGGCTTATCAGACACAACTTAGAATAGATTTACAAGGGGAGTTCCCGTCGTGGCGCAGTGGTTAACGAATCCGACTAGGAACCATGAGGTTGCGGGTTCGGTCCCTGCCCTTGCTCAGTGGGTTAAGGATCTGGCGTTGCCCTGAGCTGTGGTGTAGGTTGCAGACGCGGCTCGGATCCTGCGTTGCTGTGGCTCTGGCGTAGGCCGGTGGCTACAGCTCCGATTCAACCCCTAGCCTGGGAACCTCCATATGCCGCGGGAGGGGCCCAAGAAATAGCAACAACAACAACAACAACAAAAAAGACAAAAAGAGAAAACAATAAAAAAATAATAATAAAAAAAAGAATAGATTTACAAGGAGATCCTGCTGAATAGCATTGAGAACTTTGTCTAGAGACTCATGTTGCAACAGAAGAAAGGGTGGGGGAAAAATGTAATTGTAATGTATACATGTAAGGATAACCTGACCCCCTTGCTGTACAGTGGGAATATAAAAAAAAATATTAAAAAAAAAAAAAGAAAATGGTCCATTGAGTGTGGAGATGGAGGGAGGTATTCCCTTGGGCCTGAGACTCAGATAAGGGAGCCCTGGCTGCCCCAGGGACCAGCAGGGGACAGCCCCGAGCCCTCAGGAACAGTCGCAGGTGACATTTCCCAGGAGACAAGAGGCACCAGGTAGGGGAGTTGGTGCCCTGGGGTGGGTCTTGCCCGCTCATGGGCAGCTGTCACCAGCTATTTGCAGCTCAGAGAGGACCCTGGGCCCTCAGGACTCAAACCAGCCCCCCTGCCCCCACCCCAGACGCCTGCCCAGAGTCCCTAGCCCTCTGTCCCCCCACCCCAGCCTTTGCTGAGGCAGCCCTTTGAGGAAAGCTGGGCTTAGTGGGTCCACAGCACTTTCCCTGCCGGTGTCATTAATCCCCAAAGAAAGTCAAACATTAGCCCGGGAAACAGCTTATGGCTTATATAAGCCCTCCTGGGGAAGGCACAAACACAGCTTGTTGGAGCTGAGCTGCCAAACTAGAGCAGCTGCCGGACCCTGGGACTTGAGCAAGGGTTCCAGCCACATCGACCACCAGCCCCACCGGAGGCAGCCAGGCCCAGCCACCAGGTGAGAAAGGACACAGCCCCCCCAGCCCCAGTCCCCAGGGACCCCTGGGAAGACCCCAAGGCCAGACCCTGCTTCCACAGCGCAGCTGGCCAAGTCTCTTATGCCCTCCGGGACCTACTTGGGGCCTTTCTGCTGCCCCAGGGGACAGTCAAAAGCCAGCACAGGCTTGGGGAGACTTCCAAGATAGGGCCCCTTGGTCCCAGCTGTGTTGGTCTGCACGACCCCATGCCTGCAGCCTGTGTGTGATCAGCCTGGCTGAACACATATATCCACCCACCCACAAGTCCCCGCTCGCACACACACAGCCACACGCCCGAGCTCACGCAGCCGGGCCCCTACACTCCAGGCTAAAAGCGCACATCCCCCCAGACACCCCTGTAGACACACACCTGGCCACACACCACACCTGTGACTCCACGTCTGTACAGGCCATCGGGTGCATCCTCCTGCCATAAATCTGCAGGTACGCACAGCTGAAGCCCACATCCTCACACCTTCACACAGACCCTCGAGCTCACACACACACCTGGGCACACCCTCCCCCTTGTGCCTCCAACCCCCATCCACCTGCCCCCCTCCGTCTCCCCGGCCTGGTGCCCCGCCCGCAGCTCTGGCTCATCTTGCCCGGCACCATGACCTTCGCCGAGCTCGTGGACCGCGTGGGCAGCAAGGGGCCCTTCCAGCTCCTACACACGGTCCTGCTAGGCCTCCCGATCCTCGGCATGGCCAACCACAACCTGCTACAGATCTTCACAGCGCCCACCCCCGCCCACCACTGTCGCCCGCCACCCAACGCCTCCGCAGGGCCCTGGGTGCTCCCCACGGGTCTGAACGGGAAGCCCGAGACGTGCCTCCGTTTCGTATACCCGCCCAATGCCAGCCTGCCCAATGACACCCGGGGGGCCACCGAGCCCTGCCTCGATGGCTGGATCTACAACATCGTCGACAGGGATTCCATTGTGACTGAGGTACGCCCGGAGGCCACCCCTCCCTGCGCTTCCCGCGAGCTCCCCCACGCGTGGACAGGCGACCAGGCTGGGGGGCTGGTATCCCTGGGACCGGGGACAGGGCGTGGGGCAGGCAAAGAGGACGGACTAGGGGCTTCCACCCAAAAGGTTCCCTTCCTTCACGTTCAGGGTACAACCTTTTCCCCACAAACAGCCCATTCTATGGCAGGTGCAGTGCCAAGCTCCCGGGTTACAAACATGTTCCACTCCTGTCCCCACGGGGTCCACAGCCCAGCGGGGGTCACATCAATCAGTGAGAGTACCACACTAAGACGTGTCAAATTACAACTTCCAAGTACTGAGGGCTGGGGCCTTGGACTCACAGGTCACCCCTGAGCTGTGGGCAGGGGCGGGGTGGGAAGCCTCCTTAAAGAAGTGACCCTGGGCTGAGATAGGAAGGTCCAGCAAGTGTTGTCCAGGCAGCGGAGGAGAGGAGGGAAATCCCATCTTGTGCAAAGGCCTCAAGGTGGGAGGGTGCACGGACAGAGGGGAGTGTTGGGACATGCCCAAGCAGATCCAGAAACGTCTCTTCCCGAGCCACTCCTGTGTTCACCGCCCCCTCATTCCCGGGCTCCTTTGTTTGCTAATCCTTTGACCTGCCGGGAGTTACAGAGTTAAAGCAGCTTCCTGAATGATCTGGAGACCTCGATGGGGTCAGATGAAAAGAGGAAAATGGGAACTGACATTTATTGAGGATCCACAAATGGCCAGGCACACCTTGGAGTTTGGCCGACCTTGTCTTCCGCAGTTTGATCCCCACAATGATATCCTGTTGAAGGTGATTTGATCTCCTTTTACAGATCACCAAAAAAAAAAAAAAACTAAGACTCAGAGAAGGGAAGGGACGGTCCAGTACCACCCAGCTGTCAGTTTGGAGGCTGGAATTTAAAGCGAAAGCCCATGTGGGGCACCGGGGTCAAGCATTTATGGTAGGACAAAAGAGGGAGGAGCCATGGGATTCCAGGGAGGCTTCCTGGAGGAGGTGGCGTCTGAGTGGTGAGCAGAAGCCAGGGTTTGTTTTCATTCTTTACATGGGGGACCATGAGCCCCTCAAAGGCAGGATGTTGCTTTTGCCTCTTTAGAAAAGATGCATTTCAGAGTCTTTACCCAGGGCCAGCCCTCTCTGGGCACATGATGAGCGTGGGCTCTTGGAACCCTCGCAACTGGCATCTCAGTGAGGAAAGTATTGTCAGTACCTTCAATTCACAGACAAGGAAACTGAGGCTCAGCCTAGTTCCACAGCTTTCCCAGGATTACACACCCTGAGGACCTGGCAGCGGAAAGATTTGAATCCAGGATTTTGTATGTTTATGATTGTCATTCCTTTGTTTAATGAGTATTTATTTGCATATAAAGCATTTAGTACATGCAGGCACTAAGTTCTTTATAAATAGGAACCCTTTTAACCTTCCTGACAACATTATAAGGCAGTTGGTATGATAAGCCCCTTCTTGCAATGGGGAAACTGAAGCACAGAGAGGTTAAGGAGCTAGTTCAAGGTCATACCACTAGTAAGAGGCAGATTCAGGGGAGTCCCTGTTGTGGCACAGCGGAAACAAACCTGACTAGTATTCATGAGGATGCCGGTTCAATCCCTGGCCTCACCCAATGGGTTGGGGATCCATGAGCTGTGGCGTAGGTTGCAGATGCGGCTCAGATCCCACATTGCTGTGGCTGTGGTGTTGGCCGGCAGCTGTAGCTCTAATTCGACCCCTAGCCTGGGAACTTCCATGTGCCAAGGGTGCGGGCTTAAAAAGCAAAAAAAAAAAAAAAAAAAAAAAGATAGAGGCAGATTCAAGATCTGAATAAAGGGTATCTGGCCCCAGAGCCGGGGTCCTAACCCTTACAGCTGCTAACTCTCATAGCCCTAGATATTTCCTCCCTGTCCTATGCACTTTCTCTCCCCAGCACCAAGCAAGGTGCCTGAAATGCATCCAGCACCCAACAAACATTTACTGAGAGCCATGCCCATGATATTGAGCATTGAATCCGTGAGCCCTGCCTGCCCTCCCAGAGCTCACATATTGGAAGGAGGCAGCCCCACCCTCAAGAATCACCAGCATCGTGGGTGGGTGGGTGGGGTTGCAAGCTCCCCAAGGCAGGGGTATTCAGCTGCTCTGCTGTATCCCCAGCAGCTGGAACAGTGCCTGGCACAGAAGAGTGAAATAAATATTTGTGGAATGAATGGATATGAGCTTTATAAACTTAGGGGGCTCAGGGAGTTCAGAGGAGGGCCATCTCAACCACCCTGGAGGGGGAACCCAGGAGAGCTGGCTGGAGTCCGCAACACCAACACTGGGTGTGAAGGGGGGGGGTGAGGGTTAGGGAGCAGGCTGAAATGGACAAGTGCACCCCAGGCAAAAGGATCAGTGCGGGTGGCATCCGATGTCCAGTCCGAGAAGCAGGAAGAGCGCAAATGAACCAGGGCCGCCAGAGACTGAGGAAGGCTGGAGAGGCGGGCATGGGGTGCACAGGCCACCAGACAGGGCTGGAGGGGATAGCAGGAGGGTCTGGCTTGGATGCTGAGGCGAAGGTGTGGCCTCTGTCCTGAAGGTGACAGGGAGTCATTGAGTGATATTAACAGGAACGTGGCATGCTCAGATGACCTTCTGAGGGCAGTCACTCTGGCTACAGAGCAGAGAGTAGCTTGTGAGGTGTTTCAGCTGCAGGGAGATCAGTTAGTGGGTTGCCACAGGGACCCAGGACAAAAACGGCAGATAGCAGGGGCACTCGGAATAGATTCCAGAGAGGTTAGGAAGTCAGAATCTCTGGGACTTGGGAACCAAATGTACGTGAGAGTAAAGGATGGGGGAGTCAAAGATGCCCTGATACCTGCAAATAAGTTTCCAGGTGTATGGGTGACTCGCTGTATCTGGTCCCTGGGAAGACAGACAGAAAGGAGGGGTAGAGCCACCCTCTACGTCTTCGAAAACACAGAACCTACCCAAGAAAACCAAAATCCTATAAGGAGCAATTAAGTAATAGCCATCGCTACCACTTACTGTGTGCTTACCCCACGCCAGATGCTCACATGAACTCGTTTAATCTTCACAACACCTCTCAGAGGTTGGTACCCATATTTTGTCATTTTTGCAGATGAGGAAACCAAGGTATCGGTCACGGGCCCGAGGCACCCCCAGTTCAGCAGTAGCAGAGCTGGGAGTCAAGGTCGGGCAGCAGGGCTCCAGAGCCACCTCTCCCCATCCCCCTCCTCCCTCACCCCCTGCTTCCACCGCAGCCAGGCTCGGTGCTAGGAAGCACTTAGTTAATGCTGAATGAAGGCCATGCCCCTCAGAGCCGGCAGGAGGGACTCAGACTCTGCTGACTGCCGGGAAGCGGCTTCCCTCCAGGGTGCACCATAGGCTCCAGGGAGCCTGGCCAAGAGCAGAGCATGCAGGTCTTGGACCCCGTCAAGCCTCAGTTCCCATCTGTGCCAGTTGAGTTCTCAGCCACCCTAAGAGCAGTTGGGTCCATCTGCATCCCTAACGAAACGCAGCCTCTCTCATCAGGCCTCAGGGTCTGTACCCTCCTCAAGGTCAGGTCTGGATCAGGCCCTGGCTCCCTGGGGACTCCCAGCCATGAGAGCCCCTTATCGGGGTCCCCCGCCCAGGGCCCGTGGACAGCCCTAGCCAGGGGCTGGTAGCAGGCCAGCGAGGTCAAACACCCTTGTGTGCTTGTGGTGGAAGTCATGGCAAATCCACGCTCCATCTGCTTGGGGAGGGGGTGGCAATCTGGCACCCACCTGGTGGAGGGGCTGGGCCTCTCCTAGGGCTGGGTCTCTGGGGTGGAGGCAGGGCACTGGCTGGACCAGCCCCGGGCGGGGAGGGGGAGAGTCCAGGGGAGGGGTGCGGGGTGGTCATGAGGAAGGCAGCATCTGGCAGCCAGTTCCACCCAGGTGACCCTGGCTAGTAAGCAAAGGCCGTCTTCCAGGAAGACGGCTTGGAATCAGGAGCTGGACCCAAGCGGCAGAGTTCACATCCTGACCCTGCTGTTTAATGGGGACGTTACCATCCGTAAAATGGAAGAAGAGAGCGAGTGTGAACATGAAAAGAGATCGTGCAAGGACAGCCTTTGCACGGCACCTGGTGCCTGCAAGGCGTTCCATGACCGGTCACCACTGCGGTTGTTGCCGTGACTGTCATTGTTAATAGAGATGTTCTGGCGTTCCCGTGGTGGCGCAGTGGTTAACAAATCCGACTAGGAACCATGAGGTTGCGGGTTCGATCCCTGGCCTTGCTCAGTGGGTTAAGGATCCAGCGTTGCCGTGAGCTGGGGTGTAGGTCACAGATGCGGCTCGGATTCTGAGTTGCTGTGGCTGTGGTATAGGCCGGTGGCTACAGCTCCGATTCGACCCCTAGCCTGGGAACCTCCATATGCCATGGGAGCGGCTCTAGAAAAGGCAAAAATACAAAAAAAAAAAAGAGGTGTTCTGAGAACTAGGGGGTTAGCCCCCCACAGAAGAGTAGGGGGACCCCCAGTAACAGGGGACTCAGCGGTCACAGCTCTTCCTGGCTCACCCAGGCCACATGGCTTTGCCTCTCTCCAATTCTCTCCTCCTGGGAACAGCATGAGGCCTGAAGGGGTCGGGGGTTGGGGGGAAGCTCCACCCCCACAGCCCGGGTCCTGATGAGCTCTCTCCCTCCCTGCTCAGTCCCCTCGGCTGTAGAATGGGATAACAAGGTCCTTCCCCACAGAGGAGGCCGGAGTGGGAGGGCTGCACCGGCTCCAGCCAGGAGCGTGAGGAGTTTCCCTGCCCTCTGATCCCATAAGCTCCCCTGGCCGAGGGCACCACACATTCCTTTCTCTGGGCTCAGCAGAGACAAGGGTGGAATTTTTCAGAAGGAGCTTTACTAGGACATTCAGAGGAAACAAAGGCCTTTCTTTGAAGTCTGGGAAGGGTAGGGAGTGTGGAGTGTGGGCTCTGGGTTCCCTGGGGAGGAGCCAGAGCCCACAGCCCGGGGTGCCCAACTTGGTCTGGGGGGCAGCTGAAACCCACCCCTGCAGCCCTCCGGTGAGCAGGCCCTTCCCTCTAAGGCCGCAATGATTCCTCTCTGGCCCTGAGCCTTCTTGTCCTGTCTCCAGGGCCACAGAAATCCGGCCCCCTCCCAACCCCAATACACACACACACAGGTTCCTGGAGGCCCCGGGTCAGCTGCCGGAGAAGCAGCGAGCCTGGCTACTGGTCCTCCTGGGAGTGGATCTCCACCCCCTGGGAGGTTTTCTGCCAAGTCTCTGGTCTTCCTCCCTCCCTACCCCCAGGCCCCAGGCTGCCCACCTCCCAGACCACCTGTCCATCTCTTGTCTCCAGCTGCGCTCCCGCTTCACCCCTGCTTGCTCACCCTCAACCCTGCCCTGCCCCCCTCCCATCACCTCCCCTTTCCTAGCCTCCAATCTGACCCCTCGGCCGACCCTTGCCAAGGAAGCCAGGATCCGGTGCAGGAGGAGCCTGGGGCCGTCCCAGGGGCTCTCCAGGGTCAGGGACTGTCTCCGTGAGCACCTACTGTGTGCAGGACCCCAGGCTGGTGCTTTGCATTCCTGCTCTCATGACCCTGAAAATCTTCTTTTATGGCCATTGTGAAGGTCACCCCTTTTTACAGAGGGATACACTGGACTTTGATCCAAAAGTTGGCTCTCTGGAGTTCCTGTCATGGCTCAGTGGTTAACGAATCTGACTAGGAACCATGAGGTTGCAGGTTCGATCCCTGCCCTTGCTCAGTGGGTTAAGGATCCGGCATTGCTGTGAGCTGTGGTGTAGGTTGCAGATGCAGCTCGGATCCCCTGTTGCTGTGGCTGTGGTGTAGGCCGGTGGCTACAGCTCCAATTGGACCCCTAGCCTGGGAACCTCCATATGCCGCGGGAGCGGCCCTAGAAAAGGCAAAAAAAAAAAAAGGCAAAAGTTGGCTCTCTGACACCATGACAGTGAAGTCAAGCTTTTATAGGAAGAAGGACGGGGGTCCTCACTCCAGAGTCCATATCCTTTCTACTGTGTCACGTGTCCCCATGAGCACAGGCCTTACGATGACGTGACAATAGTAATAAAACAGCCATTACACAGAGTATGGACTGTTTGCCGGGTAGAGTGCCGGGGGCTCTTCATTCCTTATTTTATTGACAAACCTGAGTAGCGGGTATTAATATTACCGCCATTCTATAGATAAGGCGACTGAGCCAAAGAGAGGTTAAGTAAATGGCCCAGGACACACAGCTACTAGGTGGCAGAACTGGAGACTCATGCCCTTTTGAGTGTGCGCAGGTACCTGGCTCTCTGGCCCATGTGCCCCAGCCCTGGTGCCATCAGGGGTCCAAGCATAGACAGGGGCCATAGCAATTCTCCCCAAGGTCTGAATGGGATCTCGGGGAGGTTGTGTCCCTGGTCCTTGCTCTGGGGGGAGTGCAGACCAAGTGTGGGGTCCCCTGGCAGGGTCAGTCCACACGTACACACACCGCAGTGTCCCCATCCTTGGTCCCGCGTGGCTTGCCCTGACCTTGCACGACACACCTTCTGCTTTGCCCTCTGAGGGGCCCCCTGGCCAGTGATTTTGCTGCTGCTCCCACTCCCACGCCCATCCCTCCCTCTTTGGGCCTGGTTCTGGCCTTGACTGCCTCCCCAACCCTGCCTCCAACTCATCCTGTGCTAATGTCTCACCGAGCCTTCCCTCTGGCAACTCAGGGCTCAGAGCAGAGCACAGGTCAGGGACCCTTTGTCAAGAGCACTGCTGGGAATCCAGCAGACCCGGGATTGAGTTTCTGCCTTGAATTGAACCAGACTGTGCTTGGGCAGGTTATTTCTCTGAGCCTTAGGTTCTCTGTAAGATGGAGCTAAAAACAGTACCCACTTCATAGGATTATTATGGCATCATTTGCAAAGTTTGCTCCTGAGCATAGTAAGCCTTCTGTTTCTCCTCCACCACCTTCCCGATACATCACCACTCAGGAAGACATGGTTTCCTGTCCTTCCTTTCCTAAACCCAGCTCCCTAAGGACTAAACATTCCAAGAAAGGGAAAAGAAGGCCAGGAACGTTGGATAGGATATTGGGAGCAAGAACTCCATGTGGAGTTGCCAAAAGCTGATAAACAAGAGGTCAGCCCACACGCCGAGGGCCAGATAGAAGCTGAGTGACCAGCTCCCTCCAATCAGCAGGTTACCTCTCTGGCCCTCATCTATAAAATGTGAATATTGATTCATTGGACAAACACGGATATTTACTGTGCCCCAACTACTCTGCTAGCTGCTAGAGATAAAGAGTCAAATGAGCTCCCTCTGCCTTTGGTGAGGTCATGGATTACAGGAGAGACAGACAAGTAGGTAGATAGAATGCTCTGTCATCTGTGTCCTCTTGGAGATAAGGACAGGATGCTGAGCGTGGAAGGAGGAAGGAGAAATTACACTGGGAGTCTGGATGGGCTTCTCAGCCGTTTACCCATTTCACAAATATTTACCGATTACCCGCTTGTGCCAGGCACTCAGAAGAGATGTTCCTGACACTCAGAAGAGATGATCTTGACATGTGTTTCAAAGGACTGACAACCTTGCTAGAATAAGGGGAACACATCTAGTACACGAGCAAAGAGAAGCACAATAGCCTGAAGCTTTCATAGAGTCACTAGTGTAACCCGTTTAAGACCACGGACCCCACGTGGCCCAGCCTGCGTATAGAGTCAAAGTCAAAGGAAGCACAAATCCCACTCACAACACCTTGAAGAACAGAGGCTGCAGCCAAAGGTTTTCTTTATAGCCAACTGCACAGAAAGCATGCCCAAAGCCCCTCAAAATATCTTTCCCTCCCCCCAAAATGCAGGATGCCTGTACAAGTCTCCCCAGTTCTCTCCATCCATAGTCCTCTCTTTGCCATGCTCTTAGGTTCCCAACCTCGTTCCCAGGTCCTTCAGGGACCCAGGCAACTCTGCCCTCTTCAATATGTGTCTTCCAGTGTCACTCTAGTTATCACCCTTCTCACCAACAGGAAGGGAGAAAGCATGCAAGTCCAGGCCAGGGATTCCCCCTTAATTAAATGAAATGGAAGCAGCATCCATTTCTTCCGCACACATGTCACTGTCAAGAACTTCCCGGCCCCACCCAGCTCCAGAATGGCCTGTCACTTTACACAGGATGCCACATAGGACTAGAAGTCTCTCTAGACCCCCACTGGGGTATTTCTTTCACACCCCCTCATTTCCTCCTTTACTCTTTCCCCTCCCCCACCCCCACACACATACCAGGCAGCCAGAAGAGCCCACTGTCCTGCTGGCCACACGGGGCCCCTCTGCACCTGCTGAAGGACCCGGAGTCTTTGCCTTCCCCCTACCCACCTCACTTCCCGCAAGGAAAGCAGAAAGATCCCCCTGGGATGTGTGGTTTTTCTCCCCACGTTGTTTTACTTCCAAAACCTTCTCATGAGACATTTCCCATAAATAAGATTCTTCACTTCATTACATGAGTAATTTGGCGTAACTAGACAAAGGGTGCATGTCAGGGATTAGCGGGAGATTAGGCCAGACAGGTGGGCAGGAGCCAGTGCATGGGGGCTGTGTAAATCTGTGATAACGGAGCTTTCTCTTCACCCAGAGGACAAGAGGAAGCCAGGGAGTGCTTTAGGCACGTGGTTTTAGAAAGCCATTCAGGTTATCGGAGGAAGAATGGGTAGAAGGACAGAGGTCCAGGCTGAGAGACCTTTCCGAAGATGGTTGTAAGAATCCGCCCTGGGCTCAGTTTCCGCATCTGTAAAATGAGGATGGCGGTAGCTCCACATCACAAGGTGGTCGTGACCATTGAAAAAGTTAACGCACAGGATTAGTGCTTCTTTAGAACAGTGGCTGGTGCAGAGTAAGCCCTTGATAAATGTTGGCTGATATCCTTCCTCCAAGCATAAGATGGTGCGTTCTGCACTAAGACAGCAGTAGCAGAAACACAAGGATCCAGATTCGAGAACTGTGACAAAGGTAGATGGAGCTTCCTGGTGGCCTAAGGGTTAGGGATTCAGGGTTGTCAATGTGATGGCTCGGGTTTGATCCCTGGCCTGGGAAGTTCCACATGCCACAAGTTGGGGGGGAGGATTAGAAACTGGAGGAGCAAGCAATTGTAACGTGGGATAGGAAGGAGTCCAAAAGGGACTGCCAAGGACTGCCATTGAGACCTTACAGGGAGGGGGTGACAGGTGTCATTGACTCCGAGATGCCCGCAAGACATCCCCCGGGAGGAGATTTCAAGGAGGCAGCTGCATCTACTGGTCCCAAGGCCAGAAGAAAGTTAGGCTAAAGATAGGGATTATTATTTTATTCACCATAAAATAATAATTGAAGCCATAGGAATAGATGGCATTTTCTAGGGAATAAAAAGAGGAAAATCCAGGAAGAGCCTGGGGAACCTTTAAGGGATAGAGAGAAAGGAGCCCACAGAGGAAAAGGTGGAAGTCGGGGGATTGGGGTGGAGGTCAGCGGGGTCAAAGGCCACAGGAGGGAAGTCAGGTCAGGAAACAGAAGGTTCCATTGAATTTGGGGAGCAGAGTTTCAGGGGCGTGGCAGAGGGCAGAATGGAGAAATGAGTGGGACATGAAGATGGGGTGACAGCAAAGGTGGCTCCTGGTTCAAGAGACTGGGCTTTGAAGGAAAGGCAGAAATGGAGTGAATGTGGAAAGGAAAGAGGCTCTAAGACAGGGACTGGAGCCCAGGCAGATGCAGTGGGGATGAGTCAGCAGAGAGAGAGAGAGAGACTGAAGGTGGGGGATGGAGGGAGGTGGCCGCAGTAGAGTGACGTCCCCTGGAGGAGAGAGGATGCAGCAGAGGGACTGACCTTGGACGTGTGAGCAGGGCTCCCCAGGATGCAGGTGAGCTTGAGGCCAGACCTCAGGGGGACAGCTGAGCCTACTTCGGAAGCCATATGGCAGGCCACACATACTTAAGAGATGTCATCAATACACAACCACAGGTCAGGGACCCCAGGAGCCCCAGGCCAGGCTGAAGAGGGGAAACGGCACTTGGGAGCAAGGACCAGTCAAGAGAGGATGCTGGGAGGAGTTCCCGTCGTGGCTTGGCTGTTAATGAACCCGAATAGCATCCATGAGGACACGGGTTCGATCCCTGGCCTCGCTCAGTGGGTTAAGGATCAGCCTTGCCATGATCTGTTGTGCAGGTTGCAGATGCGGCTCGGATCCTGCGTTGCTGTGGCTCTGGTATAGGCCAGTGGCTACAGCTCCAGTTTGACCCCTAGCCTGGGAACCTCCATATGCCGCGGGTGCGGCACTAGAAAGACAGAAAACAAAAGCGAGGATGCTGGGAGAGTGGGCACACACTGGGGGGGCACAGTGGGAGCAGCTGAGAGGGCTGGTCTGGACTGAGCCCAGCTGGCGCCCCTTTTCTCCTGTGCAGTGGGACTTGGTGTGCAGCTCCAGCAAGCTGAAGGAGATGGCCCAGTCAGTCTTCATGGCGGGCATACTGGTTGGGGGGCTCGTGCTGGGAGCCCTGTCTGACAGGTGAGGGGCTGGGGCCTCACCACGGGAGGCACAACCCATGGAGACCCCCATCCCCACCCCTCTCTGTTCCGCCCCTGCACCCCAAAGATACAAAGAGCTGGGGGAGGTGGGAGAGATGGTCCCTGCTGTGTGGCCAGCCCCTTTCTACCCCCAAACCCTTGCAAACTGGGTCCAGCCTCCCCAGACCTGGGGGGAAAGCCTCAAGCTTTTCAGACACAAGAGTGGCTGTGTGGCCGTGGACGTGGCTGGGAGATGAGGGGTCCTTTGACCCCTGCTCAGGCAGCTGAGCTGGGGGTGAAGGTGATCACTCATTAACTCAAACTTGTAACTGCAAACTTGTCAAAAAAAAGGAAAAAAAATAGCAATTACAAGCAAGGTTCTCTCCGGGGAGGGAGTTACATGCCCTGCCCCGCCCTCCGGGAGGTGGGGGGTCCAGCCCTTTGCCCCAAAGCCTGCAGAGTCACTCTCCTTGGCTGGCTCACAGTGGCTAAACCACCCTCTTCTTCTTCCCTGAGCTGCAGGTTTGGCCGCAAGCCCATCCTGATCTCCAGCTACCTGCTGCTGGGCGCCAGCGGCTCAGGCGCAGCTTTCAGCCCCACCTTCTCCATCTACGCAGTCTTCCGCTTCCTGTGCGGCTTCAGCATCTCAGGCATCTCCCTGAGCACAGCAATCCTGAGTGAGCCCCAGGGGTGGGGGCAGGGAACGGGAGTTTGGGGAGCACCAGCCTGAAGCCAAGAGTGGGGTCTGGGCCTGGCCCAGCCAAGGGGAGCGGGTGACCTCGGTCAGGCAAGGCGCTGCCCCTCAAAGGACCTCAGAGGGCCCCCCCCCCACCCCCGAACGTTAACAACCAGCATAAGGGCAGCAGCTTCAATACTGAGGACTGACCCTGGCCCCTGCACCAGCTGGGTACACAAGCTCAAGAGGTAATCCTATCATCCCGATTTTTCAGGTGAGGAAACTGAGGCACAACATAGGAAGTCACCTGCCACTGGAGTGTGGGCTTGGGAATCAGCCTCACTCACAGCATTTCTAAAATGGACACGAAGAAATCTTAGGGTCAGGGTCAGATCAAGGCCAGTGGCGGGGAGTTCCCATCATGGCTCAGTGGTTAATGAACCCAACTCGTATTCATGAGGTTGCAGGTTTGATCCCTGGCCTTGCTCCGTGGGTTAAGGATCCGGCGTTGCTGTGAGCTGTGGTGTAGGTCGCAGATGCGGCTCGGATCTGGTGTTGCTGTGGCTGTGGTGTAGGCTGGCAGCTATAGCTCTGATTCAACCCGTGGCCTGGGAACCTCCACATGCTATGGGTGCAGCCCTAAAAAGACAAAAAAAAAAAAAAGTAGCCAGTTGTAGAGGCAGGAGCTGGTGCACCTTCTCAGGAGGTGCCTGGGGCCCAGTCGGATCTTCATCTTGTTCTTGGGCTCCTCCTGCAGATGTGGAGTGGGTGTCCACCCGGTTTCGAGCCATCAAGTCCATTGCAGTTGGTTTCTTCTACACCTTTGGCCAGTTCGTTCTGCCCGGCCTGGCCTACGCCATCCCCCAGTGGCGCTGGCTCCAGCTCACCGTGTCCGTTCCCTTCCTCACCTTCTTCCTGTTGTCCTGGTATGTGGCCCCCTCTTCTTCAGCCCCCTCCTCAGGCCCACCGGGGCCAGACGGGAGAACCCCTGCCTGACCAGGCTGGCTGACTTTGCCTGTCCCGAGACACCCTTCCAGAGTCAGGAAGGGCATTCCAGGGTGGAGGAACCGCACACAGTGGGAGGGAGTGCTCAGGGGCCCCCGGCAGTGGGAAATGCGCCAAGTCGAGGTGGCGCGATGGGGCCAGGCTGTGGCCAGCACAGAAAGCCAGGGAGGCCGCAAGTGCTGAAAGGCTGGACCAAACTTCTGTTTGTGACAAAAATTCACAGGACAGACCCAAGTGGGAGGGGACAAGAGGCAGAGGGAGGTGAGCGTGGTGGGGGGGGACACAAGGCATTTGGAAGGAAAAGCGCTCAGAGCTTGGGGACTCCTGGCTTTGAGAGAGAAAGCAAAGGAAAGCTCAGACCTGAGAATCTGGAAGCATCGATGGGTGTGGGGCAGAGACCCTGAGCAAGGACATGGAGAAGGCAGGAAGTGAAGCTGTTGGGTGGTAGACAGTAGCTGAAGCCAGAGAACAAGAAACGATGAATAAGCCCGGGGCAGAAACCAAGTCTTAGAGGGACCCCATATCGAACACTCACTACGGGCAAGGCCCTGTCCAGGCATCAGCCTACATCACCTCAATGCCCACCGCACCTCTGTGTGGAGGGGCCTTTAGTATTCCCAGTGTACAGATGAGGAAACTGAGGCTCAGAGAAGTGACACAATCCCCCAAGGTTACACAAGGAGACGCACAACTGGAATGGGGCATCCGCTTGAAAATGAGAATAAGGAGTTCCCGCTGTGGCTCAGACGGTTAAGAACTTAGCATAATGTCTGTGAAAATGTGGATTTGATCCCTGGCCTCGCTCAGTGGGTTAAGGATCGGCGTTGTCACAGGCTGCGGCATATGTCACAGATGCACCTTCGATCCCACATTGCTGTGGCTGTGGCGCAGGCCAGCAACTGCAGCTCCAATTCAGCCCCCAGCCCAGGAACGTCCATATGCCGCATGTGCAGCTGTAAAAATTTTTTTAGAAGAAAAGAAGAGAAAAGGAGCCTAAGCTCCCAAGGAGACAGGCAAGCCTGCAGTGAGAGAGACGGTCAGAGGGTCCAGGGTGGAGCTGGGTATACCTCCTACAGCCTAGGAGGGGAGCCCGGCGTCGGGAGGCGACATTAGCACAGATGGTCAGCAGCCCCCTTCATTGTGTGACTTGGGACAAGCCTCTCCCACTCTGAGCCTCAGGATTCTTCTAGGCCAAATGGAGATACTCATGCCTATCACCCAGAGTTCCATGTGCCTGGTCCACGGGCAAGTTCACCAACGGGAAGCCCTTGGGGTCATTCTTGGGGAGAGCAGGATGGAATCCAGGCCAGGGCTACAGCGCTGGAGAGGAAGTCACCGGTCATCTTGGTGGGAACAGGTCAAGAAGGCCATCAGGGCGGAAACCAGACCACAAGGCCAGGAGGGCAGGTAGCCATGGGCCCAGGGGGCCACCACTACCAGCTGGACCAATGGTCTGAGGCCAGGTGACCAAGGTCTATTCCCCTGAGGGCCTCGCTGGAGCCAGGGCCTGGGTGCCTGTGGCGACCACAGCCAGAGCAGACCCACCCTGGGCCCACCCTCTTTCGAGCACCCTCCTGTCTCCCCACACCTAGGCCTCTTCCATTTCTGATCTCCTAGTGACCCTCAGGGATTGCTCAGGGTGAACCAGCCCCAAAAGTACAGCTCGGGAAGTAGGAGGGTGGAGGCAGTAAGGTTGGCCACCCGTTTGCCAACCCCAAGGCCCCCACTGTGCTCACATACCCCCACCCCAAGCAGAGTTGGCCTCTTGCAGAGAGAATCAGTGAAAGGGTCCTTAGACCCATTCCCTAGACCACAGCCCAAAACTTAGCCCCCTTCCTAAGCTGCCTCCCGGGACCACAGCCCTGCCGCCCTTCACCCAAGACCTGGAAAGCAGCCTGAGGAAGGCTGAGGCCGTGGATGTGCACAACCCCAGCGGTCCAGCCTGAGACATGCTGTCCTCTCCCACCTGCCTTGGCCTAGGGCCCAAGGCTCCCAGCTAAGAAATACCCAAGGATAACAAGCGGCCCAAGCTGGGGGCAGGGGAATGGCTCTTCTGGAAAGGGAGGCAGACAACGCTGGAATTTGTTCTGGCTGCAGAGAGCCCAGGTGCCAAACTTGGCCAAGTGTAAATTCCATGAAATCTACAGAAAGGTAGCTCAGGTTTCTGGACCTCTGAGTCCCGGCCCCTGGCTCTTGATCTTCTTCCAGCCTCTCAAAAGGGCTTCTGGCCCTGGGGGGTCGGGGAGGCGGGGGAGCCCACTGTGACTTGATTCTGGCCCCCCAGGTGGTTGCCTGAGTCCATACGCTGGATGGTCCTGTCTGGAAAGTCCTCCAAGGCCCTGAAGACCCTACGGCAGGTGGCTGCCTTCAACGGCAAGAAGGAGGAAGGAGAAAAACTCAGCCTGGAGGTAGAGGCCAAGAGGGATTGTAGTCTGGGGCCAGAAGCTGGGCTCTACTCTTGGACTGTCCCCTCCTCTGGCCTCTGGTTCCCCTGCTCACAAGCCTACTTCCCATCTGAGGCCCCAAGCAAGCTTGTCTAAAGGCACCAGGCCGGCACCTCCCTCTCTTCTTCCTCCTGCCCACCAACTGGTCACTAATGGCACCTCTCCCCTTCTTCTGCCCCAAGGAGCTCAAACTCAACCTGCAGAAGGAGATCTCCTTGGCCAAGGCCAGGCACGGCATAGCAGACCTGTTCCGGACACCTGTCCTACGCCGTGTGACCCTCTGTCTTTCCCTGGCCTGGTAACCCACCACCCTCCCTGCCCGCTCCCTAGCACCCCTGCCAAGGCAGGGATGGTGAACAAGACCTCTGGCAGCCTCAGCTGAGGACAAAGCCTAAGTACCTGCAAGAAGAGGGGAGGGATCCCCTCCTCTGGGCTGCCCCAGCCCCATCTCCAGAATCTCCCGCATTCCTGCCCCACACAAAGGGTCATACCCTGCTTCCTTCTGGGGTCACACCCACCTCACCCAAACCCCTTCACCAGCTCACGCCTCTACCACGGCAGTTTCCCCAGGCTGTGCCTCTCAGTTCCTGCTCCCTCCTGGTCCAGCTCTGTCCTCTGGGGCCCCACAGAACAAGGCTGGCCCTCGAGGCTCCACGACTTAAGGAAAGAAATCATGTTTCTCCCACGTCTTCTCTTCGGTCTAACATCCGCCGCTCCTTCAAAGCCCTTTATGCAACCTGGTTCTAAGGCCATTTTCCATCCTGGCCATCCCCACGTAAAAAGGATTCATTTTGTCCAGACTCTACAAAAGGGATTCCACGATTCTGAGAGGGGGAGGGGAGGCATCAGACCCATGTGCCCAGCTCAACTTTCACCTCACCTGCTCTGGATGCTAAACCATTACCCAACCAAGAGATGTCATCGACTGCCTCCTTTGGTCTCCAGGAGTCCTTCTGCTCCCGATATTCTCTGGAGTCAGTTATATGGCATCGTTGCCCCTCTGCCTTAGACCGTGACCATGTAAGACATGACCAATCAATCTCAGCACTCTTTCCGTGATCCCAGACACAATCACAGAGACTTCAAAAGGGCACGCGAGTAGTCCCGACCAATCAGCTGCAGATGGGACAAGGGATGAAATTCTTCATCATCCTGGTGACCCAGTGAGCAGTGTGGGGAGAAGCCCCAGCCTGGCTGTGGGTCCTAATCAGTCACTCTCTGCCCCTCAGGTTTGCCACTGGTTTTGCCTACTACAGTTTGGCTATGGGTGTGGAGGAATTTGGAGTCAACCTCTACCTTCTCCAGCTCATCTTCGGTGGGGTGGACGTCCCAGCCAAGTTCATCACCATGCTCTCCATAAGCTATCTGGGCCGGCACATCACGGAGGGCGTTGTTCTACTTCTGGCAGGAGGGTGCATCTTGGCCCTTATCTTCGTGCCCTTGGGTGAGAAGCTGGGGCCACCTCGGAACCCACTGAAAGAGGCTGACTCATGGGGCCAGTGTGTCTGTGGGCCTCACCGACTGGGGAGTGGGGTTCCGGGGGTTCTGGATGTGCTGACTCTGCCTCTAAGTCAGGGTGTAACCTCGAGCAGGTCACTGTGGTCGCTGGGGCTCAGATTTCTTGTCTAGAAAATAGCTCAGTTGGGTTGGATGATCTCAAAGATCCTTTCCAGATCTGGCTCAGACTGGGCAAAACAAGGTGGTGTCTGCACAGGGCTAGGAATTTCTCAGGGTGTGGGCATTGCCTGGGTGACATTGCTGCAGAAAAGGAGCTCAGATGGGGAGACATCAGAGCCTCGGTGCTCAAGGAGCACTCCCCCAACCTACTCCACCAAGACCTTGGAAAAGCCCCTTTCCCCTTATATAGACGTTTGTGGGTTCATACACCCATATCCTTCCAAAAGAACTTGAGACAGTTTAGGACAAAAACAGATGCAACGAAATGTGAGAACAGGGTACCAGAGCCAGGAGAGAACCCATATGCAGCAGGACACAAGCCTGCGAAGCACTAGGAACAGCGGAGGGGCTCTTACTCGGCTTTTAAGTTTGGATCTGAGCTGTTCAGCAGCCAAAGCCAAAAAGGAGACCAGGTCCCCCGAAGCGTGAGAACCCTCAGGGGCTCCTGGGCCCCAAGGTCCACTGCATTTTCTTTCCTCTGCAGACTTAATGACCCTGAGGACAGTCCTGGCTGTGTTCGGGAAGGGATGTCTGTCCGGCTCCTTCAGCTGCCTCTTCCTCTACACGAGCGAGTTATACCCCACAGTCATCCGGTAGGTGCTGGGTCAGCGGTCAGCCCAGCCAAAGGATACAGCAGCAAGTGGGCTGGTGGCATCCTTGCACCCCTGCCCAGGGGTTCCCTGTTCTTTGAGAACCCCCCCCCCCCATACACACACACACACACACACAGGCTGTCAATCCCTGCTCTGAACTCTCCCAGGCAAACAGGGATGGGCGCAAGTAACCTGTGGGCCCGCGTGGGAAGCATGACCGCCCCGCTGGTGAAAATCACGGGGGAGTTGCAGCCCTTCATCCCCAACATCATCTTTGGCACCATCGCCCTCCTGGGAGGCAGTGCAGCCCTCTTCCTGCCTGAAACGCTCAACCGGGCCTTGCCAGAAACGATTGAAGACATAGAAACCTGGTCAGTCCCCTGCCTTTGCCCCACCCCCCGCCACCCCGTCCTCCTCCGTGGGGAGGCCCAGGGCTTTTCCTGAGCTCTCTTTCCCCCAGGTCCCTGCGGGCAAAGGAACCAAAGCCAGAGCCAGAAGCGGAAAAGTCATCCCAGAGGATCCCTCTGCAGCCCTGTGAACCCGGCCCGGGCCCCAGCTGAGACCAACAGCCCTCCCCTCCCTGCCCTCCAGAGACGAATCCCAGCCAGGTCCTTGCCTGTCTTGAGGCTCCGTGGGCCCCCTGGGGAGGCCCCGGGCACATCCATGGTCCCACAGAACACAGTCTTCTGAGAGCTTGATGGAGGCGTCTCCATCAGCCCCGGAGCCCCCCCCCCCCGCCCCCCCAGCACTGGCCCATTCAAAGGTTTAGCCACAGGCCTTCACGCACTCTGCCTGGCCCTCGCCCTTCCTGCAGCCCAGGCCCTGTCATTCTTCTGTCCAGCCCTCCCCACTGGCCCCTCCTGCCATTGCTCCCACCCACTTCCCCTTCTGGCGTCCACTCCTTTCTCCAATGGGAGATTTCAATAAACGGCAGTGAAGAACTCTAGCCACGCTGTTCAGGGATGCAAGTGGGAGAGGCGGGGGAGGCCCCCATGTGGACGGGTGACCAGGGACATCCGTCCATCTGCACATGCATGCACACGCAGGAATGGGCACACGGGTACATGCACGCTGGGCTGAAGTGAACACGTGTGTGCTGTGTAAGTATGCAGAGATGGGTAAACACCAAGCCTGTGTTAATCGGCTTGGGCCGCTGTAACAACATGCCACAGACCGGATGGCTTCAACAATTTCCTCATGGTTCTGGAGGCTGGGAAGTCCAAGATCAAGGTGCAAGTCAGATGTCTTCTCACTGCATCCTCATATGGTGGGAGACGGAGAGATGAAATAAGCTTTCTGGTTTCTCCTCTTATAAGGGCACCAACCTCATCACAAGGGCCCGACCCGCGTGACCTCATCTAACCCTAATTACCTCCCCAAGGGCCACCTCCTAAAACCATCACATGTGGGGTGGGTAGGGCTTCAGTGTATGAATCTGGCAGGGATACCAAGCAGTCTATAACAAGTCCTGTGCATGGAAGTGCCACATGTGTATCTACGTGTCCCATCGTTCATGTGCGCGCTTGACTGGACAAGCCCAGAGTGGCTCCAAACTCCTTCTGGCTATACGCCCCCAGTCTCCGGTTCATGTCCCAGCCCTGCACTCACCAGGCAGCTTTGTCTCCGATTTCACTGCAAGAATACAGCCATGACTGAAGGTTGTCGATGTCCGCCCCCAGAGCATCCCCCAGTCGCAGCAGAAAGTCCAGTCCTCCCATGAGCTCTGCATCCAGCCTCTCCTGCTAGCAGCCACGTGCCTTCCCCCTTGGGTCTGTGTTGGATCCCTCTCTCCTGGCTCCTTCCCATCAACAGTTAAATAAAGCCAAGCCTCTCCTCTCTTAACACAAACCAACCAAACCTTGGGTGCCACATCTCCCTCCAGGGGCCACACCGTCTCTTTCTCCCCTTTGCAGCCAGACTTCACAAAGTTGCTGTCTGCCTCGCCTGCCTCCATTTTCTGACTTCACCCTAGCTGTGCTCTGGCTCCCACCTCCCTCTGAAACTGTCAGCAATTGTTTCATTGTTGCCATTCATCCCGCCCCACGCCCCCCCACCGTGTGCCAGTCCATAGGCCACTTGTCATCCCTCCTCCTGCTTGACAGCCCAGCAGATTTGGGTCTATCAGCCATGGTCTCGTTCCTTGGTCTCTGAGATGCCATGTGCCTGCAGATGCCTCTCACACCCTGGCTGCACCCTCTCAGTCTGCTTTGTGGTTTCCTGTACATGCTACGGCATCTCTCTGTCCTGTACCCAGCCCTTCCGCAAGGACCTACATTCCCCAGCAGCTGCTAAGTAAACGGTTAACATGACCCCGCACCTCTGGTCATGATCAACTGGACCAGAGGGCCCTCCGGATCCAAATCTCAATTCATCCCATGTTCCCTCCTGGGCTGGGACTTGGGTTATGGAGGTTCTGGTCCATCTCTTGTTTCTTGCCCTGGGAAGACAAGTTAGCATGAGGGTGGGCTGGCCCAGATGAACACAGAACAGAGAAAATCAGTTGCAGAGAAGGAATCGAGCAGGTGCACAGAAGAGAGACAACGTGGGTGCAGATAAACAAACGGTGAGACCATTTGCATTGATTCTGCTTTAAAAAATTCCATTGGAGTATAGTTGATTTACAATGTATTAGTTTTAGGCGTACAGCAAAGTGAATCAATCAGTTATACCTATATTATATACATATATATCCATTCTTTTTTCCAATGGATTATTACAAGCTATTGAGTAGATTTCCCCATGCTATGCAGTAGGGTCTTGTTAACTGCCTTTTTTTTTTTTTTTTTGTCGTTTTGCTATTTCTTGGGCCGCTCCCGCAGCATATGGAGGTTCCTAGGCTAGGGGTCAAATCGGAGCTGTAGCCACCGGCCTACGCCAGAGCCACAGCAACGCAGGATCCAAGCCGCTTCTGCAATCTACACCACAGCTCACGGCAACGCCGGATCCTTAACCCACTAAGCAAGGGCAGGGACCGAACTCACAACTTCATGGTTCCTAGTCGGATTCATTAACCACTGCACCACGACGGGAACTCCTTAATTGCCTATTTTATACAGTGGTGTGTGTGGATTCCAGATCCCAGTTACCTCTCAGCCCTGGATGACTTTCTGCCCCCTGAGTTCTCCAAATATTTTGAAGTCTCTGAATCAACAACGTTTTTTTAAAAAAAGCTAAGCTCAAAAGTGTCTGTGCCTTATTACCAAACAATTTCAAAAGCAATTCCTGCAATGAGATCCTGCTGTGTAGCCCTGGGAACTATGTCCAGTCACTTATGATGGAGCATGATAATGTGAGAAAAAAGAATGTATACCTGTACGTGTAACTGGGTCACCCTGCTGTACAGTAGGAAAATAAATAAATAAAGAGGGAAAAAAGAAGCAATTCCATTAACATCTCTTAACGCCGACATTTCTCAAAACCCTTTCCTGGGACCTCTTCCTCTAGGCTTCTTTGCCAGCAGTGTCCAGTGAGAATATAATGCAAACTACCTGCATAGTTTAAAAATTCCTAGGAGTTCCCATCATGACTCCGTGGTTAAGGAACCTGACTAGTATCCATGAGGACGCAGGTTTGATCCCAGGCTAAGCTCCGTGGGTGAAGGATCTGGTGTTGCCGTGAGCTGTGGTGTAGGTTGTAGACACGGCTCGGATCTGGCGTGACTGTGGCTGTGGTGTAGGCCGGCAGCTATAGCTCTGATTCGACCCCTAGCCTAGGAACCTCCATATGCTTCAGATGCGGGCCAGAAAAGACAAAAAAAAAAAAAAATCCTAGAGTCTGTTTTTTAAGTTAAAAAGATGAAATTAATTTTAATACTATATTATGTACTATAATAATATATTTTATTTAACTCAATATATCTATATATTTCCATTTCAACATGTAATCAATATAAAAGTAATAAATGGGGTAGTTTATAGCCTCTAATTCATACTAAGTCTTCAAAACCCGATGTGTATTTTACCCTCACATCCTGTCTCAATTCAGATTAGTTCATTTCAAGCGTCCAGTAGCAACTAGCAGCTCCCATACCTTATTCAGACACAGGGCAGTGTTTCAATTTATCAGCCAGAGAGCTAATTACGCTCAAATCTATATGTAGATATCTTTTTTTTTTTTTTTTTTGCTTTTTAGGGCCGCACCCAAGGCATATGGAAGTTCCCAGGCTAGGGGTCAAAATCGAAGCTACAGCTGCCAGCCTACACCACAGCCACAGCAACACAGGATCCCCGACCCACTGAGCGAGGCCAGGGATCAAATCCGCATCCTCATGGATCCTAGTCAGATTCATTTCGACTCCCTGTAGGTAGATATCTGTGAGAAAAAGCTTAATGAACATGAACTAGATCACATTGCACCCCTGCTTCAGTTTTTTCGGTGACATCCCATTGGGATACCATGTAAACTGTTATAAGGCCCCGTCATGATCACGCCCCACTGGTTCTCAAGGGCTTCCGTTTTTTCACACCCTCCACCTTGCACCCTGAAATCCAGCCTCCTTTCACTTCTTTCAGTTCCTAGGCTGCACCACCTTCTCTATGCCTGCCCTTCATGCGTGCCTAGCACCTGCCTTCTCTCCCGCCCCATCCCCATCACGTGGGGGGGGCTGACAATGGGACCCCCAGTGCCTTCCCTGGCTTGATGGGTCTCAAGCTGGAGAGAGAGACGAATTGGGCTTTTGAAGAACACTGGTCCTCTCTCCCCACCCCCATCTTTCAGTTGTCCAGCATTCAGGGGGGCTTCCAAGATGTCCTAGCCATGAGCATTCCTGTGCTGCCTATCAGGGTGTTCCTTGCAAAGACACCCAAGGAAGGGGCCCAGGAAAGCACTTCCAAGTCACAGGTTCAGGACTTCCAGTGAAATGGGTGCTGGTCAGGAGGTACTGTCCCCCTGAGGACCCAGTCCTCTTGCCATTCTCAAATCCCCCATCTGGAGTCCACCCTGCCTCCCTCTCTGCTTGTTCCTCTACAACACCAGCTCCTCCTGCTTTCCCTGCTCCCTTCTCTCTGTCCCTGAGCTGGGCTTCCAGCTGGTTCTGTGAATTTCCATCCAAGGTGGAGCACCCCACTTGGGCAGCATCCTCATACTGTGACCTCATTGGTTCCTAGACTCACGTTCAGCCTTTAAATGGCAGTCTTTGGATGAATTTCTCATTTTGGTACCACCCATTGGCCAGGGGAGCCAGGCCACAAGGCATAAAGCTCACAGTTTGGCTCAGAATGTTGTTGAAGCTTTGGTAGGCACTTGGCGTCTACCAGACTTCTCTCCGGGTCAATCGTTTCATTTTTATTTATTTATTTATTTTGTCTTTTTGCCTTTTCTAGGGCCGCTCCCGCGGCACATGGAGGTTCCCAGGTTAGGGGTCGAATCAGAGCCGTAGACGCCGGCCTACACCACAGCCACAGCAATACCAGATCCGAGCCTCGTCTGCGACCTACACGACAGCTCATGGCAACACTGGATCCTTAACCCACTGAGCAAGGCCAGGGATCTAACCTGCAACCTCATGGTTCCTAGTCAGATCCGTTAACCACCGCGCCGTGATGGGAACTCCAAGGTCAATCATTTCAAACTCACATGCAGGGCATGTCATCTGGGCAAGAGTGTTTTCATTACCTGTAAATTATTTATTTGGAAAGTCTCACAAAATAATCAAAATCAAAATCACAGGTAGTTACACACCTTAAATCCCATTTATGTAATAGAATAAAACTGTACAACATCTGGATGCCTCAGGAAAACTGAGCTATATGATGGCTGCTCATAGGATAGAAAGAGCGATGGAATCAAGACGGCTGAGTTCCGGCTGAGCTTGCTGTGGGATCACAGACAAATCCCTTGCCTCCTCTGGGCCTTGGTCTCCTTCTCTGCACAGTGAGTTTTCACCCGCGTGACTGCATTCATCTCCAAGAGCATGTGGTTCTGTGGCTCTTGGCCAATCGGAAGTCCTCAGATCTGACCCCTTCTCAGGGAGCATGGCCAGAACTTAAGTCCACAATCCAGGCAGCACAGGGTTTAGTGCCCCAGAAAGTCCCTGAAGGATAGTTTCTGGCTCTATCCCTTTCCATGGGAACCTTGGAAGATCTTTACATCTAGAAAGATCTCCGTGCACTGGGGAATCCCCCCACTAGCCAGCTGCTCCCAGGAACCCACCACGGTTCGGTCCCTAGAGTTTCCCACTGAGCCTTTTCCAGAGTGAGCCTGGCTTGGCACTGGTCAGGCACTGGGAAGGGAGCTCTTCTTCCAGGAAGGATTGGACACAGGCTCAGAAAAGGAGAGAGCTTGCAGGGGCCCCCCCACCTCCCCCACTGCCCTCAGCCCTCCACCCACTCCCCCATGAGGGCCTCAGGTCCTGGCAGGAGACTGACCCCAGAACCCCCAAGCTGTTTGTCCAGCTGTCCTCACAGGCCACCAGGCTCTTATATACCTTGGCATGGAAAATGTTATCAGGCATCTGGAAACCCACTGGGTCCCAGCCCAGAACCAACACTGGGTGGGAGGAGGGAGGCTGGGCTGAGCCATATCCTTCTCTGGGCCTCTCCTGTGCTCTTCCGTACATAGGAGGACACAGAGTCTCCAAGACCTCTTTAGCTGGACAGTCCACACCTCTAGAGTAGCAATAAAAACTTGGCTTTGAAGTTAGACAGAATAAGTCTGAACCAGTCTAAGACTTCATGCACCCCAGGACCTCGATAGACAATAAACCCTCTCCCAACTTAATGCACAAAAGAGTAGTTTGTGTCACTGCATGATGATGACAGAGGATCTTGACACCTTACAAGAGAAGTTGCGGAGTTCCCGTCATGGTTCAGTGGTTAATGAATCCGACTAGGAACCATGAGGTTGCGGGTTCGATCCCTGCCCTTGCTCAGTGGGTTAAGGATCCGGCGTTGCCGTGAGCTGTGGTGTAGGTCACAGACGTGGCTCGGATCCCGCGTTGCTGTGGCTCTGGCGTAGGCTGGTGTCTGCAGATCCGATTGGACCCCTAGCCTGGGAACCTCCTTATGCCGAGGGAGCGGCCCAAAAAAAATGACAAAAAAAAAAGAGAGAAGTTGAAAATCAAAGGGCTTCCCCTCAAAAACACTTGGAGATTTGTGCTTAGAAGCCTTGAAAGATGCCCCTTTCCTTCATGACCCTCTATACACGGCCTGGAATATCTCCTGTAAAACCATGGGACCTTAATAATAAAGCCACGGAACCCTAATAATCTTCACTCGCTTGACTTCCTCGAACAGTTGGGCTCCTGAGACCTGGTCACCTATGTTCAGGGAAGTGCTGAGTTCTGATTGGATGAGTTTCTGCAGGATCCGATCGGTTGGATCTAGGGTTGGGAATGCCAAGAGAGCAGGTTGCTGCTTCTTGATTTTAATTTCCATTGTATGTAACATGGACTCTGGAGTCAGTTTGCTTGGAGCCAAATCCTCCAACAACCCCATGAGGCAGATACAACCATTATCCCCATCTTGCAAACAAGGACACTGAGATACAGAGGAGTTTAGCAACGTGCCCATGGCCAGTAAGTGTGGAGTGTCTTAGAGTTGTGGCTAAAATTAAAGTAAGTTCCTGCTCATTGCAGAAGTAGGCGAAGGAGGGGAAGGAGAAGGAGGAGGAAAAGGAAGAGGAGGAGGACAGGAATGAGAGGGAGAAGAAGGAGGACAAGGAGGAGGGGGAGAAGAAGAAGCTTTAGACAGAAGACAAGACAAAGGGAAAATCTGGGAGCTCCCATCATGGCACAACAGAAATGAATCCCACTAGGAACCATGAGGTTGCCGGTTCGACCCCTGGCCTTCCTCAGTGGGTTAAGGATTCAGTGTTGCCACGAGCTGTGGTGTGGGTCGCAGATGCAGCTCAGATCCCACGTTGCTGTAGCTCCGATTGGACCCCTAGCCTGCGAACCTCCGTATGTCCAGAGTGAGGCCCTGAAAAAAAGCAAAAAAAGCAAAAATTGGGGGGTGAGGGAGTCTGAATCAGAATAAGCAAGAAGACAAAAGTTGAGACTTGGAAGAATCAATCTGCATCATGTATGATGCTGATCGTAGGTCCCGCTGCCTCAAAAGCAGCCTCTGACATCTATTGTCTCTTCTAATTGCACAAAGCCGTGGTCCTATAAGCTGTCTCCAGAAGACCAAAGACCAAGGTTGCCAATTTTAACAAATGAGGGCTCCGGAATTTGAAATGGAGTGCACAAGGCGAAGACCAATATCAGCCACCAGGAACTGGCAGAACAAGCTCTAGATATTTTGCAAGAAGAAAGGTCCCTGGAGAGAGCGGATTAAGATGGCGGAATAGAAGGACTTGAGCTCAACTTCTCTCCTAAAAACAACAAAATTCACAACTAAAGGCTGAGCACGCTCCACCCAAATGGACCGGAAACCTTAAAAAACATATCCTACTCCAGAAGACAAAGAGGAGGCCACATCAAGAGGTAGGAGGGGCGATTTCCTGATATAAACATCCCCAGACCTCCCGGGTGGGAAGCCCCACAGACTGGAAAGTAACTGGCTCACAGAGACTCACCTACAGGAGGGAGAGTTCTGAGCCCCACATCAAACCCTCATGTGGGGGATCTGGCACTGGGAGAAAGAGCCCCTGGGGCATCTGGCATTGAAGGCCAGTGGGGCTTGTGTGCAGGAGCTCCACGGGACTGGAGGAAACGGAGACCCCCTTCTTAAAAGGCCGCTCGGACTTACATGCACTGGGTCCCAGGGCAAAGCCAAGTCTCCATAGGAATCTGAGTCAAACCTGACTGCAGTTCTCAGAGGACCTCCTGGGGATAACAGGGGTGAATGTGGCTTGTTGTGAGGGAAGGACATTGAAAGCAAAGCTCTCAGGAATCTTCAGCAGCCTGCTTTTCTCTGGAGGTGGCCATTTCAGGAAAACCTGGCTCCACCCATCAGCACTGAGAAGCCCCAGGGCAAACAACAACCCAGGTGGGGTCATAGCCCCACCCCTCAGTAAAAGGGCTACCTAAAGACCCCTCAGGCACACAGCCGCCTCTAATCCCACCCAGAGACTAAGCCCCACCCACCAGAGGGATTAGAATCAGCTCCACCTACCAGGGGGCAGGTATCAGCCCCTCCCATCAGGAAGCCTACAGCGAGCTCCCCATACCGACTTCAGCCACAAGGGGGGCAGACACCAGAAGAAAGAGAGGCTACAACTCTATCATCTGTAAAAAGGTCACCACACCAAAATCCTATAAAGATGAAAAGACAGAGAACTCTAACTCAGATGAGGAAGAAAGAAAAACCCCCAGAAAATCAGCTAAGCCATGAGAAGATTCTCAGCCTCCAGGAAAAAGACTTGAGATTGTTGATGCGGAAGATGATACAAATAAGAATGCAGGGTATGGAGTTCCCATTGTGGCTCAGCAGTAACCTGCCCGACTAGTATCTATGAGGACACAGGTTGGATCCCTGGCCTTGCTCAGTGGGTTAAGGATCTGGCGTTGCCTTGAGCTGTGGTGTAGGTCAAAGATGCAGCCCGGATCCCAGCATGGGCTGGCTGCTGCAGCTCCGATTCATCCCTTGGCCTGGGAACTTCCATATGCTGGCAGTGTGGCCCTAAAGAGCCAAAAAAAAAAAAAAAAAAGGATTCCCAGTTAACTTTGATTTCACATCAATGAATTTTTTTTAGTATAATTACATCCCATTTACTACTAGGGACATACTTATATTAAACAACAAATTTGTCTTTGTGGATCTGAAAAATCAAATGGCCATCCTGAATTTTCCCTGGTGACCCCTCCCAAAGACAGTCCATTTGGATCCCGTCCACTAAAAGGGATAGAAGCCCCACAAGAGGCCAGCAACTTCCCAGAGCCCAGACTCTTCACTAAAAGGAAAACAAATGGGGCCCCCGCTTCTGCCCCCAGATGCCCAGGGGGACCCTCGGGGACATCCCCTCCCACCACCTCCACTTCTGTCCACCCTCTCCTGCCCTTTATACCCACTTGGAGAAATTCCACAGGTAGAGGGATACTCAGAGGGTTAATCTTTCTGATATCAAGTCACACTTTAACTCCTTCCCTCCAGGCCAAGGATTAAATACTGCCCATGTAGGGGTCAGGGCTGTGACAGACCCTGAAAGCTGAGCAAACCCCACCACCAAGTGAGGAGAGGCTGCAAAGAAAGGGAGGGCCAGAACCCGGAGAGAGGAGGAAGGAGGGGCCGCCTGGCCCGCGCTGTCCCCCCACAGAGCCAGCCCAGCTTCAGATCCAGGAGCAACTCGGTCGCGGAAGCAACGGCAGCCCCTCTCCTCCAGCAAAGGGCAGCGGGCAGACGGACCCACAGAGACGCACGGACGGAGAGCCTGGGACTGGATGCCCTCCGCACCCAGCCGCTCGGCCGGGCCTGGCCCCATGGCCTTCAATGACCTCCTGCTGCGGGTGGGGGGAGTCGGCCGCTTCCAGCAGATCCAGGTCACTCTGGTGGTCCTCCCCCTGCTCCTCATGGCCTCGCACAACACCCTGCAGAACTTCACGGCCGCCATCCCCGCCCACCACTGCCGCCCACCTGCTGACACCAACCTCAGCAGGGACACGGAGCTGGAGGCCTGGCTGCCCCGGGACGGCCAGGGGCAGCCTGCATCCTGTCTCCGCTTCACGTCCCCGCAGCGGGGACCGCCCTTTCCCAATGGCACAGGGACCAACGGCTCGGGGACCACAGAGCCCTGCACCAATGGCTGGATCTATGACCCCGGCACCTTCCCTTCCACCATCGTGACTGAGGTGAGGACCCCTGGGCCCCCCCAGGCACCATCCCGGCTGTGCCTTGCCCTCTGACACACACACACACACACACACACACACACACACACACACACACAGTCTTGGTTCTCCAGAGGCCAAGATTGGGAAAATGGAGAAAGGGCCTCAAGATGGGGTCCTTTGGGGATGTGGGAGTTTCAGGGTCAAGAAAAGTCTCTCGGCCCCTGGGACCAAAGAGACGTGTCGGGGGAAGAGGGTGACACAGGCCTCAGAGGGCCAGCCCGAAGGAGGGGAAGGGGCTGCCCTGCTGCCAGGCTCACCTCGGCCTGACCCTTGCCCCCGCTCCATGCTGCAGTGGGACCTCGTGTGCTCTCGCAGGGCCTTACGCCAGCTGGCCCAGTCCCTGTACATGGTGGGGGTGCTTCTCGGAGCCATGATATTCGGGCGCCTGGCAGACAGGTCAGTCCTGGGCAGGGCCAAGGAGCCGGGCTGGGACTGGGAGCTCCTCGGCTGGGCTCAGGGAGGCTGGCATCACCAGCTGGGGCTGGTTTGAGAACCTACAGCCATCAAGACCCCCGCCCCAGGGCCTCGCCCTCTCCCCCCGAGAGCCTGGCCCCTGCAGGGCGTCCCTCCCCCGACAGGCTGGGCCGCCGGAAGGTGCTGATCTTGAACTACCTGCAGACGGCTGTGTCAGGAACTTGCGCCGCCTTCGCCCCCAACTTCCCCGTCTACTGTGCCTTCCGGCTCCTCTCCGGCATGTCGTTGGCTGGCATCTCCCTCAGCTGCATGACACTGAGTGAGGGAGGCCCGGAGGGCAGGGCGGGTCGCTACCCACGCGCGGCTACCACCCCACCCCACAGCCCCTTTGCAGCCTCCTCTCCCAGCCCACCCTCCCTGCGCTCGGCCTGTCCTTTGGGTCTGCCCTTCCAGCCCCCATAACAGCCTTTTTCCTGACTTCTCATTTAGACGTGGGATTGCAAACTCCACTGTTAGGGCCCGGGAGTTCCCATAAATGCCTGAGAGCAGACAGGAGGCATTAGGGAGTGGTGAGAATTGTTTTCAAAGGAGAGTTACAGCCATCCAGAGGGGCCACAGCCACTCAGCTGCTCCAGGCAAAAAGTCTCAGGCTGTCAGGTCTCCCTCCTCCTTTTCATTCATGTAAAAACATCCCAATTTTTTTTCTTTGTGGCCACATCCATGGCGTGTGAAAGTTCCTGGGCCAGGGAATAGAACCCATGCCACAGCAGCGACCTGAGCGGCAGCAGTGACTGCCTGATCTTTAACCCCATGAGCCACAAGAGAACTCCTAAGACATACCAATTTTTTTTTTATTATTTTCAGGGCCACACCCATGGCATATGGAAGTTCCCAGCTTAGGAGCTGAATCGAAAGTACAGGTGCGGGCCACAGCCACAGCCATGCCAGATCTGAGCCGTGTCTGTGACCTACACCACAGCTCACGGCAATGCCAGATCCTTAACCCACGGAGCGAGGCCAGGGATCGAACCCGCATCCTCATGGATACTAGTCGGGCTTGTTCCTGCTGAGCCACAACAGGAACTTCCAACATCCCAGTTTTTACTGTTTGCAGTTAATGCTCCTGTTTTTAGCACAGGCCAAGCCAGCATTATGTAAACCGAACACTTTTATGGGCTGAGCATGGTCTGTCCACGCACCGTAAGTGAATCCTCTGCTAGGTCCACCCTCCCCCTGTTTCTCCAGAACCTGAGATTTGGCAGAAGAGAAAGGAGTTATCCAAGGTCATTCCTCAAGCCCAGAGGGGCATCCAGGGATTTAAGATTCCCTGGGTTAAAGGAATTAACCAGACAGGACCAGGGCTGGGGCGGGACTGCTAGAGAACCGAGCCCCAAAGCCCAGTCTGAGTTTTCAAGCTGCTGCCCCAGCTACTGAATGAGGAGCCCACAAGGAAGGCAGCGGGGCCTCGGCAGACGTCGGCAGAGAGGTGGTCCCACCCCCCCACTTCCACTCGCCAGAACCGAGGAAGGCCACTGCCTCCTCTGAGCTGCTCTGGCCACTGGGGCTGGAATCCAGCCCAGGCTGAGGAAGAGCAGAGGAGCAGCCGCTGCTGAGGATGGACTGGAGTGGTCAGAGATGCTCCAAGGGAAAAAAAGGACCTGGCCAGGACAGGAGGTTGGGGAGAAGCAAAAACTCACAGCAGGGGAGTGGACGGGGGAACAACTCCTGGGGACTCCAGAGCTCCCTCCTCGTCACCGCCTCCGCCCCCAGCCCCCTGCTCCTCCTACCGTAACATCCAGCCTCACTCGATGCATCTTCCCCTGAGCCTTGGGACCAGGTTTGGATGGAGAGAGGGGTCTTGGCCTGCCCGGGGGTCTCCACCCCCCCAGCACCCAGTCCGTCGTGCCCCTCTGTTCTAACCCTCTTCGCAGATGTGGAGTGGATGCCCATCCACACGCGGGCCTGCGTGGGCACCCTGATAGGCTACGTCTACAGCCTGGGCCAGTTTCTCCTGGCTGGTGTGGCCTACGCTGTGCCCCGCTGGCGCCACCTGCAGATGCTCGTCTCCGTGCCCTTTTTTGCCTTCTTCATCTACTCCTGGTGCGTGGGGCCCAGAGGGATGCGAGGGCCTTTCCCCAGATCTTGCCACACCCCCACCCCACAGAACCTGAGAGGGTCAGACCCAGGCCAGGGACACGGAATGAGGTGGAAGGAAGGATTTCCCCCAGGGTGTCCGGTTCTCCAGCTTCCCCCAGTTCTCCAGCCTGCCTGCCCTGCTCCCATTGCCCGGCACCCAAGAGCTGAGCTCCTGTGATGACGAGTAACCATCACCAAGCCAGGCACTGCTTTGTGGTCCCAGGGAGAGGGGATGTGGCCAAGTCCTGGGTAAAAATCCCCCTGCTGGGGGTAGGGAAGTCCATACCCTACCCCCAGCCCAAAGGACTGGAACAGAAGCCACACCATGCGCACTCCTGCTCCCAGGTTCTTCATCGAATCGGCCCGCTGGTACTCCTCCTCTGGGAGGCTGGACCTCACCCTGAAGGCCCTGCAGAGAGTGGCCTGGATCAATGGGAAGCGGGAAGAGGGGGCCAGTCTAAGTATGGAGGTGAGACCCCCGGGACCCCCTGGGGGACACCCCAGCAGGGCTCCATCCTTAAACTAGGACGCAGAGGACTTCTCTGAGGGAGGGGCTCCACTGGGGGAGGCCAAGCCCTGAGCCCTGTCCATCCTGGCAGGTGCTCCGGGCCAGCCTGAACAAGGAGCTGACCATGGGCAAGGGCCAGGCCTCGGCCATAGAGCTGCTGCGCTGTCCTGTCCTTCGCCGCCTCTTCCTCTGCCTCTCCATGCTGTGGTAGGCCCAGACAGACAGACCTAGAGGCAAAAGGCTACGTGGGGAGAGAGTAGACGGAGTGGGTGGAAGAAGCCAGACAAGGGGGAGGAAGTCAGCAGAACAGCTGTGAGGGGCAAGACTCCTTCCCCAGAGAAGGTCTTTAAAGAGTCAGATGACCTGAAGCCTCGCTTCACTTCCAGTCCCCAAGCTGGGCATCTGTCTCTCCATATTCTTCTCCTTGTATCAGCTCTGTTCCAATCTGGAAACACCTCATCCGGATTGGTGGGCCCCAGAGTCGACAGAATTCTGTCATGCCAGCAGAGCCCATACTGGCTTGCAAGACGTTCAGAGAGTTTACTGGCCCTGTGGTGCCAGCCAGAAACACCGGCACAGGGAATACGATGCCTAAAGCTCCTCTCCAAAGCATACGATGGTCAAAGCTGAGATCAGCCCAAACTCCTCCTCTCCCATCCCAACATTCCCCCCCACCCTTCTTACATGCCACCCTCCCCAGCCCATCCCCACAGCAGCCCCACGACAGGGAAGAGAAACACGGTTGCAAGCCACACTCCTCCCAGGGAACTCTTTGCTTCTAACTTGGGATTCACCCCAGGTTGTGGGGCCTATTCGATACCCAGGGTGTTATTTTTTTCTGGGCTCTTGACATCTCAAGAAGCACGACACCCATCCCAGAACCACAGGCAGGTCCTGGAAAACTCTGGCCTCTCTGAACCCCTTGGCCCTAAAGATGTGACTTGGCGATCCACCTGCCTTCCCATCTCAATAGATAAAAAAGAGGAAAACTACGTAAATCCTACTTGGCCACTCAGTGAACCTTCCCTGATACAGTGGGATGCTATCAGGAGACTGGGAAATTTGGGGGTTTGGAGGACTAGCCCAAGACTAAGAGTGTACACTGCCAGAAGAAACAAGAGCCCAGGCAGATGCCAGAGCCTCAAGCAGGGCGTCCCGTGCAGCTCACCCCCGTGTGGATAAGCATTTTCACCCTTTAACCTCCCTAACAAACTCCATACCCCTCATCCCTCCCCACTAGGTTTGCCACTAGCTTTGCCTACTACGGGCTGGTCATGGACCTCCAGGGTTTTGGGGTCAGCATTTACCTAATCCAGGTGATCTTTGGTGCTGTGGACCTGCCTGCCAAGCTTGTGGGCTTCCTTGTCATCAACTCCATGGGCCGCCGGCCTGCCCAGATGGCCTCACTGCTGCTGGCAGGCATCTGCATCCTGATCAATGGGGTGGTACCCCAGGGTGAGCACCCACGAGCCTCTTGGTCCCTGTCCTCAGCCGCATCCCCAGACGTGACCCGACTTCTCAGCCTTCCCTCCCCGCATCCCGCTGACCCCCTCCCTCCTTCCTCTCTAGATCAGTCCGTTGTCCGAACCGCCCTTGCTGTGCTGGGGAAGGGCTGCCTGGCTGCCTCCTTCAACTGCATCTTCCTCTACACTGGGGAGCTGTACCCCACAATGATCCGGTGAGTGGGAACTTAATGGGAGGGGCTTTGGGGCCAAAACATTCCCCCTACACCCAGATCGGACCCCAGAGCACAGCCCAGTGTGGCCCAGCCCCCCAGCAGCACCCAGCAGGGAAAGGTCTACAACAGCCACTCGGTACACACATAGGCCACCCCTACACCCTTACGTGACCTGAAGAAAAGTTCTCCAAAGGAGCCAGCGTGGGGCAGGGTAGGGAGCCAAGGAGACACATTTCCGAGGCAAGTGATGGAAGTCTCCCCTCGATCTCCAAAGCACAAGTTAGAAGCCGCCGCTGAATCTAAATTCCACCTTTAAACCAAGGGGTATGTGTGAAACTGAAGACCACAAACATGAAAGTTTTTTGTTTTTTATTTTTTGTTTTCTTTTTGTCTTTCTAGGGCTGCCCCCGAAGCATATGGAGATTCCCAGGCTAGGGGTCAAATCAGAGCTGTAGCCGCTGGCCTACACCAGAGCCACCGCAACGCCAGATCCAAGCTGCATCTTCGACCTACACCACAGCTCATGGCAATACTGGATTCTCAACCCACTGAGTAAGACCAGGGATCAAACCTGCGCCTTTATGGATGCTAGTCAGATTCGTTTCCACTGGGCCACGATAGGAACTCCAAAAGTAATTTTTTATCACAAGAGCCATACTTAATAACGGTGGTACTGGTAGTTGTATGGATAAATATCATACAGCTTTTTCGAGTGCTAGCGTTGGGGGAGGGGCATTTTTGCATTAAGACACAAGAAACCCACGTCTATGTTAAGAACGGGATGCAGGAGGAGTTCCTGCTGCGGCACAGTGGGCTAAGAATCCAACTGCAGCAGCTCGGGTTGACACAGAGGTACAGGTTCGATCCCCAGCCCAGCACACTGAGTTAAGGATCCGGCATTGCCTCAGCTGTGGCATAAGTCCCAGCTGTGGCTCAGATTCGAACCTTGGCCCGGGAACTTATATATTCCTCAGGTGCAACCAAAATAGAAAAAAAAAAAAAAAAAAAAAGATCCAGTATTCATATGAGATGTGAAAGAAATGCCAGGCTACCTTCAGCTGCTCAGAATGAGAACCCCAAGGGGTCATGGTTAGTGTCCTGTAGCTTCATGAGATTTCAGCTCAAAGAACAACAGCATAAAGTAGTGCTGTGTGCCAGGCACTGCCAACCATTGACCAAATATCAACTCATTTGGTCCTCAAAACAAACTTGTAAGGCAGGTACTATGATAATTCCCATTTTCCAAATGAGAAAACTAAGCCACAGAGAGGTTAAGTAACTTGCCCAAGGTCACACAGCTTATATGTCAGAAAGCTTGGCTTGGAATCCAAGCAGTTTATCTCTCCAGTCATAGTCTTTTACCTCTGCTCTCATAAAGAATGTTCTCGACATTGCTTAAAATGCACATTTCCAACTCCTTCCCCTAGGGATTCTAATCCAATAGGTCTGTGTGGGGTTGGGGCAACTGCAAATTAAATCCCCCAGGTAACATGAGATCAATTGGCCAAACTCGGTGGTCTAATTGATGGTTCAGGACAGTGAGGTCCAGGGAGGAACAGAGACTTCCCCAAGGTCACATGGCAAGTTCAGGGCAGAGGCAAAATTCAATGTCCTGATTAACTGGCCAGAGCCCTTCCCAACCTTTAAAAAAAAAAAAATCCGAAACAAGTGCCAGATTGGTTAGCTAGGCAAATAGGGAACAGAGCAGGCACCAGGCCGTCTCCTGGGCCTGAAATGCCCTGGTCCCCACTTTAGCTGGAACCTCAGCATTCAGGCCAGAACACTAACAGACCCCCCGCCCCCGCCCCGGGCCCACAGGCAGACAGGCTTGGGAATGGGCAGCACTCTGGCCCGAGTGGGCAGCATCGTGAGCCCTCTGGTGAGCATGACCGCCGAGCTCTACCCCTCCGTGCCTCTCTTCATCTACGGCGCTGTCCCTGTGGCTGCCAGCGCTGCCACTGCCCTCCTGCCGGAGACCCTGGGCCAGCCACTGCCAGACACGGTGCAGGACGTGGAAAGCAGGTGGGCCCCCACCCGGAGAGGGGCAGGGACATGCCGCCCCCCGCCCCCTGCCCCTCGGTCACACATCCTGGCTGGGGTGGCACTGAAACGCAAACCCAGTCCTCCTCCCCCGGGCCAGCGCTCTTTGTCCCTGTTTCCCCAATGGGCTAAGTGTCTCCTGGAGTTCTTCCTGGGGCTTGTGGCTCCAGGGAGTAGTGGATGCTTGGGACAGAGAGCTGGTAGCTGGGCACCGCTGAATGAAGAGCATCCTGGGAGCCCCCAGTTCCCAGCTCTGGCCTGGAGGCTACATACCCAAGGCACCACTCTCCTGCCCCCCCGCCCCCCCCCCCCCCCCGGCCCTGCCCCCAGGAGGAAAAGACAAAGGAGGCAGAAGCAGCAGCAGGAGCAGCAGAAACAGATGGTCCCACTCCAAGCCTCAGCATAAGAGAAGAATGGACTCTGAGCACGGAAAGGGAGCCTTACAGCACCCTAGAGGAAGTGAGAGTCCCACAGGTCCTGGGCCACTCACATGAGAAGGGAGAAGGGAGGATGGTAGCCCAAGCGTTGGGGCTGTGGATCAGGGGTCCCCTTCTCTGGGTCCCCCTCTCCGAAGAGACCCGCGAAGACCACACATCATTAAAAGGTCTGTCGTGTGCAGCGTCTCCCTTTGCCTCTCTCGTCTCAAATGTAACAACCACTCCACATCAGTCAGCTGCCAGCCCAAAAGGGCATAGGGTCTGGTCCCCGCCCTCAACCCCCAGGACTTTACAAACCATCCGAGGCAACGGAGAAGAATCTCTTATGTCAGCCTCCTCCCGTGTCTCCCCTTTCCTCCTTCCTCCTTCTCTCCTTCCCTAACCTATCTAAATATTTCTGGGTTTGAAATCCCTTACACTCCTCCCCTTCCCCATCAGGCTGGAAATCGACAAGGGACTAAAATGAAAGCAGCCAATCAGAGGCTTTGTTTCAGGCTCCTCCCCCTCTGTGAAAGCGGATGGGAAGTTCTGGCAACAAAGGAAGAGAAGAGCGAGCAGCTGTGACAACTGGACGCTGCTCCCTGCTCCTCTGGATTCCAGCAGGGTCCAGTTTGCCACTTCCAGCTCTGCAGCTGGAGATTCAGCCCGCTCGCTCCCCTAATCCTCCGCACTTCACTTCCTGGCCTTTCTTTGCTGCTCTCCTTCCTTCAAGCCCCAGGGCTGGTGGAGGGGATGGAGAAGGGAAAGGAGGGTAGAACCCAGCCCCAGAGCCAGTCCTGAGTGATTTGATACCAGGCACTGTCCTAAACTCTGCATATATTAACGCACTCGATGCTCCCAGTACTTTCTAGAAATAAGTACTCTTATCCCCCATTTTACAGATAAAGAAATCAAGAACAGGAGTTCCTGTTATGACTCAGTGGTAACCAACCCGACTAGTATCCATGAGGATTCGGGTTCAATCCCCGCCTCACTCAGTGGGTCGGGGATCCAGTGTTGTCGTGACCTTCAGTGTAGGTTGCAGACTCAGGCTCAGATCCTGAGCATAGGCCAACAGCTCCAGCTCCTGTTCGACCCCTGGCCTGGGAATGTTCCATTTTCTTTGCTCCCTAGAAAGAAAAAAAAAAAAAAAAAAAAAACCTGCAGAGTCAGAGTTAGAAGCAAACTGTCTAGAATGTGCGTGCCTGACCCCTGAATGCCCGGGGCTGGGAGGCACTGAGACTTTGGCCCCTTCCACCCCCGGGGCTGTGCTTCTCCTACTCCTCCCTCCTGGGATGAGAAGAGACAGAGAAGGTGGGGGGAGGAAAGACGGAATCACATGGTAGGAACCAGCTAAAGGAGGGCTAGAAGACAGTTTAGGGGTCACAGGAAAAGAGGAATATCCGATTACCTGCATCAGCACAGGATGCAGGGAAGCCGGGGGTTGAGGGCCGTAGGAAGAGATAGTCCTGTTAACACCCACCGGTGGCAGGAATAAGGGGGCCAGCAGTGCCCTCTAGTACATGTACTTGCTCAGTCATGCTTGTGTGCTGGCACACTGCCCCGGCAGCCAACCCAGCCCCCCAGCCCTCATCCCCTGGGGAAAGTTCACCCGCTCCACCTGTACACATGGCCTTCCAGGTAGACTTGAGGGCTGCAGCCAAGTCAGGGCAACTTGGAAAGGGGCAGGAGGCCTGCAGCTCCCTGGAAAAAACCACAAAGCCCTGGAAGAGCTCAGGGAAGCTCAGAGAGCCAGGGGACACATTGGGCAGACCTGAAATCACCATAACCTCACCCACATCCTGGAACATCTGAAGCCTTGGTGTTCCCCGATGGTGTTGACACACCTCATGCTCCCCAAGGATTTCTTGGCCATCCTAGGACCCGGTAGATGTGGGAGAGCCACCAGCCCCACCGCTGCTGCTTTTTCTCAGGCAACATTGTCCTCGTGGCTGATAAGAGGCCCCTAGGATGGCATCTTCTGCTTCTGCAGATCTAGGGGTCTTGGCTTATCCCTGTCTCCATATCCAGCTAGCAACTCTGCCATGTTCTAATTCCTGTGGGTCTGTCATCTCTGTGCTTAGATCACCTGGTACCTGCCTCTGCCTCAACCAGAGCCACCTGCTGGGCTGCCCCAGCTGCACATGCCCGCAACTGGGAAAGTCCCAGTGCTGACTCGGATAGCTAATCCATGGGCACAGATACCATTTCCCCAACTCCTGGTCTGAGACTTCCTGCACTCACCCCATGCCTTTGCCCAAATGGAATTCTACCATTCTCCCTCTCTTAAGTCACCCGTAGGTGACTTCTGACCATGTCTCCCCAAGGAGTCAGCCCCAAGACACTGGCTCACATCTCTTCCGCTTGCCTTGGCCCTGAGCTGGAATTCTAGTACTGTCCTGCACCACCCTGCTGGCCTCAGACACTGTCCCCAGTTTGGCTGCAGGTCTTATCTTCAGCCAGGATTGGCAGGGCCTTTGAGGCCACCCTCAATTTCTCTACCTGCATCCCTGAGCACTTCCCAGCCAGGATGGCACACTCCGGAGGCTCTTCAACTGCACAACCCCGATAGAGGGCTCCACCCTTGCAGCCCAGGTACCACAGCTCAGGCTTCAGTCTACCCCGAGCTCCTTCCGTCCACAACTCAGGCTCTTCTCCCCACTTCCCAGGAGTTACGTAGCCCCTTGGAGAGCACAGCCAGTTAAGCTTTCTTTTCATGTGGTAGGCTGAATAATGGACCCCCAAAGATGTCCGTGTCCTAATCCCTGGAACCTGTGAGTGGGTAAACGAGGCTTTGCTGATATAAGTAAGTTAATGATCTCCAGATGGGGAGATTATCTTGGATTATCTGGACGGACCCGATGTGATCACAAGAGTCCTTTTAAGAGAGAGGCAGGGAGTTCCCCTTGTGGCTCAGTGGGTTAAGAACCCAACTAATATCCACAAGGATGCGGGTTCAGTCCCTGGCCTCGCTCAGTGGGTTAAGGATCCAGCGTTGGTGTGAGCTGTGGCATAAGTCGCAGAGGCAGCTCGGATCCCACGATGCTGTGGCTGTGACGTAGGCCAGCAGCTGCAACTCCAATTCAACCCCTAGCCTGGGAACGTCCATGCTGCAGGTGTGGCCATGAAAAAAAAAGAAGAGGAAAGGTGATAATTTGCAGCAACATGGATGCAACTAGAGATGATCAAACTAAGTGAAGTAAGTCAGAAAGCGAAAGACACACACATACCATATGATATCACTTACATGTGGAATCTAAAATATGACACAGGAGTTCCCGTCGTGGCACAGTGGTTAACGAATCCGACTAGGAACCATGAGGTTTCGGGTTCAGTCCCTGCCCTTGCTCAGTGGCTTAACGATCCGGCGTTGCCGTGAGCTGTGGTGTAGGTTGCAGACGCGGCTTGGATCCCGTGTTGCTGTGGCTCTGGATAGGCCGGTGGCTACAGCTCCAATTGGACCCCTAGCCTGAACCTCCATGTGCCACGGGAGCGGCCCAAGAAAAGGCAAAAAGACAAAAAAAAAACTGAAAAAGCAGATATAAGCTCTTATGTATAGAATGGATAAACGACAAGGTCCTGCTGTAGAGCACAGGGAACTATAATCAATATTCTATGATAAACCAAAATGGAAAAGTATATTTAAAAAGAATGCGTGTGTGTATATATACATACACATACATACCTATAACTGAATCGCTTTGCCGTGCAGCAGAAATTAACGCATTGTAAATCAACTCTACTTCAAAAAATTTTTTTTAACTTTCAAAAATAAATTTATCCCAGAAGCAAGAGAGAGACAAAGGCAGGAAATCTGAGTAAACAGTAGGAGATGCTACAACAGAAATGAGAGGCTGGAGTACTATAAGAAGGGACCGCAAGCCAAGGACTGCAAGCAGCCTCCGGAAGCTGCCAGAAGCAAGCAAATGAATCCTCTCCCGAAACCTCAAGAAGAAACATTGCCCTGCCAACACACTGATTTTAGACGTTTGACCTCCAGACCTATGAGAAAATTAATTTGTGCTGTGTATTTTTATATTTACTTTTTTAGGGCCACACCCGAGGCTTATGGAAGTTCCCAGGCTGGGGGTGAAATCCCAGCTGCAGCTGCCGGTCTACACCACAGCTCACGGCAACACCAGATCCTTAACCCACTGAGCAAGGCCAGGGATCGAACCTGCGGCCTCATGAATACTACTCAGGCTTGTTGCTGCTGGGCCACAACAGGAACACCAGTGCGTTCTGTTTAAAGACACTAAGTTTTGTGGAAATTTTTTACAACAGCCATAGGAAACTTGTTCACATCCCTTATGCTCAGCCTTCTCCGGGAGTCTCAAACTGGCCCACAGAGCTTTCATTTTCCCATCATGATGTTTTTGGTGGGGTAAAGCTGGAGTGTTCAAATCCCCATAGGCCTCACCACTCCCTATTGTCTTCTATCTGACAGATTCACACATTTATGTCACCCTCTGGCCTTTGTGGCCACTTTGGTTTAACCCTCACCTTCCCTTCATGTGTTTTCTCAATTGTAGAAGGAAAGATTTTTGTCACAGGTATGTTGAGCAAAAGAAAAACACTGGTGGCCTTCACCGCCCGATTGCTCCTCCTCTCGCAAGAAAGCCGCCGGAGTTTCCCGCTGTTGATCACTGGGTTAAGAACCCAACTCCTATCCACGAGGATGCGCGTTTGATCTCTGGCCTCGCTCAGTGGGTTAAGGATCCGGCATTGCCACGAGCTGTGGTGCAGGTCACGGAGGCAGCTCAGATCCCGCATTGCTGTGGCTGTGGTGGAGGCTGGCAGCTGTGGCTCTGATTCACCCCTAGCCTGGGAGCCTCCACATGCTGCACTTGTGGCCCTCAAGAGAAAAGTACTGAATGTAGTCTAGAAACAAGAACACACTTTCATTTTGAATCTTTCCAAGTTGTGTTGGCCAATCTAGACAGTTTGTATTTCCATATAAGTTTTTAAATCTTTTGCCAGATAGGTATTTTGCAAACATTTTCTCCAACCTTAGAGCTTGTACTTTCATTTTTATAACAATTGAGGGAAGGAGAAAAATTGGAAATAGAGTGTATTATGATGAGAAAAGTGGCCCTGCTGATATTAACGTCTGATGGGGGTTCACTCTTTGAGCGAAGGTTAAGCTGAGCCTTAGCTGAAGGCCCAGGTTCTGGGGTTCACAGACTAGGGGGTGCTGTTACCTCCAGCACAGCGGTGTTTCTTTATCCTTTTTTTTTTTTTTTTTTTTTGTCTTTAGGGCCGCAGCCACGGCATCTGGAAGTTCCCGGGCTTGGGTTGAATCAGAGCTACACCTGCCAACCTACACAGCAGCCACAGGAACTCTAGATCCAAGCCACATCTGCGACCTACACCACAGCTCATAGCCACGCCGAATCCTTAACTTACTGAGCAGGGCCAGGGATAGAGCCCGGATCCTCATGGATGCTAGCTGGGTTCATTACTGCTGAGCCACAAGGGGAGCTCCCACAATGACGTTTCTGTGTGAGCTCTTCCGAGTCTCCCCCCAACTTCATCGGGTCCAAGTGACATTGAGAAAATGCAGTTCCTCTGGGGCTTTGGGCTCACACCGGCTGGGGCCTCCCTCTGCTCTTTCCCGTCCTCCCCCAGGGAAGAGGTGGCTTGCTCTGGCCTGGTGAGGAGATTCAAACTGCTGAGCTTTGGGGCATCACGCATAACCCTATGCAATCCGACTTCACCTGCCCTTCAGATCCCTCGAACGAGTCGTTGACCCGATGAGTCTTAATAATTGAATGTCCTACTTTCAAGTCATAGTTTAACTCGGTGCCTTGAGAGAAGTTATAAAAACTAGTTTTGAGTTCAGGTGACCTAGGGCTACAGCAGACCCAGGAACAAATGAGCTGAGGAGACAAAGGGCAGTTCGTCCCCCACCCCCCTCAACACCGAAGGATAGGTAACAGGTGTGGGAGTCCGGACCTCAGCTCCAGTGCCCCTGCTATAGGTCCTGCCCCATGGCCTTCACTGACCTCCTGCTGCAGGTGGCTGGAGTCGGCCGCTTCCAGCAGATCCAGATTGTTCTGCTGACTGTTGCCCCTGCTCATGACCTTCATGCATAACACACTGCAGAACTTCACGGCCGCCATCCCGGCCCACCACTGCCACCCACCTGCCGACACCAACTTCAGCAGGTGGAGGCCTGGCTGCCCCGGGATGGCCAGAGGCAGCCTGAGTCCTGTCTCCGCTTCACGTCCCCCCAGCAGGGACCAACGGCACGGGGACCGCAGAGCCCTGCACCAATGGCTGGATCTCTGACCCCGGCACCTTCCCTTCCACCATCGTGGCTGAGGTGAGGACCCCTGGATCCCCTAACCCCCACATCCAACCCTGTGACCCCATCTTACCATCCCCACACACAGACATAGACGGTGTGAACCTGACCGGAGTGCGTCTGACTGTGGGAGGACCCTGGAGCCATTAAGAGCTCTGCCCCAAACACAGGGAAGTGGACGGGGACGGGGGGTGGGGGTGGAGTTGAGGTCTTCCTGGTAGAAAAGGTTGTGGAATTCCTTGCAGAGGGTGGCTCCCTGCCCCTCCACTGCCAGCAGAGAGACAGTTACTGCTGCTGGAGATTGATAGGGTGCTTTGGTTTCCCTGAAGGGTTGGACGATTCCACAGGGTAAGGGCATGGGGAGGTGGTACAGAGGAAGGGAGAAAAGAGCCCCGCAGAGAGTGGAGGGTAAAAAACGAATTCCTGAGCAGGGGATGCTAGGCTCAGAGTCCTAGAGACAAAAACCATTTCCTGACTTCATCTAGAAATAGCTCTCAGCAGCTGGAGCCAAGAGATGGAGAGCAGCCAAGGAACTAAGAGGGGAAAAAACAACAGGGTTATGGGGAGGGGGGAGTCCTTTCATCTCTAGTAATTTAATACCCATCCTCTGAAACACACATGCGGTCGATTGTCGAGTCTCCCTGCTAAATGGTGCATCTGGCTGAATTCTGCACCTCGTAGCTGTGACATCGATGATGCTCTTAACATCTGTTCTAGTCAATGGCCTTTTGGTTGCAAGGAAGAGAGGCTGTCTCAAGTCGGCTCATGAGAAAAGGGACTTGCGGGGAATCCAAGTGCAGGAAATCCAGGTGTGTGTCCAGGCCTCACAGAAACTGCAACCAGGAATTAGAGCCCGGGCCATCTCTATACACTGAGCTCTGTTACTCTCTTTCTCCATCCGTTTCATCTGTGTGTTCATATTACAAGACAGCCACCCGTGCCAGCTCTGATCCACCACTCCTCAGATTCTTTTTTTTTTTTTTAATTTTTCTTTTTATGGCCACACCTGAGCCATATGGAAGTTTCTGGGCTAGAGGCCAAATTAGCTGCAGCTGGGGCCTATGCCACAGCCACAGCAACACGGGATCCGAGCATGTCTTCGACCTATGCCGCCGCGTGACAATGCTGGATCCTTAATCCACTGAGCCAGGCTAGGGATCGAACCTGCACCTTCCCAGAGGCAACATCGAGTCCTTCACCCGCTGAGCCACCATGGGAACGCTTACCTCTCAGATTTAGGGCCCACCACCAACCAGGACGTTTCTGTGTATCTTCATTCAAGTTCTTAAAAAAAGGCTCTGATTGGCTCAGCGCGGCACACTGATGCACAGCTGTCATTCAACGCAAGCTCATCTGAGCATGAAGAGTAAGTATATAAAGACTCCTGAGGCCAAATTCCAAGACGGGCAGAGGTGGAGCTGGCTCTACGGGCAATAGGAAGCAGGGCCGTGATGTCATCAGGACCCTTGCTGACGCTCTCCCGTCTTTACCTTTCTTTGCATACTGGGCACGTAGCTGCGTCCCAGAGCCTTCACCACGTGGCCTCTGACATCCCAGGCTCACTGCTAATAACGTCTTCATCAGAGAGAAAAAAAGTTTCTGTCTCTCTGCTCCAACACTGAAAAAATCTAGGATAGGTTTATTTGCGACCTTCGGTCCTGTGCCCACCCCTTGGTCCAATAGCTGTAGGGCAGGGAGGGAGAGAGTTATTATGAAGGACCAGGCTGAGTCTTATTTTCGCTTCTGTTCTGCAGATGCTAAACAGCTGTCATTCTACCGCTCTACTTCCCGGGCCCACGACCGTCGGGTTTCTTTTCTCTCTTGTTCTTTCCCCTGAGGCCAGTCTCATAGCATCTGTTCATTTCTCATAGCCTTTATCAAGTTAGCAAGGCAGAGCTTTCCTCGGCAGCAATTCTCTCAGTCTCCCTCAAATCCACCTCTGTCTGTTCCTAGACTTTGGTTCCCGTTGGCTGAGCACATAGTCTATATTCATTTATCCTTTTATAACCTGGACTACACCCTGTTTCATCGCTAGACCACATACAGGTCTTGTTCCTTTGCATTCCTCTGGTTTGTCACCTCTTTCCTACAGTCTCTTGGTTCTCATCCTTCCGTTCCTCAGTTCCAGTCTACAGGGTCCCTAACCCCTCACTGTAAGAGGCCCCACATGCCTCTCCTCGGTCGTATTTCACTTACTGTTAAAATTATTACCCAGTCTGACACAGCCCCCAAATCTTTCATAAATAAGTTATGTCAGAGAGTTCCCACTGTGGCTCAGTGGGTTATGAACCCAACAGGTATCCATGAGGATGCAGGTTCGATCCCTGGCCCTACTCAGTGGATTAAGGATCCAGCGTTGCCATGAGGTGAGGTGTAGGTCACAAATGCGGCTCAGATCCTGTCTTGCTGTGGCTGTGGCTGTGGCATAGGCCAGGAGCTACAGCTCCAATTCAACCCTTGGTGTGGGAACTTCCATATGCCACGGGTGCAGCCCTAAAAAAAAAAAAAGTTATGTCAGATAACACTTAGAATTACAGAATAGCAGTTATTTGAATAAAACAGCAATAAAGTCCATTGCTCTTTAAAGAAAGTGTTCAAATGCCAACCTCCCAAATTTTACGTCATGTGATGTGTGCATCCACAGGGGATTCAAAGTCCCGCAGTAGAGTTCCCACCATGGCACAGTGGGTTAAGAATCTCAGTGCAGGATGTGAGGGCAATCTGGCTGCGACATCTGTCACCCCACTGATGGCCAGGGTTGATTCAGCTGATCTGGCTGGCTAGACGGGTGTCCCCTTCCTCCCTCACTGCTCCAAGTGCGTCCCCCCGAAGCTGACCATCCCCGAGAAAGGAGGACCGTTCTTCCGTCAAGGGTATAGGAGTAGCGGCGCTCCCCTGCTAGAACCTCCAAACGAGCTCTCAAGAATCTGACTGCATCAGCTCAGGTCACCGTGCAGGTGTGGGGTTTGATCCCTGGCCCAGCATAGTGGGTTAAAATTTCCGCGTTTCCTTGGAGAATAGCCTTGTGGCTGCCCTTCGGGAGAGGAAGGGAGTGGGAGGGATCGGGAGCTTGGGGTTATCAGATACAATTTAGAATAGATTTACAAGGAGATCCTGCTGAGTAGCATTGAGAACTATGTCTAGATACTCATATTGCAACAGAACAAAGGGTGGGGGAAAAATATGTATACATGTAAGAACAACTTGATCACCTTGCTGCACAGCGGGGGCGGGGGGGGGGGAATAAAAAAAGAAAAAGAAAGAAAAGAAAAGAAAACACAATGAAAATTTGAAGGGAAAAAAAATTTCCGCGTTTCTGCCACTGAGGCACAGGTTGCAGTAGGGGCTCGGATTCAACCCCTGGCTCAGATTCAACTTCCATAAGCTGCAGAGGTGACCATTAGAAGAAGAAGAAAAAAGAAAGTCCCAGAGTAATCATTACATTCACAAATAAAGATTTCTCTCCAATCAAATCAGGAAGAGAAGTAATGACACTTAAAGGATGAATTCATCTGGACATAAACTAACATATTTTAGGGAGCATTCCCTAATCGTCCTGATCAACCCGGCCCCTTTTCCTTTTTTTTCAGTTAACAAAAGAAATGAGTTTTCAGATCCACTCCAAAGTATACAAAAATGAGCTCTTAATTGTGAAGGAAATGCCACCCCTGTTTGTCATTTTGACTTAATTTTAATAGCACATCCATCCGTAGTATGATTCCTGCAGGCTGGAGAGCTGTTTTACTCCAGCTAGAGAGGAAGTAATTTTAAAGTGAGAAGTTTTTTCTTATATGCATTGAAAAGAGCAAGAAAATGTAAACTATCAATTGCTGCTTATTCAGGATGGCAAGTAACTACCACCCCCGCAAATGTGCTTATGAGAAGTTGATGGAAGAATGCGCAAGGGCATTTCACAGACCCCAAGGTCAAGAGCCTGAGCCCAGCCCTACAATGGACCAGGATCAGGTAGTTCAGGAGAACCGCAGCTGGACTCTCCATCTCTGCCTCTCTGGCACTAAGCTCTCACCTTGACATCTCTCTGACTAGATTATTGCATCCTTTGCCCCTCCCCGTCTTCCTTCTCCCCCACCTCCTCCTTCTTTTTCTCCCTCTCCCTCTCCCACTCTCTCTCTGTCTCATGATTTCTCAACGCCACTTCCACGCTGTTCCAGCCTTGGCTGTCCTTAAGAACCTCGCTTCTCTGAGTTGCTTTTTCCAAATTTTGTAAGAAAAGAACCTGATGAGCTCTGTCTGCCCACCTCCAAGGTCACTTTTCTTCAGCTACACCCAGGTCAAAGAGCCCCGAAAGAGGGTGAGGTGTCAGTGCTTGGAGAAGAGGGAGCAGTCTGGGAAGATATCCCTTACACGTTTTGTCTGTTTGTTTTTGCTTTTTAGGGCTGCACCTGCAGCACATGGAGGTTCCCAAGCTAGGGGTCTCCTCGAAGCCACAGCCGCCGGCCCACACAACGCCAGATCCGAGCCGCGTCTGTGACCTATACCACAGCTCACAGCAACACCAGATCCTGACTCCCTGAGCGAGGCCAGGGATCGAACCTGAAACCTCATGGTTCCTAGTCAGATTCATTTCCACTGCACCATATTTTGAAATAACTTCTCACCAGATGATGAGAAAGTGTGGGTGACTCAGGGAAGGAGGCCTCGTTATGTGCTAGTTCCAATTCAAGATCCTCAGCCCCACCAGGAGAGAGGGAGTGGGTTTTTGTGGGGCCAACCCAGCTCTCCCTGACCCCAGTTCTTTCTTCCTCACAGTGGGACCTCGTGTGCACACACAAGAGCTTGCCACAGTTGAGTCAGCCCATCACCATGGCAGGGGTACTCGTTGGAAGCTCTATATTTGGGATCACAGCCGACAGGTCAGTGGTGAACAAGGCTGAACCAAGAGCAAAGGCCTCGCGGAGTTCCCATCATGGCTCAGTGGTTAATGAATCCAACTAGGAACCATGAGGTTGCGGGTTCGATCCCTGGCCTTGCTCAGTGGGTTAAGGATGCGGCATTGCCTTGAGCTGTGGTGTAGTTCACAGTCTCAGCTCGGATCCTGCGTTGCTATGGCTCTTGCATAGGTAGGCTGGCGACTACAGCTCCAATTAGACCCCTAGCCTGGGAACCTCCACATGCTATGGGTGTGGCCCTAGAAAAGACAAAAAGACCAAAAAAAAAAAAAAAAGAGCAAAGGCCTCGGCCTTCTAGGGAGCACTGGCATCCTCGAGAATCTAGGGAGGGACACAGGACCGTTCCACCCAAGCCTGACCACGTCTGGAAAGTCTGTGGGAACTCTATCAGCATTTTCCATGTTTCTCCTCATTTCAGTTACTCCTTACATTTACCCTTTCGAAGCCAGGGTGAATGGTACTATTATCTGCATTTTTTTTTTTTTTGATGAAGACATTAAGTTTCAAGGATGATAGATAACTTGCCCAAACTGCCTAGAAGGAACCCAAGATAATTACGCTATTAATTATGGGGAACAGAATTGGAGAGAAGAGGAATTTTCCTTTTTCATTACTATACTGTTTGAACTTTTATGATCATTCATTACTTTTACGGTGCTATAAAGTGAAAGTTAAATGTTTACTTTTTTATAAGTACAGTCAGGGAGTTCCCACTGTGGTGCAATGGGATCCATGGCATCTCGGGAGCACTGGGGCAAGGGGTCAATCTCTGGCCTAGCACAGTGGGTTGAGGATCTGGTGTTGCCATAGCTGCAGCTTGGATCCGATCCCTGGCCCAAGAACTCCATGTGCCACAAGACAGCCAAAAAATTTTAAAAATAAAAAATAAATAAAAGTACAGTCAGTACAGCTACTAAGTGGCAAAAGCAGGACAAGAATCGAGATTTCCCGACATCCTGAAGAAGTCACTTTCCACCACTTCTGCCTTGTATGTGACACGTGAGTGTCACAGAAACACAGACCTAGGAATCGGTAACCACGAGGGACAAGTCTCAGATCTGCCATAACTGTGTGGCACAGCCTCTCTTGGACTTGGTTTTTCCATTTATATAATGGGGGCCATGGTGAGAGTGAAATTAGCACCTGCAGCTCAGCATTGGTTACTCTAACCTTGACCATATTCCAGGCCAAAGACCATAAAAAGAACATGGGACGAATAAGAGGAGGCATAAAGAATCAAATTTGAAAATATTAGAAATGTCATAGCAGATCAAAGACACAAAACTAGATCTATTATTCATAAAATATAAGCCACAGACATGTCCATTTTGCACAAAGCATAAACCTTGCATGCATTTCCCCCCCAAAAAAAATCACATAAGCCAAGCTCATAGATACAGAGAACAAGATGGCTAGTTGCCAGAGGCAAGGAGGGGTAGAGTGGGGGTAAAGGGTGTCAAAAAGTACAAGCTTCCAGTTATAAAATAATTCGATCATGGGAGTGTAATACACAGCATGGTGCCTACGCTTAATAATACCATATTGCTTGTTTGAAAGTCTCTGAGTAGATCTTAAGTGGTCTCATCACACGCGCACGCACACACACACACACACACACACACACACACACACACAAATCATGACTATATATGGTGATGAATTTTAAGTATATTTATTGTGGTGATAACTTCACAATATATACAATACAGAATCATTATGTTAGATGCCTGAAACTATTTATAGTATTGTGTGTCAATTATACCTCCGTTTTTTAAAAAGCACACATGAAAAGGCTGTCTCCTGTCTTAACAGGAGTCACCATTGACCAACAGTTGAAGAATCAACCACACCCCAGAGCAGTAGTTCCCAAACCTTGGGAGCTTGTTAAAAAATCAGACTTTTAGGAGTTTGTCATGGCTCAGCGTTAATGAACCCAACTAGTATCCATGAGAATTCAGGTTCAATCCCTGGCGTTGTTCAGTTGGTTAAGGATCTGGTGTTGCCTTAAGTTGCGGTGTAGGTTGAGATGTGGCTCAGATCCTGCATTGCTGTGGCTGTGGTGTAGGCTGGCAGCTGCAGCTTCAATCTGACCCCAAGCCTGGGAACTTCCCTATTGAGCAAAAAAAAAAAAAAAAAATCAGATTTTTAGCTTACCTTTCAGATATTCACCAGGCCTTGAATAGAACTTAGGTATCTGGATTATTTTCAACACACCCCTATGATTCTGATGAAAGTGTGCAGCTCCCTTCAAGGAGATATCATGGGTTGTGTCAGGACCCTGGACAGCAGCAACCCAAGGCTCCTCCCAACACAAGGTCCCCTGGATGCCAGCAGTTACCCAACTATTCCCCACTTCCCATTCCAGCATCAAACTCATGGCCACATGTGCGCAGCCTGACAAGCATCTGTTAGATTGTCCAGGGCACCAAGGATGAGACAGCCAAGGACATGGGGTGGGGGAGCAAGCAATGTGTTAAGTTAAGTGGGACACAGAGTTCCCGTGGTGGCTCAGTGGTTAACAAATCCGACTAGGAACCATGAGGTTGCAGGTTCGATCCCTGGCCTTGCTCAGTGGGTTAAGGATCTGGTGTTGCCATGACCTACGGCTTGGATCTCTCATTGCTGTGGCTCTGGCATAGGCTGGCAGCTACAGCTCCGATTAGAACCCTAGCCTGAGAACCTCCATATGCTGCGGGTTTGGCCCTTGAAAAGGCAAAAAGACAAAAAAGAAAAAAGAAAAAAAGAAGTGAATGAAAAGTGAGGCAGAAAGAGAGGGGAATAAAGTTCTGGGGCAGAGTTCTAGACAAAAAAAGTAGAATAGACAAGGCCCAGAGGCCAGAGTGTGACTCACTGAAGGAAGTGAAAGTGGTGCAGGATGGCCTGAGGGTAAGGCTTGTTCATCTCTATTTCCCAGGTCAAGCAAAGGGCATGGCACAGAGTTGCCAACTCAAAATATTTGTTGAATTAAAATGAGTTGAAGGAAGTGCAGAGGGAGTGGCTATAGACAGGTCAAAAGGGGTTTGGGACAAGCAAGGAAATATGAATGTTGGGGTTGGGGACACCGAACAGGAGTATGCCTGGGAATTCAGAGCCTTCCAGTCCATCCTTGCTCCACACATTACTGAACCTAGCCAGAGATCACACCATCCTTGCCTTACCTGTGAGGGGGCTGGGAGTGCAGAGTAGGACTGAGCTGAAGAGAGGAGCCCTTCTACTCCAATATGAGGATCCTCCTCCATCTGGAAGTGACAATCACCCCCAAATACACACACTCACACAACCCTGACTTCAACCTAAACTCTGCTCTTCTCCCCAGATCTGGAGTGGCTGCTCATCCATGCCCAGCCAGGTCTAGGTCTCCTATTTGGATTTACCCCCACCTTAGATCAGCTGTTCCTGGCTGGCATGGCTTATGCTGTGCCCCACTGGTGCCACCTGCAGCTACTGGTCTCTCTGTCCCTCTTTGTCGTCCTCATCTACTACAGGTGTGTGGGACCTCAAGTAAGGTAGAGGGTTCACAGTAAGTCACAGATGGACATAGTATCTCCAAGAACACCCCCTATCTCTCCCCCTAGTATCAAAGCAGATCCAAGCAAAAAAGAACCAATGCCCAGATTGATAGGTAGGGAAGACCATGACCAGAAAGGGGCAAGATGTATTCCAGGTCTCCCAAGAAGACAGTGGCAATCCTTGAAGTGGTACCCAGGGCTCCTAACCCCCAGCCCAGAATTCTTTTCACCACTCCAAATTGTCTTTCTGCCCTGGTCTGTGCCTATCTCAGAAAGCCACACCTCTGTCAACCTGGGCTGAAGTCATGCCCACTCTCACCCCCCACCCATAGGTTCTTCATCGAGTCTGCCCTCTGGTACTGCTCCTTGGGGAAACTGGACCTCACCCTGAAGGCCCTGCAGAGACTGGCCCAGATCGACAGGAAGCAGAGAGAAGGTGCCAAACTGAGTGTGGAGGTGAGAATCCTGGGACCTTCTGTGATACCCCTCCCAGGGCTCTGCCTGCCCCCACCTTCATCCTAGAACCCAGGACATCTGATGCTTCCCAAGCAGGGAGTAGAGGGAGGGGTCCTCAGAGGAACCCAATCCCTGAGCCCCTTCTATCCAAGCAGATGCTCCAGATGAGTCTGCAGAGGGGCCTGACTATGGCCAAGCCCAGCCCTTGATGCTGCAACTGCTGCATGCACCAGCTGTCCACAGCTCTTCTTCTGTCTCCTGCCACTATGGTAGGTCCATCCCCACTCAGGTAAGGGGATAGACCAAATGATGGACAGATAAGAAGACTGAGAAAACAGGACAAGCTGGGAAAGTGAGAGGCTGAGGGAGGCCCTCCAGCCAGTGGAAAAGGACACAGGTGCTCTGGAGGCACAGAGGGTTCCCCACTTGTCTAGAGAATGCCCAGCTGTCCCTCTGCTCCTGAGCTTTGAGCTCGGCCAAGTGGCCCTACTGACCTCATGAAAAAAAAAAGCAGCAGCCACCCCCAGGAGCCCTGATATTCCAGGCCTGAGATTTCTGTATCCCAGGCTTTCACATTCCTCCAAAGATGTCCCTATGCTTCTTCTCTTGCCTTCTAACAAATTACCCCCTATTTAGCACCTTAAAATGGCACATACTTATTATCTCACAGTTTCTGTGGGTCAGGAGCCCAGGCAGAGCTGAGCTCCTGCCTGAGTCCTCTGCTTAGGGCTTCACGAGGATGAAACCAATGTGTCAGACATGCAGCATTCTCCTCTGGAGGCTCAACTTGAGAAGAATCCACTTGTAAGCTCACCCAGATTGTTGCCTGAACTCACTCTCTCACAGCTATAGGACAGGGAACCCTGGTTTCTTGCTGGTTATCAGCTGGAGGTTACTGCAGCTTCTAGAGACTTCTCTGTTCTTCATATGGCTTCCCACATCACCATGCCAGTAAGCAGGGTCTCCAGAGTGGGTCTGCTAGCAGGGGACCGCCCTAGAGTCTATCTGCCACCTGTCTTCTTAAATACTGTGCAATGTGTCCCTGGCAATAGGGGATCATTTGCCGTTGACAAAAGTACAGCCATTATCTCACTTGATTTGAATATTTCCATAGTGACTCCAAAGGAAAACTTAGAGGTAATCCCTGTTTATAAATTGATGGTAGGCAGTCAGGATAAGCAAACAGAAAATTTTTAATTTCTTTTATTATAGTTGATTTACATTGTTCTGTCAATTTCTGCTGCTCAGCAAAGTGAGCCAGCTGTACATCCACACACATTCTTTTTTTCACATTATCCTCCATCATGTTCCATCACAAGTGATCGGATATAGTTCCCTCTGCTATACAGCACAAAAACATTTCTTTTTTTTTTTTTTTGTCTTTTGTCTTTTTTGTTGTTGTTGTTGCTATTTCTTGGGCCGCTTCTGCGGTATATGGAGGTTCCCAGGCTAGGGGTCGAATCGGAGCTGTAGCCACCGGCCTACGCCAGAGCCACAGCAACGCGGGATCCGAGCCGCGTCTGCAACCTACACCACAGCTCACGGCAACGCCGGATCGTTAAGCCACTGAGCAAGGGCAGGGACCGGACCTGCAACCTCATGGTTCCTAGTCGGATTCGTTAACCACTGCGCCACGACGGGAACTCCCACAAAAACATTTCTTAATGATTTCCTAATCCTGTATTTCAGAAATAACCACCACGAGCACATGTCTGTTCAAACGTTTACTATTTTCACCTACAAGAAACACACCAACACAGAGTAATTTACATTACATGTATTTACAAAAATTCAATCTTACTCTCTGTATAGTTTTAGAATCTTTTTGTCCTTAATATCTCATGAACATCTTTCCACATCAATAAAAGCAGACCTAGACGATTGGTCCTGAATTCTCACTGAGTCCCTCCCTCCAGGTGGGCTCCAATCTCTTTGCCTACGGCAAGGAGCTGGAAGAATTTTGCAGGCAGCAGGTGGTCCCGGCAACTCATGAAAGGCAGCAGGTGGTCAAGCCAACTCATGAAAGGCTCAGGACAATGAAGTTCTACCTGTTTCCAGACCAAACTGCCTCCAGGCATTGGTGCTGAGAGGAGGAGAAGTGGGGCAATTCACAAGCATGGGGCTTATTTGTGCTGGTTGCTCCCAGGCCAGCCGTAGAAATAATAGGCAAATGCTAGAAATTCTGGGGCGCCTAAGTTGAGTATATTCTTGTATCCACTACTCAAGAGCGCCACCATAGGATTCCTGTCCTCCACACACACACCTCCCAAGCTTTACCTTGTTCTCATTACTCTCTTCTCCTCCAGACACACACACACACGTACCTATGTTAAAAAGCACTGTCTTCTTTATCATTTACACATCTCCAAGCATCTTGTGCCCTAGGTTTTTGTGGCTGCTGTTGACACAGATAATTATGTTGATCCAACTGCACTGAATCAATGCCTTCCCTTTTCTAACAACAAAACATCACACACAAGATGTTGCCAAACATGTAAGACCCCACATAAAATCTCTAACAAACATTTATGGTACCTATTACCCTTCCTGGAAGTTGCTCCCTACACTGTGAGAATAAATTTTCCCCACCTCCAAAGAGAACTCCATTTTTAAAGACTATCTAGTATTCCATAATTTTGGAATTTATTTTATTCGTATCGGTGGTTCTTTCCAGCTCTCCCCAGTCATAACCAAGAAGCCACAGGCACACATATCCCCTTGCATCTGCCTTACATCCCTTGGAATAAACCTTAAAAGTGTACTTACTGGCACAAAATTTTGAAAGTATGTAAGGCTTTTCGCAGATATTTTCACCTACTCTCCAATAGAGTCATGTTTTACAAATGTGTATAAGAGACTCTTGCCAAGACCAAATACTACTGTGCTGAGAAACAGGAGACGTATGTCATTGTTTTAATTCACATATATTTTATTCTGGAGGGAGTTGAACTTTTTCTTTATATAATTTTGATCTGTTTGTAATTTCTCTTCTTTGTAAACTTTCTGTTTGTATCCCTTGCCCATTTTTTCTTTTCATGGACTCGTTAAGAACCCTCTTTTGCATTAAAGATATTAACCTCTTACCATACGAGAAGGGTATTTTTGCATTTGCCTTTTAAAATCTGTCTTTTAAATTTACCACTTTTTAAAAAATGAGATCTCTTATTGCTTTATCTAATCACATGTATCTTTTTTTAAAATTCATTTAGGGAGTTCCCGTCGTGGCGCAGTGGTTAACAAATCCGACTAGGAACCATGAGGTTGCGGGTTCGGTCCCTGCCCTTGCTCAGTGGCTTAACGATCCGGCGTTGCCGTGAGCTGTGGTGTAGGTTGCAGACGTGGCTCGGATCCCGCGTTGCTGTGGCTGTGGCGTAGGCTGGTGGCTACAGCTCCGATTCAACACCTAGCCTGGGAACCGCCATATGCCGCGGGAGCGGCCCAAGAAATAGCAACAACAACAACAACAAAAGACAAAAGACAAAAATAAAATAAAATAAAATAAAATTCATTTAGGTTACCCTCCTTCTATTTTTTTTTTTTAGGGCCACACCCACGGCTTATGGAGGTTCCCAGGCTAGGGGTCCAATCAGAGCTGTAGCTGCCGGCCTACACCACAGCCACAGCAACTCAGGATCCAAGCCACGTCTGGAACCTACACCACAGCTCACAGCTACGCTAGATCCTTAACCCACTGAGCGAGGCCGGGGATCAAACCCGCAACCTCATGGATACTAGTCAGGTTCGATAACCACTGAGCCATGACGGAAACGCCAAAGTTACCCTCCTCCTGAATATAAAACTATTCACCTGGATTCTCCTGGATGGTGTGAAGCCACCTTTATTACAATACTGTTTCTGGACTCCTCAGTCCCACTGACTTGTCTGTCTATTCTGGTGCCAATATTTTTCTGTGTAATTCTTTTTTTAATGGTTGCACTTGCAGCATATGGAAGTTCCCAAGTCTGGAGTCTTGGGAACATAACACTGGAGACTTAACCCACTGAGCAAGGCCAGGGATCGAACCCACATCCTCACAGAGACATCGGGTCCTTAACCTGCTGAGCCACAAGAACTGCTGTGTAATTCTTAATTATAGGGTGGCTCATATAAGGCTGTCTTCCATGGGAGTTCCCTTCATGGCTCAGCGGTAACGAACCCCGACTAGAATCCATGAGGATGCGTGTTCCATCCCTGGCTTCACTCAGTGGGTTAAGGATCCAGCATTGCTGTGAGCTGTGGTGTAGATCGCAGATGCGGCTTGGATCCTGTGTTGCTGTGGCTATGGTGCAGGCTGGCAGCTGTAGCTTGGATTCGACCCCTAGCCTGGGAACTTCCATATGCCGTGGGTGCAGCCCTAAAAAGAAAAAAAAAAATAGAAAGAAAGAAAGAAAGAAAAAAAAAAGATTGCCTTCCGAGGAGAATTTCTCACGTGCCCTTTACCAACCTAGAGGCAAGACGCTGCATTTCAGCACATCTCTAAGGAGCAAAGCTGCCCCACAAAGTGTCACAAAATATTGTTTTTGCTGATTTTATGAAGACTCCCCGAGAGGTGGAAACGATGCTTACATCACATACCACGGAGTCAAAACACTCAACAGCTGTTTCTGTTCTCCCTCAAATCCATTCGAACAGTCAGTGATGCTCCCCCCCCCACCCCCGCCCCGCATAAACTCTAAAACCTCCTAAGGGTTCCTCTCCGGGGGTAAATGTTCGTACACCACTCACAGAGCAAAGCTCCTGGCATTAAATGAACCCTCTTTCTTACAAATCAAGATGTTACACACAGACACACAAAAAGGTGTTACTTAAGCATCCCCATGAGGAGGGGTTTCTCTAAAACACCCTCTCCCAGGGCAATGAACGAATCCAAGTATGTGCCTATAAATAGCAGGTCCCTGGGGCAGGGGTTTGGGTAGAGGGAAGAGGATCTATTGCAAAGTAAAAAACATTTTCTCCTAGATAATTTTAAAATGTATGATAGATAGCGTTATTTTTTTAGAACTCAAGAAAGACTTTCTTAGCCGCTTTCCAAATATAAAAAGCCCACTCTAAGAGTTCCCGTCGTGGCACAGCAGAAATGAATCCAACTAGGAACCATGAGGTTGCGGGTTCGATCCCTGCCCTTGCTCAGTGGGTTAAGGACCCGGCGTTGCCATGAGCTGTGGTGTAGGTCGCCAACGCAGCTCAGATCCTGCGTTGCTGTGGCTCTGGCGTAGGCCGGCAGCTACAGCTCCAATTGGACCCCTAGCCTGGGAACCTCCATACGCTGCAGGTGCGACCCTAAAAAGCAAAACAAAACAAACCAAAAAAAAAAAAAAGCCCACTCTAAGGATGGATATAAGGCCTAAAGGAAAGGACAGATAGGAGAGCGGTTTGCCTATTGCAACTGCAAGATAGACGTGGCAGTTTGGCTGTGACCCAAAATGTATCCCCTCTGCTTGTGCCCCAGGTTTGTACCATGTTTCAGCTTCTCTGGCTTGATCATGAATCCGCAACGTTTTGGGATCAACATCTACCTGACCCAGGTACCCTTCGCAACTGTGGAAACACCATTCTATTTCCTGATCTTTTTTTTTTTTTTTTTTTTGTCTTTTTGGGCCGATCCCATGGCATACGGAGGTTCCCAGGCTAGGGGTCGAATCGGAGCTGTAGCTGCCGGCCTACACCAGAGCCACAGCAACATGGGATCCGAGCCGCGTCTGCAACCCACACCACAGCTCACGGCAACGCCAGATCGTTAACCCACTGAGCAAAGCCAGGGATCGAACCCGCAACCTCATGGTTTCTAGTCGGATTTGTTAACCACTGAGCCACGATGGGAACTCCTCTATTTCCTGAGCTTTAAGGCCACCAAATCACTTGGTCGCATGCCTCCCCACATGGCCTTCTTCTTGCTGCTGTCAGGAATCTTCATTCTGACCTGTGCAAGGATCCCCCTGGGTGAGCACGTGCCCCGTTCCTGCTCCTGCCCTGGTCCTTTCCCAAGCCCAGCTCCCAGTCTGGCCCAAGTCAGCTACCTAGAAGGGTACAAAAGACTCGAGTCTCCTCCCAGCCTTTCCCAGCACCTTAGCATTTACCTCTTTTCCTTCCGGGTCAGACAGTCCTCCGCAGGAGAATGGTGGTTTTAGGAAAAGGCGGTATGAGCGGCTCTATGAACTGCCTCTTTATGCACTTGGGGGAGCTGTACCCCACAGTAATACGGTGAGTGGGACGTGGGGGAGAAGTCCTGGAATGGAACAATCAGACCCTAGAACCAGAAAGTTTCCAGTCAGAAAGGGGGGGAAGGTCAATCAATTGGTTTTGGGTTTTTTGTTTTTTTGCTTTTTAGGGCCATACCCTCAGCATATGAAAGTTCCCAGGCTAGGGGTTGAATCAGAGCTACAGCTGCCGGCCTACACCGCAGCCACAGCAACGCTGCATCCTTAACCCACTGATCAAGGCCAGGGATCAAACTCCCATCCTCATGGATACTAATCGGGTTCACTACTGCTGAGCCACAGTGGGAACTCCCAATCAATTGTTTTTTAAGGCAAGAAAGGCTAACAAAAACATGCAGAAATAAGGACAAATTAAAGACAAAAAGCAAGAGGTGGGGGTTCTCACGGTGGCTCAGCAGGTTAAAAAACCAACATTGACTCCGTAAAAATTGACATAGGTCACAGAAGCGGCTTAGATCTGGCATTGCTGTGGCTGTGGTGTAGGCCTCAGCTGCAGC